>NC_073408.1:25460101-26912430 GCF_028641065.1 Leucoraja erinaceus | reverse complement strand
AATCCAACGTGTACCAGAGGCACCGAAAGTGTTGCTTTGTCCCTTGTGTCTTTGTGTCTAGATCAGGGAAAGCTAACATATACATCCAGCCGTCGGTGTCCACAAGTGTACAGATACTGAGTGAAAGGAATTAACGTTTAGAGTAAGGGAGAGATCGAGTGGGGACGGGAGGGAGTTTGATTTAGACGTTTAGTTTCTTATGCCTGTGTGCCAAGGTAACACCTACAAATAATGAAATACTGTTTTGTTGAGGGGGGACTATCCAGTCACTGGAAAGAATATACCGGCTCATCGAGCCGTCCCCAGTGTCACATATTGATGAAGGGAATAATTTTAGTGCAAGATAAGTACCAATAAAGCCCGGTCAACGGTAGTCCGAGTGTCTCTCCAAAAGCGATAATTTCTTGTGGTTTTCGATGGAGCTGTTCCCCAAACGGTGCTGTGATGCATCCTGATAAGATGCTTTCTATGGTGCATCTGGGGAAGCCTGTTCCTGTGCTGTACTCTTCTGTGTTCTATGTTTATACCACACATGCGGCAGCAGTTTCTCCTGGCGAATGCTCGGGATGACGTTGCAATTTTTACCGCATCGACCCAACCGTAAAGTGTAAAGTCCGGCCTATGGTAGACATTCTAAACGTCTTTCAATGTAACTCCCAGCTTCTGTACTCATTGCCCTGACCGATGAAGGCCAATGTGCCAAAAATATTCTTGATATGACCTGATGTCTTTCGAAATTACCAGGGTGCTCAGAAACACAAATTTCCTTGTGTCGTGGTGGAGAGAATTCTGAGCATATTTGGGGACTTGCCCAGTAATCTCATTGTCAACAAGATTGTAAAGATTCACTTTTGTTTGTGAGTAAGGAGACTGTTTATTAGAACATAGAACAATACAGCATAAGAACAGGCCCTTCGGTCCAACTTGCCCACGCCAACCAACATGCTCCATCTACACCTGTCTATGACTTTATTCCTTGAAGCGCAGGAGGATGAGGGCTGATCTTATGTACAAAATCATGAGTGGAATACATCGGGTAGATGCAGAGTCTCTTGCCCAGAGTAGGGAAATCAAGAACCAAGAGACATAGATTTAAGGTGAAGGGGGAAAGATTTAATAGGGGCAATTTATTCACACAGATGCTGGTGGGTGTATGGAACGATCTGCCAGAGGAGTTAGTTGAGGCAGGGAATGTCGCAACATTTAAGAAGCTTTTTGACAGATACGTGGATGGGACAGATGAAGAGGGATATGGACCAAACGCAGGTAGGTGGGTTAGTGTAGATGGGACATGTTTGTGGGATAGTTGGGCCGAAGGACCTGTTTCTGTGCTGCATGTATCTATGACTCTGTGTATCTGACCCCCGGGAGGACTGTGTGACGGGACAATTGTTGTTTTGTTTTACTTTTACTTTCTGAAGCAGAATCACAGGAAACATTTCCCTTCCCCACCCGCACAGCGACGCCCCCTCCTCTCCCCAACCCCACCTGCACAGTGCGGTGCTCCCTCCTTTCTCTCCCCCTCTCTGTCCAGCACACCTCTGTTGCCCTCATTCCTCCACACTCCCCTCCTCTGTTGTTGTCCAGAGTTGACTTTACTGTGGGAATCTCCCGTGTGGAGTTCCCCAGCCCCTCCCGTCCCCACTTTTTGTTTCACTTTCCCCACTGACTGGACCTTTGGCTGAGGCGGCAAAGTCCCTCCCTGCAATATAACATCATCGTCCGAGTCTCCTCCACGACAAACTCCCCGGGACGTCCAGACTGCACGGACCATGGCTACAATCGCTGGGTATCGGGAGATGGTGAGTCCACCACAGTCTCTCCCTCTCTCTCTCCGCTAGTCTCTCTCTCTCTCCAAGTCTCTCTCTCTCTCCCCCAGACTCTCTCTCTCCCCAATATCTCTCTCATTCCCCCAGTCTCTTTCTCCTTCCCTTAGTCTCTCTCCCCGTCATTCTCTCAATAGACGATAGGTGCGGGATTAGGCCATTCGGCCCTTCGGGCCAGCAGCCATTCAATGTGATCATGGCTGATCATCCCCAATCAGTACCCCGTTCCTGCCTTCTCCCCATATCCCCTAACTCCGCTATCTTTACGAGCCCTATCTAGCTCTCTCTTGAAAGTATCCAGAGATCCGGCCTCCACCGCCCTTTGCTACCTGTTGTACTTCCCCTTTTCCGAACTTGACACCTAGATAATAATCTGCCTTCCTGTTTTTGCTACCAAAGTGGATAACCTCACATTTACCCACATTATACTGCATCTGCCATGCAAATGCCCACTCACCAAACCTGTCCAAGTCGCCCTGCATTCTCATAGCATCCTCCTCACAGTTCACACTGCCACCCAGCTTTGTGTCATCTGCAAATTTGCTAATGTTACCTTCATCCCTTCATCTAAATCATTAATATACAGTGCATTCAGAAAGTATTCAGACCCCATCACTTTTTCCACATTTTGTTACGTTACAGCCTTATTCTAAAATGGATTAAATTCAGACCGTTTACTCAGGAATATATTCAGACCGTTTACTCAGTACTTTATTGAGGCACCTTTGGCAGTGATTACAACCTCAAGTCTTCTTGGGTATCACGCTACAAGCTTGGCACACCTGTATTTGGGTAATTTATCCTCTTCTCTGCAGATCCTCTCAAGCTCTGTCAGGTTGGATGGGGAGTGTCGATGCACAGCTATTTTCAGATCCCTCCAGAAATGTTCGATCGGGTTCAAGTCCGGGCTCTGGCCGGGCCACTTACGGACATTCACAGACTTGTCACAAAGCCACTCTTGCGTTGTCTTGGACGTGAGCTTTAGGTCGTTGTCCTGTTGGAAGGTGAACGTCTGCCCCAGTCCGAGGTCCTGAACGCTCTGGAGCAGATTTTCATCAAGGATCTCTCTATACTTTGGTCCGTTCATCTTTACCTCGATCCTGACTGGTCTCCCAGTTCCTACCGCTGAAAAACATCCCTACAGCATGATGCTGCCACCACAATGCTTCACCGTAGATATGGTATTGGCTGGGTGATGAGCGGTGCCTGGTTTCCTCCAGACGTGACACTTGGCATTCAGGCCAAAGAGTTCAATCTTGGTTTCATCAGGCCAGGGAATCTTGTTTAGGTGCCTTTTGGCAAACTCCAAGTGGGCTGTCATGTGCCTTTAACTGAGGAGTGGCTACTGTCTGGCCACTCTACAATAAAGGCCTGATTGGTGGAGTGCTGCAGATATAGTTGTCCTTCTGGATGTTTCTCCCATCTCCACAGAGGAACTCTGGAGCTCTGTCAGAGTGACCATCGGGTTCTTGGTCACCTCCCTGAACATGTTAGTAAGTCTCTATCCTAAGGCCCTTCTCCCCCGATTGCTCAGTTTGGCCAGGCTCTATGAAGAGTCCTGGTGGTTTCAAAGTTCTATTTAAGAATGACAGAGGCCACTCAGATCTGTGTCGCAACACAATCCTGTCTCGGAGGTCTACAGACAATTCCTTTGTCTTCATGGCTTGTTTTTTGCTCTGACATGCACTGTCAACGGTGGCACCTTATATAGACAGGTGTGTGCCTTTCCAAATCATGTACAATCAATTTAATTTACCACTTGTAGACTCCTATCAAGTTGCAGAAACATCTCAAGGATAATCAATGGAAACACGATGCACCAAAGCTCAATTTTAAGTCACAGAAAAGGGTCTGAATACTTATGTAAATGTGATATTTCAGTTATTTATGTTTAATTATTTTGCAATAATTACTAAACCTGTTTTCGCTTGTATATTATGAGGTATTGTGCGTAGATTGATGATAAAAAAAAATGACTAACCAATTTTAGAATAAGGATGTAATGTAACAAAATGTGGAAAAAGTGAAGGGGTCTGAATACTTTCTCAATGCACTGTATATTGTAAATAGATTGTTAATAGATGCGGTCCCAGCACCGAGCCTTGCTAGTCACTATCTGCCATCTACCCTCCACTACCCTCCACTATCTACCCTCCAATCTACAGGAACTGATCCTGAAACTACAGAACATTGGACAATGATCACCAAATGTGCCCACGATTTCTTTAAGTACCCTGCATGCAGACCATCAGGCCTTGGGGATTTATCAGCCTTCAGTCCCGTCAGTCTACCCAACACCATTTTCTGCCTAATGCGGATTCCTTCAGTTCCTCCGTCACCCCAGATCCTCCGGCCACTAGTACATCAGGAAGATTGTTTGTGCCCTCCTTAGTGAAGACGGATCCAAAGTACCTGTTCAACTTATCTGCCATTTCCTTGTTCCCCATAATAAATTCACCTGTTTCTGTCTTCAAGACTCCAACTTTGGTCTAACTATTTTTTTCCTCTTCACATGCCTAAAGAAGCTTTTAGTATCCTCCATTATATTCTTGGCTAGCTTACATAGAAACATAGAAACATAGAAATGAGGTGCAGGAGTAGGCCATTCGGCACTTCAAGCCTGCACCGCCATTCAATATGATCATGGCTGATCATCCAACTCAGTATCCCGTACCTGCCTTATCTCCATACCCCCTGATCCCTTTAGCCACATGGGCCACATCTAACTCCCTCTTAAATATAGCCAATGAACTGGCCTCAACTACCCTCTGTGGGAGAGAGTTCCAGAGATTCAACACTCTCTGTGTGAAAAACGTTCTTCTCATCTCGGTTTTAAAGGATTTCCCCCTTATCCTTAAGCTGTGACCCCTTGTCCTGGACCTTTGTACCTAATCTTAGGTACCTTTGTACCTCATCTTTTCTCCCCATATTGCCTCTTTAGTTATCTTCTGTTGCTCTTTAAAAGTTACCCAATCCTCTGGCTTCCTGCTCATGCTATGTTGTACCTCTTCTCTTTTATTTTTATACTGTCACTGACTTCCCAAGTCAGCCACGATCGCCCCTTGCTCCCCTTGGAATCTTTCTTCCTCTTTGGAATGAACTGATCCTGCACCTTCTGTATTATCCCAGAAATACCTGCCATTGTTGTTCCACTGTCATCCCTGCTAGGGCATTTCTTCTACAGTTGTATAAACCCTCCTTTATCCAAACCAGTTCTCTGGTGAGACCACATCTGGAATATTGTGTACAGTTTTGGTCTCCTAATTTGAGGAAGGATATCCTTGTGATTGAGGCAGTGCAGCGTAGGTTCACGAGATTGATCCCTGGGATGGCGGGACTGTCATATGAGGAAAAATCGAAAAGACTAGGCTTATATTGTTTAGAGGGATGAGGGGGATCTTATAGAAACTTATAAAAGGACTGGACAAGCTAGAGAGTTGTGAATTTGTGGAATTCCTGACACAGAGGGCAGTGGAGGCCAAATCACTGGATGGATTTAAGAGAAAGTTAGATAGAGCTCTGGAGGCTAGTGGAATCAAGGGATATGGGGAGAAGGCAGGCACGGGTTATTGATTGGGGACGATCAGCCATGATCACAATGAATGGCGGTGCTGGCTCGAAGGGCCGAATGCCTTCTCCTGCACCTATTTTCTATGTTTCTACCTTCCTAATGGCTCCTTAACCTCAAGTTCCTTTATTAAATCCAGTTCATTACACAACACTAAATCCAGAATTGCTTTCTCCCTGGTCGGCTCCAGTACAAGCTGCTCTAAGAATCCATCACGGAGGCACTCCACAAACTCCCTTTCTTGGAGTCCAGTACCAACCTGATTTTACCAGTTGACCTGCATGTTGAAATCTCCCATAATAACCGTAGCATTACCTTTACGACATGCCAATTTTAACTCTTGGTTCAACGCACCCTATATCCAGGCTACTGTTTGGGGGCCTGTAGATAAGTCCCATTGGGGCCTTTTTACCCTTACAATTCCTTAGTTCTAGGTCACCCCTACCCCAGAAGAGATCCCAGATAAAGCTAAATCCTTGCTCCCTGCACCAGCCACCAGCAACATATTCTCCCTGTTTCTGCCCTCACTAGCACGAGGTACTGGAAGCAATAGAGTCTCTCCTTCCCCTAGTCTCTCTCTCTCCCTCTCTCTCTCTCCAGTCTCTCTCTCTTCCCCACTCTCTTTCTCTGTCTCCTCTGACCTCTGACCAGTTGTTTGACCTCTGTGTTCTCTCTCTCTTTCCATCCAGTTCTCCAGGGTGACCGGTCACTCCCCGGCTGCCGTGGTGACCCCTGCCCAGGGATTGTTGACCCCTGACCCAGCCAGGTTGACCCCTCGTGCTGGACACGCCGACGCCTGGGTTCCGGCACCTGCCACACGCCGCTCTTTGCACCTGGACACCTGCAACGGCCGGAGGCTGACCTTTGACCTGACCTCCAACCCATCGCTCTCTGACCTGTGGCGACAGATCGAGCAGCAGGCGGGAGTCTCCCCAGGGCAGGCTGTTGTCTACCTGGGGTCAAGACCCCTGTTGGAGGCCGACATGTGGAACCTTCCGGAACACGCCCCACTCCTCCTCGTCCGCAAGGTGGTCGGGGGCTGATCCCTGACCCCGGCTACGGCCCCTGACCACGACCGCCCTCTGACCTATCACCTTCACCCTGAACCCACCCTTGACCAACACTCGCCCATGACCCTAACTCTAACCTCCTCCTTTGACCCCTGACTTCAACCTTGATTCCTCTAGTCCTTCTCTCCCTCCCCTCCAACCCTCTCCTCCACTCTCCCCCAACCCTCTCCTCCACTCTCCCCCTTCCACTCAACAATCTCACCTCTCCCCTTTCCTCTTTCCCCACAACTCTCTCCCCTTTCCCTCTCCCCATCTCCTGCTCTCCCCTTCTTCCTCTATCCCCTTCTTTCCTCCTCTCTTCCATTCCCCAGAACTCTCTCTCTGCCCCCCACCTCCCTGTCCCACCCTCTCCCTCTCCCCTCCCCACCAACCCTCTCCCTCTCCACTCTCGGTGTTGAATCTTGATTGATGCCTCAATAAACGGAGTTGGTCCAATCCTTGTCTTGTGTCGTGTAGTGTGTGAACCCTCACGCCCCTCCCCCTCTCCCATCTGTATCCCAGAGACAGGTTCCCGGTGACTATTCCGTTAACTCTCATCCCATATTCCGGTCGTCTGGTGCAAAGGTTCTATGTTTAAATTCACAGTCATCCAAGATGGAAACTGGCCCTTGTGCCCACCTTGCCCACACCGAACAACATGCCCCATCTACACTAGCCCCACCTGCCTGCGTTTGGCCAATATCCCTCTAAACCATTCCGATCAATGTACCTGTCCATATGTTGTGATAGTACCTGCCTCAACATCCTCCTCTGGAAGTTCATTCCATACTCTCCTGTGTGAAAACGTTGCCCCTCTGGTTCTTATTAAATCTTTCCCCTCTCAGCTTAAAACTATTGGAATCAAGGGATATGGGGAGTAGGCAGGCACGGGTTAGTGATTGGGGACGATCAGCCATGATCACAATGAATGGGCTGCTGGCTCGAAGGGCCGAATAGCCTCCTCCTGCACCTACTTTCTATGTTTCTATGTTTATAATAATAATAATAAACTTTATTACGGGCTCAAGGTCCAGACAAGGGGCAACATTACATTGAAAATGCATTGCATATCAAATATCATAAATATAAAATCTTGGTATATCACTTATAAAAACATCATAATTGATATTTAAAAAAACAAAAACAATACATAAGTTAAAAATCCAGATTAAAAGATGATCAATGTCCTACAACGAGACAATGATACCAGTGTCCCCACAATGGGATGTGTAGCGTGTAGTGCTAACCCTTGTTTGACAAGGCCACAATAAGCACATTTTTAGAGTCATTTATCCTGCAAATGAATTTATACATGTGGTGTCTTAGGATAGCTTCTAAAGTACTGACTCCTGCAGCCACAAACATATTACTGGCACTACACCATCTAGGTTGCCTTAGCAGTGTTCTCATGGCATCGTTATATGCCACCTTTAGTCTCTGCACACTTGTCTTTAAATAGTTCGACCACAGGTGCGCAGTGTAGAGTGGTGTGCAGTATGCTCTAAATAGCGACACCTTCACCACATCTGCACACACCAAACTTAAGCAAGAGAAAATTTGCCTGTACATACAGCATGCGTCGTTGCCTATAAATATCCTCATCCTCTGTCATTTGTTCTGTAATAATATGCCCTAGATATTTTATCTTATTACAGACACTAAGATTATTGTCAGACAATTTAAAATCAGGATATTTTAGACATTTATCCTCTTTGGTTCTACAGATCATAACAGCACTCTTACTAGCATTATATTTAATGTCATGTTCCACACCATACACAGAACATATAGTAAGGAACTGCTGGAGACCAGCGCTGGATGGACTAAAGACTACAAGATCATCTGCTTACATAATATGGTTCACTAAAATATCACGCACACAGTGTTCCAGGCTTTCAATTGTTTAGACAGATCATCAATATGTAGATTAAAAAGGACTGGGGACAAAATTCCCCCTTGTCTAACACCATTGCTAACCCCAAATGGGGCTGAGACCCTATTGCCCCATTTTATTTGCATAGTCTGGTGGGCATACCAGTAGGCCAGAATTCTAACAATGTATTCAGGCACCCCTCTTTGACTCATTTTACCAAACAGCTTTCTGTAATTAACACGGTCAAAGGCTTTGGAAACATCAATAAAGCACATAAGGATTGAAGAGTTTTTGCCTCTATATTTGTTTACAATCTCTTTTAGGGCCTATATGCATAAGTCAGTGCCATGTTTAGCTTTAAAGCCAAACTGGTTATCTGTGGAGTTAACAAACTCATATATTCTATCCAGCAGAACTCTTTCTAAGACTTTTGACAATATGCTGGCTAAAGCTATGGGCCTGTAATTATTTAAGCTGCCTACTTTACCAGCTTTGTCCTTAATGACCGGCACTAACAGGACAGACAACATTGAGTCTGGTAACAAGCCATGAATCATAAAGCCAGTAAAACAAATAGCTAGGAGAGGAGCTATCCTCATACTCGCATACATAAAATGTTCAGCAGAGATATGATCCAAGCCACTTTCTTTGTTGTTGGACAGCTTGTTCATGGCATGATACACCTCATGTGACATAATCACCATCGGGTCATTACTCTCAATATTGTCCACCCGATACAAGTCACTTTGGACACAGTTGAATAAAGTGCTATAATGTTGTCGCCATAACTCCGCGATATTAGCTGTTCCGGAGATTCCATCTACAGTACATGGTAGAGATGTTTTGCAACTGCTAAGAGCTCTCACTTCCTTCCAAAAATCTGTAGCATTGTTACTTAGCAGCTTCTTAGCCATGGAATCAGGCCTCATAGCTTGCTCATTTTTACAGATGAAGCGAACAGCATACTTATACCTTGCATTAGTGAGCTTCTTGTGCTCAAACACAGGCCCCTGTCTGGGTCTACCTGCCATAGCCCATGATTTGGTGGCTTCACGGGCTTCAGTATGATACTAAGCTACATACTTATTCCAGCCAGGTCTGATGTTATGTGTCTTATTTTTATGCTTGCAGTAGGGCTTACTGCCTACATATAAGGTGCTTACTATATCATTATACATGGAGCAGATATCTCTCCTATGCTTCATATCTTTACAATTAACATTGCTACATATTATTGCATCTTTAGGTGATTAATATGCATTGCATATCAAATATGAGAGATTAATATGTTCATGATGTTCAATCATGAACATATTAATCTCTCTGTAGATATGGTAGTTAGGGCAGTTGATGTCTATGATGCCATTAACATGTTGGATAACAACAAAGCCTGTGGTATGGACTGCATTACTGCAGAACATCTAAAATATGCCAGCTATAAGCTCTGCCCCCTCGCTTTCCATGTGCTTTAATGGTTGTTTGGTTCATGGTGTCTTGCCAAATGATATTATGTCTGTAATGTTAGTGCCTGTGATTAAATATAAGGCTGGTAGGCTCAACAGTATTGATAATTACCCGCTAAGACCTACTGTTGACAAAGCTAGAAATGTATGTCCTTACTAATGACAATCAGTTTGGGTTCAAAAGAAAGCATGGAACTGATCTGTGTATTTATGCTCTTAAAGAGATTGTGTTCAGGTACTCGAGCCTGAATTCATCTGTATTTTTATGTTTTATTGATGCGTCCAAGGCATTTGATAGAATTAATCATGAACAATTGTTTATAAAATTGCTAAATAGAGGTGCCACTAAATTCGTAGTGAGAATTTTAGTGTTTTGGTATGCCCATCAAACGTTTCAGGTTAAATGGGACAATGTTGTATCTGCTCCATTCAGTGTTAGTAAAGGAGTGCGGCAAGGAGGAATTTTGTCCTATTTTATTTAATGTTTATATGGACGAATTGGCAAATCAATTTGGTTAAAAACTGGCTGTCTTGTGGGCAACACTATTGTTAATCATCTGATGTATGCAGACGACCTGGTCCTGCTCTGTCCATATAGTGCTGGGCTGCAGCAGATGCTGAAGGTGTGCTCTCAGTATGGCCTTGATTATGACATAAAGTATAACGCTAAGAAAAGCCGCATAATGGTTGTTAGAAGCGCTGAGGACAGGGAATCAACTTTTCCGACCTTTTATTTGTCAAATTTGTCAGACAGTCCTCTTGCAGTGTGTGAGGAAATTAAATACTTAGGTCATGTCCTATCTGATGACTGGAAGGATGACAAAGACCTCTACCGACAATGCTGTAAAATTTATCTTCAAGCCAACATGCTTATAAGGAAGTTTTATATGTGCTCTGACCATGTGAAGTGTTCCCTGTTCAGAACCTACATCACACCGTTATATACTGCTCAATTGTGGTCTAAGTATAAGAAAAAGAGTATGCAGTGGCTGAAGGTAGCATACAATGATGCAATGAGGTTGCTACTTTGTGTCCCTAGGTGGCATAGTGCCAGTCAATTGTTTGTGTCCACTAGAGTGCCAACCTGTGAGGCACTCTTAAGACAGCTGATGTTTAGTTTTATGTGTCGCCTGGACAAGTCAGAGAACCACATAATTGAAGCCCTAGTCAGCCCTCTGAAAAGCTGCTATAGATTCACTTCTAGGCTAAGATGGCATTGGTGCAATAGCTTATATATATTTTAGGCTAATATGCAATTTCTTAATGTATCTTTGTAATTCTTTGTACTGTTTGATGTGTATATGGACCGGTGTCTGAAATAAAGCTTTAATAATAATAATAATAATAATAGCTATCTGTAGGTAAAAGCACTTTGCTTGACAATATTAAATTATTATCTTGACAGAACTGAGCCATATGATTGGCAAATAATGAGTTCCTATCTGAGATATCCGCATTCATATTCCCCAATGACATATACACTACAATAATTATTGTTTTGAATGAAAGAATAGATGAAAGCAAGTCTATTTAAATATTCATCCTCATTCTGAAGGCATTCATAGGGTGTATATACATTCAGGATAACAAATTCCTTGTCATTGTGAGTAAAGTGTATGGCAATGCTCCAGTCAACATCAAGCCGAATCACATTTACTGATGAGTCAAGCTTCTTGTTCCATAGAATAGCCACACCACCTGGTATCCTACCTCTGACTATTCCCATGCCAAGGTCAGTTGTAGACTCCCCAGCCCCATGAAAGTTGTCATTGAGAGAATTGAGTTTGCCCAAGTCTTGCTTCGCTAAGAATGTCTCTTGCATACATAGTATGTCACAGTTCTCCAGAGTTTGTCAACAACTGAGCGGCGAGCTTTATCCCTGTCTGTGCAGAGTTTGTACGTTTTCTCTGTGACCACGTGGGTTTTTTCCGAGTGCTCCGGATTCCAACCGCACTCCAAAGATGTGCGGATTTGTAGGTTAACTAACTTCCGGAGATTGTAAATTTTCCCTCGAGTGTGTAGGTTTGTGCTAGTATACGGGGTGATCGCTGATTGGCGTGGACTTAGTGAGTCGAAGGGCCCGTTTCTGTGCTGTATCTCAAAGTAAAGTCCAAAATCCAAAGTGTACCGAGGCACAGAAAAGTTTGTTTGCTGCTTGTGATCTAGTCAGGGGAAAGACTAGACATGATTACAATCAAGCCGTCTGTCCACAGTGTACAGATACTGGATGAAGGGAATAACGTTTAGGTAGAGGGAGAGATCAGGGGGGAGAGGGAGGAGAGAGTTTAGTTTAGACGTTTAGTTTCTTATTGCCGTGTGTGCCAAGGTACACATGACAATAATGAATAGCTGTTTTGTTGGGGACTATCCAGTCAGCGGAAAGAATATACATGATTACAATCGAGCCGTCCACAGTGTACACATATTGGATGAAGGGAATAATATTTAGTACAAGATAAAGTCCAATAAAGCCCGTTCAAAGGTAGTCCGAGGGTCTCCAAAAGGTAGATAGTTATTCAGGACCGCTCTCTGGTTGTGGTAAGATAGTTCACTTGCCTGATGTGGGAAGCTGGGGAGAAACTGTCCCTGATTCTGGAGGTGGGCATTTTCACACTTCCGATGTGAGAGGGGAGAAGAGGGAGTGACCTGGATGAGATTGGTCCTTGATTATGTTGCTGGCCTTGCCGAGGCAGCGTGAGGTGCAGATGTAGTCGATGGAAGTGAAGTTGGTTTGTGAGATGGTCTGGGCTGCGTCCACAACTCTGTCCAATTTCTTGTGGTTTTCGATGGAGCTGTTCCCAAACGGTGCTGTGATGCATCCTGATAAGATGCTTTCTATGGTGCATCTGGGGAAGCCTGTTCCTGTGCTGTACTCTTCTGTGTTCTATGTTTATACCACACATGCGGCAGCAGTTTCTCCTGGCGGATGCTCGGGATGGACGTTGCAATTTTTACCGCATCGACCCAACCGTAAAGTGACGATGAATCACAGCGATGTGGAATAATGCGACAAGGGGGAACCGGATGCAGGAAATGTAACTGCTTACAATCTGTAGGAGGACATCAGCAGCGATGCATTGCAACGGCGCAACAGTTGAAGGGCAGAGGGCAACCGCGCAGGAAATGCGTGGAGTAATCTCATAGTGACGGGTACCACTGCAAACGTGCAGTTGCATTTAGGATTCTTTGCTGCGGTTATAGGCAGGATGTGGTGCATTGATAGAGTCACAGAGTTACACAGCACAGAAACAGGCTCTTCAGTTCAACTTTCCGACCAACATGCCCCATCCACACTCATCCCACCTGCCTGTGATTGACACCACTTTCATGGAACTATGTACCTTCACTCCTCGATCCCTCTGCTCTACAACACTCCGCACTGCTCTACCGGCCACTGTGAAGGTCCGGCCTATCGTAGACATTCTAAACGTCTTTCAATGTAACTACCAGCTTCTGTACTCATTGCCCTGACCGATGAAGGCCAATGTGCCAAAAATATTCTTGATATGACCTGATGTCTTTCGAAATTACCAGGGTGCTCAGGAACACAAATTTCCTTGTGTCGTGGTGGAGAGAATTCCGAGCATATTTGGGGACTTGCCCAGAAATCTCATTGTCAACAAGATTGTAAAGATTAACTTTTGTTTGTGAGTAAGGAGACTGTTTATTAGAACATAGAACAATACAGCACAAGAACAGGCCCTTCGGTCCAACTTGCCCACGCCAACCAACATGCTCCATCTACACCTGTCTATGACTTTATTCCTTGAAGCGCAGGAGGATGAGGGCTGATCTTATGTACAAAATCATGAGTGAAATACATCGGGTAGATGCAGAGTCTCTTGCCCAGAGTAGGGAAATCAAGAACCAAGGGACACAGATTTAAGGTGAAGGGGGAAAGATTTAATAGGGGCAATTTATTCACACAGATGCTGGTGGGTGTATGGAACGATCTGCCAGAGGAGTTAGTTGAGGCAGGGAATGTCGCAACATTTAAGAAGCTTTTTGACAGATACGTGGATGGGACAGATGAAGAGGGATATGGACCAAACGCAGGTAGGTGGGTTAGTGTAGATGGGACATGTTTGTGGGATAGTTGGGCCGAAGGACCTGTTTCTGTGCTGCATGTATCTATGACTCTGTGTATCTGACCCCCGGGAGGACTGTGTGACGGGACAATTGTTGTTTTACTTTTACTTTTACTTTCTGAAGCAGAATCACAGGAAACATTTCCCTTCCCCACCCGCACAGCGACGCCCCCTCCTCTCCCCAACCCCACCTGCACAGTGCGGTGCTCCCTCCTTTCTCTCTCCCTCTCTGTCCAGCACACCTCTGTTGCCCTCATTCCTCCACACTCCCCTCCTCTGTTGTTGTCCAGAGTTGACTTTACTGTGGGAATCTCCCGTGTGGAGTTCCCCAGCCCCTCCCGTCCCCACTTTTTGTTTCACTTTCACCACTGACTGGACCTTTGGCTGAGGCGGCAAAGTCCTGCCCTGCAATATAACATCATCGCCCGAGTCTCCTCCACGACAAACTCCCCGGGACGTCCAGACAGCACGGACCATGGCTACAATCGCTGGGTATCGGGAGATGGTGAGTCCACCACAGTCTCTCCCTCTCTCTCTCCGCTAGTCTCTCTCTCTCCCCCAAGTCTCTCTCTCTCCCCCAGACTCTCTCTCTCTCTCCCCAATATCTCTCTCATTCCCCCAGTCTCTTTCTCTCTCCCAGTCTCTCTCTCTCTCTCACCCAGTCCCTCTCCCTCCCCCAATATCTCTCTCATTCCCCCAGTCTCTTTCTCCTTCCCTTAGTCTCTCTCCCCGTCATTCTCTCAATAGACGATAGGTGCGGGATTAGGCCAGTCGGCCCTTCGAGCCAGCAGCCATTCAATGTGATCATGGCTGATCATCCCCAATCAGTACCCCGTTCCTGCCTTCTCCCCATATCCCCTAACTCCGCTATCTTTACGAGCCCTATCTAGCTCTCTCTTGAAAGTATCCAGAGAACCGGCATCCACCGCCCTTTGCTACCTGTTGTACTTCCCCTTTTCTGAACTTGACACCATTTAGATAATAATCTGCCTTCCTGTTTTTGCTACCAAAGTGGATAACCTCACATTTACCCACATTATACTGCATCTGCCATGCATATGCCCACTCACCAAACCTGTCCAAGTCACCCTGCATTCTCATAGCATCCTCCTCACAGTTCACACTGCCACCCAGCTTTGTGTCATCTGCAAATTTGCGAATATTACCTTCATCCCTTCATCTAAATCATTAATATACAGTGCATTCAGAAAGTATTCAGACCCCATCAATTTTTCCACATTTTGTTACGTTACAGCCTTATTCTAAAATGGATTAAATTCATTTTTTAAATTCAGCAATCTACACACAATAGCCCACAATACAAAAGTGAAAACAGGTGTTTAGAAATTTTTGCAAAATAATTAAAAATAAATAACCGAAATATCACATTTACATAAGTAGTCAGACCCTTTACTCAGTACTTTATTGAGGCACCTTTGGCAGTGATTACAACCTCAAGTCTTCTTGGGTATCACGTTACAAGCTTGGCACACCTGTATTTGGGTAATTTATCCCATTCTTCTCTGCAGACCCTCAAGCTCTGTCAGGTTGGATGGGGAGTGTCGATGCACAGCTATTTTCAGATCCCTCCAGAGATGTTCGATCGGGTTCAAGTCCGGGCTCTGGCCGGGCCACTTACGGACATTCACAGACTTGTCACAAAGCCACTCTTGCGTTGTCTTGGACGTGAGCTTTAGGTCGTTGTCCTGTTGGAAGGTGAACGTCTGCCCCAGTCCGAGGTCCTGAACGTTCTGGAGCAAGTTTTCATCAAGGATCTCTCTATACTTTGGTCCGTTCATCTTTACCTCAATCCTGACTGGTCTCCCAGTTCCTACCGCTGAAAAACATCCCTACAGCATGATGCTGCCACTACAATGCTTCACCGTAGATATGGCATTGGCCAGGTGATGAGCGGTGCCTGGTTTCCTCCAGACGTGACACTTGGCATTCAGGCCAAAGAGTTCAATCTTGGTTCATGAGGCCAGGGAATCTTGTTTAGGTGCCTTTTGGCAAACTCCAAGCGGGCTGTCATGTGCCTTTAACTGAGGAGTGGCTACTGTCTGGCCACTCTACAATAAAGGCCTGATTGGTGGAGTGCTGCAGATATAGTTGTCCTTCTGGAAGTTTCTCCCATCTCCACAGAGGAACTCTGGAGCTCTGTCAGAGTGACCATCGGGTTCTTGGTCACCTCCCTGAACATGTTAGTAAGTCTCTATCCTAAGGCCCTTCTCCCCCGATTGCTCTGTTTGGCCAGGCTCTATGAAGAGTCCTGGTGGTTTCAAAGTTCTATTTAAGAATGACAGAGGCCACTGTGCTCTTCGGGACCTGCAATGCTCCAAAAAATGTTTTCCCCAGATCTGTGTCTCAACACAATCCTGTCTCGGAGGTCTACAGACAATTCCTTCATCTTCATGGCTTGTTTTTTGCTCTGACATGCACTGTCAACGGTGGCACCTTATATAGACACGTGTGTGCATTTCCAAATCATTTACAATCAATTTAATTTACCACTTGTAGACTCGTATCAAGTTGCAGAAACATCTCAAGGATAATCAATGGAAACACGATGCACCAAAGCTCAATTTTAAGTCACAGCAAAGGGTCTGAATACTTACGTAAATGTGATATTTCAGTTATTTATGTTTAATTATTTTGCAATAATTACTAAACCTGTTTTCGCTTGTATATTATGAGGTATTGTGCGTAGATTGATGATAAAAAAAAAAGACTAACCAATTTTAGAATAAGGATGTAATGTAACAAAATGTGGAAAAAGTGAAGGGGTCTGAATACTTTCTCAATGCACTGTATATTGTAAATAGATTGTAAATAGATACGGTCCCAGCACCGAGCCTTGCTAGTCACTGGAGGACTGGACAAGCTAAATGCAGAAAAAAATGTTCCCAATGTTGGGCGAGTCCTGAACCAGGGGCCACAGTCTTAGAGTAAAGGGAAGGCCATTTAAGTGTGAGGTGAGAAAAAAACTTTTTAACCCAGAGAGTTGTGAATTTGTGGAATTCCCTGACACAGAGGGCAGTGGAGGCCAAGTCACTGGATGGTTTTAAGAGAAAATTAGATAGAGCTCTGGAGGCTAGTGGAAAATCTAATGGGGAGAAGGCAGGCACGGGTTATTGATTGGGGATGATCAGCCATGATCACAATGAATGGCGGTGCTGGCTCGAAGGGCCGAGTGGCCTTCTCCTGCACCTATTTTCTATGTTTCTACCTCCTAATGGCTCCTTAACCTCAAGTTCCTTTATCAAATCCAGTTCATTACACAACACTAAATCCAGAATTGCCTTCTCCCTGGTCGGCTCCAGTACAAGTTGCTCTAAGAATCCATCACGGAGGCACGGATCCAAAGTACCCCTGTTCAACACTGGATCTCCCATTTCCTGATTTTTGTGAATTTGTGGAATTCCCTGACACAGAGGGCAGTGGAGGCCAAGTCTCACTGGAGGCTAGTGGAAAGTCTAATCCTTAGAAGGCATTTGAGAGAACCGTAGCATAGCATCTTTCTCTGCACCTATTGTCTAGGCTACCCCTAATGGCTCCCTCATTGGGGAGACATGCACAACACTAAATCCATTGCTTCTCCTGGTTCCCTCCAGTACGGCTATTGATCATGGAGTTCCATGAATTGCCAATTCATCCCATACTACCAGAAGGCTGCATGTTGGCCGAATGGCCTCCGTAGCTTACCCTATTTTCTCTTGGTTCACCCTATATCCAGGCTACTGTTTGGGGGCCTGTAGATAAGTCCCATTGGGGTCTTTTTACCCTTACAATTCCTTAGTTCTATCCATACTGACTCCACATCTCCTGTTTCAATATCACCCCTTGCAAGGGACTGAATTTCATTCCTCACCAACAGAGCTACCCCAACCCTTCTGCCCATCTGTCTGCCTTAGGACGTAGACCCTTGAATATTCAGTTTCCAGCCCTGGTCCTCTTGCAGCCATGTCTCTGTAATTCTCACAACATCATACTTGCCAATTTCTAAATGAGCCTCAAGCTCATCCACTTTACTTTGCGCATTCATATACAACACTTTGACTTTGGTATTCACTTCCCCTCTCACACCGCTCACAATTGGCCCTGACCTTACTCTCTTATCCCTTCTAGAACTTTCCTTCCCATTAATTTGGAAGTCTTTTGTAACTTTTCCTCTACTCACTCACAATTTAACTCCATCTTTATACTCCCAATTTGACAATCCCCCCCCCCCCCCCCCCCCCCCCCCCCCCTCCACTATTTAGTTTAAACCCACACGTGTAGCCCTAGCAAACCTGCCTGCCAGAACGTTGGTCCCCTCCAGTTAAGGAGTAACCCGTCCCTTTTGTTCAGGTCACCCCTACCCCAGAAGAGATCCCAGATAAAGCTAAATCCTTGCTCCCTGCACCAGCCACCAGCAACACATTCTCCCTGTTTCTGCCCTCACTAGCACGAGGTACTGGAAGCAATAGAGTCTCTCCTTCCCCTAGTCTCTCTCTCTCTCCCTCTCTCTCTCTCTCTCTCTCTCTCTCTCTTCCCCACCCTCTTTCTCTGTCTCCTCTGACCTCTGACCAGTTGTTTGACCTCTGTGTTCTCTCTCTCTTTCCATCCAGTTCTCCAGACTGACCGGTCACTCCCCGGCTGCCGTGGTGACCCCTGCCCAGGGATTGTTGACCCCTGACCCAGCCAGGTTGACCCCTCGTGCTGGACACGCCGACGCCTGGGTTCCGGCACCTGCCACACGCCGCTCTTTGCACCTGGACACCTGCAACGGCCGGAGGCTGACCTTTGACCTGACCTCCAACCCATCGCTCTCTGACCTGTGGCGACAGATCGAGCAGCAGGCGGGAGTCTCCCCAGGGCAGGCTGTTGTCTACCTGGGGTCAAGACCCCTGTTGGAGGCCGACATGTGGAACCTTCCGGAACACGCCCCACTCCTCCTCGTCCGCAAGGTGGTCGGGGGCTGATCCCTGACCCCGGCTACGGCCCCTGACCACGACCGCCCTCTGACCTATCACCTTCACCCTGAACCCACCCTTGACCAACACTCGCCCATGACCCTAACTCTAACCTCCTCCTTTGACCCCTGACTTCAACCTTGATTCCTCTAGCCCTTCTCTCCCTCCCCTCCAACCCTCTCCTCCACTCTCCCCCAACCCTCTCCTCCACTCTCCCCCACCCTCCCCCTTCCACTCAACAATCTCACTTTTCCCCTTTCCTCTTTCCCCACAACTCTCTCCCCTTTCCCTCTCCCCATCTCCTGCTCTCCCCTTCTTCCTCTATCCCCTTCTTTCCTCCTCTCTTCCATTCCCCAGAACTCTCTCTCTGCCCCCCACCTCCCTGTCCCACCCTCTCCCATTCCCCTCCCCACCAACCCCCTCCCTCTCCACTCTCGGTGTTGAATCTTGATTGATGCCTCAATAAACGGAGTTGGTCCAATCCTTGTCTTGTGTCGTGTAGTGTGTGAACCCTCACGCCCCTCCCCCTCTCCCATCTGTATCCCAGAGACAGGTTCCCGGTGACTATTCCGTTAACTCTCATCCCATATTCCGGTCGTCTGGTGATTACAGGAGGTGCAAAGGTTCTATGTTTAAATTCACAGTCATCCAAGATGGAAACTGGCCCTTGTGCCCACCTTGCCCACACCGAACAACATGCCCCATCTACACTAGCCCCACCTGCTTGCGTTTGGCCAATATCCCTCTAAACCGTTCCGATCAATGTACCTGTCCATATGTTGGGATAGTACCTGCCTCAACTTGAATGTTGGGATAGTACCTGCCTCAACATCCTCCTCTGGAAGTTCATTCCATACTCTCCTGTGTGAAAACGTTGCCCCTCAGGTTCTTATTAAATCTTTCCCCTCTCAGCTTAAAACTATTGGAATCAAGGGATATGGGGAGTAGGCAGGCACGGGTTAGTGATTGGGGACGATCAGCCATGATCACAATGAATGGGCTGCTGGCTCGAAGGGCCGAATAGCCTCCTCCTGCACCTACTTTCTATGTTTCTATGTTTATAATAATAATAATAAACTTTATTACGGGCTCAAGGTCCAGACAAGGGGCAACATTACATTGAAAATGCATTGCATATCAAATATCATAAATATAAAATCTTGGTATATCACTTATAAAAACATCATAATTGATATTTAAAAAAACAAAAACAATACATAAGTTAAAAATCCAGATTAAAAGATGATCAATGTCCTACAACGAGACAATGATACCAGTGTCCCCACAATGGGATTTGTAGTGTGTAGTGCTAACCCTTATGTTTGACAAGGCCACAATAAGCACATTTTTAGAGTCATTTATCCTGCAAATGAATTTATACATGTGGTGTCTTAGGATAGCTTCTAAAGTACTGACTCCTGCAGCCACAAACATATTACTGGCACTACACCATCTAGGTTGCCTTAGCAGTGTTCTCATGGCATCGTTATATGCCACCTTTAGTCTCTGCACACTTGTCTTTAAATAGTTCGACCACAGGTGCGCAGTGTAGAGTGGTGTGCAGTATGCTCTAAATAGCGACACCTTCACCACATCTGCACACACCAAACTTAAGCAAGAGAAAATTTGCCTGTACATACAGCATGCGTCGTTGCCTATAAATATCCTCATCCTCTGTCATTTGTTCTGTAATAATATGCCCTAGATATTTTATCTTATTACAGACACTAAGATTATTGTCAGACAATTTAAAATCAGGATATTTTAGACATTTATCCTCTTTGGTTCTACAGATCATAACAGCATTCTTACTAGCATTATATTTAATGTCATGTTCCACACCATACACAGAACATATAGTAAGGAACTGCTGGAGACCAGCGCTGGATGGACTAAAGACTACAAGATCATCTGCTTACATAATATGGTTCACTAAAATATCACGCACACAGTGTTCCAGGCTTTCAATTGTTTAGACAGATCATCAATATGTAGATTAAAAAGGACTGGGGACAAAATTCCCCCTTGTCTAACACCATTGCTAACCCCAAATGGGGCTGAGACCCTATTGCCCCATTTTATTTGCATAGTCTGGTGGGCATACCAGTAGGCCAGAATTCTAACAATGTATTCAGGCACCCCTCTTTGACTCATTTTACCAAACAGCTTTCTGTAATTAACACGGTCAAAGGCTTTGGAAACATCAATAAAGCACATAAGGATTGAAGAGTTTTTGCCTCTATATTTGTTTACAATCTCTTTTAGGGCCTATATGCATAAGTCAGTGCCATGTTTAGCTTTAAAGCCAAACTGGTTATCTGTGGAGTTAACAAACTCATATATTCTATCCAGCAGAACTCTTTCTAAGACTTTTGACAATATGCTGGCTAAAGCTATGGGCCTGTAATTATTTAAGCTGCCTACTTTACCAGCTTTGTCCTTAATGACCGGCACTAACAGGACAGACAACATTGAGTCTGGTAACAAGCCATGAATCATAAAGCCAGTAAAACAAATAGCTAGGAGAGGAGCTATCCTCATACTCGCATACTTAAGATGTTCAGCAGAGATATGATCCAAGCCACTTTCTTTGTTGTTGGACAGCTTGTTCATGGCATGATACACCTCATGTGACATAATCACCATCGGGTCATTACTCTCAATATTGTCCACCCGATACAAGTCACCTTGGACACAGTTGAATAAAGCGCTATAATGTTGTCGCCATAACTCCGCGATATTAGCTGTTCCGGAGATTCCATCTACAGTACATGGTAGAGATGTTTTGCAACTGCTAAGAGCTCTCACTTCCTTCCAAAAATCTGTAGCATTGTTACTTAGCAGCTTCTTAGCCATGGAATCAGGCCTCATAGCTTGCTCATTTTTACAGATGAAGCGAACAGCATACTTATACCTTGCATTAGTGAGCTTCTTGTACTCAAACACAGGCCCCTGTCTGGGTCTACCTGCCATAGCCCATGATTTGGTGGCTTCACGGGCTTCAGTATGATACTAAGCTACATACTTATTCCAGCCAGGTCTGATGTTATGTGTCTTATTTTTATGCTTGCAGTAGGGCTTACTGCCTACATATAAGGTGCTTACTATATCATTATACATGGAGCAGATATCTCTCCTATGCTTCATATCTTTACAATTAACATTGCTACATATTATTGCATCTTTAGGTGATTAATATGCATTGCATATCAAATATGAGAGATTAATATGTTCATGATGTTCAATCATGAACATATTAATCTCTCTGTAGATATGGTAGTTAGGGCAGTTGATGTCTATGATGCCATTAACATGTTGGATAACAACAAAGCCTGTGGTATGGACTGCATTACTGCAGAACATCTAAAATATGCCAGCTATAAGCTCTGCCCCCTCGCTTTCCATGTGCTTTAATGGTTGTTTGGTTCATGGTGTCTTGCCAAATGATATTATGTCTGTAATGTTAGTGCCTGTGATTAAATATAAGGCTGGTAGGCTCAACAGTATTGATAATTACCCGCTAAGACCTACTGTTGACAAAGCTAGAAATGTATGTCCTTACTAATGACAATCAGTTTGGGTTCAAAAGAAAGCATGGAACTGATCTGTGTATTTATGCTCTTAAAGAGATTGTGTTCAGGTACTCGAGCCTGAATTCATCTGTATTTTTATGTTTTATTGATGCGTCCAAGGCATTTCATAGAATTAATCATGAACAATTGTTTATAAAATTGCTAAATAGAGGTGCCACTAAATTCGTAGTGAGAATTTTAGTGTTTTGGTATGCCCATCAAACGTTTCAGGTTAAATGGGACAATGTTGTATCTGCTCCATTCAGTGTTAGTAAAGGAGTGCGGCAAGGAGGAATTTTGTCCTATTTTATTTAATGTTTATATGGACGAATTGGCAAATCAATTTGGTTAAAAACTGGCTGTCTTGTGGGCAACACTATTGTTAATCATCTGATGTATGCAGACGACCTGGTCCTGCTCTGTCCATATAGTGCTGGGCTGCAGCAGATGCTGAAGGTGTGCTCTCAGTATGGCCTTGATTATGACATAAAGTATAACGCTAAGAAAAGCCGCATAATGGTTGTTAGAAGCGCTGAGGACAGGAAATCAACTTTTCCGACCTTTTATTTGTCAAATTTGTCAGACAGTCCTCTTGCAGTGTGTGAGGAAATTAAATACTTAGGTCATGTCCTATCTGATGACTGGAAGGATGACAAAGACCTCTACCGACAATGCTGTAAAATTTATCTTCAAGCCAACATGCTTATAAGGAAGTTTTATATGTGCTCTGACCATGTGAAGTGTTCCCTGTTCAGAACCTACATCACACCGTTATATACTGCTCAATTGTGGTCTAAGTATAAGAAAAAGAGTATGCAGTGGCTGAAGGTAGCATACAATGATGCAATGAGGTTGCTACTTTGTGTCCCTAGGTGGCATAGTGCCAGTCAATTGTTTGTGTCCACTAGAGTGCCAACCTGTGAGGCACTCTTAAGACAGCTGATGTTTAGTTTTATGTGTCGCCTGGACAAGTCAGAGAACCACATAATTGAAGCCCTAGTCAGCCCTCTGAAAAGCTGCTATAGATTCACTTCTAGGCTAAGATGGCATTGGTGCAATAGCTTATATATATTTTAGGCTAATATGCAATTTCTTAATGTATCTTTGTAATTCTTTGTACTGTTTGATGTGTATATGGACCGGTGTCTGAAATAAAGCTTTAATAATAATAATAATAATAATAATAGCTATCTGTAGGTAAAAGCACTTTGCTTGACAATATTAAATTATTATCTTGACAGAACTGAGCCATATGATTGGCAAATAATAAGTTCCTATCTGAGATATCCGCATTCATATTCCCAATGACATATACACTACAATAATTATTGTTTTGAATGAAAGAATAGATGAAAGCAAGTCTATTTAAATATTCATCCTCATTCTGAAGGCATTCATAGGGTGTATATACATTCAGGATAACAAATTCCTTGTCATTGTGAGTAAAGTGTATGGCAATGCTCCAGTCAACATCAAGCCGAATCACATTTACTGATGAGTCAAGCTTCTTGTTCCATAGAATAGCCACACCACCTGGTATCCTACCTCTGACTATTCCCATGCCAAGGTCAGTTGTAGACTCCCCAGCCCCATGAAAGTTGTCATTGAGAGAATTGAGTTTGCCCAAGTCTTGCTTCGCTAAGAATGTCTCTTGCATACATAGTATGTCACAGTTCTCCAGAGTTTGTCAACAACTGAGCGGCGAGCTTTATCCCTGTCTGTGCAGAGTTTGTACGTTTTCTCTGTGACCACGTGGGTTTTTTCCGAGTGCTCCGGATTCCAACCGCACTCCAAAGATGTGCGGATTTGTAGGTTAACTAACTTCCGGAGATTGTAAATTTTCCCTCGAGTGTGTAGGATTGTGCTAGTATACGGGGTGATCGCTGATTGGCGTGGACTTAGTGAGTCGAAGGGCCCGTTTCCGTGATGTATCTCAAAGTAAAGTCCAAAATCCAAAGTGTACCGAGGCACAGAAAAGTTTGTTTGCTGCTTGTGATCTAGTCAGGGGAAAGACTAGACATGATTACAATCAAGCCGTCTGTCCACAGTGTACAGATACTGGATGAAGGGAATAACGTTTAGGTAGAGGGAGAGATCGGGGGGGAGAAGGAGGAGAGAGTTTAGTTTAGACGTTTAGTTTCTTATTGCCGTGTGTGCCAAGGTACACATGACAATAATGAATAGCTGTTTTGTTGGGGACTATCCAGTCAGCGGAAAGAATATACATGATTACAATCAAGCCGTCCACAGTGTACACATATTGGATGAAGGGAATAATATTTAGTACAAGATAAAGTCCAATAAAGCCCGTTCAAAGGTAGTCCGAGGGTCTCCAAAAGGTAGATAGTTATTCAGGACCGCTCTCTGGTTGTGGTAAGATAGTTCACTTGCCTGATGTGGGAAGCTGGGGAGAAACTGTCCCTGATTCTGGAGGTGGGCATTTTCACACTTCCGATGTGAGAGGGGAGAAGAGGGAGTGACCTGGGTGAGATTGGTCCTTGATTATGTTGCTGGCCTTGCCGAGGCAGCGTGAGGTGCAGATGTAGTCGATGGAAGTGAAGTTGGTTTGTGCGATGGTCTGGGCTGCGTCCACAACTCTGTCCAATTTCTTGTGGTTTTCGATGGAGCTGTTCCCAAACGGTGCTGTGATGCATCCTGATAAGATGCTTTCTACGGTGCATCTGGGGAAGCCTGTTCCTGTGCTGTACTCTTCTGTGTTCTATGTTTATACCACACATGCGGCAGCAGTTTCTCCTGGCGGATGCTCGGGATGGACGTTGCAATTTTTACCGCATCGACCCAACCGTAAAGTGACGATGAATCACAGCGATGTGGAATAATGCGACAAGGGGGAACCGGATGCAGGAAATGTAACTGTTTACAATCTGTAGGAGGACATCAGCAGCGATGCATTGCAACGGCGCAACAGTTGAAGGGCAGAGGGGAACCGCGCAGGAAATGCGTGGAGTAATCTCATAGTGACGGGTACCACTGCAGACGTGCAGTTGCGTTTAGGATTCTTTGCTGCGGTTACAGGCAGGAATTGGTGCATTGATAGAGTCACAGAGTTACACAGCACAGAAACAGGCTCTTCAGTTCAACTTTCCGACCAACATGCCCCATCCACACTCATCCCACCTGCCTGTGATTGACACCACTTTCATGGAACTATGTACCTTCACTCCTCGATCCCTCTGCTCTACAACACTCCGCACTGCTCTACCTGTCACTGTGAAGGTCCGGCCTATCGTAGACATTCTAAACGTCTTTCAATGTAACTCCCAGCTTCTGTACTCATTGCCCTGACCGATGAAGGCCAATGTGCCAAAAATATTCTTGATATGACCTGATGTCTTTCGAAATTACCAGGGTGCTCAGGAACACAAATTTCCCTGTGTCGTGGTGGAGAGAATTCCGAGCATATTTGGGGACTTGCCCAGTAATCTCATTGTCAACAAGATTGTAAAGATTAACTTTTGTTTGTGAGTAAGGAGACTGTTTATTAGAACATAGAACAATACAGCACAAGAACAGGCCCTTCGGTCCAACTTGCCCACGCCAACCAACATGCTCCATCTACACCTGTCTATGACTTTATTCCTTGAAGCGCAGGAGGATGAGGGCTGATCTTATGTACAAAATCATGAGTGAAATACATCGGGTAGATGCAGAGTCTCTTGCCCAGAGTAGGGAAATCAAGAACCAAGGGACACAGATTTAAGGTGAAGGGGGAAAGATTTAATAGGGGCAATTTATTCACACAGATGCTGGTGGGTGTATGGAACGATCTGCCAGAGGAGTTAGTTGAGGCAGGGAATGTCGCAACATTTAAGAAGCTTTTTGACAGATACGTGGATGGGACAGATGAAGAGGGATATGGACCAAACGCAGGTAGGTGGGTTAGTGTAGATGGGACATGTTTGTGGGATAGTTGGGCCGAAGGACCTGTTTCTGTGCTGCATGTATCTATGACTCTGTGTATCTGACCCCCGGGAGGACTGTGTGACGGGACAATTGTTGTTTTACTTTTACTTTCTGAAGCAGAATCACAGGAAACATTTCCCTTCCCCACCCGCACAGCGACGCCCCCTCCTCTCCCCAACCCCACCTGCACAGTGCGGTGCTCCCTCCTTTCTCTCTCCCTCTCTGTCCAGCACACCTCTGTTGCCCTCATTCCTCCACACTCCCCTCCTCTGTTGTTGTCCAGAGTTGACTTTACTGTGGGAATCTCCCGTGTAGAGTTCCCCAGCCCCTCCCGTCCCCACTTTTTGTTTCACTTTCCCCACTGACTGGACCTTTGGCTAAGGCGGCAAAGTCCCGCCCTGCAATATAACATCATCGCCCGAGTCTCCTCCACGACAAACTCCCCGGGACGTCCAGACAGCACGGACCATGACTGCAATCGCTGTGTATCGGGAGATGGTGAGTCCACCACAGTCTCTCCCTCTCTCTCTCCGCTAGTCTCTCTCTCTCCAAGTCTCTCTCTCTCTCACCCAGTCCCTCTCCCTCCCCCAATATCTCTCTCATTCCCCCAGTCTCTTTCTCCTTCCCTTAGTCTCTCTCCCCGTCATTCTCTCAATAGACGATAGGTGCGGGATTAGGCCATTCGGCCCTTCGAGCCAGCAGCCATTCAATGTGATCATGGCTGATCATCCCCAATCAGTACCCCGTTCCTGCCTTCTCCCCATATCCCCTAACTCCGCTATCTTTACGAGCCCTATCTAGCTCTCTCTTGAAAGTATCCAGAGAACCGGCATCCACCGCCCTTTGCTACCTGTTGTACTTCCCCTTTTCTGAACTTGACACCATTTAGATAATAATCTGCCTTCCTGTTTTTGCTACCAAAGTGGATAACCTCACATTTACCCACATTATACTGCATCTGCCATGCATATGCCCACTCACCAAACCTGTCCAAGTCACCCTGCATTCTCATAGCATCCTCCTCACAGTTCACACTGCCACCCAGCTTTGTGTCATCTGCAAATTTGCTAATGTTACCTTCATCCCTTCATCTAAATCATTAATATACAGTGCATTCAGAAAGTATTCAGACCCCATCACTTTTTCCACATTTTGTTACGTTACAGCCTTATTCTAAAATGGATTAAATTCATTTTTTTAAATCAGCAATCTACACACTATAGCCCACAATAAAAAGTGAAAACAGGTGTTTAGAAATTTTTGCAAAATAATTAAAAATAAATAACCGAAATATCACATTTACATAAGTATTCAGACCATTTACTCAGTACTTTATTGAGGCACCTTTGGCAGTGATTACAACCTCAAGTCTTCTTGGGTATCACGCTACAAGCTTGGCACACCTGTATTTGGGTAATTTATCCTCTTCTCTGCAGATCCTCTCAAGTTCTGTCAGGTTGGATGGGGAGTGTCGATGCCCAGCTATTGTCAGATCCCTCCAGAGATGTTCGATCGGGTTCAAGTCCGGGCTCTGGCCGGGCCACTTACGGACATTCACAGACTTATCACAAAGCCACTCTTGCGTTGTCTTGGACGTGAGCTTTAGGTGGTTGTCCTGTTGGAAGGTGAACGTCTGCTCCAGTCCGAGGTCCTGAACGCTCTGGAGCAGGTTTTCATCAGGGATCTCTCTATACTTTGGTCCGTTCATCTTTACCTCGATCCTGACTGGTCTCCCAGTTCCTACCGCTGAAAAACATCCCTACAGCATGATGCTGCCACCACATTGCTTCACCGTAGATATGGTATTGGCTGGGTGATGAGCGGTGCCTGGTTTCCTCCAGACGTGACACTTGGCATTCAGGCCAAAGAGTTCAAACTTGGTTTCATGAGGCCAGGGAATCTTGTTTAGGTGCCTTTTGGCAAACTCCAAGTGGGCTGTCATGTGCCTTTAACTGAGGAGTGGCTACTGTCTGGCCACTCTACAATAAAGGCCTGATTGGTGGAGTGCTGCAGATATAGTTATCCTTCTGGATGTTTCTCCCATCTCCACGGAGGAACTCTGGAGCTCTGTCAGAGTGACCATCGGGCTCTTGGTCACCTCCCTGAATATGTTAGTAAGTCTCTATCCTAAGGCCCTTCTCCCCCGATTGCTCAGTTTGGCCAGGCTCTATGAAGAGTCCTGGTGGTTTCAAAGTTCTATTTAAGAATGACAGAGGCCACTCAGATCTGTGTCTCAACACAATCCTGTCTCGGAGGTCTACAGACAATTCCTTCATCTTCATGGCTTGTTTTTTGCTCTGACATGCACTGTCAACGGTGGCACCTTATATAGACACGTGTGTGCATTTCCAAATCATTTACAATCAATTTAATTTACCACTTGTAGACTCGTATCAAGTTGCAGAAACATCTCAAGGATAATCAATGGAAACACGATGCACCAAAGCTCAATTTTAAGTCACAGCAAAGGGTCTGAATACTTACGTAATTGTGATATTTCAGTTATTTATGTTTAATTATTTTGCAATAATTACTAAACCTGTTTTCGCTTGTATATTATGAGGTATTGTGCGTAGATTGATGATAAAAAAAAAAGACTAACCAATTTTAGAATAAGGCTGTAATGTAACAAAATGTGGAAAAAGTGAAGGGGTCTGAATACTTTCTCAATGCACTGTATATTGTAAATAGATTGTAAATAGATACGGTCCCAGCACTGAGCCTTGCTAGTCACTATCTGCCATCTACCCTCCACTACCCTCCACTATCTACCCTCCAATCCACAGGAACTGATCCTGAATCTACAGAACATTGGGCAATGATCACCAAATGTGCCCACGATTTATTTAAGTACCCTGCATGCAGACCATCAGGCCTTGGGGATTTATCAGCCTTCAGTCCCGTCAGTCTACCCAACACCATTTTCTGCCTAATATGGATTCCTTCAGTTCCTCCGTCACCCCAGATCCTCCGGCCACTAGTACATCAGGAAGAATGTTTGTGTCCTCCTTAGTGAAGACGGATCCAAAGTACCTGTTCAACTTATCTGCCATTTCCTTGTTCCCCATAATAAATTCACCTTTTTCAGTCTTCAAGGGTCCAACTTTGGTCTTAACTAATTTTTTCCTCTTCACATGCCTAAAGAAGCTTTTACTATCCTCCATTATATTCTTGGCTAGCTTACCTTTGTACCTCATCTTTTCTGCCCATATTGCCTCTTTAGTTATCTTCTGTTGCTCTTTAAAAGTTACCCAATCCTCTGGCTTCCTGCTCATGCTATGTTGTACCTCTTCTCTTTTATTTTTATACTGTCACTGACTTCCCAAGTCAGCCACGATCGCCCCTTAGAGTTTTGGACTCCTAATTTGAGGAAGGACATCCTTGTGATTGAGGCTGTTCAGCGTAGGTTCACAAGATTGGTCCCTGGGATGGCGGGACTGTTATATGAGGAAAGATTGAAAAGACTAGGCTTGCATTGTTTAGAGGGATGAGGGGGATCTTATAGAAACTTATAAAAGGACTGGACAAGCTAGATGCAGAAAAAAATGTTCCCAATGTTGGGCGAGTCCTGAACCAGGGGCCACAGTCTTAGAGTAAAGGGAAGGCCATTTAAGAGTGAGGTGAGAAAAAAACTTTTTAACCCAGAGAGTTGTGAATTTGTGGAATTCCCTGACACAGAGGGCAGTGGAGGCCAAGTAACTGGATGGATTTAAGAGAAAATTAGATAGAGCTCTGGAGGCTAGTGGAAAGTCTAATGGGGAGAAGGCAGGCACGAGTTATTGATTGGGGATGATCAGCCATGATCACAATGAATGGCGGTGCTGGCTCGAAGGGCCAAATGGCCTTCTCCTGCACCTATTTTCTATGTTTCTACCTCCTAATCGCTCCTTAACCTCAAGTTCCTTTATCAAATCCAGTTCATTACACAACACTAAATCCAGAATTGCTTTCTCCCTGGTCGGCTCCAGTACAAGTTGCTCTAAGAATCCATCACGGTGGCACTCCACAAACTCCCTTTCTTGGAGTCCAGTACCAACCTGATTTTCCCAGTTTACCTGCATGTTGAAATCTGCCATAATAACCGTAGCATTACCTTTACGACATGCCAATTTTAACTCTTGGTTCAACGCACCCTATATCCAGGCTACTGTTTGGGGGCCTGTAGATAAGTCCCATTGGGGTCTTTTTACCCTTACAATTCCTTAGTTCTATCCATACTGACTCCACATCTCCTGTTTCAATATCACCCCTTGCAAGGGACTGAATTTCATTCCTCACCAACAGAGCTACCCCAACCCTTCTGCCCATCTGTCTGCCTTAGGACGTATACCCGTGAATATTCAGTTTCCAGCCCTGGTCCTCTTGCAGCCATGTCTCTGTAATTCCCACAACATCATACTTGCCAATTTCTAAATGAGCCTCAAGCTCGTCCACTTTACTTTGCGCATTCATATACAACACTTTGACTTTGGTATTCACTTCCCCTCTCACACCGCTCACAATTGGCCCTGACCTTACTCTCTTATCCCTTCTAGAACTTTCCTTCCCATTAATTTGGAAGTCTTTTGTAACTTTTCCTCTACTCACTTACAATTTAACTCCATCTTTATACTCCCAATTTGACAACCCCCCCCCCCCCCACTATTTAGTTTAAACCCACACGTGTAGCCCTAGCAAATCTGCCTGCCAGAACGTTGTTCCCCTCCAGTTAAGGAGTAACCCGTCCCTTTTGTTCTAGGTCACCCCTACCCCAGAAGAGATCCCAGATAAAGCTAAATCCTTGCTCCCTGCACCAGCCACCAGCAACACATTCAGATCCCCTATCTCCCTGTTTCTGCCCTCACTAGCATGAGGTACTGGAGGCAATAGAGTCTCTCCTTCCCCTAGTCTCTCTCTCTCTCTCCAGTCTCTCTCTTCCCCACCCTCTTTCTCTGTCTCCTCTGACCTCTGACCAGTTGTTTGACCTCTGTGTTCTCTCTCTCTTTCCATCCAGTTCTCCAGACTGACCAGTCACTCCCCGGCTGCCGTGGTGACCCCTGCCCAGGGATTGTTGACCCCTGACCCAGCCAGGTTGACCCCTCGTGCTGGACACGCCGACACCTGGGTTCCGGCACCTGCCACACGCCGCTCTTTGCACCTGGACACCTGCAACGGCCGGAGGCTGACCTTTGACCTGACCTTCAACCCATCGCTCTCTGACCTGTGGCGACAGATCGAGCAGCAGGCGGGAGTCTCCCCAGGGCAGGCTGTTGTCTACCTGGGGTCAAGACCCCTGTTGGAGGCCGACATGTGGAACCTTCCGGAACACGCCCCACTCCTCCTCGTCCGCAAGGTGGTCGGGGGCTGATCCCTGACCCCGGCTACGGCCCCTGACCACGACCGCCCTCTGACCTATCACCTTCACCCTGAACACACCCTTGAACAACACTCGCCCATGACCCTAACTCTAACCTCCTCCTTTGACCCCTGACTTCAACCTTGATTCCTCTAGCCCTTCTCTCCCTCCCCTCCAACCCTCTCCTCCACTCTCCCCAACCCTCTCCTCCACTCTCCCCTTCCACTCAACAATCTCACCTCTCCCCTTTCCTCTTTCCCCACAACTCTCTCCCCTTTCCCTCTCCCCATCTCCCGCTCTCCCCTTCTTCCTCTATCCCCTTCTCTCCTCCTCTCTCCCATTCCCAGAACTCTCTCTCTGCCCCCCACCTCCCTGTCCCACACCCTCTCCCTCTCCCCTCCCCTCCCCTCCCCTCCCCACCAACCCTCTCCCTCTCCTCTCTCGATGATGAATCTCGATTGATGCCTCAATAAACAGAGTTGGTTCAATCCTTGTCTTGTGTCGTGTAGTGTGTGAACCCTCATGCCCCTCCCCCTCTCCCATCTGTATCCCAGAGACAGGTTCCCGGTGACTATTCCGTTAACTCTCAACCCATATTCCGGTCGTCTGGTGCAAAGGTTCTATGTTTAAATTCACAGTCATCCAAGATGGAAACTGGCCCTTGTGCCCACCTTGCCCACACCGAACAACATGCCCCATCTACACTAGCCCCACCTGCCTGCGTTTGGCCAATATCCCTCTAAACCGTTCCGATCAATGTACCTGTCCATATGTTGTGATAGTACCTGCCTCAACATCCTCCTCTGAAGTTCATTCCATACAATCCTGTGTGAAAACGTTGCCCCTCAGGTTCTTATTAAATCTTTCCCCTCTCAACTTAAAACTATGTCTTCCCCTACCCTGGGGGTAAAATACTGCATCTACCCAATCTTTTCCTCTCATGATTTTGTACACCTTGATAAGATCGTCGTCATCCTCCTGCGCTCCAAGGAACAAAGTCCTCGCCTGCTCAACCTCTCCATGTAGTTTGGACACTCTCGTCCTGGCAACATCCTCGTAAATCTTCTCTGCATCCTTTCCAGCTAAAAAACATATTATGGAGACCAAAACTGAACACAATGCTGTAAAATCTATGATCACGTTTATCAAGGTAAAGTGATTTTTTTTCAATTGCACACAGACAGGTAAGATTATTGACAGACATTAGTACAATTCCCAGAGTGTTAGAGACTTGGGTTCGATCCTGACCTCAGATGCTGTCTGTGCAGAGGTTTAACATTCACTCCGTGACCACGTGGGTTTTTTCCCAAGTGCTCCGGTTTCCGGATTCCAACAACACTCCAAAGACGTGCGGGTTTTTAGGTTAATTGATTTCCGAAAATTGTAAATTTTCCCTCGAGTGTGTAGGATTGTGCTAGTGTACGGGGTGATCATTGGTTGGCGTGGACTTAGTGAGTCGAAGGGCCCGTTTCCGTGCTGTATCTGAAAGTAAAGTCCAAAATCCAAAGTGTACCGAGGCACAGAAAAGCTTGTTTGCTGCTTGTGATCTAGTCAGGGGAAAGACTAGACATGATTACAATCAAGTCGTCTGTCCACAGTGTACAGATATTGGATGAAGGGAATAACGTTTAGGTAGAGGGAGAGATCAGGGGGGAGAGGGAGGAGAGAGTTTAGTTTAGACGTTTAGTTTCTTATTGCCGTGTGTGCCAAGGTACACATGACAATAATGAATAGCTGTTTTGTTGGGGACTATCCAGTCAGCGGAAAGAATATACATGATTACAATCGAGCCGTCCACAGTGTACACATATTGGATGAAGGGAATAATATTTAGTGCAAGATAAAGTCCAATAAAGTCCGTTCAAAGGTAGTCCGACGGTCTCTAATAAGGTAGATAGTTATTCAGGACCGCTCTCTGGTTGTGGTAAGATGGTTCAGTTTCCTGATGTGGGAAGCTGGGGAGAAACTGTCCCTGATTCTGGAGGTGGGCATTTTCACACTTCCGTTGTGAGAGGGGAGAAGAGGGAGTGACCTGGGTGAGATTGGTCCTTGATTATGTTGCTGGCCTTGCCGAGGCAGCGTGAGGTGCAGATGTAGTCGATGGAAGTGAAGTTGGTTTGTGTGATGGTCTGGGCTGCGTCCACAACTGTCCAATTTCTTGTGGTTTTCGATGGAGCTGTTCCCAAACGGTGCTGTGATGCATCCTGATAAGATGCTTTCTATGGTGCATCTGGGGAAGCCTGTTCCTGTGCTGTACTCTTCTGTGTTCTATGTTTATACCACACATGTGGCAGCAGTTTCTCCTGGCAGATGCTCGGGATGGACGTTGCAATTTTTACCGCATCGACCCAACCGTAAAGTGACGATGAATCACAGCGATGTGGAATAATGCGACAAGGGGGAACCGGATGCAGGAAATGTAACTGTTTACAATCTGTAGGAGGACATCTGCAACGGCGCAACAGTTGAAGGGCAGAGGGCAACCGCGCAGGAAATGCGTGGAAGAATCTCGTAATGACAGTCGTCACCGCAAAGGTGCAGGTGCGTTTAGGCTTCTTTGCTGCAGTTACAGGCAGGAATTATCCATCTTGGTAGAAAAACAGGAAGAAAGATTATTATCTAAATTGTGTCAAGTTGTGAAAAGGGGAAGTACAACAGGATCTGGGGGTCCTTGTTCATCAGTCAATGAAAGTAAGCATGCAGGTACAGCAGGCAGTGAAGAAAGTGAATGGCATGTTGGTCTTCATAACAAGAGGAGTTGAGTATAGGAGCAAAGAGGTCCTTCTGCAGTTGTACAGGGCCCTAGTGAGACCACACCTGGAGTATTGTGTGCAGTTTTGGTCCCCTAATTTGAGGATGGTCATTCTTGCTATTGAGGGAGTGCAGCGTAGGTTTACAAGGTTTACAATTCCCGGGATAGCGGGACTGTCATGTGCTGAGAGAATGGAGCAGCTGGGCTTGGAGTTTAGAAGAATGAGAAGGGATCTCATTGAAACATATAAGATTGTTACGGGTTTGGACACGCTAGGGGCAGGAAACATGTACCCGATGTTGGGGGAGTCCAGAACCGAAAGCCACAGTTTAAGAATACGGAGTAAGCCATTTCGAATGGAGATGAGGAAACACCTTTTCACACAGAGAGTTGTGAGTCTGTGGAATTCTCTGCCTCAGAGGGCGGTGGAGGCCGGTTCTCTGGATACTTTAAAGAGAGAGCTAGGTAGGGCTCTTCAAGATAGTGGAGGGGGATATGGGGAGAAGGCAGGAATGGCTTACTGATTGGGGATGATCAGCCATGATCACATTGAATGGCGGTGCTGACTCGAAGGGCCGAATGGCCTACTCCTGCACCTATTGTCGATTGTCTCGTCGTTGTCGTCGTGGATATCCCTCTAGATCGAGGATGATGGTCTAAGTTCTGTTGTTTTTATGGACTCTCAGGTGGCTTATTAGTTGAATCGTGGCTTTGAAAGTTCTTCGACATTCAGGACAGGTAATTCCAGATGGCAGATCGGACTTTGATTGCTGCTGCCTCTCTTTCCGTTTTCTTCTCTTTTCTTCTAATTCTGCGCATCTCTTTGCTTTGAAGGTCACTGTTCCTTCTTGGATGATGGTTCGCCAGAGTTTCCTGTCCTTGGCATTGGTTTCCCAGTTGTCGTTGTCGATTGCACATTTTTTCATGCTGCCTTTTAAGGCATCTTTGAATCTCTTCTTTGGTCTGCCTTGTTTACGTTTGCCTTCTTTGTGTATTGTTTATTGAATTGGCGCATTGATAGATTCACAGAGTTACACAGCACGGAAACAGTCACTTCAGCTCAACATGCCCCTTTCACAATAGTCCCACCTGCCTGTGTTTGACATATCCCTCCAAACCTGTCCTATCCGTGCACCTGTCCAAGTGTCTCTTAAATGTTACAATAGTCTCTGCCACAAATACCTCCTCCGGCAGCTCTAGCCCTTCAGGTTCCTATTCAATCTTTTTTTCCTCACCTAAAATCTATATCCTCTGGTTCTCAATTCCCCTACTGTGGGCAAAAGACACTGTGCCAAGCTATTCCTCTCGTGATTTTGTACATGTAGATTGGCTACTGCATGTTAGCCAATCAGAATGCTTAGTAGTAATAACCCCACCTAGTGCATGCTTTATTGTGTAAGAACTCGTTTATTATATTCAGTAGATGCAGCAGACTGAACATACAATGTATTGCATATCTGACACTGGAATGTGTATTAAAGGTGCTTACACCTTTACCTGTGAGCGAGTAAGGTAATTACATGGTGTCAGAAAAGTGGTTCTGACCCACTACGCTTGTTTACCGCGATTTCTTTTCTTTATCAGTTTCACTTTGTAATTTTTCAACGTTATGGCCAACTCATGTCAAATGCTGAGTCCCCTTGTGTTTGACTCTGACATGGCCGAGCGATGGCGCATGTTTGAACGTGACTGTATGCTCACTATATTCGCATCGTTCACCGGAATGACCCCGATGATCTGAAGGCATCGCTACTGCTCAATCTAGCGGGTCCAGTAGCAATGATTCGTGCAGACAACTTCGAGTTTGCCCCAGCTATCAATGATGCTAATGGCCAGGTCCTAGTGCCTGCAGAAATCGACAATCCAACAGTCTTACTCAGAAAATTTAAAGAGCTGTGTGACCTGCCCTCGAACCGCATCCTTGAAAGGACAAGGTTTTTCGCCCGTCAGCAGGAGGTCGACGAACCTGTCGAGCACTTCATCAGTGACTTACGACATATGGCTACACGGTGCCGCTTCGGTTAGTTGACTAATGAGTTAGTACGCGATAAGATTGTGGGGGGAATGAGCGATCGGAAGCTAAGAGCTGAGCTATTTTGAAACGCCGAACTGGCTTTAGATCAAGCTATTCATTCATGTTGCATGGCAAAAGTCGTCGCCCGGCTCACTGACTTTGATCCTCCCAGACCGCAGTGGCAACACAACGTTAATCTTGCCAACTACTCTCCCCACAACATTTCAAATGTGCCTCCGAAAAGTTTTAATGTGCCTGCCACGTGATGCCCCAACTGCAACAATTTCCACTCTAGAGGGCGCCAGTTCTGTCTAGCCCATGGGAAAATTTGTCACAACTGCAAGAAGCTTAATCACTTTGCAATGTGCAGTCGGTCTCGTGGGAACGCTACCTCAAGGACAAATCTGCATCTGCTACAACAAAGAACTGTCTGACTCTTACTCCGAAGAACACGACAATGCTTCCCACGGGAATGATTCCGATAACAAATGACTCAGCAGTACTCTCTCTCCTACACTCCTCAGGCAAACTGCTGGACCCAGCAGTGACCATGGTAATAAACAACAAGGCCCTCACTGCCAAGGTCGACAAGGGTGCAAAGGTCACGTTATGTCGTTAAGAGAATTCAACAAGATTAGGAGCACGGAGTGAATGAAAGCTGACTTTAAGTGCACTGTCAATGAACAAACAAGAAACCTGATGTTTTACATCATGCAATCTAACTCTGAAATCCTGCTTGGCATCAGTGCATGCCATGACTTAGGGCTGGTCTACTTTGGACGTGCTGTCCACAAACTCTGTTTGACAAAGGAGCCAACACAGCAGCTGCTGTCCCAGTACAAAGACCTGTTTGACGACAAACTTGGCAAGCTGCCCATGATCGCCGTAGATCCTACGCTACACCAGTGGTCCGTGCACCGCATCGAGTTCCCCATGCTATGCGGGGAAAAATACACACGGAACTAAAACGGATGGCTTCCATCTGAGTTATTGCCGAGGTCAGCAAACCCACTGATTCGGTCTCCACTATGGTTGTAGCCACCAAGAGAAACAAAGAGGAGTTACAGGTCTGCATCAACCCCAAAGACCTAAACACAGCAATCAAGCGCCCGCTCTACCTGATGAGAACCACAGAGGACGTGGCTGCACAGATTAGAAACGCAGCGGTATTCTCAGTTCTTGATGCCAAAAGCTCTTTCTGGCAAATAGCACTGGACCATGCATCATCTGCGCTGACGACTTTTGCTGCACCATTTGGCCCTTACAGATTTATAAGAATGCCATTCGGCATCACCTCAGCCAGCGAAGTCTCCAAAGTGCAATGGAACAGTTATTTGCAGAATATCCATGTGCCATCATTGTTGATGACATCCAAGTCTACGGTCGTGACTTAGCCGAACATGACGCCAACCTGATGAAAGTACTAAAAGGTGCCAGAGACATTAACCTCAAACTCAACCCACTCAAGTCCAGATTCCGGGCTCCGGAAGTCACTTACGTCGGCCATGTGTTCACCAGCAATGGTTTAAAACCCGATCCGCTGAAGACTGCAGCCATCAACGAACTACCACTCCCACCGACGTTACCAGTTTGCAACGATTCCTCAGTATGGTGAACTATCTGGGCAGATTTAGATCAAACCTCAGCGATCTATCAGTCCCCCTGCAACAACTGATGCACAAGGACACAGCATGGTCCTGGTACACTTCCAGTGGCGCCATACTGGACTAGCAGTCGCAACTTTTAGCTCCGCTGCAGTAGAAACGCGATTTTTCACGTTAAAATCGGGTCTGGAAGTCGGAACCAATTCAAAAACTCACCGGAGCCCCGGGACGTCGTGCTAATGACATCATCAGTAAGCGCTGCAATTTAAAACGGAGGGAGAAAGGACTTTAAATGAAAAAAACATCTCCAGCTCAGAGCCCTCAGAGAAATATCTCAAAACTGCTGAAAACACAGAAAACTGAAGAACAGACCTCTGAGGTGGATTCTGGAATGGCTACAAGATCCAAGACTGAGATGGCTACTAAGGAGAAAAATGATATGGAGGAGATAAAGAGCTCGGTAAGAGAATTGAGAAAGGATATTGAGGCTGGAAACTCAAAAATGATGGAAAATATGAATGTTAAATCAATGGAAAATATGGCAAACATTAATGCTGGTAATCAAAAAATGATTGACTGCATTGGCATTATACAAAAACGAATTGAGGATGTGCATGAAGAGCTAATGGGGAGAATTAAGAAAGGCAAAGCAGAAACTGAGAAGAAGTTTGAGGCTGTGAATGTAATTGTTTCTTCACATGTAACCAAAATAAAAGACATGGAAACAGTGGTTGAACAAATGGCTGAAGATATGCAGGGAATGAAGATAGAACTAGACAGCCTCAAGAGTCAACTGGCGAAAGTCTCAGATAAATGCCTTGATCTTGAAGCTCGCTCACGACGCCAAAATCTACGAATATTGGGAGTAACAGAAGGGGCAGAGGGGAACAACGCTCGTGAGTTCACTGCCAACCTAATCAAACATGTACTCAATCTACCTGTGGAACCTGAAATTGAAGTGGCACATCGAGTACCGAGATTTAAGCCAAGATCACAAGCAGATCCAGCCCACCCACGACAGATCATAGTCAAACTTCGGGACATTTCAGCACTTGAGGAGCTGATGAAAAAATCCAATATGGAGTGAAGATGACCTTTGGAAAAGACACTATCAAACTCCTCCGGGATTATCCCTATAAGATCGTTCAAAAGAGAAAAAAGTTTGAACAGACAAGACAGATTCTCTATGGAGTTAAATATGTTAGATGTGGAGTTTTTTATCCGGCCAGAATGCGCATTACTTTCAAGGGAAAAGAGAAAACTTTCACCAACTCCGACGCATCTTATAAATATGCCAAAGAGATTATGGCAGTGGCAGAAACAGAAGATTAACCACGTCAGTGGGATGATATGGACAGTTTCTTGCCTTTTACTATTTCACAGAGAACACCCGAAGACAAGGGAAGAAACAACACTCTCTAAAAGTTTAAAATGGAAGAGAATTTCCACGTGCGATTGTCTAGACACCTTATCTCCTTTGGACGCTTTGGAATTTAACTGTAGGACATTCTTTGTTCAAAATGAAGGAAAGACTGATAAGCAACCCAGAGATGAACAGCAGAGCCGAATGTGGAAAACATCACAAGGACGAATGGCGATTTAAGATTTTAAAACAGTTTTACAAAATATAGAGAATTAATAATAATTAATAATACTAATATAGAAATATAAATGGAAACTAACCTGAACTATATAATGGGTAAAATGTAATAATCTGCTAATAAGACTGACTAGCTCGTATATAGAGATGACAAATTTTAGAATTAAAGTAGATAATACTGAAAGGTTAAGTGTACACAAAAAAGCTGGAGAAACTCAGCGGGTGCAGCAGCATCTATGGAGCGAAGGAAATAGGCAACGTTTCGGGCCGAAACCCTTCTTCAGACTGATCGGAGTCAGTGGGTTTATAGTGTATGTCGGTTCCCATGGCTATCTGGACTACACTTCTTCCCACCCTGCTTCCTGTAAGGACTCCATCCCCTACTCCCAATTCCTCCGTCTACGCCGCATCTGCTCCACGGATGAGGCGTTCCACACCAGGACATCTGAAATGTCCTCACTATTCAGGGAAAGGGGGTTCCCCTCCTCCACCATAAATGAGGCTCGCACCAGGGTCTCTTCCATACCCCGCAACACTGCTCTCTCTCCCCATCCCCGCACTCGCAACAAGGGCCGAGTCCCCCTAGTCCTCACCTTTCACCCCACCAGCCGTCACATACAAAAAGTAATCCTCCGTCAGTTTCGCCACCTCCAACGTGACCCCACCACTCGCCACATCTTCCCATCTCCCCCCATATCTGCCTTCCGCAAAGACCGCTCCCTCCATAACTCCCTTGTCAATTCTTCCCTTCCCTCTCAGTCCACCCCCTCCCCGGGCACTTTCCCTTGCAACCGCAAGAGATGCAACACTTGTCCCTTTACCTCCCCCCTCGACTCCGTTCAAGGACCGAAGCAATCGTTCCAGGTGCGACAGAGGTTTACCTGCATCTCTTCCAACCTCATCTATTGCGTCCGCTGCTCTAGATGTCAGCAGATCTATATCGGTGAGACCAAGCGGAGGTTGGGCGATCGTTTCGCCGAACACCTCCGCTCGGTCCGCAATAACCAAGCTGACCTCCCGGTGGCTCAGCACTTCAACTCCCCCTCCCACTGCGTCTCCGACCTCTCTGTCCTGGGTCTCCTCCATGGCCACAGCGAGCAGCACCGGAAATTGGAGGAACAGCACCTCATATTTCCGTTTGGGGAGTCTGCACCCCGGGGGCATGAACATCGAATTCTCCCAATTTTGTTAGTCCTTGCTGTCTCCTCCCCTTCCTCAGCCCCCCTGCTGTCTCCTCCCATCCCCCAGCCTTCGGGCTACTCCTCCTTTTCCCTTTCTTGTCCCCACCCACCCCCGCCCCCGATCAGTCTGAAGAAGGGTTTCGGCCCGAAACGTTGCCTATTTCCTTCGCTCCATAGATGCTGCTGCACCCGCTGAGTTTCTCCAGCTTTTTTGTGTAACCTTCGATTCTCCAGCATCTGCAGTTCCCTCTTAAACACTGAAAGGTTAAGTGTTATGTAGTTCGTGTGAAGAAGGGAGGAAACTCAGGCACCTGGCATAATTCCAGGAGCCTGTTTCTGGTTAACCCTTACAGCTAACAGCTTACTATTATCAAAGATATAACTAATTATAAATAATTAGTAGATGAAAATGTTAGATAAATATATATAAAGTGTTAGATAAATAAATTTCACAGTAGCTGAACACAGATCGGATAATATATATATATATAATGTAATTGGGTGAAATATAGCTGATTTTGAAATGGCACCGCCTTCTTAGGGATAGAGTAATAAAAGGAGCGGAGCTAGTTGTACACCATCAATTTCAGAAGTCGAATAAATGTCGGACCCCACAGACGCGTGGGACACGCATTACAGTGTCGAACACTTCAGACACTGTAATTTTGCTTGTCAAATTTTTTTTTAATCACAATATGTCACTATTATGTGTTTTTTTTTTCAAGGAAAATCGCAAAAGGGATCTACCAAGGAAGTTAATAATATAAACGCCCGCCAACTATCCCGAGTCCTGAGGTATGGATGCACCGTAATAAATAAAGGTACTAAAATCAGAGAAAATGCAAGATGATAAACAAAAGAAAATGGGAGGAATCACACTATGTAGCTGGAATATAAGGGGTATTAATGAACCAATTAAAAGGGGCAAAATACTAGCTCAGTTGAAATCATACAACACTGACATTTCTTTTCTACAAGAAACGCACCTTAAACATCAAGACCAGATGAGATTGAGGGCGAAATGGATAGGCCAAACATTTCACTCCTCATACACATCGAAATCCAGAGGCACCACAATTATTATTCGCAAGGGAATACCATTCAAATCAAAGAATATTATATCAGATAAGGAAGGGAGATACCTTATTGTCACAGGAGAGATTCATGCTACGCCAATCACTTTGGTAAACATATATGCGCCCAATTTTGATAATCCTCAATTTTTTAATAAAATCCTGAATAAAATCGCAGAATTTAACTACCAAAATGTTATAATTGGAGGAGACTTCAACTGTGCTTTAGATCCGTACTTAGATAAATCGATGCAAAAACAAAGAGGTAATATGAAATCTAAAACTAGTGAACTCTTAAATACATATATAAAAAATACAAATATAGCAGACGTTTGGAGGATCGCGAACCCGACTGGAAGGGAATACTCGTTTTATTCAATGGTACATAAAACATACTCACGTATAGACTACTTCCTAGTGGATTCAAAACTAATCCCTTATATTATGAACCCTAAATACCACACTAATACGATTTCAGATCACTCCCCGCTAACTTTCGTTTTAAAATTGGAAGGAATCTCTACGAACAAATCGTTCTGGAGGTTTAACTCCAAATTTTGAAAGACCCACAAGGGAGTATATATCTAAAAAAACAGATGAATCTATTTTTTGAGATAAATGATACACCAGATATATCGCCCACTTTATTATGGGAATCCTTCAAAGCATTTATTACAGGAGTCATTATCTCGTATCAAGCTTTTCAAAACAAAAAGAATAAAAATGCACAAAGACAATTAGAAGAACAAATCAGACAACTAGATATAGATAATGCTAAAGATCCAACTATGGATAAACATAATAAAATTTTAATACTGAAATTTAAGATAAATAAATTATTATCAGAGAAGATTATAAGATTATTCCAAATTACAAAACAAGAACATTTTGAATTTGGGGATAAACCCCACAAACTTTTGGCACGCCAACTGAAAATTCGGGAAAAAGATCAAAAGATTAAAAAGATCAATTTTAAAGATTAAATCAGATAGAGGGGAATTATTAACACTACCTAATGATATCAATAAAAGATTTGCTCAATATTATAAGGATTTATACACATCGAAAACGCTAATAGACAATAATAAAGTTTCAGAATTTTTGGACGATTGTAACCTTCCAAAACTAGAATTGAAGGAACAAGAGGAACTGGGAGCACAGGTTACAGCTAAGGAAATAGAAGACACAATAAACACACTTAAGAATGGAAAAACACCAGGACCAGACGGATTCAGTAATGAATTTTATAAATGTTTTTATGACACAGTGACCCCACGTCTACAGAAAATGTATACATACGCTTTTAAAGAACAAACCTTACCTGAAACACTAGCAGATCACATTAATACTTAAAAAAGATAAAGATATAGAAGAACCAGGCTCATACAGAGCTATTGCTTTGTTAAATACGGATCAAAAAATATTAGCGAAAATACTAGCTAGAAGACTAAGTCAATGACAGTAAATTAATAAATAAGGATCAAACGGGATTTATACCTAAGAGACATTCATTTAATAACCTGAGACGTCTGTTTAACATAATACACTCTCACAAATCTCAAGAACAAGAGTTATCTATCATTTCATTGGACGCAGAAAAAGCGTTTGATCAAGTAGAATGGGATTATATGATTAAAGTATTGCAAAAATTTCAAATGGGAGAGAGCTTCATCGCATGGATAAAATTATTATATAACAAACCCACGGCTAGAATATTAACTAATAATATACTATCTACGAAATTCCAATTATCAAGGGGTAATAGACAAGGATGTTCATTATCACCGCTGTTATTCGCTCTGATAATTGAACCTTTAGCTGAAAAAATTAGAACACACCCGAACATTTACTGTTATAATACAAAATATTCAAATAACAAAATATCCTTATACGCAGACGATGTACTACTGTATATCACAAAACCCCAAATCAGTATACCAAACATATTAAATCTAATTGAGGACTTTGGATCTTTCTCAGGATACAGAATAAACTGGAACAAAAGTGAAATTATGTCGACAAAACCGAAAGACTCAACACATCTTTTGACATTCCTCTTTAAAATAGCGACAGAAAAATTTAAATATTTAGGAATTGAAATCACTAGAAATTATCATGGTATGTTTAATGCCAATTATAGCCCCTTACTTAAGAAATTAAATCATCTAATTAAATTCTGGAAAACGCTTCCGATGTCTTTAATAGGTCGAATAAATGCTATAAAAATGATCTTTTTACCACAAATCCTATATTTATTTCAATCAATTCCAATATATCTTCTAAAACTGGAACGGGGACGCAGAGGTGGGTTAAAGGCCAGGTTAGAGCTAGCCCCACACAGGGCAGCGATTCCTAGCCTTTTCCTCGCCAACGTGCGCTCACTGGCAAACAAAATGGATGAACTCCGGCTAAGGATCACCTCCCACAACCGGATCAAGGACTGCAACATCTTGATCTTCACTGAAACTTGGCTCAACACTGACGTTCCTGACAGCGCCATCCAGCTATCGGGGCGTCATTTACTCCGAGCGGACAGGACATCAGACTCTGGTAAGACCAGAGGGGGGGGGTCTGTGCATTTATGTAAACAAAGCATGGTGCACGGACTCCACCAATGATGAAGCCAAATAAAGTTACAAAAATAAGAAAAAATTAAAATAGGTTTCAGGGCTAGCTTACAGTTTACATTTAGTGTCAAATTAGGCTTGTCTAAGGTTGCGGGGTGTGGGAGATAATAAATCCTATAACATTGTCTTCCAAGTGACAGGCAGAGAGAGAAGGAGATAAAGATATCTTTGAAGTAGAGATCAAATGACCAATGTTTATGTTTAGGAGGCAATAAAGGAAGACGAGGAATAGGCAGTCACATCTTTGTAAACAGATGGCCTATGTTTAGGAGGGACCAAGTGACAAGGGAACACCAGGAAAGTGGAGACCAAATGACCAATGTTTATGGGGAGGAGGCAATAAAGGAAGACGAGGAATAGGCAGTCACATCTTTGTAAACAGATGGCCTATGTTTAGGAGGGACCAAGTGACAAGGGAACACCAGGAAAGTGGAGATCAAATGCCCAATGTTTATGGGGGAGGAGGTGATAGAGGAAGAAAGACATAGGTGGTCACATCTTTGAAGCAAGAGGCAATAAACCAGATGTCCTATGTTTAAGAGGGACCAAGTGACAAAAGAAAACCAGGGGAGTGGAAATAAAATGATAAAGCAGATGGTCAATGTTTTTAGTATATCTTGTACCATGTAAACAAAAGGCCTTTGATGTGATGCAATCTGTGGAAACCTTTTCCTGTACCTCTGACATGATTAATGTCTGTGGAAGGTGTTAAGGGGAAAAAACCCTATTTAAGGCAATGTAATTCTGTTGTTCAGAGAAGAGGACTGGGGACAGTTGAGTGTCTACATTGGTCACTTAGCTGGAATCCTCGCTCCCTTCCATCGGCCGATGTTAAGTAAAGTTTTGAACTGGTCTACCAAACCGTTTGTGTGGTGTCTGTTTATTAAGAAGCGAACCTGGTTTAGTAGTTAAGATAAGTAGCTTTTTCATTGGCGTAGTTATGCAGGCCTCGCTGGGACCACATCAACGGCTGGCTGTGCAAGCGGTTGTGGAGGTTGCCGGGATTGGAAGGGAGATAACTGAGCTCTATCGGCCCCCTTGTAAGACCGACTCCCTAGAAACTCCCGGGAACATCTGTGATCCTTCATCAGAAATTGCATTGGTTCCCTGCCGAGGTTCTTAGACACAGACAAAGGTAAGACCAGTTGGGCTTTATATGTTTTTTTTAAGAAGGGATTGTGTATGTATTTTTAAGACAGAATTGTGCATGTATTTTTAAGAAAGGTCTTGTGTATATTGTTACGAAGGACGTGAGTGGTTTCTCTTTTTCTCTCTCTGTCTATCTCTCTTTGTTTTTTTTGTTTTTTTCTCTCTACTAAGGGCTCATCAGCCTCGTTGAGACATCCGTGTTTTGTCGGGTTGAGATACGGGAGGTGAGGTGTGCGTCTGGCTTATTGAGACATCCGGGGAGTTGTCGGATTGAGAAATAGGTGGCGTTGTATATTACAGAGTTAAAAGGTCAGCTAAATTGAGAAACTGGGGTCTCGAGTCGCGAGTCGGCCTGGTTGATAGATTTTGAACGATTCGGCATTTAAAAAGCGGTCTGTTTTTTTCTCTCTCTTTTTCTCTATCTATCTATCTATGGGGAATGCTCTGGATAACAGTGAGGGGGGAACCCCCGTCCAACATATGTGTTATTTGAATCCTAAGTATAATAAGAAATTTAGAATGTTAAGTTACAGATTGACCAAACGGTTGGGGGATGAAGCCTGGCCAGTAGGGGGCACATGGAATGTAGAGACAATTAAAAAAGCAGAGATGTTGATATGGGAAAGGAAGGCAGGAAAGAAATGGAAGATTATTTTAGTTCACTAATAGGGGAAGCAACTAGGGTCCGCTTGATAGGAACAGTGTCAGGTGAACCTGGCACTGCCTTGATCGTGCAAGTGGAGGAAGGGTTGTGGAAACAGAATGCTTCTCTAGTGGCACCTCATGTAACCACCTCAGTGCGGACAGACCACACAGCGAAAGAGCTGGGGTACCTCACCTACGAATTATGCAAGCAAGCAAGTAACATACTGGGTGAGCAATATTTTTCTCAGGGAACGTTGGAATATTGGAAAGAGAACCAGATCGTTGAAGGAGTTATCAGCCGCCATCAGCCAACAAAAAACAACATGGACAAACATCAGATTTGGGCGACATCACCGCATGAGGTAGGACTGACTTATTGTGTACCTGTAATGATCACGCTTAAGCCGGATGTCCGCCTCCCTGCAGTTCCTCAATATCCTTTAAAACCAGAAGCAGTGGCAGGAATACAACAGCTGGTGCAGTCTCTTTTACACCAGGGTATATTGGTGCAGTGTCACTCACCATGTAACACCCCAATCTTCCCGGTACCCAAGCCTGGACGTTCAGAGTGGAGGCTAGTACAAGACCTCCGTGCAATTAATGAGATCGTTACGCCTATGCACGCCATCGTACCGAATCCCGCAACTATCCTGAGCCAGGTTCCCGCCTCTGCGACAATCTTCACAGTTATTGACCTACAACATGCATTCTTTTCAATCCCACTGCATCCCGATTGCCAATACCTTTTCGCCTTTACATACGAAGGACAACAATATACATGGACACGCCTGCCACAAGGTTTTGTACATTCGCCCACTCTGTTTTCCCAAGTACTAGCAGACCAGTTAAAGACATTAGCCCTCCCACAAGGCTCCATTGTAATTCAGTATGTTGATGATTTACTTCTGGCCAGCTCTGATGAGGCCAGCAACAGTATTGACACTGCAAAGTTATTAGAAGCCTTACATGCTTGGGGGTATGTGATCCCTGAGAGGAAAGTTAAAGAGGGCAAGAAGGAGGTTAAATTTCTTGGAGTTATGATCAGTGCCACTGAAAGAGCACTTACTCCAGCAAGAGTGGACCCTATTGTTCGATACCCAAAACCAGAAACCCCCAAACAAATGAGAGCCTTCTTGGGGTTAGTGAACTTTTGCCGTCAGTGGATTCCTAATGTTGTACTTTATACGAAGCATCTATCACCACTGGCGTCTGCAAATGCCGAACGACATTTTTTACTCGATGAAAAACAGACTGAGGCCTTTTTAGCCTTAAAAGATGCATTAGCCTCCGCCCCAGCCGTCGGAAGACCACTGTATGACAGATCATTTCAGCTATATGTAACAATAATTCAAGACTGTGTATCAGCCGTACTGACGCAACAACATGGGGATGTTAAACGACCAGTAGCGTACTTCTCAGTTCGCCTGGATGCAGTAGCACGCGGCTACCCCCCTTGTACCCAGATTTTGCCTGGGATACATGCCGCTATTTCAGCTGCTGCCAACATAACTTTACATCAACCGGTGATCGTATTTACTACTCATTGTGTCGCCGCATTAATGAATGCAAGCCAAACGAAATATCTCACCCAGGCATGCCTGGGCCGTTATGAACTGACATTGTTGAATAATCCAAATTTGACCTTTCAGCATTGTTCTACAATAAATCCATCTGCCTTTTTGACAGAGCCACCTGAGCCTTGCTCAGAGCCGCCCCACAATTGTGAGATGGCCAATGACTTATTAACAAAAACACGGGAAGGATTGTCTGATATCCCATTGGAAGGCAACATACCATCATGGTTTGTCGATGGCTCCTCTATGGTTATCCCTGAAACAGGACAGCGGGCTTCCGGCTATGCTGTAGTAAATGGGTCACAGATGATTTTGGAAGAAGGAAGGTTTCAGATTCCGTTATCAGCACAACAGGCAGAACTATTTGCCTTAACTAGAGCCTGCATATTAGCAACGGACAAACAAATTAACATCTATACTGATTCCTGATACGCCTTCGGCGTTGCTCATGACTTTGGCGCTCTCTGGCAACACCGAGGATTCCTGACCTCGGCAGGAACACCCATTAAGAATGCCCTTTTTATGCGAAATTTGCTTACGGCATTGATGCTACCAGATCAGCTGGCCATTATTAAATGTAGTGCACACACTGGTGCTGGGGACTCTATAGCAAAAGGTAATGAATTTGCCGATAGTGTATCCAAGCAAGCAGCCTGTACATCCAAATGTGTGGTGACATCTGGTAAACAGATACTAGCAAATAGACCGGTCCTGCCAGATATGAGGGAGGTATGTGCATTACAGAGGGACGCCTCTGATAACCAAAAACAACTATGGAAACAAGAGGGCTGTGCCATTGACTCCACCACAGGTCTTTGGCTCACCCCGCTTGGGCAAGTTTGTGTATCTGATGCATTTTTACCTGTTTTACTAACATATATTCACTCACTTACCCATGCTGGTATGGAGGGAATGATAAGGATGACAAAAGAGACATGGTGGCACCCGAATATTTGGCAAGAGGCACTGAAGCAGGCCCCTGAATGTAAAATTTGCCAACGAAGTAATCCAGGCAAACAAATTAGGATACCCGCAGGGGTGACGCCAATGCCATCACGACCGTTTGAATGCATACAGATTGATTTCATTGAAATGCCAAGGGCTCAGTGTTATAAATATTGCTTAGTTATTTTAGATTTATTTAGCAGGTGGATTGAAGCTCTACCAACCACTAATAATACTGCTGAAACTACGGTAACATTGTTGTTAAGAGAAGTTATTCCCAGGTTTGGCCTACCTACTGTCATAAGTTCGGACAATGGTCCCCATTTTATTGCCACTATTAATAAGGAAATATGTGCACATTTTAATATCCGACAGCAATTTCACTGTGTACACCACCCGCAGGCATCTGGGATGGTGGAAAGAGCCAATGGGGCATTAAAAAACAAAATTACCAAGCTGATGGGAGAATTGGGACAGACTTGGATTAAAGTATTACCCTTAGCATTATTTGAAATGAGGGTAACTCCCCACAGTGTTACAAAGCTATCCCCAGCAGAAATTATCTACGGTAAACCTCTACGAACCCCCTGGGGAGCAAGCATTACTCATGAAGGAACCTTAGATTTACACGCATTAAATGATGAAATAATTACCTATGTTCAACGACTCACCCATATTCTGTCAGCATTGCATTTACAGGTAAAGGAGTCCCAGAGGCCGCTACCTGATGCTGTCCAGTGCGAAATAGTCCAACCAGGGGACTACGTACTTATGAGAAATTTGAACCGCAAGAAACTCGGCCCCCGTTGGAACGGACCATACCAGGTGCTGCTGACTACACCAACAGCAGTGAAGGTTGAAAACCATCCACGTTGGATACATCTCTCCAACTGCAAAAAGATTGGACACAAGGATGGCACGAGTGATGTTCGCTCTACTGACGATTCTAACCATGGCCGGGGTAACATGGACTAATACCTATCTGACTATGAGCCATGAGTTTGCCGTACGGGCACATGGGACTGAAAGTTGGGTATGCACCGGTGTTCCGACTAGCAGTAAGGAAGGAATTCCCCTGGTCCCCATTCCATTAAACCTTACAGAGAGACTAGCGTTGAGGTGCTTTTGTAACTCGGATAAAAAATCGTCATGCCTAAAAACCATACGGATAACAAATACCAAAAACGAAACAATAAACATCACCTATGGAGGCCCAAAATACAATAATTTTGAAGGATGGTACACCCCTCCCTTCAAAGGAGATTGGAAATTGAACGTGACAAATGTCGCAGATATACCCCGACTACAGATAGTAAAAGATCCTCATAGGCCAGTTAATACTACCTGTTTTTGCCACCACCGAGGCACAGGTGTATTCTTGGGAAACAGTACTTGTATGATAACTCAGGCAGCCACCATTATCGGCCCACCCCGACCAGTTAATGGCACATATTTTGTATGTGGATCCTGGGCCTACCCATGGTTACCAGGAATGCCACCGGCAGACGGGGCAGCTTGGGAACGACTAAAAGGACCCCATCACTGGACAGGGTGTTGTTATGTCGCATATGTAGTCCCACGAATGAGAAGCATGAGCCAGTTGCACCAGCACACGGGGATTTCCAAGCGAAGCCTAGCAAAGGCTGAGCAATTTTTTATGATACTCTTCCCGTCCTTTGGTAGTATAATAGTGTCACGGGAACTAATTACAATGGCCTCCGCTTTAGAGACACTTGCTAATGCCACTGCCATCTCCTTGAGTGCAACCCAGGAGGAGGTAGAAGGGGTCACAGCTGAAATGGTAGCTATGAGGACTGTAATATTGCAAAACAGAATGGCCTTAGATTTTATCCTGGCAGAAAAAGGGGGAACAAGTGCAATAATAGATCGAGAATGTTGCACTTTTATTCCCGATGCTTCCTCCAATATTACCAACTTGGCTGCCCATATCAGAATGGAAATAGCTAAAATAAGGAAGGTAGGAGCTGAATTCCATGGTTATAGCTCCGGTGGAGTTTGGTGGCCATTTAATATGTTTGGAGGGACTTGGGGAATGATTGTCCACTATGGATTGATTGTACTACTAGTCGTACTCGTAATTTGTCTGATGCGATGCTTATGGTCTTTTGTATGTATTCGGCAGGGACTGTAGTTATCAAAAGTTTGATAAAAGGATGGAATGATGAAGCCAAATAAAGTTACAAAAATAAGAAAAAATTAAAATAGGTTTCAGGGCTAGCTTACAGTTTACATTTAGTGTCAAATTAGGCTTGTCTAAGGTTGCGGGGTGTGGGAGATAATAAATCCTATAACATTGTCTTCCAAGTGACAGGCAGAGAGAGAAGGAGATAAAGATATCTTTGAAGTAGAGATCAAATGACCAATGTTTATGTTTAGGAGGCAATAAAGGAAGACAAGGAATAGGCAGTCACATCTTTGTAAACAGATGGCCTATGTTTAGGAGGGACCAAGTGACAAGGGAACACCAGGAAAGTGGAGACCAAATGACCAATGTTTATGGGGAGGAGGCAATAAAGGAAGACGAGGAATAGGCAGTCACATCTTTGTAAACAGATGGCCTATGTTTAGGAGGGACCAAGTGACAAGGGAACACCAGGAAAGTGGAGATCAAATGCCCAATGTTTATGGGGGAGGAGGTGATAGAGGAAGAAAGACATAGGTGGTCACATCTTTGAAGCAAGAGGCAATAAACCAGATGTCCTATGTTTAAGAGGGACCAAGTGACAAAAGAAAACCAGGGGAGTGGAAATAAAATGATAAAGCAGATGGTCAATGTTTTTAGTATATCTTGTACCATGTAAACAAAAGGCCTTTGATGTGATGCAATCTGTGGAAACCTTTTCCTGTACCTCTGACATGATTAATGTCTGTGGAAGGTGTTAAGGGGAAAAAACCCTATTTAAGGCAATGTAATTCTGTTGTTCAGAGAAGAGGACTGGGGACAGTTGAGTGTCTACATTGGTCACTTAGCTGGAATCCTCGCTCCCTTCCATCGGCCGATGTTAAGTAAAGTTTTGAACTGGTCTACCAAACCGTTTGTGTGGTGTCTGTTTATTAAGAAGCGAACCTGGTTTAGTTGTTATAAAAGTAACTTTTTCACCATCATCGAGAGTCACTGCTCAGCTAACCTTGAATTCCTCTTGGTTAGATGCAGACCGTTCTATCTGCCCAGAGAGTTCACCTCCACTGTTGTGACTGCAGCCTATATCCCTCCTGATGCTAATGCCAAGCTTGCAATGAAAGAGCTGCATACTGCCATTAGCAAACAACAGACGCACAACCCCGAGGCAGCCTTCATTGTTGCGGGTGACTTCAATCACTCCAACCTGAAGACTGTACTCCCCAAATTCCACCAACATGTATCCTTCCCCACTAGAGTAGACAAGACACTGGACAAAGTCTACACCAACATGGCTGAAGCTTACAAAGCCATCCCCCTCCCCCACCTTGGTCAGTCTGATCACGTCTCATTGTTCCTGCTCCCTATGTACTCCCCACTCATCAGACGGGTTAAACCAACTGTAAGGACAGTTAAAGTCTGGTCAGAGGAAGCGGACTTCACACTTCAGCAGTGTTTTGGAAACACTGACTGGAAGGCGTTTGCAGCCCAGGCCACCCTTGACTCTCACACGGACATTGATTCCTATACATCCTCTGTTCTGGACTTTATAAACTCCACCATCAATAGTGTCACCTCCCTCAAACAGGTGACCATATACCCGAATCAGAAGCCATGGATGAACAGCGAGGTCAGGCTACTGCTGAAAGCACGGGACACCGCTTTCAGGTCAGGCGATGCTCGAGCCTACAGTTCATCCAGGGCTAACCTGAAGAGGGGCATCAGGAAGGCCAAGCACTGCCATAAGCTCAGGATTGAGGAGCACTTCAACAACAACTCCGACCCCCGACGCATGTGGCAAGGCATCCAGGCCATCACGGACTACAGACCCTCCAACATCACCCCCACATCCAGCGACGCCTCCTTCCTTGAGGAGCTTAATCACTTCTATGGCCGCTTCGACAGGGACAATCTAGAGACAGCCATCAAGGCTGTGCTACCTGCCGATCACCAACCCCTCACACTCACCCCCTACGACGTGTACGTGGCACTGAGTAGGACTAATGCACGTAAGGCTGCTGGCCCTGACGGCATCCCCGGGCGCGTGCTCAGTGCCTGTGCTGCGCAGCTGACAGACGTCTGGACTGACATCTTCAACCTGTCACTTGCCCAAGCAGTTGTCCCCACTTGCCTTAAAGCCACCTCCATCGTGCCAGTGCCAAAACACTCCACTGCGGCAAGCCTCAACGACTTCCGCCCAGTTGCACTTACCCCCATCATCACCAAGTGCTTCGAGAGGATGGTCCTGGCACACCTCAAAAGCTGCCTACCCCCCACACTGGATCCCTATCAGTTTGCCTACCGCAAGAACAGGAGTACGGAGGATGCCATCTCAACGCACTTCACTCCGCCCTCTCCCACCTTAACAACAGAGACGCTTATGTAAGAATGCTGTTCATCCATTACAGCTCAGCATTCAACACCATTATTCCATCAAAACTGATCACCAAACTCGGTAACCTGGACATCGACCCCTCCCTCTGCAACTGGATACTGGACTTTCTAACCAACAGACCCCAGTCTGTGAGGTTAGACAAGCACACCTCTTCAACCCTCACCCTGAACACCGGCGTTCCTCAGGGCTGTGTGCTGAGCCCCCTCCTCTACTCCCTCTTCACCTATGACTGCACACCTGTACATGGTACTAACACCATCATCAAGTATGCAGATGATACAACGGTGATTGGCCTCATCAGCAACAACGATGAGCTGGCCTACAGGGAGGAGGTCCAGCACTTAGCAGCATGGTGCGCTGACAACAACCTGGCCCTTAACTCCAAGAAGACCAAGGAGCGCATTGTAGACTTCAGGAAGTCCAGAGGCGGCACGCACACCCCCATCCACATTAACGGGACGGAGGTGGAACGTGTTTCTAGCTTCAGGTTCCTGGGAGTCAACATCTCCGATGACCTCTCTTGCAGTTACGATGAGGGATTACGTGCCCTCCGCTCCCACCCTCATTGTATGGATCAAACTAATAACTGATGTCTCCTTTTCTTTACTATGTTTACTTCAAATAACTGTGTCTATCTGTGATTCCACACCGCTGCTTGGAAGTATGCCGCGCATGCGCACTCAGTGGGTTCTTCACGTAATCCCTCATCGTAACTCCTCATAAAATACAGATCAAACTTCAAACTGGTAAGTTCTCATTTAATCTTACTATTATAAATCCCACAGAATACAAAGAGCACACCTTAGTAAACCAAAAGAGATGGGCGGTCTAGAGCTCCCTAACTTTATGTACTATAATTGGGCAGTAAATATTAAAAATATAATTCACCTGCTGGACAACTCTGCCCAGCGGGTGGATTGGATTGTAATGGAGAGAGAGGACTGCGCTCCGTGTAATACAGGAGCGACTCTCCTCTCACCAATGAATTTGAATAACAAAAATTATAATGAAAATCCAATGATACATAGTACAATTAGAACTTGGAAACAAATAAAACAGAATCTAAAATTAAGAAATCTATCTCTTTTAATGCCAATAGTCAATAACCCATCGTTTAAACCCTCAATTATAGAGAAATCATTTACACAATGGGAAAGAACGGGAATCAAAACGCTCGGAGATTTGTATGAATTAGGAAAATTATTATCATTTCAACAATTACAACTGAAATATAATTTGAAAAATAATCAATATTTCAAATATCTTCAAATTCGTGATTATCTGAAAAAATACACACAAGACTATCATAACATGCCCCCAGACTTATTGGATGAAGCCATGAAGATAAAGGCTGTATCAGCAAATCTAATATCATACTTATATAATATTATTTTGAATATAGAAATACCTACAACCGATAGTATTAGAAGAGACTGGGAACAAGAACTAGCTATAAAAATTTCAAAAGAGAGCTGGGATAAACACTTACTATATGTGCATAAATGCTCGATCAACGTACGACATACTCTAATCCAATATAAAACATTACATAGACTATACTATTCAAAAACTAAAATAAATAAACTTTTCCCCAATGTCTCACCCATTTGTGATAAATGTCAATCACAAGAAGCTAACATAGCGCACTCTTTTGTTTTTTGTATAAAAATTCAAAAATTCTGGAACGAAATATTTGAAATCTTCACAAAATTATTTAAAATAAAACTGGTACCAAAAGCAGAATGGATCATTTTTGGAATATCAGAAGGTAACCCCGAATTAAATATGTTTCAAAAGAACTTACTTAATTATGGGCTAATAATGGGGAAAAAAGCTTATACTCAAATTTTGGAAAAATGCTCCAATACCAACAATAAAAATGGATTTCAAACATGTTCGAAACACTACACTTGGAAGAGATGAGACTCCTCCTAGCAGGCAAAGCAGATCACTTCCAAAAGACGTGGTCTGCATTTACAGAACTATTACAAGCATAAGGAGCAATAGTAAGTTAAAATATAAAGGGTACCAGGATCCGGTAACGGGGGGGGTATAAAATACATTTTTAATAAAAACACGGTTGGTATATCCTTTTTTGTGGAGTTTTGTATTACAATAGAGCGATTGTTTTTCCTTTCTTCTTTTTTTTCTTTTCCTTCTAGGGTCTTATTTCCTTTCTTTACTTCCTTCTCTAATTCCTTCCCTAAGGGGCTTTCTTCTCCCAACACTTTCCTGCACCTTCACAATTCTTGCTTACTTTCCTTACTTCTTTCATTTCTATCTCTTTTATAGCTCAAAAAATGAAGTGGTACAACATAATGTAATACGATATATGTGATGTGTATTAATGTAAGTTACTGAACTGCTAATAAAAATAAATAAATAAATTTAAAAAAAGCATGGTCCTGGTACCCGCAACACCAACGAGTCTTCCAGACACTCAAGCTCCAGCTAGCCAGCGCACAGACGCTGGCGTATTTCAACCTCAAGCTGCCGATCACCATCACCTGCGATGCATCCCAGTACGGGCTAGGCGTGCGTGCCTACAGACAACCAGTGACGGCGATGTGATGCCTGTCTCCTATGCATCACGAACCCTAACAGACACTGAACAATGCTATGCTCAAATTGAAAAGGAGCTGCTCGCCTTAGTTTTTGCCTGTTCGAAATAAAGGCCACAAGGCAGTCATCTCTCCCACTCTACGGGGCGAGTACTATGACGATATCCCCAGAGGCCACTCTAAAACGGGCCCACAACATGTTCTGCTGGCCCGGGATGACAAGGCACATACTTGAAAAGACCGTATCGTGTGCTATCTGCAACAGCCTGACACCACATCAGCAGAAGCAGCCCCTCCTGCCTCAGCCAGCTCCCTCCCTTCCGTGGTCTTTACTAGCCGCCGACATCTTTGAATGGCACGGGAAACACTACCTTGTCCTGGTGGACTCCAACTTGAGCTGGTTCAAAATTGACCTGCTTCCAACGATCACCTCCGAGACAGTGATCCAGAAACTATCAATCCACCTGTCCTTGCATGGGTCACCTGTCCGCCTTCAAACTGACAATGGAAGACAATTCACCAGTCAAACGTTCAAGAACTTTGCCAAACGGTGGAACTTTCAACACGTCACCAGCAACCCAGAATATCCAATGGACTTGCTGAGCGTGCTGTTCGGAGCACTAAACAACTCATGGAGCGCTCCTATCTAGCAAAATCCGATGTCTACCTGGACCTACTCAACCTGCGGTACATTTCAAGGGACAGCGTTCTCGGCTCCCCCACCCAGCGGCTAATGTCTCGCCAGACACGTCCACCCCTGCCTGTCTCCAAGCAACAGCTGCAGCCGCAGGTCCGCTCTCCCACCGCGATACAAAAGCGAGTGCAGTTTAAACGCGACACGCAAAAGCGGTTTTATGACAAGACCTGCAAGCCGCTTAAACCACTAGTACAAGGACAAGTGGTATGCCTACAAACTGACAAAGGACATAGCAGACTAGGACACCTCCATGGCCCCTCTGCGGAACCGCGCTCCTACCTGGTCGAAGTGGATGGTGTCCTCTACAGACGCAACTGTTAACATCTCCTTCCGGTGAAGGAACCTCATCTGGTGCCTGCAGATCCTGATGCCCCACTGCCCGTGTTTACACCGATGCCTGTTGCAGCCATCTCATCACCTGTTGCGACCAAGACCACACACTCCCCGCGTCGGTCTGCCCCTGCGTCTCTTGTTGTAACCAGTGCCTCGGGCTCCCTTCATCCATCTACCCCCGGTTCCCCCACGGCGGTCTCTCCCCACAAGCCCATCGGGTCAACAGCGGCATTACCAACCCCAGTCCCCATCTTTTTGGAAGGAAAGGGGGATGAGGCAGTTCCTTACCACATGAGGACCGGGCGGGGTAGTAAGCCACCCACTAGATACGGCGATTTTGTTTAACCGTACCATATTCCCTCAGCTTATTGTTTAATGTGCCGTTGTTACTTTTCATTGCCACGAGAAGAGATGTAGATTGGCTATTGCATGTTAGCCAATCTGAATGCTTAGTAGTAATAACCCCGCCTAGAACATGCTTTATAATGTAAGAACTTGTTTATTATATTCAGTAGATGCAGCAGACTGAACGTACAATGTACTGCATATCTGACACTGGAATGTCTATTAAAGATGCTTACACCCTTACCTGTGTTTGAGTAAGGTAATTACAGAACACCTCTATAAGATCACCCCTCATCCTCAATTTCCAGCTTGATATCATCTTTCCTGTAACACGGTGCCAAGAATTGAACACAATGCTCTAAATGTGACCTTTGGGGAATGATGTGTTTAATATGTTTAGAGCAATGCATTGATAAATGGATCAATGCATAATAGTAAGATTAAACGAGAACTTACCAGTTTGAAGCTTGATCTGTATTTTATGAGGAGTTACGATGAGGGATTACGTGAAGAACCCGCTCAGCACGCATGCGCGGCATACTTCAAAGCAGCGGTGTGGAATCACAGATAGACACAGTTATTGAAGTAAACATAGTAAAGACAAGGAGACATCAGTTTATCAGTTTGACCCATATTATTGAGGGTGGTAGCGGAGGGCACGTAATCCCTCATCGTAACTCCTCATAAAATACAGATCAAACTTCAAACTGATAAGTTCTCGTTTAATCTTACTATTTTACTTCGGAGTCACGTGAGTGACTACGTGAAGACTTCAAAGCTCTGTGATTTCAAACCGTGTAACAGGTATTATTTCATGCACAGCCAAAGTCCTTGAGGGAGGAAGTGTGTTATCGTAATCAACCAATGAATCTGTTTGTAGAAAAACACAATGGTATTTTTTAACAATAACAATAAAGAAATTAAATTGCTCCCCTGGGCTTAAATTAAATATTTGCAGTCTGTAAAATCTTTTCTGCAAATAAAACAGGTTTTGCCAACGGCTTATTATAGAATTTCTGAACGGGCTTTCCCCCCACCACCCTGCTGTAGCCAGGATGTGGTCTATAAGCATGTCCATTCTTTTAGCCGTTGACGTGGATGATGCTGCCCTGGTGGAATAAAATTTGTACATGTTAGTGCTTATCCCAGCAGTTTTTAGCACCTGCTTGAGCCATCTAACAATGGTTTGGCTCACCACCTGACCATAAGGTTTTTTATGACTGACCCACAAGGCTTTTCATCTCCCTCGAATATTTTGGTTGTGTCTATGTAGGACAGTAGGTGGGTCATGGCACATAACCGTGGTTCTGGCGGGTAAGCCTGGAATTCCACGACTGGATTAGGTGTTCCTGGTCTGCTCCGTTTGATCAGTCTCTGGATAACGACAGAGATCTGGTCTGGAGCTGTGAGCATGCTGTCCAGTCGCAATAGGTGTAATGATTGGACCCTCTGTGTAGATACAAGTGCCATCAATATGAGTGTTTTTGAGCATAGATTGTTCCAGGTTGAGGGATCGGGCTGGTGGCCATCCCCTGAGGTATGTCAGGACCACACTGACATCCCATGTATGGGTGTACCTTGGTCTAGGGGTTACAGTTGTAAATACCCTTCATTGGTTTGACTACCAGCGGTTGCGACCCCATGGCCTGTTGTCCTGCAGCTGGTTTTAAACAGACAGGCAGGGCACTTCTAGCTGTGTTGATGGCTCTGTAGCTGCGTCCTTTATTGTGGTGAAGGTTCACCAGGAATTCCAGTACGTTTTTAACTGTAGCGGTTGTGTAGGTGGTCCCTGTATCCAAGCAGTACTTCTCCCATTTTTTGATGCTGGACAAGTGTTGTTTTTTAGTGGATGTTCGGAGGGATGCTGACATGGTGTCGACGGTTTGTTATGATAATCCCAGTCCCAGAAGTGGTTTGTGCAGAATCTGCAACCCAGGAGTTTGATTTTTTCATGGCACGGGTGGCTTGTGCCCGACACTGGGTGTTAATAACTCTGCGTCACTGGGGAATACCATCGGAGCTTCAACAACCATGTCATGGAGTATTGGGAACCATGGCTGTGTAGGCCAGTCGGGTACTATCAAAATACTTGAAGCAGAGTCCATTTGTATTGTGCGTAGTCCTCGACTGATGAGGCAGAAGGGAGGAGAATTTCTCCAATCCAGCGTGAACGCATCTACCGCTGCTGCCTCAGTGTCTGGTTCCCAAGCGACATACATAGGTACCTGGTGATTTAGCCTTGATGCAAATAAATCGATATCTGGCGTGCCATATTGCTTGATAACTTTTGTGGAAAAAAAAATTTGGGGGGGGTTTTAACATCCATTAAATGTCATTAAATTTACGTGACCTGGTGTCTGCCACTGTATTTAGCTTACCTGGCAGGTAAGTTGCTGATAGCCAAATATGTCTTTGGACACACCATTGCCAAATTGTGTTGACCAACTTGTCGCATGATACCGATTTTATGCCGCCCATATGGTTAATGTAGGCCACCACCGTAGTATTATCTATTTGTAACCGTACATGCAAGTGATGCATATTTATGCATATGCTTTTAAGCCATAAAAGTCACCCAACATCTCTAGATAATTAATGCCCAGTGTAAGTGGTAACGATGACTCTGGGTTAGTCCATCTACTACTTGTGCTGGATATAGAGTTAGTTGCTCCCCAGTCTTGAGCACTGGCATCTGTTTAGATAACTGACGTAGGGTTAGTGATGATAATAGGCAGAAACTATGCCAAATGTTTGCCCACCACTGTAGTTCTGATATTGCTTCAGTGGGTAACTTCATGACACGATCATAATGACCTGTATGTCATTTTTGGTGCAAAGGTCTGAATTATGTAGCCGGAAATGCTGCTACCATTTTCCCAATTACCCTGTTACGTCGAGTAGTTGGTAGTTTGTTGACCATTAAATTGTTGCATGATTGTGCCAATTCAACTATTTCGTCTCTTGGCAATGTTACAGTCACGTAGGCTGAATTAATTGTGAAGCCCAAGTTGTCCATGATAGAGGATGGCTTCAACTTAGATTTATCTGGATGTAAGACAATCCTAGGGTTTTGAATAACTGTTTTGTAGCTGATACAGCTAACATAGTCAATTCCATGGTCTTGCCTACCATTTAAGATATCATCAAGATATGCCATGACAATATGTTATTGTCTTCTGAATATTGTCAGAGCTGGTTTTAGTGTCTTGGTGAACAATCTTGGGCTGATGTGAACCCATTGGGTAACGCTTTAAACTGCTATAGCTGCCCCATCCAGGTAAATTTCAGGTATCTGCGATGATCCGTGTGAATGGTACTAAATAGTAAACATCTTTAAGATGAATGCTTGCCATGAAGTATCCTTTGGAATTTAGTTGTTTGGCAGTAACAACCGGTTCCGTTTTGAAATGTATGTACTTAACAAACATATTTAGTGAAGTTAAGTCAATGATGATGCGACATCCACCATCTTTTTTGGGTTTAGTGAATATATTTGATACGAATTGCAAGGGTTCAGGTTTTCCCATGATACCCTTTATAATTAGTCTCACCAGTTCAGCTTGTCCCTCTCGTTTCTTTAATGGAGAGGGGAAAAATACCCTCTGGGGTGAATGTTGACCTGGTGGCAATTTTTCTAGTATGAATGTATTTGTATTCACTAATGCCATTGAGTATGTACTGATCACTCGTCTTAGTATTACTCTATACACTGGTAGGAACCAGACCCACCTACCTCCATGGTTATGGGTATTTTTCTGTTTCCTGCCGGTCCAACGAGTGTTGCACGTCGTCTGACGTGGCGGTGACGTTGGGGGGTGGCACATTTTCCATGGGGTCCGCTCTGGGCCCTGGTCTAAAGAAGACTTTCGGTGATAGAATGCAGACCCCAAGCTTTCTTCAGTCCCATATGGTAGACGTTGACTGATGGACGCGATGGGGTGCTGCTGCGTAGGAATTACTGTTTTTGGTTTGCTCGTCCCGGCCCTGCCCTCATGAGCCGAAAGTTTTGTAAAACCTCTTTCATGTTCTTCATATGCTTTGTGAGGTTTTTGCCAAATAGCAGTGGGTCTGGCTCAGTGGCTGGGGTATGCACAACCCCGCAAATGTAGGATTTTTATGGCAGGTCTTATGACTTGTTTACGAAGGTTGTGGTCATCTCCGTATTTGTCCACGGAACAAGGAAAACGATGTGATGGCTGTCGTCAGGCTTTTAACGGCCTCCTGCACGTGGGGTTTCCATGTAGCTGTCCACCACACCTAGCAGCTCTTCCTGTTCCTGCACCCCTTGCATACTCCCGAGATCTTCAGCCATTGCCCCTGTTCTTGACCAGCCCAGTCCTGGTCACCAAAGCTATCCTCTGGAAAGGAGGAAGCAATGGACAGTGCACAAGGCACCGTGGAGGGAGTGCCTGACCTCCCTCTGTGAGAGCGCCCCTCCTGGGGTGCACCTCGCTGGAGATCCTGCTCCAAGAGCCGCTCCATGCGACTCAGGCGGCTGTCTCTCCCCCGCCTGGGTGGAGAGACGTCCCCGTCCAACAAGTCGGAGCCACCGGCCGGATGCCTCTTCCGTGGCTTTACTTCCAGCCCGCTGCTCAGGCGCTAGCGGGGCTGGGCTCGGCACGGTGTCGGGATAGCGGAGCGCCGGGTAAGCGGTCCTACCGCCTTGTTGCTGCCCCCCCCCCCCCCCCCAGATGGAACGCTCCTCCGTGGAGTCGAGCGGGGGACAGGTTTGTTCTAGAGCCTTTCTTCTCTGCCGGAAAGCAGAAGGCTCCCTGTGAAAGAAACCCCCGACCTCAGCTTACCTGACGGTCCATTCTTCCACCTCCGTAGCGGGAGCGCCTGACTCCTGCTGTGCCGCTGTTGCTCTGCTGAACATAATGCCGTGCATGCGTGCTGAGCGGGCTCTTCACGGAATCACTCACGTGACATGAAGTAAAATGATGTGTTAATGTGCGGAGCAATATAACTGTGTAATGAGTAATTCCTGAAATAATAGGTTGTGTATTAATTAACACAAGGAGTAATGCATTCTTGGAGGGGAGCAATGCTTCAATGCAGAGAGTGCTGCACTAAGAGTAATGCATTAAGCCAAGCACAGTGGCGCAGCGATAGTTACTCCAGCATTTTGTGTCTATCTTTGATTTCTCTACCTTCAAGTAACCCTTGCATCCCCTCTCTCTCCATCCCTTCCCAACCAAGTCGCTGGACTATTTTCAAACTCGTCGTGTTGAGTCTTGTTGTTTGCATATCTCATTTTCACCTAGCCCAGTTTCCTTTATCATGTTTACCTGGTAGCATAACTTTCATTTAACTGTTCTATATATCTCTATATCAATGTCTATATCTCTTGTTTCCCTTTTCCTGTGCGGGTCCGACCCAGGGCCGGATTTAGATGAAGAGAGGCCCTAAGCTGTTCCACTTGTGAGGCCCCTCCCAAACCCCCACCCCCACGACTAGAGGAAGATGGTCCACCAGATTGACACTGATTTGCAGCTGAGCCTGGCCAATGAGATAAGGGGCTGGAAAGCTGCACCTTTTTATTTATGTATTTATTGCCAGTGCTAGTGTCGAGTTATTGGCTTAAAACACTATTAGTCTGAAACGGAGGGCAAGGACAATTACTGAAGGGTTGTTTAGAGACTACAGTGCGTTGTGACAGCATATGTAAGAAAGGCCTGTGACAGTGTCAAAAATATTATACACCTTGCAGGGCTCTCACATAACTTTTTTTCTCTGATGTCAGCCGGGCAACCTTGGCAGCTTTTTAAGTTGCCAAATGACAGTTTTGGTGGTCATTTAAGATGGATAATGTGCTCGGACAAAGTGCGTAGTTACCAGTTGGAATTATGCTCAATGAAGCATTCACATATTGTTTCTGCTTCAAATAAAGTCACAAACTAAACATATTCACCAATCAAACATGATATATACCACAATGACATGCAGCAAAATTATAATACAGTATCTCAACTCTTTTTACACGTTGCAATGAATGCAATTTCCATTATTTCTTTCCACTTCCAAACAAAAATGTGGTTGGATTATTCAACGTATGATCAACCTCAGTGAGACCAAGTGCAGGCTTGGCGATCGCTTCGCACAACACCTCCACTCAGTTCGCAATAACCAACCTGCTCTCCCGGTGGCTCAACACTTCAACTCCCCCTCCCATTCCGAATCCGACCTTTCAGTCCTGGGCCTTCTCCATGGCCAGAGTGAGGCCCACCGCATATTGGAGGAACAGCACCTCATATTTGCTTGGGTAGTTTACACCCCAGCGGTATGAACATTGGCTTCTCTAATTTCAGGTAGTCCTTGCTTTTTCCCTCCTTCCCCTCCCATTCCCAGCTCTCCCACAGCCTACTTTCCCTGCCTCTTCCTTTCTTTTTCGTGTGTCTCCCCCCCGACATCAATCTGAAGAAGGGTCTCGACCCGAAAAGTCGCCTATTTCTTTGCTCCATAGATGCTGCCTTACCCGCTGATTTTCTCCAGCGTTATCCACCAATGGGATCCCACCGCTGGCCACATCTTCCCATCTCCTCCCCTGTTGGCTGTCCGTAGAGACCGCTCCCTCCGTAACTCCCTGGTCAATTTGTCCCTTCCCACCCAAACCACCCCCTCTCCTGGCACTTTCCCTTGCAACCGCAGGAAATGCTACACTTGTCGCTTTACCTCCCTCGTTGACTCTATTCAAGGACCCAAGCCGTCTTTCCAGGTGCGGCAGAGGTTCACCTGCACCTCCTCCAACCTCATCTATTGCATCTATGGAGGAGCAGCACCTCATATTTCGCTTGGTCAGTTTACACCCCAGCGGTATGAACATTGACTTCTCCAATTTCAGGTAGTCCCTGCTTTCTCCTCCCCTTCCCAGCTCTACCTCAGCCCACTGTCTCCGCCTCTTCCTTTCTTCTTCCTGTCCCTCCCACCCTCACATCTGAAGAAGGGTCTCGACCCGAAACGTCGCCTATTTCCTTCGCTCCATAGATGCTGCCTCACCCGCTGAGTTTCTCCAGCATTTTTGTCTACCCATTCACACAAGTTCTGTTATCCCACTTTCCTCACCCACTCCCTACACATTAGGGGCAATTTTACAGAGACAAGTTAACCTACAAAACCAATGCGTCTTTGGGATGTGGGAGGAAACCCACACGCTTGCAGGGAGAATGTGCAAATTCAACACAGACTGTGCCCAAGGACAGGATCGAACACAGATCTCTGGTGTGTGAGGCAGCAAGTCTACCAGCTGTGCCACTATATTTTGTTTTCCAACACACAAAAAATTATACGTTGATAACTTTGGTTACTAAAAAAATGAAAATATCCATTTTGAGTCTTAAATCTCCAAGTGACGCTATGTTCCCCTTTACAGCTACTGTATGTTTTAATGCAGTGCAAGACTATGGGGCAGTAAAGTTGCTGCCTAATAGTGCCAGAGACCCGAAATTGATCGTGAATATGGGTGCTGTCTGTATGGTGTTTGCTCCTTTTCCCGTTGATCGCCTGGGTTTTCTCCGGGTGCTCTTGTTTCTTCCACATTCCAAAGGTGTGCAGGAACCTATTTCAGAGCCAACCCAAAACATACTATTTTCCTTTTGTCCAGAGATTCTGTCTGACCTGTTGAGTTACTCCAGCTTTTTGTCAGGTCAGGTCAATTTTATTTCTAGAGCACATTTAAAAACAACTCTCGTTGACCAAAGTGCTTTACATCAGTGCAGGTACTAACGTGCTACATACAGTGGTACATAGTGCTCCAAGCTGGAGGATGAGACAGATGTCCGGCAGCTGTGGCGGGGCCTGAATGCAATCACCTCCTACAAGGCGAAATCAGGAGGCAGCTCGAATGTCGGCGAAACATCGCTCCCTGACAAGCTCAATGCGTTTTACGCATGCTTTGATAGGGAAAATACTGATGTGCCTTCCCGAACCCCCATTCGCTGTGATGGTATTTCAGTCTCAGTCACAGAGGCCGACGTCAGGAAATCCTTCAGAGGGGTGAACCCTCGAAAAGCGCCTGGACCTGATGGTGTTCTAAAAACCTGTGCAGAACAACTGGCTGGAGTTTTTACGGACATTTTCAACCACTCACTTCTGAGGTCCGAGGTTCCCACCTGCTTCAAAAGGGCACCAATTATACAAGTGCCCAAGAAGAGTAAGGTGACGTGCCTCAATGACTATCGACCTGTGGCACTAACGCCTGTGGTGATGATGTGCTTCGAGAGGTTGATCATGGCGCAAATCAACTCCTACCTCGACAAAAACCTGGACCTACTGCAGTTCGCTTACCACCACAACAGATCAATTGTGGATGCGATCTCGCTGGCCCTCCACTCCGCTCTGGGCCACTTGGACAACAAAAACTCATATGTCAGGCTGTTATTCATTGATTACAGCTCGGTATTTAATACTATCATCCCCTCCAAGCTGGTTACCAAACTTGCAGAACTGGGTCTCTGCGCAGAGAGTAGTGCGTTCGGCCGAACGCACTATGGGAACTTCACTCGCAGGAGGTGCAACTCCAGAGCAAATAAAATCATGGGAGACCCCTTCCACCCCTGCAACGGACTGTTCCAGCTGCTATGGTCAGGCAAACGCCTCCATTGCCATGCTGTGAGAACGGAGAGGTTGAGAAGGAATTTCTTCCCAGAGGCCATTAGGACTGTAAACTCCTATCTCACCAGGGACTAACTTTTACTGTTTTTTTAAAAGTGCTGTTTTTTTCCCTTTTTCCTTCCGCCCACAATATTTAATATGTAAAATAATATGTGATTCTGTTCCATTCTGTTTGTAGTTTGTTTGGCTGTTTGTTTGTTTGTCTTTTTGCACAATGTCCGTGAGCATTGCCACTTTTCATTTCACTGCACGTCTCGTATGTGTATGTGACGAATAAACTTGACTTGACTTGACTTGACTTGACTTGATCCCTCTGCAATTCGATCCTCGACTTCCTCATCCACAGACCACAGTCTGGTCGTATTGGTGGAAATATGTCAGACTCGATAACAATCAGCACGGGAGCACCTCAAGGCTGCGTGCTCAGCCCCCTGATGTACTCACTCTATACTCATGACTGCGTAGCCGGTCATAGTGCGAAACTCCATCATCAAGTTCGCTGACGACACCACTGTTGTGAGACATATCACTGATGGGGATGAGTCCGAGTATAGAAGAGAGATCGAGCAACTATCCATATGGTGCCAGCACAATAAACTGGCCCTCAACACCAGCAAAACCAAGGAACTGAATGTGGACTTTGGAAGGAGTAGGATGGGGACCCACAGTCCCGTTTATATCAACGGGTCAATGGTTGAAAGGGTCAAGAGCTTCAAATTCCTGGGCGTGCACATCTCTGAAGATCTTTCCTGGTCCGAGAACACTGATGCAATTATCAAGAAAGCACATCAGCGCCTCTACTTCCTGAGAAGATTACGGAGAGTCGGTTTGTCAAGGAGGACTCTCTCTAACATCTAAAGGTGCACAGTAGAGAGCATGCTGACCGGTTGCATCGTGGCTTGGTTCGGCAACTTGAGCGCCCTGGAGAGGAAGAGACTACAAAAAGTAGTAAACACTGCCCAGTCCATCATCGGCTCTGATCTTCCTTCCATCGAGGGGATTTATCAAAGTCGCTGCCTCAAAAAGGCTGGCAGTATCATCAAAGACCCACACCATCCTGGCCTCACACTCATCTCCCTGCTACCTTCAGGTAGAAGTTACAAGAGCCTGGAGACTGCAACGACCAGGTTCAGGAATATATCCTTCCCCACAGCCATCAGGCTATTAAACATGGCTTGGACAAAACTCTGAACATTAATAACCCATTATCTGTTATTTACACTTTATCAGTTTATTTATTCATGTGTTTTGTAGTCAATGCCTACTATGTTCTGTGTGTTGAAGCAAAGCAAGCATTTCATTGCCCTATCAGGGACACATGACAATAAACTCACTTGAACTTGAACTTGAACTTAGATCTAACAATACATACATAAATACATACATACAGTGTTCCCTCAGAGGACCTCAAGAAACGCTTGTTGGTAGAAATAGGTTTTAAGTCTAGACTTAAAGGAGTCGATGGAGAGGGCAGTTCTGATGAGAAGAGGGATGCTGTTCCACAGTCTAGGTGCTGCAACCGCAAAAGTACGGTCGCCCCTGAGCTTAAACCTGGACCGCGGGATAGTCAGTAGCCCTAAGTCAGCTGACCTGAGGGACTTGGAGGTAGAATGGTGGGTTAGAAGTTGTTTGATATAGGTGGGGACAAGCCCGTTAAGGGCTTTGTATACATATAGGAGGAGCTTGAAGTTGATTCTGTACCGTACTGGGAGCCAGTGGAGAGGGGCCGGAATCGCGGTGATGTGGTCCCTTTTACGGGTACCTGTCAGAAGTCTCGCTCCGGCGTTTTGGACCAATTGCAGGCGGGACAGGGATGATTGGCTGAGTGTATAGGGAGTTGCAGTAATCAAGGTGGGAGGAGATGTGTCTATCTTCAGTTTAAACCAGCATCTGCAGTTCCTTCCTACACACACAATATTATACGATAGAACTTTATTAGTCCCAGGAGGGAAATTGTGTGTGTGTGTGTGGGTATATATATAATGTGTGTATATATATATATATATATATATACATACACACACACATATACACACACACACACACACACACACACACACACATATATATATTATATATAGTTATATATTAATATATAAATATACACCGTTTTGTTTTCTCGTTTATAACATTGTTTACAGAGTACTATGTTTACATATTCTGTTGTGCTGCTGCAAGTAAGGATTTCATTGTTCTAACTGGGACGTGAGAGAATAAAACACTCTTGACTTCACTTACATCGCTAATGTGTGGGATAGAACTAGTGTACGGGTGATCGGTAATCGGCGTGGACTCGGTGGGCCGAAGGGCCTGTTTCCACGCTGTATCTTTAAATTAAACTAAAAACACTAAAACAAGAGGGAGTCTAAAGAAGGGTCTCTACCCGAAACATTACCTAATTTCTTCTATCCAGAGTTGCTGGCTGCTCCATGTAGTTCCCCATGCACAATTAAAGTATTGAATAGTCTTCACCCTACCATAGTTACCCAACCAGACGCAACTAAATTTAAGGTAGTTTTTTAAGAAGAAACTGCAGATGCTGGAAAATCAAAGGTAGACAAAAATGCTGGAGAAACTCTGCGGGTGAGGCAGCATCTATGGAGCAAAGGAAAGAAGCAACGTTTCGCACCGAAACGTTGCCTATTTCCTTCGCTCCTTGAATTTAAGGTAGCTCTTTTTTCCCCGAAGAACCTTTTTTTGCTTAAGTCCAAGTCAAGAGAGTTTTATTGTCATGTGAAGAGAAAAAGATTAGTTAAAACAAATGTAGGTCCCTTACAGTCAGAAAGGTGAATTGATCATGAGGAAGAAGGACATGGCAGACCAATTGAATAACTACTTTGGTTCTGTCTTCACTAAGGAAGACAAAAAAGAATCTGCCGGAAATAGCAGGGGACCGGGGATCAAATGAGATGGAGGAACTGTGTGAAATCCAGGTTTGCCGGGAAGTGGTGTTAGGTAAATTGAATTGATTAAAGGCCAATTAAAGGCCAATAGGCTGCATCCCAGAGTGCTTAAGGAAATAGCCCCAGAAATAGTGGATGCATTAGTGATAATTTTTCAAAACTCTTTAGATTCTGGAGTAGTTCCAGAGGATTGGAGGGTAGCTAATGTAACCCCACTTTTTAAAAAGGGAGGGAGAGAGAAAATGGGGAATTACAGACCAGTTAGTCTAACATCGGTAGTGGGGAAAATGCTAGAGTCAGTTATTAAAGATGGGATAGCAGCACATTTGGAAAGTGGTGAAATCATTGGACAAAGTCAGCATGGATTTATGAAAGGTAAATCATGTCTGACGAATCTTATAGAATTTTTTGAGGATGTAACTAGTAGAGTGGATAAGGGAGAACCAGTGGATGTGTTATATCTGGACTTTCAGAAGGCTTTCGACAAGGTCCCACATAAGAGATTAGTATGCAAAATTAAAGCACACGGTATTGGGGGTTCAGTATTCATGTGGATAGAGAACTGGCTGGCAGACAGGAAGCAAAGAGTACGAGTAAACGGGTCCTTTTCAGAATGGCAGGCAGTGACTAGTAGGGTACCACAAAGCTCAGTGCTGGGACCCCAGCTATTTACAATATATATTAATGATTTGGACAAGGGAATTGAATGCAACATCTCCAAGTTTGCGAATGACACGAAGCTGGGAGGCAGTGTTAGCTGTGAAGAGGATGCTAGGAGGCTGCAAGGTGACTTGGATAGATTGGGTGAGTGGGCAAATACATGGCAGATGCAGTATAATGTGGATAAATGTGAGGTTATCCACTTTGGTGGCAAGAACAGGAAAGTAGACTATTATCTGAATGGCGGCCGATTAGGAAAAGGGGAGATGCAATGAGACCTGGGTGCACCAGTCATTGAAAGTAGGCATGCAGGTGCAGCAGGCAGTGAAGAAAGCAAATGATATGTTAGCATTCATAGCAAAAGGATTTAAGTATAGGAGCAGGGAGGTTCTACTACAGTTGTACAGGGCCTTGGTGAGACCACACCTGGAGTATTGCGTATAGTTTGGTCTCCTAATCTGAGGAAAGACATTGTTGCCATAGAGGGAGTACAGAGAAGGTTCACCAGACTGATTCCTGGGATGGCAGGACTTTCATATGTAAAAAGACTGGATAGACTCGGCTTGTACTTGCTGGAATTTACAAGATTGAGGGGTGATCTTATAGAAACTTACAAAATTCTTAAGGGGTTGGACAGGCTTGATGCAAGAAGATTGTTCCCGATGTTGGAGAAGTCCAGAACAAGGGGTCACAGTTTAATGATAAGGGGGAAGTCTTTTAAGACCGAGATGAGAGTTTTTTTCACACAGAGAGTGGTGAATCTCTGCCACAGAAGGTAGTTGAGGCCAATGCATTGGCTATATTTAAGAGGGAGTTAGATGTGGCCCTTGTGGCTAAAGGGATTAGGGGGTATGGAGAGAAGGCAGGTACAGGATACTGAGTTGGATGATCAGCCATGATCGTATTGAATGGCGGTGCAGGCTCGGAGGGCCGAATGGCCTACTCCTGCACCTATTTTCTATGTTTTTATGTTTCCATGTGTCCCAGATAGGATAATTAAATTCTTGCTTGCTGCAGCACAACAGAATATGTAAACATAATGCAGAACATGAGATAAAAGTTCAGTGTGTTTATATACCATAGACCATATATACAGCCTGTTTCCGTGCTGTAATTGTTATATGGTTATATGGTTATATTTATACACAATAAATAAAGATATAATGCAATAGGTTTTTATTGTTCACAGTTTGGAGTTCACTTTAGTTTAAATTCCATTTGGAATATTTTTGGAGGACCAGGAAACCAGAAGCAAGAGTTACTCCAGGGAGTGATTCTGCGTTGGTTGTCAACGGTCGCGAAAAGGCGGCGACCCGACAGCAATGGCGGTCAGATCTCCCACAATTCAAAGCGAGGGAGAAAGTGCCCAGCGCCGACCAGTTGCCGTGGCAGTGCGCATGTGCAAGGCGGCCCGCCGTCACCTATTCCTTTTGCAGAGACGCCGCCTGGACCTGACTCCAGCTTGTTGTGTCTACATAACATTCTATAACTTTGCATCGGACCCAACTGTTGTGTGGATATTGGACAGTGTGTAGGGTGATAATGCAATAGCTGGAGCTAGAACAACAATTACTGTCTCCACATTAATGAGACCACGAATTAACTTCAGTGAAGAGGTAACTTCAGAAACGGGAAGTCAGGGTTTCAAGGTCAGTTTATAGTCAGGGCAGCAGGTGGCAGCTTTCGTTAATAACAAGACACAGACTCAGTCAGCGGGTCAGGCAACATCTTTTCGTTTAATTTAAGTTTAGAGATACAGCGCGGTAACAGGCCCTTCGGCCCGCACATTAAACACTATCCTACACGCACTCGGGACAATTTACACTTATACCAAGCCAATTAACCTACAAACCTGTACGTCCCTCTCTCTCTCTCGTAGATAGACACAAAATGCTGGAGTAACTCTGCGGGACAGTCAGCATCTCTGGAGAGAAGGAATGGGTGACATTTCGGGCCGAGACCTGCCTGAAGAAGGGTCTTGACCTGAAACATCGCCCATTCCTTCTCTCCAGAGACACTGCCTGTCTGACCAAAGATCCTATATATACCTCTGCTATAGGATCTTTGTGTCTGACTGAGTTACACAAGCATTTGGTGTCTGTCTTAGGTTTAAAGCCGCATAGGCAGTTCCTTCATACACGTCTCCGTCTCTCACTCTCGCTCCCTCCCTCCCTCCCTCCCTGTGGAGAAGTGTGGGCGGGCACAGTGACGAGAACGGGGAGTTTCGAGGGGGGGTGTGCAGTGGTGCGGGGAAGAAGGAAGTCTATAGTTTCGATGCGGGGAGAGGGAGATCGAGAGAGGAGACATACAGGGTAGGGGAGCGGGAGGGCGATGTTTGTGAGAGAGAGAGGGAGTGTGGGGGAGAGAAGGATAGAGAGAGAGAGGGGGGGGGGGAGAGTGGAGGCAATGTGTGTGTGTTTGTGAGAGAGGAAGTGTGGGAGGGGGGGGGGGAGGGGAGGCAATGTTTATGAGAGGGAGTGAGAGTGAAATGGAGAGACTGGGAGGGAGGGAGGGAGGGAGGGTGGAGGGGGTAGAGAGACAGAAAGGGAGAGAAAGAGAGAGAGGGTGTGGGAGAATGGGGAGAGGGAGATCTAGAGAGGTGATACACATAGTGGGTGAACTGGGCAGGGGAGATGGGAGAGGGGAGTGGCAATGTGTGTGAGTCTGCATGTGAGAGTGACTGGAGGAGAGACACAGATAGGGGAGGGGGAGGTCAATGTGTGAGGGAGATAGAGGGAGTGGGAGAGAGATTGGAGGAGAGAGAGAGGGAGATCGAGAGAAGGTGGAGGAAGTGGGCAGGAGAAGTGAGAGAAAAGAAGAGGGGGAGAAAAAGCATGAGAGATATGGGGGGAGGGACAGAGAGACTGGGGGATAGTGATGCTCATCGGGGTCGTGGGTTACTATGGCCTCTACTGATCTCTGACCCCTGCCCCCCCCAGGCCCCTCCGGTTAAAGGGCGATGGATGGATACGGTTCCCTTGACGATGGGCGGAATGGGATGGCGGACAGGGAGCGACCGGTGACCTTTCACCCCGATGACGACTCCCAGGTACCCGTGGGGTCGCAGGGTGTCGAGGGTCTGTCACCCCCGGGATCTCGGCTGGGGTCAGAGCCTGGGAACAAGAAGTGGCGCAAGAACAGGTCCTTCGGCCCACAATGAGATTGATAGTCTTCATTAGTATTCGGTTATGGGGAGAAGGCAGAATGGGGTTGAGAGAGAAAGATAGATCAGCCATGATTTTGTAGGAAGGAACTGTAGATGCTGGTTTAAACCGAAGATAGACACAAAAACCCAGAATAACTCAGCGTGACATACAGCATCTCTGGAGAGAAGGAATGGGTGACATTTTGGGTCGAGACCCTTCTTCAGACTGGTTAGGGATAAGGGAAATGAGATATAGGGAGGTTGCACGGCAGTCGAGGTCTTAACTGAGGAGTACGGCCGATGTGTCCAAAAAGTCTCCATGATTGGTATTGACCGTTACTTAGTGCCTGAAGCTGAGAGATCCCGTGACATCTCCCAACTGACAGAACTTCATTCCATGGACATCATGGCCTACCTGATCTCAACGCCCAGTCCATACACAGCAAAGAACATTCAGGCCTACAAGTCATCCGAGGCTTACAATCAGTTTGCAAATGGTTGGTTACACAACACTACTGTATACATTCCAAATAATTCTCCAGACTTATGAGTGGTGTGTGGAAAAATACGTTTTCTATCATTATGCTATTGATATGTATATTCTGGCAAATAAAATGGCTTGACAGCTTAAACACCCACTCCCTTTCAAATATACTGTCAACTTGCTGAGGTTGATTATGTCCAATTAACAGCTAACAATTATGCCATTCCTTGGCTTGTATCTGAGTAACATGTAATTCAAAACCCTCGTATGGTTCGCAGTTTTTTTTAATGATAAATTTTGCGAACCATGGGCGATTAAAAAAAAAAATTCAGCCAGATTTATCACTTCTGAAACTTTTCAGATACCAAAAGAATTAAGAAAAAACACAAATAATGCCTTACTGTTGATGAAATGCAAACGCGATAGTTCCCAATACTTTCAATCTTGATATCTGCACGGCCACTGTTCGCCAACCACTTTAGCTCTTGTTGTCCCTTCAACTCTCGCTTCTCTCTACCATCATTTCTCCTCACTTTTGGAATTCTGAAGTAGGATAAATGTCTCTCACGGTTACCCTGATTTCCACAATTATTTACAGCGCAAAAATTGACCATTTTGGCGTTTTTTAACAGGTAAGGAAGTATGCGTTTAGTGTATTAACAGTGTATGCCGTAGGCTGCCATGTCCTCCACATGGATTGAGCTGCTCTGTGCGTCATGCCCTTTGACCCGATTACCTTACGTGCAACCCCCCTATGTAGACGATGATGTGGAGAGATAAAGAACAAGGAATAAAAGATATGCAAAAAAGTAACGATGATAAAGGAAACAGGCCATTGTTAGCTGTTTGTCAAGTGAAAACAAGAAGCTAGTGCGACTTGGGTGGGGAAGGATGGAGAGTAAGTGAATGCTGGGGCTGCCTGAAGTTAGAGAAATCAATATTCATACCAAGCTGCCCAAGCAAAATATGAGATGCTGTTCCTCCAATTAGCGTTTAGCGTCACTCTGACAATGGAGGAGACCTAGATCAGAAAAGTCTGTAGGAATGAAGAAGTGTCCAGCAACCGGGAGATCAGGTTGGTTCAGGCGGGCTGAGAGAAGGTGTTCAGCGAAATGTTCGCCCAGTCTGCGTTTGGTCTCGTTGATGTATAAAAGTCCATATCTTGAACAACGGATAGAGTAGATGAGGTTGGAGGAGGTGCAAGTGAACCTCTGCCTAACCTGAAAGTCCCTGTGCAGAGTGGAGGGAGGAGGTATAGCACAAGGGTTGAATCTGCGGTAGCAGCGGAAGGTACCTGGGGAGAGGGTGGTTTGGGTGGGAATGGACGAGTTAATCAGGGAGTTGCAGAAGGAACAGTCTCTGTGGAAGGCGGAAATGGGTGGACATGGGAAAATGTGGCTAGTGGTGGGATCCCGTTGGAGGTGGCAGAAATGTTTGAGTTGTAGACTGAGATGTGTTGTATGCGACGGCTTATGGGGTGGAAGGTAAGGACTATGGGGGACTGTCTCTGTTGCGACTAGGGGGAGGGGGAGCAAGGGCGGAGCTGCGCGGTGCCGAGGAGACATGAGTGAGCGCCTCATCTATGATGGGAGAGGGAAACCTCCGTTCCCTAAAGAATGAGGACATCTCGGCTGTCAAGCCATGATTGAATGGCAGAGTAGACTTGATGGGATGAATGGCCTAATTCTGCCCCGGGGACTAGGCCGGGGATGCAACCTGGGCCTTTCCTGCTGCCTCTGCCGGCAACAGTGGGCTCAGAGGCCCGGGTGCACGCTCCCTCTCTCTTCCTCTGCAGATCGATGAGTTTATGGGGCAGCGGTACAACAAGGAGTAGGCCGTAGATGAAACCTCAACCTCGGTTGGGGGGGGGGTGGGGGGGAGTAGATGCAGCCTGGGCTTTTCCCGCTGCCTTAGGGTCCCGGGAGTGTGCACGAAGGCCCAGGTACACTCTCCCTCTCTCTCCCCCCACAGACTGTCGAATTTATGGGGCAAGATTATAACGAGGGGTGAGCCGGGGATGCAGCCTGGGCCTTTCCTGCTGCCTGCCACCCCTGTGACTGGACACAGAGTGCCGGGTACTCTCTCCCCATACAGATAGATGAGTTTATGGGGCAAGATCACAATGAGTAGGCCAAGGATGGAGCCTGGGCCTTGTCTGTGGGTGAGGATGCAGCCTGGGTCTTTCCTGTTTGCTCAGACCCTGTGACGGTACATTCTTCCCCCTCTCACAGATCGATGAGTTTATGGGGCAGGATTACAACGAGGAGGAAGAGGAGCGGCGATATTACCGGCGGAAACGTCTAGCCACGCTCAGGAACCTGGTCTGTGCCAGCCTGGCCAGTATGCTGATCTACGCAGTCTACCTGGGTGCGACCCTCCCCTCCCATCACCCCCCTCTCTCTCCCCAGTCTCCCACCTCTCTCCCCCCAGTCTCTCTCTCTCCCCCTGGTCTCTCTCTCTCTCTCCCCCTCTCAGTCTCTCTCTCTCTCTCTCTCTCTCTCTCTCTCTCTCTCTCTCTCTCTCTCTCTCTCTCTCTCTCTCTCTCCCTCTCAGTCTCTCACTCTCTCCCCCACAGTTCTCTCCTCACTCCCCCAGTCTCTCCCTCGCTCCTCCAGTCTCTCTCTCTCTCTCTCTCTCTCTCTCCCCTCCACTCCCTCACTCCTCCAGTCTCTCTCTCTCTCAGTCTCGTTCTCTACCTCAGTCTCGCTCCCCCCCAGTCTTGTTCTCTCCCTCAGTTTCTCTATTTCTTCCCCAGTGTCTCTCCCCATCTCCCCCCCCCCCACCCCCACCCCACCCCACAACTCTCCCAGTAAAATTCAGATTAGTTTAGTTTATTGTCATCTCATAGAGTCATGGAGTGACAGAGCGTGGACACAGGCCCTTTGGCCCAACTTGCCCACACCGGCCATCAATGTCCCAGCTGCACGAGTCCCACCTGCCTGTGCTTGGTCCATTTCCCTCTAAACATGTCTAACTGTTTCTTAAATGATAGAATAAGCCCAGCCTCAACTACCTCCTGTGGAAGCTTGTTCCGTACACCCACCACCCTATGTGTGAAAAAGTTACTGCTCGGATTCATATTAAATCTATTCCCCTTCACCTTGAACCAATGTCCTCTAGTCCTCGATTCCCCTACTCTGGGCACGAGACTGTGCATCTACCCGATCTATCCCTCTCATGATTTTGTACACCCCTATAAGATCACCCCTCATCCTCCTGCACTACAAGGAATAGAGACCCAGCCTAATCTACCTCTCCCTATAGCTCACACCTTCTAGTCCTGGCAACACCCTTGTAAATCTTTTCTGAACCCTTTCAAGCTTGACAATATTGCCTATAACATGGTGCCCAGAACTGGACACAATATTCAGTCTGAAGAACGGTTTTGACCCGAAACATTACCCATTCCTTCTCTCCAGAGATGCTGCCTGTCCGGCTGAGTTACTCCAGCATTTTGTGTCTACCTTTTATTTAAACCAGCATCTGCAGTTCTTTCTTACACAATACTCTACATGCGGTCTCACCAATGTCTTATACAACTGCAACATGACCTCCCAACTTCTATACTCATGTGTGCCGAGGTACAGTGAAAGCCTATTTTGTTGTGTGCTAACCAGGCAGTGTACAGATGCAGGATAAAGGGAGTAATGTTTAATGCAAGGTAATGTCCAGTAAAGATAGTTCACGGGTCTCCAATGAGGTAGATGGGAGGTCAGGACCACTCTCTAGATTGTGAGAGAATGGTTCAGTTGCCTGATAAGAGCTGTGAAGAAACTGTCCCTGAATCTGGAGGTGTGCGTTTTCACACTTCTGTACTTCTTGCCAGATGGGAGAGGGGAGAAGAAGGAGTGACATGGAAATCCTTGATTATGCTGCTGGCCTTGCCGAGGCAGCGTGGGGTGTAGATGTAGTTGATGGAAGGGAGGTTGGTTTGTGTGATGGCCTTGGCTGCGTCCACAACTCTGCGATTTCTTGCGGGTGTTGGATGGAGCTGTTCCCAAACCATGTATCCCGATAAAATGCTTTCTACGGTGCGTTTGTTTGATGCCTGGGTTTCCCCACCCCCCCACTTCACCCAGGCCTCCTCCAAATGCAACTGATCCTCCACTACGATGAGACGTACCGGGAGGTGAAGTACGGGAACATGGGTCTGCAGGACATCGATCGCAAGATGTTGATGGGCATCAATGTAACGCCCGTGGTGGCCCTGTTGTACACACCCGTCCTCATCAGGTGAGGTCTCATCTACATGTCTCATCTAATCTCCATCATCCCCATCTCCGTCCCCGTCTCCTTCACCATCCCTGTCTCCTTCCCCATCTCCATCCTCATCCCCTTCCCCATCACCATCCCCACCTCATATCCTTCTCAAATCTCAACAATGTCACGCCCGTAGTGATCCTGTTGTACATGCGTGTCCTTATCAGGTGAGGTCTCTAATCCCATTCTCATCCTAATCTCCATCTCCTCCATCTCCACCATCTCCATCCCATCTCATTCCACCCTCATCATAATATCCCACTCCATCTGATCCCATTCCATCTCCTTCTCAACTCATCACATCACTAGGTGGTGGCCCTGTTGCATACGGGGTTGCAGGCTTATAAGGTGAGGTCTCCTATCCATCTCCATTCCTTCTCTCCTCCCCTCCTCTCCGTCTCCCCTCATCTCCCCTTGCCCTCCCATTCCCCTTCCACTGGTCTGACGCTTACACTCTTACCCTCATCCTGGCCTGATCTTTACCGTCTCACCCCCAGGTTTTTGGGAACCAAGTGGATGATGTTCTTGGCCATTGGAATCTACGCCCTCTTTGTCTCCACCAACTACTGGGAGCGTTACTACACCCTGGTCCCATCAGCCGTGGCCATTGGTGCGGCGATCGTTCCACTCTGGGCGTCTGTGGGGAATTACGTTACTAGGTACGTCCCCTTGTCCCCAAAAACTCCCCCGCAGCCTAAATCCTCCGTACCCTCCCTTACCCCGCTCCCCGTACTCCAAACTACTCCCTGTTCCACTGTGGGTGTCTATGAGGAACTACGTCACCAAGTACCTCTGAACCCTCTTACTGCTCCCCTCCTGTACCCCAAACCACTCTCTGGTTGGGTCGGGAGGGCACAGGACAGGAGGTTGGGAGGGGATGGAAGGGGAGGGGACAAAAGGGGTGGGGATGGGACGGGCAGAGCTGCCAAATAGTACGGATTTTCCGTATTTTGTACGGCAATGCGCTCAGAATACGGATGTACGGATTTGCTTTGTAAAATACGGATTTTCCTGTTTCATCGCTGCTTAAAAAATGCAAGGATATAAAAAGACACACTGTACCTCAAAAAATTATAGCAGATTAAATCTATTAGCATTTTAAATTTCAAGATCTGGAAGCTTTGATCTGCCTGTCCCGCTCCAGGTTTAAACAGCGCTGTCAGTTTAACGCGTGGGAATTTAAGCGAATAGCGATAAGGGTTCTAAAAATAGCGCTCCCAGCTGGAGCGTTGTTGTCTTTACATATAGCACTATGGCCACAGTGCAATGGGTCACAGAATGTTAGGGGAGGTAGGGAGAAGGAGAGAGGGAGTAGGATGGAGGGAGGGAATAAGAGAGGGAGGGAGAATAAAAAGGAAGGAGAGGGAGAAAGAGAGAAGGTGGGTGGGAGGGATAGGGAGAGGGAGAGAGAGAGGGAGGTTGGGAGGGAGAGGGAGGGAGGGAAAGAGAGGAAGGAGGGAGAGAGCAAAGGAGGGAGAGGGAGGCTTCCAAAATGGCTTCTACATCATCATCTGGTGCTAAAAGCAGGAAGCATCTGTTCAAACAGCAGTATACAAAGAGATGGCAATGAATGCATTGTCAAGTAAGATGCGTAGAAGACATGTCAACTGGGAGCAAAGTTATGCATTCTTGTACTCTTACATGGGTATGACCGCACATTAAAAAAAGAACACTTTTTTCAGCAAAATGGCACCGCGTAAAAATACTGATTTCCTCAGCAAAATACTGATTTTCAGGTAGTAGAATACTGAAGTGCTCTGACAAAACTTGGCAGCTCTGGACGGAAGGGAAGGGGATGGGACTGGAGGGGAGGGGAGGGGACAGAACTAATGGGGACGGGGAGAGGATGAATGGGATGGGGAGGGAAGGGGACAGGTGGGGACGAGAGAGGAAGGGAGGGATTTACAGCCTCGGTTAATCGTTGATGTTTCCCCTACAGAATGGCGCAGAGGTATTATGAGTACCAACATTACAAGGAGGGACATGTACAGGAGCAGAGGAAAGCACCAAAGGGGGCCTGTCACCCACACATCATCATCTTCCAATCTATCTTCTACTTCATCTTCAACGTGAGTCAAAATAGAGGAAGTGAGGGGGAGGGAGCAGGAGTGAGCATAGGAGACAGAGAGGGAGGGAGAGAAGATTAATCTCCGAGGAAAACTGATTACAGGGTTGGCATTGTGAAGGAGCCACCAATCCGATATGACATTTAACTGCAAAGTCCCTGCCCCTTTAGTATTGGATAGATTGAGTGGAGGGTCTGTGCTGTTCCAAGTTTGCGGTGGTTGTGGTGCGTTTCCCCAGCCATCTCGCCCAGTGCATGTTGACCAGCATAGTTCACCAACCCTTGTTAGCAGAGGGTCTTTGTGCAGGTATCTTAGAAATTTGTCCTCTTAGATTTCTGTATATAGATTGGACATGGTTTAAGTTATTTCAATCTGCCTCTTATGGCCGTTTATATTTTTAAAGCTTTGCGAACTTTAATTTTCCAAAAGCCCAAAGGTTTTGTGGAGATTCAGCGTTAGGATCGGGCACGCAGCGAGCTAGCACGAGGGTTGTCAGATCAGATCAGCCCAGGTTGGCGAGTGGCCGAAGGGAGTATTTTAATGGGTCATTATTAAACTGTTCCATCTGCGCCACATCGCCAGCTCTCTCTGTCCCAGATCCCCCACCCCAATTGTCGACAAAGTCTAACTGAGAAAATGCTCCCACTCATATTACGGATTGTCTCCGCGTTTGCTCACTCGCTGGGGCAGGCGGCGCCTCTTTCAAAGAGAGCGAGTACAGGTCCCGTCAGCTGGGGATCTGCGACCCACTCCTGTGTGAAGTCTCTAGTTTGGCTGTGGTTGAGATGGCTGCAAATTTGTATAATTATCACCATTTGGTCACCCGGCCCCGGCTCCCAACTATGTGCCCTGACAGACTGGAACCAACCCCAGAGGTTAATGCGACAGCATCTTCATTTAAGCCAACCCACCTCGATAGTTTAACTAGTCTGTTCGAATCCAATCTGAACTTTCCACCCTACACAGCACATTCTCCTCGTTTCCATCTTCCGGGAAGGTTGTACTGTCTCAAATTGGTTCACCACACAACTTGTAATTCGTGAAAATTAATATCGAATGGCTGTGACTCGGGCTAATGCCAGAGATTTGATAATTGACAGCTTTGTTCCAGGCATTCTTGTGTTTTCACGCTGATGCTGTATTGAGTCAATAATTTAAATAGATACAATTGTGGATTTGTGCAGTCTGCAGTATGGTATTTGACGGATACATTTATTTATAAATCCCATTATACAGATCCAGAAATTAATCTGCAGGTCCGTACACACACAGTAGTTCAGCTGGAGAGAATGTTTATCCCAAATGACCTATGACCTGGGCATGTGCAGTTGAAATACCGAACCCACTTATTTAATACAGGGAAATGTAAGGTGTTGCATTTTAGGAAGTCCAACATGGGCAGAACCCACACACTGAATGGTCAGCTTCTGGGGAGTGTTGAAGAGCAGAGGGATCTAGGACAGTTGCACAGGGCTCAAAATTAACGGTTGCCTGGGTGCCAATGGCCACCTAACGTCCGGCCGGGCAACCTAAAAGTCGTGTCATTTTGCCCGGCTTGACAAGCACCCAGGGCACCTGCCGTTCAACTCTGAGCGGGCCCTCCTCTCTATCTCTCTGTCTCTCCGTGTCTGCCCACCATCCGTGTCCGGGCTGCCGGGTCTCTGCCCTCCGGCCGCTCCTCATCCGCTGGCATGGCGGCCGCCCTGCACATGCGCACAACTACGGCGAACACATCATCGGCCGCCCTGCACATGCGCACTTCCACGGCAACTGGTCGGCGCCGGGCACTTTCGCCCTCCCATTGCATTGTGGGACATCTGGCCACCATTGCTGTCCCTCGCCGCGACCATTGAAAACCAACGCAAAATTGCTTCCTGGAGCTGGAGTAACTCCCTCTTGCTTCTTGGTTTCCTGGTCCTCCAAAAATATTCTAAATTGAATTTAAACTGGAGGTGGTGGAGGATCCATCACCAAACTCCAAACTCTGAACAATAACATCTTATTGCACTTTATCTGTTTATTTATTGTGTATATGTATGGTCTATGGTATATAGACACACTGAACTTTTATCTCCTGTTCTGTATTATGTTTACATATTCTGTTGTGCTGCAGCAAGCAAGAATTTCATTGTCCTATCTGGGACATGACAATAAACCTCTCTTGAATTTGACTTGGACTTAAGATACAGCGTGGAAACAGGCCCTTCAGCCCACCGAGTCCACGCCAACCACAGATCACCCGTGCACTAGTTCTATTCCACACATCAGCGACGTAAGTCAAGAGTCAAGAGTGTTTTATTCTCTCACGTCCCAGTTAGAACAATGAAATCCTTACTTGCAGCAGCACAACAGAATATGTAAACATAGTACTCTGCAAACAATGTTATAAACAAGGAAACAAAGTGTATATTTATATATGAATATATAACTATATAAATATATATATATGTGTGTGTGTGTGTATAATATATATACCCACACACACAATTTTCCTCTTGGGATTAATAAAGTTCTATCGTATAGTATCGTGTGTGTAGGAAGGAACTGCAGATGCTGGTTTAAACTGAAGATAGACACAAAAATCTGGAGTAACTCAACAGGTCAGACAGAATCTGTACAAAAGGAAATACGTTTTGGGTTGGCTCTGAAATAGGTTCCTGCACACCTTTGGAATGTGGAAGAAACAAGAGCACCCGGAGAAAACCCAGGCGATCAAAGGGAAAAGGAGCAAACTCCATATAGACAGCACCCATATTCACGATCCATTCCGGGTCTCTGGCACTTTTAGGCGGCAACTTTATGGCCAATGTACTGCCCCATAGTCTTGAACTGAATTAAAACATACAGTAGCTGTAAAGGGGAACATAGCGTCACTTAGATTTTTAAAACTGAAAATGGATAGTTTCTTTTTTTTTTGTAACTAGTTATTTTGTGTGTTGGAAAACAAAATATAGTGGCAAAGCTGGTAGACTTGTTGCCTCACACGCCAGGGATCTGTGTTCGATCCTGTCATCGGGCACTGTCTGTGTTGAATTTGCACATTCTCCCTGCAAGTGTGTGGGTTTCCTCCCACCTCTCAAAGACGCATTGGCTTTGTAGGTTAACTGTAGGTCTCTGTAAAATTGTCCCTAATGTGCAGGGAGTGGGTGAGGAAAGTGGGATAACAGAACTTGTATGACTGGGTAAACAAAAATGCTGGAGAAACTCAGCGGGTGAGGCAGCATCTATGGAGTGAAGGAAATAGGAGACGTTTCGGGTCGAGACCCTTCTTCAGACTGATGTGAGGGTGGGGGAGACAGAAAGAAGAAAGGAAGAGGCGGAGACAGTGGGCTGAGGGAGAGCTGGGAAGGGGAGGAGAAAGCAGGGACTACCTGAAATTGGAGAAGTCAATGGTCATACTGCTGGTGTGTAAACTACACAAGCGAAATAAGTGGTGCTGCTCCTCCAATTTACGGTGGTCCTCACTCTGGCCATGGAGGAGGCCAAGGACAGCAAGGTCGGATTCGGAATGGGAGGGGGAGTTGAAGTGCTGAGCCAATAGACAATATGTGCAGGAGTAGGCCATCGGCCCTTCGAGCCAGCACCGCCATTCAATGTGATCATGGCTGATCATCCCCAATCAGTATCCCGTTCCTGCCTTCACCCCATATCCCCTGACTCTGCTATCTTTAAGAGGCCTATCTAGCTCACTCTTGAAAGTATACAGAGAATCGGCCTCCACCGCCCTCTGAGGCAGAGAATTCCACACTCACAACTCTCTGTGAGAAAAAGTGATTCCTCGTCTCTGTTCTAAAAGGCTTACCATTTATTCTTAAACTGTGGCACCTGATTCTGGAGTCCCCCAACATTGGGAACATGTTTCCTGCCTCCAGCGTGCCCAAGCCCTTAATAATCTTATATGTTTTAATAAGATATCCTCTCATCCTTCTAAACTCTAGAGTGTACAAGCCCAGCCGCACCGTTCTCTCAGCATATGACAGTCCCACCATCCCGGGAAATAACCTTGTAACCCTACGCTGCACTCCCTCAATAACAAGAATGTCCTTCCCGGGAGATCAAGTTGGTTATTATGAACCGAGCTGAGGTGTTGGGCGAAGCGGTTGCAAAGCCTACGCTTGGTCTCACTGATGTAGAGCTGCTAACACCTGGAACAGCGGATGCAATAGATGAGGGTGGAGGAGGTGCAGGTGAACCTCTGCCGCACCTGGAAAGACGGCTTGGGTCCTTGAATGGAGTCAAGGGGGGAGGTAAAGTGACAAGTGTGACATTTCCTGCCGTTGCTAAGGAAAGTGCCAGGAGAGGGGGTGGTTTGGGTGGGAAGGAACTAATTGACCAGGGAGTTACGGAGGGAGCGGTCTCTGCGGAAAGCCGATGGGAGGAGATGGGAAGATGTGACAAGTGGTGGGATCCCATTGGTAGGCAAAAAAGCTGTAGAAAATCAGCGGGTGCGGCAGCATCTATGGAGCAAAGGAATAGGCGACGTTTTGGGTCGAGACCCGTCTTCAGACTGATGTCATGGGGGGGGGGGAAGGAAGGAAGAGGTGGAGACAGTAGACTGTGGGAGAGCTGGGAATGGGAGGGGAAGGGGGGAGAAAGCAAGGACTACCTAAAATTGGAGAAGCCAATGTTCATACCGCTGGGGTGTAAACTACCCAAGCGAAATATGAGGTGCTGTTCCTCCAATTTGCAGTGGGCCTCACACTGGCCATGAAGGAGACCCAGGACAGAAAGGTCGGATTCGGAATGGGAGGGGGAGTTGAAGTGCTGAGCCACCGGGAGATCAGGTTGGTTTTTGCGAACTGAGTGGAGGTGTTGTGCGAAACGATCGCCAAGCCTGCGTTTGGTCTCACCGAGGTTGATCATACGCTGAATAATCCAACCACATTTTTGTTTGAAAGTGGAAAGAAATAATAGAAATTGCATTCATTGCAACGTGTGAAAAGAGGTGAGATACTGTGTTATAATTTTGCTGCATGTCATTGTGGTATATACAGTAAATCATGTCTTGATTGGTGAATATGTTTAGTTTGTGACTTTATTTGAAGCAGAAATAATATGTGAATGCTTCATTGAGCATAATTCCGACTGGTAACTACGCACTTCGTCGGAGCACATTATCCCACGCGTCATGCAAGCTGCCTTAAATGACCATCTAAACTGTCATTCGGCAACATAAAAAGAGAAAATAAGTTAAGTGAGACCCCTGTTACAGGGTCACAGTTCCTTGAAAGTGGAATCATGTGTAGACAGGGTGGTCAAGAAGGCTTTTAGCACATTGGCTTTCATCGGTCAGAGTATTAACTATAGAAGTTGGGAGGTCACGTGACAATTGTACAAGACGTTGATGAGGCCACACTTTAAGGTTTAAGATGAGAGGGGGAAATATTTAATAGGAACTTGAAGGGTAACATGTACACACACATGGTGGTGTGTGTATGGAATGAGCTGCGTTCCAGTAGTTGATGCAGGGATTATCCCGATGTTTACGGAACAGGTCCATGGATAGGACAGGTTTGGAGGGATATGGGCCAAATGCAGGCCCAGGTGGGACTGGTGCAGATGGGACATCTATTTATCCCTCTCTCTCTCCCCTATGTGTCCCCCCGTTTCTGAACCTTTCTCCCCCCCCCCCCCGTCTCACCCCACGGCTGTCTTTTGTCGGCGCTGAGTTCCGTCTCTTCCCCCTGACCCTGTCTCCCCCCTGACCCTGTCTCCCCCCCATCCCCCCATCCCTCCCCCTGAGCCTGTCTCCCCCGATTCTGCCTCTCCCTGGCTCTGTCTCCCCCCCCTGACCCTGTCTGCCCTGACCCTGTCCCCCCCTGACCCTGTCTGCCCTGACCCTGTCTGCCCTGACCCTGTCTCCCCCTGTCCCTGTCTGCCCTGACCCTGTCTGCCCTGACCCTGTCTGCCCTGACCCTGTCCCCCCCTGACCCTGTCTGCCCTGACCCTGTCCCCCCTGACCCTGTCCCCCCTGACCCTGTCTGCCCTGACCCTGTCTGCCCTGACCCTGTCCGCCCCTGACCCTGTCTCCCCCCCTGACCCTGTCTGCCCTGACCCTGTCTCCCCCTGACCCTGTCTGCCCTGACCCTGTCTCCCCCTGACCCTGTCTGCCCTGACCCTGTCTCCCCCCATCCCTCCCCCTGACCCTGTCTCCCCCTGACCCTGTCTCCCCCTGTCTCTCTCCACAGCTGAGTTTCGTCGGCGCTGAGCTCCCATCGTTGATTTTCCTGAACAAGTACCTGTCTCCGGCCAGTCACACGCTGAGCAACGTCCGGATCTGTGGTAATGGGGGACACACTGGGGGGGGGGGGGAAGAGTGGCAATTGGGGGTGCAGAGGGGATAGGGGTCGGGGAGTGTGGGCTAGGGAGAGGGGGAGGGATGGAGGGGGAGAAGAGATGAGAGGGAAGGGGGGGAGGTGAGGGGAAAGTTTTTAAAGGTTTTTGTAGGAGTTTCCACTTGTCCGATCCTGGATTGGTCGGCATTTGAGGGAGATGGGTGGGGGGGGGGGGGGGGGGGGGGGGGGGGTAGAGAGAAAGACAGAGGTTGGGGAGAATTGGAGGGATGAAGCGAGATCTCCCTCTCCTCTCCTCTGTCTCCCTCTTCCTCCCCCCTCCCCAGGGACACACACGGAGGGTGGGGTTGGGGAGCTTATTAACCCCCTCTCCCCTCGTCTCATTCCTCCTCCCTCTCCCCAGGGAGTGACGTCCGGGGAACGATCGAGGGTCTGAACCGAACGGTATTGAACAAACTCCCTCAGAGTCTGAGTCTGATCAAGGTTGAGAGTGTTCTGATGGGAACGGCCTTCATCGCCATGTTACTGGTATAACCCCTCCCTCTCTCCCTCCCTCCTCTCGCCTTACTCCCTCCAGCCCCCCTCCCTCTTCTCACTGCTCACTCTGCTCCTTCACCTTGCCTCCCTGTCCTCACTCCCTTCCCTCCTCACCCCTACCTCCATCCTCACCCCTCTCCACCCTCCCTCCCTGCCTCTCCTCACTCGTCACTCCCACTCCTCCCTCCCTTCCCTCCTCACCTCTCCTTCCTCCTCCCCTCTCTCCACACGGTGGAGGGGCTGAGTTTTCTCATGGGAACCACCTTTGTCGCCATGTTACTGGTAGGTGAGGCTCCCTCCTCATCCCTTCCCCTCTTCCCACTTTCCATCCTTACCTCCTAGAAACATAGAAAACAGGTGCAGGAGTAGGCTATTCGGCCCTTCGAGCCTGCACCGCAATTCAACGTGGCTGATCATCCAAAATCAGTATCCCGTTCTGAGAGTATCCAGTCTGAAGAAGGGTTTCGGCCCGAAACGTTGCCTATTTCCTTCGCTCCATAGATGCTGCTGCACCCGCTGAGTTTCTCCAGCTTTTTTGTGTAACCATCAGTATCCCGTTCCTGCTTTTTCCCCATGTCCCTTGATTCCGTTAGCTCTAAGAGCTAAATCTAACTCTCTCTTGAAAACATCCGGTGAATTGGCCTCCACTGCCTTCTGTGGCATAGAATTCCACAGATTCACAAATCTCTGGGTGAAAATGTTTTTCCTCAACTCAGTCCTAAATGGCCTTCCCCTTATTCTTTAACTGTGACTCCTGGTACTGGACTCCCCCCAGCAACGGGATTTTCTTTTCCTGCATCTAGCCTGTCCAATCCTTTGAGAATGTTATATGTTTATATAAATTCCCACTCATCCTTCTCAATTCCAGTCAATACAACCCCAGTCGACCCATTACTGGGTCCCACACTACGTAAATATATCTCCTCGATGAGTCCGTACACCGGGGGAGAGAAACGGGGGGGTAGAGAGGTCAATGGGACCGGGGAGAGAAGGGAGAACGAGAGGGAGGAGGAAGAGGATGGATGGAGGGAATAGAGATCCTCAGAAATACAAGGGGACGAGGATCTAGTGGGAGGGAGGAACTGAAGGGAATCTTCCTTCAGTTCTCAGACAGCCCAGCAGCTCAACAGTACGTACGGCTCCAGCAGCGCCTAGCCCCTCCCACAGCCCAACCGCTAAAAAAGAATTCCGCTCGCGCTTCGGCTCAGGTTCTAGAACATTGCAGCGGCGGCAGTTATTGTCTCGTGGGCGCGGGTAGCGCGATGGGAAGGTGGCCCTGACGGCCATTACTCCCTCTGGGAGAGACCCTCTCTGGAGACCTGCGATCAATGGAGGAATTGCAGGGACCCGGGAGTCGTGACGCCTTTTTGTCGCTGGTGATCCCGATCCCACCTGGCCATCATGGGGGACGACCTCTCCGTATCCCCCGCCAGACCGTCTGTCACGCTGGTGAGTGCGCTTACCCTCGCGCAAGCCATGATCCGCTGCCCCTCCGCTGTTTTTCACTGTCCTCAGAGCGCTGCGGGCCTCACTCTGGTCCACACCGGCCGCAGCCTAGCTCGGGCCCGGAGCCTGATGGTGAGGCTTGGGCTTTAGGGCTTGGGTAGATCCTGCTTCTACCCCCCCCCCCCCTCCACCACCTCCCTAGGGCAGAGAAAGAGAGAGAGGGTGAGGGGGGGAGAGGGGTGGAGTGGGGGATGGAGAGTGGGGGATGGGGAAGGGGGGAGGAGATGGTCCTTCCTCTCTGCCTCCCTCCCTCTCTACCCCCCTCCTCTCTACACCCCCCTCCTCTGTGCCCCCTTCCTCTCTGCCCCTCCCACTCTTTCTGCTGCCCCCTCCCTCTCTAGGAATCCCCCACTTCCCCCCTCTTCCCCTCTCCCCCTTCTTCACTGTCCTTCTCTCCCCCCTCCCCCCTATCCCCCTCTGCCCTCCCTCCACCCCACCGCTCTCCCCCCCCCCCTCTACTCTTCTCCCTCCCCCTCTCCCTCCTCCCCTCCACCTCCCCCCCCCCCCCCCCCCCCCGCAACCCGAGGGGACGGGACCCAACTTGGTCTGGTAATTCTTAAAGGATTGGACAGGATAGATGCAGGAAAAATGTTCCCGATGTTGGGCAGTCCAGAACCAGGGGTCACAGTTTAAGAATAAGGGGAAGGCCATTTAGGACTGAGATGTGGAAAAACATTTTCACCCAGAGAGTTGTGAATCTGTGGAATTCTCTGCCACAGAAGGCAGTGGTGGCCAATTTGCTGGAGGTTTTCAAGAGAGAGTTAGATTTAGCTCTTAGGGCTAAGGGAATCAAGGGAAATGGGGAGAAAGCCGGAACGGGATACTGATTTTGGCTGATCAGCCATGATCATATTGAATGGAGGTGCTGGCTCGAAAAGCCGAATGGCCTACTCCTGCACCTGTTTTCCATGTTTCTATGGTGAAACATCTTCCAGCTGCCCTTTAAACCCCCCCTCACTCATCCCTTCTCATCCCTCTCTCCCTGTCACTGACCCCTCTCTCCCCCTTGGCTCCCCCACACTGACCTCCCTACCCTCTGACCCAGGTACTGACCTCTCTCCTCTTGTCATTCTCCATCAGGTGCTGACACTGTGTGGCCCAGCGTACAGACCCACCGAGGAGATAGATTTACGCAGCGTGGGATGGGGAAACATCTTCCAGTTGCCCTTTAAACATCTGCGGGATTACAGACTCCGTCTGTTGTTGCCCTTCTTTGTCTACAGTGGCTTCGAGGTCCTGTTTGTCTGCTCGGGATTCACTCTGGTGAGGGGGGGGGGGGGCAAGCGGGGGGTGGGGCAAGCGGGGGGGTGGGGGGGAAACGGGGCGAGTGGGGGGGTGGGGGGGGGGGGGTAGGGAGGAGAGGGCTGGTTACAGACCATCTGCTGGTGCTCCTCTTCCTCTGCTTGGATTCACTCTGGTGAGGGTGGAGAGGGGATGGGGAGAGGAGGAGGGGAAGAGCAGATGCGGGGGAGAGGGAGTGGGTACAGTTGGATGCAGAACTAATCTTCTCACCTTCTCTCCCTCTGTCCCTCCCCCCCCTCTCCCTCCGCTCTCTCTCCCTCCCACCCTCTCTTTCTCCCTCCCACCCTCTCTCTCTCCCTCCCCCTCTCTACCACCCTTGTCTTTCACTCTCCCCCATCACTCGCTATGTCTGTCCCACTCCACAGACATATGGAGTTTGCTCCCTGGGTTTGGAGTCTCTCCCAGCATTGATCATGGTTTACGGAGCCTCTGCCTCTCTCTCCTCCCTCCTGGGCCTCTCCTCCCTCTGTCTACCTCGGCAGGTCACCCTGCTCTCGGGATCATTAGTCCAGGGAGTATTGCTCCTCGCCCTCTTCGGCTGGTCTCCTCTCCCCAGAGAAACACGTCCAGGACCCGCAGCCGCCCTCTACGTGGTGGCCGCTCTCTGGGGGCTGGGGAGTGGACTGAACAAGAGTGGACTCTCTGGTGAGTGACTGGGGGGAGAGGGAGGGGGAGAGAGAGAGAGGGGGGAGAGGGAGAGAGGGGGGAGAGACGAGCGAGTGAGAGTGCCCGACCCGGCTGAAAATAGGTGTAGGAGTAAGCCCCCATATCCCCTGACTGCGCTATCTTTAAGAGCCCCATCTAGATCTCTCTTGAAAGTTTCCAGAGAACCGGCCTCCACCGCCCTCTGAGGCAGAGAATTCTACAGACTCACAACTCTCTGTGTGAAAAAGTGTTTCCTCATCTCCCCTTTCCCCTTATTCTTAAACTGTGGCCCCTGGTTCTGGACTCCCCTAACATCAGGAACATATTTCCTGCCTCTAGCGTGTCCAAAACCTTAATAATCTTATATGTTTCAATAAGATCCCTCTCATCCTTCTGAATTCCATAGTATACCAGATTCAGATTCAGATTCAGATTCAATTTTAATTGTCATTGTCAGTGTACAGTACAGAGACAACGAAATGCATTTTCGCATCTCCCTGGAAGAGCGACATAGCAAACGATTTGAATAAATAATAATAAGTGTCTGGGGGGAGAGTGGTGGTGATTGGCAGTCACTGAGGTACGTTGTTGAGTAGAGTGACAGCCGCCGGAAAGAAGCTGTTCCTCGACCTGCTGGTTCGGCAACGGAGAGACCTGTAGCGCCTCCCGGATGGTAGGAGGGTAAACAGTCCATGGTTGGGGTGAGAGTAGTCCTTGGCGATGCTGAGCGCCCTCCGCAGACAGCGCTTGCTTTGGACAGACTCAATGGAGGGGAGCGAGGAACCGGTGATGCGTTGGGCAATTTTCACCACCCTCTGCAATGCCTTCCGGTTGGAGACAGCAGTTGCCATACCATACTGTGATGCAGTTGGTAAGGATGCTCTCGATGGTGCAGCGGTAGAAGTTCACCAGGATCTGAGGAGACAGATGGACCTTCTTCAGTCTCCTCAGGAAGAAGAGACGTTGATGAGCCTTCTTGATCAGAGTAGAGGTATTGTGGGTCTAAGAGAGGTCATCGGAGATGTTGACTCCCAGGAACCTGAAGCTAGAAACACGTTCCACCTCCGTCCCGTTAATGTGGATGGGGGTGTGCGTGCCGCCTCTGGACTTCCTGAAGTCTACAATGAGCTCCTTGGTCTTCTTGGAGTTAAGGGCCAGGTTGTTGTCAGCGCACCATGCTGCTAAGTACTGGACCTCCTCCCTGTAGGCCAGCTCATCATTGTTGCTGATGAGGCCAATCACCGTTGTATCATCAGCATACTTGATGATGGTGTTAGTACCATGTACAGGTGTGCAGTCATAGGTGAAGAGGGAGTAGAGGAGGGGGCTCAGCACACAGCCCTGTGGAACGCCGGTGTTCAGGGTGAGGGTTGAAGAGGTGTGCTTGTCTAACCTCACAGACTGGGGTCTGTTGGTTAGAAAGTCCAGTATCCAGTTGCAGAGGGAGGGGTTGATGCCCAGGTTACCGAGTTTGGTGATCAGTTTTGATGGTATAATGGTGTTGAATGCTGAGCTGTAATCGATGAACAGCATTCTTACGTAAGTGTCTCTGTTGTCGAGATGGGAGAGGGCGGAGTGAAGTGCCGTTGAGATGGCATCCTCCGTACTCCTGTTCTTGCGGTAGGCAAACTGATAGGGATCTAGTGTGGGGGGTAGGCAGCCAGTGTGGGTATACATTCCAGCCGTTCCATTCTCTCAGTATATGACAGTCCCGCCATCCTGGGAATTAACCTTGAGAACCTACGCTGCACACCCTCAATAGCAAGATCGTCCTTCCTCAAATTTGGAGACAAACTGCGCACAATACTCCAGGTGTGGTCTCACTGGGGCCCTGTACAACTGCAGAAGGACCTCTTTGCTCCTATACTCAACTCTTCTTGTTATGACCAACATGCCATTCACTTTCTTCACTGCCTGCTGTACCTGCATGCTTACAGATAGACTGATAACAAGGACCCCCAGATCTCGTTGTACTTCCCCTTTTCCCAACTTGACACCATTCAGATAATAATTTGCCTTCCTGTTTTTGCTATCAAAGTGGATAACCTAACATGTATCCACATTAAACTGCATCTGCCATGTATCTGCCCACTCAACCAACCAGTCCAAGTCACCCTGCATTCTCATAGCATCCTCCTCACAGTTCACACTGCCACCCAGCTTTGTGTCATCTGCAAATTTGCTAAATGTTACTTGTAATCCTTCATCAGAATCATTGATGCATATTGTAAATAGCTGCGGTCCCAGCACCGAACCTTGCGGTACCCCACTAGTCACTGCCTGCCATTCTGAAAGGGACCTGTTAATCCCTACTCTATGTTTCCTGTCTGCCAACCAATTTTCTATCCATGTCAGCACTCTACCCCCAAATACCATGTGCCCTAATTTTGCCCACTAATCTCCTATGTGGGACCTTATCAAATGCTTTCTGAAAGTCTGGGTACACTACATCCATAGGCTCTCCCTTGTCCATTTTCCGAGTTACATCCTCAAAAAACTCCAGAAGATTAGTCGAGCCTGATTTCCCCTTCATAAATCCATGCTGACTCGGACCGATCCTGTTACTGCTATCCAAATGTGCCGCTATTTCATCTTTTATGATTGACTCCAGCATCTTCCCCACCACTGATGTCAGGCTAACAGGTCTATAATTCCCTGTTTTCTCTCTCCTGCCTTTCTTAAAAAGTGGGATAACATTAGCTACCCTCCAATCCACAGGAACTGATCCTGAATTTATAGAACATTGGAAAATGATCATCAATGCGTCCACAATTTCTAGAGTCCTTAAGTACCCTGGGATGCAGACCATCAGGCCCTGGGGATTTATCAACCTTCAGTTCCATCAGTCTACCCAACACCATCTCCTGCCTAATGTGAATTTCCTTCAGTTCCTCCGTCACCCCAGATCCTCTGGCCACTAGTATATCAGGGAGATTGTTTGTGTCCTCCTTAGTGAAGACGGATCCAAAGTACCTGTACCGGTGCTCTGGTTTCCTCCCACAGTGGGGGTTTGTCAGCTAATTGGATTCGGTAAACATTGTAAATTGCCCCTGGTGCGTGTAGGATAGGGTTAGTGTATGGAGTGATAGATGGTCGGTGTGGACTCGATGGTTCGAAGAGACTGTTTCCACACTGTATCTCTAAACTAAGCTAAATAATCCTAACCCATCTTTTACCAACAATCTTGCCCTCTCTCTCCCTCTTCCCCTCATACTCCCCTGCCTCACCCTCTCCCCATCTCCCTCTCCCCCCCTCTTCTCTGATCCCTCTCTCTCCCCTCCTCCCTCGTACTCTCCTCTCTCTCTCCCCACACTCTCCCACCTTTCTCTGTCCCTCTCTCTCTCTCTCTAACTCCCTCTCCTCCCTTCTCCATCTCTCCACCTCCTCCCTCTCTCTCCCTCTCCTCTCTCTCTCTCCCTCTCTCTCTCTCTCTCTCTCTGTCTCTCTCTCTCCACCTCTCTCTGTCCCTCTCTCTCTCTCTCACTCCCTCTCTCTTCCTCTCCTCCCTTCTCCCTCTCTCTCCCCCTCCTCCCTCGTACTCTCCTCTCTCTCTCCCCACACTCTCCCACCTCTCTCTGTCCATCTCTCTCTCTTTAACTCCCTCTCCTCCCTTCTCCATCTCTCCCCCTCCTCCCTCTCTCGTCCTCTCCTCTCTTCTCCCTCTCTCCCCACTCTCTCTCCCCCTCCTCTCCCCACACTCTACCACCTCTCTCTGTCCCTCTCTCTCTCTCACTCACTCTCTCTCTCTCCCTCTCTCTCCCTTCTCCCTCTCTCTCCCCCTCCTCCCTCTCCTCTCTTTTCCCTCTCTCCCCGCTCTCTCTCACCCGTAGCGCTGCTGGGAATGCTGTATGAAGACAAAGAGCGCCAGGACTTTGCTTTTGCCGTCTACCACTGGTGTCAGGCTGTGGCCATCTTCATTGTCTACCTGTGGTCCTCCACGTACATGAAGGTGGGAGAGAGGAGAGAGGGAGCTTCACTCTGTGTGTGTCTGACCCCCAGGAGGGTGTGTGTCCAGGACGGTGATAGGGAAGGGAGTGGGGAGGGTGTGTGCTGGGACGGTGATAGGGAAGGGAGTGGGGAGGGTGTGTCCGGGACGGTGATAGGGGAGGGAGTGGGGAGGGTGTGTGCCGGGACGGTGATAGGGGAGGGAGTGGGTACGGTGATAGGGGAGGGAGTGGGTACGGGGGGTTGTCCGGGACGGTGTGTAGAGGAGGGGGAGGGTGAGAGGAGTCTGACTTCTGACCTGTGACCTCACCCCCAGGTGAAGCTGGGGATCATGTTCGTCACTCTGATCGCCGCGGTGATCTCCTACGTGTGGATGGAGTGGAAACTCTTCCAGAAAGTTCGATTCCGGGTGCCCCGGATTCCTCGACCCCGGCACAAAGTCAAAGGTTACCGGTACCTGGAGGACGAGAACTCGGACCAGTCGGAGGAGGAGGAGGAGGAGGAGGGGGAAGGTGAGGTGGAGATGGAGGGAGACTCTCCCTCTGATCCCCTCCAACCGGTGGTACAGCATGGAGCGACGGAGGCTGAGGAACGGCCTCAGTGACACCCCTCCCTCTCTCTCTCTCTCTCTCCCCTCCTCTCTCCCCTCTCTATCTCTCCCCTCTCTATCTCTCCCCTCTCTCTCTCTCTCCCCCCTCTCTCCCCTCCCCTGTCTCCTCTACCCTTTCCTCTCCCCTCCTTCCCCTTTCCCACCCTCTCTCTACCACCCTCTTTCTCCCCCCCGTTTTTCCTCCCCCTCTTTCCCTTCTCCCTCGCCTCTCTCTCTCCCCCCCTCTCTCTCTCCCCCTCTCTCTCTCTCTCTCTCTCTCTCTCTCTCTCTCTCTCTCTCTCCCCCCCTTTCTCTCTCTCTCTCTCCCCCTCCCCCCTCTCTCCCTCCCCTCTCTCTCTCTCCCTCCCAACCCTTTTTCCTTCTCTTCTATTCCCCCCCCCTCTCCCCTCTCTCTCTCTCCCCCCCCTTTCTCTCTCTCCCCCCCCCTCTCTCTCTCACCCCCCCCCCTCTCTTTCCCCTCTCTTGGTTTTTAATAAATGTTAAACAAACTCAAGTCTTGTGTTGTGTTGACCCCACCCGTGGTCCGATGGTCATAAGGGATAAGAGTAGAATTTGGCCATTCGACATATAGTCATTCAATCATGGCTGATCTATCTCTCCATCTGAACCCCATTCACCCGCCATCCCCATAACCTCTGACACCTGTACTAATCAAGAATCTATCTATCTCTGCCATTGACCTGGCCTCTCCCGCTGTTAGTGGCAAAGAATTCGACAGATTCACCACCCTCCGAGTCAAGAAAATTCTCATCTCCTTCTTAAAGAACGTCCTTTAATTCTGAGGCGATGACCTCTAGTCCAAGACTCTCCCACCAGTGGAAACATCCTCTCCACATTCACTCTATCCAAGCCTTTCACTATTTTGTACGTTACAATGAGTCCCCCCTCATTCTTCTAAACTCCAGCGAGTACAGGCCCAGTGCCGACAAACGCTCATCATAGGTTAACCTACCCATTCCTGGGATCATTCTTGTAAATCCTCTGGACTCTTCAGAGCCAGCACATCCTTCCTCAGATTATGGTGCCCAAAATTGTTCACAATTTTCAAAATGTGGGCTTACCAGCGCCATTTATAGCCTCAGCATTACATCTATCCCTGTTTGGTATACAAGCCCCCTTGAAATAAATGCTAGCATTGTGTTTGATTTCTTTACTACTGATTCGACTTGCATATGAACTTTTGGGAATTCTGCACCAGCATTCCCAAGGGTCTTTGGCAAAGTTTGCACCTCCGATTTATGGATTCTCGCCCATTTATAAAATAGTCTACGCCTTCATTCCTATTACCAAAATGCGTGACTCCACACTTTGTTACACTATATTCCATCTGCCACTTCTCTACTGTAAGATTTGAGAAGTTTTCCCTCATGCTACAATCAACAAAACCAAAGAGCTGCATTTTGGACATTTTTTTTATACTGCACTGGGACTAAGAGAGAGAAAATCTGCGGTCAGTTTTAACAAGGGATGTCACAATCAGTGGGGCCCAAGATGGCCCCCGGACCTCATGACCAGCCACAAAAGCGAAACCCCACAGCTCAGTCTCTGGGTTTCTGCAAAGTCACGGCCTGAACAATAGATGGATATTGGCCGTGCAGAAACCCCCGAAACCAGGTCGAAGTCCAGACACTGGGGCGCTGACATCAGCAGGCATCACAATGCCCCAAGCCGACCTACATAGTTAATCTCGTTAAGGGAGCACAATAGCCCATAGAAACCTACCTGGCCGGTGATGGGAAAACCAGTTAAACCCATCATCTCTTATCGAGAAACAATTGAACAGACCGTCTAGCCATCACCGGTACTCCCGGACATAACGCAGAACAAAGAGAGAGCTCGAAACCCATCTTGTAAGCAAAGAGATCCCGAGATCTGGTGGGAGATAGGATGGGTCAGGATTAGAATAACTGGCCACGATTTTTGGCTTTAAGAAAGGAAAAAGGAGGGAGACACAGAAGGAGTCACTGAACGAATCTGGAGATTTGCAGAGAGAGAGAGAGAGGACACAGGACAGCGCTTAAAAAGTACGCGGTGTCTAGTGTGACACACACTCCGGCTGGAGTCCCCGCCACGTGGAAAGAAAAGGAAAGCAGTAGGACCCCTGGGCGAGGGGAACCCCCGGGACCACCCGAAAGACCGAGACGACCGCCGACGACCCTTCCACAGCCACCTAATCGGAGGAAGCAGCACGACCAGCCAGTAACCTCAGTAATCGCCCCATGGTGAGCATGTACCCCGATCCTGCACATCCTGGACATAGTTTAGTGTAGAGGGGAGGGGGAGGGGGTTATATTAACGTGGGTGTAAGTGTAGATGTGCGGGCAAATTTTACGATGTGCCGTACGTTCTCCATCCCGCACTCGAGTATTGTATCGTAGTTATTGCGTCTATGATCCCGAAACTGGAACTGTAATTACGCATATGCCTTATAGAACTGTGTCAAAGTATTCATGTACCGTAGTCCCAACCGCTAAATATATATTTTTTTTCCTGTTTAAACCCTGGTCTTCAAATCTGGTCTGGTTGAATCTTCTGCACTATCAACGCTCCTGCAACTAAGTCCAGTGTCTAGAACCGTAGGGGGTGAGTGGGTCGAGCCACTCACGGGGAACCAGTGTGCACGGCCTGGTCGATGGACCAGAGCAAACCACAGGGACCTTAGGTCGGGCGAAAGCTCGACGCAGAAAACCCTTACACTACCCATTCCCAGTCCAAGTCCTGCAGATTCCCTGTTTTCTCTACACTACCTGCCCGTTCACCTATTTTATATCATCCGCAAACTTTGCCTCAAAGCCTTCAATCCCTCGTCCAAATCATTAATATACAATATACAATGTGAAGAGCCACCGACCCTTGCGGAACTCCACTAGTCACTGGCCGCCAACGAGAAAAATTCCCCTTTATTGCCACTCTTTATCTTCTGCCATCCAGCCAACCATGCTAGTAACTGCCCTTCGATATCTTCCTTAGCAGCCTCACCTGGGGCACCTTATCAAAGGCTTTCTAAAAATCTAAGTAAACAACATCTACTGACTCCTTTGTCCTGTTATTTACTTTTTCAAAGAATTCCAGACATTTGTCAAGCAAGACCTCCTGTCACAATGCCACGCTGACTTCGGCCTACAGTGCCCTCCATAATGTTTGGGACAAAGACCCGTCATTTATTTATTTGCCTCTGTACTCCACAAATTGAGATTTTTAATAGAAAAAAAATCACATGTGGTTAAAGTGCACATTGTCAGATTTTAATAAAGGTAATTTTTATACATTTTGGTTTCAGCATGTAGAAATAACAGCAGTCTTTATACATAGTCCCCCCATTTCAGGGCACCATAATGTTTGGGACACAGCATTGTCATGTAAATGAAAGTAGTCATGTTTAGTATTTTGCTGCATATCCTTTGCATGCAATGACTGCTTGAAGTCTGCGATTCATGGACATCATCAGTTGTTGGGTGTCTTCTCTGGTGAAGCTCTTCCAGGCCTGTATTGCAGCCATCTTTAGCTTATGCTTGTGGGGGCTAGTCCCCTTCAGTTTTCTCTTCAACATATAAAAGGCATGTTCAATTGATTTCAGATCGGGTGATTGACTTGCGCACTCAAGAATTGACCATTATTTTGCTTTGAAAAAGTCCTTTGTTGCTTTAGCAGTATGTTTGGGATCTTTGTCTTGCTGTAGAATGAACTGCCGGCCAATGAGTTTTGAAGCATTTGTTTGAACTTGAGCAGATAGGATGTGTCTACACACTTCAGAATTCATTATGCTACTACCATCAGCAGTTGTATCATCCATGAAGATCAGTGAGCCAGTACCTTCAGCAGCCATACATGCCCAGGCCATAACACCTCCACCGTCGTGTTTCACAGATGAAATGGTATGGAAGTATCATCAAAGACCCACACCATCCTGGCCACACACTCATCTCCCTGCTACCTTCAGGTAGAAGGTACAGGAGCCTGAAGACTGCAACGACCAGGTTCAGGAATAGCTACTTCCCCATAGCCATCAGGCTATTAAACCTGGCTCGGACAAATATCTGATCATTAATAACCCATTATCTGTTATAGGGATAAGGACGCCCAGGTCTCGCTGCACCTCCCCCTTCCAATCTTCCAGCAATTCCCATTAATAATTAACTAGGCTGAACATCATCGATTTGAACAGCCTAGTGAAAAATCGCGTTTTAAACCCACCCCCCTCTAAACGGCACCAAAATCGTGCACACGGGCTGGGACAGATTTTCAGCGACGCTTCAGGTAGGCTTTGCAACATACCTACTCTTACTCTTTGCTTCCGGTCTGCCAACCAATTTTCTATCCATGTCAACACCCTACCCCCAATACCATGTGCTCTAATTTTAGTCACCAGTCTCCCGTGCGGGACCTTATCAAAGGCTTTCTGAAAGTCTAGGTACACTACATCCACTGGCATAACCTTCATCCATTTTACAAGCTTGATTTCTCTTTCAAAAATCCATGGTGACTTGGACTAAACCTTTTACTGCTATCCAAATGCCCCATTATTATCTCTTTAATGATTGACTCCAGCATCTTTCCCACCACCGAAGTCAGGCTCACTGGTCTGTAATTCCCCATTTTCTCTCTCGTTCCTTTCTTGAAAAATGGGATATCATTAGCTATCCTCCAATCCACAGGAACTGATCCTGAATCTATTGAACATTTTGAAAATGATCACCAATGCATCCACTATTTCTAGAGCCACCTCCCTGAGGACCCTAGGATGCAAACCATCAGGCCTAGGGGATTTATCATCCTTCAGACCTATTAGCCTACCCAATACTATTTCTCATCTAATGAACATTTATTTCAGTTCCTCTACTCCCTTAGATCCTCTGTCCTCCAGTACATCTGGGAGATTGTTTGTGTCTTCCTTAGAGAAGACGGATCCGAAGTACCTGTTCAACTCTTCTGCCATTTCGTTGTTACCCATAATAATTTCACCTATGTCTGCCTTCAAGGGACCCACATTTTACTTTGCTACTTTTTTTCCCTTAACATATCTAAAGAAGCTTTTACTGTCCTTCTTTATATTCCTGGCCAGCTTCCCTTCGTACTTCATCTTTTCAGCCCTTATTGCATGTTTTGTTTCCTTCTGTTGTCCTATGAAAGTTTCCTAATCCTGTGGCTTCCGTCTACTCTTTACTGTGTTATACATCTTTTCTTTTAGTTTTATTCTATCCCTAACTTCTCTTGTCAGCCATGGTTGCCTTCTACTCACCCAGAAATTCCTGTCATTGCTCTTCCACCATCATTCCAGCTAGGATCCCTTTCCAGTCTACCCTGGTCAGCTCCCCTCTCATGCCTTCATAGTCCCCTTTGTTCAACTGCATCACTGCCACTTCCGATTTAACGTTCTCCTTCTAAAATTGCAGATTAAAACTAATCATATTATGATCACTACCTCCAAGCGGTTCCTTTACCTCGAGTTCTCTTATCAAATCTTTGAGTTCTCTTATCAAATCTTCGGAGATCGGAGCACTCCATTCTGGCGACCCCCGGCAAGGGTTCGCACCGCTCCACGATGGAAAACTTCACGCTGCGCCCACTGCTGAAGTTCTGGGCCCAACTACGTGAAATGCCGCTCCACTCCAAGTTGTTAGGCCATGAGGGAGGCACCTCTCCGTCGAGGAAGTGACTGAAAAACAGTTTCCCCCTTTTCCCCCACACAAGACACACCAAGAAACACTAAAGCAAACGTTTGGACATACAAAAAAAAACAAAAAAAGTCGAAATAACAAACAAGCTGCTGGCAGGGCATCCGACTCGCAGCGCCCCCAACCGAAGAAAAGGACATCTTGCGCAGTTCCTTCTCTCCTCTATACTTTGCTTATGCCATCACTCTGATATAGGTTTATCTACATCTCATCTGTCCACAAAACTTTTTCCAGAACTTCTCTTTTAAGTATTTCTTGGCAAACTGTAACGTGGACATCCTATTTTTGCAGCTAACCATTGGTTTGCATCTTGCAGTGTAGCCTCTGTATTTCTGTGCATGAAGTCTTATGTGGACAGTGGTCATTGACAAGACCACACATGACTCCTGAAGAGTTTCTGATCTGTCGGACGGGTGTTTGGGGATTTTTCTTCATTATAGAGAGAATTCTTCTGTCATCCGCTGTGGAGGTCTTCTAGTCCCTTTGCAGTTAGTAAGCTCACCAGTGCTCTCTTTTTTATTAATGATTTTCCAAACAGTTGATTTTGGTAAGCCAAAGGTTTGACTGATGTCTCTAACAGTTTTATTCTTGTTTCTCGGTCTCATAATGGCTTCTTTGACTTTCATTGGCACAACCATATAACCATATAACCATATAACAATTACAGCACGGAAACAGGCCATCTCGGCCCTACAAGTCCGTGCCGAACAATTATTTTCCCTTAGTCCCACCTGCCTGCACTCATACCATAACCCTCCATTCCCTTCTCATCCATATGCCTATCCAATTTATTTTTCAATGATAAAATCGAACCTCCCTCCACCACTTCCACTGGAAGCTCATTCCACGCCGCTACCACTCTCTGAGTAAAGACGTTCCCCCTCATGTTACCCCTAAACTTCTGTCCCTTAATTCTGAAGTCATGTCCTCTTGTTTGAATCTTCCCTATTCTCAAAGGGAAAAGCTTGTCCACATCAACTCTATCCCTCTCATCATTTTAAAGACCTCTATCAAGTCCCCCCCTAACCTTCTGCGCTCCAGAGAATAAAGACCTAACTTATTCAACGTTTCTCTGTAACTTAGTTGTTGAAACCCAGGCAACATTCTAGTAAATCTCCTCTGTACTCTCTCTATTTTGTTGACACCCTTCCTATAATTGGGCAACCAAAATTGTACACCATACTCCAGATTTGGTCTCACCAATGCCTTGTACAATTTTAACATTCCATCCCAGCTTCTATACTCAATGCTCTGATTTATAAAGGCTAGCATACCAAAAGCTTTCTTTACCACCCTGTCTATATGCGATTCCACCTTCAAGGAACTATGCACGGTTATTCCCAGATCCCTCTGTTCAACTGCATTCTTCAATTCCCTACAATGTACGTCCTATTTTGATTTGTCCTGCCAAGGTGTAGCACCTCACATTTATCAGCATTAAACTCCATCTGCCATCTTTCAGCCCATTCTTCCAAATGACCTAAATTACTCTGTAGACTTTGGAAATCCTCTTCATTATCCACAATACCCCTTATCTTGGTATCATCTGCATACTTACTAATCCAATTTACCACACCTTCATCCAGATCATTGATGTACATGACAAACAACAAAGGACCCAACACAGATCCCTGAGGCACCCCACTAGTCACCTGCCTCCAACCCGACAAACAGCCATCCACCATTAACCTCTGGCTTCTCCCATTCAGCCACTGTTGAATCCATCTTGCTACTCCTGCATTTATACCCAACAGTTGAACTTTCTTAACCAACCTTCCATGAGGAACCTTGTCAAAGGCCTTACTAAAGTCCATATAGACAACATCCACTGCTTTACCCTCGTCAATTTCCCTAGTAACCTCTTCAAAAAATTCAAGAAGATTAGTCAAACATGACCTCCCAGGCACAAATCCATGTTGACTGTTCCTAATCAGACCCTGTTTATCTAGATGCTTATATATATTATCTCTAAGTATCTTTTCCATTCATTTGCCCACCACTGAAGTCAAACTAACAGGTCTATAATTGTTAGGTTTACTCTTAGAACCCTTTTTAAACAATGGAACAACATGCGTAGTACGCCAATCCTCGGGGACTATTCCCGTTTCTAATGACATTTGAAATATTTCTGTCATAGCCCCAGCTATTTCTACACTAACTTCCCACAATGTCCTAGGGAATATCCTGTCAGGACCTGGAGACTTATCCACTTTTATATTTTTCAAAAGTGTCAGTACTTCTTTTACTTTGAAACTCATAGTATCCATAGCTACTCTACTAGTTTCCCTTACCTCACATAATTCAATATCCTTCTCCTTGGTGAATACCGAAGAAAATCGGTTTGACAGAGGCCCAGGACCGTTGGTGAGCAGTGAAGGAGGGTCAGGGCGGTGAGTATATAAATCGGGCGCGGGGCTTGTTTTCACAAAGGCCCAGGACCGTTGGTGAGCAGTGAAGGAGGGTCAGGGCGGTGAGTATATAAATCGGGCGCGGGGCTTGTTTTCACAGAGGCCCAGGACCGTTGGTGAGCAGTGAAGGAGGGTCAGGGCTTTTACCGAAATCCGTAACGTTCCACACTCCATAGGGAGGGTTCTGGTGGAAGCCGCTGATTGGTGGAAGCAGACTAGAGGAAGCAGCTGATTGGGTGCAACCTCAGGTTAGCATTTGTGCTTTCTGGTTAAAGGTACAGTGAGCTAAAGGTACAGTGCTTTTTGTTTATATAATAAAGGTGCAGTTTAAAGGTCACGAGGGAGCAGCTGTTGTGAGTCAGATACCTGCTGATTTCTCCCAGCAGTTTCTATTGTATTATACTTGTATCCGATCCAGGGTAAGGCGGGAGAATGACAGTCAGAGCAGTATACTGTTCTGGATGTCAGATGTGGGAGGTCATGGTGTCGGATGGCCCTCCAGACGTCCACATCTGCACCCGGTGCAGCGAGATGGGGCTCTAAGGGACCGTATTAGGATCCTGGAGCAGCAGCTCGATGACCTCGCTCTGATCAGGGAGAGTGAGGAGGTCATAGAGGGGAGTTATAGGGAGGTGGTCACTCCAAAACCACGGGAGAGAGACATGTGGGTCACGTTAAGGAAGGGCAAGGGGCTGAGGCAGGAACGAGTGAGTACTCCAATGTCGGTACACCTCGCAAATAAGTACTCCTGTTTGAGTACGGATGGGGGTGACAGCCTACCCGGGGGTAGTGACAGCGGACGGGCCTCCAGCACAGAGACCGGCCCTGTTGCTCCAAAAGGTAGGGAAAAAAAGAGGGCAATAGTAATTGGGGACTCTATTGTTAGGGGGCGATTCTCGGATAGGCGATTCTGTGGACACAGTCAGGATGGATGGTGGTCTGCCTCCCTGGTGCCAAGGTCTCGGACGTGTCTCAACGCATCCAAGATATCCTTAAATCAGAGGGAGAGGAGCCTGAGGTTGTGGTACATATAGGTACCAATGACATTGGAAAAAAAAGGGAAGAGGTCCTGAAGGGAGGATTTAGGGAGTTGGGAGGAGAGTTAAGAAAAAGGACCAAAAAGTTAACAATCTCAGGATTACTGCCTGTGCCACGCGACAGTGAGAGTAGGAATGGAGCGAGGTGGAGGATAAATGCGTGGCTGAAAGACTGGTGCAGAGGGCAGGGATTCAAGTTCCTGGATCATTGGGACTTCTTTTGGGGAAGGTGGGACCTGTACAGAAAGGATGGGTTGCACTTGAACCCCAGGGGGACCAATATCCTAGCGGGGAAATTTGCAAAGGCAGCTGGGGAGACTTTAAACTAGAATGGTTGGGGCGAGGGACTCAAATAGAGAAAGCTAGTAGACAGAATGGGAAGCAGGAAGCAGAAATGGGAAGCACTCGGACACAAGAGGAGAAAGAAGAAAAAGGAAATAAACAGAGAATAAGAGACGGGGGTTTTCTTAAATGTGCATATTTTAATGCTAGGAGCATTGTAAGAAAGGTGGATGAGCTTAGAGTCTGGATAGACACCTGGAAGTATGATGCTGTGGCGATCAGTGAAACATGGTTGCAGGAGGGCTGTGATTGGAAACTAAATATTCCAGGATTTCGTTGCTTCAGGTGTGATAGAATTGGAGGGGCAAGAGGTGGAGGTGTTGCATTGCTAGTCAGGGAAGATATTACAGCAGTGCTTTGGCAGGATAGATTGGAGGGCTCATCTAGGGAGGCTATTTGGGTGGAATTGAGAAGTGGGAAAGGTGTAGCAACACTTATAGGGGTGTATTATAGACCGCCAAACGGGGAACGAGAATTGGAAGAGCAAATATGTAAGGAGATAGCAGAGATTAGTAGTAAGCACAAGGTAGTGATTGTGGGAGATTTCAACTTTCCACACATAGACTGGGAAACACATTCTGTAAATGGGCTGGATGGGTTGGAGTTTGTAAAATGTGTGCAGGATAGTTTTTTGCAGCAATACATAGAGGTACCTACTAGAGGAGGGGCAGTGCTGGACCTCCTGTTAGGAAATGAGACTGGACAGGTGGCGGAGGTATGCGTTGGGGAGCACTTCGGGTCCAGTGATCACAATACCATTAGTTTCAATATAATTATGGAGAGGGTCAGAACTGGACCTAGGGTTGAGATTGTTGATTGGAGAAAGGCTAACTTTGATGCGATGCGAGATGATTTAAAAGGAGTGAACTGGGACATTTTGTTTTATGGGAAAGATGTAGAAGAGAAATGGAGGACATTTAAAGGGGAAATTTTAAGTACAGAATCTGTATGTTCCTGTTCGGTTGAAAGGAAACAGTAAAAATTGGAAAGAGCCCTGGTTTTCAAGGGAAATTGGACATCTTGTTCGGAAAAAGAGGGAGATCTACAATAATTATAGGCAGCATGAAGTAAATGAGGTGCTTGAGGAGTATAAGGAATGTAAAAAGAATCTTAAGAAAGAAATTAGAAAAGCTAAAAGAAGATATGAGGTTGCTTTGGCAAGTAAGGTGAAAGTCAATCCAAAGGTACAGCTATATTAATAGCAAAAGGATAAGGAGGGATAAAATTGGTCCATTGGAGAGACAGAGTGGACAGCTATCTGCAGAGCCAAAAGAGATGGGGGAGATATTGAACAATTTTTTTTCTTCGGTATTCACCAAGGAGAAGGATATTGAATTATGTGAGGTAAGGGAAACTAGTAAAGTAGCTATGGATACTATGAGGTTCAAAGTAAAAGAAGTACTGACACTTTTGAAAAATATAAAAGTGGATAAGTCTCCAGGTCTTGACAGGATATTCCCTAGGACATTGAGTGAAGTTAGTGTAGAAATAGCCGGGGCTATGACAGAAATATTTCAAATGTCATTAGAAACGGGAATAGTCCCCGAGGATTGGCGTACTGCGCATGTTGTTCCATTGTTTAAAAAGGGTTCTAAGAGTAAACCTAGCAATTATAGACCTGTTAGTTTGACTTCAGTGGTGGGCAAATTAATGGAAAAGATACTTAGAGATAATGTATATAAGCATCTAGATAAACAGGGTCTGATTAGGAACAGTCAACATGGATTTGTGCCTGGAAGGTCATGTTTGACTAATCTTCTTGAATTTTTTGAAGAGGTTACTAGGGAAATTGACGAGGGTAAAGCAGTGGATGTTGTCTATATGGACTTTAGTAAGGCCTTTGACAAGGTTCCTCATGGAAGGTTGGTTAAGAAGGTTCAACTTTTAGGTATAAATGCAGGAATAGCAAGATGGATTCAACAGTGGCTAAATGGGAGAAGCCAGAGGGTAATGGTGGATGGCTGTTTATCGGGTTGGAGGCAGGTGACTAGTGGGGTGCCTCAGGGATCTGTGTTGGGTCCTTTGTTGTTTGTCATGTACATCAATGATCTGGATGAAGGTGTGGTAAATTGGATTAGTAAGTATGCAGATGATACCAAGATAGGGGGTGTTGTGGATAATGAAGAGGATTTCCAAAGTCTACAGAGTGATTTAGGCCATTTGGAAAAATGGGCTGAAAGATGGCAGATGGAGTTTAATGCTGATAAATGTGAGGTGCTACACCTTGGCAGGACAAATCAAAATAGGACGTACATGGTAAATGGTAGGGAATTGAAGAATACAGTTGAACAGAGGGATCTGGGTATAACCGTGCATAGTTCCTTGAAGGTGGAATCTCATATAGATAGGGTGGTAAAGAAAGCTTTTGGTATGCTAGCCTTTATAAATCAGAGCATTGAGTATAGAAGCTGGGATGTAATGTTAAAATTGTACAAGGCATTGGTGAGACCAAATCTGGAGTATGGTGTACAATTTTGGTCGCCCAATTATAGGAAGGATGTCAACAAAATAGAGAGAGTACAGAGGAGATTTACTAGAATGTTGCATGGGTTTCAACAACTAAGTTACAGAGATAGGTTGAATAAGTTAGGTCTTTATTCTCTGGAGCGCAGAAGGTTAAGGGGGGACCTGATAGAGGTCTTTAAAATGATGAGAGGGATAGACAGTGTTGATGTGGACAAGCTTTTTCCTTTGAGAATAGGGAAGATTCAAACAAGAGGACATGACTTCAGAATTAAGGGACAGAAGTTTAGGGGTAATATGAGGGGGAACTTCTTTACGCAGAGAGTGGTGGCGGTGTGGAATGAGCTCCCAGTGGAAGTGGTGGAGGCAGGTTCATTGGTATCATTTAAAAATAAATTGGATAGGCATATGGATGAGAAGGGAATGGAGGGTTATGGTATGAGTGCAGGCAGGTGGGACTAAGGGGAAAAAAAAAAAAAAAATTTGTTCGGCATGGACTTGTAGGGCCGAGATGGCCTGTTTCCGTGCTGTAATTGTTATATGGTTTGTTATATGGTTAAAATAAATTGGTCAATATCTCCCCCATCTCTTTTGGCTCTGCAGATAGCTGTCCACTCTGTCTCTCCAATGGACCAATTTTATCCCTCGTGATCCTTTTGCTATTAATATAGCTGTAGAAACTTTGGTCCTCATGTTGATAAACAACAATAAAAGTTTCCAAAGGTGATGGAAAGATTGGAGGAAAGACTAGGTGCTGAGAGCTCTCTTATATCTGCATTAAGGAAGCAATTAAACACACCTCAGCAATTACAAACACCTGTGAAGCCATGTGTCCCAAACATTATGGTGCACTGAAATTGGGGGACTATGTATAAACACAGCTGTAATTTCAACATTGCGAAACCAGAATATACAAAAATGGCCTTTAATGAATTCTGGCAAAGTGGATTTTAGCCATATGTGATTTTTTTAAATTACAAATCTCAAATTGTGGATTACAGAGGCAAATAAATAAAGGCTGGGTCTTTGTCGCAAGCATTATGGAGGGAACTGTAATTAATCGTGAAATTCTAAATTCTTCGTAACCTCATTCTATCTATCTATCTATCTATCTATCTATCTATCTATCTATCTATCTATCTATCTCTGTCTGTCTATCTATCTATCTATCTGTCTGTCCATCTTAAAATATCATATCATGTCTATCATATCATACACTTATTAAAAGTCTGATCTTGTATGTGTGTGTGTGGGTATGTATGTGTATATAGAAACATAGAAACATAGAAAATAGGTGCAGGAGCAGGCCATTCGGCCCTTCGAGCCTGCACCGCCATTCAATATCATGGCTGATCATCCAGCTCAGTATCCTGTACCTGCTTTCTCTACATACCCCGATCCCTTTAGCCACAAGGGCCACATCTAACTCCCTCTTAAATATAGCCAATGAACTGGCCTCAACTACATTCTGTGGCAGAGAATTCCAGAGATTCACCACTCTCTGTGTAAAAAATGTTTTTCTCATCTCAGTCCTAAAAGATTTCCCCTTCATCCTTAAACTGTGACCCCTTGTTCTGGACTTCCCCAACATCGGGAACAATCTTCCTGCATCTAGCCTGTCCAACCCCTTAAGAATTTTGTAAGTTTCTATAAGATCCCCCCATCAATCTTTTAAGTTCTAGTGAGTACAAGCCGGGTCTATCCAGTCTTTCTTCATATGAAAGTCCTTCCATCCCAGGAATCAGTCTGGTGAACCTTCTCTGTACTCCCTCTATGGCAAGAATGTCTTTCCTCAGATTAGGAGACCAAAACTGTATGCAATACTCCAGGTGTGGTCTCACCAAGACACTATAGAACTGCAGTAGAACCTCCCTGCTCCTATACTCAAATCGTTTTGCTATGAATGCTACCATTCGCTTTCTTCACTGCCTGCTGCACCTGCATGCATACTTTCAATGACTGGTGTACCATGACATCCAGGTCTCGTTGCATCTCCCCTTTTCCTAATTGGCCACCATTCAGATAATAGTCTACTTTCCTGTTTTTGCCACCAAAGGGGATAACCTCACATTTATCCACATTATACTGCATCTGCCATGCATTTGCCCACTCACCCAGCCTATCCAAGTCATCTTGCAGCCTCCTAGCATCCTCCTTGTAGATTGATGGTGCATGTGAACCCATCACACATAAGCCAGCATTACTAACTCCACCCCACTATAACACTTATACTAACACTCGTTCCCGGCACTGCCAGTTTGAGCAGCTGGGATGCACTGACAACCTATTGTCCTCAACGCTGTTAAGTTTTAATGGTCATTAAAGATGTGTTTAAATCATACACGGTCTCTGGTGCCTATTTACTCTCCTCACAGCTAACACTGCACCCCAGCTTCGTGTCATCCGCAAACTTGGGCCGAGTCCCCCTGTTTTCACCCCACCAGCCATCACATACAAAAAATTCCTCCGTCGTTTCCAAATTGATACTAGCCACATATATATTGTAAATAGTTTTTCCCTTCCCTCTCGGTCCACCCCCTCCCCGGCACTTTCCCTTGCGGCCCAGCACTGAGCTTTACCTTGCGGGACCCAAGCCCCACTACCTGCATCTCTTCCAACCTCATCTATTGGCACTGCCTGCCTTTCTGAAAAGGGACGATCGTTTCGCCGAACACCTCCGCTCGGTCCTAACCTGTGACTTCCCGTTCAGCACTGTCCCCCTCCCACTCCGCCTCCGACCTCCAGTCCTGGGTCTCTCCATCCACATCAGCATACTGAACCCCCTAATACCGTGTGCTTTAAGTTCCTGTATACTAATCTCTCCTCCCACCCTTTCCGGACCCTCCTTTTCCTTTCTTGAAAGCCTTGATCAGTCTGAAAGTCTGCCTAGATATAACACCCGCTGAGTTTCTCCACTGGTTAGGCACTGCTGCCTTTCTGAAAAGGACACAGTTTACTCCTGTTCTTTGCTTCCTGTCTGCCCAGTGATCCACTCTATTGTTACATACTCGAAAAAAGTCTAGATAAACACATCCACTGGTTCTCCCATATCCACTCTATTGTTACATACTCGAAAAATTCTATAAGATTCGTCAGACATGATTTACCTTTCATAAATCCATGCTGACTTTGTCTAATGATTTCACCACTTTCCAAATGTGCTGCTATCCCATCTTTAATAACTGACTCTAGCAGTTTCCCCACTACCTATGTTAGATTAACTGTAATTCCCCGTTTTCTCTCTCCCTCCATTTTTAAAAAGTGGGGTTACATTAGCTACACTCCAATCCCCAGGAACTGCTCCAGAATCTAAAGAGTTTTGAAAAATTATCACTAATGCATCCACTATTTCAGGGACTACATCCTTAAGTACTCTGGGATGCAGCCTATCTGGACCTGGGGATTTATCGGCCTGTAATCCATTCAATTTACCTAACACCACTTCCCGGCTAACCTGGATTTCACTCAGATCTTATTTGACCCCCGGTCACCTGCTATTTACGGCAGATTATTTAAGTCTTCCTTAGTGAAGACAGAACCAAAGTAGTTATTCAATGGGTCTACCATGTCCTTGTTCTCCATGATCAATTCACCTGTTTCTGACAGCAAGAGACTTTGTTTTAACTAATCTTTTTCTCTTCACATATCTATAAAAACTTTTATAGTCAGTTTTTATGTTCCCTGCCAGTTTTCTTTCATAATCTATTTTCCCTTTCCTAATTAAGCCCTTTGTCCTCCTCTGCTGGTCTCTGAATTTCTCCCAGTCCTCTAGTAGGCTGTTTTTCTGGCTAATTTGTACGCTTCATCTTTTGTTTTGATACTATCCCTGATTTCACTTGTTATCCACGGATGCACTACCTTCTCTGATTTATTCGTTTGCCAAACTGAGATGAACAATTGTTGTAGTTCATCCATGCAGCCTTTAAATGCCTTCCATTGCATATCCACCGTCAACCCTTTAAGAATTAATTGCCAGTCTATCTTGGCCAATTCACATCTCATTGCCTCAAAGTTACCTATCTCTACGTTCAGAACCGTTGTTTCTGAATTAATTATGTCACTCTCCATCCTAATGAAGAACTCAACCATATTATGGCCACTCTTGCCCAAGGGGCCATGCACAACAAGACTGCTAACTAACCCATCCTCATTACTCAATACCAAGTCTAGAATAGCCTGCTGTCTCGTTGGTTCCTCTACATGTTGGTTTAGAAAACTATCCCGCATACATTCCAAGAAATCCTCTTCCTCAGTACCCCTGCCAATTTGATTCACCCAACCTATATGTAGACTGAAGTCACCCATTATAACTGTTTTACCTTTGTTGCACGCATTTCTAATTTCCTGTTTGATGCCAACCCCAACTCCACTACTTCTGTTAGATCGCCTGTACACAACTGCCACTAGCATTTCCTGCCCCTTAGTGTTTCGCAGCTCTACCCATATTGATTCCACATCCTATTGGCTAACGTCCTTCCTTTCTATTGCATTCATCTCCTCTCTAACCAGCAACGCTACCACACCTCCATTTCCTTTCTGTCTATCCCTCCTGAATATTGAATATCCCTGGATGTTCAGCTCCCAGCCTTGGTCACCCTGGAGCCTTGTCTCCGCGATCCCAACTATATCATAGCCATTAATAGCTATCTGCACATTTCAACTCATCCACCTCATTACGAATGCTCCATGCATTGAGACACAAAGCCTTCAGGCTTGTTTTTACAACACTCTTACCCCTTATACAATCATGTTGAAAGATAGCTCGTTTTGATTTTTGCCCTGGATTTGTCTGCCTGCCACTTTTATTTTTCACCTTGCTACCTATTGCTTCTACCCTCATTTTACACCCCTCTGTCTCTCTGCTCATATAATCATATAACCATATAACAATTACAGCATGGAAACAGGCCATCTCGGCCCTACAAGTCCATGCCGAATAACTTTTTTTTCCCCCTTAGTCCCACCTGCCTGCACTCATACCATAACCCTCCATTCCCTTATCATCCATATGCCTATCCAATTTATTTTTAAATGATACCAATGAACCTGCCTCCACCACTTCCACTGGAAGCTCATTCCATACCGCTACCACTCTCTGAGTAAAGAAGTTCCCCCTCATATTACCCCTAAACTTCTGTCCCTTAATTCTGAAGTCATGTCCTCTTGTTTGAATCTTCCCTATTCTCAAAGGGAAAAGCTTGTCCACATCAACTCTGTCTATCCCTCTCATCATTTTAAAGACCTCTATCAAGTCCCCCCTTAACCTTCTGCACTCCAGAGAATAAAGACCTAACTTATTCAACCTATCTCTGTAACTTAGTTGTTGAAACCCAGGCAACATTCTAGTAAATCTCCTCTGTACTCTCTCTATTTTGTTGACATCCTTCCTATAATTGGGCGACCAAAATTGTACACCATACTCCAGATTTGGTCTCACCAATGCCTTGTACAATTTTAACATTACATCCCAGCTTCTATACTCAATGCTCTGATTTATAGAGGCTAGCATACCAAAAGCTTTCTTTACCACCCTATCTATATGAGATTCCACCTTCCCCAAAGAGGTTCCAATGATCCAGAAACTTGAATCCCTGCCCTCTGCACCAGTCCTTCAGCCACGCATTTATCCTCCACCTCGCTCCATTCCTACTCTCACTGTCGCGTGGCACAGGCAGTAATCCTGAGATTGTTACCTATGCGGTCCTTTTCGTTAACTCTCTTCCCAACTCCCTAAATTCTCCTTTCTGGACCTCTTCTCTTTTTCTACCTATGTCATTGGTACCTATATGTACCACGACCACGGGCTCTTCTCCCTCCCATTGCAGGGTATCTTGGACACGTTCAGACACATCCCAGACCCTGGCACCAGGGAGGAAAACTACCATCCAGTAGTCCACAGAATCGCCTGTCTGACCCCCTAACTATAGAGTCTCCTATTACTACTGCCCAGCTTTCATGGATGACCTCACAATGGCTCGACCAGCAGTGATCATCTTCACTGAAGATTTAATCCGATGTTTCACGCTGTTCGTGATTAGAGCTTTAAAAATGCCAACTTTCACAAGATTTTTACATATTCTGATTCAAATTCTCCCCTCTAAGCACAGAACATCTTCACTGAACATTTTATGCTTTATTTCTCGACTTATTACTATCCACGAGTAGTTGCTCTATTCAACAGCCAAAAATCTGTAGCCTCCCTTTGATCTGGTATTTTGTTGGTTCACAGGCTTGATCAATGGTGTTTTAATATTAATGCTACATTATTATTAATGTTTAGTGTTTTCTGAGTCATTTGTAACTGTCATTGTATGTCATGTTGTTACTTGTGGGCGGAGCACCAAGGCAAATTCCTTGTATGTGAATACTTGGCCAATAAACTTACTTCTCTTAAATTTTAAAATAATCAACAGACTTTAAATTTAAAAAGACCAGCTTCAACTGATGACATCACAATGGCTCAGCTAGCAGTGATTACGGGAGTATAGTGTCTTTATATTTTTTATTTTCTTAGTGATTGTAATACTTGAGATACTTAACTATTATCCTTTATCTATTATCCTTTGTATTTAGCTTTTGCTCTGCATGTTTGGACTAGCTTTTCCATGTTTATAAAAGCCATTTGTGCTCTGTTCGCCTTTGTGTGCTTTTGTTTGTTTTTGTAAACCGTGTGTAGCAATGTTACAAAATTTTGAGATTTAAAAAATCAAGTCTGCAATTTATCCCATCAGATAAAGCATAACAATAAGTTTAATTTGACACTGAATTCACTTTCATATCTCAAGTAATAAAAAAGTTATGGCCATTTTCATACCCGGAAATTAGCATCTTGTTCCCTATTGATTTTCTATGGACATAACAAAAAAGCTGTGATCGAGGACAGTCAAAAGCCCATAACCTTCTTAAAAATTAAGAGAACTGAATGACATTTTCAGTTATCATAGATTGAACCATTCTGAAACAAATATAAAATAATCTTACTTGGAGGACCTGAAATTAAAGCATATAATTAGTTAGTTACCCAATTGTAGCTAATTTCAAACTTCAATTACTAGATCTAAACATCTATCCATTTCTTAATAAATGATTAACATTTTTAAATAGCCTAAGTGTCCAAATAATATTCACAAATATTTCACAATAAAACATGATTTTTAAATCTCATTTACATCAATTTATAGGCCAAATGGAAGGAATTTAGTGTTCAATTGCTGTAAATTAAAGTCATTTTAAATCAGCTTTCTAGTGGGTTCCTGTGAACGCGCTGGTTTAGAACGTTCACATTGCAGTGGATTTGTGTCCTCAAATGCCCAGAAAAATACTGCGGGATATAAAGAGTCCAAAATGAACTATTCGCTATAGAAAACTTTATATACAGGGTTCTTAAGAAGCCCCTTTTAATGTAAAAATAAGGTACATACCTTTAATTGTTTGCTTTATAAAACCCTGGGTCTGCGAGAGGACGCGGGTTGAGAGAGTGGTTTTTAAACTACTATAACTATTATACAAGGCCATAAAAACTAATAATACCTTTTGCGACGGGGTCTTTCAGCGATTTTCCGTTAATGATTTACTAGGCTGAACATTTTCGATTGCAACAGCCTAGTAAAAATCGCGTTTTAAACCCGCCCCCTCTAAACAGCGGCAAAATCACGCACACGGGGTGGGGGCAGATTCTCATCGATGATTCGGGTAGGTTTTGTAACATACCTACCGTGTGTAGGCGATTGGGTTCTTCTCTCCTAGCTAGTTTGCGGCAATTGGGTATGGAAATGTACTGGGGGTGGGACATACAGAGTTGAACATGCCATACAAAGAAGCAACTCTTTGTCTGAAGTGGGCATTCAAGCGATTTACTCTTTGAGTGTCCCAGCCTTGATTTGCAAATAAAGGTTTGAACTTCTTGAAGAGTTCTCCACATTGCTGGACTTAATTTTGAGTACCGGTAACCACAACAAAACTGGTGCAGCGAGCAGGTTCGGAAAGAGGCCCGTTTGGTAAAGAAGAAGGGCACTTCCCAGCCACTCAGTGGCTCCCGGGAACAACAGGACAAGGATGGCCACCTGCAAAAAGATAGGTGGGTTTCTGCTTAATTTGGACTAAGAACCTGTTGTAAATGGGAAGCCACTGGGGACACAGAAGCATCTAGGCTGTCAGAGATCCACTCCGATCCAAAGAATCTGTCACTAAATTATTCTAAGAGGTGACCCGGAGGATTACTCGAGAAGACTGCGCAGTAGGCTAAGTAGAATAAAATTGATCTAAGAAAGTACATTCTGTGTGATGTGAATAGGACCTTGTGGATACTGCCCTGAGAAGAGTAAGGGGTCTGTACAGGCAGGATAATATTGAGACCTTGTGGATACCACTCTAAGAAGAGAAAGGGGACTGAATGGACAAGGCATCCTGTGGTACGACACTTAGAAGAGTAAGGGGTCTCTACGGGCAGGATAAGACCTTCTGTGGATACCACCCTAGGTAGATAGGGGTCTGTACGGGCAGAACAGCTAAAGTCAGGGAGAATAGGGACTAATTAGGTAACATAAAATTGCAAATTGTTAATGGCCAAGGAAAGCGCTGATAAGAAGAGTTCAGAAAACAAGCAATTAGTAGTTAAGAACAAACCCAGTATTGTTGATCTGGAGACCCCTCGTCTGGCATGGCATGGCATGGCGACCTGTTTATAGAAGAGGGAACAAATTTGGTGGGGAATGAGGAACAAAGTCGGGAATAGTGTCGACCACCTTCCCCAAATAAGGATCCATGGGGGGGGGGGGGCTCTAGCGCCCCTACATGGAAGGGCACCCCCAGCCGAAAATGATACTGATACTTGGAGACTAAAAAGGCAGTTAAGAAAGAAGAAGGGAAAGGGGTGAGGCAGAAGAGGAAGAAGGAGGAGCAGAGCACCAGAGAGAGAAACATCAGACAAACCAGAAGAAAAAAATCATGAGAATTGAGGCTGCTCAAGACCTTTAAATCCCAGCCAACAGCCCGTGTACTTTTGTTCAAAACAAACTTGCCTTTGAACAACTTTGGGTACAGAGCGTGCCTCTGCTAAAGAGAGACAAGAGTAGACTTTGTGGCTTTGTTTGTGGAAATTGATGGGTGTGGGGTGTGGGGTGTGACAAAACCCTGAATGACAGTGGGTCTGACTAATCACTATCTGGGTCAATGTCCAATCACAGCGCCCAGGATCCCGACTGACAGGGAATTGGACCATCCCATTGTGAATTATGCCCGCCCATTCCTAGCAGATGAATCCTTCTCATTTCAACTCTCTCATTCCAGCAAGAAGACTTTCACAACTTAAAGACAATGCTTTTACAACGTAAAGACAATCATACTGCAAGCCTCAGTCCTCCCACTCCACCTGGCCTATATGAGTGGCCCAACAAAGCAGATTCCCAGGGGAATGCCCTAAATGACTACTGCCTGCATGGCAGCTTGTAAATTCTTCTACAAAATCTACAAGGGATGTTAGGAATTACAAGGGGACACTTTTGTATATGAGAAAAATCTATGGAAATGAGAGGGCTGCACCATGGTGCTTTGATGGGCCTCTGGCGCACTGCTCCCCAGCGCCAACATCACCCCCACATCCAGCGACGCCTCCTTCCTTAAGGAGCTTAATCACTTCTATGCCCGCTTCGACAGGGACAATCTAGAGACAGCCATCAAGGCTGTGCTACCTGCCGATCACCAACCCCTCACACTCACCCCCTACGACGTGTACGTGGCACTGAGTAGGACTAATGCACGTAAGGCTGCTGGCCCTGACGGGCGCGTGCTCAGAGCCTGTGCTGCGCAGCTGACAGACGTCTGGACTGACATCTTCAACCTGTCACTTGCCCAAGCAGTTGTCCCCACTTGCCTTAAAGCCACCTCCATCGTGCCAGTGCCAAAACACTCCACTGCGGCAAGCCTCAACGACTTCCGCTCAGTTGCACTTACCCCCATCATCACCAAGTGCTTCGAGAGGCTGGTCCTGGCACACCTCAAAAGCTGCCTACCCCCCACACTGGATCCCTATCAGTTTGCCTACCGCAAGAACAGGAGTACGGAGGATGCCATCTCAACGGCGCTTCACTCCGCCCTCTCCCACCTCGACAACAGAGACACTTATGTAAGAATGCTGTTCATCGATTATAGCTCAGCATTCAACACCATTATTCCATCAAAACTGATCACCAAACTCGGTAACCTGGGCATCGACCCCTCGCTCTGCAACTGGATACTGGACTTTCTAACCAACAGACCCCAGTCTGTGAGGTTAGACAAGCACACCTCTTCAACCCTCACCCTGAACACCGGCGTTCCTCAGGGCTGTGTGCTGAGCCCCCTCCTCTACTCCCTCTTCACCTATGACTGCACACCTGTACATGGTACTAACACCATCATCAAGTATGCAGATGATACAACGGTGATTGGCCTCATCAGCAACAACGATGAGCTGGCCTACAGGGAGGAGGTCCAGCACTTAGCAGCATGGTGCGCTGACAACAACCTGGCCCTTAACTCCAAGAAGACCAAGGAGCTCATTGTAGACTTCAGGAAGTCCAGAGGCGGCACGCACACCCCCATCCACATTAACGGGACGGAGGTGGAACGTGTTTCTAGCTTCAGGTTCCTGGGAGTCAACATCTCTGATGACCTCTCTTGGACCCACAATACCTCTACTCTGATCAAGAAGGCTCATCAGCGTCTCTTCTTCCTGAGGAGACTGAAGAAGGTCCATCTGTCTCCTCAGATCCTGGTGAACTTCTACCGCTGCACCATCGAGAGCATCCTTACCAACTGCATCACAGTTTGGTATGGCAACTGCTCTGTCTCCGACCGGAAGGCATTGCAGAGGGTGGTGAAAATTGCCCAACGCATCACCGGTTCCACGCTCCCCTCCATTGAGTCTGTCCAAAGCAAGCGCTGTCTGCGGAGGGCGCTCAGCATCGCCAAGGACTGCTCTCACCCCAACCATGGACTGTTTACCCTCCTACCATCCGGGAGGCGCTACAGGTCTCTCCGTTGCCGAACCAGCAGTTCGAGGAACAGCTTCTTTCCGGCGGCTGTCACTCTACTCAACAACGTACCTCGGTGACTGCCAATCACCACCACCCCCCCCCCGGACTTATTATTTTTTTATTCAAATCGTTTGCTATGTCGCTCTTCAAGGGAGATGCTAAATGCATTTTGTTGTCTCTGTACTGTACACTGGCAATTACAATTAAAATTGAATCTGAATCTGAATCTGCTCTCAGATAAAATTTGTGTATGTTGGAAGGAGAAAGGGAACGTGGTATGTGTGGAATGTAGATTACACTTTGAAGCTATTATGAAATAAGCAGTGTCTAAGGGGGGGGGTAATCAATAACGGAGGGAGAGAGAAGGTCGAGAGGGATATAGGAATGTCTAAATGTGTGTTTTGGATTATGACTGTTTTTCAGTATGTGTAGAATTTGTGAACAATGTATGAATGTATTTGGGTGTATCAAAGTATTAAGAGTTGCACGATTTCTTTAAAGTGAGAATGAGAACACTGTTACTTGTTTGTGGAACCAGTTTTGGATGAATGCTGATTTAATCCTACACTTCAGATGAAATAGGATATCATTGAACTCTTTTACGTGATAAATCTCATATATTTTAAGAAACTGCAAGTGTATGGGGGTGGAGCCACACAAGCAATCTATGAAAATTAACTGTTCATTCTTTATTTTCTCTTAACTTTCAACGGGAGAGATGAAAAATGTAGGTTGTTTTGTCTTATGTTTTAAATGCGTTTTCTTCCTCTTTCTTATCTTTTCAATTGAGTTCAAAAGGAGACTTGGATGCCACACTGGCCATGTGTTAGATGAGATTTGGATAAGCCAATATATCAAAATAAAAAATGTTAATTTGGGAAATTGTTATTAGTATATATTTATACTAGGAATCTGAAATTGTGAATATTGGGGAGATGGATTGGAACAATTTAAAATAATGTAATTGCTATTCCATTGCTTGCTGGAATGCATGACCAGATTTTATGGCTTTGCATTGGTTGTTTTCAGACAAGCTTTCTAATCGAATTGTTCAGTCAGATAAGAGAGGCCTAAAAGGGGAACTAACTGATAACGGGACAGCCACTGAGCTGGCTCAGATAAACGACATGTTAGGACTGGACTGTTGCATTTTGGGACATAACCTAATGCCCCTGATATTCTGCATATGTGACTATTTTTGTATAAAAGACTGCAGGATTTTTGTTAATTAGAATGGTATTTTGGGAGACTGTAACATCTCCAGCAACTCCCGTTTGACGTAAAAAGTAAAAGGTTGTATGGCTTACCTTAACTCATAGTATTTTGTCTGTTGATTAAGATGCAAACATCATCATTTGGCAAGCCAGGTGGAATTTCGCTGGCACCATCAACCAACGACTGAGTAAGTGGCTGCAGGTTCACCGGGATCAGATGGGGAGATCTATTCTAAATTGTCTACTCTTTATTCTTAAACTGTGGCGCCTGGTTCCGGACTCCCCCAACATCGGGAACATGTTTCCTGCCTCTAACGTGTCCAATCCCTTAATAATCTAATATGTTTCAAGAAGAACCACTCTTATCTAATTTCCAAAGTATACAAGCCCAGCTGCTCCATTCTATCAACATATGACATTCTCGACATCCCGGGAATTAACCAGGCTGCACTCCCTCAATAGCAAGAACGTCCTTCCTCAAATTTGGAGACCAAAACTGCACACAATACTCCAGGCGTGGTCTCACTAGGGCCCTGTACACCTGCAGAAGGACCTCTTTGTCCTATACTGAACTCCTCTTGTTATGAAGGCCTACATGCCATTAGCTTTCTTCACTGCTGGGTGTATCTGCATGCTTACTTTCAGTGAGTGATGAACAAGGACACCAAGATCTCGTTGTACTTCCCCTTTTCCTAACGACACCATTCAGATAATAATCTGCCTTCCTGTTTTTGCCAGAAAAGTGGATAACCTCACATTTATCCACATTATACTGCATCTGCCATGTATCTGCCCACTCACCCAACCTGTCCAAGTCACCCTGCATCCTCATAGCATCCTCCTCACAGTTCACACTGCCATCCAGATTTGTGTCATCTGCAAATTTGCTAATGTTACTATTAATCCCTTCATCTAAATAATTGATGTGCGTTGCAAATAGCTGTGGTGCCAGCATCAAGCCTTGCAGTACCCCATTAGTCACTGACTGCCATTCTGAAAGGGACCCGTTAATCCCTATTCTATGTTTCCTGTCTGCCAACCAATTTAAGAGCGAGTTAGATAGAGCTCTAGGGGCTAGTGGAATCAAGGGATATGGGGAGAAGGCAGGCTCAGGTTATTGATAGGGGACGATCAGCCATGATCACAATGAATGGCGGTGCAGGCTCAAAGGGCAGAATGGCCTCCTCCTGCACCTATTTTCGATGTTTCTATGTTTCTATGTTTTCTATCCATGTCAGTACCCCAGCCCAATACATAGAAACATAGAAACATAGAAATTAGGTGCAGGAGTAGGCCATTCGGCCCTTCGAGCCTGCACCGCCATTCAATATGATCATGGCTGATCATCCAACTCAGTATCCCGTACCTGCCTTCTCTCCATACCCTCTGATCCCCTTAGCCACAAGGGCCACATCTAACTCCCTCTTAAATATAGCCAATGAACTGGCCTTGACTACCCTCTGCGGCAGAGAGTTCCAGAGACTCACCACTCTCTGTGTGAAAAAAGTTCTTCTCATCTCGGTTTTAAAGGATTTCCCCCTTACCCTTAAGCTGTGACCCCTTGTCCTGGACTTCCCCAACATCGGGAGCAATCTTCCTGCATCTAGCCTGTCCAACCCCTTAAGAATTTTGTAAGTTTCTATAAGATCCCCTCTCAATCTCCTAAATTCTAGAGAGTATAAACCAAGTCCATCCAGTCTTTCTTCATAAGGCAGTCCTGACATCCCAGGAATCAGTCTGGTGAACCTTCTCTGCACTCCCTCTATGGCAATAATGTCCTTCCTCAGATTTGGAGACCAAAACTGTACGCAATACTCCAGGTGTGGTCTCACCAACACCCTGTACAACTGCAGTAGAACTTCCCTGCTCCTATACTCAAATCCTTTTGCTATGAAAGCTAACATACCATTCGCTTTCTTCACTGCCTGCTGCACCTGCATGCCTACTTTCAATGACTGGTGTACCATGACACCCAGGTCTCGCTGCATCTCCCCTTTTCCTAGTCGGCCACCATTGAGATAATAGTCTGCTTTCCTGTTTTTGCTATCAAAGTGGATAACCTAACATTTATCCACATTAAACTGCATCTGCCATGTATCTGCCCACTCACCCAGCCTATCCAAGTCACCTTGCAGTCTCCTAGCATCCTCCTCACAATGTGCTCTAAAGTTTTCCACTAATCTCCTATGTGGGTTCTTATCAAATGCTTTCTGAAAGTCTAGGTATATTACATCCACTGGCTCTCCCTTGTCAATTTTCCTAGTTACATCCTCAAATATTTCCAGAAGATTAGTCAAGCATGATTTCCCCTTCGTAAATCCATGCTGATTCGGACCGACCCTGTTACTGCTATCCAAATGTGCCGCTATTTCACCTTTTATGATTGACTCCAGCATCTTCCCCACCACTGATGTCCAGGCTAACTGATCTATAATTCCCTGTTTTTTCTCTCCCACCTTTCATAAAAAGTGGGATAAGATTAACTCCCCTCCAATCCACAGGAACTGATCCTGAATCAAGAGGACATTGGAAAATGATCACCAATGCATCCACAATTTCTAAAGCCACTTCCTTAAGTACACTGGGATGCAGACCATCAGGTTCTGGGAATTCATCAGTCCCATCAGTCTACCCAACACCATTTCCTGCCTAATGTGAATTTCCTTCAGTTCCTCCATCACCCTAGATCCTTTGGCCACTAGTACATCAGGGAAATGGTTTGTGTCTTCCTTAATGAAGACTGATCCAAACTACTTTTTCTACTTGTCTGCCATTTCGCCATAATAAATTCACCTGTTTCAGTCTTCAAGGGTCCAACTTTGGTCTTAACTATTTTTTTCCTCTTCACAAACCTAAAGAAGCTTTTACTTTCCTCCTTTATATTCTTGGCTAGCTTAGCTGCATACCTCATCTTTTTCTCCCCGTATTGCCTTTTTAGTTATCTTCTGCTGCTCTTTAAAAGTCTCCCAATCCTCAGGCTTCTGTCAAAGAAACTCAAACACACATAATGGCACCGGAACATGCACTCACAACCTCATTTCATTTACATACTCTCCCACTTTCTCATATGCAATCACACACACACGCATGCATTCACACACACAAACATACACATGAATTTGCACACACATGTGCACAAACACACTCACGGGCACACATTGGCTCAACCTTCATATACACACTTTCACCGTTTCATTCTATCAAACAAATACATAATCAAACATTCTCAGAAACTCACATACCCTCAATTATTAAAGAGGTAATAATGGGGCATTTGGATAGCAGTAAAAGGATTAGTCCAACATGGATTTATGAAAGGGAAATCATGCTTGACTAATCTTCTGGAATTTTTTGAGGATGTGACAAGTAAAATGGATGAAGTGGTGCGAGTGGATGTATGTAACTAGGCTTTCAGAAAGCCTTTGATAAGGTCCCGCACGGGAGACTGGTGACTAAAATTAGAGCACATGGTATTGGGGGTAGGGTGTTGACATGGATAGAAAATTGGTTGGCAGACCAGAACCAAAGAGTAGGAGTGAACGGGCCCTTTTCAGAATGGCAGGCAGTGGCGAGTGGTGTGCCGCAAGACTCGGTGTTGGGGCCACAACTGTTTACCATAAATATTAATGATTTGGAAGAGGGAATTAGGAGCAACACTAGCAAGTTTGCGGATGACACAATGCTGGGTGGCAGTGTGAACTGTGAAGAGGATGTTAGGAGGTTCCTAGGGTGACTTGGACAGGTTGAGTGAGTGGGCAGATGTGTGGCAAATGCATGGCAGATGCAGTATAATATAGATAAATGTGAGGTTATCCACTTTGGCAGCAAAAACAAGAAGGCAGATTATTATCTCAATGGAGTTAGGTTAGGTATGGGGGAGGTGCAGCGAGACCTGGGCGTCCTTGTACACCGGGTCACTGAAAGTTGGCTTACAGGTACAGCAGGCAGTGAAGAAAGCTAATGGGATGGTGGCCTTCATAACAAGAGGATTTAAGTATAGGAGTAAAGAGGTTCTTCTGCAGTTGTATAGGGCTCTGATGAGACCACATCTGGAGTATTGTGTACAGTTTTGGTCTCCTAATTTGAGGAAGGACATCCTTGTGATTGAGGCAGTGCAGCATAGGTTCATGAGATTGATCCCTGGGATGGCGGGACTGTCAAATGAGGAAAGATTGAAAAGACTAGGATTGTTTTCACTGGAGTTTAGAAGGATGAGGGGGTATCTTATAGAAACATATCAAATTATAAAAGGACTGGACAAGCTAGATGCAGGAAAAATGTTCCCAGTTTTGGGCGAGTCCAGAACCAGAGGCCACAGTCTTAGAATAAAGGGGAGGTCATTTAAGACTGAGGTGAGAAAAAAACGTTTCACCCAGAGAGTTGTGAATTTATGGAATTCCCTGCCACAGAGGGCAGTGGAGACCAAATCACTGGATGGATTTAAGAGCGAGTTATATAGAGCTCTGGGGCTAGTGGAGTCAAGGGATATGGGGAGAAGGCAGGCACGGGTTATTGATAGGGGACAATCAGCCATGATCACAATGAATGATGGTGCTGGCTCGAAGGGCCGAATGGCTTCCTCCTGCACCTATTTTCTATGTTTAAACACCCACATAGCCTCACGCATGCAAATAATGTTGCTCAGAAACACACGTGCACTCTCCCTCTCAGAGACTCAGATATATTCCATCACAGTTACACATGCTCACACACTCACCCGCCCACTCACGCATTCGCACAGAAATAAACACACAAAAATACAGACATTCTTACAAACTCTGACACACTCACAAACACAGACACGCGCACACTTACAAATTCCTGCAAACGCACACACATACACGTGCACACACTCCAACCCATTTACACAATCTCACACATTCACTATCACAAACCCATACATGTATACAAACTCATCCATGCACTCACACACATACTCTCACACACGTTCAAGCACGAACGCAGGTAAACAAACTCACGCTCACTATCGACACGAATTGACACGAGGGGGGACTGTAGAAGGGGGAGAAGAGTGGAGCGGGGAGAAGGGGGGAAGAGGGGGGAAGGGTAGAAGGGGGGGGGGGGGAGGGGGAGGGGAGGGAGAGGGTAGTTCAGTTTGCACTCACTGATTCCATCCCTGTGAAAAGTTAGAGATAGTGATTGGATCTGGAAGCAGACAAATACATCTGTAAATAAAACTGAACAACTCAGACTTCTTTTCATTTGCACAATTGATTTTATTGTATCATTTTTTATATATTGATGTTTCAAGTCCATGCATTGAAGGAAGAATATTTTACAGCCCATCTGTGGTCCTTAGCTGAATGATGAGCAAGTTTTGGTGAAGCATGTTTCATAGTGAGGTGCTTGAGACCAAAGATTAAAACATAAAAGTTGCGAAATGAGGATTGAAGTGGAGGGAATTATAAAGAGGGAGAGAGGGGTATCGGTGGAAGGGGATGTGGAGGTGAGAATAAGGTGCGAGTCTGCCTGAGGCAGGGGGAAGTGCGGGAGGAAGCGAGAATTTGTAAGTTAATTACCTCACATTGGAGTATAAAATGTTCATACCGTTAGGATGCAAACTACCAGCACGGAATATGAAACAGCGTTCTTTCAGATTGCAAGTAGCCTCACTCTGGCATTGGAAGAGGCCCATGACCGAAAGGGCAGTGTGGGAAGGGGAGTTACAATGTTTAGCAGAGGGGAAATCCGACAGATTTTGGCGGAACGGGGCCAAGTGTTCGGCAATACGGTTGACAAATGACGCAGATGTCAAGAGGCAACATCTGGGAAATCGCGTGCTGTATGAGTATGAGAGAGATGACTGAGCAGTGAAAGTTGGTGTGTGTGTGTGTGGGGCGGGGTGGGGGGAGAGATAGGGAAGAAAGAACGATAAAGGGGGGGTGGACAATAGTGGACGAAAAGGGGGCAGAGATGAAAGCCGGCCGATGAGCTCTAAGGAAGAGTGGGAAGATGAAGGGAGTTCAGGGCGAGTGCCTGGAGCAAAGGCAGAGATACAACGGTTAAAGAGATACAGGGAAAGCGAGGGAGAGATGCCGTGAGTGCGGAAATAGATTGACAGAGAGGGGACACAGAGATGATGAATATAGAGAGTAGGGAAGAGAGTAACAGTTCAGAGAGAGTGATAGCAATCATGATAGAGAGAGAGAGAGTCGAGTGCGCCGAGCATCAAAAATGTGTCTAGAATTTAACTTTTGTGACGCATGTCTCGGAACTACATGAACGTTTGCACAGATTTAGATAAAATATAATTGAGAAGGAAGTCATAACTTGTCAGTGCCAAAAGTTGCACATTAATTATTTAAACTAATTAGAAAATGAGATCGAAAAAGTAAGCGCCCAAGTCTATTTAAACCATATATTATTATACCATATATATATACTAGACCAAGGGGGACCCATTGGGTCTCGTCCCCTCAAAGCGCAGTTGCTGGGGGGGGAGCCTGCAGCATCACACACACACACACTAATTACCCCCCCCCCCCACACACACACACAGGGGGGGAGGAGGGTGAGAGGGGGCTGTGAGAGAGGGAGGGAGGGGGGAAGAGGGGCGAGTGGGGGGGAGAGAGGGGAAAAGGGAAGGGGAGGGAGGTGGAGTGGGTGGGAGGGGAGATAGAGGGAGAGTAGAGGGGAGAGAGGAGGGGAGAGGAGGGGGGGAGAGAGTAGGGGATAGAGGAGGGAGGTAAAGAGGGGGGGAGGGAGGAGCAGAGGGGGTGGAGGGGAGAGGGGGTCGGAGGAGGGGAGAGGGGGGCTGGAGGAGGGGAGAGGGGGTTGGAGGAGGGGAGAGGGGGTGAAGGAGGGTGAGGGGGGCTGGAGGAGGGTAGTGGGGAGGCGGGCAGAGGGTGGGAGGGACAGGAGGTGGGAGAGAGGGGGGTAGATGGGGATAGAGCGGAGGGGAGGGGGAAGGGGGAGAGGGAGGGGGAGAGATAGTAGAGGGGAGAGGGTGGGGATGGAGGGAGGGAGGGGGGAGATAGAGAGAGGGGGGGAGAGGGGGGGGGGTGAGGGGGGGGGGGTAGAGAGAAGAGGGGGAAGAGATGGAGGGGGAGGGAGGAGAGGGGAGGGGGGATAAGAGGAAGGGGGTGAGGTGGGGAGGAGAGGGGAGGATGGGAGGGGAGAGAGAGGGGGGAAGAGAGAGGAGGGGGTAGAGAGGAGGGGAGAGGAGGGAGGAGGGGGAGGGAAGAAAGGGGAGGAGAGAGGAGGGGGGGAGAAGGATGTGGGGAGAAGAGGAGGGGGGGAGAAGAGGAGGGGGGGGAGAGATGTAGAGGAGCCGGGTGAGGTGAGTGGGCTGCGAAAAGTGGAGAGAGCCCAGGGAGAGAAAGAGAGAGAGAGAGAGAGTACAGGGCCCGACTCTGCATCTCTCGGGAAACCCGAAGTGAGGGGGAGTGGGAGCGAGTGGGGGGGGAGCGGGAGGGAGGGAGATGGGGGGCAGATAGCTGTGGGAGGGAGGCGGCGGGGGAGGGCAGTGACTTCAGTGTGCGGGTTTTGGAGGGGGGCCACATATCTCGCAGCTCGTGGAAAAGAGTGGCCAGCAGTCTGCGCCTTGAAAAATCTGCGTAGCTGGCCGCGATGAGTAGAGGCATTGTGATGTCATCAGCCGGTTAGCTTCAGCTTAAGTTAGCTTTAGACAATAGACAATAGGTGCAGGAGTAGGTCATTTGGCCCTTTGAGCCAGCACCGCCATTCAATATGATCATGGCTGATCATCCCCAATCAGTACCCTGTTCCTCCCTTCTCTCCCCTGACTCTGCTATTTTTAAGAGCCCTATCTAGCTCTCTCCTGAAAGCATCCAGAGAACGTGCCTCCACCACCCTCTGAGGCTGAGAATTCCACAGACTCACCACTCTCGGTAAGAAAAAGTGTTTCCTCGTCTCTGTTCTAAATGGCTTACTCCTTATTCTTAAACTGTGGCCCCGGTTCTGGACTCCCCCAACATCGGGAACATGTTTCCTGCCTCTAGTGACCAAAACTGCGCATAATATTCCAGGTGTGGTCTCGCTAGGGTAAAAGCTAAGTGGCAGTGTGAGCTGTGAAGAGGATGTTAGGAGGTTGCAGGGTGACCTGGACAGGTTGAGCGAGTGGGCAGATGCGTGGCAGATACAGTATATTTTACTTCAGAGTCACGTGAGTGACTACGTGAAGACCCCACCAGCACGCATGCGCGACATAGCGTCTCACGCAGTGCAACAGCGATGGGCGGGAGCACGAGCTCTCCCGCAACAAAGTTTAAAACGGGACCTCCAGGTAAGTAAAAACTTATTCTGAGGTCGTATTTGGAAAACCCTTAGGTGATTTATCTTTATAGAAAACGTGAACAAGAGAAGACAAACGAAGAAGGTCGTACCCCGTCCGGCTGCGATGGCCCAGGAGGGACCCAGCAGTCGGGGGTGACCGGTGGCACCTGGACCGCACTCGCTGTGGTCCACAGTCACCGACAACATTTCTGGACAGCCGAGACCAACGCCGGAAGCTGCACAGCTCGAACAACCGCAGCGGGCTGGAGGCGAAGCTAAACAGAAGTCGGCCCGGCCGGGTTACTCTGATGAATCCGGCACGGAAGACTCACCGCCCGAGAGCGGCAGAGGTGACCGTTTGGACCGCATAGAGCGGCTAATGGAGCAAATGCTCCATCGGGACTTGCTCCGGGAGATGGGGGCAAGCCCGCAAAGGGAGTACAAGCACACTCGCCACAGTGCAATACCCTGCACTGGCCATCGCATCTCCCGGAGCAAGGGGAGTGTTGGCGACCAGGGCTGGGCTGGGCTGGTCAAAAACAGGGGTCATTGGCTGAAGATCACAGCAGTATGCTGGGGGTGCAGGAATAGGAAGAGCTGCTGGGAGTAACACCGTAACACCGCGAGCGGGACAGCCGTTACAGCCCAAACTGGCGGCTAGCATTGACTACCTGTCCTTTAATCCACTCCAAGAACAGGTAGTCAATGAGGCGATGGATCTATACACACCTCCAGAAAACTGTATATTGCTCAATGTACCAGCTGTCAATAGCCAAATCTGGGGGTACATTGGGCTGGGTATCCGAACCCAAGAACTAAAACTACAAAAAACACTAAAGCTCCTGACGTCAGCTATAATCTCATACGCTCGTTCCGTGGACGGTGTCGATATGACCAATAACCAACAAGACACCCTGGCTCTGCTGCGTAACACACAGTATGAAATCAATAAGCCATAAGACCTGCCCTCAACCCTAAATTTGCAGGGCTGTGCAAAACGCCGACCTCACAACCACAAATCCTGCTATTTGGTAAAGATCTACCAAAGCAGGTAAAAGATCTGGACGAGGAGTCCAGAGCACTGTGACTCATCAGGGCAGGCCCCAGAACGAGCAAGGCTACGCAACCCAGATGGCAGCACCCCTACGCAACCACCAGTAGGCGTCTACAACATGGTACTGGTGAAAGCATGGGGCCCACATATCATCCCCGGAAGTCTTTTTTAGGACAGGGCCCAGAGCGGACCCCATGGAAGATGCGCCACCCCCACATAACAACACCTCGACAGATGAAGAGCGGAAGCCCAAGAAATGAATATTCTACCAGTAACAATGGAGGTAGGTGGGTCTGGTTCCTTCCAGAACATAAAAGTGCACGGCCTTTACTAACACCTGTTTTTACTAACACCTGACTTTACACCTGTTTTTGGAAGCATGTAGGACTATCACTCTTGACAATTATATACAACAAAGTATTCAAGGATACAAAATTGAATTTATTCAAAAAAGTATGCCACCAGTTCAGCATGCACCCCACAGGGAGTTCACCCTCTAACAAAATGAAAAATGTGAGGGACAAGCAGAACTGGTGAGACTACATACAAAGGGAATCATAGAAAAATCAGAACATGGCCCTTTGTAATTCGTATCAAATATCTTCACTAAGACCAAAAAAGATGGTGGTTGTCGCATCATCATTGACTTAACAACATTGAATACTTTTGTCAAGTATATACATTTCAAAATGGAAACATTTTGTACTGCCAAACAATTGATTTCCAAAGGATACGTTATGGCATGCATCGACTTAAAAGATGCATACTATTCAGTACCCATTCATGAGGATCATCGTAGATACCTAAAGTTTAACTGGATGGGGCAGCCATGGCAGTACAAATCATTGCCTAATGATCTAACATCAGCCCCAAGACTATTTACCAAGATATTTAAACCAGCCCTGGCAATACTAAGAAAACAAAAACATATTGTCATGGCATATCTTGATGATATTTTGATAATAGTCAAAACCCTGGAATTAGCTAAATCAGCAGTATTAGCTACTAAACATTTATTTGAAACTCTGGGATTTGTCATACATCCAGATAAATCTAAGTTGACGCCATCCACAACAATGGACTGTCTGGGATTCACAATTAACTCAGCCCACATGTCTGTAATGTTGCCATAAGAAAAAGCAGCAGAATTGGCACAAGCCTGCAACAAATTAATGATTACCAATCAACTAACCATTCGACAAGTGGCAAGAGTAATTGGGAAATTAGTAGCAGCATTTCCAGCTACCCAGCTTGGACCTTTGCATTACCAAAACTTACAAAGAGCAAAGGTGCAAGCGCTAAAACAACATGCAGGTCATTTTGACCGAACCATGAAATTACCAGCTAAAGCAATATCAGAATTACAATGGTGGAAAGAGAACATTTGGCATAGTTCCAGTCCCATCGTTATCAATAATCCAACATTCATGATACAAATGGATGCTAGTGCTCAGGGCTGGGGAGCAACTAACACTGTATCTAGTACGGGTGGTAGATGGAATACTCAAGAATCATCACTACTATGGACACTGGGTATAAACTATTTGGAAATGTTGGGTGCGTTTTATGGGTTAAAAGCTTACTGTTCAACAATGCACCATTTGCATGTCCGCTTACAAATTGACAATACCACAGGGTGGCCTACATTAATCACATGGGTGGGATAAAATCGATATCATTTGATAATCTGGTCAACACAATCCGGCAATGGTGTGTCGACAGACATATTTGGGTTTCAGCAATTTACCTACCAGGTAAGCTCAATACAGTGGCAGACATCAGGTCACGCAAATTCAATGATACCATCGAGTGGATGTTAAACCCCAAAGTATTTGCTGAAATTACAAAGCAATATGGAACACCAGATATCGATCTCTTTGCATCCAGACTTAATCACCAGCATATGTCGCTTGGGAGCGAGACCCTGAGGCAGCAGCGATGGACGCATTCTCGCTGAGCTGGGGAAAACTATTTTTCTATGCCTTTCCCCCGTTCTGCCTCATCAGTTGGGTACTATGCAAAATACAGATGGACTCTGCTTCAGGTATTTTGGTAGTACCCGACTGGCCTGGTAGTACCCAGTGGTCCTTGACATGGTCACTGGACCACCCATGACCATTCCCAGCAGACCAGATCTATTGATCCAGCCTGTCACAGGCAAGAGTCACCCATGCCATGACAGAATAAATCTGTTGGGTTGCCGATTTTAAAAAGACCATTATTGGACCTGGGATTGTCAAATAGGACCGTGGACATGATGACAGCATCTCACCGACTTTCCACCAAGAAACAATATCTCTCCAGCATCAGGAAATGGGAAGCATACTGTTCAAGAACAGGGACAACATACAGAACAGCAACCATAACTAACGTACTGGGGTTCCTGGCCAGCCTTCACAACGATGAAGGTCTGAGTTAGAAACATAGAAACATAGAAATTAGGTGCAGGAGTAGGCCATTCGGCCCTTCGAGCCTGCACCGCCATTTAATATGATCATGGCTGATCATCCAACTCAGTATCCCAGTTGTAGTACAATCAATTGTGCTAGAAGTGCACTGTCAGCCTATCTGGGGCAGGTACCAGGACAACAGTCCGTAGGGTCTCATCTGCTGGTGGCCAAATTAATGAAAGGCATCTTTAATACCAACCCCCCTAGACCTAGGTACACCCAGATCTGGGACGTCAATGTCGTCCTGACATACCTAAGGGGATGGTCACCAGCCAGATCCCCCACTCTGGAACAGCTTACCCTGAAAATGGCAATGCTGATGGCTTTAGTCTCAGCCCAAAGGGTCCAGTCCCTATACCAACTCAGACTGGACAATATGGTCATATCAGCAGACCAAGTTACTTTTACTATCTGGGAGCTGGTAAAACAGAGCAGACCAGGAACTTCAGGACTAATTATGGAATTCTGGGCGTACCCACCTGACCCCTGTTTATGTGTCATGACACATCTACTACAATAACTCAACACAACCAAAGAATCCCGAGGGAGAGAAAAGGCACTATGGGTCAGCTACAAAAAGCCATATAGTCGGGTGTTGGTACAAACCATCTCTAGATGGCTCAGACAAGTATTGGGAGCTGCTGGGGTGGATACTGACATTTACAAATCTCACTCCACCAGGGCGGCTAAGAATATGGACGTGCCATTGGACCACATCCTAGTCCAGTGGTCCACGGAAAGAACTTTCCAAACGTTCTACAATAAGCTGATTGTTAAACCTGTATCATTTGCAGAGAGGATTTTAGACTGGGGGAGCATTATTTTCTTTGTGTAATTTAAAATAAATATTGTTATTGTTTTATAAAACAGATTATGTTTAATTACAATAACATACTTCCTCCCTTGGCAGTGAGTGAAGCATGGACTGTTACACGGTTTGAAATCACAGCTTTAAAATCTTCACGTAGTCGCTCACGTGACTCCAAAGTAAAATAGTAAGATTAAACGAGAACTTACAAGTTTGAAGTTTGACCTTTATTTTATGAGGAGTTACGATGAGGGATTACGTGCCCTCCGCTCCCGCTCTCTATTATAAAGGTCAACTGGTATCTTAGTTCTCCTTATCTTTACTATGTTTATTTCAATTACTGTGTTTTTCTGTGATTCCACACCGCTGCTTTGAAGAATATCGCGCATGCGTGCTGGCGGGGTCTTCACGTAATCCCTCATCGTAACTCTTCATAAAATAAAGATCAAACTTCAAATTGGTAAGATTTCATTTAATCTTACTAATATAGATAAATGTGAGGTTATCCACTTTGGCGGCAAAAACAAGGGGGCAGATTATTATCTCAATGGGACATAAAAATGCTGGAGAAACTCAGCGGGTGCAGCAGCATCTATGGAGCGAAGGAAATGAGTAACGTTTCGGGCCGAAACTTTTCTTCAGACTGATAGGGGGTGGCGGGGAGAAGGAAGGAAAAAGGAGGAGGAGGAGCCCGGGGGCTGGGGAATGGGAGGGGACAGCTCGAGGGCTAAGGAAGAGGTGGAGACAGCAAGGGCTAACAAAATTGGGAGAATTCAATGTTCATGCCTGCCGGATGCAAGCTCCCCAAGCAGAATATCAGGTGCGCAGGAGGTGCAGCGAGACCTGGGCATCCTTGTATACCAGTCACTGAAAGTTGGCATGCAGGTACAGCAGGCAGTGAAGAAAGCTAATGGAATGTTGGCCTTCATAACAAGAGGATTTCAGTATAGGAGTTAAGAGGTTCTACTGCAGTTGTATAGGGCTCTGGTGAGACCACATCTGGAGTATTGTGTACAGTTTTGGTCTCCTAACTTGAGGAAGGACATCCTTGTGATTGAAGCAGTGCAGCGTAGGTTCACGAGATTGATCCCTTGGATGGCGGGACTATCATATGAGGAAAGATTGAAAAGACTAGGCTTGTATTCTCTGGAGTTTAGAAGGATGAGGGGTTATCTTATAGAAACATATAAAATTATATATGGTAGGTACACAAAAATGCTGGAGAAACTCAACGGGTGCAGCAGCATCTATGGAGCGAAGGAAATGGGCAATGTTTCGGGCCAAAACCCTTCTACAGACTGATGGACTGGACAAGCTAGCTGCAGGAAAAATGTTCCCATGTTGAGTGAGTCAAGAACCTGGGGCCACAGTCTTAGAATAAAGAGGAGGTCATTAAAGATTGAGGTGAGAAAAAACTTTTTCACCCGGAGAGTTGTGAATTTATGGAATTCCCTGCCACAGAGGGCAGTGGAGGCCAAGTCACTGGATGGATTTAAGAGAGAGTTAGAGCTCTCGGGGCTAGTGGAGTCAAGGGATATGGGGAGAAGGCAGGCACGGGTTATTGATAGGGGACGATCAGCCATGATCACAATGAATGGCGGTGCTGGCTTGAGGGGCAGAATGGCCTCCTCCTGCACCTATTTTCTATGTTTGTATGTTTCTTTCTATCTATCTATCTATCTATCTATCTATCTATCTATCTATCTATCTATCTATCTATCTATCTATCTATCTATCTATCTATCTATCTATCTATCTATCTATCTTTCCTATTACTAATACTCTCATCTTGACCAAATCCGGCCTGCATTGTTTTTAAATTTGTGGAAAAACAGTACCCTATCTCGCTAGGATTTTTTGCCATCTTACTTACCCTTCTCCTCTGCTCTAAGCGGACCAAGGTTTGTTCCGATCGGTGGAATATTAGAAAAGATATGAAGGTTTAAAAAATGATGGTATCAGCAGATTGATCTTCTCGCCTGTCAGGCAATGAAGGCGTGGCTTCCGAGGGCGAGGAGAATAAAGCCCAGGAGGCTGGGCGTGAGTCAGTCAGCCCGGAAGCCGTGAACGAGAGTTGAGTCCAGAACTGTGAGTACACAAACCATGAGTGACTGAACTTGAGTCCACAAGCCGTGAGTGACTGAACTGTGAGTCCACAAGCCGTGCTGAGTCCGGAAGTCGCGCTGATTCCGGAAGTTGCGCTTGAGTCTGGAAGTCGAGCCTGAGTCCAGAGGTCCACAAGCCGTGAGTGAGTGAACAAGTGAGTCCACAAGCCGTGGCTGAGTGAACTGTGAGTCCACCACCCCCATCCTCCTCCCCTCGCACTGCGTGTTCTAAGTCACAATGAGAACCCAATGGACATGATTGGCTGCGCTGCCGGAGAGCCGCTAAGAGTTGATGGGGGGTGTTTGAGGGGGGATGGAGTGAGTGCATGGGGGGGCGAAGGGCAAGGGGCAGAGTGGGGGAGGTAAGGGGCGGAGGGGGGATCAGGGGTGTCACAACGGGAACCTGTCAGCCGCCCCTGCGCAGTTGGGGGCTATGCGTGAGTGGTGGTATATTGGAATTGGTGGAGAGATAGGAAAGATAGACAGGAAAGAAAGGGAGGAGGGGTGGCCCTTTTAATAAGGGAGGGAATAACGGCAATAGAGAGGAAGGATATTGCGTTGAAGGATCAGGATAGTGAAACAGCTTGGGTACAGATAGAGAATAATAAGGGGAAAAAAACACTAGTGGGTGTAATTTATAGACCTCCAAATAGCTGTGACGCTGTTAGTCAGAACATAAATCTGCAAATAGTTGACGCATGTAAAAAGGGAACTGCTGTAATCATGGGGGACTTCAATTTTCATATTAATTGGGCAAACCAAACTGGGCAGGGTAGACTAGAGGAAGAGTTTATAGAATGTATTAGAGACGGGTTCCTAGAACAGTATGTCACAGAACCGACAAGGGGGGGAGGCAATCTTGGATCTGGTCCTGTGTAATGAAGCAGGATTAATTAAAAATGTCATAGTTAGGGACTCGTTGGGAACAAGTGACCACAATATGGTCGAATTCCATATTCAAATAGAAGGGGAGCAGGTTGAAACTCAGGCTAGGGTGCTTAGTCTAAATAAGGGGGATTATGAAGGTATGAGGACTGAGCTGATCAAAGTTGACTGGGATAGCAGACTCAAGAATAAGACGGTACATGAGCAGTGGTGTACGTTTAAGGGTATACTGTATAACCTTCAAGAAAAATTTATTCCTATGAAGAAAAAAAGGGGTAAGGGTAAGAACAGTCAGCCATGGCTCAGTAAAACTATAAAGGATAGTATTCGGCTGAAGGCAAGGGCATATAAGGTAGCCAGAGATAGTGGGAGGGTAGAGGATTGGGAAGCATTTAAAGGTCAGCAAAAAATAACTAAGAGATTAATTAAGACGGGGAAAATAGACTATGAAAGGAATTTAGCGAACAACATAAAAACTAATAGTAAGAGTTTTTATAGCTATATAAAAAGAAAAAGGGTGGCTAAGGTCCATTGGAGGGTGAGACTGGAGAGTTGTTGGTGGGGAACATGGAAATGGCAAAGGCATTAAACGAGTATTTTGTATCAGTCTTCACCATAGAAGACACAAAAAATATTCCAACGCTGGATAAACAGGGGGCGGTAGGAATGGAGGAGCTAAATACTATTAAGATCACCAAGGAGGTGGTATTAGGGAAATTAATGAGACTGAAGGAGGATAAATCCCCTGGGCCTGATGGATTACATCCAAGGGTCTTGAGGGAGATAGCGGTGGGGATTGTGGATGCATTGGTGATAATTTTCCAAAACTCCCTGGAGGCAGGAACGGTCCCAGTGGATTGGAAAATGGCCAATGTAACACCTATATTTAAAAAAGGAAGTAAACAGAAGGCGGGTAACTATAGACCGGTTAGTCTAACATCGGTGGTGGGTAAAATGTTAGAGACAATTATTAAAGAAACACTAACGGGGCACTTGGATAAACATGACTTCATCGGACAGAACCAGCATGGTTTTGTGAAGGGGAAGTCCTGTTTAACGAATCTGCTCGAATTCTTTGAGGAAGTAACAACCCGGGTGGATAAAGGGGAACCGGTGGATGTGGTATACTTGGACTTCCAAAAGGCTTTTGACAAGGTGCCACATAAGAGACTATTGCTAAAAATAAAAAATTATGGGATTGGGGGTAATATATTAGCATGGGTAGAGGATTGGCTAACAAATAGGAAGCAGAGAGTGGGGATAAATGGTTCATACTCGGGATGGCAACCGGTAACTAGCGGGGTTCCGCAAGGGTCGGTGCTGGGACCCCAGTTGTTCACAATTTATATAAATGATTTGGAGGAGGGAACCAAGTGTAATATATCAAAATTTGCGGACGATACAAAAATGGGAGGAAAAGTAGGGGATGAGGAGGATAGGAAGAGTCTGCAAAAGGATATAGATAAGCTAGGTGAGTGGGCAACAACTTGGCAGATGAAATTTAATACTAATAAATGTGAAGTCATTCACTTTGGGAAAAAAAATGATAGGGCAAGTTATTTTCTAAATGAGGAGGAGCTGCGTTGTAATGCAACGCAAAGGGATCTAGGGGTATTAGTACATGAATCACTGAAAGTTAGTATGCAGGTGCAGCAAGCAATCAGGAAGGCCAATGGAGTTTTGGCCTTTATTGCTACGGGGATTGAGTATAAAAACACGGAGGTCTTGCTGCAGCTGTACACAGTATTAGTGAGACCACATTTGGAATACTGTGTACAGTTCTGGGGTCCATACTTAAGAAAGGATGTACTAGCCCTGGAGGCAGTGCAGCGAAGGTTTACAAGATTAATTCCTGCAATGAGGGGATTGACATATGAGGAAAGGTTAAGTAGGCTGGAACTCTACTCTTTGGAGTTTAGAAGAATGAGAGGCGATCTCATTGAAACATATAAGATCGTGAGGGGCCTTGATCGGGTGGATGCACCGAGGATGTTCCCAATGATCGGGGAAACTAGAACTAGGGGACATAGTTGCAGAATAAGGGGGGGCTCTTTTAAAACTGAGATGAGGAAGAACTTCTTCACCCAGAGGGTGGTTAATTTATGGAATTCACTGCCCCAGGGAGCAGTGGGAGCAGAAACTTTAAATATATTTAAGACTAAAATAGATGTTTTTTTAGCTGCCAAGGGGATAAGGGGCTACGGGGAGAGGGCAGGGATATGGACCTAGGTATGGTTAGTATAGTAAGACCTGAGTGATCTCCTGGACAAGTGTCGATCGCCTAGATTGGGGTCGGAGAGGAATTTCCCGGATTTTTTTCCTGAATTGGACCTGGGTTTTTATCCGTTTTTTTGCCTCCCCCAGGAGATCACGAGGTTCTTGGGGTGGAGAGGGGTGATAGCGGTATAAAGGGGAGGGTAGTGTCTTGTGTTCTGTGTCTTGTGTCTACTGTTTGTGGGTAAGTGTGTCTGTTTAGTGTTCAGCCATGAGCGAATGGCGGTGCGGGCTCGATGGGCCTGGTGGTCTGCTCTCGCACCTACTTTCTATGTTTCTATGTTTCTATGAGAGGTGGAATATTGTGGAATATCCCAATGGGTCCCACTTAAATAATCCTGGGTAAACGCTTCTGTTTTCTGTTCTAGGATTGTATTAATAAGTTTTGTGGATAAAGTTTGTTTTGTAACGGAGGAAGGTAAGTGCCTGGTATGCACTCCCAGAGGTAGAGTTGGAGGCACATGCAATAGTGACATTTAAGAGACTTTGGGAAAAGGCAGGTGGAGGCATTCCCAAGAAGTCCAATGTCTGTAATATGGTAGGATGTAGGATCGGTACTGTGCAGTAGCCTATGGGAGAGCCGTCAAGAAGTCTGACAACAGACATGCTGTGGATCGTTTCACTATTCCGGCAATTGTGATTTTATATTCCATCTCTGCCACCTCATCCTTTCATGCTACGGGACTTGTTGCATTGTGGAATTAAGCGCGGGGCTCTAACACAATGATCAATCAGACAATGCTTATTGACTCGTTTTGTCTTTCGTTTGGGGCAGCCTAGTACAGCCCAGAATGTGAGCTGGAAATTTGGACTATTTTATCTGCGTTTAGCATGTAAAGAATGTTGTGAGAATGGATTTGTGGTGAGGGGAGAAAATGGTGGCAGATAAAATGTTGTGAGTACAGTTCACCGGCGGCAATATTGCGAATCATAAGGCACTGAATCTGGATACACCAATAACTGATTAGTATTGAGGAGTAGTCACTTTTCTCTCTCTAATTGGGGCTTTCTGTGCCCAGGAACAGAATAGGCCCAGTAGACGTGCATTGCAGACTGAGCAATTGTGGGTAAAGAGAAGGATTGCATTGAGGCCAAGTTGAGATGATCCATTACCTCGATGAATGATGGCATCGGCTCCAGACTGACTGTTGGCTCATTCTCCGGAGCTCTCGTCAACTTTCTTAAAGGCAGATATGACTCAGACACTTGCAAAGCTGTTTGGCACGGCCATCTGTGGTTACATTTTAGCTCCATCAATAAATTATAAAGAGAAACATCATCTAGGAGTCACTGTAGGATAAATACTTGAACGCTGCCTGGTGAGTGTCGCGCCCTGTTGCAGCCCAACTGTATCTAATGGATGTCCTGCTCTTGCTGTTTGGAGGCATGTTGCTGCTTCACACCACCACTGCCGAAAAAAAAACTATATCAGTATTCCTAACTGGAGGTGAGACGAGATGTGAATCTGTTAACTGTTTTAATCCAGGCAACTGCTGGCGGCGATCCACCCAGATCTTTATAATATCTCTGCTTGGACACTATGTAATATTATGTTTATTATAATACACTTATAATACTATGTTTATAGTAGCTTAGATTTGCATGTTGGTGGATTGCTGCGCTGTGAACGTCTTGCATTGAATTCCACAATTGGGGACACTGCGGGATTATAACCATATAACCATATAACAATTACAGCACGGAAACAGGCCATCTCGACCCTTCTAGTCCGTGCCGAACACGTATTCTCCCCTAGTCCCATATACCTGCGCTCAGACCATAACCCTCCATTCCTTTCCCGTCCATATAACTAACCAATTTATTTTTAAATGATAAAAACGAACCTGCCTCCACCACCTTCACTGGAAGCTCATTCCACACAGCCACCACTCTCTGAGCGAAGAAGTTCCCCCTCATGTTACCCCTAAACTTCTGTCCCTTAATTCTCAAGTCATGTCCCCTTGTTTGAATAAATTATACATTTGTGAAAGTCACCCGGTGCCTCATAGAAACATAGAAACATAGAAAATAGGTGCAGGTGTATGCCATTCAGCCCTTCGAGCCTGCACCGCCATTCAATATGATCATGGCTGATCACCCAACTCAGTATCCTGTACCTGCCTTCTATCCATAACCCGTGATCCCTTTAGCCACAAGGGCCACATCTAACTCCCTCTTAAATATAGCCAATGAACTGGCCTCAACTACCTTCTGTGGCAGAGAATTCCAGAGATTCACCACTCTCTGTGTGAAAAATGTTTTCCTCATCTCGGTCCTAAAAGATTTCCCCCTTATCCTTAAGCTGTGACCCCTTGTTCTGGACTTCTCCAACATCGGGAACAATCTTCCTGCATCTAACCTGTCCAACCCCTTAAGAATTTTGTAAGTTTCTATAAGATCCCCCCTCAATCTTCTAAATTCTAGCGAGTACAAACCGAGTCTATCCAGTCTTTCTTCATATGAAAGTCCTGACATCCCAGGAATCAGTCTGGAATCATGTTTACCGTGCATCCAAGGCATGCAGGTGTCACATGTGAAAAAGGGCAAAGCTTGCAAATGCACCGTGGAAGGCCAATGCGAAACTGTTCTCTCTCACGGCCGATCATTAAACGGAAGTACAGTTAAGTCCTTGTAGTCAGGAACGAACTATGCCGTGATTTCAGCGGGAAGGGGAGCAGTCATGATACACGAGTGATTCTAATTCCGTGCAGATTGTTGCACTCTTTGCTTTGCACTTGGAAACGGCAACCTGGCCCTTAACTCCAAGAAGACCAAGGAGCTCATTGTAGACTTCAGAAGATCTTGGGGCAGCACGCACACCCCCATCCATATTAACGGGACGGAGGTGGAACGTGTTTCCAGCTTCTGGTTTCTGGGGGTCAACATCTCCGATGACCTCTCTTGGGCCCACAATACCTGTACTCTGGTCAAGAAGGCTCACCAGCGTCTCTTCTTCCTGAGGAGACTAAAGGAGATCCATCTGTCTCCTCAGATTCTGGTGAACTTCTACCGCTGCACTATCGAGAGCATCCTTACCAACTGTATCACAGTATGGTATGGCAACTGCTCTGTCTCTGTCCGGAAAGCACTGCAGAGGGTGGTGAAAACTGCCCAACACATCACCGGTTCCTCACCCCCCTCCATTGAGTCTGTCCAAAACAAACGATGTCTGCGCAGGGCGCGCAGCATCATCAAGGACTGTTCTCACCCCAGCCACAGACTGTTTATCCTCCTCCCATTTGAGAGGCGCTACAGGTCTCTCCATTGCCGGACCAGCAGGCTCAGGAACATCTTCTTCCCTGCGGCTGTTACACTACTTAACTCTGCACCTTGGTGATTGCCATGCCAGTCACTCCAGCCGCCCCCCCCCCCCCCCCCCCCCCCCCCCCCCCCCCCCCGAACACTCCTTCCCCCCCAGGAAAATTGCACTACTGCTACTGTTTGTACACATATATATATATATATATATATATATATATATTACTCATTATTCTATGTTTGCTCTTCTGGGTGAGATGCTAACTGCATTTCGTTGTCTCTGTACTGTACACTGCACAATGACAATAAATATTGAATCTGAATCTGATCCTGAATCTGAATCTGAATCTGAATCTGAATCATAGGCCAATTAACATTACTCGTCTTTATTTCAGTGTCCTTATTAGGATGCGGCATGAACAGAGAGACCTGCAGGCAGGGTGAATGCCGCGGCGATGAGAAATTGATCATGTCAACCTGCGTCGGGGGTCACCATTGTTGCAAGAAAGTTTAATCGGAACATGAAAGACAAAAATTATTGTCTGCGAAGACCAGACCAAGAGACATGTAATGGGCACGGCATGCTGGAATAACTCAGCGGGTCGGGGAACATCTCTGGAGACCACGGATCAGTGGCGTTTCGGGTCAGATTGATTGGAGCGGGAGGGAGAGCGTTCTTTAACACTCTTTCTTCAACGGTGTTGACTCCGCGAATGTTATTCCTGCCAAAAGTAAATTATATTTCTCAAGTTCAAGTTCAAGTTTGCGTTTATTGTCACATAACCAATTAAGCTACAGTGAAATTTGAGCTACCATTCAGCCATACTAAGTGAAAAGAACACAATGCACACATAAAATAAATTTAACATCAACATCCACCACAGTGGAATCAACATTCCTCACTGTGACGGAAGGGAACAGTCATCTTCCTCGTTGTTCAGTCATGGTCAGGGCCTTGAACCCTCTGCACTTGCTGTTGCCCACGGTCCGAGCCAAGCCTGATGCGTCCTCACTTGTATTCCTTCTAATTATTTTTGCCACAGCATTTTGGTGTGTGTGATATGTGAGGATTGAGTAATTGCGCTGCGAAACCTAAGATGGACTAATGCGTGTGTGTGTGTGTGTGTGTGTGTGTGTGTGTGTGTGTGTGTGTGTGTGTGTGTGTGTGTGTGTGTGTGTGTGTGTGTGTGTGTGTGTGTGTGTGTGTGTGTGTGTGTGTGTGTGTGTGTGTGTGTGTTGTTGCCACATATGAGGCTCTTACACAAAATTGGAGCCCAGGGTAAGTGAGACAATGAAACAGCATTGAAAGAACCGTGTCCGGCTGTCAGAAGGCAAAGAATAGAAGTAAAGTGAGCATTTTCTGCTTGACTGCCAGTGACTAGTGGTTTTCAGCAGGGGTCGATGTTGGGTCCGCTACTTTCCATGTTATATGTTTAAGATCTGGATGAGGGAATTTATGACATTGCGGCCAGGCGTACGAGCGATATGAAGGTCGTGGAAGGACAGATAGTGTTGAGGCTGCAGAACAATTTGTACGTTGGGAGAGTGGGCGAAGGAGTGGCAAATGCAATTCAGCGTGGCAAAGTGCACACTCACGCACTTTGGTAGAAGGAATATAGTCGTATATTACTTTCTAACTAAAGAGAGGGTCAGAAATCAGAATTGCATTGGGACTTGGGAATGCTGGTGCGGGATTCCAAAAAGGTTAATTTGCAGGTTGAGTTCAAGGTTCAAGGTTTCAAGGTCAGTTTATTGTCTACAATTAAGGTACATTAAGTGAAATTTGAGTTACATACAGCCATACTAAGTGAAAGGCGACAAGACACACAAGTCACATAAAATAAAATTTAACATCAACATCCACCACAGCGGCTCCCCACATTCCTCACTGGGATGGAAGGTAACAAGGTCCAATCCCTATTTCTCATTTCTGGTGACAATAATAAAACATATCAGTCCAACGTGTCGAACAGTTTGTGCAGCGTGTCGTTTCTCCTTACAACAGCAAGACACTTCAGCATTGATTGACATTGGCAATCACTCACATGGAACAATGCAGGGAAATAACAAATGTACTTAATGGGGCAGTGGATGCCAACCAGGACGATGATACCGAAGGCAGTAAATTTGTCTGTTGCTTCTACTGAATCTGTAGGAAACAACTGAAGTGTCTTGTAGGAAGGACCCGTAGATGCTGTTTACATCGAAGATAATCACAAAATGCTGGAGTAACTCAGCGGGACAGGCAGTGCTGGATTGAGGAATGGGTAATGTTTTGGATCGAGACCCTTCTTGAGACTGGGAGTCAGAGGAGAGGGAGATACATAGATAAGGAAATGTAAGGTGGGAAAACGAGACATCAAAGGGGATGATGGTCAAGGAAAATGGACATTGTTAGCTAGAAGATTAAATTGGGGGGGGCAGCCAGACTTGTCGCAGAACTGGGAAGTGGGATGGATGGACAGCGAGGGAAAACAAGGGTTACTTGAAGTTAGGGAAGTCAATGTTCATACCACTGGGGTGTAAGCTGCCCAAGCGAAATATGAGGTGCTGTCTCTTGAATTTGCGCTGGGCCTCACTCTGACAATGGAGGAGCCTCAGGACAGAAAGGTCAGTGTGGGAATGGGATTGGGGGGGGTGGTTAATGTGTTTAGCAACCGGGAGATGAGGTAGGTTTAGGCGGGCTGAACAGGTGTTCAGCGAAACGATCGCCGAGCCTGCTCTTGGTCGCGGCGATATATAGAAGTCCACACCTGGAACAGCGATTACAGTAGATGAGGTTGGTGGAGGTGCAGGTGAATTTTTGCCTCACCTGTAAATACTGTCGGGGTCCTTGGACGAAGGAGGAGGTATAGGGACAGGTGTTGCATCTCTCGCAGTTGCTGCGGAAAGTACCAGGGCATGAAATGGTTTGGGTGGGAAAGGTTGAGTTAACCAGGGAGTTGCGGAGGGAACGGTCTCTGCGGAATGAGGAAAGGTGTGGAGATGGGAAGATGTGGCTAATGGTGGGATCCCATTGGATGTGGCGAAAATGTCGGAGGATTATGTGTTATATGCGACGGCTAAAAGGGGAGGACGAGAGGGATGCGACTGGGGGTGGGAGAGCAAGAGCGGAGCTGCAGGATATCGAGGAGACCCTTGTGACGGCCTCATCTATGATGTAAGAGGAGAACCTAAAGAATGAGGACATCACGGATGTCCTGGTATGAAACACCTCATCTTGGACGCAGATGCAATGTAGATGGAGGAATTGGGAGTAGGGGCTAAAGTCTTTGCAGGAGGGAAGTGTCTTGTTCTCTATAATTTAAACCATATCTCACCGCGCCGGATGTCCACTTTTACAGGTGTGGTGGAAGCTTTTTTATTATTCTGGTGCTGAGCTGATGGTGTCTCGATCAGAAATCAATACACTAGAGGATCTAAGCGGGTCAGGCAGCATCTTTGGAGGTAATGGACAAACCTCTGGTCAGGAACTTCCTCTTGACTCTATCCGAGTCCCTCCGCTCCCATAGCCTTCATGAATGGTGCAAGTGTAGATACTCTGTCTTCATAATCCTGCAGTTAGGGTCGGAATTAGCACTCGCCTGTTCCATGACTCTGTCTTGCTGAAAGCAAAATAATATCTTAACCCGGAGTTGAGGCGCAGAAACAAAGCTCTTGCTCCGAGTAAGAAGTATCGGTCGTCAATAAACACAGCAAGAAATTCGATCAGCGACTGGTTAACGCATTCAATTTGAAATCCAGTGGGGATTCCCTAGCTTCAAAACCTGGTGGCAGCGCTAATATTTCCATTCCAACGACGACATCAATTGCGCTGGTTGTGTTATCGCCCCGTCAGGACCCAGTCTATGCTTTACACACAGTGGCGCAGTGGTAGAGTTGCTGTAGGGACCTGGGTTTGATCCTGACTACGGGTGCTGTCTGTACGGAGTTTGGCCGTTCCCCTGTGACCGCGCAGGTTTTCTCCAGGTGCTCCGGTTTCCTGCCACATTTGCGAAGATGTACAGGTTAGAACTAGTGAATGGGTGGTCGTTGGTTGACGCAGAATCGGTGAGCCGAATGGCCGTTTACCACACTGTATCTCTAAACTGAACTAAACAAGCAATGCCCTATCTTGCTGCAATGCTGAGTGAAAAGAAATTGCTGGAAATTGCTTCAGCTCAATCTTAGTTTAGTTTAGTTCGGAGATACAGCACTGAAACAGATCCTTCCGCCCACCGAGTCGGCGCCGACCAGCGATCCACGTATACACGATCCTGCACACCAGGGACAACTTTTACATTTATACCCAGCCAATTAACCGACAGACCTGTACGTCTTTGGAGTGTGTGAGGACGTACAGGTCTGTACGCTAATTGGCTTGGTGTAAATGTAAACATTTATAGAAACCCACTCGGGACACTGGGCGAACGTACAAATGTTACAATAGAACTTTATTTAGCCCCAGAGAGAAATTGATCTGCCAACAGTCATAAAAACACAAAATACATGAAACATGAAATTAAAGTGACAAGGATTGGGGGTATGCAAAGATGGGGGGTGGGGGGGGGGGGGGGGGGGTTCAGTCCCAGGCCCATGACATCTACCCCATGACAGAAGGGGAGGAGCTGTGCAGTTTGATAGCCGCAGGGAAGAAGGATCTCCTGTGGCTTTCTGTCCTGCATCTTGGTGGAACCAGTGTGGAGATGAAGATACTCCTCAGGTTGACCAGTGTGTCATGGAGGGGGTGAGCTGTATTGTCCAGGTTGCTCTGCAGTTTGAGGAGCATCCTCCCCTCCAAGACCACCTCCCATGAATCCTCCGCCCCCAGGACTGAGCCAGCCTTCCTGATAAGGGTCATGTTTTTTTAAAACTTCTCCAGTTAGAGCATGTGGATGATGGTGTCCTCAACCCCCCATCTTTGATTAGTAAGCAAACTGCAGGGGGTCGCAGGTGAGTGAGCACCAGCCTCTCCAGCGACTGAGTGAAGTCAGCGCTGAGCTGAAGTCTGTAGTCATTGGAGGAGCTGGGACGCGTACTGTTTGGACAGGAACCAGGCCGGAAGTCTTCTACATCACAGGAACCCTCTCCAGGCTCAGGCTCGGGTTGAAGGAATGTTGGAGTACTCCTCACAACAGTCTGGCACACACACGCCTTGAGTACTCTAGGGCTGACACAACTGGACGTGTGGCTTTACCTGGGCAGAGTCTGCTCACCTCCTTCCTCACCTGCTCAGCCTTGATGGTCAGGGGTGACAAAGAAAGTGCAGAGGGAGTGGACAAAGGGGATTGAGGGGGGGAGTCTGTCCGGGAGCAGGGGGGAGGGTGGGTAGAGGCCTCACCATTAAATCTATTAAATAACAGGTTTAGCTGGTTGACCCAGTCCTGATTGCTTTCCCTCCCCAGGCCAATGGTCTTCTTGTAGCCTGTAATGCTCTTCATCCCACTCCACACATCCCTCATGTTGTTCTGCTGAAGTTTCAGCTCCAGCTTCCTCCTATAGTCATCCTTGCCCAGTCTCAGTCTCGCCTTCAGGTCTTCCTGCACCCGTTTCACCTCCTCCCTGTCACCATTTCTGAAGGCCCTCTTCTTCTGGTTGAGAAGAGCCTTTATGTCGCTGGTGACCCAGGGCTTGTTGTTGGGGAAACAGTGTACAGTCTCCTCAGGGACAACGTTATCCACACAAAACGTTATGTAGCTGGTAACACAGTCCGTAAGTCCATCAATGTCTCTCCATGGGGACTACAGAGTGCATCCCTGTCTATGATCTCACAATATCCGTGCAGAGCGTGATAGGCCTCCTATGACCATCTCCTCACTGACTTTGTGTTCACAGGCAGCCTCTAGACCATTGGGTAGGAGATGAACCAGGTTGTAGTTGGTTCTTCCTAGTGGCGGGAGGGCTATGGAGCTGTACGCCTCTTTAACATTGGCATACAGCAGGTCCAATGGTTTCATACCTCTGGTGTGACAGCCAACAAACTGAGTGAAAGTGGGTAGGGTGGTGTCCAGAGTCACGTGGTTTAAATCCCCCGAGATATCGATGAAAGCACTCGGGTGTTGTGTGGAGTCTAGCGGTGACTGTGTGGATGACGTCACCCACCCACAGAGGGTTGGTGGACGGAGGAATGTAAACAGCCATCACAATGGTGTGTGAGAATTCCCTGGGCATGTAGTAAGGACGGAGGCCCACAGCCATCAGTTCAATGTCCAGGCTACACACATGCTCCTTAACCGTGGTGTGACCAGGGTTGCACCATTTGTTGTTAATGGGAATAGCAATTCCCCCACCTTTACACACGCCACGCTCTCTGCAGTCCTTGTCTGCCCGAACAGTCTGAAAGCCATCCACACTTGTGTTATAGACAATAGACAATAGGTGCAGGAGTAGGCCATTCGGCCCATCGAGCCAGCACCACCATTCAATATGATCATCAAGTCAAGTCAAGAGAGTTTATTGTCATGTGTCCCAGATAGGACAATGAAATTCTTGCTTGCTGCAGCACAACAGAATATTGTAAGCATAAATACAGAACAGTTCAGTCCAATATACACATAAATAAACAGATAAAGTGCAATTGGCTGTAACAGTTCAGAGTCTGTTTGTTGGTGAGTTTAACAGCCTGGTGGCTGTGGGGAAGTAGCTGTTCCTGAACCTGTTCCTGAATCTGGATGTAACAGATTTCAGGCTCCTGTACCTTCTACCCGATGGTAGCGGAGAGATGAGTGAATGGTCAGGATGGTGTGGGTCCTTGATGAATTTGGCAGCCTTTTTGAGGCAGCGACTGCGATAGATCCCTTCGATGGTGGGGAGGTAAGAGCCGATGATGGACTGGGCACGATGCAACCGGTCAGCATGCTCTCTACTGTGTACCTGTAGAAGTTCTAGAGAGCCCTCCTTGATAAACCAACTCTCTGTAATCTTCTCAGGAAGTAGAGGTGCTGATGTGCTTTTTTTACAATTGCATCAGTGTGCTGAGACCAGAAAAGATCTTCGGAAATGTGCACGCCTAGGAATTTGAAGTTCTTGACCCTTTCCACCATCGGCCTGTAGATATAAACAGGATTGTGGGTCCCTATCCTACCCCTTCCAAAGTCCACAATCAGTTCCTTGGTTTTGCTGGTGTTGAGAGCCAGGTTATTGTGCTGGCACCATTTGATCAATAGGTCGATCTCACTTCTATACTCTGACTCGTCCCCATCAGCAATTCGTTCCACAACAGTGGTGTCGTCGACAAACTTGATGATGGAGTTTGCACTACGTCTGGCTACGCAGTCATGAGTATAGAGTGAGTACAGCAGGGGGCTGAGCAAGCAGCCTTGAGGAGCTCCCGTGCTGATTGTCACCGAGGATTAGGGCCGGCCTTAGGGGGTGCGGGGCCCAATTGGGAACAATTTTGGTGAACCCCAGATTCCCAGCCAAGGTGTGTCAGCCCAGTTATTTAGTACATATCATGAAATTGCACACTAGGTGCTATGGATTATACACTGTGTGAATCTTTCCTGCTCCCGTTTGACTGTCAGTAGCTCCGCTGGCTTCCAACCTTTACCGTAGCTGCTAATTATGTGATTGGACACAATGCCCTTGGAAACAGCGGCTGATTCGACGGGAGGAGACCTATTTGTTGATTGGACGGGAATTTAAAGGCAAGCTGGTTGGTGATTGGATGCAACCCCCTTAGAGACAGCGATTGATTGGCCGCCAAATAAAATTGTCAAATAGGAAAACAAAAATCGCTGGTTGGTGCGAACTCAGTGGACTATCTAGTTGTATCTCCAAACTAAACAGTATAACATGCAGGTACATTCATTTAAAATTAAATTCAGTGATTATTTCTCACTGTGAAAAGCTCAATATCTGACCAATTTCTGTTTAACACGTTTGGTCTGCCGTGAGTATTTTTCTCTCCCAAAACAGTTCATATCTAGCAAACCGATCAACGAACCAGACAGCAGTTGGACGCAGTCATAGAAACATAGAAAATAGGTGCAGGAGTAGGCCATTCGGCCCTTCGAGCCTGCACCGCCATTCAATATGATCAGGGTTGATCATCCAACTCAGTATCCTGTACCTGCTTTCTCTCCATACCCCCTGATCCATTTAGCCACAAGGGCCACATCTAACTCCCTCTTAAATATAGCCAATGAACTGGCTTCAACTACATTCTGTGGCAGAGAATTCCACAGATTCACCACTCTCTGTGTAAAAAATGTTTTTCTCATCTCAGTCCTAAAAGATTTTCACTTTATCTTTACACGGTGACCCCTTGTTCTGGACTTCCCCAACATCGGGAACAATCTTCCTGCATCTAGTCTGTCCAACCCCTTAAGAATTTTGTAAGTTTCTATAAGATCCCCCCTCAATCTTCTAAATTCTAGCGAGTACAAGCCGAGTCTATCTAGTCTTTCTTCATATGAAAGTCCTGACATCCCAGGAATCAGTCTGGCGAACCTTCTCTGCAATCCCTCTATGGCAAGAATGTCCTTCCTCAGATTAGGAGCCCAAAACTGTACGCAATACTCCATGTGTGGTCTCACCAAGACCCTGTACAACTGCAGTAGAACCTCCCTGCTCCTATACTCAAATCCTTTTGCTATGAATGCTAACATACCATTCGCTTTCTTCACTGCCTGCTGCACCTGCATGCCTACTTTCAATGTCTGGTGTGCCATGACACCCAGGTCTCGTTGCATCTCCCCTTTTCCTAATTGGCCAACATTCAGGTATTAGTCTACTTTCCTCACATTTATCCACATTATACTGCATCTGCCATGCATTTTCCCACTCATCCAGCCTATCCAAGTCACCTTGCAGCCTCCTAGTTTAGAGGGGTTTAAATGGTTTAGAGATGTTTACATAGAAACATAGAAAATAGGTGCAGGAGTAGGCCATTCTGCCCTTTGAGCCTGCACCACCATTCAATATGATCATGGCTAATCCACCATTCAATATGACCCAACTCAGTATCCTGTACCTGCCTTCTCTCCATACCCCCTGATCCCTTTAGCCACAAGGGCCACATCTAACTCCTTCTTAAATAAAGCATAGTTTAGAGGGCTTCAGATGTGTTTAGGAGTGTTTAGACGTGTTTAGAAGTGTTTGGAAGTGTTTAGAATTGTTTAGACGTGCTTAGAGGGGAATAGGGGGGAATAGGGGAGATTAGAGGAGTTTAGAGGTGTTCAGAGTTGTTCAGAGGTGTTCAGAGGGTCCCAGAGGGGTTTAGAGACGTTATAAGCCCCCCCTTGAGAAATTGTACTTCTCTGAAATTGAAGATAGATATAAAGCTGGAGTAACTCAGCAGGACAGGCAGCGCAGCAACTCTGGAGAGAAGACCCTTCTTCAGACTGAACTGAACTCTCGTCGGTGAGAATACTTGTGATTGTCTGAAAAAGGGTCTCGACCAGAAACGCAACCCTCTCCCCAGAGCCCATGCCCGTCCCGCTGAGCCACCTTCAACTTCAGAGCCAAACAAAAAACACAGAGTGCTGGAGGAACTCAGCGGGCCAGGCGGCTGCCTCACCCGCTGGGTTTCTCCAGCATTTTTGTCTATCGCAAGACGTCAATGATTCCGGGAATACCTAGGTGAAAGGGTGAGAGAGAGGGAGTGGGAGAGCTAGAGAGAGACGAGATGGGGAGCGGGAGAGAGAGCGCGAGAGAGAGGGAGGGAGGGAGAGTACAAAACAGAGAGACACAACGTGGGTCGGTCGGTAAATGACTAACCTGCACACCAGGAAGAAGCCCCTTCTCATGGTCCGGGGCCCTCACTCATGATGGTGAGTTTAATGAAATTCTCAATGTGTCATCGATCTACATTCCTCAGTAAATGTAATTGTGTTTTAAACAAGTATTGATGATGCTACGTGAATTTTGAATTTTATTCAAAGTAACACGGCGTCATTAATACTTGTTCAAAACACAATAACATTTACTGAGGAATGTGGATGGATGCATTGTTGACATTGTATAACTAATTGTTAACTACTTACTGTTAAGAAGTGCTAACAGCACTAGTTAACAAATTGTTTGTGTCTGATGGCCGTGCATCGGTTGTTATACATGTTTGTTTAAAAAAAAAAACGGATGGCGAATTAAAAATAAATCTTTATTTAACAAAGAGAATTCGTATTTCCGTACGAAATACGGAACATTAGTGCGGGGCCCCCCTGAGGCGCGGGGCCCAATTGGGAGCAATTGGTCAAATCGGCTTAAGGCCGGCCCTGCTGAGGATGACACATTTCCATCAATACGGACGGACTGTGGTCTGTGGATGAGGAAGTTGAGGATCCAATTGCAGAGGGATGCGCAGAGACCCAGATCTGAGAGTTTGGTAACCAGCTTGGAGGGGCTGATTGTATTAAATGCCGAGCTGTAGTCAATGAATAACAGCCTGACATATGAGTTTTGTTGTCCAAGTGATCCAGAGCGGAGTGGAGAGCCAGTGAGATCGCATCCACCGTTGATCTGTTATGGCGGTAAGCGAACTGCAGTGGGTCGAGGTTCTTGTCGAGGTAGGAGTTGATAAGAGCCATAATCAACCTCTCAAACCACTTCACCACAGACATTAGTGCCACATGGCTGATCATCCACAATCAGTACCCCGTTCCAGCCTTCTCAGCATATCCCCTGACTCCACTATCTTTAAGAGCGCTATCAAGCTCTCCTTTGAATATATCCAGATAACCGCCCTCTGAGTCAGAGAATTCCACAGACTCAAACTCTCTGTGTGAAAAAGTGTTTCCTCATCTCTGTTCTAAATGCCTTACCTCTTATTCTTAAACTGTGGCCAATGGTTCTGGACTTCCCCAATATCGGGAACATGTTTCCTGCCTCAAGCGTGTCCAAACCCATAATAATCTTAAATGTTTCAATTAGATTACCTCTCATCCTTCTAAATTCCAGAGTATACAAGCCCAGCCGCTGCATTCTCTCAGCAAATGGCAGTCCCGCCATCCCGGGAATTAACCTTGTAAACCTATGCTGCACTCCGTCAATAGCAAGAATGTCCTTCCTCAAATTAAGGGGACCAAAACTGCACACAATACTCCAGGTGTGGTCTCACTAGAGCCCTGTTCAACTGCAGAAGCAGTTTGCTCCTATACTCAACTCCTCTTGTTATGAAGGCCAGACATGCCATTCGTTTTCTTCACTGCCTGCTGTACCTGCATGCTTACTTTAATTGACTGATGAACAAGGACTCCCATATCCTGTGTACTTCGCCTTTTCCCAACTTGACACCATTGAGATAATAATCTGCCTTCCTGTTTTTGCTACCAAAGTGGATAACCTCACATTAAACTGCATCTGCCATGCATCCGCCCACTCCCCCAACCTGTCCAAGTCATCCTGCATTCTCATAGCATCCTCCTCGCAGTTCACACTGCCAGCCAGCTTTGTGTCATCTGCAAATTTGCTAATGTTACTTTGAATCCCTTCATCTAAATCATTGATGTATATTGTAAATAGCTGCGGTCCCAGCACCGAGCCTTGCGGTACCCCACTAGTCACTGTGAACTCTAGAATGTCGTTGTCGAGCTATGTCTCCTTGAAACTCCGTACAGACTAACACCCCTAGTCAGTATCGAACCCAGGTCTCTGGCGCTGTAAGGCAGCAACTCTACCGCTGCTATACTGCCTGATACGTCGGTTGTCCATTTCCCTCCACAGATCCGATCTAGCACTTTGTTTCTTGGAATATTTCTGATTGTTGGCACTGAGTGCTGATGGAGTGACGCAACCTTCTGATGGATGTGACGAGAATTGCGAGGGTCAGTTCATTGTTCTAAGCACCGAGAATTCTTTGGAATGTGGCGGGACCACCACCACTTTTTGGGACTATTGTTTGCGTTGTTATGTTACGGCAATTTCAAAATAATATGTATTATCTTTGTTTACAGGACTGTTATGTTGCTGCAAGTAGGAATTAATGTTTTGATTGTTTACCAGATGAAGCGATTTCATTCACTTTTTTGTGGCCTGCGCATTTGGAACAATCGTTTTTAATCACGACTGTTACCATCGACTGCAAACTGCCTATGCTGGTTTGCTGAAAAAAAACACAAAGTGCTGGAGTAACTCAGCATGTCAGGCAGCATTTCCCGTGAACAAGAATACGCGACATTTGGACCATCTTACTGAAGCTTTTCATTCATCAAAGGTCCTACCTAAATTCACTTTTCTAAGTTTGGAATTCCGTAGCCTTTCAACAATGTTTTTTTTTTCTATCTCTCTCCACATTAAATAATTCAATTAACCTTGCTCCAAATCCCACTATGTGGAGAATTAAATGCCCCTGTCCCACTTAGGAAACCTGAACGGAAACCTCTGGAGACTTTGCGCCCCACCCAAGGTTTCCGTGCGGTTCCTGGAGGTTTTTGTCAGTCTCCCTACCTGCTTCCACTACCTGCAACCTCCGGCAACCACCAGCAACCTCCGGGAACTGCACGGAAACCTTGGGTGGGGTGCAAAGTCTCCAGAGGTTTCCGTTCAGGTTTCCTACGTGGGACAGGGGCATTACATAACATCACTGATTTATGTACACTTCACTTTTTAATGATCACCTCCTCATCCTGTAACCATTGGCTTTGATTGTTCTTCTCCATCTCGGGAAATCCACTCAACATTTATCTTGTTATAAGTCCTGAAAATCTCAGATGCTGCAATAAATTACCCCTAGTTCATCTAATTATAACACAATGCTGATTTAATGTCCTTACTGCTCAGCAATCTGCCCTGGATTTCCTTCGATATTATTCCGATTACAGGTTACAAACTGTACATGTTGCCTCGACACCCGGTATTGTTGAATACATATTTAACCAATTAACTATTCCTATTGCTGCTACTATTGATGCTCTTACTGCCCCAACTATTATTTATGTTACTACTTCTACTATCATTACTTCTACCATCGTTAATACTACTACTTAATGAAATACTACTAGTACTGCTACTAAAATTACTGCTTTTCACACAGAGTGGCGAGTCTCTGGAACTCTGCCACAGAAGGTAGTTGAGGCCAGTTCATTGGCTATATTTAAGAGGGAGTTAGATGTGGCCCTTGTGGCTAAAGGGATCAGGGGGTATGAGAGAAGGCAGGTACAGGATACTGAGTTGGATGATCAGCCATGATCATATTGAATGGCGGTGCAGGCTCGAAGGGCCGAATGGCCTACTCCTGCACCTATTTTCTATGTTTCTCTGTTTCTATGATATCACTGTTACTATTACGATTTAGACAAATAAATGAATCTTGTATCTTCGTGGATGAGCATGTGGAAGGCATGTTTAGTAAGTGTGCAGAGAACACTAAAATGGGTGGCATCGTACATAGCGAAGATGATAAACAACATTTACAGAAGGATCTTGATCAGTTCAGCAAGTGGGTTACCGAGTGGTTAGTAGAAGTTAATGGCGTTAAGTGCAAGTCTTTGTATTTTGGGAAGTCCAAGTCTTGCAGGAGTTTCGCAGTAAATGGCAGGGCTTTGGGAAGTGTTAAGGAGCAGATGGATCTAGGAGTGCAGGTACATCCTTCCTTGAAAGCTATGTCGCAGGTAAATAGGGTGCTCAGGACAGAATTCAACACATTGGCCTTCATTGAGTATTGAGTATTAACTGGCATGGTAAATTTGTACAATAAATTGGTGATTTTAGTGTATTATGTTCCGTTTTGGACACCGCGGTATTGGAAATATATTGTTACATGTGGAAAGAGTACCAAGAAAATGTCCAGGACGTGAGGGCCTTTGCTATATGGACAGGGTGGTCAGGCTAGAAATGTATTCCTTTGAGCGCCGGTGGATTAGGGGTTAGATGATTACGAGGCTGATAGATGAGGTGCATGTACAAAGTTTTTATCTCAGACTCGGGGAATCAAAACCAAAGGACACAGATAAAGGTGGCCAGGGAAAGATTTAATATTAACTGGGAAAACCTGTTCACACAGAATGTGGTAGGTGTGTGGAACAAGCTGCCATGCGAGGATTTTGAACACATAAAAGACAATTGGACAGGTACATAGATAGGAAATGTATATTCAAATCCTCTCGCTGTGAAGGCCAACATGCCATTAGCTTTCTTCACTGCCTGCTGTACCTGCATGCTTACTTTCTGTGACAAACACACCCAGGTCTCGTTGCACCTCCCCTTTTCCTAATCTGACACCATTCAGGTAATAATCTGCCTTCTTGTTCTTGTCACCAACGTGAATAACCTCTCATTTATCCACATTATACTGCATCTGCCATGCATCTGCCCACTCAACCAACCTATCCAAGTCACCCTGCAGCCTCGTGGCATCTTCTTCACAGTTCACACTGCCACTCAGCTTTGTGTCATCCACAAACCTGGAGAGGTTACATTTAATTCCTTCATCTGAATCGTTAATATATATTGTAAATAACTGGGGTCCCAGCACTGAGCCTTGCGGCACCCCACTAGTCAATGCCTTCCATTCTTAAAATGACCCGTTAATTCCTACTCTTTGTTTCCTGTCTGCCAACCAGTTCTCTATCCATGACAATACCCTACCCCCAATAGCATTTTGCATACTAATCTCTAAAGGTTTTTTGAAAGTCCAGATACATCACTTCCACTGGCTCTCCCTTATCCATTCTACTTGTTACAGCCTCAAAAAATTCCAGAATTTAGTCAAGCATGATTTCCCCTTCATAAATCTATGCTGAGTTTGACCGATCCTGTCACTGCTTTCCAAATGCTATTACATATTACATATTCCACCGCTATTACATATTTAATAATCAACTCAAGCATCTCCCCCACCACCGATGTCAGGCTAACTGGTCTATAATTCTCTGTTTTCTCTCTCCCTCCTTTCTTAAAAAGTGGGATTACATTTGCTACCCTCTAGTCCGCAGGAACTGATCGCGAGTCTATAGAACATTGGAAAATGATCAAAAATGCATCCACGTTTCATTGAATACTCTGGGATGCAGACCATCAGGTCCTGGCGATCTATCTGCCTACAGTCTCAACAGTTTACCCAACACCTTTTCATGACTAATGTGAATTTCCAGTTCCTCCGTCACGCTAGATCCTCGGTCCCCTAGTATTTCTGGCAAATGTATTTCCTAATCAGCATTTTTTATTTTCAATTTTCTACAATACCTTGATTCTTCAATTAAACGCAAAACTTTAATTGTGTTAGACATATTTTCATCGTAATGCTGCACTATATATTTTGCTGCGATTGTAAACATGATTTTTATGACAAACCTGAGAAATGTGCTCAGGGCGCGTGCTCAGGGCCTGTGCTGCGCAGCTGACAGACGTCTGGACTGACATCTTCAACCTGTCACTTGCCCAAGCAGTTGTCCCCACTTGCCTTAAAACCACCTCCATCGTGCCAGTGCCAAAACACTCCACTGCGGCAAGCCTCAATGACTTCCGCCCAGTTGCACTTACCCCCATCATCACCAAGTGCTTCGAGAGGCTGGTCCTGGCACACCTCAAAAGCTGCCTACCCCCCACACTGGATCCCTATCAGTTTGCCTACCGCAAGAACAGGAGTACGGAGGATGCCATCTCAACGGCACTTCACTCCGCCCTCTCCCACCTCGACAACAGAGACACTTACGTAAGAATGCTGTTCATCGATTTCAGCTCAGCATTCAACACCATTATTCCATCAAAACTGATCACCAAACTCGGTAACCTGGGCATCAACCCCTCCCTCTGCAACTGGATACTGGACTTTCTAACCAACAGACCCCAGTCTGTGAGGTTAGACAAGCACACCTCTTCAACCCTCACCCTGAACACCGGCGTTCCTCAGGGCTGTGTGCTGAGCCCCCTCCTCTACTCCCTCTTCACCTATGACTGCACACCTGTACATGGTACTAACACCATCATCAAGTATGCAGATGATACAACGGTGATTGGCCTCATCAGCAACAACGATGAGCTGGCCTACAGGGAGGAGGTCCAGCACTTAGCAGCATGGTGCGCTGACAACAACCTGGCCCTTAACTCCAAGAAGACCAAGGAGCTCGTTGTAGACTTCAGGAAGTCCAGAGGCGGCACGCACACCCCCATCCACATTAACGGGACGGAGGTGGAACGTGTTTCTAGCTTCAGGTTTCTGGGAGTCAACATCTCCGATGACCTCTCTTGGACCCACAATACCTCTACTCTGATCAAGAAGGCTCATCAGCGTCTCTTCTTCCTGAGGAGACTGAAGAAGGTCCATCTGTCTCCTCAGATCCTGGTGAACTTCTACCGCTGCACCATCGAGAGCATCCTTACCAACTGCATCACAGTATGGTATGGCAACTGCTCTGTCTCCGACCGGAAGGCATTGCAGAGGGTGGTGAAAATTGCCCAACGCATCACCGGTTCCACGCTCCCCTCCATTGAGTCTGTCCAAAGCAAGCGCTGTCTGCGGAGGGCGCTCAGCATCGCCAAGGACTGCTCTCATCCCAACCATGGACTGTTTACCCTCCTACCATCCGGGAGGCGCTACAGGTCTCTCCGTTGCCGAACCAGCAGGTCGAGGAACAGCTTCTTTCCGGCGGCTGTCATTCTACTCAACAACGTACCTCGGTGACTACCAATCACCACCCCCCCCCCATACCAGGAATAAACAGCTGGGACTATAAAATACAGGAATCCCTGCTTCATTACTGATCTTCATGTAACCTAAGGTTTACCATAATTTCAGTCTTTGGGCTGGTTCTATTGCATTTCTCAAGCAGGGTAACAACATTCCCTACAATCTACTCCTCTGTGACCTCCATTGCAGTAATAGAGGATCCATAGATCCCTGTCAAGTCGCTGGAAGTCTCCCATATTCCCTCTCCTGATAGCACGGGATGCATCCCATTGCCCCCAGGGGATATATCCATCCAGATGTCCACCAAGAGCTACGAATCATCGTCCTTCCTGGAACCAACATGCCCTTGAATATCAACAGGCCCCCATCCTGATCGCGGTATATGCCTTGTACTGCTCCCTGTTGACTGCCGATATAAAATAATCATTCAGCACCTCGTCCACTTCCTCAGGCTCCAGGCATAAATTTGTAGCATTGCCCGCCAGTGGTCATATCATCTATATCATTACCCACTTTTTTCAATGATTGTGTAGAAAGGCTTGGGATTCACTTTAATCCTATTAGTTACAGATGGTCCAGTGTCCCTTCTAGCCTTCCTCATAACATGTTTCATTTCTCTGCTGCTTCTTTCACATTCCACAAAGGCTCTCATTCCAGATGTTTAACCTGTAGTTCTCTGACCATGCAACTATCTATCCCTTTTATCTTTAGATTGTCCAGATAACTGGCCTCCACACACCCTGCATGGGGATTACATAAGATCACAAACTTCAGATGCATTTCAGTTTTGAATGATCGCCCCTCTCCATGGAACTATTTCCCACGATTATTCCGATTTGGGGAAACTTCTCAACATCTACCCGGGCATGACACCTGAGAAAATCAGATGGTGCAATAATAACATCTAAAACCCATGTGTGGATGGGGCATCGAAGGTCAGGAAGCCAAAGCGAAGAAGTGGAAGCCAAGATACCGAACGGGTGAAAACAACGCTGAAAGGCCAAATAACCGAACGCACACGACCCTGCGTCCAACACATCACTGGCCAGAGGACACGGGAGGGTGGGGGGATTTTTAATTTTCCTTCACTGCTTTTCGACCGCCAAAGATCATAGAGCAGATTATTTTTGTAAGCGTTGACCTACCACAGTGCTGAAATCTCTCTCTCTCTCTTTCTCACACTCTCTCTCTTTTCTAACTCCCCTCCCTCTCTCTCTCCTTGTCTATCTATCTATCTATCTATCTATCTATCTATCTGTCTGTCTGTCTGTCTATCTATCTATCTATCTATCTCTCCCTCTCTTGGCATTCCCAGAATCATTGGTGTTTTGCAAAGGCAACTACATCTGCAGTTCCTTCCTATTGAAGAAGAACCCTGGCCCGAAACAACTCCTAATCCATTCCCTCCACAGATGCCGCCTAGCCCGCTGAGTTCCTCCAGCACACTGTGTTTATTATTTAACACTGAAATTGAAGATAGACACAAAATGCTGGAGTAACTCAGCAGGACAGGCAGCATCTGTGGATAGAAGGAATGGGTGACATTTTGAGTAGAGACCCTTCTTCAGCCAATCACAAGTACTCTCACCAATGAGAGTTCAGTTCAGTCTGAAATAAGGTTTCGACCCAAAACGTCACCCATTCCTTCTCTCCAGAATCGCTGCCTGTCCCGCTGAGTTACTCCAGCATTTTGTGTCTATTCACAAGTATTCTTTGTATCTCTGTGGAATGTAGACCCCGTGGAGGCGTTGTATGGAATTATGCAACTGGTTTGGACTGATGGTGGGATGGGAGAGGTAGGTGGAGTGTCTGCTGTCCATATGCTTTCTGTAAGAGCAGTCGATTCACTGCCATTGTTTATCTTTCTTTTGACACCACTTAAAGTCTATGGTCTCCAGTCTAGTTCTCAAGTCTAGTTTACTTTTGGATGCACAAGTGTGTTGAGGTACAGGAACAATGAAAAACTAGCGTGCAGCAGCATCGCAGGCACACATAGACAACACACAAAAGCATAAATTATACATAAATTGTACAAGACAGTGAAAAGAAAAATACTGTGCGATGAAATCAAAATATTAGATCAAACACCCCAAACTCCAGTGCAACCCATTCCACCTTAATCCCTCTGCCCGCGATGATTTGGAAACCAAATCTCCTCAGGCTTCGCACCTCCTAAAAGACATTCTCCAGCATTGCAACCAAAGTTCCAGGTCGCAGGGCTGTTCTAAGAAATAGACACAAGATGCTGGAGTAACTCAGCCGGGACAGGCAGCATCCCCAGAGAGTAAGAATAGGTGATATTTCGGGTTGAGACCCTTCTTCAGAACGAAGAAGGGGCTCGATCCGAAACGTGACCCATTCCTTCTCTCCAGAGATGCTACCTGTCCCACTGAGTTACTCCAGCAATTTGCGTCTACCTTCAGTGTAAACCAGCATCTTCCAGTTCCTTCCTACACTGTTCTAGTAAATCTTGTCTGCGCTCTCTGCAGTGCTTTCGCACTGTACAGTGCAGTGCCCAATATCCCAACCTTAATGAAACCAATGTTTTAACAAAGTTCAACACAACCTCCTTGCCTTTGTACCCTGCACCGTCAGTTACAAACCCATGCAAATAGATGGCATTGTTGATACTGGATATTTTTTACAATTTCCCCTATCATTCTGAGTGTATTTCCTATTGGAAAGCAGAATATAGTTGATGTGGTCAGTTAGATCAGACGAAAGCTGGTTCCAAAATTTGTTTCATTTCACCCAATGCATTTGATAAAGGTTTTCTCTACAATTGCCCCCCTTTTCCAACGCTAAGGAAATCACTGAGTGCAAAACAACCAGTACTATATTACTGAACCGACTCAGGGAGGTAAGATATTCTTTAAAAAAACAGTAATACCAGCCTTCAAGATGCACGGTAGTGTATGCATTGTGGTAGTCAAAATATAATTGTTGCAGCGTTACTGTTGGTGTAAATATCTATGGAACCAATTTGGATTATTAATTTGTTAAATCAACCGAAAGTTCCAATCACACAGTTTTATTTTATATTCAGGAAAGTTCAAAAGTGGCAAACGAAAATTAAAAATTCCCCCCACCCTCCCGTCTCCCCCGGCCAGTGATGTGATGGTCGCGGGGGTCTGGACCAATCACTGACAATGTCTCGGACAAATCCCGTCCCTGAAGACGTCATGTACGTTATTTGGCTTTTCCGCGTCGTGTCCATTCGGTTATTTGGCTTTTCGGCCTTGCGCCCATTGGGTTATTTGGCTTCTCGGTGTTGTTTCTGTTTGGTATATTGGCTTCCACTTTTTCGTTTCAGCTTCTTGTCCTTCAGCTTATGTCCGGGTACCTCTAATACGGACATAATTCTGCTTCAATAGTTTTACTGTTCACCAATCTATCCTGGGTTTTCTCTGATGCTTCTATCTTTTCCGCTGAACACGAGTTGAAAAACTGTACACCGTACTCCAGGAGTGGCCTTGATATCTGAGGCAGCTGTGTAAATATTTATTTATTTCTAATCTCCAAACCTCTTGCAAGATATGACAATATTTAACCGCCTTCATAAAATATTGGCACTTCGCGATCTTTCTGTGGTCTCATGCACTAGGACATCTCGTTCCCTCAATATCTAATTCAGGTGGAATCTCTTTCTATTTAGATAACAATTAATAGTATTTGACGGCTGCTGCTTAACTGCCCAGTTTTCGGTCACTGACTTATTTTGATCCAATTTCAGTCCGAATATTATTATTGCAGGATGATTTTCAACTGTTGTCGTGTTATCGATAAAACAACACCATGTCCCCTTCTCGCAGTTAGTAATATAGATAGTACATAATCGAGGGCCAAGAAATGAATGTCGGGATGCTCCAGAATCCAAATTGTCACAGCCTTAGAAGGACTCGTTCACACCTAAACATTGCCCTCTGTGCGATAGCTACTCTTCAATCCATGTGAACACATACCTCTCTGTATCCTGCATTGTTGCACTGGGCGCCATTATGTCATGTGACAGATTCCTACATGCGTCCTGAGTAGACAACTGCACTCAGTTATAGATTCCGCACTACTCAAAAGTGCTCTTGGAAAAAGTTACAACAAATGTGCCAAACATATTTCTTTCCTAAGGCAAAGACGTTAACTTCATTTGATTAGATTAAGCTTTTCTGAATACAGTCTGTAATGGCAATTTCTTAACTTTCCAATGTCCAACTTTTAATAATAATAATAATAATAACTTTATTTATAAAGCGCTTTTAGACAACATCAGTTACCACAAAGTGCTGTACATGGGAAGTCAACAAAAAGTTATTACAAACTACTAAAACCGTTAAGACGACAGGGCTATAAAAACAGTAAAAATTAAAAGACATTAAAAGCACTAAAAACAGGAACAATGTCTCAGCCAGTGTCGAAAGCCAGTGAATAAAAGTGAGTTTTTAGGGAGGATTTAAAGATGGACAGTGAAGGGGCCTGTCTGATCTGCAGCGGCAAGGTGTTCCAGAGTGCCGGGGCAGCAACAGAAAAGGCTCTATCCCCTCTGAGCTTCCGCTTAGACCTTGGTACCTCAAGGAGCAGCTGATCCGCTGACCTGAGGCACCGGGCAGGAGCATTGCCATTAATTAATTGCCATTACTACTCGTGGATGTAGCAGAGATAGAGATTACGCACTCGCAGATAGTAAGAACGAATCTTCCACTCGTTGTTTCTTGATTAATTTGTCTTTTGTTGAAATAGTACAAACAAAGAAGTGATTTATATCAAGTATTTCTTATTCAAATACAAATTATAACTTTTAATTCTTAATAACTGTTTCATCCATATCGTGTCATGAAGAGTCGTGCGTGAGTGGTAAAAAACTGTTGTCCCAACTATCCCTCGAGGCTAAAGTCAATCCCAATCCCTGTGGCTACGCCAACCTCCTCAGATGTAGACACTCCCTTCTATGTATCCAATCCAACGCACAAGCCAAAAGAAAAAACAAGAAATATCTAGACATGGCTATAATATACTAACAGTAACTAAATTAAGCAGAAATTGCTCCTACATACCGGCCCCTAATTGTTCTATGTATATAACAAATTACCAATAGACATTAAAAGGAGCTATAAAAGCTTAACATACAGGTGCACAACCTTTTATCCGAAGATCCAAATAACGAAAACCTCCGAATAGCGACATTTTTTCAGTCCTTGAAGAAAGGTCCTTGAAAACGTTCACCGAGGGCGGCCCGCAGAGGTGACAGCAGAACCTCCGGTCGGTCCTCGAAGAAAGGGGAACTAAATCCCCATTCATAAAAGAGAAGGTGAGGGTATATTGCACGGGAGGGTTAATAATTGACAATCTGCTGCTGCCTGCCCGCTGAGTTAAAAAGTTCCCACGGTAGACTCACGATACACAGTGGGCAGGCAGTCGCTCCCTTCAGTTTCACCCCACCTACACCCCTCTGCTTCCCGGCCATGTGTGTGACCCTTTCCCTCCCCTCTCCAGCTCCCCGCGCATTGCTCCGGCGCGGGGGCTTTGCATTGTCTTCACGTTGGAGCCGGTGCCAGTCACCGGAGACGTCAGGACCAACGGGACACCGACCCCCAGGCCCACTGCAAGCACGGAGAACCCAGAGACCCACGGCCAGCAGCAGCCCAGCCCCGTTCCAATTCCAGAGAAACACGCTCTCCGCTGTCCCCGTAGGGACAGAAGCTGATGGCTCGGGCTGTGACGTCTCCGGCCACCCCCCTGTACAGGAGCTGAGACTGGGAACTGTGGGGTTGTTTGCAGTTGCAGAGGGAGGGGGCAAGGGCGGTACAGTTCCCAGTCTCAGCTCCATTCCAGGGGGGTGACCGGAGACGTCAGGACCAACGGGACACCGACTGCAAGCACGGAGATCCCAGAGACTCACAGCCAGCAACAACTCCAGCCCAGCCCCGTTCCAACTCCAGAGGAACCCGGGTTGCGGATGAGGGGGCGCAGCTCGGGCTGTGGGCGAAGTGCCACTTGTCGCTGTAGTGGCGCATCAGGGGAGCGGGTTCCTGTTGGTCCTGACGTCTCCGGCCGTCCCCCTGGACAGGAGCTGAGAGACATCAGGACCACCAGAAGCCGCTCCCCGATGGGCCGCTACAGCGACAAGTGGCAGTTCGCCCACAGCCCGAGCTGCGCCCCCTCATCGGGACACCGACCCCCAGGCCCACTGCAAGCACGGAGATCCCAGAGACTCACAGCCAGCAACAACTCTAGCCCAGCCCCACTCCAACTCCAGAGGAACCCGGGTTGCGGATGAGGGGGCGCAGCTCGGGCTGTGGGCGAACTGCCACTTGTCGCCGTAGCGGCCCATCGGGCAGCGGATTCCTCTGTAGTTGGAGGGACAGGGAGACACAGCGGCTTTTGAGAATGGTGGGCAATCACTTCCAAAGTTCTGCCCACACAGTCAGTACACCTCTCCTACACTTGTCTCCCGCACTAAGATTATCTCGCAGAGAATGATCCCAGCCTAACCCTCCCTATTCTCTCCTATTCTGTAAGAAAAAACTACATTGAAGACTCAAACTCGCGATCGAGTAACTGCCGGGATCGAGGCGCAAACTCGCGACCTTGCGGATATGAGCCGAGCACTCTACCACTGAGCCAGCCGTTAAAATCTACGCTAAAAATCTTCCATTCCGAAAGACGAAAAATTCTGAATTACGAAAAGTGTCTGGTCCCAAGGCTTTCAGATAAAAGGTTGTGCACCTGTATATCAAAAACCAAATTAATATGCACTATATGTTAGCATTCAAACTTCTTTAGTGATTTTTCTATCTTCTTCTTCTGCTTCTAGGAGCAGACATATCTTGGTTATCGGTCGTACTGTAAATTGTTCATTCTAAGCTTTCCCCCCAGTCTAGTTTCAGTCAAAAACATGGAATCAAGCACATGAACATCTAAACTTTATTTAAGCAAAACACAATTACAGTTCAACTACTGTACCTATCCCACCACGGGTTCGATCCTCGTATCTGCCTGATCAAGCCCTCAAGGCCTCGCTCAAACAGAGACACTCCTGAAGGCCACGCAGTCCCAAGTGCTCTCCCAGAAGATCGGTGCTGGACCTCAAGGGGCCGAACCACATGTCTCTGAACAATCTTGTTACAGATATCGAACAACCCCATACATAACAGATATTCCCCATACTCAATAATACAGCAGCTTAATACATTGTATTCAAACAGGACTTCTCAAGAAAGCCAACTTAGAAACATTTACCCTGAACTGCAAGGAACCCAGATAAGGCTCAATATCATCCAATCAACACTCGGCAAAGTAGAACTCTGCAACATTATTTACAATTATTTACAAGCTGTATGTCTGGTTTGCAGCCATCCAATCCGTACTATACATTTTGCGCCTAATTAACAAGGTCTTTTCTTGCAACTTGTATCTAGGCTCTAGACACACTGGCACCACTCCGCAGCTTGTCCCAATTCTACAGAGAGCAATTCCAAATTGACCAAATCTCCCAGCAGCCCTGAAGCTTTTACCCCATTTTAAAATCCTAGCCTCTCCAATTTGACCAGGATTAACATTTCTTCCTTTTTATCATATATGATAACCCATTATTTACGATAATCAAATAGTTCAATAATCAGCTAACCATATAACCATATAACAATTACAGCACGGAAACAGGCCATCTCGACCCTTCTAGTCCGTGCCGAACACATAATCTCCCCTAGTCCCATATACCTGCGCTCAGACCATAACCCTCCATTCCCTTCCCATCCATATAACTATCCAATTTATTTTTAAATGATAAAAACGAACCTGCCTCCTCATTCCACACAGCTTCACTGGTAAGAAGTTCTCATTCCAAACATCAGCCCTATGTCCCCTTGTTTGAATCTTCCCTACTCTCAGTGGGAAAAGCTTTTCCACGTCAACTCTGTCTATCCCTCTCATCATTTTAAAAACCTCTATCAAGTCCCCCTTTAACCTTCTGCGCTCCAAAGAATAAAGCCCTAACTTGTTCAACCTTTCTCTGTAACTTAGTTGCTGAAACCCAGGCAACATTCTAGTAAATCTCCTCTGTACTCTCTCTATTTTGTTGACATCCTTCCTATAATTAGGCGACCAAAATTGTACACCATACTCCAGAATTGGCCTCACCAATGCCTTGTACAATTTTAACATTACATCCCAACTTCTATACTCAATGCTCTGATTTATAAAGGCCAGCACACCAAAAGCTTTCTTTACCACCCTATCTACATGAGATTCCACTTTCAGGGAACTGTGCACAGTTATTCCCAGATCCCTCTGTTCACCTACATTCTTCAATTCCCTACCATTTACCATGTACGTCCTATTTTGATTTGTCCTGCCAAGATGTAGCACCTCACACTTATACATATGTGTGCACATTACATTTCCCATCTATCAGCAACATATCCCATAAATCAGCAAGATGATGATGCTTCTTCCCAGAATCTTGTCAAGTGTCCTGAGTATTCATGGGCATAACTTCACAATTTCCGACTGATGAGTCTTCACCTCCCGAGTTTTCGTGGGCGCGAATTTCCTCCATCCGTGTTGCTGCCCATTCTTCCATCCCTTTCCATAGTCAAACCTAAAACCTGAAATTTCTGACAAACTTGGAAGAAAGCAAGTTACCATCATGCACCCATGCTTCCCCATACATTCCCTATAATTCTCTATTCCATTTCCTATTGACTGTATCCCTATTTCTATTCCCTAATATACTCTTTATTGTCCCAGGATCAACACTAATCAGCCTTCTTTATACTCACAGGATGTTATAATATGTATATCTGATGATGGGTCTTCATGTACATTTCTGCTTTGAAGTCCAGATTTCCCTACAACAGGATATTATATATATATATATCTATATATATATATATATATATATATATATATAGAGATATATATAAACATATATATATATATTATATATATATATATATATATATATATATCCAGATATATACAATATATATATATATATATATATCTCATATATATATTATATATATATATATATGTATAATAATAAATGGTCCAAATGGAGTATGGTGTACAATTTTGGTCGCCTAATTATAGGAAGGATGTCAACAAAATAGAGAGAGTACAGAGGAGATTTACTAGAATGTTAAGGGGGGACTTGATAGAGGTCTTTAAAATGATGAGAGGGATAGACAGAGTTGCGTGGATAAGCTTTTCCCACTGAGAGTAGGGAAGATTCAAACAAGGGGACATGACTTGAGAATTAAGGGACAGAAGTTTAGGGGTAACATGAGGGGGAACTTCTTTACTCAGAGAGTGATGGCTGTGTGGAATGAGCTTCCAGAGAAGGTGGTGGAGGCAGGTTCGTTTTTATCATTTAAAAATAATTTGGATAGTTATATGGACGGGAAAGGAATGGAGGGTTATGGTCTGAACGCAGGTGTATGGGGCTAGGGGAGAATATGTGTTCGGCGTGGATTAGAAGGGTCGAGATGGCCTGTTTCCGTGCTGTAATTGTTATATGGTTATAGGAGTACCAACTATGAACATGGAATACAACTAGTAGAAGCACGGGACTTCAGATGGAGGTTTACAAAACAAAGCACAATGTGCTGTAGTAACTCAAGCGACAAGGCAGCAACTCTGGAGAACATGGATACATGGTGTTTCAGGTCGAAATCCTTGTTCAGACTGATTGTAGGATGAGGAGAGAAAGCTGACTACAACATTGTTTCAGGAAGACAGATTGGATAAATATAGAAGTGTTCCTTTTATGCATCAAGAAATACTAACGCTCGAGTTTTATTATGAGGAACCTTTCAATATTGTTGATCCACCACCAATCATTGGTAATAGTAACATCAATTGATTTGGTGCCCTCAAACATTTCCACTTTAGCACAAATGCTGCGAATGGTGGCATGTACTGCACCATGCTTCTTGAAGTCGATATCTAGATTCATCGTCATGCTAACATGAAAGGAAAGTTTGCAAGACTAATGAGGGGGTGGAATGGGATGATTGGGGTCATTTTTTAAAAAAAATCAATAATTGTCGTTTTAATAATCAAGTTGTACAATAGTAAAATGTTATGTAAAATGTTATAAAAGAATATGCAAAAACTGCAAATAAAATACTGTAAGTTTTTGCAGTAAAGAAAACCTTTTGTGTGTGTTTTGATTGCCTGTTACTGTTAGACTGTGGTAGTGTGTGCAGTACACATTTAATGGTCCTCCTGACCTAACAACTTCATATCACACCAATTTCAACATGGAATAGTGATGTGAATACAGCATTTAGTTCAACTTCAAACTAGTCAAACTAAATGGTGCATTTACATTCCTATGACAGCTTTCAAACTAACCTATTTTACTGTCATACTATTATAACAAATTCTAGTTAATAACAAATATATACAGTGGCTTGCAAAAGTATTCATACCCCTTGAACTTTTCCACATTTTGTCACATTACAACCACAAACGTAAATGTATTTTATTGGAATTTTATGTGATAGACCAACACAAAGTGGTGCATAATAGTAAGATTAAACGAGAACTTACCAGTTTGAAGTTTGATCTGTATTTTATGAGGAGGAACGTTGAGGGAATACATGAAGAAGCCCGCTACTGCGCATGCGTGTCATCCTTCAAAGCAGCGGTGTGAGGTCACAGATACCCTATATTGACCTAAAATAGCAAGATTATCAAAGAGATACCAGCTTAAGATATGACCCTATGAGGGTGGGAGCGGAGGGCATGTATTCCCTCAACGTTCCTCCTCATAAAATACAGATCAAACTTCAAACTGGTAAGTTCTCGTTTAATCTTACTATTTTACTTCGGAGTCACGTGAGGGACTCCATGAAGATTTCAAAGCTCTGTGACCTCATGCCGTGGAAACGAGTCCATGCTTCACAACTGCCTTGGTAGTTAGAGAGAAATTGTTAATTATATTCAAAACATTCATACCAATTATTTAATGGAAATGATAAATAATATTGAATTAATTCAATTCATAACCCTGTATTCTTCAGGGATAAATTATCATACAGAACTTAAAATTGTTCCCCGAAAAAACGTTCCCATACTGCTAACTGGTTTGTTAACATTTCTGAAACGTTTTCTCCGACAACCATCCTGCAATCCTGAGGATTTGGTCCATGGATACATCAAGGCGTTTTGCTGCAGATGTAGCTGCAGCCCTGGTGGGGTGAGAATTAAATATGTTATTGTCCACTCCCGCCTATCATATCCCATATTTCAGCCACCGCGAAATGGTCTGAGTTACACTCTATGGTACAGTATCTTATAGCTGATTAAACGCCAATTCCTTGCCTCTGATAGCCTTTTTTCTTACTGTATAACAAAACCGTACTTTACTATACAGAGGCATTGTCCTCCGGGTAGGCCATCAATTCTATGACCTGCCCCGCTAATCCTGGCCTATTTTGTTTAATAATACGGTCCTGGATCACAAACCTCAATCTTCGTGCCGCAATAGTGAAGCCATCCAGTCTTACTTTTAGCAATAACTGGAGCTTATGCACTGTGACTAGCGCTATCAGCATTACCATTTCTAGTTAGTTATCCAGATTTAATGCTGTAGCCGGCGACCAATTCCTTAGCAAGATCAAAGCCACACTTACATTCCAAATATAGTTATCTTACTGTTTCTTGCCATTAATAACTTGACAATGCACTTTCGGCACTATTCACAGTGCTGAAACACAGTCCTCCATATTGCAGGCTGGTAAGCAACTGTAGCACCCCCGGAACATCCTTATTTCTGTGGTCCAGAAAGTTATCATGGCAGTAATTAGTCCATTTTAATATGACCTAAATACTGTTATAGAGTAGACCTTCTTCGTGCTGCTGTGATCATGTCCACAGTTCTTTTGATAGCCCCATGTCCCATAGCGGTGTTTTAGAGTCTACAACCTACTAAATCAATATTTTCTATGACATGGATAGCTATCCTCAGTTACTGGATGCACCAGCAACTTAGGACTACGTCTACCGTTATACATAGTTCCAGCACCATGTCCTGTACCCCGGAAAAACCATAGTTGGGTAAGCCAATCAGGTACTAAGACATCCCCAATGCCGATTCCTGTTGAATGTCCCTTCGTACCCCAAATTTATAACTAGACAAGGAGGTAATACATAAATGAAAAAACCCCTCCCCTAGTGCAGTGAAACAGCATCTGTAGCTTCTGCCTCAGGATCTGGTATCAATGATACATACCTCGGTAACTGGTGATTTAACCCCGGATGCAATTCTAATATCCGGCCTTACCTACTTTACTGATTTTAGCAAATACCATCTATCCAACACCCATTTAGTACTTCCAATAATTTTTCGTGGCCTGGTGTCTGCCACTGAATTAGTATCCCTGGTAGATACGTAGCCAATAACCAAATATTCCTTTGGACACACCATTCCCAAGTTTAATTTGCCAATTCATCACAAGCTGGTGATATCTTTCCACCCATATGACTTATATATGCCATCACCGAGGTATTATCTATCTACCATCTACCATGCTGCAGTTTCATTCCTGAGCAATAAGATTTTAGCCCATGAAATGCACTTAACATTTCTAACCCTTAGTGTTATGTAGGTTAGCTTCTTATATATTCCATCTCCCCCATAGCTCGAGATGGTATCAGTTGTACCATCACCAATTGCACTGGCATCTGTTTGTAATAGCACAGCCGGGTTGCCTCTGTGGCTTTCCATATTAGTAAGTCATTAGCATATTAAATGTGTTAATGGTGTCAATTTTGACTTAAGTGGATGGACAATGCATCCCAGCTGCACAAACAATTGATTAGTGGCAACCACTGCCTAACATGCCAATTCCTAAATTATTCCCACAATAAGGATATCATCCAACTATACCATAATTCTATGATTTTGGTGTTGCAGCAGTCCCAACACTGGTTTAAAATTTCCCCCCAGTTTGATATTGAATAGCAAGGATCTTAAATTAATACCTCCCATAGACTAGCCTGCTGCACACTAAATCTTAGCACTGCTAAACATATCCATTTTTAAAATGAATATATTGCACAACATTGTGAAGTATTGATAATCCATAACAATACGGCATCCCCCATCTTTCTTATTTCTAATAAAGATGTTTGAGACAAATCCTGGTGTTCAGGTTTAGTTTATTTCATACCAGCATGTATATCTATCCGGTTATGTACTGGAGGGTTTTGTTCGTGTAGAACTCTATCAGATATCCCTTAAAACTGCTAAGGATATATCTGTCCATAGATATATTACACCAAGCATCAACATGAAGTTGCAATATCCCCCCCAACTTCCGTGCTCCCTATTAATACTGGAGCCCCAAATTCACCTACCTCCATGGTTATTGGTGGTAACCAAGTTATTTTACTTGGTTTCATATGCGGTTGTGGAGAGCCTAAAGGTTAATGTTACTTGCATCTCCACAGTGGTCGTCCCGGCCAAACCCTAAACAGGACGCTGCTGCTGGGTACCTCTGCCCAATTCTTTGTAGTATAATTACAAAAAACACACTACCTCTCTTAGGATGCACATAAGGTTAATGTCTTCCCCAGAAACCTTTGGATGCTTTAATCAGCCCCAAAGTCAAGCCACCACGCCAATTCTTTACCTGTTTAGACAGGTCTCCCCCCCCCCCCCCAAATAACGGGGTCTATAGCCCTTTGCTCACATAGTATAGCGAACTAGGGTCTATAGCTGGCTGAATGGCCCTTCAACTACACATTTCAAAAATAGTGCTAACGGCATCCTTAAGGTCACTAATTTTGTACACCTTTTTTAAAAAACAAGCGGGCCAAAGCTGTATGCCCGCCATGAGACCTTTCAGAGTATTACGGCCTTCCCAACACGTCTGCAAATGCACCTGTGACAATGGCTACATTGAGAGCACCACAATATTCCGGGGTATAGAACCCTTGCCAACACTTCAGCAAACTATTAGCTTGAAGTTAATGGGTGGACTCACAGTCCTTCAATACTCACAGCCATCCTTCTCGAAATCATTCTCCGTGAGTTCTGCTGGCAGTACTGCTCATCATGTTCGGCAGGTCGTATCCCCCCCTTCAATAGGGGACAGTGGCTCCATCACCTGCTCAGGCTTTACCCCGTCAGACCTTCCATACCCTCCTCAGAGGCGTCCGACATTTCATGCAGCCCATATGGGAAACTGCTGTGGGACTTATATTATTTGCCCACTGTGGCTATCCTCCAATCCCGGAGCCTGCCACTATGGAGAAATTTACTCCAGCAAACCGCTCCAGCCGACTTACATGCTCTCGGGCACTAGTCGTCGCGGGTGCTTAATATATGGGACCGCTCCTGCCGACCTTGGTGCTCTCGGGCACTAGTCGCACGCGGTATATCCCACAGCCCGTCCCCATGCCTACGGGCACTGGACCGTTCCCCATGGTCCTGGTACTCACGGGCACCTCTACCCATTTAGGGTGAAGTTTGGCACTCGCTCCCATCTGGGAGATGCTGGTGCCGACATTTATTGCTGCCTGCTGCTGGTCATTAAACAACAGCAAACTCTGTGTTGGCAGCCCTTCAGCTCTATACTGACATCAGTAGCTGGTTGCCTGCTGTTCAGCAACACACCAGTAACGACCTGTGGCTGTGCCCTGACGTCCTTAGCTGGCTCCCTGCTGTTCAGCAACACACCAGTCTCTTCAGAATACAGCAGGCACGTCTGGAAAAAAGCACCAACAAAGGTAAGGGAAATTTGTTCTTACCTGTACTGGTTTTCAGCCTGCCGTTTTCGGAGGAACGTCCTTCCTCCCGCAGCCCCACGGACCCCGTAGCGCAGGTCCATGGGCTGCTGTCCCCGATGTCGGCTCTCTCTCTCTCCCGGGTGGTGCAGCTGCTTCAATCAGCTGCGGAGCCCCTAACGACTGCATCTAAAAAATAGACCCGACTTGGTCTAGAAACTCCCCGGGCCGTGTAGCTTTGTTTCCCGCCCGGCAGCAGTCATCTTGCCGGTGCGGGGAGCGACGTCGGGCACAGCTGTTCTGTGCTAAAAATAGCCGTTTGGGAATCCCCTCCAGAGGATTCGCACTAACGGCTGCTGCTAGCTGCTGGCTGCAATATTTCTGCAGTCTCCTCTCCAGCTCCTGCAGCTTCTTGTATTTCCTACCTGCAAGGTAAGTGGAAAAATTTTTTGCAGTCTCTTACCTGCTTCTTTGCATTTCTCTCTAGGGAGACGTCCTCTCCCACGTCTGACTCGTTCAATGCGTGTATGCGATATGACACGCATGCGCAGTAGCGGGCTTCTTCATGGAGTCCCTCACGTGACTCCGAAGTAAAATTGTGAAGTGGAAGGAAAATGATACATGGTTTTCAACGTTTTTTACAAATAAAAAACAGAAAAGTGTGGCGTGCAAAAGTATTCCTGAGTCAATACTTTGTAGAACCACCTTTCACTGCAATTACAGCTGCAAGTCTTTTGGGGTACGTCTCTTCCAGCTTTGCACATCTAGATACTGAAATTTTTGCCCATTCTTCATTGCAAAATAGCTCAAGCTCAGTCAGATTGGATGGAGAGCGTCTGTGAACAGCAATTTTCAAGTCTTGCCAGAGATTCTCAATTGGATTTAGGTCTGGACTTTGACTGGGCCATTCTAACACATGAATATGCTTTGATCTAAACCATTCCATTGTAGCTCTGGCTGTATGTTTAGGGTCGTTGTCCTGCTGGAAGGTGAACCTCCGCCCCAGTCTTAAGTCTTTTGCAGACTCTAACAGGTTTTCTTCCAAGATTGCCCTGTATTTGGCTCCATCCATCTTCCCATCAACTCTGACCAGCTTCCCTGTCCCTGCTGAAGAAAAGCATCCCCACAAGCATGATGCTGCCACCACCATGTTTCACAGTGGGGATGGTGTGTTCAGAGTGATGTGCAGTGTTAGTTTTCCGCCACACATAGCGTTTTGCATTTTGGCCAAAAACTTCAATTTTGGTCTCATCTGACCAGAGCATCTTCCTCCACATGTTTGCTGTGTCCCCCACATGGCTTGTGGCAAACTGCAAACGGGACCTCTTATGGCTTTTTTTCAACTATGGCTTTCTTCTTGCCACTCTTCCATAAAGGCCTGATTTGTGGAGTGTACGACTAATAGTTGTCCTGTGGACAGATTCTCCCACCTGAGCTGTGGATCTCTGCAGCTCCTCCAGAGTTACCATGGGCCTCTTGGCTGCTTACTAGCATGACTGGAATGGGTTCTTAGTTCACTGTCACTCAGTACGCTGGCATGATGTTGCAAAATCATTCAGGTGCTCCTGAATGTGTATTGTCATTTACCACTACTTCAACTAATGCAAAGGCATTTGTTGGCCTTAGTCTATATGTCATCCCTGGTTCCACGAATATAGCACCTCGGACCAGTTCATCTAGCATGGCAGTCCTCAGTTTGTTAATGCTGTCAAAGGATGTGTCGTTCCGCAGTAAACTGATGTAGGTGGCCCTACTTCTACCTCTTCTTGCAGTGCTGTTTGGTCTCCCATAGTGTGACTTTACCTTTAATGGCAGTGTTCAGTTCGTTAACGCTGTCCAAGGCCTGTATCATTCCGCAGCTAGTACACTGATGTAGGTAGCCCGACTTCCACCTCTTCTTGCAGTGCCCTGTTTGGGCTCCCAAAGTGTGAGGGGATTAGCAGACAGTTCAGGGTTCCTCTCACAGACTTTGACAACACTATTGGTAGACCATCATATATTTATAGTACCATTTTCTGAGAATTCCAGTCTGTGTGGAATGAGCTTCCAGTGAAGGTGGTGGAGGCAGGTTCGTTTTTATCATTTAAAAATAAATTGGATAGTTATATGGACGGGAAGGGAATGGAAGGTTATGGTCTGAGCGCAGGTATATGGGACTAGGGGAGAATATGTGTTCGGCACGGACTAGAAGGGTCGAGATGGCCTGTTTCCATGCTGTAAATTGTTATATGGTTATATGGAATGTAACTGCGCAAACCCAGTCACGACTTTGTCCAAGTTATGGTAAATGTGGATTAAGGCAATTGCAGACAGCCTGTCATTGCCATAGAAGTCCTGGTCTTTGCGGATGTGAAAATGTGTTTGTCCTCGTTAGCTGGATCAAAGTAAGATGCCGAACGAGATGCGCCCACTGCAAGCATGTCGCCCGAGGCGAGCGTCTCTCTGCTGCTCAGGCTCATGTCCAAAGGTCCCGGCTACCTCCGCAGTCAAATGGAGGGGGACAGGCGGGGTCGGCAGAGTGCCATGGAGAGACTGGCTGCCGACAAGGCCAAGTACTTGAAGAGCCAGACGGCAAGGGGGTGCAAATTGGATCCCAATCGTTTGTTCAGCTCTGCCTCCAAGGAAGGCAGCAGCACAAAAACGTACCTGGCCTCCAACAGAGCGGGCAAATTGTGCGTCGCTCCAAGAGGCAGCTCAGGTCAGACTCGCTGATCATGTACTAGGTATGTTACTAAACCTACCTGAATCGCCATTGGGAATCTGCCCTCAGCCATGTCGGCGATTTTGGCGCTGTTTGGAGGGGGCGGGTTTAAAACGCGATTTTTACTAGGCTGTACTAATCGCACATGTTCAGCCTAGTAAATCATTAACGAAAAATCGCTGCAAGACCCGGTCGCAAAAGGTATTATTAGTTTTATAGGCCTCGATAATATAGTTCTAATAGTTTTAAAATTACTGTTTAATTCCGCAATCTCTCGCAGCCCCAGGGTTTTATAAAGCAAACAATTAAAGGTATGTACCTTATTTTTACATTAAATGGGGCATATATATAACCCTATATATCAAATTATCTATAACGAATAGTTCATTTTGGGCTTTTTATATCCCGCAGTATTTTTCTCGGCATTTGAGGGCACTAATCCAGCGCGCTGTCAACATTCTAAACCAGCGCGCGTTCACATGAACCCACTAGAAAGCCGATTTAAATGGGCATTTATTTACAGCAATTGAACACTAAATTCCTTCCATTTGGCCTATAAATTAATGTAAATTAGATATAAAAATCATGTTATATTGTGAATTATTTGTGAATAATCTTTGGACACATAGGCTATTTAAAAATGTTAATCTTTCCTTAAGAAATGGGCGTTTGATTATCCAAGATCACAGCTTTTTTGTAATATCCATTGAAAATCAATAGGGAACAAGATGCTAATTTCCGAGTATGAAAATGGTCATAACTTTTTTAATACTTGAGATATGAAAGTGAATTTGGTGTCAAATTAAACTTATTGTTATGCTTTATCTGATGGGATAAATTGCAGACTTGATTTTTTAAATCTCAAAATTTTGTAACATTGCTACATGTACCAGCAGAAGTGGGAGTTTGTGCGGGGAGTGGCGGCCACCAGCAGCGCCCGCAGTTTCAAGAGCAGCGGCAGCCTGGTCCTGCGGCTGCTGCCTGGCTCTAGCGGCCACGGCGACAAGCAGCTGGGGCCGGCAACGGGACCATCAACATCGGAAGGGGGAGAATTAGCAGAGAGTACAGAAGCTGCAGCACCACTGGGTGCACACGCAGGTAACCACTCCAGCAGCACCCCAGGGTGCACAAATAACCACACCAACAGCACCCCAGGGTGCACACGCAGGTAACCACACCAGCAGCACCCCAGGGTACACACGCAGGTAACCACACCAGCAGCACCCCAGGGTACACACGCAGGTAACCACACCAGCAGCACCCAGGTAACCACACCAGCAGCACCCCAGGGTACACACGCAGGTAACCACACCAGCAGCACCCCAGGGTACACACGCAGGTAACCACACCAGCAGCACCCCAGGGCGCACAAGTAACCACTCCAGCAGCACCCCAGGGTGCACCAGTCGCCACGCCAGCAGCATATTGAGGATTGGAGGGTAGCTAATGTAACCCCACTTTTTGTAAAAGGGAGGGAGAGAGAAAACGGGGAATTACAGACCAGTTAGTCTAACATCGGTAGTGGGGAACCTGCTAGAGTCAGTTATTAAAGATGGGATAGCAGCACATTTGGAAAGTGGTGAAATCATTGGACAAAGTCCACATGGATTTATGAAAGGTAAATCATGTCTGACGAATCTTATAGAATTTTTTGAGGATGTAACTAGTAGAGTGGATAAGGGAGAACCAGTGGATGTGTTATATCTGGACTTCCAGAAGGCTTTCGACAATGTCCCACATAAGAGATTAGTATGCAAACTTAAAGCACACGGTATTGGGGGTTCAGTATTGATGTGGATAGAGAACTGGCTGGCAGACAGGAAGCAAAGAGTAGGAGTAAATGGGTCCTTTTCACAATGGCAGGCAGTGACTAGTGGGGTACCGCAAGGTATAACAATATATATTAATGATTTGGACGAGGGAATTGAATGCAACATCTCCAAGTTTGCTGATGACATGAAGCTGGGGGGCAGTGTTAGCTGTGAGGAGGATGCTAGGAGGCAGCAAGGTGACTTGGATAGGTTGGGTGAGTGGGCAAATGCATGGCAGATGCAATATAATGTGGATAAATGTGAGGTTATCCACTTTGGTGGCAAAAACAGGAAAGTAGACTTTTATCTGAATGGTGGCAGATTAGGAAAAGGGGGCATGCAACGAGACCTGGGTGTCATGGTACACCAGTCATTGAAAGTAGGCATGCAGGTGCAGCAGGCAGTGAAGAAAGCGAATTGTATGTTAGCATTCATAGCAAAATAATTTGAGTATAGGAGCAGGGAGGTTCTACTGCAGTTGTACAGGGTCTTGGTGAGACCACACCTGGAGTATTGCATACAGTTTTGGTCTCCTAATCTGAGGAAAGACATTCTTGCCATAGAGGGAGTACAGAGAAGGTTCGCCAGACTGATTCCTGGGATGTCAGGACTTTCATATGAAGAAAGACTAGATAGACTCGGCTTGTACTCGCTAAAATTTAGAAGATTGAGGGGGGATCTTATAGAAACTTACAAAATTCTTAAGGGGTTGGACAGGCTAGATGCAGGAAGATTGTTCCCGATGTTGGGGGAAGCCCAGAACAAGGGGTCACACTTTAAGGATAATGGGGAAATCTTTTAGGACTGAGATGAGAAAAACATTTTTCACACAGAGAGTGGTGAATCTGTGGGATTCTCTGCCACATAAGGTAGTTGAGGATATATTTAAGAGGGAGCTAGATGTGGCCCTTGTGGCTTAAGGGATCAGGGGATATGGAGAGAAGGCAAGTACAGGATACTGAGTTGGATGATCAGCCATGATCATATTGAATGGCGGTGCAGGCTCGAAGGGCCGAATGGCCTACTCTTGCAACTATTTTCTATGTTTCTATATGCTGAGAGAATGGAGCGACTGGGCTTGTACACTCTAGTGTTTAGAAGGATGAGAGGGAATCTTTTTGAAACATATAAGATTGTTAAGGGTTTGGACACGCTAGAGGCAGGAAACATGTTCCCGATGTTGGGGGAGTCCAGAACCAGGGGCCACAGTTTAAGAATAAGGGGTAAGGCATTTAAAACAGAGACGAGGAAACACCTTTTCTCACAGAGAGTTGTGAGTCTGTGGAATTCTCTGCCTCAGAGGGCGGTGGAGGCAGGTTATCTGGATACTTTCAAGAGAGAGCTAGATAGGGCTCTTAAAGTCAGGGGATATGGGGAGAAGGCAGGAACGGGGTACTGATTGGGGATGATCAGCCATGATCACATTGAATGGTGGTGCAGGCTCGAAGGGCCGAATGGCCTACTCATGCACCTATTGTCTATTGTCTAGTGTCTATTGTCATCCCAGGGTGCACAAGCAACCACGCCAGCAGCGTCACGAGAAGCAGCAGCAGGTCGTTCAAGCGGCAGGTTGGTGAAGGCGGATTACGGCGCTCGCACTCCGACATCAGCTGCCGCTTCTCCGGAGCCTGCTCTGGCTTGGACAATTTCTTAAAACACTGCAGACTCGAGCCCGAGGTGATCGAGAACATAGCCAGGGAGATGTTCCCTGCCGACGCTGCCTTCGAAAGCCTTGCCCTCATGGAAAGTATAAGAGTACATCCGAACATTCACGGCTACAATTCTAAATACTCCAATAATAAAATATCATTATATGCAGATGATGGATTATTATATTTCACCGATTCTCGTTAGTATTCCAAATATATTAAATCTTATAGAGGAATTCGGTTCCTTTTCAGGATATACAATAAAGTGGAACAAAAGTGAAATTATGTCAATAAAACCTGAAGAGCCGATACACCTTTCAGAATTGCTCCGAAAAAATTCAAATATCTGGATGCTCAGGTAACAAGAAAATATACTTCTCTATTCAACGCAAACTTCCCGCCTTTAGTTACTAAATTAAACGTTCTTATTCAATTCTGGAAAACACTCCCGTTGTCTCTAATAGGCAGAATAAATGCTATAAAGATGATCTTCCTCCCACAAATTCTGTATTTATTTCAATCAATACCGATATATCTTCCGAAATTGTTTTCAAAAATCTTGATTCTCTGATTACAAACTTAATTTGTGATTATAAAACAGATGGAATTCATAAACGGCATCTATGTAAACCCAAAGAAACGGGCGGATTGGCTCTCCCCAACTTCTTATACTATTACTGGGCAGTGAATATTAAAAATGTAATCTACATGCTGGACAACATGCCAACGGGTAGACTGGTTAATAATGGAGAGAGAGGATTGCTCGCCTTTTAATATAGGCGCGATTCTTCTCTCTCCAACAAATTTGAAGAACACACTATATGATAAAAATCTGATAATTCACAGCACTCTACGAACCTGGAGACAAGTAAAACAAGAAATTTATCTCTTCTTTCGCCAATAGCCAATAACCCTTTGTACAAGCCATCTATTATAGATAAAATGTTTACATATTGGGAAAGACTAGGAATCAAAAATCTTGGAGATCTTTACGAGATGGGAACTCTTCTCTCATTTCAAGAATTACAGTCGAAATATCACCCGAAAGGTAATCAATATTTCAGATATCTTCAAATTCGAGACTATCTGAAAACATATACCCAAGTCTACCAAACTTTGCTGCCAGATATACTAGACGGATGTATGAATAGAAATTCAGAGTCAAACAACTTAACATCATATTTGTATAACACCGTTCTAAATATAGAAATCCCATCGTCAGACGCAATTAGAAGAGACTGGGAAGAGGAACTAGACCAAAAGATTCTAAAAGACAGATGGGAAGAAAACCTGTTATATTTACACAATCCCCTTCCCCGCAACGCAACGCAATATTTCACGGCCCCACCCACCCAAACTAGGCCTGGGGTGTTGAGGCGATACAGTGAGAATGGCGGTGATCTGATCCCGCCCACTGCGGAGAGACGGCGTAATTTTGTGTCGCTACCATATCACCAGCTTCCTCCAACTGTGCAGGCGCGTGGTTGGTGGCAAATATTTTTTTCCAAAACATTCCGAGGGCCGGAACCAGAATTTCACGAATTTCCGGTAAATTCCTTCAAAGTGGAAACACTGAATGCGCTCCAATTTGGGGGGCATTTTATTTATTCTGGAAAAAAAAGCAACCAACCGCACCCAACGCACCACCCCCCCCCCCCCCCCCCCCCCCCCCCTTCCCCCCTTCGGACGGCCATGACACTATCAAGGTACGGTTGTAACGACAAGTACATCAGAATATTGAGGCATCTATATGATGGCTGTCAGTCACCAGGGCCAGATTTCCGGTTTTATGTATAAGCTAGACAAGCTGAAGCTTAGGGCCTCGAGATCTAGGGGGGCCTCGGCCCACTCCACCAGGGTGTATAAAACTTTTGACATTTTCGTATTTTCTGAGTCTTGTCCTTTCAACAGTCAGGAGTGTTGGAGTCGGTGCGTGGCTGCAAGTTTAACAATGTCAGAACCAGCTCCGACTGTGCCCAACCTGCCTGCTTCAGGGGAGAAGAGATGAGGGTCCGGGCGAGGTAAAGGGTGGGTGAGAACGAGTAGCCACCCACTACTATAGGCAGAATGGTCCTTTCTATAGTTAGCCCTGCTCACAGTCTCTGATGGGGCTGGTTTCCCACCCACCGGGACCTCCCACGCTTTGCCCGCTGACCCTCGCCACTCTACTGCTCTCCAACAGCCCGCAGCCATTGCCTTACCTGCAGCCTGGACTCAGCACCGGGCCTGAGGTTTCCACGCTGCAGACTCCAACTCCCCTGAGTTTGACTGTGCTGGGTCCTAGTGCTAGTCCCCCAACCCTGGTAACGTCAGTGGCTGTTCCACTGGGTCTTCCCCATTCCCCTCAAACCAAGTGACCCCAGCTCTTCCCCATTCACACTACAGTCCGCATACCCCCCTACCCCCTGACCACCCACCAGCGCTCCACCAGACATCGCCTCGGCCTCAGTCCACTCACCTGCCTTCCTCTGGCCCCAACCCCCATCCCTGCCATGTGCTCACCATCCCCCATCCCTGCCATGTGTCCCCCTCAGATACCGAACGGTCTGTCCACAGCAGAGGCCTCACCTTTGTCCCCTTCCGTCCCCACCTCAATTAGTTCCGCGCCCGCTGCGATTTGGAGCTCTTCTTCCGAGGGCAGTCTTATGACAATGCTGCCAACATGGCTGGTAGGTACAAGGGTATGCAGCAAAAAACCTGGAAAAAAACAAATTTGCAAGATTTATTCCATGCGCTGTTCACTCATTAAATTTGGTGGGCCGTTCGGCTGTTGATTGCTGCCTTGATGCAGTGAACTGTTTTGGAATTATCAAATAAATTTATACCTTCTTTTCATCCCCCACAAAGAGATGGGCAGTTCTAAAATCATTTCTGCAACCTCAGTCAAAAGTGCCTAAATATTTGTCAGACACTAGGTGGGAAGCACATGCAAAAGCCACAGAAGCTATTTTGGAAAGTTACAGTGATATCACTGATGCCCTCAGTCATTTGTTCTCTGATGTTAATGTGAAGGGTGATACCAGGCTTCAAGCTAACAATCTTTTGCAGAAAGTGGAAGAACCGAAATTTGTGTTTATGCTGCATTTTTGGACCCATCTGCTAGGTCATTTCCACAAGGTCAACAAAGCCATTCAGAAATCCAAACTGTTATTGAGTACTTGTGCAAGTTTGTACAGTTCACTTCAGGATTTTGTAAGCAAAATTAGAGAAGATTTTGATGAGCTAGAGCAACAAGCAAAGTCCACCTTGCCAGATGTTAAATACAGAACTGTCACAGGGAGACAAAGAGTAAGGAAATGGCAAGGAAATGATGGAAGTGCACCTGGTCCTGATGCTTTAGATAAACTCTCTTCAAGAGATAAATTTAGGATAAAATCCTTTATTCCTATACTAGATGCACTTGAAACCAATTTAAAAAGAAGGGGTACTGTGTACACTGAAGTTGCACAACAGTTTTCCTTTCTTGCTAATCTGACCACATCTAAGCAAGAAATTCAGCAAAATTCAGAAGCATACCCAGAAGATGTTGACCTGAAACTTACTGATGAATTTTTGCACTTTCACTTGTAGGTGAGACAAAGCCACAGGCCTACAGAAGATCACTCTCTGTCTCATACAGTCCTTTATCAAATTATATACAAGGAAACAATTCAGATGGCCTTCCCTAATGTGGAAGCAACCTTGTGGCTATTTCTTAGCTTAATGGTCACCAACTGCTCGGGAGAGAGGTCTTTTTCAAGACACAAAAGAATAAAAAATGAATTAAGGTCCACAATCTCAAGAGAGGTTGTCTGCACTGAGCATTCTGTGCATTGAGAGTGACAAACTTAGACAAACAAATCTTGGTGAACTTCTGGATGATTTTGCTATGAAGAAGGCGAGAAAAAAACATTTTTGCTCTTAGTGTATTTGTAGTTTCTTTATTTCTTAATATTCCACATTTAATTCAAGAGACACTTATTGTCACATGCACCAATTGGTACAATGAAATTTGGGGTCACCATCCGATGTCGGAACGGGAGAACATTCTCAGCGACTTGGACTTCCGAATCGACCACGGCTCCCAAAGTGCACAGGCTGAGCTGGGCGGAGATTCATGCTGGCGGCCCTCAGCAACGGGATCCCAGGGCTCCGCAATGTTGAAATCAGTGAGGCCCGAGGCTGGGAGCTCCATAAACTGCAGCTCCATAATGTTGAAGCAGCAGGTCCAACACACCAGAGCTTCAAACAGCGATCCAGGTAAGGCATCGCCCGCTCCGCGGTGAATCCAATATGTATTTTAAAACCGACTGTTTAATGACAACATACAGAAGGATCTAAATGTGTCTCACTGTCACTGTCGGGTAGTCATGGGGGATTGGGAGGAAGGAGCCTCACAAGTGAAATAGCTTAGGGCCTCTCTCCATCCAAATCCAGCCCTGTCGGTCACACTGCTCAGCAACTATGGCTCTGAACCAGAGCCCTTCACTGTGGAAACTGGGTCAAACAGGGATGCATCATCGCACCCACCCTGTTTGTCGTCTTCATTGCTGCCATATTTCACCTCATTAGTGAAGAGCTGCACAGGGGATCCCTATCTTCTACAGAACTGACGGTGTGCTCTTCAACCTTAATAGGTTGAGGGCCAAGAGCAAAGTCAGTAACACCGCCACCATGGAGCTTCAGTATGCGGACTACTACGCCATTGCAGCACATTCTGCAGAAGACCTCCAGGGCATCCTGAATGCCTTTGCCTAGGCATAGAGCCATGGGCCTAGGCATAAATATAAAAAAGACCCAGGTCCTACATCAACCTCCACCCAACCAGCCGTCTACCCAGCCCACTATAAAAGTGGACAACACCACTCTTGAAAACGTTGACCACTTCCCCTACCTTGGCAGCATTCATTCCTCAAAAGCAGACATCGACTCTGAGGTCAACCATTGCCCGAGTTGTGCCAGCGGAGCCTACACCAGACTCAGGAAAAGAGTCTTGGAAGACCGAGACCTAAAGGCTCAAACAAAACTGCTGGTCTACAGAGCCATTGTCCTCCCCACCCTGTTGTATGGAGCCGAGTCATGGAACACCTACAGCAGGCACCTGAGAGCCCTGGAACAATACCATGAAAGATCCTTACGAAAGATTCTGAGGATCAGCTGGGAGGACAAACGCACCAACATCAGCGTTTTGGAGGAAGCCAACATGACCAGCATCACCACCACAATAATGCAGCACCAACTTCGATGGACTGCCCATGTCATCCACATGTCCAACACGCGTCTTCCTAAACAAAACCTGTACTCTCAATTGAAGGAAGGTTGACGAGCCCCCGGCGGGCCAAAGAAACGCTTCAAGGACAACATGAAGAACAGTTTGAAGAAATTCCACATCCCATCGAGCAACTAGGAGCGCATTGCACTGGACAGGTGCGCCTGGAGGAAATACGTGCAGGAAGGAGCTGCACATCAGGAAACGGAACTACGACGTGTCGCAGAGGCAATGCGACAGCACCGTAAGCAGAGAGGGAGAGAGAGAAGGGGGCTCGTCGACTACCAACTACCGCCAGTCTCCACTGCGATCGTGGATCGGCCTCTACAGACCCACAAGTAGATGACCCTATCGTTGAGTGATCGCCGATGATGATGTTTATATGTATATACACAGTGTGTGTGTCTCTGTGTGTGTCTCTGTGTGTGTGTGTGTGTGTGTGTGTGTGTGTGTATTTTCCATTCTATTTCCTTTTTATTCTATTCTATTTTCTTTCTATTTGTAGCTATCTTCTATATATCTATAATTATGTTGTTTTTACATTTGCGCAAAAACAGTACCCGATAGCACTACGATTTTTCGCCACCTGCTGTGCTCCAAATGCAACAAGTTTTGTTCCAATCGGTGGAACATTACAAAAGTTTTAAAAATCGTAAAAAAATCGTAAAAGTGCAGATTGGTCTCCACTTCAGTCAGCAGATTGGCCTTCTCTCCTGTTATTCGCCGGTATGGCGACACCCCTTCCAGCTCCCACTGTCAATCACCAGCGGCGAGGAGAATAAAGCTGAAGGAGCAGAGTGCGAGTGGGTCTGCATCTGCGTCTGCCACCACGACGGGCCGGGAGCCGGAAGTCAGGAGCCATTGAGTGAGGCCGGACCTGGGGCCGAGAACCGTTGAGTGAGGCCGGGGCCAGGAGCCACTAAGAGAGGTCGGAACTGGGAGCCGCTGAGTGCGGCAGGAGCATGGGCTGGAAGCCACTGAATGTTGCCGGTACTGGGGCTGGTAGATGCTGAGTGAGGTCGGAACACCCCCCCCCCCCCACATACACACACACCCCCTCACACACACACATCCCCCCACCCCCCTCCCGCCCACACACACCCCTCCCCCTACACAACCACTCTGCCCCACACCCACTGAACCCCAACACCCCCCCCACCCACACTCAAGCCTCCCACCCACACAACCCTTCCCCACCCACACACTCCCTGACCCCCACACAACCCCACCGCCCAACTGAACTGGCCTCCATCTGAAGCCATACCCATCCCCAGCTGCAAGAAGCTCTCCCGCCACCGGTCCCCGCTTGATGCCATCCCCGTCCCCAGCCACAAGATGCTCCCCACCAGCCCCGCCTGAAGCCGGTGGGGAGCGGCAGTGTTAGGCCATGGCAGCGATAGGCCACACCAGCGGCAAGGGTGGGCTGCGGCAGATCTACCCCCTCCCCACCGTTCCCCGTCAATCCCAGTCTGAAGCCGTCCCGCACCCCGGACGGGACGGCTTCTACAGAACGATCCTGCCAGCCCCTGCCTGAAGCCGTCCCCTTCTCCATCTGCAGTCCATGCGGCCCACAACACCCGTACTGGCCCAGGAAAAGTTAATTCGGCCCACAATGCCCATACTAGCCCTACAGAAACCAGTCCCTTCGTTCCACAACACCTGCGCTGGCCCCAGAAAAGTCCCATCGGCCCACAATGTCCGTACTAGCCCTCTGGAATCCAGTCACTTCACCCCACAACACCCGTACTAGCCCTCCAGAAACCCCCCTCCCACCGGCCATCGCCTGAAGCCCTCCCCGGCTGCAGGACGCTCTCCCCCACCCTGCTGGTCCCGCCTGAAGCCATCCCCCACCCCCAACTGCAGGATGCTAACACCCCCCCCCCCCCTCACACACACCACCAGTCCCCACCTGAAGCCATCCCCCACCCCCTTCAGGTGGGAGGGTAGGAAGAGAGGAGAGTGGAGGAGGAAGGATATTAAGGGAGAGGAGGGGATGGTGGGAGGGGTACGGGGAGAGGAGGGAGTTGGGAGGGGACATTGTGGGGGGGGGAAGGGGGGGGGGGGGGGAGAGTGTTACAGAGACGGGCAAAATATAGTGTACAACTGAGATGCATAAGGGGGCCCCATGATTGGATGACGGGCGAATCACTCGTACGTGGCATCAACTGCGCATGCAACACACACGCACGCTGTTGTATCAGATCTAGAATTACAGAGTAGTAGCGGTCAAATATGGGACAAACCAATTTACCCAATATACAGGATATCCCAACTAACACGGGACAGTTGGCAAACCCTCCTCATTTACATAATCTCCTGCCTCTTATCCATCACCTTTCCGACTCTGTCCACACTCCCGTTGCCCAAGTCCAGCCCCCACCTCATTTCTCCCCCATGTACACTACCATCTTCCCTCTTTGCTCAGTCCCGATGCATCCCTTAAAATGTCAACCATTCTCCTGCAGAAGCTGCTAACCCACCATGTTCAGTATTGGCTTTTAAACTATTTGCCAAGTAACCTTTGGGAAATTAAGTTCTTCCTACTATTACATCCCAACCCTGCAGCTTTTCCTGGAACTGCAGAGTTGAACGCGATGGTATTCCCAAAGTCCTAACAGACAGGAAACAGTTTACAGGCCAGTAAAATAAACACAACTTTATTATCAATATTAACGTTTGCTTTGGAGCTCCATTTCCCCAGCCCCGTCACAGATGAAGTCAGACTCCAGCTCCAGTCAGGCTTTCCAGAACTTTCACTCTTGCTGCTTTCACTGATTCTCGATAAACGCTGACTTGCTCAGAGGCAATCTTCTTCTACGAGGAAAGAAAAATATTTATGAACCTGCATGGCAATCAGAACCAAGCTCAAGGCACGTGGAACACTTCCTGGTTCTCTACAGAGTGCATCACTTTCCAACATATCCCCACACCCCACTTCCTGTTCTGGTTAAAGCTGCCATCCAGCTGCAGGACCTGCAACATTGCAATTACAGAGGCACCCACCCCTAGAGGGACCCACCCCTGGTCCACAGCCACTTCTTCCCTCTGGGTCCAAGTGCATTCTCACCACATACAACCTCAGACGCTCCATCTCCAGTCGGAAGAACTCTTCCACCATCAGATCCAACACATCCACTTTCAATGCAAGGAATTCACAAGCTGGGGAGTGTAGTTGATGTTCCACCCTTTTAGTAGTTCCAGTCGGGGTGGGGGTGGGGGGGGGGGAAGAGAATAAAAACAATGAATCACAACTCACTACCTTTAACAAATCAAGCAATTTAATTTTGGCAAGCAGAACAAAGATCAAGTCAATAGAAGATATACAATAGCTGCAGGAGTAGGCCATTCGGACCTTCAATGGCTGCAGATGAGACCAGTGAGTAGAAACATAGAAAATAGGTGCTGGAGTATTCGAACCAGCACCGCCATTCAAAACGTTCATGGCTGATCATCCAAAATCAGTACCCCATTCCTGCTTTCCCCCCCCCCCCCCCCCCCCCCCCCATACCCCTCGATTCCATTAGCTTTAAGAGCCAAATCCAACTCTCTCTTGAAAACTTCCAGTGAATTGGCTTGGAGCATTACAGAATTGTTAACTTGCTTTACGTTTCATCTGAGTTTCCTCACACTTACCAAGGCTCATATTCTGGCTGCCAGCTGTCCAACTCCTTCAGACAAAAGAAACACTTGGCGACATCTGGTTCATTCTCAGTCGGACAATGTACAAATCCAGCCTTGGCCATCTCAGAGAACAGAGGGACAGACAGTCATTGGTCAATATTTATTCATTTCTTCTGTCAATATTTTACTGGACAAAACACAAATGGCAATTTGAACTTTTATTCTGTTACTTTATCAGTGTCTTGAAGGGAAAGATGGTTTATAAAAAAAAAACGTAGCCTCCGACGCTGCAGCAAGATTATCCGAGTGAAATAACTACTTTAGAAGTTGAAGCGGGCTCTTCTGTCTGTACATGCTTTGTTTGATGATGTTCTGACTGACTCTATTTATATGTTCTCTGTTGTTTTTAAATTATTGTCTGTAACTGTGGAACTGTGCTGCTGCCTGTCTTGGCCAGGACTCTCTTGTAAAATAGATTTTTAATCTCAATGAGACTTCTCCTGGTTAAATAAAGGTTAAATAAATAAATAAAATTTAGATTCCAACAAGATTGAATTTGAATTATGTGAGGTAAGGGAAACGAATAGAGTAGGTATGGATACTATGAGTTTCAAAGTAAAAGAAGTACTGACACTTTTGAAAAATATAAAAGTGGATAAGTCTCCAGGTCCTGACAGGATATTCCCTAGGACATCGAGGGAAGTTAGTGTAGAAATAGCCGGGGCTATGACAGAAATATTTTAAATGTCATTAGAAACGGGAATAGTCCCCGAGGATTGGCGTACTGCGCATGTTGTTTCCATTGTTTAAAAAGGGTTCTAAGAGTAAACCTAGCAATTATAGACATGTTAGTTTGACTTCAGTGGTGGGCAGATTAATGGGAAAGATACTTAGAGATAATATATATAAGCATCTGGATAAACAGGGTCTGATTAGGAACAGTCAACATGGATTTGTGCCTGGAAGGTCATGTTTGACTAATCTTCTTGAATTTTTTGAAGAGGTTACTAGGGAAATTGACGAGGTTAAAGCAGTGGATGTTGTCTATATGGACTTTAGTAAGGCCTTTGACAAGGTTCCTCATGGGAGGTTGGTTAAGAAGTTTAAACTGTTGGGTATAAATGCAGGAATAGCAAGATGGATTCAACAGTGGCTGAATGGGACAAGCCAGAGGGTAATGGTGGATGGCTGTTTGTCGGGTTGGAGGCAGGTGACTAGTGGGGTGCCTCAGGGATCTGTGTTGGGTCCTTTGTTGTTTGTCATGTACATCAATGATCTGGATGAAGGGGTGGTAAATTGGATTAGTAAGTATGCAGATGATACCAAGATAGGGGGTGTTGTGGATAATGAAGAGGATTTCCAAACTCCACAGAGTGATTTAGGCCATTTGGAAAAATGGGCTGAAAGATGGCAGATGGAGTTTAATGCTGATAAATGTGAGGTGCTACACCTTGGCAGGACAAATCAAAATAGGACCTACATGGTAAATGGTAGGGAATTGAAGAATACAGTTGAGCAGAGGGATCTGGGAATAACCGTGCATAGTTCCTTGAAGGTAGAATCTCATATAGATAGGGTGGTAAAGAACGCTTTTGGTATGCTAGCCTTTATAAATCAGAGCATTGAGTATAGAAGCTGGGATGTAATGTTAAAATTGTACAAGGCATTGGTGAGACCAAATCTGGAGTATGGTGTACAATTTTGGTCGCCCAATTATAGGAAGGATGTCAACAAAATAGAGAGAGTACAGAGGAGATTTACTAGAATGTTGCCTGGGTTTCAACAACTAAGTTACAGAGATAGGTTGAATAAGTTAGGTCTTTATTCTCTGGAGCGCAGAAGGTTGAGGGGGGACTTGATAGAGGTCTTTAAAATGATGAGAGGGATAGACACAGTTGATGTGGACAAGCTTTTCCCTTTGAGAATAGGGAAGATTCAAACAAGAGGGCATGACTTCAGAATTAAGGGACAGAAGTTTAGGGGTAACATGAGGGGGAACTTCTTTACCCAGAGAGTGGTAGCGGTGTGGAATGAGCTTCCAGTGGAAGTGGTGGAGGCAGGTTCATTGGTATCATTTAAAAATAAATTGGATAGGCATATGGATGAGAAGGGAATGGAGGGTTATGGTATGAGTGCAGGCAGGTGGGACTAAGGGGAAAAAAGTTGTTCGGCACGGACTTGTAGGGCCGAGATGGCCTGTTTCCGTGCTGTAATTGTTATATGGTTAAGAAACCAAGTGCAAGTTCTAGGAGCAGAATTAGGCCATTTGGCTCATCAAGTCCACTCTACCATTCAATCATAGGGGGGAATGAGGGCCAGGGCAGTTTACTGTTCTGGATGTCAGATGTGGGAGGTCAAGGAATCTGATAGCCTTCCAGACATCCACATCTGCGACAGGTGCGTCGAGATGGGGCTCCTAAGGGACCGTATTAGGAACCTGGAGCAGCAGCTCGATGACCTCCGTCTGGTCAGGGAGAGCGAGGAAGTCATTGAGAGGAGTTACAGAGAGGTGGTCACTCCAAGACCACAGGAGCCACGCAAGTGGTCACGGTTAGGAGGGGCAAGGGGCAGAGGCAGGGAGTAGAGAGTGCCCCGGTGGCTGTACACCTTGACAATAAGTACTCCTGTTTGAGTACTGTTTGGGGGGGGGGGGGGGGCAGCCTACCTGGGAGTAGCGACAGCGGACGGGCCTCCGGTACAGAGACCGGCCCTGTTGCTCAGAAGGGGAGGGAAAAGAAGAGGAGGGCATTAGTAATAGGGGACTCTATAGTTAGGGGGTCAGACAGGCAATTCTGTGGATGCAGTCGGGAGACCCGGATGGTAGTTTGCCTCCCTGGTGCCAGAGTCTGGGATGTGGCTGAACGTGTCCAAGAAATCCTGAAATGGGAGGGAGAGGAGCCCGAGGTTGTGGTGCATATAGGTACCAATGACATAGGTAGAAAAAGAGAAGAGGTCCTGAAAGGAGAATTTAGAGAGTTAGGAGGAGAGTTAAAGAGAAGGACCGCAAAGATAACAATCTCGGGATTACTGCCTGTGCCACGCGACAGTGAGAGTAGGAATGAAGCGAGGTAGAGGATAAATGCGTGGCTGAAAGACTGGTGCAGAGGGCAGGGATTCAAGTTTCTGGATCATTGGGACCTCTTTTGTGGAAGGTGCGACCTGTACAAAAAGGATGGGTTGCACTTGAACCCGAGGGGGACCAACATCCTGGCGGGGAGATTTGCAAAGGCTACTGTGGAGACTTTAAACTAGAACAGTTGGGAGGAGAAACTCAAATAGAGAAAGCTAGTGGACAGTGTGTGAGGCAGGAGGTAGAGAAGGGAAGCACTCAGACCCAACATGTAGGGGGGGAAAGAAGAAAACAATAATAAACAGAATAAGAGGTGGTGGGTTCTTAAATGTGTGAGCAGAGAGACAGAGGGGTGTAAAATGAGGGTAGAAGCAATAGGTAGCAAGGTGAAAAGTAAAAGTGGCAGGCAGACAAATCCAGGGCAAAAATCAATAAGGGTTACTTTTCAACATAATTGTGTAAGGGGTAAGAGTGTTGTATAGACAAGCCTGAAGGCTTTGTGTCTCAATGCAAGGAGCATTCGTAATAAGGTGGATGAGTTGAATGTGCAGATAGCTATTAATGATTATGATATAGTTGGGATCACGGAGACATGGCTCCAGGTTGACCAAGGCTGGGAGCTGAACATCCAGGGATATTCAATATTCAGGAGGGATAGACAGAAAGGAAAAGGAGGTGGGGTAGTGTTGCTGGTTATAGAAGAGATTAACGCAATGGAAAGGAAGGACATTAGCTTGGAGGATGTGGAATCGATATGGGTAGAGCTACGAAACACTAAGGGGCAGAAAACGCTAGTGGGAGTTGTGTACAGACCACCTAACAGTAGTAGTGGAGTTGGGGATGGTATCAAACAAGAAATTAGAAATGCGTGCGACAAAGACAAAACAGTTATAATGGGTGACTTCAATCTACATATAGAATGGGTGAATCAAATTGGCAGGGGTGCTGAGGAAGAGGATTTCTTGCAATGTATGTGGGATAGTTTTCTAAAACAACATGTAGATGAACCAACGAGAGAGCAGGCTATTCTAGACTGGGTACTGAGTAATGAGGAAGGGTTAATTAGCAGTCTTGTTGTGCATGGCCCCTTGGGCAAGAGCGACCATAATATGGTCGAGTTCTTCATTAGGATGGAGAGTGACATTGTTAATTCAATGGTCATCCCAGTTTGGCAAAATAATAAATCAGGGAAGGTAGTGCATCCGTGGATAACAAGGGAAATCAGGGATAGTATCAAAGTAAAAGATGAAGCGACAAATTAGCCAGAAAAAGCAGCCTACCAGAGGACTGGGAGAAATTCAGTGACCAGCAGAGGAGGACAAAGGGCTTAATTAGGAAAAGGACAATAGATTATGAAAGAAAACTGGCAAGGAACATAAAAACTGACTGCAAAAGTTTTTATAGATATGTGAAGAGAAAGAGATTAGTAAAAACAAATGTTGGTCCCTTGCAGTCAGAAACAGGTGAATTGATCATGGGGAACAAGGGCATGGCGGGCCAATTGAATAACTACTTTGGTTCCGTCTTCACTAAGGAAGACATAAATAATCTGCCAGAAATAGCAGGGGACCGCGGGTCAAATGAGATGGAGGAACAGAGTGAAATCCAGGTTAGCCGGGAAGTGGTGTTAGGTAAATTGAATGGATTAAAGGCCAATAAATTCCCAGGGCCAGATAGGCTGCATCTCTGAATACTTAAGGAAGTAGCTCCAGAAATAGTGGATGCATTAGTGATAATTTTTCAAACCTCTTTAGATTCTGGAGTAGTTCCTGAGGATTGGAGGGTAGCTAATGTAACCCCACTTTTTAAAAAAAGGGAGGGAGAGAGAAAACGGGGAATTACAGACCAGTAAGTCTAACATCGGTAGTGGGGAAACTGCTAGAGTCAGTTATTAAAGATGGGATAGCAGCACATTTGGAAAGTGGTGAAATCATTGGACAAAGTCAGCATGGATTTACGAAAGGTAAATCATTTCTGACAAATCGTATAGAATTTTTCGAGGATGTAACTAGTAGAGTGGATAGGGGAGAACCAGTGGATGTGTTATATCTGGACTTTCTGAAGGCTTTCGACAAGGTCCCACATAAGAGATGAGTATACAAACTTAAAGCACACGGTATTGGGGGTTCAGTATTGATGTGGATAGAGAACTGACTGGCAAACAGGAAGCAAAGTATGGGTCCTTTTCAGAATGGCAGGCAGTGACTAGTGGGGTACCGCAAGGCTCAGTCCTGGGACCCCAGCTATTTACAATATATATTAATGATTTGGACGAAGGAATTGAATATAAGGGGTAAGAGCATTGTAAAAACAAGCCTGAAGGCTTTGTGTCTCAATGCAAGGAGTATTCGTAATAAGGTGGATGAGTTGAACGTGCAGATAGCCATTAATGATTATGATATAGTTGGGATCACGGAGACATGGCTCCAGGGTGACCAAGGCTGGGAGCTGAACATCCCGGGATATTCAATATTCAGGAGGGATAGAGAGAAAGGAAAAGGAGGTGGGGTAGTGTTGCTGGTTAGAGAGGAGATTAACGCAATGGAAAGGAAGGACATTAGTTTGGAGGATGTGGAATCGGTATGGGTAGAGCTGCGAAACAATAAGGGGCAGAAAACGCTGGTGGGTGTTGTGTACAGGCCACCTAACAGTAGTAGTGAAGTTGGGGATGGCATCAAACAGGAAATTAGAAATGCTTGCGACAAAGGCAAAGCAGTTATAATGGGTGACTTCAATCTACATATAGATTGGGTGAATCAAACTGGCAGGGGTGCTGAGGAAGAGGATTTCTTGGAATGTATACGGGATAGTTATCTAAACCAACATGTAGAGGAACCAACGAGAGAGCTGGCTATTTTAGACTGGGTATTGAGTAATGAGGAAGGGTTAGTTAGTAGTCTTGTTGTGCGTGGCCCCTTGGGCAAGAGTGACCATAATATGGTTGAGTTCTTCATTAGGATGGAGAGTGACATTGTTAATTCAGAAACAATGGTTTTGAACTTAAAGAAAGGTAACTTTGAGGGTATGAGACGTGAATTGGCCAAGATTGACTGGCAAGTAATTCTAAAAGGGTTGACGGTGGATATGCAATGGAAGGCATTTAAAGACTGCATGGATGAACTACAAAAATTGTTCATCCCAGTTTGGCAAAAGAATAAATCAGGGAAGGTAGTGCATCCATGGATAACAAGGGAAATCAGGGATAGTATCAAAGCAAAGGATGATGCGTACAAACTAGCCAGAAAAAGCAGCATACCGGAGGACTGGGAGAAATTCAGAGACCAGCAGAGGAGGACGAAGGGCTTAATTAGAAAAGGAAAAATGGATTATGAAAGAAAACTGGCAGTGAACATAAAATCTGACTGCAAAAGTTTTTATAGATATGTGAAAAGAAAGAGATTAGTTAAAACAAATGTAGGTCCCTTGCAGTCAGAAACAGGTGAGTTGATCATGGGGAACCAGGATATGGCGGACCAATTGAATAACTACTTTGGTTCCGTCTTCACTAAGGAAGACATAAATGATCTGCCGGAAATAGCAGGGGCCCGCGGGTCAAAGGAGGTGGAGGAATTGAGTGAAATCCAGGTTAGTCGGGAAGTGGTGTTGGGTAAATTGAATGGATTAAAGGCCGATAAATCCCCAGGGCCAGATAGGCTGCATCCCAGAGTACTTAAGGAAGTAGCTCCAGAAATAGTGGATGCATTAGTAATAATCTTTCAAAACTCTTTAGATTCTGGAGTAGTTCCAGAGGATTGGCGGGTAGCAAACGTAACCCCACTTTTTAAGAAGGGAGGGAGAGAGAAAACGGGGAATTACAGACCAGTTAGCCTAACATCGGTAGTGGGGAAACTGCTAGAGTCAGTTATTAAAGATGGGATAGCAGCACATTTAGAAAGTGGTGAAATCATTGGACAAAGTCAGCATGGATTTACGAAAGGTAAATCATGTCTGACGAATCTTATAGAATTTTTCGAGGATGTAACTAGTAGCGTGGATAGGGGAGAACCAGTGGATGTGGTGTATCTGGACTTCCAGAAGGCTTTCGACAAGGTCCCACATAAAAGATTAGTATACAAACTTAAAGCACATGGCATTGGGGGTTCAGTATTGATGTGGATAGAGAACTGGCTGGCAAACAGGAAGCAAAGAGTAGGAGTAAACGGGTCCTTTTCACAATGGCAGGCAGTGACTAGTGGGGTACCGCAAGGCTCAGTACTGGGACCCCAGCTATTTACAATATATATTAATGATCTGGATGAGGGAATTGAAGGCAATATCTCCAAGTTTGCGGATGACACTAAGCTGGGGGGCAGTGTTAGGTGTGAGGAGGATGCTAGGAGACTGCAAAGTGACTTGGATAGGCTGGGTGAGTGGGCAAATGTTTGGCAGATGCAGTTTAATGTGGATAAATGTGAGGTTATCCATTTTGGTGGCAAAAACGGGAAAGCAGATTATTATCTAAACGGTGGCCGATTGGGAAAGGGGGAGATGCAGCGAGACCTGGGTGTCATGGTACACCAGTCATTGAAGGTAGGCATGCAGGTGCAGCAGGCAGTAAAGAAAGCGAATGGCATGTTGGCTTTCATAGCAAGAGGATTTGAGTATAGGAGCAGGGAGGTTCTACTGCAGTTGTATAGGGTCTTGGTGAGACCACACCTGGAGTATTGCGTGCAGTTTTGGTCTCCAAATCTGAGGAAGGACATTATTGCCATAGAGGGAGTGCAGAGAAGGTTCACCAGACTGATTCCTGGGATGTCAGGACTGTCTTATGAAGAAAGACTGGATAGGCTTGGTTTATACTCTCTAGAGTTTAGGAGATTGAGAGGGGATCTTATAGAAACTTACAAAATTCTTAAGGGGTTGGACAGGCTAGATGCAGGAAGATTGTTTCCGATGTTGGGGAAGTCCAGGACAAGGGGTCACAGCTTAAGGATAAGGGGGAAATCCTTTAAAACTGAGATGAGGAGAACTTTTTTCACACAGAGAGTGGTGAATCTCTGGAACTCTCTGCCACAGAGGGTAGTTGAGGCCAGTTCATTGGCTATATTTAAGAGGGAGTTAGATGTGGCCCTTGTGGCCAAGGGGATCAGAGGGTATGGAGAAAAGGCAGGTACGGGATACTGAGTTGGATGATCAGCCATGATCATATTAAATGGCGGTGCAGGCTCGAAGGGCCGAATGGCCTACTCCTGCACCTAATTTCTATGTTTCTATGAATGCAACATCTCCATGTTTGCGGATGACACGAAGCTGGGGGGCAGTGTTAGCTGTGAGGAGGATGCTAGGAGGCTGCAAGGTGACTTGGATAGGCTGGGTGAGTGGGCAAATGCATGGCAGATGCAGTATAATGTGGATAAATGTGAGGTGGCAAAAAGAGGAAAGCTGACTATTATCTAAATGGTGGCCGATTAGGAAAAGGGGAGACGCAACGAGACCTGGGTGTCATGGTACACCAGTCATTGAAAGTGGGCATGCAGGTGCAGCAGGCAGTAAAGGAAGCAAATGGTATGTTGGCATTCATAGCAAAAGGATTTGAGTATAGGAGCAGGGAGATTCCTGGGATGTCGGGACTTTCTTACGAAGAAAGACTGGATAGACTCGGATTGCACTTACTAGAATTTTGGAGATTGAGGGGGGATCTTATAGAAACGTACAAAATTCTTAATGGATTGGACAGGCTAGATGCAGGAAGATTGTTCCCGATGTTGGGGAAGTCCAGGACAGGGGGTCGCAGCTTAAGGATGGAGGGGAAATCCTTTAGAACCGAGATGAGAAAAACATTTTTCAAGCAGAGGGTGCTGAATCTCTGGAACTCTCTGCCACAGAAGGTAGTTGAGGCCAGTTCATTGGCTATATTTAAGAGGGAGTTAGATGTGGCCCTTGTGGCTAGAGGGACCAGGGGGTATGGAGATAAGGCAGGTACGGGATACTGAGCTGGATGATCAGCCATGATCATATTGAATGGCGGTGCAGGCTCGAAGGGCCGAATGGCTTACTCCTGCACCTATTTTCTATGATTCTATGATCTATTATTCCCTCTCAACCCCATTCTCCCCAAAAGCACTATTGAAATTAGGTAATGTATACACATAGGTGTCACATTTATAAAGTCATGGAGCACAGAAACAGGCTTGACCCAAGTCATCCATGCCAACCAAGATGCCCCATCTATGCTGTTATTGTATGTGCACCATTCCATATATCCACCATACTATGTTGCCGCTCTGGTTCCTATTAAATGTTTCCACTCTTGCCCTAAACCTAGTCTCTTGATTCTCCTGATAAAATGACCACTCACCTCATCTATTCACTTCTTGTGTGTTATGCACCTTTAGAAGTTCACCCTTCAATCTCCTGCACTCCAAGTATTGAAGTCTTAGCCTATTCAATCTCCCTACAGCTCAAGCCCTTGTCCTGACAACATCTTTGTAAATCGCTGCATCTTTGTAACTCAACAGCACCTTCCCTGTAATACCACAAACAAAACTGAACACATTGCTCTGTCAATTTCTGTTTGCATTGGAAACCAACTTGCAATGTCCCCACTCCCCCTCCAAATCCAGACCAGAGGAACAATGTTACCACTTTCATATTTCCCTGTTAAATAAATCGTCACAGAAAGGTTTGTCCTCCGTATTAACCCAAGATTAACTCCAGCTCTAGGGCTGTGATCTGTCATAGAAAAAACACATTTTTCTCTGAATTAAGTTAAAATTCAAATGGAATTTTATACATAACTGTAGGGGAACAAGATATTTCATTCTGTCTGGTATTTATTTCGAAGGGAAACATAACTATATACAGATGAATGCAAGGAAAGAAGAAGTAGGAATATAAAAATGGACATCCATATTCTTCACACTCTGACAAAAATAAAAAGTGTCTTTTTACCAAGAACTAGGTCTTTATGCAACAGACATTTTACATCAAAGTATACATCAAAGTATGGGACATTCCCATTGGCTCATGGCACAGTTACCGTCAGGTACCAATTTTCATCTTCACCCAAAATAGTGACATTCAATATGTTCAGAAGTGATAGGAGCAGAATTAGGCCATTCAGCCCATCAAGTTTACTCTGCCATTCTTCCTCCTGGCCCTATTCTCCTGCCTTCTCCCCATAATCGGCAGTGCCTGAACTAATCAAGAATCTAACTATCTCTGCCATGATAATATCCATTGACGGCCTCCACGGCCTCCTGTGGCAATGAATTGCACAGATTCATCACCCTCTGACTAAAGGAACTACCTTTAATTCTGAAGCTATGACCTTTGGTCCAAGACTATCCCATTAGTGGAAGCATCCTCTCCACATCCACTCTATCAAGGCCTTTCACTATTCGGTAGTTTAAATGCGATTCCCCCCCCTTCTCCTCATCCTTCTAAACTCCAGTAAGTAGAGGCCCAGTGTCGTCAAAAGCTCAGCGTATGTTAACCCACTCATTCCTGGGATCATTCTCGTAAACCTCCCATGAACCCTCTTCGGTGCCAACACATCCATCCTCAGATATGAGGTCCAAAATTGCTCACACTACTCCAAGTGCGGTCTGATCCGTGCTTTATAGAGACTCAACATTACATCCCTGCTTTTGTACTCCTTTCGAAAAAAATTGCATTTGCTTCCTAATTACCAATTCGACTTGCAAATTAACTGTTTGGGAATCCTGCACCAGCATTCCCGAGTCCCCTTGCACCTCAGATTTCCTGATTCTCTCCCCATTTACAAAATCGTCTATGTCTTTATTCCTACTATCAGAATTATTAACTCCACATTTTGTTCACGATATTCCATCTTCCACTTCTCTGCCCACTCGCCAAACCTGTCAAAATCCTTCTGCAGTCCCTGCTTTTTCTGCACTTCCTGCTCCTGCACCTATTTTCGTATAATCTGCAAACTTGCCCACAAAGCCTTTAATCCCCTTATCCAAATCATTAAAATACAATGTGAAGAGTAACGGCCCCGGCTCACCCTGCGGAACACCGCTAGTCACAGGCTGCCAACCAGAAAAAGCCCCCTTTATTGCCACTCAGCCTTCTAGCATCCAGCTAACCTGCTATCCATGTTAATACCTTTCCTTTGATACCATGGGCTCATCATCTTTAGCAGCCTCACGTGCAGCACCTTATCAAAGGCTTACTGAAAATCAAGGTAAACAACATTCACTGACTCCTTTGTCTAATCTGCTATTTACTTCCTCAAAGAACTGCAGCAAATCGTTAGGCAAGATCTCCCCTTCACAAAATCATGCTGATTTTCAGCCTATTTTATCATGAACTTCTAAGTACCCTGTAACCTCAACCTTCATAATGGACTCCAAAATCTTACAGACCATTAAACTCAGGTTCACCAGCCCAATATCTCAATTCACAGGATCATTTAAATCTGAAGATGAGCCCAGTCACTTCCCTTGGATGAAGCACCATTTGAGTTTTAACCCAATTCAAAGTAAAACTGTTTCCACAAACCAGATCGCAGCCCAAGAGCAAATGTATATTATCGTCCACTTCCAAATGTTCCAGGCAGGAACAGATAACTATCAAATATTCCTGATAAACAGTCCAACAGCTGAACTATAGATTTCATGAAACAACAATTTAGTCCATTTACAGAAAAATGACTCAGCAGGAAACAGGTCCCAAATTAATCTCATTGCTTTCTCATCCATCCCCATGCTCACATTCTCTGGTGTACAGCAGCAGTTCTCAGTGAATGGCCAGTTTCTGAAGGTAGCAATCCGATTTTCATACGCATACATTAACTTGTACTCTAACAAGCAAGCAACATGGTCGACCATCCTGCTGCAAACAACACCACACACCGTTCCACACCCTTCCTGCAGGCTGATAATCAGCAACAGCCAATTAGGCACAATCAAGCCTTATTGAAAGAGTAAACCAATAACAGAGAGCTAAGCACTGGAGAAGCACCATGTTAAGTGAAATGCTCTGGCAAGTCTGACAAAGTTCTTTATTTTTTCAAACGAAAATAAAGTGATTACCCGAGTCAATATTAACAGCTGCTAAAATTAACGCTGCTCGCTCGAACTGCGAGGTGCTCCCGCGCTCACGTCAGCCAATAGCGAGGTTTCGACATTACCCGGGCCACCAGTAGGTGCTGCTACAGGATTCCCCCTCCAGAACCCGAGGTACGTAACCGAGCAGGAGGCTGGACACGGCGACCGCAATGCGTACTAACAACGGACGGGGCGGGCGAGCGATACAGGTGGAGCTGGCAGAACAGAGCCAGGGGACAGTAATGGTGCAGGAGGAAACGAAACAACAGGTGATGGGGAACAGGCACAACAGGTGCGAATGGACCGGTCGGCGGATAGCCCTACGCCGAGGCTGCTCCACCACCACCGGGCAGTCGACATCCGGTGGCCGGTTTAACATAGACACATAGAAAATAGGTGTAGGAGACCATTCGGCCCTTCAAGCCAGTACCGCCATTCATTGTGATCATGGCTGATCGTCCCCAATCAATAACCCGTGCCTGCCTTCTCCCCATATCCCTTGATTCCACTAGCCCCAAGCTTAAGTCGGCTTAAGTCGAGCGACGGAGACGATCTCCTCTCTACCCCTGACGTCCAACAGGAATGTCACGAAGCCGGGGCGCAACACCCGGAACGGACCCTTGTAGATTCGCTGCAGTGCGGACCGATGTGAATCCCTGCGGATAAACATGAATAGGCAGTTCTTGAGGTCTGGCAGCACATGCACTGGGGCTGTCCCATGCTGCGAGGTAGGGGCTGTCCCATGCCCACTCTCTCCCGGAGACTCACTAAAACCGCCGGGGCAGACTCCGGCTGCCCTCAAGCGCAGGGAGGAAATCCCCGGGCACCCGCAAAGCCAATGTATCCAAGTCTGCTTTAGGGGCCGTGCGGATGCCTAACAGGACTCAAGGCAACTGGTCGACCCAGTCCAGGACCAGTGAGCCGTGCCTTCAGTGCCGATTTCAGGTGGAATCGTTCCACTATCCCGTTGGCCTGGGGGTGATAGGCGGTGATGGGGTGCAGCTGTGCCCCGTATAGTTTCACCAGCGAAGCCCACAATGAGGACGTAAATTGAGCCCCCCCGATCGGTGGAAATGTCTGCCGGAACCCCGAACCGAGCAATCCAATCCACGAGCCCGGGAACAAGACGCGGCGGAGGTGTCTGACAGCGGAATAGCCTCAGGCCGTCTCGTAAACCGATCAACAACCGTGAGGAGATGCGTGGCAGTGTGAGACGGCAGCAGTGGACCCACTAAATCCACGTGGATGTGTTGGAAATGGCCCGAGAGAACCGCAAAGTCTTGCACTAGGGCCCGTACATGACGCTGAACCTTGGATGTCTGGCAGGGGATGCAGGCTCTAGCCCGAGCCACAACCTGCTTGCGGAGGCCCTGCCAGACAAAGTTGTCCGCCACCAGCACAGAAGTCGCCCGAATTGAAGGGTGGGCCAGGCCATGGATGGCGTAGAAAATCCAGCGGCGCCAACCCATGGGAACAATGGGGCGTGGGCGACCGGTGGAAACATCGTACAGTACCAACGTTCCCCAACCAACCGCAACCCTGCAGCGGCCGTCCTGTAGCCATCCATCCCATTGTCCAAGTGTTGTGATGCAGCAAATTCCATGTAATACACACCGTGGTCCACGGCCACCACAGTCCAGGAGGGCCGGGCGGGACAGGGCGTTAGCGACCGTGTTGAACTTCCCGGCCACGTGCTGGACGTCCGTCGTGAACTCTGACTCGAATGCCAGGTGTTGTTGCTGTCAAGCGGACCAGGGGTCTGACACCTTGGCCAAGGCGAATGTTAAGGGCTTGTGGTCTGTAAAGGCCGTGAACAACCTGCCCTCCAGGAAGTATCTAAAGTGACAGATGGGCAGGTACAGGGTGTGGAGCTCCCGGTCGAAACGCGTTGTAGTTACGCTTGGAAGACCTCAGCTGATGGCTGGAAAAGGCTAGCAGCTAACAGCAGCCGTCAATGAGCTGCTCCAACACCCCACCCACTGCTCCAACACCCCACCCACTGCTCCAACACCCCACCCACTGCTCCAACACCCCACCCACTGCTCCAACACCCCACCCACTGCTCCAACACCCCACCCACGGCCGTATCGGAGGCATCTACCGTGAGGGCAGTCGAGGCTGTGGCCCACGGGTGTACCAGCATGGTGACTTTGGCGAGTGCCTCTTTCTCGCCGTCGAATGCGGCCTCTGCCTCAGTGGACCACACAAGGTCCCGTGGCTTACCAGCGAGGCACTGAAACGGGGGCCGCATGATCCTGGCAGCTGCCGGCACGAAACGATGGTGGAAGTTAACCATGCCGACAAACTCCTGCAGCCCTTAGGCAGTGAGCGTCCGGGGGAACTGCCGGGTGGCCTCTACCTTAGAGGGTAATGGGGTGGCGCCCTGCGAGGTAACATTATGCCCCAGGAATGAACTTGTGCGGAGGCTGAACTGGCATTTGACGGGATTGACTACGAGTCCAAGGTCCTGGAGCCGCTAGAACAGCGCCCGCACGTGCGTGAAGTGTTCCTGTCGCAACCAGGATGTCATCTAAGTAGATGAAAATAAAGTCCAATCCCCTACCCACCATGTCCACAATCTCTGGAACGCCTGCGTGGCGTTTTTTAACCCGAAAGGCAGACGGAACCACTTGAACTGCCCAAACGGGGTGATTGTGGCGGTCTTTGGCACATCGTCCGGGTGAACAGGGATCTGATGATAACCGCGGACCACGTCCACCTTCAGAAAATAGATGAGCGGAGAAGTCTTGGATATGTGGGACAGGGTAGCGTTCCGCGGTCGTAACGGCGTTCAGGCGCCTATAATCCCCGCATGGTCTCCACCCCCCAGATGCCTTAGGGACCATGTGTAATAGGAAGCGCTGTAGTTTAGAGAAACAGGCCCTTCGGCCCACCGGGTCCGCGTTGACCAGTGATCCCCGCACATCAGAATCAGAATCAGACTTTATTCGCCAAGTAGGTTTTGCAACATACGAGGAATTTCATTGGGCAGGTCAGTCATACAATTAAAAGCAACAAATCACTCAAAAACACATTTTAACTTGAACATCCACCACAGTGACTCCTACACATTCCTCACTGTGATGAAAGTCAAAATAAAGTTCGAGTCCTTCCTTATGTTCTTCCTCGGTTGGCAGCCTCGAATCCTCCATTGATGGGATGGTCTGAACTCCAGTAGCAGGCGGCGTTCGGGCCCACCGCATCGAGGCGTTCAGCTCCTGCATCGGGAATGTCAGCATTGGAGCTCCCGACTAGCCTCTCCCAAGACTGCGAGCCCTTGATTGTAAGTTCACGGTGGTCGCGGTGGTCACGATCCCAGGCATAGATCCGCTCCGATGTAAGTCCGCGCCCTGCGGTGGGGGCCACGACAGTCCAATGCGGCTTCCAGCTCCAGCGATGGTAGGCTGCAGAGCCTGAAAAATGTGATCCGAAAATTGATCACATCTCCGGGAAGGTAAGAGCTTGAAAAAAAGATCCCCCCCCCCCCCCGATTCCCCCCCCCCCCCCCCCCCCCCCCCCCATAAACCAAACTGAAGAACATTAAAACCAACTTTTAACAAATTAAAAAATAACAAATAGAAAGAAAAAAACAACAGACAGCCGGCAGAGCTGCCAACTCCCCGGCGCCCCATGGTGGCCTTAATCATTAACACCATCCTACACCCACTAGGGACAATATTTACGTTTACCAAGCCTATTAACCTACAAACCTGCCCCCCATCAGTTTGCCTATCGGCCCAACAGGCCAACAGAGGATGCCATATCTGCGGACCTACCCTGACCCACCTGGACAATAACAACTCCTACATCAGGTTGTTGTTCATCGACTTCAGCTCCGCATTTAATACTGTCATCCCCGCCAGTCTGATCATCAAACTCAGCGGATTTGGCATCACCACCTCCTTCTGCAACTGGACACTGGATTTCCTCACCAACAGATGACAGTCTGTTAGGATCAACAACCTCACCTCCTCCACTGTCACTGAACACCGGCATGCCACAGGGATGTGTGCTCAGCCCTCTCCTCTACTCCCTCTTCACCCATGACTGCGTCCCTATGTATGGCTCCAACGTCATCATAAAATTCGCTGATGACACCACAGTGGTAGGACTGATCAGGGACAATAACGAATCAGCCTACAGGGAGGAGGTCCAGAACCTGGCAGCCTGGTGTACCAATAATAACCTCGTCCTCAATTCAAAGAAGACGAAGGAAATCATCGTAGACTTCAGGAAGACCAGAGGTGGCAGACATACCTCCATCCACATAAACGGGACTGAGGTGGAGCGCGTCTCCAACTACAAATTCCTCGGGGTACATATCTCAGAGGATCTGTCCTGGTCCCTCAATACCACCAAACTGGTTTCCGCCGCTGCATTCGCTGGAAGGGAACAACTCTACCGCCTTCTTCACCCCCCCCCCCCCCCCCCCCCCCCCTCCTCTTTGCACTGTTGTCAGTATTCGATCACTTTTCATTGCTTGTTGTGCAATTTGGTTTTGTGTTGGGAACATGAGATATCATTTAATTCCCGTTTCTTCGTCACAAATTTCTTTGTCTCTGCAGCAAACTGTCAGATCCCAGATTCAGACTGAAGTCTGAAGAACGTCACCCACTCCTTCTCTCCAGAGATGCTGCCTGTCCCGCTGAGTTGCAGCATTTTGTGTCTACCTTCGCTTTAAACCAGCATTTGCTGTTCTTTCCTACACATTTGGTCCACCGAATGCACTTGTTTTAGAGCAATGCCTGGCTCTGTAGAGGAATGACACAACACCTCTGTGTCTACACAACACCACCCTCCCTTCTTCTACCTAAGTCTAAACTCGCGTTGCAGAACCTCCTTCCTCTTCTTCCCAATGTCGTTTGTGCCAACGTGCAAATCTACTAGGACACGCTGGATGCAGGAAACATGTTCCCGATGTTGGGGGAGTCCAGAACCAGGGGCCACAGTTTAAGAATAAAGGGCAGGACATTTAGAACTGAGACGAGGAAACAGTTTTTCACACAGAGAGTTGTGAATTTGTAGAATTCTCTGCCTCAGAAGGCAATGGGGGCCAATTCACTGGATGCATTCAAAAGAGTTAGATAGAGCTCTTCGGGCTAGCCCAATGAAGGGGTATGGGGAGAATGCAAGAATGAGGTACTGATTGTGGATGATCAGCCATGATCACATTGAATTGCGATGCTGGCTCGAAGGGCCCAATGGCCTACTCCTGACCTATTCTCTATGTCTCTATGTATTACAAAGGGAGACCAGAATAGACCTTTAGCAGACACTTCGAGCAGCATGAGATGCAGAGATGGGAGATCCTCAACACCCCTTCAGAGGGAGAGGAAAAAGTATTGAGGCATCATAGACGCACTTGCCAAACTGACAAAGCCAAGTATAGGTTTAAACCATTTATCGATTTTGACCAACACCAAAACACTACAGCAGATCAAATGGAAGGGGCATGATCAATAAATTGTAATGCAACTTTATACAAGGGCCTCGAATATTAAACTCTACTTTCCCTACAATTGGCGCCAATAAGAATGACTTTAACCAGGGAATATAAGCAGGTGCAACCCTAAATTATAAGTAAGAACCTTGACAGGAAAATAAAATAAACAGTTCTAACACCATCCTGCACTAAACGTGACTCTATGGCTCTAAACCAAGAATTAATCCTTGTTAGGATGAAGGATACGACAATGAAAAATTGTGGAGCCCAATGAAGGCAAGTGGACAAAGAGGTAATGATAAGGTGGGCCAGATCAAAGAGGCAGTCTCTCGTGAGACTGAATCTCCACCACCGGGAACAGTGAGGACCAGAGATAGTCATCTCACTGTCCGCACACTGACAACCTAACCCCAGTGCCTGGTCACTGTGAGGGGAGCTTCTGTTGGCCTCTTGGTGACTGACGTGAAATGAAACTGATGAAGTGACAGCTACACCCAGAACCTCTGGCATCCAATGGCACAGCAGGAAACAGCATATCTGATTAAAGGCAAGAACAGCATTATTGGAGTCACACAGAGACACTGAAACCCATTGCACACCAACCCTCAGGTACCCATTGTTCACACACTCATTTCATTCTCTCCACATTCCCATCAAAGGGAATCGCCAGTGGTCAATTAATTGAGCAAACCCCCATCTTTGGAATGAGGAGAACCAGAGATATCCCTGGAACCTCTGGTCACAGGGAACGCAGACAAAATTCACACAGCAGTGCAGTGAGGAAAGGTCCTGATGCAGGTTCTTCACTTTGACTTCCCACAATGCTGACTGAGCTGCTGACTCAGCATCCTGTCTTTTGTTTCATATTCCAGAGTCCGCAGTCTCTTTAGTCTTCATCTCTCTCACTGAGCTTGTCCTTCTCTTGGTACGTTTGTACTTTATTTTTAGTTGAATTGTTCATTAGCTGTGCCTTCTAACTATTTACTGATGGCTGAAGGCCAGGTTTTAGTGGAGTTCAGTTTATTGTCAGGTGCACCGAGGTACAGTGAAAAGCTTTTGTTTAGTTTACTATAGTTTAGTTTAGCGATACAGCATGGCAGCAGGACCTTTGGCCCACCGAGTCCACGCCGACCAGCGATCCCTGCACACTAACACAATCCTACACACACACACACTGGGAACAATTTACAATTATACCAAGCAAATTAGCCTACAAATCTGTACGTCTTTGGAATGTGGGAGGCAACCGGAGATCCCAGAGAAAACCCATGCAGGTCATGCGGAGAACGTACAAACTCTATATAGACAGCACCCATAGTCATGATCAAACCCGGTTCTCTGGTGCTGTAAGGCAGCAACTCTACCACCATGCCACCATGCCACCCGATAAGCATTTGTTGTGCGAAAACAAATCAGTAGAAAGTCAATACATGATTACAATCAAGCCATCCACAATGTACAAATACATGATAAAGTGAATAACGTTTAGTGCAAGATAAAGTCCAGCAAAGTCTGGGACAAGATTTGATATGAGGAACAGTCGATGTAGGAGAATGATCCCAGAGGTTGCAGCTTTTGTCCCAGATATATCCAACCATGGGCCACCAAGGTCGAAGCTGCAACACCCTGACGAATGTTGAAACATTTTTTTGTCTCCAGTTGATTTGGTCTTCATCACCTCTCCATTGAAGCTTTGATATTCCACGTCTCTACCTTGTTCTGTCTGCTCCATAGAATCCCAGGAATTGGATGTAGAGATACAGCATTAAGTGTTTTCACTGCTGGTGAGTAGCAGCTGCCAAGTTGACTTGTTGAATTAATATGGACTGAAGAGCATGGATCCGTGGGACATCCGCACTGGTCCCAGCGGAAGCTGATGGAACCAGTGAACCGTTGGTGGAACCGGAAGCAAGGAAGGAAGTGCAGCGGATGTTAGAGAGGCTACGGGGGAAGCCAAAGGCACAGTACCAGTCATGGAGTTGGGCAGGAACCTGGCCTCCATCAGGAACTCGTTCTGCAATGGCAGCAACATCTAGTGAGAAAAAATGAAAACATTTAGTTGAATATCTCGCAGTCATTGGAAATACAATACAATACAATCTCTATATTACTAAAATTCATCTAGTTTGTTTGCCCAGTTTGTATTTGCGCAAAAACAGTACATGATAGCGCTACAATTTTTGGCCCACCTTACTTACCATTGTCCTGTGATGTAAATTAAACAAATTTCGTCAGATTGAATTTACGTTATTGACGTTTAAAACATTAAAAAAATAACACAGCGCACCCACTAGCCCCATCCCCACTTGTGTCTTTACTTGACAGTCATCACAAAGGACACCCCAAGGACCCCTCAACCTTCGCACAATTTCAGACCGCCATCTTTTTTTTCCCCATCATAACTGCAACCCAACGGCTCAACAGGTACGTTTTTAGTGGTCTGATAAACGACTCCTGGAGTTTTCAACAATACTTTATTCGAAAGTTCAAGTTGCAGCATACAGGCTTTAACAGACACGTCTGGCCACAACGGTGGTCAGCGCTGAACTAACGTGTGCAGGGGAAAAACCGCGCGCAAATAACAGCCCCTCCTGAGTCACGTGACCGCGCCTTCTGAACGCGGGGTTTGATCTCTGCGTGCGCTAGGGCCCCCCTATTGGTGGTAATGTGTGAGGGGACCCAGAAACGAGCGATCCACTGGGATACCAAAGTTCTCGCGCATGCATCAGCGGAGGTATCCGCTAACGGAATAGCCTCTGCTCACCTGGTAAACCTGTCCACGACAGTCAGTAAGTGGGCAGCCCCGCGCGAACACGGCAAGGGACCTACCATGTCAACATGGATGTGCTGGAACCTGCTATCCGGGACGGCGAAATCCTGGACCGGCGGGTGCACATGTCTCTGCACCTTAGAGGTCTGGCATGGGATGCAGGAATGAGCCCATGCAGCAACCTGCTTCCTTAACCCGTGCCAGACGAACTTCGCCATGACCAAGGCACAGGTGGCGCGAATGGACGGGTGCACTAGGCTGTGGAGCATGGTGTCAAAAATCCGACGCCACCAAGTGTCCGGGACAATAGGATGGGCTTTACCGGTGGAAATATCACAAAGGACTTGCGCGCCGGAAGCGCCACATGGCACTTCAACCAGCTTCAGTCCTGATTCAGCATTGCGATAAATCTCCATACCGGCATCCAGCTGCCCGCTCCTCATAATCAACGTCTAGACTGAGAGCTGAAACTTCGGGCAGTGATGGACGGGACAGCGCGTCGGCCACTACATTCAGCTTGCCTGCCACATGCCGAATGTCATGGCTGAAGATGTCCTGGTTGGGTTGCTCCTGGGCCTGGCCAAGCTGGCCATCCGCGAGTCAAGGCGCCAGACGGTGGAGGGCTCTACCCGAGCCGGCTGCCTGCCCCTTTTCCAGGGATACGTCCATGCCCGGGTGTGGATAGAAAGGGAATATGCCCTATTCAACCGAGGGGGGTTGAATGTATCCTGGACAAGGATTGCAATATAGTTGTTTAGCAGTTGCTTAGCATATTTGTTTGTCTTGTATTATGGCGGTGTTTTGTTTTATTGTATTGTAAATACTATTTTAATATTTGAATAAATATTTTTGATTAAAAAATAAATAAAAAGTAAAAACATGCCGAATGTCAGATGTGAATTCGGAAATGTAGGTGAGGTGCCGTTGCTGTCTGGCAGACCAAGGGTCAGAAACATTGGACATGGCGAAAGTTAACGGCTTGTGGTCGGTGAATGCAGTGAAAGTGCGCCCCTCCAGGAAATAATGAAACTGGCGGATTGCTAGGTAATGCGCAAGGAGCTCCCTGTCAAAAGCGCTGTATTTAACTTCTGGGGCTTGCAGTTGCCTGCTGAAAAATGCCAGCGGCACCCAGCGATTACATACATGCTACTCGAGGACGGCGCCTATCGCGACGTCGGAGGCGTACACGGTGAGGGCCATTTGGGCTGAAGCCCTAGGGTGTACCAGCATAGTGGCGTTGGCAAATGGGGTCTTAGCCCCCTCGAACGCTTTCTGTGCCTCTTCGGACCAGACCAGGCCCTTGGGCTTACCGGCCAAACACTGGAACAACGGCATGATGGTGGCCGCCGACAGGACGAATCGGTAGTAAAAGTCCCGATGAACGCCTGCAGACCCTTGACCGATAACGGCTTGGGGAAATGACGGATGGCGTCGACTTTCTCGGGCAGTGGTTTCGCTCCCTGAGAGGTGATGCTATGCCCTAATAACTAGATGGAGCGCAGACCGAACTGGCACTTCTTGGGGTTGATCACCAACCCATGTTTGTGCAGCCGTTCGAAAAGTAGGCGGAGGTGCTTGGTATGCTCTGCCTGCGAGCGGCTGGCCACCAGGATGGTCATCTAGGAATGCCTGGGCTGCGTCTTCAAACCAAAAGGCATTCTGAGCCACTCGAAAAGGCCGAACGTTTTAGGGATGTCATCGGGGTGGACCGGGATTTGATTATACCCGCGGATGAGGTCGACCTTCGAGAAGATGGTCGCACCTTCCAGATGGGCTGAGAAATCCTGGATGTTCGGGGCTGGATACCTGTCGGCTGTGGTTACTGCGTTCAAACGCCTGTATTCACACGTTCTCCAACCCCCAGATGCTTTGGGCACCATGTGTAACGGGGAGGCCCAGAGGCTATCCGACCGCCGGACGATCCCTAGGTCCTCCATAAGTTGGAACTCGTCTCGTGCGATGCGCAGTTTATCGGGCGGGAGACAGCACGCGCGGGCATGTACTGGTGGTCCTTCGGTGTGAATGTGGTGGACCACACCAATCGGGGCGCGGCCCTGTCGAACCGGGGCATGAGCAACCTTGGGAAGTCGGTGAGCAGGGCTGCGAACAGTTGCTACCTCAGCTACCTCGGCTGCTGCAGGGGCATTGAAGGGTTGCGCGGCCTAGCAGGGCGTGGGTCCGACGCAGGGATCATGCAACCACCCCATACATTGACCAACAATGAAAACGCGCGAAAGAAATCGGCCCCCTGGATCGGTTGAGCGACGTCAGCAACAATAAACTTCCACCTGTGCTGGCGGGAGTCGAAATTTAGTTTTGTGGTCCGTGTGCCATAGGTGCGGATATCGCTCCCGTTAACGGCCGAGAGGACAGGTCCCACCTTACCAGCATGAACGTCTCGGGCGCTTGGAGGCAGGATACTGGCTTGGGCACCGGAGTCCACCAGGAAATGGTGGCCGCAGTGGCGATCACGGACAAAGAGGCGTACGTTGGGGCCAATCGCGTTCGCCTCTATGGACGATCGGCCGGGGAATTTCCCGGAAACGAACAAGGGCTCCGACATCTTTGGGCTTCGGGCCCGTATCGTTGATGGTAGTTGCACCATCTGCGTTGACTCTAGACCACTGGCCGTGGTGATTCGTCTTCGACGCTGGGCTGGGTCTCTTCTCCTTCCCGATGTTGGTTCGGCTGCGCCCGTTGTATGTTCATGGGGCGGGCGACGGCGTGTACATCTCGCCGTCTGAGCGCCCACAGCTCGTCAGCTCTTTCTGCGAGCCGCTGCATGTCGCTGAAATCTGCTCCCGCTAGCATCAGCTGCACTTCGTCGGGCATCTGCTCTAAGAACGTCTGTTCAAAAAGCAGGCAGGATGGTGCCCGTCCATTAGGGCCAACATCTTTGCCATGATCGTCGATGGCCTTCAGTCGCCGATGCAGTCCATATGTAGCAATCTTGCCGCCCTGTCTCTACGGGTAAGACCGTAGGCGTGAAATAACAGGCCTTCAACCCTTTGTACTTGCCGCTGGATGGAGGGTCTCTGATATAGGGCAACAGCCTCGAGGCACAGTCCTGTGGTAATGCTCCTACCACATGAAAATGCATAGTGTCGTCGTGGTCGATGCAGTGTAAATGCAATTGTGCCTCCACATGGGCGAACCACACCTGCGGTTGATCAGGCCAAAAGGCTGGCAGTTTGAAGGCCGGTGAGCCCTGCCTCGTGCTGGCCGATTCTGCGGGAACACTCTCTTCCTGCATAATTCTTCTTGTCTAACGACGGCTAGACAGGTTGGGGCCACCAATTTAATGGTCTGATAAACGACTCCTGGAGTTTTCAACAATACTTTATTCGAAAGTTCAAGAATACAGGTTTAACAGACACGTCTGGCCACATCGGTGGTCAGCGCTGAACTAACGTGCGCAGGGGGAAAACAGCGCGAAAACAACAGCCCCTCCCGAGTCACGTGACCGCGGCTTCCGAACGCCGGGTTCGATATCTGCGTGTGCTAGCAGGCAATGCTACACCTTCTATTTTAATTTCTGACCCCCACCCCACCCCCGGCCCTGGGCTGAGATTGGAGATTGGACCAGGTGCGGGGACCGGGGGCAGGGTGAGGCCGCGCTGGGTACCATCAGTCTCTTCTTCCCCCTCCCCCCCAACTCCAGCACCCTCACCCCCATCCCCCCCCCCCCCCCCCCCACAACAGCCCCTGCCTCAAGTACAACTTCATCTGGAGAAAATGGGGCCGGCAATGGTTTTCATCGAGTTCTTGAGGAGGTGAGGCGGGAGACTGGGGAGATTGAGGGAGAGGGAGGGGAAAGTAGGGGAGGTGAGGAGAGGGAGTGGGGAAGGATGGGAGATAGAGGGAGAGGAGGGGGTTACGGAGCGGAGAGGGGTAATGGAGGGATGAAGGGAGTGACTGAGGGCAGGAGAAAGGAGAGGAAGGGAGAGGTGAGGGAGGGAGTGGGGGAGGGGAGGAGGACAGGGAAAAGAAGAGGGAGGGTGAAGAGGAGGGGGAGGGAGTGCTGAGAGATGAGGGGGAATGGAGGGGGAATGGAGGAGGATAGGGATGGCGAGGCGCATTTGGGGGAGGGTTGCCGTGACTCACATCACAACGGGGATATCTGACGTCACAACGGGAACCTGTCAGCCGCGCCTGCGCAGTTGGGGGCTATGGGTGAGTGCTAGAGTATTGCGTTGGGGGAACGGGACACAACGGGTCCCCCTTGGTCTAGTAATACTTTATTAGCCAAGTATGCTTTGCAACATACGAGGAATTTCATTTTCCAAGTCAGGCATACAAATAAAAAGCCTCAGAACACACAAAATTCATTTTAACATCATGAAAAACAGTAACACCTGTTATCCACGTGCAGACCGTGTCAGATGTAGGTTTGGCCCCAGTTGGCCAACTGACCAATCCTGGACGTAATCTTCATAAAATACAGTCAATTCTCTGAGAATAAGCAGTGGGTGAAACCTGCTTGAACCTACTTTGCTTCAATTTCGCCCCAAGTCCTTACAAGTTATGCTAAATCTCCCAATAAAGTTTTTCAAACTTATTCTCAGCCTGATGATGTCTCAACCTATGAGCATGAATCGGTCCATCAGCAATTATACTACCATCTGGGGAGGTCATGAAAACCATGGTCCTTTGTCACCTTGGGGAGTAACTCTCAGGGTAAACTGAATACCCATCAAGCGAGCCTTCACTCCAAGGTCAGGAGAAATCTCACTCCATAACATATTCGACACATCGTGTACCTTCGCAAAGGAGCTTTAATGATAACCTTGGGTTAGAAAACAATCAATTTCACATCTCAACAGCTGTATAATACAATGTGCTTTTTGTTCCATTCGAGTCGGAGAGATCACCATGTAAGTGAGCACTCAATATGTAAAAGAATGACTGAACTAAGAGGAAGGCACTGAGGCTGCTGTCCTTACATCAGTTGCTAATGGATGATCACTCTATCTCTTTGTAGTTCCCGCCTTTACTTTATTTGTCCGAGATGCCTTATATACCAGGTGCCCACCTTACATGTACTCCTGCAACCCTTGCATAGAAACATAGAAAATAGGTGCAGGAGGAGGCCATTCGGCCCTTCGAGCCATCACCGCCATTCATTGTGATCATGGCTGATCGGCCCCAACCTGTGCCTGCCTTCTCCCCAAATCCCTTGATTCCACTAGCCCCAAGAGCTCTATCTAACTCCCTCTTCAATCCAGCCAGTGACTTGGCCTCCACTGCCCTCTGTGGCACGGAATTCCACATGGTCCCAGATGTCTACACTTGCCAAGTCTCCTTTTTCTTGACCAGGTCCTCAACATTCAGATTTGAATTTGTGGGACATTGGCACCAGTATTGGGGAAGGAGGGGACTGTTCCGATGGGACAGACTCCATTTGAACCCAGCTGGAACCAGACTCCTGGCAAACCGTATAACCAGGGCTGCAGATAGAGCTTTAAACTAAATAGTGGGGGGTGGATCAACAAATTTGAAGTGTAAGGGTGGGGTTAAAGGGAAAGAGAGTGCAGGAAAAGTTATGGAAGTCTCCTGAATTAACGGGGTGGAAAGTTTAAGAAGGGATAGAGAGGGCCATCCAAGGTCAGCTAAAATCGGGACTAGTGTGAGAGGGGAGAATACAAAATGAAGGATGTTGTATTTGAATGTGCGCAGTATCAGAAACAAAGTGGATGAGCTTGTGGCACAGTTAGAAATTGGTAGGTGTGATGTGGTGGGAATTGCAGAGACGTGGCTGGAAGAGAATCGGAGCAAGCTGCCGAATCTTCAAGGTTATACATCTTTTCATTAAAACACACAGGTGGGCAGAGGGGGTGGGCTAGCATTTTTAGTATGAAATTAAATTTAGTCTTTAGCAAGGGGTGACATAGGATCAAACGATGTAGAGTCATTGTGGATAGAGCTGAGAAATTGTAAGGGTACAAATACCCTAATGGGAGTTATTTACAGGCCCCCAAACAGTAGCCAGGATATAGGGTACAAGTTACATCAGGAGATAAAATTGGCACGTAAAAAAGGCAATGCTACCGTGGTCATGGAAGATTTCAATATGCAGGTAGACTGGGTAAATTAGGTTGGTACTGGACCCCATGAAAGGGAATTTGCAGAGTGCCTCCGAGATGGATTCTTAGAGCAGCTTGTAGTGGAGCCTACCAGGGAAAAGGCAATTCTGGATTTAATGTTGTGTAATGAACCGGATTTGATTAAGGAATTTAAAGGAACCACTAGGAGGTAGCGACCACAATATGATGTTTTAATCTATTATTTGAGAGGGAGAAGGTGAAATTGGTTGTGTTGGTATTGTAGCTGAGCAAAGGGGACTACAGAGGCATGAGGGAGGAGCTGGCCAAAGTCGACTGGAAAAGGACCCTAGCAGGGATGACAGTGGAACAGCAACGGTAGGAATTGTGGGAATAATTCAGAAGATGCAGGATCTTTTCATTCAAAAGAGTAAGAAAGATTCTTGGGAGAGAAAGAGGTGACCGTGGCTGACAAGTCAAGGACACTATAAAACTAAAAGAAACGGCATATAACATTGCAAAGATTAGCGGGAAGCCAGAGGATTGGGAAGCTTTTAAAGAACCACAGAAGGTAACTAAAACGGCAATACCGGGAGAAAAGATGAAATACGAAGGTAAGCTAGCTAATACTATAAAAGAGTATAGCAAGAATATCTTCAATTATATAAAGAGGCAAGAGTGGACGTTGGGCCGCTGGAGAATGATGCAGGAGAAGAGATAATGGGGAGCAAAGAAATGGCCGCGGAGTTGAATAACTTTATTGCATCAGTCTTCACGGTGGAAGAGACCAGTAACGTTCCTGGAATTCAAGCGAGTCAGGGGATTGAAGTTCATGGAGTGGCTGTTACTAGGGAGAAGGTTGTTGGGAAGATGAAGGGGCTGAAGGTGGATGTCACCTGGACCTGATGGACTGTACCCTAAGATTCTGAAAGAGGTGGCTTTAGAGATTGTGGAGGCATTGATAGTGATATTTCAAATAGAGTCAGGAGTGCTTCCAGATGATTGGAAATTGCCAATATTACCCTGCTGCACAAGAAGGGAGCAAAGCAGAATAGTGGGAACTAAAGGCCGGTTATTCTGACTGGTGGTTGGTAAGATTTTAGTCCACTAGACTAAACATGGGAGGCCTGGTCCTCCTCACATGGGAGGCCTGGACCTCCAACACAACCCGTTCACCCAACGCAATAGTCCACCACTCACCCATAGCCCATAACTGCACTGGCGCAGCTCATTTCCCCTCATCCCCGAGCATTCCCTCCCCCTTCTCCCCATGTGTGGGAGGGGAGGAGGGGTGTATGTGGACGGGGAGGTGTAGGAGGGGGGGAAGAGGGTGGTGTGGGGGAGTGGAATGTGTGGCGGGGGTGTGGGGTGGGTTGGAGGTGTGTATGTGGGCGGGAGGGGTGTGGGAGTGGTGTGGGAGGGGGAGGAGGGATGTGGGAGGGTGTGTGTGTGGGGAGGTGTTTTGTGGGCGGGGGGGTTGTGTGGGGGGAGAGGGATGTGTGGGCGGGGGGAGCGACCTCGGAGAAAAGACGGGAAAGAGCCATGGGGAAGTGGGGGGCATCATGGGGAGGGGGGAGGAGCCAACAAGGGGGACCAGAGGGGTAGTGGCTGGAATTGGCGGTACGATGGGACTCACAACGGGCGCTGGTCGTTCTCCTCTGCCAGGATCAGAGTCTCCGCTTTCTGTTTGGTGACATCGGTGACATCTCCGACTCCGGGCTGGGCTGGGTCGGGTCTCCGACGCTGGGCTGCTGCTCGGGGCGGGGCTGATTCGGGTAAACCAAAAGTCTGGTTGGAAACCTCCGCAAGCTTTCCTTAGCTCCAGTAAAGAAGCAATGGTGCAGAAAGGGGCGGACCGTCCCGGTAAATGACAGGAGAAGAGACTAATCCGCGCGGCGCAGATTGGCAGGAGAAAAGATCGATCTGTGCACGCACGGTTTTTAAGATTTTTAAACCTCGCTAACTTTAATGACATTCAACCGATCATAACGAAACATGGTGGACTCACAGCACAGAACAGTGAGTGAACTGGCGAAAATTCGTAGCGCTATCACAAACCGTTATTGCGCAAATAGAAAGACCGCCAAAGCGGAAGATAACAAGATCAGAGTTTTAGTTACGTATAGATTATAAAGGATGAGGTTATGGAGCACTTAGAAGTTCACGATAGAATAGGCAAAAGTCAGCATGGATTTGTGAAGGGGAGGTCTTGCTTGACAAATTTGCTGGAATTCTTTGCAGAAATATATTGCAGGACAGACAGAGATGTAGTAGATGTTGTTTACCTAGATTTTAAGAAAGCATTTGATAAGGTGCCACATGAGAGGCCGCTAAGGAAGATGACAGCACATGGTATCAAAGGGCAGATACCAGCATGGATAGCAGGTTGGCTGGACGGCAGAAGGCAAAGAGTGACAATAAAGGGGGCTATTCCTGGTTGGTTGCTAGTGACTAACGGAGTTCCGCAGGGCTTAATGCTGGGCCCTCTGCTCTTCACGTTGTATATTAATGATTTGAATAAGGGGATTGAAGGCTTTGTGGCAGGTTTGCGGATGATACAAAAATAGGTGGAGAGGCAGGCAGTGTAGAGAAATCAGGGAACCTGCAGAAGGACTTAGATAGATTGGGAGAATGGGCAGCGAAGTGGCAGATGTAATGTAATGTAGCAAAGTGTGGAGTCATGCATTTGGTAGTAGGAATGAAGAAGTAGATTTCTAAATGGGTAGAATCCAGTAATCGGAGGTGTAAAGTGATCTGGGGGTGCTGGTGCAGGATTCCCAAAACGTTAATCTGCAAGTCAAATTGGTAGTAAAGAAAGCAAACGCAATGCTAGCATTTATTTCAAGAGGGTTTACATACAAAAACAGGGATGTAATGCTGAGGCTCTATAAGTCGCTGGTCAGGCCGCATTTGGCACCATATCCGAGGAAGGATGTGCTGGCTCTGGAGAGGGTCCAGAGGAGGCTTACAAGAATGATCCCAGGAATGAGTAGGTTAATATATGATGAACATTTGACAGCACTGGGCCTGTACTCGCTGGAGTTTGGTAGAATGAGGGAGACCTCATTGAAACATACAGAATAGTAAAAGGCTTCGATAGAGTGGATGTGGAGAGGATGTTTGACTAGTGGTAGAGTCTATGACTAGAGGCCTCAGGATCAAAAGATGTTCTTTTAGGAAGGAGATGAGGAGGAATTTCTTTAGTCTGAGGGTGGTGAATCTGTGGAATTCTATGCCGCAGAAGGCTGTGGAGGCCGTCAGTGGGTACAGTTAAGGCAGAGATAGATAGATTCTTGATTAGTACAGGTGTCAGAGGTTTTGGGGAGATGGTAGGAGCATTGGGGTTAGGAGGGAGAGATAGAGCAGCCATATTTGAATGGCGGAGTAGACTTGATGGGCCGAATGGCATTCTGCTCCTATCATAATCTTACGAACATATGACATGATCTTATGATCTTATGACCTTATGACTTATGATCTGATGATCAGAGTAACCACTGTGGAAGCGCTGCCTCACAGCACCAGAAGCCCGGCTTCGATCCTGACCTCAGGTGCTGTCTGTGTGGAGTTTGGTTCAGGTTTGTAGGATTAATTGGCTTTTATAATTTTCCCCGAGTGTGCAGGCAGTGGATGTGAAAATGGGATAACTAGAACTAGTGTGAAGAGTTCGATGGAGCTCGATAAACAGTGTGGACTCGGTGGATCGAAGGGCCTGTTTCCATGCTGTATAATTCAATCAAACATCCCACATTAGCCAGGGTTTCTACTTCCCGCCAACTTTCCCCTTCACTGTAACATATATACGTTGGCCCTGAACTCTTCCTGTCTCACTCTTACTTGCCAAATGTCCCTTTACCTGCAGTCTCTGCCAATCCTTTGCAAGTTCCTGTTTAATACTATCAAAATGATCCCAGCCCAATAGAGGACTTGTGAACCAGCCCTATCTTGTTCCATAACTATTTTAAAACTAATACAATTATAGTGACTGGTCCCAAAGTGCTTCCCCACTGACACTTCAGCCATTTGCCGTTTACTTTCCCCAAGAGGAGGTCCAGTGTTGTCCCCTTCCAGGTCGGTCCATCTACACACTGCTTGAGAAAACTTTCCTGGACATAGTCTGCCCCATCTAATCCCTCAGCACTGTGTCTATCCAAGCTTTCCCAGAATGGATAACCTCACATTTCCCTTGGACTACCACAGCATAGATACACTAAATTGTCTTTTCAGATGCAGGGCTGAGATTGAACAAATAAACCCCATCGCATTGGAATCTAGAAGAGTGAGAATTGGTTTCATTGTGATGTACAAGCCTCTAGGATTGAGTTCATGCCAAGACCCTGCCTCCTCAGATCGGAGTGTCTAGAGTTGGAGTAGTGCACAAACTCTGTGTAAGAGATCGGCCTTTTCGAGAGGGAGTATTTGAGCCATTGGCAAGTAGATTAATCATTAGAACTAGAGGGTATTGTTCATGATGTTTTAGAAGTGGTTAGATTTTACCAGTGTCAAGTTTGGGCTAAATATCTTGTCTTTGGTCATATTTATCAGGCAGGAGGTACATGCTCGCTTTTATGTTGACCTTTTATGTTTACTGGAGATCTGTGACCCGCTGGGACTTCCATTGTTTAGGAGTTATACAACAGACTTGGACATACTGTAATTACAGGTGGATTGCTGGTCGGTTTGCATTTGACACCTAGATTGGGGAGTTGTAGATAATGCGGAAGGTTCTCAAAGATCAGCTACAGAAACGGGTGGAGATATGGCTGATGGAGTTTCATCAAAGTTATTGCGAGTGTTTGCACTTTGGGAGATCGAACGTAAGGGTAATGTGTACAATTAAAAGCAAGACCCTTAATAGCACTGATGTACTGAGGGATCTTGGAGTCCAAATCCATAGCTCCATGGAATTGACAACACAAGTAGATAGAGTTGTAAAAGGTGGTGTGGTTGCCTTCGTTGGTTGGAGCATTGATATGTTAGAAAGACCTGTAGCAGCATTACAGGAGCGGTTATTTGGAGTATTGAGTGCAGTTCTGGTTGCCCCATTAGAGGAATGTCATCGAGGCTTTACAGAAGGTGCTGGAGGTTTACCACAATGCCTGGATCAGACGGCTTCAGCTACAGGAAGAGGTTGCACTGACTTGGATTGTTTTCGCTAGAGCGTTGGATGCTGAGGGGAAGCCCAATAGAAGTGTATAAATTATGAGAGGCATTGACAGAGGAGACAGGAAGAACCTTTCTCCCACAGTGGCAATGTTAAAGACCAGAGAGCATAGTTTTAAGTTGGGAGGAGCACGTTTTATACACAGAGACTGGTGGGTGCCTGGAATGTGTTGCCATGGATGATGGTGGAGGCAAAAGCCATAGTGCCATTTTAGATGCTTGTGGATAGGCAAGAAGCAGAGGCATCTGGATCACGTGCGGGGGGGGGGGGGGGGGGGGGGGGGGGGGGGGGGGGGGGTGGGGGTTGGTTAACTTGGCATTATGTTTAGCACAGACGCTCAAGCAAAGGGACAACTGTGGAGGAGCCAGGAGAAGTAGTGAGCACATGGCATGGATACTCCTCTTCTGTATTCGCTAAAGTGGAAGGTGCTGCAGTTGGACAATTTGGTAGGATGGGAATGCGTTGGCAGTGAATTTCCACAAGTTATCATTAAAAAAATATTATTTGGATTAAAATCGGTTAATCCCTGGGTTCTGACAGAGATACTTAGAGATCTAATCTTTACTTGCCCAAATGATGACGGGAAAACAACAAATATGTTGGCTTTGTCAACAAAGGGCACATCAGGTATATTATATCAGACGAGCAGGTCTATGAATCCAATGTCATTGGTAGGGAAATTACTGGGAAAGGGCAGGATTCATCTAGCTTTGAATAGGCAGGATTTGAACAAAGGTATTTCAGCATGGATTTGTTGATGGGGAGATCCTGTCTGACTAATTTAATTGAATGTTTTGAAATAGAAACATAGAAACATAGAAATTAGGTGCAGGAGTAGGCCATTCGGCCCTTTGAGCCTGCACCGCCATTTAATATGATCATGGCTGATCATCCAACTCAGTATCCCGTACCTGCCTTCTCTCCATACCCTCTGATCCCCTTGGCCACAAGGGCCACATCTAACTCCCTCTTAAATATAGCCAATGAACTGGCGTCAACTACCCTCTGTGGCAGAGAGTTCCAGAGATTCACCACTCTCTGTGTGAAAAAAAATCTCGTTCTCCTCATCTCGGTTTTAAAGGATTTCCCCCTTATCCTTAAGCTGTGACCCCTTGTCCTGGACTTCCCCAACATCGGGAACAATCTTCCTGCATCTAGCCTGTCCAACCCCTTAAGAATTTTGTAAGTTTCTATAAGATCCCCTCTCAATCTCCTAAATTCTAGAGAGTATAAACCAAGTTTTTCATGGACCCAAACTATTTTTGTTGAGGCCAGCATGGTAAGATTGAGCAAGACTTGAGTAAGATTTTGACAAAGTCCACAGGAAAAGCTCATCTAAAAGGTTGAAGCCGATGCAATCTAGATCAAGAAGGCAAATTTGATCTAAAATTGGAAGATGGTGTGACCAGTGGTATCACAGGGATCAGTCCTGGACTTTATTGTTTCATATACAGTTCAATGATCTGGATATGAATGTAGGAGGTGTGATTGGTAAATATGTGGATGACGAGATGAGTGTTGTTGATAGTGGGGGATGTAATTTTAAAGGCTGCAAAACAATATAGATCAGCTGGAAAATCGAGCAGGCCAATACTAGATAGAATTCAATCTTCATAAGTGCAAAGTAATGCACTTACAATGCGCAAGTTCTAATAAAATTAGGGCAGACACGTAGAATGATAGGGCTCTGGGATCAATGACATTGCAGTGGAGAGGGTGCAAATGAGATTGACCATGATGTTGCTTGGGATAGAATCTTTCACTTATATGTAGAGACTGGAAAGGTAGGGATAGTTTTCCTTGCAAAAGAGCAGGCTGAGAGTGGTCACAATGGGGAGCATTGCAGACAATGTTTCCCCGCACCAGAGGAATCCATCTCCAGAGGGCATAGATTTTACCACAGAGATAGGATGCTTGGATGTGAGGAAGATGTGTACATGGACTTCAGTAAGGCATTCGACACGGTGCCGCATGGTAGGCTGCTCTGGAAGGTTAGTTCTCATGGGATCCAAGAAGAGATAGCTGAATGGATAGCAAATTGGCTACTTGGAATAAAGCAGAGGGAGATGGTGGAAGGTTGCTTCTCAGAATGGAGGCCTGTGACTAGTGGTGTGCCACAGGGTTCGGTGCTGGGCCCGTTACCGGTTGACGGTGCGACCTATGTTGCAGCGGCCCCTGCAGCCTTCTGTCTATTTTTATTTTTTTTGTCCAGTTAAATGTAGTTGTTATGTTCTTTTATACTGTTTTTAACTGTGTATATGTGGGAGGGAGCAGGGGAGGGGGAACTTTTAAAATCTCTTTCCTGCAGGGGAGACCCGACCTTTTTCCTGTCGGGTCTCCGTTGTCGTTGGGGCCTAGCACCGTGGAGCGGCCTCCAGCCGGAACGACCTGGGGGCTCCAGTCGCGGAGCTGCGGGCTCACCATCATGGGGCTGGCCGGCCTCGGAGCTTGGGGAGCGGTGGTGGCTTGCTGCTGCGGCCCGACTCCGGAGCTCGGAGGCTCCAGCTGCAGACCGGTGGACTGGAATATCGGGAGCTCGCGTGTCCGGGTGGGAGACCGCTTTTAAGAGCTCCCGCAACGGCAACTCCTCCCGCCCGTGTAGCGGGGTTGGAACGACCCGGAGCGGGGCCGTACATCGCCCGCCTGGGGCTTTAACATCGGGAGAAAAATGGAACACAGGGGAGAGAAAAGACTTTGCCTTCCATCACAGTGAGGAGGAGATTCACTGTGATGGATGTTTGTGTGAATTAAATTATTTGTGTGCCTTGTAGAAATTGTTCTGTTTGTATGGCTGTAGAAACGGAGTTTCGTTTGAGCCTCATTTGAGGTTCAAATGACAATGAATAAATATTGTATTGTATTGTACTCTTTGACATCTACATCAATGATTTGGATGAGAACAAACGGGGCAAGGTTAGCAAGTTTGCTGATGATACGAAAGTTAGTGGTTTTGCAGATAGCGAAGATGGTTGTGAACGATTGCAGCAGGATCTCGATCGATTGGCCAGGTGGGCGGAGGAATGGTTGATGGAATTTAATACAGAGAAGTGTGAGGTGTTGCATTTTGGGACATCAAACAAGGGCAGGACCTACACATTAAATGGTAGGTCTCTGGGTAGTGTTGTAGAGCAGAGGGATCTAGGAGTACAAGTGCATGGTTCTTTGAAGGTCGAGTCGCAAGTAGATAAGGTGGTCAAAAAGATTTCTGGCACTTTGGCCTTCATCAGTCAGAGTATTGAGTATAAAAGTTGTGAGGTCATGTTACAGTTGTATAAGATGTTGGTGAGACCGCATTTAGAATATTGTCTTCAGTTCTGGGCACCATGTTATAGGAAAGATATTGTCAAGCTTGAAAGGGTTCAGAATAGATTTACGAGAATGTTGCAAGGACTAGAGGGTGTGAGCTATAGGGAGAGGTGGGGTAGGCTGGGTCTCTATTCCATGGAGCGTAAGAGGGTGAGGGATGATCTTATGGAGCTATACAAAATCATGAGAGGAATAGATCGGATAGATGCACAGACATTTACCCAGAGTAGGAAAATCAAGGAGCAGAGGACATAGGTTCAAGGTGAAGGGGAAAAGATTTAATAGGAATCCGAGGGGTGATTTTTTCACACAGAGGGTGGTGGGTGAATGGAACAAGCTGTCAGAGGTATTTGAGGCTGGGACTATCCCATCGTTTAAGAAACAGTTGGAGAGGTACATGGATAGGACAGGTTTGGAGGGCTATGGACAAAGCGCAGGCAAGTGGGGCAAGGGTAGCTGGGACATTGTGGATGAGTTAGGCTGAAGGGCCTGTTTCCACACTGTATCGCTCTCTATCTTGTTTTACCGAGCGTGGATGGAAGCGGGAATGTACTGCCTGATTGGGGTGGAGGTAGATAGTCTCACAGCATGCAAGAGGAATCTGGGTGGGCGCATAAATGACCAAGACAGAGAAGGCTTTGGGTTGAGTGTTGGTAAAAATGCACTCACCGAGAATACTTGGTGGTTGGCATGGACACTGGGCCAAAGGCTGTGTGGCCCCAAGATTCTGTCAGTCTAATTCATATTTAACCTTGGGCCGATTTGTGGTACTCCAGAAAGGATGTTAAGGCCCAGAAAACACAAAATACTCCAGACTGAGGGGTTACATTGTCATTTTAAACAAGAGAAACTAGGAATTTTCTTCTTGGGGACCAAGAAGTTTGGGAGTAAGTGTGGGCAAAAAATAATGACTGCTTCAATTATAAATAGTTCCATGACCACGGGACACATTTTAAATTTGACCAAAAGAATGCAAGAGATTTGTGAGAGGAAGAGTATAACCTGCCATCATGTTTAATACACATGTGATGGGTGTGTACCTGTGTTGTACTGGTTTGTGTTCTAATATTACAGCCTCGGGACCTTATAGCTTATACACCGCTGCTCTTACACAATTTTAATCGTGAAGAAACTTCAGCTCCAGAACATAAAGCATCTCAAGGTGAATCATGTCATATTTTTGGCTATCCGTTAGTCAGGATTCAGAGTGTCATGCTGCACAGAAACAGGGCCTTCAGCTCACCATGTTCACGCTGACCAGTAAAAAACAATACAGGTGCACAACCTTTTATCCGGTGTTCCGGAAACCGAAAAACTCCGAAAACCGGCCATTTTTTCCAGATGTCGTCTGCGCACCAAAGCTCGCGTTTGGCGCCAAACTTGACCCGAAACGACCCACGGTCAACCCAGGCCTGTATTACTGCAGCGGCTGCCTCCTCCCCGGAGACCGGGAGACGCTTAAACATCTGTAAATCATTGCTTAAATGTTAGTCAGTTAGTTTGGAGGGCTTTTATGTGAAGGGGGGGTGAAGGGGTAAACTTTAATTCTTAGTCCCCTACCTGGTCGTAGAGGCGGGGAGCGGTCAATGCCTTACCGGGTCGCCGTGCAGTAAGCTCCGCAGCGCTGTGGCCGGTGGGGCTGCGGGCGGAGCCGGTTGTAGCTCCGACCCCGGCAACTCTACCCCTGGCTGCGAGGCGCTCCAAATCCAGCGCGGCCCGCGGCCGGATGCCCCCCACCCCAGCTCCGCGAATGTCGGGAGTCGGCGGCGTCGCAGCGCTGGGATACCAGCGGGGAGCGGGCAATGCCTTACCGGGTCGCTGTGCGGCAAGCTCCGGAGCGCTGTGGCCGCCGACCCAACGTTCGCGGAGCGTCGCTGGATTTGGAGCCGCGCAGCCAGGGGTAGAGTTGCCGGGGTCGGAGCTCCAACCGGCGCCGCCCGCGGCCGGACGGAGCCCCCAGCTCCGCGAGGTTGGGAGTCGCCGACCAGGTAGGGGACTAAGAATTAAAGTTTCCCCCTTCACCCCTACTCCACCACCACCACCACATAAAATCCCTCCAAACTAACTGACTAACATTTATGCAATGATTCTCCCGGTCTCCGGGGAGGAGGCAGCTGCTCCAGACTTTTCAAGCCGCCCGCGCTACCTACCTAATCTACGCTAAAAATCTTCCATTCGGAAATCCGAAAATGTCCGAAATCCGACAAGTGGCTGGTCCCAAGGCTTTCGGATAAAAGGTTGTGCACCTGTATACTGATTTTGTCCCCCAGTACTTGGTCCGTAGCCTTTCCTTTGTGCAGAGCCAGCAACATATTGGGCATTACACAAATGTGACCAAGACCCAGAGGAAACGGGAATCCTATTTGGTCTTTTCCACTGTATCATTGATTTGTGGGACTCACTGTTTGTCCTTGGATGCTGTGCTGCTGCTTATTGAACTTTGGAATCTTTCCAGCAACTCTGTCCCTGTGCTTCCGACTGCAGATATGCTGACAAGAGAACAAAATGTCACAATTACTCACAAACATATCAGAAGGTGTCAAATTCATTGAAGTTGACCCTGTTACAGCATTGGGCACAGTCACCAGTTTTGGGCTTGGTGCACGAGGCTGAGGCAGGAGACATTCAGTGGGGCAGAGATCACTGGAGCAAGACATTGCTCCCCTTTACTCAGATTCCTTTGCTGTAAAGTCCAACACACAATCTGGTGTTCGATTCACTTGTGGTACCTGCATTTTAACTTTCTTTGAGATGTGTCACGACCACCTAGGTGTCAGTGAACCTCTTACTGGTTAAAAAAATAGTCTGCTTTTCTATATTTTTCTGCTGAAATGTATGGTCTGACGATTTGCACCATTTGATGCGTAATGTGTAGTCACATTGCCCAGTGCCTGAATCTTCTTTGCATCTTCCTTGCACCATGCATTATGCATTACACCATACATAAAAAACTGTGAGCCATCAGTAATCTTTGATATATTACAGATGGACTTGTTCACCGCATCCGAATCATCAACATTGAATGTAAACAGTGGGGATCCCATCGTACTGACTAATCACAGCTTCCCCACCAAACAATGATCATTTAGATCATCACTTTTTCCGTACCAGTCCACTTCAGTTTATTCCTCCCAATCACATCTGTCTAACTATGCTTAACATGTCCTTATGTGAAACTGCACTGGAGATCTTGTGTCCATATAAGCCATGTCCTCTTTGTTTTCTGCAAGTGTACCTCTCAGACAGCTTTTGTTTTTGTTGTTTATTCAGGAGATTTGGGCTGAGCCTACATTTAATTACCTGTCCCTGTGAAGTGGTGGTGAGTTGGCTTCATGGACCACAGCTGTCCTTGAAGTGTGGCCAGATCCAAACGTTGTTTGGGAGCCAGTTCCAAGATTTTGACTCATTGACGATGAAGAAACTGATTTTTAAATATGATTGTCCCTTCCATAAATCCATGTTGACCATATGCAATCGATTATATATTAGAAGTGCACTGTTACCACCACCAGGATGATAGATTCCAGCATTTCCTAGCTACTGGTGGTGAGAAAACTGATCAGATTTTGTCATGTTCACCTTTAATCCTTTACTGAATAGTAGGATTATATTTGTTACATACCAATCTCTGGGAATTATTATAAAAACTTCGGAAGTGTGGAAATAACATGCAGTATAGCTACTGTGCAAGAATGTTCGTGATTAGCAAATCAAGAGTTTAGCAAACTTAGTAACTGCTTGTAATGTCTCTATTATGCTTCCCTGTATGTTTCCTCATTTCTTTGGAATATATTTATCTGCAGCTGCAGATAGCAGCCCCCTGTACATATATTAAAAACTGCTAATCGGAAGAAAGTAGCATGGCAATGGTTATAAAGTCGTGGGGTTTTTTGGTACTTTTATACTTTTGGACTTTGTAGTAATTAAAGCATGACTTTAGTCACGTAGACCTGCTTGCTCTATGGTATATACAGTAAGATATCGGTGAAATACTTGCAGCAGAGTCTGGCTTAGTAGATCACAGATTGTCCATGATCAGGTTAATAAAACCTCGCAACCTCGGTCTAGTTCCGGCAGTGTTTCTTTAAGTAACTTCCCTGATAACCACCATCTAGGTAACCAACTGAGGATTTATCTGCTGTTAGTCTCAATGATTTGTAACCCACTGAGAAGCGCGGAGGGGTATGTAGTTGTGCGCAAGATCGCGCGGCGCTCTGAAATTTTGTAGCAAACAAAATCTTTGCGTGCCACCGGCCTGTCGTGGAACCGACGGCCAAAGTGGGACAGGCCCAAGACCCTGACGAGACACAACGTCTCACCTCCAACAGCAGCAGAAGCAGGCAAACGATCGCCGAGCTCGGCCTGGGGCTCATGGCCATTGCTGATCCGGATCCGCCCCCACTTCTACTCCCAGAGCAGGCCCAAGAAAATTGAAGATAGACACAAAATGCTGGAGTAACTCAGCAGGACCGGCAGGATCTCTGGAGAGAAGGAATGGATGACGTTTCGGGTCAAGACCCTTCTTTCAGACTGAAGAAGGGTCTCGACCCGAAACATCACCCATTGCTTCTCTCCAGAGATGCTGCCGGTCCCGCTGAGTTACTCTAGCATTTTGTGTCCATCTTCAAATGACGTCACGTGCTCCAGACGGCTGTGAAGTCGCGCGCTACCTTTGCCGGACCATCACGGCTCAACGCGACCAGTGGCACAGGGGCTTGAGGCTGTCAGAAAATAAAACAGGATATAGATCAGCTGCAGAAATGGGCAGTGAAGTGGCAGATGGAGTTTAATCTGAGCAAGTGTGACTTGCTACACTTTGAGAGAATGAATGTAAGAGGAAGGTATACAATTAATGGCCAGACGCTTAACAGCATTGATGTATAGAAGGATCTCGGGGTCCATGTCCATAACTCCCTGAAAGTGGTAGATAATGTTGAGTGAAGGCATATGGTATGCTTGCCTTCCTTGGTGGAGCATTGAGTGTAAGTCATGTAAGTCATGATGCAGCTTTAAAGGACTTTGGTTAGGCTGCACTTGGAGTACTGAGTGCAGTTGTGATTGCCCCATTACAGGAAGGATTAGAGGCTTTGGAAAGGCTGCAGAAGAGGTTTTCCAGGATAATGCCTGGATTAGAAGGTATTATGAATAATGTGAGGTTAACCATATAACAAGGTTAGACAGACTCAAATAGTTTTCTCTACAATGTTGATGGTTGAGAGAAGAATTGATAAAAAATAGTGACAACATAGGCAGTCAGATTACTTACCCAGGTGGGAATATCAAAGACTAAAGAGCGTAGCATAAGGTGATAGGGGCAAAGTTTAAAGGAGATGCACGGGGCATGTTTATTTACATTAAGGACAGTAGGTGCCTGGAATGTGCTGCCAGCATGGATTCTACCTGACCCGCTGAATTCCTGCAGCACTGCAGTTTGCTTTGCTCGTGCCTTTTTACATTACAATACATTCACCCCACAACCCTCTATCTATATTACTAAAAGTCTGATCTTGACCGCTTTTGGCTCACTGTGGCATGATTTCCGAGAGAACGCCACCACCCACGGTTTTCATTTTTGGCCACCTCGCTCAGAACCACCCTCCGCTTTCCGTGACCGAATGATTTATCCCATTGATGAAAAATCTGAGAGATATTAATGTTTTTTTTAAATTTACCATTCTCTCTGCTGCCCCTGCTGGTGGGAGGGGGGAAACATAGAAACATACCATTCGCTTTCCTCACTGCCTGCTGCACCTGCATGCCTACTTTCAATGACTGGTGTACCATGACACCCAGGTCTCGCTGCATCTTCCCTTTTCCTAGTTGGCCACCATTTAGATAATAGTCTGCTTTCCTGTTTTTGCCACCAAAATGGATAACTTCACATTTATCCACATTATACTGCATCTGCCAAACATTTGCCCACGCACCCAGCCTATCCAAGTCACCTTGCAGTCTCCTAGCATCCTCCTCACAGCTAACACTGCCCCCCCAGCTTAGTGTCATCCGCAAACTTGGAGATATTGCCTTCAATTCCCTCATCCAGATCATTAATATATATTGTAAATAGCTGGGGTCCCAGCACTGAGCCTTGCGGTACCCCACTAGTCACTGGCTGCCATTGTGAAATGGGACTATAAAACCTGGAAGTGGTGTGCCTCACTCAGTCTCTGCAAAATGGAGGAAGCCAGAGGGTCACGTCTCTCTGAGCTCTGAATAACGCTGAACACATGTCTACTCAACACCTTAATGTGGTTTGAAAATGAAAATATGGTTGGTTTGAAGTAAAAAGGCACTGCCTGCAAATGGTTGTTTGGGTGCTTTGGGTTGAAGTTAAAAGGCACTACATACTGCAAATGGTGGGTTGGGTGCTTTGGCTTGAAGTTAAAAAGGCATTAACTGCAAATGGTGCGTTGAGTGCTTTGTCTTGAAGTTGAAAGGCTCTACTTACTGCAAATGCGCTGTTTGCACTGTATATTGATTTTAGATAAAACGCTACCACTTACGACTGTGATTTTTGGCCATCTTACTCAGTCCCCCTCCGCTCAGCAGGTGCAGAGAATTCTTCCCATCAATGAAAAATAAAAGTTTTATTAAAATATGTTGAGAATCTCTCTCCTGTCAATCACGCCATGAAGCCCACACCTTTTCCGGTGGGAGGAGGAGGGGTTATAAAACCCAGAAGTGTGGGTGTGGCTCAGTCTCTGCATGATGGGGGCGGGAGAGGTCACAACTCTGTCTGAGCTGTAAATCAACTGAACACACTGAATGTCTACTGAACTGTGAGTTTGGTGTTTTGTGTGGTTTTATGGTGGTTTTATGGTGGTTTCACCCTGCATGAAATGGTATGAAGCTGCATTTGAATTTGGTGGCATTGCACCCTGCTTGAAATGGAATGAAACTGCACTTGAATTTGGTGGCCTTGCACTCTGCTTGAAGTGGTATGAAACTGCACAGAACCTGGAAAAGATCATCCACACATTCATCTCCTCCCGCCTAGATGACTGCAACTCCCTTTATACTGGCATCAGCCAATCTTCCCTTTCCCACCTGCAACTGGTCCAAAACGCCGCAGCGAGACTCCTGACGGGCACCCGAAAAAGGGACCACATCACTCCAATCCTGGCCTCTCTCCACTGGCACCCTGTGCGGTTCCGTATAAACTTCAAGATACTCCTCCATGTCTACAAAGCCCTCAATGGGCTTGCCCCACCTACATAAAAAATCTTCTCACCCACCACTCCATCTCCAGGCCCCTCAGATCGGCCGACTTGGGGTTGCTGAATATACCACGGCCCAGGCATAAGCTCAAGAACGACCGCGCCTTTGCGGTTGCAACCCCTAGGCTGTGGTACAGCATTCCCTTTCCCATCAGAACTGCCCCCTCCATCGACTCTATTAAGTCAAGACTAAAGACTTATCTATACTCCCAAGCCTTTCCTGACGTGCTCTGAGTGAGGGCTACATGTATATATGTATGTAGTCTGTTTTGTTGTGCTATTCTTATAACAAATGTAAAGCACTTTGGCCAACGAGAGTTGTTTTTTAAATGTGCTGTATAAATAAATGTGACTTGACCTGACTTGGTGGCCTTGCACCCTGCTCAAAGTGGTAACAAACTGCACTTGAATTTGGTGGCCTTGCACCCTGTTTGAAATGGAATTTCAAGGAATAGTCATGAGTCAACTGCCAGCCCACCAGCCGTGAGTGAGCTGCCAGCAGATCAAGCTTGAGGGACTGAGTTGCCTCCCCAAGAACCCATACCAGCACTCCAGAAAGCCCCCTCACTGGCCACCAATATTGGAATTGGTGGAGAGGTGGAATATTGTGTTGGGGGACCAGCCCTCCCATGTGAACATGGGACCCAACGAGTCCCACTTAGTCTAGTTTTTCATAAAAGTCTCAGTATATCCAACCTCTTCCTATAACTCAAGCCAACGTCCAGGTAACATCTTATGATAATGGCATGCTGGTGAATGACAGTACGACAGTCCACCCACCCACCCATCCACACATACATACATACACACATACACACACACATCCTCACAGACATCCATCCGCACGCACACATGCATGCATACATGCACACATGCATCCACACATCCACACACATACATCCACACAAATACATCCACACACACACATCCACACACACATCCACACACACATACATGCACACAAACATCCACACAAATACATTCACACACACATCCATCTGCATGCACACATACACGCACACATCCATCCACACACACACATCCACACACACATCCACATCCACACACACATACACATACATACACACATCCATCCATCCACACATACATACAGACTTACATCCACACATCTACAGATACACATTTGACAGGTATACACAGACACACACACACAAACTACAGGTACTCAAACAATGCAACACTTTTGGGGTTCTTTTAGGTTAAAGGTAATAGCCCTCATGTTACCCCTAAACTTCTGTCCCTTAATTCTCAAGTCATGTCCCCTTGTTTGAATCTTCCCTACTCTCAGTGGGAAAAGCTCATCCAATGCAACTCTTTCTATCCCTCTCATCATTTTAAAAACCTCTATCAAGTCCCCCCTTAACCTTCTGCGGTCCAAAGAATAAAGCCCTAACTTGTTCAACCTTTCCCTGTAACTTAGTTGCTGAAACCCAGGCAACATTCTAGTAAATCTCCTCTGTACTCTCTCTATTTTGTTGACATCCTTCCTATAATTAGGTGACCAAAATTGTACACCATACTCCAGAATTGGCCTCACCAATGCCTTATACAATTTTAACATTACATCCCAACTTCTATACTCAATGCTCTGATTTATAAAGGCCAGCACACCAAAACTTTCTTTACCACCCTATCTACATGAGATTTCACTTTCAGGGAACTGTGCACAGTTATTCCCAGATCCCTCTGTTCACCTACATTCTTCAATTCCCTACCATTTACCATGTACATCCTAGGGGGAATGGAGGGTTATGGTCTGAGCGCAGGTATATGGGACTAGGGGAGAATACGTGTTCGGCACGGACTAGAAGGGTCGAGATGGCCTGTTTCCGTGCTGTAATTGTTATATGGTTATATGGTTAATACTCATCGAGTAAACATCAGAGAATTCGATTCTTGGTCAGGATGTGACATTTACATCAGAAATAAGACACTTTACTCTTACAGGCCTGTCCCCCAGCCTGGCACTGCCTCAGTCCCACTATGGCCGTGACCCCCACTCTGCACAATGGCAGTCAGTGGGGTTCAGTTAATGGGGGAACCCAGAGGGACTGCCCTCATCCATTAATTAGGCTGGTTTAGGAGCCGGACCTCTGTGGCAGTCTCATTCAAAATACACGCTCACAATTATATTCATTATATTATTTTTATATAATATAATTATATATGATTACAGTCATATTCGCAACTCATATATATATATATATATAGGTACAGGTGCACAACCTTTTATCCGGTGTTCCAGAAACCGAAAAGCTCCGAAAACCGGCCATTTTTTCCAGATGTCGTCTGCGCACCAAAGCTCGCGTTTGGCGCCAAACTTGACCCAAAACGACCCACGGTCAACCCAGGTCTGTACTACTGTAACGGCTGCCTCCTCCCTGGAGACCGGGAGACGCTTAAACATCTGTAAATCATTGCTTAAATGTTAGTCAGTTAGTTTGGAGGGCTTTTATGTGAAGGGGGGTGAAGGGGTAAACTTTAATTCTTAGTCCCCTACCTGGTCGGAGAGGCGGGGAGCGGTCAGTGCCTTACCGGTTCGCCGTGCAGTAAGCTCTGCAGCGCTGTGGCCGGTGGGGCTGTGGGCGGCGCTGGTTGTAGCTCCGACCCCGGCAACTCTACCCCTGGCTGCGAGGCGCTCCAAATCCAGCGCCGCCCGCGGCCTGACGCCCCAGCTCCGCAAATGTCGGGAGTCGGCGGCGTCGCAGCGGCAAGCTCCGGAGCGCTGTGGCCGCCGACACACAACATCGCGGAGCGTCGCTGGATTTGGAGCCGCGCAGCCAGGGGTAGAGTTGCCGGGGTCGGAGCTCCAACCGGCGCCGCCCGCGGCCGGACGGAGCCCCCAGCTCCGCGGTTCCAAATCCAGCGACGCTCCGCAATGTTGTGTGTCGGCGGCCACAGCGTTCCGGAGCTTGCCGCACGGCGACCCGGTAAGGCATTGCCCGCTCCCCGCTGGTATCCCAGCGCTGCGATGCCGCCGATTCCCGACATTCCCGGAGCTGGGACGTCCGGCCGCGGGCCGCGCTGGATTTGGAGCGCCTCGCAGCCAGGGGTAGAGTTGCCGGGGTCGGAGCTACAACCAGCGCCGCCCGCGGCCGGACGGAGCCCCCAGCTCCGCGAGGTTGGGAGTCGCCGACCAGGTAGGTAGGGGACTAAGAATTAAAGTTTCCCCCTTCACCCCGACTCCACCACCACCACATAAAATCCCTCCAAACTAACTAACTAACATTTATGCAATGATTCTCCCGGTCACCCGGGAGGAGGCAGCAGCTCCAGACTTTTCAAGCCGCCCGCGCTACCTACCTAATCTACGCTAAAAATCTTCCATTCTGAAATCCGAAAATGTCCGAAATCCGACAAGTGTCTGGTCCCAATGCTTTCGGATAAAAGGTTGTGCACCTGTATAATAATATATGGTCCAAATAGACTGCAACACGGAAATAGGCTCCCCATGGTGTAATATGGGCATTGGCCACTAGATGGCTCTTACTTTTCCGATCTCATTTTCTAATTAATTTAATGAATTAATGTGCATCTTTTGGCACTGAGTTATGACATCCTTCTTAATTATATTCCATCTAAATCTGTGCAAAGTTTCATGTAGTTCTGAGACGTGGGTCATGAAAATTGATTTCTAGACACATTTTTGATGCTCGGCCCACAGCCTAAGAAGGAAATGGAGGAGGGTTCAGGTGAGATGTGTGTACAAGGAAGGGGAAGGAGCAGTGTGACTGAAGTGTGGGAGATGGTGGGAGAAATGTCTGCATACTGGGGTGGGGGGCATGGGAAATGATGGGTGGTTGGGGGAGTATGACTTGAAATGGAAGAATTCAATGTTCCTACTATTGGGTGGTGGGCTACTCAAATTAAATATGAGGAGCAGCAAGAGCTTCTGGAGCTTCTTGTGTCTCTATAGAAGTTGTGACATGTTACAGTCTTACAAGATTTTGGTGAGGATGCACTTGGAATATTGTGTTCAGGTTTGGACACCCTGCTGTAGCAAAGATGCTGCAAGGCTGAAAAGAATGTGGAGATTTATGATGATGCTGCCTGGATCCATATAACCATATAACAATTACAGCACGGAAACAGCCCATCTCGGCCCTTCTAGTCCGTGCCGAACACTTATTCTCACCTAGCCCCATCTACCTGCACTCAGACCATAACCCTCCATTCCTTTCCCGTTCATATACCTATCCAATTTATTTTTAAATGATAAAATCGAACCTGCCTCCACCACTTCCACTGGAAGCTCATTCCACACAGCTACGTTACGTTTGCTACCCGCCAATCCTCAGGAACTACTCCAGAATCTAAAAAGTTTTGAAAGATTATTACTAATTCATCCACTATTTCTGGAGCTACTTCCTTAAGTACTCTGGGATGCAGCCTATCTGGCCCTGGGGATTTATCGGCCTTTGATCCATTCAATTTACCCAACACCACTTCCCGACTAACCTGGATTTCACTCAATTCCTCCAACTCCTTTGACCCGTGGTTCCCTGCTATTTCCGGCAGATTATTTATGTCTTCCTTAATGAAGACCGAACCAAAGTAGTTATTCAATTGGTCCGCCATATCCTTGTTCCCCATGATCAACTCACCTGTTTCTGACTTCAAGGGACCTACATTTGTTTTAACTAATCTCTTTCTTTTCACATATCTATAAAATCTTTTGCAGTCAGTTTTTATGTTCCCTGCCAGTTTTCTTTCATATTTTATTTTTCCTTTCCTAATTAAGCCCTTTGTCCTCCTCTGCTGGTCTCTGAATTTCTCACAGTCCTCTAGTATGCTGCTTTTTCTGACTAATTTGTACGCATCATCCTTCGCTTTGATACTATCCCTAATTTCCCTTGTTAACCATGGATGCACTACCTTCCCTGATTTATTCTTTTGCCAAACTGGGATGAACAAGTTTTGTAGTTCATCCATGCAGTCTTTAAATGTCTTCCATTGCATATCCACCGTCAACCCTTTTAGAATTAATTGCCAGTCAATCTTGGCTAATTCACGTCTCATACCCTTAAAGTTACCTTTGTTTAAGTTCAGAACCATTGTTTCTGAATTAACAATGTCACTCTCCATCCTAATGAAGAACTCAACTATATTATGGTCACTCTTGCCCAAGGGGGCACGTACAACAAGACTGCTAACTAACCCTTCTTCATTACTCAATACACAGTCTAAAATAGCCTGCTCTCTCGTTGGTTCCTCTACATGTTGATTTAGATAACTATCCTGCAACATTCCAAGAAATCCTCTTCCTCAGCACCCTTGCCAATTTGATTCACCCAATCTATATGTAGATTGAAGTCACTAATTATAACTGTTTTGCTTTTGTCGCACGCATTTCTAATTTCCTGTTTGATACCATCTCCAACTTCACTACTGCTGCTGCTTCTCCTTTATTTCGGTAGTTCAGTTCCATAAACGTTGTTTAGTTTAGTTTAGTTTAGAGATACAGTGCGGAAACAGGCCCCCTTCGTCCCACCGAGTCTACACTAACCAGCAATCTCTGCACACTAACACTATCCTACACACACTGGGGACAATTTATAATTTTACCAAGCCAATTTACCTATAAACCTGTACATCTTTGGAGTAAGGGAAGAAACTGCAGCACCCGGGAAAAGCCCAGGCAATCACGGGGAGAACGTACAAACGTACAGACAACACCGGGTCTCTGGCGCTGTCAGGTTGCAACTCTACTGCTCTGCCACTGTACCACATTGCACCGTTAATTTTTATATCTTTCAAGAACCCATCAAATGAATTACCAATACTGTCATTGTGCATCAAAATTGAGGACGGGATTTGTGGGATAATGCAAAATGGGAATGACAACTAAATCTCCGGATCAGAGGATTGCTGAACATCGAGAAACATTATCATACATACCTGCTTAAGCTTCACCTCGGAGTTAACGGAAATGTTGCACAGACGACAATGGAACATCTTATCCTGTAATCCAATAGCTATCTTCCCCTGTGTGTGGGGATTGGATGGTTGTCTCGAGTAAGCCTTTATTGGACCCAGCCCATTCTGTGCATCCACCATCGCCTGGTGCTTGGTGCCTGAATTGGAAACAGACAGGTAAGTGTGGCCTTTCACACCTCCAGCCATTGCACACTCAGTATGTGACTGAGGACCACTTTGGCACCACAAATCCAACAAGTCTTCACTGTTTTACAGGTGTAGGAGACACAGTTATGTATCTCACCATGATGGGCCTCTGCAGGCATTCAATATTTCTAATAACCAGAAGCACTCACACTGCTTTATCGTATTCCAAGTAAACTCAATATTCGATTCACCCTCTGTGTTCTCTCTCCACAGACGCTGCCTGATCTGCTGACCAATTCCAGTACTCTCATTTTGGTTTGTTTCACAGCTGCTGACTGAGTATTTCCAGGCTGATCTCACTGGCTGTGAGGGGGCAGCACACCTATTGTCCATCAGTGAGATTGGGCAGCAGAGGCTCTGCCCGTAACTGAGAGTGAACACGATGCTTGGTGAAGCTTATGGTCAAAGGTGGAGGTCAGGAACCAAAGTGACCAGACCTGGGGTCAGGAATTAGGGGTTGGGAACACGATGAGGTCAGGGGTCAGGCACCATCGTCAGGTGATATGGAGCTACATCCTGGACAGCGATAATCGGATCGCTAGAGGATTTCAGAGCCATGCTGGGACATGATACAAACCTCCAGCAAAGTGGGATCAACACAATAAGATTTGTGAAGATTGGCTTGAAAAACCTCTGTTAACAAAGGGTGTCAGTGGTGATAGGGAGAAGGCAGGAGAATGGGGTTGAGAGGGAAAGATAGATTAGCCATGATTAAATGGCAGAGTGGGATTAAATGACAGTCTAGATTGGCCAGATTCTGTTCCGAGCACACAAGCTTGTCACAACCAGTCATGTTGGCAGTCGACACCGGGTGTCATGGCAACATCCCTGTGAGGCTGAATCATATCCCAGTAAGAACATGAAGATGTCCATATCACCAACACCTTGACCAGCACCACTGGCCTGATGCTCTGATCACTGCCAACATGCACTGTTATCTCCATCAAGCTGACCCTAAAACATTAGCATCATCAGACGGTCAATATCAAAGCTCTTAATGACCAACAAAGACAGCTCTTCTCAGGCAGAAACTAAAACTGAAAATGCTGGAAAACTCAGCGGATCAGTTAGCATCTGGAGAAAGAGAAACAGTCAATGTTTGGGGTCCACGATTCTTCGTCAGAACTGGAAAGAGAGAGAAGCAAGTAGGATTTCAGTGGGCTAGAAGATGGGGGAGGGATGGGATGAGAATGTAACTGGCCTGATGAGCAAGTGTGCAGATGACACCAACACTGGTGATTGAGTGCACAGTGAGGACGTTGTCCCAGAGTATAACACGATCTAGATCCGTCAGGGAAATGGGCGAGGGAATGGTGGATGAAATTTAACAGGCAAGTGTAAAACAGAACTGAACATACGCAATGAATGACAGGTCCTGGGGAGTGTTGTAGAACAAAACCATAAGGATGCGGGTAGATGATTCCCTGAAAATGACAATATGGGTGGTGAAGATGGCATATGGTACAGGAAAGGTATTGAGCATAGGGTGATTTCACCAAAGGTCAAATGAGCGTAGATCCCCCCCTCACGTGACCGAAAATTTTAACTGGAGGACATATGTCAGTTCGGTACATGTTAGTGAATGGGGAAACACGCACTTTCCCACCCGTTAAAAACATGGAAAACGTTTTTTGAGCTGAAATTTTCTGTGCTAGTCGGGGTGACCGTGAAGCACAGCGACTTAAATTTTCAGGCAAAAAAAAAGATAGAAAGTAAGGTAATTCCAAGAGGGAACTGAAGCTAGAAAACAGCGGAAGTGAACAGCCGCCATTTGCCGTGGAGATTTAAAGATCTAAAATATCGGGAATTATCGCGTTTGCTCGTTGAGTTTCATCAAAAGTAAGTTAATAATGCCTTACTTTTGGTGAAATTCAGCGAGCAAACGCGATAATTCCCGATATTTTGGATCTTTAAATCTCCACGGCAAATGTCGGCTGTTCACTTCCGCTGTTTTCTACCTTCAGTTCCCTCTTGGAATTACCTTACTTTCTATCTTTTTTTTTGCCTGACAATTTAAGCTCAAAAATCGGCCGTTTTCCATGTTTTTAACGGGTGGGAAAGTGCGTGTTTCCCCATTCACTAACATGTACCGAACTGACATATGTCCTCCAGTTACATTTTTCGATCACGTGAGGGGGGATCTACGCTCATTTGACATTTGGTGAAATCACCCTATAGGATATCAAGCACCGTGTTACAGCTGTACAAGACATGGTGGAATCACAACACAATACAATACAATACAATTTTATTTGTCATTTGAACCTCGTTGAGGTCCAAATGAAATGTTGTTTCTGCAGTCATACAAAAAGAAAAAGCCCCAAGACACAACACAATTTACACAGACATCCATCACAGCGCATCTCCTCCTTGCTGTGATGGAAGACAAAAAAACGTATCTCTCCCCTGCACTCCCCTCTCCCCCCCGATGACAGAGTCAAAGCCCCAGGTGGGCGATGGTAATTGTCCCGCGGCCATTAAAGCCACGCCGGGTGATGCAAGGCCGCGCTCTAGGTCTTGTTGTTGGAGCCCCCGGCGGGCGCTAGCAAAGTCCCGCAGCCATTCCAAGCCACGCGGGGTGGTGATGTAAGGCCCCGCTCCAGGTCATCTTCAACCCCGCAACTCGGGCGGGAGAAGTCACCGTTGCGGAAGCCCCAAAAAGCGGTCTCCCAGCAGGGACGTTGAGGGGGCCTGTCTGATGTTTAAGATGAGGGGGGAAAGATTTAAAAGCGACGCTGGGGGGACATTTCATCAGCCCGAGGGTTGTGTGTATATAGAACAAGCTGTCATCAGGAGCAGTACAGACAGATGCAATGTTACCATGTGGATGGATGGATCCAGGTACGGGAGAAACCATTTATTTTATAAATGAGAAACCACACTGCAACTGGCCCTTACCTCTGTTGTGTGCTTCGAGTTGGGAAAGAGAGTTGACATCCACTTTGCACAGTTGACAGGACAACATCTTTGTTGCCTCCGGTGGCAACAGTCTGTGGACAACGTCTGCATCAGCGGACAGCAGGACAGGTGGCGGTGTGGTGGACATGGTGTCGCCAGCTGCTTACAGGAGAAAGCAGGTCAGGTGCAACAGAGATTACATCTCAATTCACACGAGTTAGTCTTCATTTCATATCGACTGTTATTGCAAAAAACAAGTTGTTAGCTAGAAAGGAAAAAAGTAAAGCATCCAGCATGTTGTGTCTTTGTTTTGGTAAAACCAGTATCGGTAGTTCCTTGTTTGTACAAGGATAAAAATTGATTCACTGCACTACAACTTGCTTTGGTGGAGACATAGATCTATGAATGTTCACCTGACACTCTGCTCACATGCCTCAGAACTCTGGGAAAAATTACACAAAAAGTCCATTCCCCAGAGTTACCACAGACTCTGCAAAAATGTTACAGGAAACAAGTCAATCTGAGCTAATGTCATTTAATTAATAGATACAGTATATCTAGAATTTGTTAGAAAGAGAGTGAGCATTTCATTTATGCACCAACTCTCAGTAGTTCAGGAGCTCAGTGACTGCCAGAGAGAATATACATTTGACAGATCCCCTGATGATGATTTTCTGCCATTTGTAGTCAGCATGCATCTCTTGTTATGCTGTTCCTCTCAAATGATACAGTTAATGTTTTGTCAGTTAAAACATAACCACACGTATAAACTGGAATTGTGTAACTCAAATAAACTAAAGCCACAATCACAACAGCCTTGCTCCATCCAGACATTCAGGGGCTGATGCCATCTTCCAGATTAACAATGGATAAGTGTGTCAGACTTACCCAGAGCTTCAATTCTTGGAGCAGTTGTTTTGTGCTTTGCCGACTGTTCATTGTTCAGGGGTTGCCAAAGATCTTTTCCACAACTTCCTGAATTCCATAAACAATTTTCAAATGTATTTTAAAAAATCAACTGTAATCGTTTGTAGATATAGAGTCAGCATCAGACGCATGGGAACAACAGAACCAGACCCATTTGCATGGATTTTGCTCAAATCACTAAAGGTTTCCTCTCCATGAAACTGCGTTAATGTGTTGTAAACAATGTAATTGTACTTAGAGGCAAGTCACTTCCTCTGGCAGATCGATTCATATACCTTCTAACCACTTTATGAAAAAATAACTCCATGGATCCGGGGACGACAGATGTCGCAATGGGCTAAGTGTTCGGCTGGCGACCGGAAGGTAGCCGGTTCGAATCCCGCTTGGAGTGCATACTGTCGTTGTGTCCTTGGGGCAAGACACTTCACCCACCTTTGCCTGTGTGTAAATGTAATGTAATTATGTGAAGCACTTTGGGGTCAATGCAAGTTGACTAAAAATGTGCTATATAAATAAGATTATTATTGTTATATTATTATCCCCTTTTAAATCTCTACTCTCTCAACTTAAATCTACACCCTCATGATTTATAAGCCTCTACAAGACCACCCCTTTGCTGCTGGGAAAACAGTCCTAGCCTGATGTCTCCCCTTATAACACAAGCCTTCCTATCCCAGTAACATCATTGTGCAGCATGTTCCAGGCACCCACCACTCTCTAATCAGAAAATTGCCCCACACACCATCTTTGGTTTTCCCTTTTCACTTTAAATCTATGCCCTCTAGTATTTGATATTTCCATCCTGGGGAAAAGGATTGGACTGTCTACCCAATTATGCCTCTCATAATTGTATATACCTCTATCAGGTCTCCCCTCAATCTTCAGCGTTCCAGGAAAAGCAATCTAAGTTTGTCAATCTTTAGGCAGAGGGACAAGTAGTGTAGAGAAAGCAGGGATTCTACAGAAACACTTGGACAGGATGGGAGAGTGGGCTAAGAAATGGCAGGTGAAATATAAAGTAACAAAGTGTGGAGTCATGCATTTTGGTAGGAGGAATAAAGCGTAGACTATTTTCTAAATGGGGAGAGAATTCAGGGAGAGATGCAAAGGGACTTGGGAGTGCTGGTGCAGGACTCCCAAAAAGTTAATTTGCAAGTTGAATGAGTAATAAGGAAGGCATATGCAATGCTAGCATTTATTTTGAGACAGGTGGAATACAAAAATAGGGGTGTTGAGGCCTTATAAGGCACTGGTCAGACCATATTTGGACTAATGTGAGCAGTTTTGAGCCCCATATCTGAGGAAGGATGTGCTGGCATTGGATAGGGTCCAGAGAAGGTTTACAAGCATGATCCCAAGAATGATTAGGTTAATATACGATGATCGTTTGACAGCACTGGACCTGTACTCACTGAGGTTTAGAAGAATGAAGGGGGACCTCATTGAAACTTACTGAATAGTGAAAGGCAAGGATAAAGTGGATGTGGAGAGGATGTTTCCCTTGGTGAAAGGGTGTTGGACCAGAGCCCATGGCCTCAATATAAAATGAAGTACCTTTAGAAAGATAAGGAGGAATTTCTTTAGTCAGAGGGTGGTGAACCGCTACAGAAGGTTGTGGGGGCCAAGGCAATGGATATCTTTAAGGTGAAGATTGACATATTCTTGCTTAGTAAGGGTATCACTGGTTACAAGGAGAAGACAGGAAAATGGGGTTGAGAGGGAAAGATAGATCAGCCATGATTGAATGGTGGAGTGGACATTGAGCCGAATGGTCTCATTCTGCTCCTATAACTTATGAACATGATCTTTCTTGCAGTTAATACTCTAATCCAGGCGACATTCTGTGAACCTCTATACACTCTCCAAAATCACATCTTTCCTGTAATGCAGTGCACTCAATACTCCAAATGTGGCCTAACCAATCTTATAAAGCTGCATCATAACTACCCGACTCTTATACAATGCCCCAACTAATGAGGTTGAGTATACCATACTGCTTCTTTACCACTCTATCTACTTGAGTTGCCAATTTCAGGGAGCTATGGATTTGGGCACAAATATCCCTTAGTATAGTTCAGTTCAGTTTAGTTTATTGTCATGTGTACCGAGGTACAGTGAAAAGCTTTTGCTGTGTGTCATCCAGTCAACAGAAAGACAATACATGATTACAATCGACCCCTTGCAGTGTATAGATACATGATAAGGGAATACCTTTAGTGCAGGTTAAGCCAGCAAAGTCCAATCAAAGATAGGGTTATGGTGCATCAATGCAGATAAAGGTCGTGCCTTTAACTATTTACTTTCCCCTTACAGTCAACTTCCCAAAGTGCAACACCTCACACGTGTTCAGATTAAATTCCATCTGCCATTTCTCCACCCGCTTCTGCAGCTGTTCTATTGCCCACTGTATACCTTGACTGCCTTCCCCAGTCTACAACTCGAGCAATCCTGCTATTGGCTGCATATTTACTAACCACCTCATCTACATTTACCTCCAAGTCATTTATATATTTCACAAATAACAGAGGACTCAGGACAGATCCCTGTGGAATTCCAATGGTCACAGACCTCCAGCCTGAATAACATCCCTCCACCAAAATCCCTTGTTGTCTATGAGTGACTAGACAATTATCCTGAATCCATACGACCAAGTCACTGTGGATTCCGTGCATTCTAATCTTCTGGATAAGTGTACCAGGGGGACCTTATCAAATGCCTTACTAAGATCCACGTAAACAACCTCCTTCACCCTACCCTCAATGATCACATTGAACAGTAAATTAGTTACCATAGCTGATCCAAATAAATGAATGATATTTTGTTCAATGAATAACAAAAAGATAACCAAAGCAAGCTGGTGAAAGTGTAGAGTGCTCGGATAACGGAGTGAAGGAGTCTGGTTGGACCTTCAGTGAAGGATGATGTGAGGCTGCCCTGGCTGATGAAACGGTAAATAATATAAACCTGGACGGTGTTGAAAGGGAGAGATATTACTAATCATCGCTATCGTTCAGAATCATGCACACCTTTCTGTTCCCTTTGTCAACGGTCACTTCCACAGCTACATCTCTTTCCCATTGGCCATGAGTACTCTCACTGGATCCAGTTGGAAGAGCAGAGCAAAGTCTGATGAAGCAACACATAATATAGATCACCTCACCTCTCGAGTTGATGAGAGCCTCAGCGGCAGCAGCTCTGTGGGCAGTGACAATGCCCATTACGTTGTTCCTCATGGTAGGCATGTCGTGGTTAGTTCTGATGGCCACCCGGGCATGCTTGTTGCCTTTATAGTGCGCCTCTGCTTGGGTCTACAGGGAAAACCACATGAACTACGTCAATAGATTGACTCATAGACATCTCAATGTTAGATACAGCACAAGAAAGCTTCAATTTGGCACAACCGCAGGTAACCAAGCCAATATGTGATTGAATCACAATGGTCAGCCAATATGGACAAGACCTGATCAACTCCAATTTTAGCCAAACGTGTTCAATGTCATCTCAAACTGCTGGAGTAATTCAAGCGGGTCAGGCAGCATCTGTGTCGATACCCTGCTTCAGACTGGAGAAACATAGAAACATAGGTGCAGGAGTAGGGCCATTCGGCCCTTCGAGCATGCACCGCCATTCAATATGATCATGGCTGATCATCCAACTCAGTATCCTGTACCTGCCTTCTCTCCATACCCCCTGATCCCTTTAGCTACAAGGGCCACATCTAACTCCCGAGGATCCCAATCCAAACCATTCCTGTCATTTCCTTCCACAGATGCTGCCTGACCTGCTGAGTCAATCCAACACTGTAGTGGGACAGGCTCTTAACAGATCCATGATGATTTAGTAGATTGGATTAGTCGCAGAGACAGAGAGTAGTGTGTTATGATTGTGTTTATAATTTGTTTGGTTGTTTGTCTTTTGCACAAAAGTCCGCGAGCATTGCCACTTTCATTTCACTGCACATCTCGTATGTGTATGTGACAAATAAACTTGACTTGATGACTTGACTAGTGGTGGAGGATTGTTTTTCTCTCTGGATATCTGTGACCAGTGGAATTCCACAGCGATCTGTGCTTGGACTTGGTTTTTGTGATTATATAACTGACTTGTTTGTAAATGTAGATGGATTAGTTAGTAAGTGGAGTTGCAGACAGTGAGGAAGGCTGTCAAAGTATATTGTGGGTTGTAGACCAGTTACAGATACAGCCAGAGAATTGACAGATGCAATGATTAGTAAGGCATGATTAGTAGGTTCCCAGCTGACACTAAAGTGGGTGGTATTGTAAAATTGTGAAAATTCTCAAATTCCTCCTTGGAATCCTGGGAACAGCTGCCTATACCTGTCCCATGTGCAGAGAACATTTTGAGGATGTATAGACAATAGACAATAGACAATAGGTGTGGGAGTAGGCCATTCAACCCTTCGAGCCAGCACCGCCATTCAATGTGATCTTGAATGATCATCCACAATCAGTACCGCGTTCCTGCCTACTTCCCATATCCCCTGATTCCACTATCTTTAAGAGCCCTATCGAGCTCTCTCTTGAAAGTATCCAGAGAACCTGCCTCCACCGCCCTCTGAGGCAGAGAATTCCACACTCACAACTCTGTGTGAAAAAGTGTTTCTTCATCTGCATTCTAAATGGCTTACCCCTTATTCTTAAACTGAGGCCCCTGGTTCTGGACTCCCCCAACATCGGGAACATGTTTCCTGCCTTTTGCGTGTCCAAACTCTTAATAATCTTACATGTTTCAATAAGATATCCTCTCATCCTTCTAAATTCCAGAGAATACAAGCACAGCCGCTCCATTCTCTCAGCATATGACAGTTCCGCCATCCCGTAACCTTGTGATGTAGCCAGGATTCAAGGGCCTGAGAGGTTGAGCAGGCTAGGACACCATTCCTTGGAGTGCAGGAGGATGAGGGGTGATCTTATAGAAGTGTACAAAATCATGAGAGAAATAGATCGGGTAAACACCCAGATTCTCTTACCCATAGTAGGAGAATCGAGAACCAGACGACAGAGGTTGAAAGTGAGGGATAGTTTTAATCGGAACCTGAAAGGGAACTTTTTTACACAAAGGATGGTGGTTGTATGGAATGAGCTTCCAATTGAGGTAGTTGAGGTAGGTAATATCTCAATGCTTAAGAAACATTTTGACAGATACATGGATAGGATAAGTTTTATAAGGATATAGCCAAATGCAGGCAAGTGGGACGAGTATAGCTGGGACATTGGTTAGTTTGGGCAAGTTAGGTCGAAAGGACTGTTTCCATGCAGTATGACTATGACTGTGTATCCATCATTTTCCTGACCAAAGCCTAATTTTCTCTTGTCATCCAAGCTCCTAACACCCACCAGCCTTGTCCTTCACTCTAATTGTGGATTAATCCCATCAGTTTCAAAAAGGATAATGAGAAACCAGGTGTTGGTTTACCCACAATTATTTACAACAGTTTTTTCATCTCATGGAGTAAATTTTGATCATCCGGATTTGTAATCCAATAATTTCACTGTGCTGCTACATGTCTTTGTCAGAAGCAAAGGAATGAGGAGATGTTACTGGGACAGAGAGATGAAGATGGAGCATGTGGATTAGGGCGGAAGGAAGGGGAGTGGTGCAGGATTGGGTGGGTGAGATAGGGGGAGGAACAGGGTGAGAAGGTAGGAGCAGTGGTGGAAATGAGACAAGAGGTGAATGTTTGGGCTCTAATGTGCAGCAAAGGTCATGAAGGAATGTCCACAAGCTGAAGCATTAATTCTATTTAACCTTCCACAGTTGCTGCCAAACCTGCTGAGAATCTCCATTGAATTTCATATTACCAGCATCTCATCCATTTGCTCTTGGAAAGGGAAGCGCAAATGCTTTTACACATGGTAAAGGAATCAAGAACCAGAGGACATAGATTTCAGGGGAGTCGGAAAAGATTTAATAAAAACCCGAGGGGCAACTTTACCAGTAAGGGAATGAGCTGCCAGGGGAGGGAGCTGCGGCAGGAGCTATCACAACATTTAATAGAAACTTGGACAGGTGCATTGATAGGAAAGGTTTAGAGTGATCTGGGCCAAATCCAGGCTAATTTAGGCCATTTGGAAGAGTGGGCTGAAAGATGGCAGATGGAGTTTAATGCTGATAAGTGTGAGGTGCTACATCTTGGCAGGACAAATCAAAATAGGACGTACATGGTAAATGGTAGGGAATTGAGGAATGCTGTTGAACAGAGGGATCTGGGAATAACTGTGCACAGTTCCCTGAAGGTGGAATCTCATGTAGATAGGGTGGTAAAGAAAGCTTTTGGTGTGCTGGCCTTTATAAATCAGAGCATTGAGTATATAAGTTGAGATGTAATGTTAAAATTGTACGGCATTGGTGAGACCAATTCTGGAATATGGTGTACAATTCTGGTCGGCAAATTACAGGAAAGATGTCAACAAAATATGGAGAGTACAGAGGAGATTTACTAGAATGTTGCCTGGGTTTCAGCACCTAAGTTACACAGAAAGGTTGAACAAGATAGGTCTTTATTCTTTGGAGCGCAGAAGGTTAAGGAGGGACTTGATAGAGGTCTTTAAAATGATGAGAGGGATAGACAGAGTTGACGTGGATAAGCTTTTCCCACTGAGAGTAGGGAAGATTCAAACAAGGGGACATGACTTGAGAATTAAAGGACAGAAGTTTAGGGGTAACATGAGGGGGAACTTCTTTACTCAGAGAGTGGTGGCTGTGTGGAATGAGCTTCCAGTGAAGGTGGTGGAGGCAGGTTCGTTTTTATCATTTAAAAATAAATTGGATAGTTATATGGACGGGAAAGGAATGGAGGGTTATGGTCTGAGCGCAGGTATATGGGACTAGGGGAGAATAAGTGTTCGGCACGGACTAGAAGGGCCGAGATGGCCTGTTTCCGTGCTGTAATTGTTATATGGTTATATAATGGGACTAGCTTAGATGGGATGGCATGGACGAGTTGGACTGAAGGGCCTGTTGAAATGGTACCTTTCAATGTGTTTTCTCACGACATCTGCTCATCAATTATGGCACTGGAACAGACAACACTAACCTGAGAGTTGAAGCGCCGGTGACAAATGTTGCAGGAGTTGGTCTGCTTCTTACTGAGGGGTAAGGAGACCTTGAACAGAGGACTGATGACCATCCGCCTTACAGCATCCGGCTAAATGGAGTGAAAGTGCATAACCAGTCACCACCACAATAACACACCATCTACAACATTATTAACCACAATAACACACCAGACGGCTCCCAGCAAGTTTGTTAAAGTACTTAGAAGACAAAAACATAAATCATGACAGAGAAAGTTTTGAATGGTGCAGGTGCTGGACTGTGGAAGACAAACAAACAAACTACTGGAGGAACAGCACCTCATATTCCGTTTGGGGACTCTACACCCCCGGGGCATGAACATCGAATTCTCCCAATTCTGTTAGTCCTTGCTGTCTCCTCCCCTTCCTCAGCTCCCCTGCTGTCTCCTCCCACCCTCCAGCCTTCTGGCTACTCCTCCTTTTCCCTTTCTTGTCCCCACCCACCCCCATCCCCGATCAGTCTGAAGAAGGGTTTCGGCCCGAAACGTTGCCTATTTCCTTCGCTCCATAGATGCTGCTGCACCCGCTGAGTTTCTCCAGCTTTTCTGTGTAAACTACTGGAGGAACTCAGCCGGTCGGGCAACATCTGCGGGGGGAAGAAATTATTGATGATTTGGAGATGCTGGATGAGATAGAGAGTGGAGAGGGGAGATAACCAATACAAAGAGGAGAGGGGCTAGTGTGCGACAGGGTTACTGGGGTGAAGTTTGCACATTCTCTTTATGTCCCCAGGGCATCCGAGGAGAGCTGGCCACATGGAGAGAGAATTGGCTGTGGAAGGAAGAGGACGATGATGGAGGAAGGTTGAGTTTTGGAATGGAGGCCTGTGACGTGGTGTGGATTAATGCTGGGCCCATTGCAGTTTGTAGTTTATATCAACAATTTGGATGGGAATGTACAAGGCATGATTAGTAAATTTGCAGTTGACACTAAAGTAGGTGGAATTGTACATAAGCTATTAAGAATTGTACATAGCTATCAAAGATTACATCAGGGTGTTGATCAGTTGGGCAAGTGGGCTGAGGAAAGGGTAATAGAGTTCAATGCAGATAAGTGTGAGGTGTTGCATTTTGGGAAGTCGTTGATGTTGCCAGAACTTGAGGCCCTGAGCTACAAGGGGAGGTTTAGCAGGTTAGGGCCTTTTTCCTTGGAGTGCAGGAGGATGAGGGGTGGTCCTAGAGGTGTACAAGATAATGAGAGGAACAGCATACACGCACAGTCCTTTGCCCTCAGTAGGAGAATCAAGAGCTTGAGGACATGTTTTAGGTGAGAGGGGCAACATTTTCCCATAGAGAGTGGCAGGTATATGGCAGGTACATGGACAGAAAAAAATTAGAGAGATATTAGCCAAAAGTGGGCAGGTGGAACTATTGTAGATGGGGCAGCGTGATCAGTATATGCAAGTTTGAGTTCCTCCAGCAGTTTGTTTTTGTTCCACATTCCAGCATCTGCATTCTCCCATGTCTCCATTCAAAACTTTCTCTGTGATACATTATGTTTTTGTCTTCTTAACACTTTAACAAACTTGTTGGGAGCAGCCTGGTGTATAAGGAACGAGTATTTGCAAGTTGAGCTGTAGGTCTAGTTTCAATGCTGTATGACTCTCTGACTATGATTATGTGGAAGCAGATGAGATAAACTTGGCATCCGCATGAAGAAGGGTTTTGGCCCAAAACATTGCCTATTTACTTTGCTCCATAAATGCTGCCGCACCCACTGAGTTTCTCCAGCACTTTTGTCTACATCTGCATGGACATTATGGCCCAAAGTGCCTGTTCCTGTGCTGCACTGTTTTACATTCTATGTTCTATGTATTTATTTTAGTGCCCAAAATCAGACTGTAAGGCAGGTGAATTATCAGCACGGTGAAATAAATGGTTTCCATCATAGCGGGCCGGACGGGAACTCAGTGAAGAAAGATGATGGCATGTTGACCTTCATTGCCAGAGGATTTGAGTTTAGGACCAAGGAGGTCCTACTGCAGTTGTTGCAGCAAATGGGCAATGTAACATGGGAGAATTACTGATTAAGTAGATGTCCATTTAGACGTTGGCAAGGCCTTTACACTGTCCGGCAGAGTAGGCTGCTACAGAAAGTTAAATCATCTGCGATCTAGGATCAGGTACAAAAATAAGTACATAATTGGCTTGGTGGAAAGAGTCAAAGGATGGTGGTGGTGGAGAGTTGTTATTCAGGACTTTAAGATAGAATCATTGAGTCATACAGACAGCCATTTGGCCCATCTCTATGGCAATCGAAATGTCCCATCTAAACCTAATCCCATTTACCCACATTTGGCCCATGTCCCTTTAAACCTTTCTTCTTATGCTCCTATCCAAATGTCCTTTGATGTTATTACTGCACTAGCCTCAACTGCCCCCATCTAATGCCTTATCACTATGTCATGTCCCAGTCAGAAGTTAAAATCACTGACTAATACAAAACTACCATTTCTAAAGTTGATCTAGACTCTGCTGTAATAATATATAACCTTCTTCATTGTCCACATTATCACCAATTTTGTGTCATCTGTAAACTTACTAATCATGGATCAGCCTATTAGGTGTGACCATATCAAAAGTCTTGCTAATGTCCACATCGACACATCAATCTTCACTCTTCACTCATCAATCCTCCTCAGTCAGCTCTTCAAAAAACTCAATCAAGTTCATGAGATACAATTTCTCACACACAAAGCCACACTGACTATCTCTAAAGATAGACACAAAGTACTGTACTCATTGGTCCACGCACCATCTTGGGGGAAAAGGATATGTGACTTTTCAGGTTGGGACCCTTCTTCAGACTCTCTCTAATTCGTCTTTGCCTTCACACATGCACGTGGATGCTTTCTCTCAAAATCCCCTGCAGTAACTTTCCCACTGCTGCGCTAAGGCTCACCAGCCTGTAGTTCCCTGGCTTGTCCTTGCAGTCCTTCTTAAATAAAGGAACAACAATAGCCACGCTCCAGTCTTCTGGGACCTATCCCATGACCCATGATACAGATATCTCTGCCAGAGCTTTCCCTGCCATCCAACACTGTCTGGGATACACAAGATCAGGCCTCAGAGATTTATCCACCTTTATGTGTTTGTCCCTCCACATTCATTAGGTAGATTGGCTTCAGGATTATGGGAGATGCCCATCTCCCATAGCTCCAAACATAGATGATCTCATTGACCCAGAAGGGGCCCACTGTCTCACTGGTGATATGTGTATTCAGATAGTGATATAGTTTGAGATTGTGTGGTTCCTTGGTGTTGTGTATTTGTGATATGGATCCATGTTGTCCATCTCATGTCACTTTGCATTCATGCAACTGTGTAAGGATAAACATTTATCGGACTGGATCTTGGAGAAAATGCTATGGATATCTATGGCTTTCACCCTGATCTTTCATCTGCCATCTTCCATCCTCACTTGCCTACCTACATCCTCCATCCTTCATCCCTCTCCTCCCTGCCACCTTACCCATCCTCCCTACATCCTGCCTCCCTCCACCCTCCCTCTCCTCTTACATAATTCTTCCCTCTCCACCCTCCCTCTCGAGGTTGACTTGACATGGCCCCACCATTATCTGCACTCACCGTGTTGTGGTTGTGGATGAGCCTCTGGCGAGAAGGCAGGTCAAGCGAGATAGAGATGATGGGCTTCACCAAGCCCCGCTGTCCCTCTGCACTCTGTGCCGCTGGGATGGCCGGGAACACCTTGTATTGATTAAGGCTTCCTGCGGAGAGAAAAATAAAAACTCAAAAATGAATGTATCTTCATGTGGTCTCCTGCGTCCCTGACCATCTCATCTCATCTCTCCACCTTAAAAATCCTCCTTAACCCTCTACTTGACCTGCTTTTGTTCATCTGTCCTCATATTTTCCTATGAGACAAAGTGTCAATTTTCGCCTGTAATATTTCTATGTAGTCACGGATCCTGGAGTCCCGCAGCACAGAAACGTGCCCTAGAGTGACTCTTCCATCAACTATCCTCCTGTACTAACGCCATCAACCAGCACTCAGTCACGGCCATTCAAATGCTGGTCTGCATTCCTTAGGCAGTGGGTTCCTTATTCCAACCACTTTTGAGCCATAGAGTTATACAGAGAAACAGGCCATCGAGCTCGTTAATCAAGGTGTTTTGCTGAGCTGGGCATATTGCATTGGGTTTCCCCATATCCCTCCAAACCTTTTAAAATGTAGTTATTGGACACACCTCTGGCAGCTTGTTGAATTGAGACCTCACACTCTGTGTGGAAAAGTTGCCCCTCAAGTCGCCTTTATAACTTCTCCCTCTCGCTTTAAACATGCACCCTATTTTAAATTCTCCTATCCTGTGCCAGCCTCTCTGGTCTCTCCTCGTGGCATTCCAGGCAGCAACCTGCCCAATCCTTATTTCACCCTCCCCAGTGGCTTGGGATCATTTGTAATGTTCAAGGCACTGTAGAAATGCCTCCCCTTCCTTAACCCTGTCTCCTCCCCTTCCTTAACCCTCGAGCTGTCTGCTCCCACCCCCCCCGCCCTCGGGCTCCTCCTCCTCCCTTTTTCCCTTCTTTACCCCGCCCCCCCCCCATCAGTCTGAAGAAGGGTTTCGGCCCGAAACGTTGCCTATTTCCTTCGCTCCATAGACGCTGCTGCACCCGCTGAGTTTCTCCAGCAATTTTGTGTACCTTCGATCTTCCAGCATCTGCAGTTCCTTCTTGAACACTGTAGAAATGCAAATGCTTTCAAAGTGAAATATTTCAATATCGATGAAACACTTCCTGTATCTCGAGGATGAAGGAATGAGTAAGCCATGGATACTTTTGCATGTTCCAGGCCCACACGGTCTAGGATTAGGACATGAAGGTGCAACCACATATGATATAATATTCCCTGCACATGCTTTGTTATTCTGTCTCGAGGGAGGTACGGTACACCTGTCCCAGCTGTATCACATATCCTGAGGTTATTGTCCCATGTACTCACTGGGAACATGACAAACACTCTGCTGTATCTGTGGCCACGTACTAACTCCTGACATTGTAGATCCATTTCTACATAGACTTTACCATCTTCCTATCATAATGCTCAGTCCACATGTTCGGGTTCAAACTTATCACTTGTGAGTCAGCTCCATTAACACTAATGTCATTCCAGCGAAGGAAGCAAAGGGTCAGGGGTCGTGGGGAGAAGGCAGGAGAACGGGGTTAGGAGGGAGAGATAGATCAGCCATGATTGAATGGCAGAGTAGACTTGATGGGCCGAATGGCCTAATTCTACGATCGCTTTTGAACAAATAATGTTGGCTCATCAATGTCCCTTTCCTGATCACTAAGTATGGTCATTGCAATGTATTCCTTTAACAAAATGGATGACAGAACATGCCAAAGCTTTGTCAACAGTTATTGATTTATTGATTGATTGAAAGAAAGCCCTTCAGCCCATCGAGTCCATGCTGACCATTGATCACCTTCACACTAGTTCTACATGATCCCACTTTCACATCCACTCCCTACACACTAGAGGCAATATTCAGAGGGCAAAGTAGCCCACAAACTCACACATCTTTAGGTTGTGGGAGGAAACCAGAGCACCCGGAGGAAACCCACATGGTCACATGGAGCACATGCAAATTCCACACATAGGCATTACCCAAGGTCAGGATTCAACCCAGGTCTCTGGCACTGAGAGGCAGCTATTCCCCTTATAAACCCTCTGAATTCTACAGTCTTATGCCCTTGTTCCACTTAGCAAACCTGAACGGAAACCTTTGGAGACTTTGTGCCCCACCCAAGGTTTCCGTGTGGTTCCTGGAGGTTGCAGGTGGTTGCCGGAGGTTGCAGGTAGTGGTAGCAGGTAGGGAGACTGACAAAAACCATAGGGAACCTCCGGGAACCGCACAGAAACCTTGGGTGGGGCGCAAAGTCTCCAGAGGTTTTCGTTCAGGTTTCCTAAGTGGGGCAGGGGCATTAGAGAAACAAGGCCAGCAATCAAACGAGATCCCCATCATGACCAGCTCACAGCCCCACGTCACCAAGGACATGGAAATAGAGCACCCGTCAGTACTTCAACCATAAGCTCATTTCCCAGCTCTCAAGACAAAGAGGAACTATCACCAAATGGTAACAACCCATGAATGCCAGTAGGAATCCAGGAATGGGGAAAGATAAATAAGAAACAATTTGCACATTGCATCAAACCTTCAAACTTAACTGCATTCTCTCTGATCAATCATCGTAGCAGCTGCCTGGCCAAGAATTATAAATGTAAAACATAGCCAAATAGACATCCACAGGCAGATTCATGAATATAGTCAAAAGCAAAAGCAAACAAGGATTGAGCATAGAAACATAGAAACATAGAAAATAGGTGCAGGAGTAGGCCATTCGGCCCTTCGAGCCTGCACCGCCATTCAATATGAACATGGCTGATCATCCAACTCGGTATCCTGTACCTGCCTTCTCTCCATACGCCCTGATCCCTTTAGCCACAAGGGCCACATCTAACTCCCTCTTAAATATAGCCAATGAACTGGCCTCAACTACCCTCTGTGGCAGAGAGTTCCAGAGATTCACCACTCTCTGTGTGAAAAATGTTTTTCTCATCTCACAGACCCCTCCTTCATGGTGCTCCTCCAGTGGCCAGAGCAAGTTGATACACAGTGTCCATTTTGGGGAAGTCCAGTTATTGGATAAGTCCATATCAGACATATGAAGTTGTCTGAAGGCCAGTTGATCAAAGTTGAGAACCGGCATGTTCAATGTTATTTGTTGTACCCTTTATGCTTTATCTGTGCACTGTGGATGGCTTGATTGTATTCACCTACAGTCTTTTCTCAGACTGGATAGCACACAGACTAAAGTTTTCCACTGCACATAACAATAATAATCTAAACTAAACCGAGCAGGAGGATGGCAAAGTAAGGGAACCTTGGATGGACAAAGAAGTTGCAAATTTAGTCAAAGAGATAAAGAAAGTGCATGTAAGGTTTAAGAGGATTAAATCAGACGGGGCCTTTACGGAATATGAAGCAAGAGGAAAGAACAAGCAGGCAATTAGAAGAGGCAAAGAGGCCACAAAATGGCGTTGGTAAGTCAGATTAAAGAAAAACGCAAGACTTTTATATATGTATATTAAAAACATGAGGGTGATTAGGAATAAGGTAGGACCTCTTTCCTACATCAAGGATCGAGAAGGGAATTTGTGCTTGGAGTCTGGAGATGCAGTTCTGTGCATCTGTTTTCACCATGGAGAGGAAATGAAACAGAGTGTGGAAAATACTAATTTGTAACCCAACCCAACGGTATGAATATTATTTCTCCAACTTCAAATAACCCTTGCACCCCCTCTCTATCCGTCCCTCCCCCACCCTCATCATTATTCTAGCTTCACTGTCGTCCTCATGAGTCTCATTGTCCATAACTCATGTTCACTTAGCCCACAACTAACAATGGACTGCTTCCTTTATCATTGTAACTTGTTTGCCAATCTTTTATTCATTTGTTCTATATCTCTCTACATCGCCATCTATATCTCTTGTTTTCCTTTCCCCTGACTCTCAATCTGAAGAAGTGTCTCGACCCAAAACATCACGTATTCCTTTTCTCCAGAGATGTTGTCTGTCCCGCTGAGTTACTCCAGATTATTGTGTCTATCTTCGATTTAAACCAGCATCTACAGTTCCTTCCCACTCTGACCACCACTGACGTCAGGCTCTCCGACCTGTCGATCCCTGGCTTGTCTTTGCTGTCTTTCTTAAATCACAATATATTAGCAACCCTTAACTATCTGCAAGGTCATTGATGCCAAGGATTATTCCAATATTTCTGTAACGGCCTCCACAATTTATTTTTATCTTCACATAAGGTCCGAGGATGAACTTGGTCAAGTGCGAGGGATTTATCCACCTCAATGCTCTTTAAAACCCCAATACTTCATCTTCAGTCTATATCTCCTTTACTTTACTGGGGGTGGACTCCAGGCCAGCAACAGTGGGCAACACAAGTAGACCAAGTACAAAGTGCTGTAATGGGTTTACGGTAATGGTGGATTTCAACGTCCTCAATATTAACTGGATGGGTTGGTGTGGAAGTTGCCTTTACTTTGTGATCACGTGTACCGAGGTACAGTGAAAAGCTTTTGTTGCGAGCTAACCAGTCAGTGGAAAGACAATACAATACATGATTACTATCGAGCTGGTCCACAGTGTACAGATACAGGATAAAGGGAATAACATGAATAGAATTGACAGATCTGCGAGGAGATTAAAAGAGCATAGTTAAAGTGAGAAATGTTGCTGTCAGAGTAGAAATTTAAAAGAGTGGAGCGATTGAAATGCTTGATTACAGATCCACTTGTGTGGCCAGAACACAGAGAGTGAGTGGCCTGTGTTAAGTGGCGTCGCACTGAGCTGGTGGCTCATCCAGGGGAGCGCTCTGTGCCTGCACAGCAACGGCCTCCTGGAGACTAAATCTGAGGGGATGCTGCCAGCCCAGTGTTCGGAGAGGATGCCCGCAACTCTGTGATCTTCACGGTCGTGATGGAGAGGGTGAGGTTGATCAGCAAATTCAGCACCTGATTGCTGATTGCAAAGTCTCCTGACAAGAGATGAGGACAGTTCCCTGCAGGTGGAGGAAGTCTGGCCAAAGTGCAATCATGGGGCTCGTGGTCGGTATGTGATGGGTATGGGCTCCAACTGATTCTAGTGGATGGTGGCAATGTGACCTGTGGAATTCAGCACCACAGAAGGCAGTGCAGTCATTAAATATATTCAAGGTGTTGATATATCTCATCATGTAAAAGGCTTTCTCAATGGAGGATTTGAGGAAAATGTGGATGACCGACAATTAACACAGACGCACACACACCATTTGCCATTCTCTCTCTCTCTCTCTCTCTCTCTCTCTCTCTCTCTCTCTCTCTCTCTCTCTCTCTCTCTCTCTCTCTCTCTCTCTCTCTCTCTCTCTCTCTCTCTCTCTCTTCTCTCCCTCCCCCTCTCACCCCCCTCTCCCTCTCCTTTTTTCCTTTCTCTATTTTCCTCTCTTCTCTCTCCCCCTTCCTCTCCCTCACTCATTCTCACTTTCTCTCTCTCTCTCTCTCTGTCGCACACACCCAAACAGCACTCACATAACCACACCTCATCACTGCCACACACACTCACCCACACTCAGTGTCCATGCAGATTCACACTAATTGTTCACACCCACCAAGTATTTGAACAATTATCACATGAGCAATATTCACAAATGCATTGCTTTACACACACATGCTCACACCCATATTATTCACACTCACACCCCATACAATGCAATGCATGATCCAACACTCATCTACTCAGCTGTCCATGTGTTACTCCCCCTCCCTCATGATGACCTCCCCTCTATGCGCACACACGCAGAGGCTGGGAGATGTGTACACAGGTGTTAATAGATATACAAGGCAAACTAATATATACACAAATACACGGACACATCTATACACTGACAGGTACACACGGATACATATACAGATACGCAGATTGGTACACTCAGATACATACAGTATATATACACATACACAGACAGGTACACACAGATACATACAGTATAATCATATAACCATATAACAATTACAGCACGGAAACAGGCCATTTCGGCCCTTCTAGTCCGTGCCGAACTATTACTCTCACCTCGTCCCATCTACCAGCACTCAGACCATAACCCTCCATTCCTTTCCCGTCCAGATATCTATCCAATTTATTTTTAAATGATAAAATCGAACCTGCCTCCACCACTTCCACTGGAAGCTCATTCCACACAGCTACCACTCTCTGAGCTACTTCCCCCTCATGTTACCCCTAAACTTCTGTCCCTTAATTCTCAAGTCATGTCCCCTTGTTTGAATCTCAATGGGAAAAGCTTATCCACGTCAACTCTGTCTATCCCTCTCATCATTTTAAAGACCTCTATCAAGTCCCCCCTTAACCTTCTGCGCTCCAAAGAATAAAGACCTAACTTGTTCAACCTTTCTCTGTAACATAGGTGCTGAAACCCAGGCAACCATATATTTACCAATACACAGACAGGTACATACATATACAGATACTCAGACAGGTCGACACAGATGCAAATGACAATCACACAAATAACTGGGACCACACATGCACAGAGATGTAATTGCCAACACACTATTGTAGAAGCAGACACATATACACTCCGCTAGAGGTTCATACTTGCAAATAAACACAAATAGTCACAAATCTCCTGACGCATGTAAATAAAGAGCCTTCAGTGAAAAACACGATGAATTACAAACATGGCGGCCATTCATACCATTGCAAACAGACACAGTTACAGACAAATGGATGGACATTGCTTGCGGACAGTATTCCTATCCACACGCATTCACTTTCCTCTTTCTGCTGCTCTCTCAATGTCAAATTTCTTTTTAGTAAGATATGAAAAGATATTTCCCAGAAAACCACTATTGTTTTGTTTCTTTAGAATATAATGCGATGACCTTGAAGACTCATGACAACTTGCTTCAAAACATAAAACCTTAGAAGCACATGAGGAGGGTGAGCAGTTTCAAAGACAGTCCCCTTTGTCGTTCAATATTGTCCATAATTTCTGAGCATTTACCAGTTCCACTTTGAAGAGTACACTGTCAGCCTCTTGTAACATTCATCATCTCAGCAACATCAGGTTGTATACTTCAACACAGGGAGGAAGATTATTGTTGAAGTTGATGGGAAGTTAATCCTTGCATCAATAAAGAATTTGTAATAAACAGGCAGAAAGGTCAAGCGAAGAGTCCTGACTCAAAACGTCACCTATCCATGTCCTCTAGAGATGCTGCTGAATTACTCCAGTACTTTGTGTTTTACTACCGAATACGGCTTCTTGTTCCAGTCTTAGACTAACTGCGTGGTGAGGGGAGACGTTTCAAACTGTTATCCCACAGTGAGAACAGAGGTTGTAACTTACCCATCAACATGGCTGACAAGTCAAAGTGAGCTGGTGATAGATGTGGGAGAGTGAGTTGAGTGAAGCACGACACACAGGCTTGGACAGTCTGGCACAGCAGGTGGGATTCTGCAGCAACTGAACCTCTTCACGAATGCTGGCAGAGTGATGACCAGGCTGACAGGCCACACCCCTGGGGCACTGAGCTGCCTCAGCCATTGGCTAAACTGCCTGAAAGAACAAACAACAGCAGGCAGATGAGCGGTTCGATTCCACGGTGACCTCCAGCTGTTCCAGTAACATCAACCCCCCTTCACTCCCGCACACGGCCAAACACCCTCTCCTCATCTGAAACACAATACTAAAAAGCCCCAGAAACGGGAGGAAGCTCTGAAGTCTGAGGAAGGGTCTTGACTCGAAACGTCACCTATAGTCACACAGCATGGAAATAGGCCCGTCAGCCCATCAGACTTAAGCCGACCAAGATGCCCAATCTGCCCATGAGCCTGCACCCTGCCCATATCTTCTTAAACCTATCCTATCTATATACCTGTAAAAATGTCATTTAAGTACTGTTATAGTACGTGCCTCAACAACTTCCTCTGGCAGCTTGTTCCACATACCCACCATTCCTGTGAAAAAAAGTTATCTCTCAAATTCCTATTAAATCCTTCCCTCTTCACCTTAATCCTATGTCCACTCGTTTGTGATCCCTTTACCTTGGGAAAATCCCCCAGGGAATTAATCCTATCTACTAAGCCTCTCCTGACTTTTTACACCCCTCAAATCAGCCCTCAGCCTCCTTTGCTCTCAGAAAAAAAGTCCTAGCCGACCCAACCTCTCCATACAACATCCTTTTAAATCTTCCCTACACTCATTTCAACTTAATAGTATCTTTGCTCGAGCAGGGTGACCAAAACTGAACACAATACTCCATGTGCCGGTTCACCAAGGTCTTGTACAACTGTAACATAATGTCCCAACATCTACACTTAGTACCCTAACCAATGCAGGCCAACATGTCAAAAATCCTTCTTGACCACCCTATACTTATATACATTGACATACATGGTGGTTTTGACCTCCACCTGGGAACAAACCTTACAATTTACTCAAGGTTGGAGAACACTCCGATAGTCTTGTGTAGGAAGGTTGGTTTAATCCGAAGATAGACATAAAAAGCTGGAGTAACTCGCAGCATCTCTGGAGAGAAGGATTGGGAATACACCACCAGGAGCGGCACACGATTGGCAGCCCCGCCAACAGTCTGTCTGTTTTTTCGTCTTTTTTTAATTTTTAGTGTGTTAAAAGTTTGTGTAAATGTTCTCCGGTTTGTTTTATGTGGGAGGAGGGGTCAGGGGGTCGGGGGAAACCTTTTTTCAATCTCTTACCTTGCCGGAGTTTTTCCGAGTCGCATCTCCAGTAGCTCTGCGGCCTACCATCGATGGAGCTGGAGGCCTCCTCATTCTGACTTTGTGTCCCATGTACTATAATAGTACTTTGTGCGTTAAACTTAACATCGGAGCTGATCCCTTGCCTGGGATTGCTCCAACCACGGCCTGCGGACTTACCATCAAAATCTTGCAGTCTCGGGAGAGGCCGAGTCGGGAGCTCCAATGACGCAGAGGCTCGACCAGCCCCGATGTGGGGTCCGCTCGCCACGGGGGAGCTGACATCCGGCTGCTGCAGGAGCTGATCGCCCCGATGTGGGAGGGACCAAACACCGCCGGCTACGGGAGTCAAGATCGTCATGTCAACGGAAGGCTTGAGGCCCCAGCAATGGGAGAACATTGAAGGGAAGAGAATTGAACTTTTTTTTGCCTTCCATCACAGTGAGGAATGTGAAGGCATCACTGTGGTGGATGTTTATGTTAAAATGTGTTTTGTGTGTTCCGTTGCTTTTTATTTGTATGACTGACTTGGCAAATGAAATTCCTCGTATGTTGCAAAACATACTTGGCTAATAAAGTATTATTGTGATTGTGATTGTGATGTCTGATGTTTCGGGGCGAGACCGTTCTTCAGACTGAGCTCAGATTGTCTTCTTCAGTGTACATCCCTCTACATTTTTAAAAGGCAAGGCAAGGATAGTCAGGATGGGAGGTAGACACAACATGTTGTAGTAAATCAGTGGGACAGGCAGCATCCCTGGAGTAAAGGAATGGGTGACGTTTCAGGACCCGAAACATCACTCATTCCTTCTCTCCAGAGAGAGCTTGACCTTCTTCAAGTTTGAACCAGGTTAAATATAATAATTTGAGAGGGTAAGTGAAAGAGAAAAGTGAGAGAATTAAAGTATGTGAATAGAATGAGAAATGTAAACAAGAATCTAAGTTGGAGACACGTTTAGTAAAAGTGAGCTGGAAAATGTTGGTTGAAGGTCCGGGTGTGTGCAATGCCAGGATTTGAAGAGGAGATGGGGAGGCTCAACATAAATATATGTCTAAGAGGAGCTCCACATCTTCGACTCTTGTGGATGTCAATGAACGGAAATGGCAACAGACTACAAAAGAAAGGAAAGGTTGTCACAGATAGCAAGAGCTTAGTGTCAGAATTTCTGCAAGGTGTACGGATGAAATGAAAATAGAAATGAGGAGGATAAGAAGGATGCAGGAAAACATTACCAGGTAGAACGAGGACAAATCTGTAGATGTTTTTAAATGAAGAAAAAGAGGATTAGACATGAACATATATTGTTTATTAGAAACCAAAAGTATGTGGAGTAGAAGAAATGTGAAAAGTTCTGAATAAATACTTGTCATATTTCAAACTACATCGAGAGGGAATAGGTTTCAGGTGAGAGAGGAGAGGTTTAAGGTGAAAGTGAAGACATTTAAAGAGGACCTGAAGGGCAACTTTTCATGCACAGGATGGTGGGTAAATGGAACAAGCTGCCAGAGGCTGGTACAATTACAGCATTTAAAATACATTCAGACAGATGCATGGACAGGAAGGATTAAAGGAATATGGCTAAAATATAAGCTGTATAATTCTATATGTCTTCGCAGCAGAGTGTTACTGTACAAAGCAAGATTAAACTTAGAATTTTGGGGTTTCATGAGCAGAGAGAAGTCTGGCATCTTTAAAATTGCATCAATTGCCTGGTTAGAAGTAAAATGTCTGCCAGGCTCAGGAAACAGGAGTGGAAATAGCACTGGCTCTGTCTATCCCAGTGCTCTGTAGCATCAGGTACAGGCAGGTTGGCCCAAGACTTATCCCAAGACAATTCCTCTTGTCCTGCCCAGAGGGTCAGATGAATGTGCTCACAAGGTCCTGAACACACCTGTACGTAGGTAGATAGGTGAAGAATGAGATACTTGCTTCACTGATTGAAGAGCGACATGCAAGGCAATGGAGGCCGTGCTGGAACTGTTTGAAGCATTAGTTTGACCACCCAGAGTACATGAATACTGGAAATAAAACTCACACCATACTGGAATTATTCATCTGGTCAAACAGCATCTGTAGGAGAAATATTTAACATTTCAGACCTTTCATTGGAACTGCATAAGCAACAAAACCAGTTAGTCAAAATGCATCGAGGATGGGGGAGGGGTGGATGGAGCGTGAGGACTAGTACACGTAGGGTTGCCATGGTGATGAGATGCTGATGATGTCATCTGGTTGGTCTGTTAATGAGAAAAGTTTTAGAAATAAAGAAGAAGCAAAGGGAAGGTGTAAATGTTGCCGTATGTCTTCTCGAGTATCAACTATCAGGACGATGCTGCAGAGATAATGGATGAGTGGAAATCAATCAGGTGGTATTAATAGGACCTTCTAGGAGCTGCCTTCTCTGTGAAGTGCCAGATGAACGAGATGCAAGGTTATCATCCCAGAGCCATGAGTTGGAAACCAAGAAATGCCAAGACACCTGTAACCCAACAATGAAGGAGGTTTGGAGAAATATAAACACTGTCGTTATTATTGCCTGGGTTCTGGAGTGTGTTGAGGGGTTGTTAATTGGACCCTGCAGTTTAAGTAAGGAAGGAGGGAAAGAATATCTGGGAAACTTCTGACTTGTCAGAGCACCAATGGTGGGGAAACAGCTGGAATCTATTTAAAAAAAAGGAAGTGAAAACAGAAAACCTTTAAAGCAAATAATTTATGAAAGGAAAATCAGTGGTGATGGATCTGCTGGCATTGTTTGAGGATGAGACAGAGAGAGGAATACCAGTAAAAGTCAGTCCTTGGGATTTGCTGAATGTTTTAAACCAGGTCCTGCAGGGGAGATTGGTCGACAAGGTCAGGATACAAGGAAGCATAAGGACTGAGAAGTGGTCATCAGACACAAAGTACAAAGTGAGAGATTGTTTTCAGCTGGGCAGGCGGTGACTGGTGGGACAGCACAGAGTGTGGTGATTGGGTCGCAGCTTGTCAGAGCCTATAGCAACATTCTGGCTGCTGGACTAAATAGCAGGTTCCCATGAACACTGGTGACAACAAGTCAAAATTGCCCAACGCATCACCGGTTCCACGCTCCCCTCCATTGAGTCTGTCCAAAGCAAGCGCTGTCTGCGGAGGGCGCTCAGCATCGCCAAAGACTGCTCTCACCCCAACCATGGACTGTTTACCCTCCTACCATCCGGGAGGTGCTACAGGTCTCCCGGATGGTAGGAGGATAAACACCACCCCCCACCCCCCGGACACTTATTATTTTTTTATTCAAATCGTTTGCTATGTCGCTCTTCAAGGGAGATGCTAAATGCATTTCGTTGTCTCTGTACTGTACACTGACAATGACAATTAAAATTGAATCTGAATCTGAACAAACTATATAACCATATAACCATATAACAATTACAGCACGGAAACAGGCCATCTCGGCCCTACAAGTCCGTGCCGAACAACTTTTTATCCCCTTAGTCCCACCTGCCTGCACTCATACCATAACCCTCCATTCCCTTCTCATCCATATGCCTATCCAAACTATGGTTGCCAGTATAGTGGAGCATGTAAAGACACTTAACTGTGATTGGACAAGCTGAGTGAATGGCGGCAACATGGTAGAAGGAATAAAACACGGAGAAATGATCAGCCAGTGAGTATTATATCACTTGAAAAAGATTGTTGGCCCTAGCTTTGATGTGGCTGATCCCGGACAAATTGCTGATTATATTGTTTAAGAAGGAGCTGCAGATGCTGGAAAATCAACGATAGATAAAAATGCGGGAGAAACTCAGTGGGTGCAGCAGCATCTACGGAGCGAAGGAAATAGGCAACATTTCGGGCTGAAACCTTTCATCAGAATCTAATAGGCCTATTTCCTTCGCTCCATAGATGCTGCGGCACCCGCTGAGTTTCTCCAGCATTTTTGTGTACCTTTGCTGATTGTATTTATTCCCAGGAGCATCTCTATATCAGCACCATCAATGTACATGGTGTGTGTGGACTATTTTGCTTTTTGAAGGCAATCACAATCTGTTTGCTCCGGTTGTCATTGAGGGAGACTTAAGATCTTCATCTGTAGGGAGAGATTGGGCAGGCTAGGACTTTATTCCTTGGAGATGACATGTATATGATCATGCGGGGAATAGATATGGGAGATGCATAGTATTTCACCCAGAGTAGGAGAATCAAGGATCAGGTTTAAGGAGAGAGGGGCAAGATTTAATAGGAACCTGAGGGGCAACTTTTTCCACAGAGCGGGGTGGATATATGAATCAAACTGCCAGAGGAAGTAGTTGAGGCAGGTTCAGTAATAGCATTTAAAATATACTTGGACAGGTACTTGGATAGGAAAGGTTGAGATGAAAATGGGGCAATGCGACCATTGGTGTTCTGCGACAACATGTTGTTTGTCATATATGGATATATCAGGAAGCGTGTAGAAGATATGGAATTGGTTCAAGAAGGTTGTCAAAATGTACTGCAGGATAGAGGCCAGTTGGTGGAGAATTTAGGCAAAAGAATGGCAGGTGGAGTTTAATCTGGACAAGTGTGAGAAGTTGGATTTTCCATGGTCAAATGCAAATGGAAAGTATACGGTAAATGGCAGGATCACTTTCGGGTAACCAGGAAGATAAGGCAGTAAAAAAACCCCAGGTTAGAAGATCAGCCACACTCCTGCTGGATAGGGACGCCAGGGTGCCTAGTGCAGAATGGCCTGTTCATAGGCATCGAACACTGCAGCACAAGGCAGGCCATGACACCGGGTTTAACTAATCTTGGCTTGCTCATCACCCCCCCCCCCCCCCATTTCCTGCATATCCATGTGGCAATTTAAAAGTCCCTTAAATGCCACTGTCATATCTGCCTCCACATCCACTCCTGGCAACACATTCCAGGCACCCACTATCCTCTATGTAGAAAAAACAGACGCTCCTATTTCTGATGTTCTTCTGACAAGCAATGAAAGGCCCTTCAAAGGGTTTCATCAATGGCCCATTCAGGTTAGGTAGAGGTTCACTTGCACCTCCTCCAACCTCATCTACTGTATCCCTTGTTCAAGATGTGGACTCTTATACATCGGCGAGACCAAACATAGGCTGGGCGATTCTTTCGCTGAACACCTTCGCTCAGTCCATCTGAACCTACCTGATCTCCCGGTTGCTAAACACTTTAATTCTCCTTCACATTCTAACACAGACCATTCGATACTAGGTCTCCTCCATTGTCAGAGTGAGACTAAACGCAAATTGGTGGAACAGCATCTCATATTTCGCTTGGGCAGTTTACAGCCCAGTGGTATGAGTTTTGATTTCTCTGACTTCAGGTAGCCCCGGCATTCCCTCTCTCTCTATCCCTCCCACACCCAAGTCGCACCAGCTTCTCATTTTCACCCAACAGCTAACAATGGCCTGATCCTTTATCATCTTTACTTTTTTGCATATCTTCCATTCATTGTTCTTTATCTCTCTACATCATTGTCTATATCTCTCGTTTCCCTTATCCCAAACCAGTCTGAAGAAGGGTCTCAACCCAAAACGTCACCCATTCCTTCTCTCCAGAGATGCTGCCTGTCCCGCTGAGTTACTCCAGCATTTTGTGCCCATCAATATAATGTCGATGTTAGGAAGATTTTAAAAACAATAATCAGGAAATTAACTATGTGTGATGCTGCAGATGATGGGGTGTGGATAGGGAATAATCTGATAGTTTTATCACAGAAACACAGGAGCAGGGAATATTGAGCCTTCACACTTTCTCCACCATTGACACTGATTGAGGAGGATCACCCAGCACTTCTCCCCAAGGCCACACACTTTTTAATGACTAGTTTCAGATCAAGATCAAGATCAAGATCAAGATTCAATTTATTTGTCATTTGGACCCCTTGAGGTCCAAACGAAATGACATTTCTGCAGCTATACATTACAAACAAATAGACCCAAGACACAACATAATTTACATAAACATCCATCACATTGCTGTGATGGAAGGCCAAAAAAACTTATCTCTCCACTGCACTCCCCCCCCCCCCCCCCCCCCCGATGTCAGAGTCAAAGTCAAAGCCCCCGGCTGGCGATGGCGATTGTCCCACGGCCATTAAAGCCACGCCGGGTGATGTAAGGTCGCACACCGGGTTCTTGATGTTAGAGCCCCCGGTGTGCGCTCGCAGAGTCCCGCAGCCATTCCGAGCCGCGCGGTGCGGTGATGTGAGGCCCCGCTCCAGGAGCTCTTCAACCCCGCAACTCGGGCGGGAGAAGTTGCCGTTGCGGGAGTCCTGAAAAGCGGTCTCCCTCCAGGGACCCGCGGGCTCCCGGTGCCGCCGTCCGCCAGACCTGCAGTTGCAGCCTCCGAATCTCCGGAGGTTGGGCCGCAGCAGCGCTCCACCACCCCTCCACCCGCTCTGGACTCGGCCAGCTCCGCGACGGTGAGGTGAGTCGTCGGCACCAGAGTCCCCGGTCTTCTCCTGTTGGAGGCCGCTCCTCGTTGCAGCCCCAACGACAACGGAGACTCGACAAAGAAAAGTTCGGGTCTCGCGTGCAGGGAGAGATTTAAAAGTTACCCCTTCCCTCCCACCCCACCCCCCCCACCCCCCCCCCCCCCCACACACACACACCCCAACAAAAAAATAACAAAAACGACATAAAAACATAGACAAAAAATAATAAAAACGCAGACGGGCTGCAGAAGCCGCTGCTGACGAGAGTCGCGCCGCCTACCGATGGGCTCCAATGCTGGTTCAGCTGCTCGCCATGGATTCCACAGGTTCACCAAGGGATCTCTGGGAGAAGAGATGTCTCCTCATCCCAGCCTTACCGACTGACCCTTCTCCTCAGATCATAATACCTGGATTCCCCAAGGACTGGAATATTCTTCCTGTACCTAACCTGCGCAGTCCTGTTAGTATTTTAGGGCAGCCCAGTGATACAGCTGATAGAGCTGCTGTGTCACAGCACCAGAGACCTGGGTTCGATCCTGACCTTTGGTGTTGTCTGCGTGGAGTGTGCAAGGTCTCTCTGTGACCACATGGGTTTGCCCCGGGTGCTCTGATTTCCTCCCACATCATAAAGACGTGTGGAGTTGCATGTTAATTGGCCTTTGTAAATTGTCTCCAATGTGTAGAGAGTGAATGTGAAAGTGGGATAACATTGAACAATGTGAACAGGTGCTAGGTGGTTAGTGTGGACTGAGTGGGCTGAAGGGCCTGTTTCCATTTTGTATCTTTCAATCAATTAATTATATACTGTGAAATTGCCCTCATCTTTCAAAATTCCAGAAAATATAAATCTAATTGACTCAAACACTCAGGAAGTATTAGTTCTGCTGTCAAAAGAATCAATCCAATAAATCTTTCTTGATCTCCCTCCATGGCAAGATATCCTTCCTGCTTTCACTGGAGAGTGGATGCTGACTGTTATAAAATCACGAGTGTCACGGAAAGGGTGGATGGTGACACCAGGGCCAGGGAGTGTAAAACTGTCCACAATACTGGAGCTGCAGCCTCTCCAAAGTCCAGTGTAGTTGCAGCAAGGTATTGCTGCTCCTTCGGCTGAATCACTCTGATCGCCACCCTCTTGATCAGCCACCGCCCTTCACCAATGCATCAAGGTCTCACAATCTGCTGCCGTTCTAACCTGAAACTAACCTGACTTGTTATTGCCATCAAAATATCACCACAAAGTCAGCTAAAAACAAACTGCTGGAGGAACTCAGTGGATCTGGCAGCATCTGTGGAGGGAGAAGGACAAATGATGTTTCAGGTCAATGTCCGTCTTCAGACGAAGGGGCAGCTTTGCTTTAATTTACAGTTAAAAATTAGATGTCCAGAATAAAGTGTGAAATCTTCTCGATGACGTAAGACTTGTGTTGTTGGCAGAGTGGACGGCTGAGTGACGAGACGGGTTGATGTGGGCCCCACCTTCTCCTGTGATTCTATTGTCTGACCTGCAGATCCACTTGTTGTGCACCTGTTGTATCGGATTGCTCATTGAATGTCACCAGGCATTATTAATTCAGCGGAGGCAGTGTTGTGTTCAATGGTTTTTGTGCTAATTTGTTCCCAGTCCTATTGTAGAACTGATGAGCATGGTTTTAATGGATGTAATGATGATGGGAAGAAACTTAAACCCACTCATTTCAGCAGCTGCACAGCTTAGCTCAGAAGTGGAATTCAGTTCACTTCACCAAGAAGTCAAACACTCACGCCATGAGTTCTCCACCCCAGGAATTCACAGACACCTGGCTACCTGTGGCTCACTGCTCCCTAAATCACCTGCAGTAAAGGGGAAAGAAAGGCTTCCATTGACACAATGCCTCTCATGTCATCGGGCCACTTCCAACACTCATTATAATCACAGAGTGATGATGAGGGTGAATTGCTCCTGTGTTTAACTGTTGTGGGAGGATGGAGAGTAGGGCAGTGCATCAACACAATGTGTGGTGAGAACAGCAACTTAGCAATGTGGATCAATAATGTGGATAGAACAGAGGCTAAGGCAACAGGAGAAACTCTGTCAATTCCTTGAAATCTTGCATTAAGATCCTTTACATCAGGTGGTGGTGCTGGTGGTAGAGCTGCAGCTCATAGTGCCAGAGATTCGGGATTAATACTGACCCCGGGTGCTGTCTATGTGGAGTTTGCACATTCTTCCTGTGACTGCGATAGTTTCCTCTGGATGCTCAGGTTTCCTCCCAGATCTCAAAGATGTGCGGGTTTGCAAGTTCATTGGCCTCTGTAAATTGCTCCTGGTGTGTAGGGAGTGGATGCAAAAGTGTGTTAACATAGAACTAGTGTGAATGGATGATCGATGGTCGACACAGGCGTGGACTGTGTGGGCTGAAGGGCCTGTGTTAATGCTGCATCTGAGAACAGTACAGCACAACAACAGGCCCTTCTCTCCACATTGGCTGTGCCAAATATTATGACAAAACCATCTCTTATTTACCTGGCATAAACCATATCCCTCCATTCCATGCACATCCATGTGCCTCTACAAACGTCCCTTAAATGCCACTATTGTAAAAGCCTCAGTTGCCAACCCTGGCTGTGCATTCCAGGCACTCACCACCCCACTCACCACCCCGCACATATTCCGGTAGAGATTTATCCCGTGAAATCAAAAATCGCCTTATCTGAAAAATTATTTCTTGCATCATTTCTTGAGCTTTTAATCAAAATGTTCACACATCCGATAAAATTTTGAAATCAAAAAGCCTGTTTTTGGCTGATGATTGGCCTGCCTGCCGTCTGCTCGGGCTGCGAGTTATTATGTGTGAAATGTTTTAAATTTCATGTGCGATGCTCCGGTATTCCCTGGGAAACGTCTTTTCATTTTGCACTGTACAACTGTTGCTTGCAAGATGACAATAAAGGTTGATTGGATTGATTGATTGAGTGACATCACCCCCCCACCCATCCCTCCTCTCCCAGTTATTCAATAGTCGGCCCGTCAACTGAAGACCAAAGATCATAGCTGACGAGTCTGCGGCTGCCTTTGGTTAACGTTCGCCCACTCGCGCCTCGGCTCGTACCCTGAACCCGAGACCTCCCAAGAGTTTTGGTTGACGCACACGTGTTCCTCGGCTCGGGTTTCCAGAGAACTTTGGTCCCTGCACGCTCGTGGGAGCAGAAGACGCAGAAAGAACGAGCAAGTCAGGCCCTGTACCCGAGAGATCCCAAGCTCCCCTCCCTCTCTCTCTCTCCCCCCCTCACCCCCTCTCCCTCTTTCTCCCTCACCCCCTCTCTCTCCCCCCCTCTCTCCCCCCCTCTCTCCTCCTCCCCCTCTCTCTCTCGCCACACCCCCTCCCCCCTCTATCCCCTCCTCCCTCTCCCCCCCCCATCTCCCCCATCTCCCCCATCTCCCCCCCCTCTCTCTCTCATCCCCCTCTCTCTCTGTCTCTGCCCCTCTCTCTCAGTCTGCCTCCCCCCCCCCCCCCCCTCTCTGCCCTCTCTTTATACCTAAGCAGGCCATCAGGATGGTGGTCAATGAAGAGAGTGAGAACTGGTTGCCATACCGTTAGTTTGATGGACTTTGGGGTACTACTGAACTGGTGGCCATACCTTTGGTATGGTGGAATTTGGGGTACTGTGATACATTCTGCTAATCGTACTGCTCTGATGCTTGCTACCATTGTGCCACGGACCAAAGGTACTTGAGCGGAGCAAGATGGTCCACTCTTACAAAATCCAATGGACTGACGTGTAGTACGCAACGGAGCGGTACGTCGGCCATTTCAGTAAACCCGACTCGATTTCCGTTATGCCTCTCGCAGTGTAATCAGATTTGTGTGGTATTTGGTAAAATAATAGCAATATGAAGATTCCAGTTGTTGTACTTTGACAATGTTCCTTAATGTTATTTTGTGTCTATGGAATTGTCTTGCAACAATAAAATGGGTTTGGTCTTCCCAATAGCCAGAGAGTGGAATGAGATCTGTCTGTAATAGTGGGGTTATCTAAATGAAGTATTTAACAAACTAAACAAAAAATTTGTTTTGAGCAAGATTTACAATTGATGTATAACTTAAGGTTGATTTTATTCAGCGACCATACACCTTATTAGATTGTGTAGGAAAAAACTTTGGTTTAAATCAAAGGTAGACACAAAATGCTGGGGTAGGACATATGTGACATATATATATATATGTGCCACATATGTACATAAATATATAACACACACACACACACACATATATATATTTCTCCAGTTTCTTCTTGTGCTCTCTAATTATTTGTTGAGCAACCTTTTTCTTTCTTTCTTTTTCTCTTTCTTTCTTTCTTTCTTTCTTTCTTTCTTTCTTTCTTTCTTTTTTTTCTTTCTTTCTTTCTTTTTTTCTTTCTTTCTTTCTTTCTTTCTTTCTTTCTTTCTTTCTTTCTTTCTTTCTTTCTTTCTTTCTTTCTTTCTTTCTTTCTTTCTTTCATTTAACCTCTCTCTCTCTCTCCCCCTCTATGAAATCCTAATATTGTGAATAAAATATCAATGAACAAAGGCTAGAGGGACAGAATCAAGAGTCTGCTTTAGTCCAGGGGTCTGCAACCTTTTTTGCATAGGGGTCGGGACCCTCCAGGACTAGCTGCAATTCCCAGGTCGCCTGCGAGCCCCTGGTCTAGCTGCAGTTCCGCTGTCCGATACTGGCGGCCGTTCGCAGCCACCCGAGCTACTGAGTGAGTTGCTGGCATGATCCCCGACCCCTTCCTTCTCTCCCTGCAACTTTACCCCTGGCGGCCCAGCCGTGCTGATCCGAGCCAGACTCCCCACACGCTGTGGAAGAAACATAGGTACCTTTTTGCATTTTATTGTGATTTATTTAAATGTGATCCTTTTAAATGTGAATATCTCATAATGACACATTTATGGGTTAGCAGTATTTTGCACCAATATTGCACCAACCCACTCAATTTTAAATAATTCAAAATCAAAATTCATAAACAAGGATAACAATTTTTATTTCTGTCATTCATGGCAGTTATTTGAAAAGGATGCCGTCGTTTGGTGTAGGAGATCTTGTCAACGAGTATTCCAGACCCACTGTCGACATCTGAAAATACAGAAATATCATATAGGATTAACTACATACCTGCAGAATGGATGACATTTCACTTAAATGCAATTGTTTTCAGGGGTGGGGAGAGACATGTATAGTGAAGATGCATTTGTCCTCTAATATGTCAATTTATATTTAATGTAGAAGAGCTTATTGAAACCTTCTTACACTAGCATGCATGCCTCACAACAAGAACAAAACTAACAATGTACAGCATTTGCATAAATCCTTGTATGAGGTGGGGCAGGTTGACAGAGCAATTATTAACAGAGACATTAATATAACAGTTAAAAAAAATGTTGTATAATATAATACATTGTTGGGATCATAAGAATAGAATTGTATATGGTTATATGTTATATGTATATGGTCACAGTCATCATACATTGGGAAGGAAGTTAAGGCTTTAATGTGTGCTGCTCATGGCACGTTCCCTGAGATGTGGGAGCTGCACAAGTGCAACAGGGTCTATATGTTCAGCTGAATTTGTGTGAGATCACAGAGACGCAGAAATAAATTATGTGACAACCTTTGTCCTTCCACAACAAAGCCCTCGTAAGAAAATGCTCTTGATGAGGAGTTTTATGAGGATGTTGCCACGAGGACTCGACTATCTGAACTCCGCTCTATGATCTTTGATCTGAGCTATAGTTAGCAATGTTACAAAATTTTGAGATTTAAAAAATCAAGTCTGCAATTTATCCCATCAGATAAAGCATAACAATAAGTTTAATTTGACACCTAATTCACTTTCATATCTCAAGTAATAAAAAAGTTATGGCAATTTTCATACTCGGAAATTAGCATCTTGTTCCCTATTGATTTTCTATGGACATAACAAAAAAGCTGTGATCGTGCACAGTCAAAAGCCCATAGCCTTCTTAAAAATTAAGAGAACTGAATGAAATTTTCAGTTATCATAGATTGAAGCAGTCTGAAACAAATATAAAACAATCTTACTTGGATGACCTGAAATTAAAGCATATAATTAGTTAGTTACCCAATTGTAGCTAATTTCAAACTTCAATTACTAGTCTAAACATCTATCCATTTCTTAATAAATGATTAATATTTTTAAATAGCCTAAGTGTCCAAATAATATTCACAAATAATTCACAATAAAACATGATTTTTAAATCTCATTTACATCAATTTATAGGCCAAATGGAAGGAATTTAGTGTTCATTTGCTGTAAATTAAAGTCAATTTAAATCGGCTTTCTAGTGGGTTCCTGTGAACGCGCTGGTTTAGAACGTTCACATTGCGCTGGATTTGTGCCCTCAAGTGCCCAGAAAAATACTGCGGGATATAAAGAGCCCAAAATGAGCTACTCGCTATAGAAAACTTTATAAACAGGGTTATATACAAGCCCCATTTAATGTAAAAATAAGGTACATACCTTTAATTGTTTGCTTTATAAAACCCTGGGGCTGCGAGAGGTTGCGGAGTGAGAGAGTGATTTTTAAACTACTATAAATATTATACAAGGCCATAAAAACTAATAATACCTTTTGCGACGGGGTCTTTCAGCGATTTTCCGTTAATGATTTACTAGGCTGAACATTTTCGATTGGAACAGCCTAGTAAAAATCGCGTTTTAAACCCGCCCCCTCTAAATAGCGCCAAAATCACACACAAGGGGTGGGGCAGATGCTCAGCCACGATTCAGGTACGTTTTGTAACATACCTACTATAGTGAGAGATCGGCAGGCTAAATAATATTTTCACTAGACGACAGAAATTTTTTCTCACATTTCATTTTTTAATGGGGAAACTGAAGAAAGACTGGTCGGGTCCCCAACATCGGCGAATCAAGCAATTGATCACTTGTAGATGTGGATGCCGTCATGACGGATGCCGTCATACGGGAATGGCGCTGAAGATTACCCATCACCTACTACGACTTTTTTGCAGAGTGAACTATCTTGCTCTGCTCTAAGATCTTTGCCAAGGACTGTGAATGTTATCATGTATGATAAAAAAGGAGGGAATGAAAGAGCTAATAGTCAAATGTAATATAGTTTACAAAATTACATGGAACACAATATGGAGGACAGGTTGTCTTTTTAATAAAAAACTAGACCCAGGAGGACACGTTGGGTCCCGTCCCCGTTGCGGGGGGGAAAGGGGGTGGCGACTGCGGCATCACACACACACACTAACTCCCCACTTGATATTATATTAATATTGTTCATTTGCTCCTTTTACCCAATCCCTGCCCTATCCACTCACGCATAGCTCCCAACTGCGCAGGTGTGGCTAGAGAGGGAGAGGGAGGGGGAGAGGAGCAGAGGGAGGGGGGCAGAGGGGGGGGGGGGCAGAGACGGAGGGGGGCAGAGGGAGGGGGGCAGAGAGGGAGGGGGGGGGGGAGGGGGGGGGGGGCAGAGGGGGATGAGGGGCAGAGAGGGAGATGGGCACAGAGAGGGTGGGGGACAGAGAGGGAGATGGGCGCAGAGAGGGAGGAAGGGGGGGCAGAGAGGGAGGGAGGCAGAGAGGGATGGAGGCAGAGAGGGATGGAGGCAGAGAGGGAAGGGGGCAGAGAGGGAAGGGGGGCAGAGAGGGGGGGGCAGAGTGGGTGGACAGATAGGGAGGGGCAGGGAGGGAGGGAGCAGAGAGGGAGGAGGAGGGGCAGAGAGGGAGGGGGGGCATAGAGGGAGGGGGCAGAGAGGGAGGGGGAAGAAGGGGAGGAGGGGCAGTGAGGGAGGGGGGAGCATACTGCAGCCGGCAGAGGGGGATGGCTTCAGACGGGTACTGTCGAGACCCGGTGGGGATGGGAGCGTCCTACTGGAGGAGGAGGGGGGTGGCTTCAGCAGGGCTGGATTTCGATGAAGAGAGGCTATTCCACATGTGAGGCCCCTCCCAAACCCTCACCCCCACGACAAGAGGAAGATGGAAGAGTCCACCAGATTGACACCGATGTGCAGCCAAGCGTGGCCAATAAGATAAGGGCTGGAAAGCTGCGATTTTTATTTATTGCCAGTGCTAGTGTCGAGTTATCGGCTTAAAACACTATCATTCTGAAATGGAGGGCAAGGAAAATGGCTGAAGTGTTATTCAGAGACTACAGTGCGTTGTGAGCATATGTAAGAAAGGCCTATGACAGTGTCAAAAATATTATACACCAGGCCTGTACGAAACTTTTCAAAAAGGGGGGTGGCATGGCAGGATTACAAAAATTTCATGTGTAATGAATGCACATATCACAAGTGCGAAGCTCAAAGACCCTTGCAGACGGGATCCAGGGCCCACTTGAGGGCCCTCGAAGCTCTGGGGTTTTAGATGCTCTCTGGTGCATTCTGAGCCTTATTTTGAAGCATTTTTGCACCAAATTTATGATCAATATTTCAGAAATAATTTTGGTTGAGTCAAGGATAATGAATGGTTGCAATGGGATGATTGGAGTCATTGTTGCATACATTTTTTAAAATCAGGATTTGAAGCTGTCCTTGTTTTAATAATCTTGTTGTACTGTAAAATGTTATGTAAAATGTTATAAAGCATGCAAACACTACAAATAAAATACTGTAAGTTTTTGCAGTAAATAAAACCTTTTTTTTAGAAAATGTTTTGTGTGTTGATTTGATTGCCTGATACTGTTCGACTGTGTTAGTGTGTGCACATTAAAGATAATGCAAAATGAAAGTCGCAAACTATGGAATACATATTTTTCAGTGTTGTTATCAAAGAAAAGAAAGCAGTTCCAATTATTTGATATTATTCATATGGAGGAGAAAATATAATTGCTCTAAAACCTACCTTAATTTTGCAAGCTCACTAAAGATAATCCCCCATTCCCTCCCCCTCTTCCTTCCCCTCCCCTCCCCCTCTCTCTCTCCCCCTCCCCTCCCCTCCTTCCTCCCCTCCCTCTCTCCCCCCTGTTTCAACCGCCCCTTTCCCCCTCTCTCTTCCTCCCACGCAGCGAGGCTCCAACTCCACGCCACAGACACTGGCACCCCCCCTCTGGCCCGAATAAACAGGCACTCTTGCAACACAACATTCCACTACTTACCTGGAGTAGACACCGAGGATCTTTGGTAGACACGAGGCATGGAGATGATTGTGTGAAGTGCAAATCGACATCTGAACCCACACGGGCCCACTGCGCATGCGTGGAGAGACAGCGTCATTTTCATGTCGCTACTGTGTCACCGGCTGAAGAAGAAACAGCAGCAAAGAGAAGCAGGAAAAAGCATAGATTGGCTCTAGATTGAGTGGGAGGAGAGTTAGAGTGAGTCAGAGGGGGAAAACAGTATAAAACTGAGGAATTTGGCTGTAAATTGGTAAATTAGGCAATTTATCAGACAATATAAGCAAGACGACTCTTAGGGAGTGCCTTGTGCGGGAAGTGCCTTGTGAGTAAAGTGTGAGTCTTTGGCTCGGGAGTCTTCGGCGAGGAGTTTGAGGGGAGGAGGCTATGCAAATCGCTGGAGGGGGAGAGACACAAGAAAGAGATGTCAGGTAAGCTGATTCTGTGTGATGCTTGCAGTATGTGGGAGGTCAAGGATACCGCTGGTGCCTCTGGCAGCTGGACGGATGTGTCGGGTGGACTGGTTTCCAGAGGGTAGTAGAACATTGTGGGCTAAATAGACTTATTGGGCTAGTACGTTGTTGTGGGCCGAATAAACTGCAGCTGGGGACGGCTTCGGGCGGGGGCTGTAGGTGGGTGAGGGAGCGTCCTGTAGTTGTGTCCTGGGGGAGGACGGCGGCTTCAGGCGGGGGCTTTTGGAGCCGGTGGGGAGGGGGGCTGTCGGGGCCGGTGGGGCATCAAGCTGGAGCTGTCAGGGGCCATTTGGGGGAGGGGGGGCGAGCGACCTGCAGCTGGGGGGGGGGGGGCCTGCAGACAGCGGATGGGTACGGCTTCAGGTGTGGGCTGTCGGGGGGGGGGGGGGGGGGGGGGGGGGGGGGGGGGGGGGGGGCTCAAAGGCTAGGGAGGGGAACGGCTTTAGGCGGGCAGGGGGGGTCTTCCTGGAGGGCTAGATCGGGTGTTGTAGTCCAGAAGGCTAGTACGGATATTATGGGCCAAATGGACTTTTCTTGGGCTAGTGCACATGTTATGGGCCGGAGGGACTGGTTTCCAGAGGGCTAATAGGACATTGTTGGCCGAACGGACTTTATTGGGCTAGTACAGGTGTTGTGGATCGAATGGACTGCAGCTGGGGACTGCTTGAGGCTGGAGCCATCGAGGAGCATTCTGAAGCCGGGGAGAGGGACCATCAGGCGTGGGCTGTCAGGTGCCGGTGGGGGGACGAGCGACCTGCAGCTGGGGAAGGGAGATGGCATCGGGCACAGTCGGCGTGGGGGGGGGGCACTGCCGTTGCCTACCGCTGGGGGAGTGTTCGAGAGATGGGGTGGGGTGAGGGGAAGGGTGTGGGCGGGGGTGGTGTGCCCGCCAGCGCCCGGCTCCGCCAGCCTCCCTCAATTTCCCCCACACACTCCTCACTTCCCCAGGATCTCGAGGTTGCAGCAGTCGGCCTCGCAATCGGCCAGGCTCCGGTCCGCTCCGGGCTCCCCGACTCGGCGCCGCCTTCGGGGCAGACGGGTTCGGGGCGGCTCCAAGACTCACTGACTCTGGACGGCTCCTGGACCGACTGACTATGGACGGCTCCTGCACTCACTGACTCTGGATGGCTCCTGGACTCAGCCCGGCCTCCAGGGCTTTATTCGCCTTGCTCCGGTGATTTACAGCAGATGCAGGAAGGGGTATTACCGTTGCGGTGTCTGACAGGAGAGAAGACCAATCTGCTGATCTTACGACTTTTAAACCTCCATAACGTTTGTAATATTCCACAAAACTTGATGTGCTTGTAGCACGGAACAATAAAGTGGCGAAAAATCGTAGCGCTATCAGGTACCGTTTTTGCGCAAATGTAAAAACAACGCAAACCGGAAGCGGACAAGTTGAGTTTTAATTAAGTATAGATAGATATTAAGATGGAAACCTGCGTAATAACACGTGCTTCTTTCAAGGCCATAAAGAAGCCAAGATTGAAAAAATAGCTGACGTTCCAGAAATAAGCAATAACTTGTTATTGGATGAGCTTGCTTTGGACCCAGCTTTTTCCTATATTCTGAAAGGCTATAGAATCTTTCAAGCATGCCATATTCAGACTTGGGAGGAGTGGTTTACTGATAAGAAAAATGTATAAATGCACTAAGTTTCCTTTGCTCTGTGAGTGGAGCTGGAGAAGAACTAAGCAACGTTTGTAGATCTTGCCACTCCCGTCAATTAAAGATTGGCTTGGTTTACCTTCAACCAGTTTGTTGCTGTCTGCTTTTAAGAAACAAACTTTGACACACACTAGAGAAAATTTACACATACACCAAACCAATTAACCCACATACCTGTACGTCTTTGGAGTGCGGGAGAAAACTGAGGATCTCGGAGAAAACCAACGCGGTCATGGGAAGAACGTACAAACTCCGTAGACAGCACCCGGTTTTCACTTCACACATGCTGCCTGACTCACTGAGTGTTTCCACCATTTTGTTTTTACACCAAAGTTACTCACAGCATGGTTCAATTCCAGACTTTTACTCGGAATAAAGATGGAGTCAGAACCCTGAAAATGCAATTTGTAGATCCAAGACAATTGTTTGCCCTTCCTGATACTTTCCACCTTCCAATAATGGATGTCAGACAGGCAATTAATTTAGGATGTGTTTATGTGATCAGTGTTTTTTGTGAAGAAAGAGAAGTGACTTTGTGCTATTGATCAGGAGCAGTATTGCACATTATTAACAGGGTGCAAGAGAGCATAGATGCTGGATAACTTTGCAGCAATAAGAACAAATAGACGATTGTCACAATGGGTGTTTAGGTCAGCATAATACATAATGAAGGATACTATGATAATTGCATCAAAGGTTGCAGCTAGAGCTAAGAGGATTCCTTATTCAACATGGCATCTTAACAAACAATACATCAAAAAAATTGATCAACATTAGTTATCAAATTGTTGTAGTTTTTAATATTCTGTTAAGCTTGGGCTGATCCACACAGCAGACTGCCATTGAAAGTATAATTGTTGCTCTAGTTTATCAAACCAAAAAGCCCATCAAATGTAAACATTTCCATCACTAAAAGCCCATGAAAACAGAGGCGACCTAGTTGTTCTGTGGTTGGATCTGGCCAATGCCTAAGGGTCCATCCCACACAAACTGGTTGAGCTTGCACTACACCGACACCATGTTTCCAGCAAGATCAAGGTCCTGATCCTGGATTATTATCATAATTTCAGGCTGAGGGAGACTTCTGGGTCAGAAACATCAGACTGGCATCGGCTTGGAAAAGGAATAATCACGGTCACGGGCGCCATTTCGGTTATTTTTTTGATCTTGCCATGAACATGGTGGCCAAGTCAGCCGAGGTGGAATGCAGAGGCCCCCTAACCAAGTCTGGTGTACGACAGCCCGCAATGAGAGCTTTTATGGTCGACCTTACCATCACCACAACATCGGTACCAGGAAAGTAGGTGGATCTTATAAGGTCTTGAGAAACCTATCACCTGGGCAAGGATGAGTTTCAAGCCAACAAAGTCAAGGTGGTGCTGAAGAAGGGGAAGGTGACTGACAAATTCCACTTCATACTATCCGGAACTGCCATTCCCTCCATCACTGAGCAACCTGTCAAGAGTTTGGGGAAGCTTTTTGACGCAACTCTGAAAGACTCTGCCACCATTCAAAAGTGCATCGAAGCCTGGCTGACCAAAGTCGACAAGTCAGGTCTGTCTGGCAGATTCATGGCCTGGATCTATCAGCATTCCATCCTACCCCGAGTCCTGTGGCCTCTGCTGGTTTACACTGTCCCATTGACCACAGTTGAGTCCCTTGAAAGGAAGATCAGTGGCTTTCTCCGCAGGTGGCTTGGCCTTCCCCGCAGCCTCAACAGTGCAGCACTGTATGGGACCGGTAACATCTTGCAGCTCCCATTCAGTGGCCTCATGGAAGAGTTTATGGTGGCGCGAACAAGAGAAGCTCTGCAGTACAGGGACTCCAGGGACCAGAAGGTGTCATCGGCTGGCATCGAGGTGAGAACAGGGAGGAAATGGAGGGCGGAGAAAGCAGTGGAGGTGGCAGAGTCGCGCCCAAGGCAAAAGGCATTGGTGGGAGTCATGGCAACTGGAAGAGGTCTGAGCAGTTGTGGAGGAAGAGCGTGTGAGCAGGACGGTGGGGCTCATCAGTGTGGACAAAATAGCGTGGACAAGGTGGGAGAGCATACCGCAGTGCAGGATTACCTGGTCAAACATCATGCAGGCAGACCTCCAGTGCGTCCGGTTCCTTGTCCAAGCTGTCTAAGATGCCCTATCAAGCCCTGCAAACCTCCACATCAGGGGCAAGAGTGAGACACCTTCCTGCCCACTTTGCTCTGGAAGACGATCATTAGTTCATCTCCTCAGCAGCTGCCCAAAGTCCCTTGGGGAAGGTCGCTATCGGTGGTGCCATGACCAGGTGCTCAAGGTGGTTGCTGAGAGCGTAGCCACTGCCATCGATAACAGCAAACACCACCAGGCCCCAAACAAATCAATCACTTTTGTCGGCGCTGGAGAGAAGCCTCAACCACAACCAAAAACAAGGACAGGCCTCCTCTACACAGCCACTGACTTGCAGCTGTACCTCGATCTGGGAAAACAGCTGAAATTTCCCCAGCACATCACAGCAACATCACTCTGGCCAGACATGATCGTCACCTCCGAAGTGACAAAACAGCTGATTATTCTGGAGCTGACAGTGCCCTGGGAAGAGCATATTGAAGAGGCTAACAAGAGGAAATGCGCAAAGTACCAGGAACTGGTGGAGATGTGCCAGGACAGCGGCTGGAAGCATACTATGAGCCCATAGAGGTGGGCTGTAGAGGCTTTGCAGGACGCTCATTCTGCAAAGTCCTCAACCAGTTGGGCATAACGGGGCTGGCAAAGAAGAGGGACATTTAATTCGCAAGCGAAGCCGCAGAAAAAGTCACTAGGTGGCTTTGGATGAAGAGGGTTAATCCGTGGGCAGTTGTTGCTGGGACGCAAGTCGGGGCCTGATCAACCCCGGCTGGGTTGCCTGGGCAAGGGTGTTTGATGTTGTTAGACCTGAAACACCCGATGACCCCAGGTCACATCACTGAGGATGCATCCCAGCGCATCTAGAAAATGTATCTTTCACACCGCCTTGCCAATTTTAGTCTATTCCCGCCTTACCTAATTTGTAGCTCACTTTGGTCTGCTGACCCAGCAGCAAATTCAAAACGATACCTTCAACTTCAACAATCATTAAATTTGTGTACACATTGAATAACCTTGGCACACAAAACTGAGGATGCACATTAACCAACACCCAAAAAACAACTTGGTCCATGTTTTCATGTTTTTCTTTTAATCCAACCCACTAGGCATCCCTGCCCCTGCCCCTGCCCCTGCCCCTGCCCCAACACAAGCTTAACCACCATGCCTATTATCTTTGGTCTTCCATCATTTCACTGCCTCTCACTCTCTTTATTGTGCATCATGCTTAGTAGATGATAAGTGTGGCTGAATGACATTAAAAGCCAATGGTATTTCAGCACCCCACAGTTCCATCAGAGGGCAGTGTTGCCCAGTGCCACAACTACATTGCCTGTCTGCCCTTGGACCATGACAGTGGCTCCGAATTCACACTATGGACATTTTCCTTCTTACTCTGTATATATAAGTAGCAAAGGAGAATTTGCAGATACCAATTAAAACAAACTTCTGGTGGTGACAACTAGCTAGATTTCACTGCTAGATCTAATTTAGAATTCATTATTCACCTGTTCCTGTTTTTAACTTTTAGAGTGCACGGTATTAATCTCGGTGTAGATGGTTCATCTGTGAACATGAACCTGTTTTCGTTAGTGGTTCGGTGGTGGAGAGAGTCAACAGGTTTAAGCTCCTGGGTGCACACACTTCTGATGAAATAACAAAGAAAGCTCACTAACGTCTCTGCTTCCTCAGTAGTTTACGAAACCTAGGCACATCACCACTCTGTTTAACTTCTATAGGTATACAGTAAAGAGCATATTGACTGGTTACATTCGAGCTAAGTTTAGTAACTCGAAGACTCAAGAACAAAGGAGGCGGCAGAAGTGGTGGACAAGGCCTGGTACACTGTGGATAATACCCATTCTGCAGAGGGCATTGCCTCAAGAAGGTGGCTAATAGCATCAAACACCCACCCTGGCAATGCTCTCATCTCGCTGGTACTGTCGAGGAAAAGATACGTGAGCCCGAGAACCGTTAACTCCAGATTCAAGAACAACTTGCTCCCATCAACCATTAGGTTTTGAACTAGCCTGCACAACCTTAACCACAGACCAACATCAGCATCAAACCACTATGAACTTTGCACTACTATGGTTGTTCTATGCACCTTGGTTTTTGCATTGTGGTGCTCTAATTTACTTAGAATAACTGATAACTTTTGTATAATTACGTGGTTGTTGCATCATATGTGCCTGTAAAGTTGCAGCATGCAAGACTTTCATTGTTCACGTTCATATGATAAATAATCACTCCTGATTGTCTGTTGTTAGCGCCTCCTGCCCTGAATGCAGAGTGTGGAGTCCGTACTGTCTATTTCAATGTTAAATCTTGTCTGACAGCAAGGCTTTCTGCAGATATTACAGGAATCGCAATCCCGGCTGCTGTCGCCACCCGTCCACTGCGATTAATCTCTAGCTTGAACTGTTGTCATGGACAATCTCTAGCTTGAACTGTTCTACTGGCTCAGTACCACCTTGAGAGTTATTGACATCCAATGAAGAAGCTTGATCTCTTGTACTGAACAGCAATTACAGTACTTTTGCCCACAGTGGCCACATTATCTGAGGAAACAAGTATATGATCGGAGCAGTGAAAGGATGCCTTCTCCAGGGGAACCACGGTGATTCAGGAGCCAGGCTCTGACCTTCACAATGTCAGAAACATGTTCTGTATGGGGAACGAGATGGCACATTCGACTGTGAACGTCAGGGTGCACACAGTCTGTAAAGAAACAGAGTAATGCACATTTTATAAAAGAGTTTGATGTACACATTCTATAATAGAGGACAAGATTTGTTTTGGCTTGGAGACGATGTGTTCTATAATGGAGAAGAAGAAATCCAAGGATTCTTATGCAGTCTAACACCGAAGTTTGGTAAACACTGCCACTCTCATTGCCAGAAGCACACAACATTCTGAGTGATCTTCTACTTCCATTCCAATGGGATAGTCGTTTGGTGAGTACGATGTGCGGAATGCTCACAAAGGCTTCTTCTTCAGCCCAAATACAGCAATCACAAGGACGATCTCAGTACATGCCGGGAGAGCGCTGCAAAATAAGCAGATATACCATGTAATGTCAGAATAAGGCATGGTTTATAATGGACAACAGCGATAAAAAGGCAAGTTAGCAGAGTAACATATAAAATTATAAAAGGAGTGGACAAGCTAGATGCAGGAAAAATGTTCCCAATGTTGGGCGAGTCCAGAACCAGGGGCCACAGTCTTAGAATAAAGGGGGGGGGGGGGGCATTTAAGACTGAGGTGAGAAAAAAACTTCTTCACCCAGAGAGTTGTGAATTTATGGAATTCCCTGCCACAGAGGGCAGTGGAGGCCAAATCACTGGATGGATTTAAGAGAGAATTAGATAGAGCTCTAGGGGCTAGTGGAGTCAAGGGATATAGGGGAAAGGTATTGCGGTTATTGATTGATAGGGGACGATCAGCCATGATCACAATGAATGGCAGTGCTGGCTCGAAGGGCCGAATGGCCTCCTCCTGCACCTATTTTCTATGTCTCTATGTTTCTGGAACTTCTTGGCAATGAAATACAAGCGTCTGTTCGAGAGGAGTCCCCGGCATTGAGTGCGTCTTCGGGAGTTGGTGCAGGATGTGCAGAAAGCTTTTAGTTTTTAATATATACACTGATATCAACTGAATAGAATTAGAGAGCAGTACAAAACCAAAGAAGGCTCTACGGCCCACTGTGCCAGCTCTTTTGAAGGATGCTCTATTTGCCTCTCGTTTCCCATATATATTCTCTATTTTCAAACATTTATCTAGATACTTCTGAAATGACTTTTGAACTTGCATCTACAATCTTTTCAAGGAGTGTACAGTCTTTGCCACTGCGGTTCCTTTCATCAATCACGTGCCCGCTGATTATCCAATGACCAGCCTTTGGAAACAGTTCATTTTATTCCTACATAAATAATCTTTAAATAGCTCGATCAAATCTCCTTCTTAGTTTTACAGATAATTTCCATTTACAGTGGCTTGCAAAAGTTTTCATACCCCTTGAACTTTTCCACATTTTGTCACGTTACAACCACAAACGTAAATGTATTTTATTGGGATTTTATGTGATAGACCAACACAAAGTGGTGCATAATTGTGAAGTGGAAGGAAAATGATACATGGTTTTCAACGTTTTTTACAAATAAAAAACTGAAAAATGTGGCGTGCAAAAGTATTAAGCCCCCCTGAGTCAATACTTTGTAGAACCACCTTTTGCTGCAATTACAGCTGCAAGTCTTTTGGGGTATGTCTCTACCAACTTTGCACATCTAGAGGCTGAAACTTTTGCACATTCTTCTTTGCAAAATAGCTCAAGCTCAATCAGATTGGATGGAGACCGTCTGTGAACAGCAATTTTCAAGTCTTGCCAGAGATTCTCAATTGGATTTAGGTCTGGACTTTGACTGGGCCATTCTAACACATGAATATGCTTTGATCTAAACCATTCCATTGTAGCTCTGGCTGTATGTTTAGGGTCGTTGTCCAATTTGCCACAAGCCACATGGCTTGTGGCAAACTGCAAACGGGACTTCTTATGGCTTTTTTTTCAACAATGGCTTTCTTCTTGCCACTCTTCCATAAAGGCCCGATTTGCGGAGTGCACGACTAATAGTTGTCCTGTGGACAGATTCTCCCACCTGAGCTGTAGATCTCTGCAGCTCCTCCAGAGTTACCATGGGCCTCTTGGCTGCTTCTCTGATCAATGCTCTCCTTGCCCAGCCTGTCAGTTTAGGTGGACGGCCATGTCTTAGTAGGTTTGCAGTTGTGCCATACTCTTTCCATTTTCGGATGATGGATTGAACAGATGTTCAAAGCTTGGGATATTTATATTATAAGAACCTAACCTTGCTTTAAATTTCTCCACAACTTTATTCCTGACCTGTCTGGTGTGTTCCTTGGACTTCATGATGCTGTTTGTTCACTAATGTTCTCTAACAAACCTCTGAGGCCTTCACAGAACAGCTGTATTTATACCGAGATTAGATTACACACAAGTGGACTCTATTTACTAATTAGGTGACTTCTGAAGGCAATTGGTTGCACTGGATTTTATTTAGGGGTATCAGAGCAAAGGGGGCTGAAGACTTTTGCACGCCACACTTTTCAGTTTTTTATTTGTAAAAAAATTTGAAAACCATGTATCATTTTCCTTCCACTTCACAATTATGTGCCACTTTGTGTTGGTCTATCACATAAAATCCCAATAAAATACATTTACGTTTGTGGTTGTTATGTGACAAAATGTGGAAAAGTTCAAGCGGTATGAAAATTTTTGCAAGCCATTGTATATCTAACCTCTAATGCCGGAATAAGGAAACTGTTTATTCACAACTTTTGGTGCCTCTACAAAGGAAACAGGCCATAGTTAGCTGTTTGTTAGTCAACACCTGTCCCTATACCTCCTCCCTCGACTTGTTCAGGGATCCCAACAGCCTTTTCAGGTTAGGCAGAGGTTCACTTGCACCTACCTCCTCCAACCTCAACTACTGTATCCGTTGTTCAAGATGTGAACTCTTATACATCGGCAAGTCTAAACGTAAACTGGGCAATTGTTTTGCTGAACGCCTTTGCTCAATCCTGCTGAACCTACCTGATCTTACGATTGCTAAACACTTTAATTCTCCTTCCCATTCCCGCACAGACCTTTCTGGCCTAGGTCTCCTCCATTGTCACAGTGAGGCTAAATGCAAATTGGAGGAACAGCATCTCATATTTCGCTTGGGCAGCTTACAGCCCAGTGGTATGAATATAGAAGGTTACACAAAAAAGCTGGAGAAACTCAGCGGGTGCAGCAGCATCTATGGTATGAATATAGATTTCTCTAACTTCAAGTACACCCGGCATTCCCTGTCTCTCTATCCCTCCCCCACCCAAGTCGCACCAGCTTCTCATTTTCACCCAACAGCTAACAATGGCCTGTTTCCTTTACCATTGTTACTTTTTTGCATAGATTTCATTCATTGTTCTTTATCTCTCTACATCACCGTCTATATCTCTCACTTCCCTTATCCCTAACTAGTCTGACAAAGGGTCTCGACCCGAAATGTCACCCATTGCTCTCCAGAGACACTGCCTGTCTCACTGAGTTACTCCTGCTTTTTGTTTCTATCTTCAACCTGCCAGGCTTTGTCCTGGCCCTCCACTCTTCCAGGTTTCTTTCCACCACCCCCCAAAATCAGTCACCTATCCATGTTTTCTAGAAAAGATGCCTGAACTGCTGAGTTACTCCAATGCTTTGTGAATTTTTTTTTGCAGTTCATTGTATCCACATTTTGCTGCACTACTGCAAAATCTTCCTATGGTATGCTTATTTGAAGAAGTTATCGAAGCATGGAAACAGGCACTTTTGCGCAACTTGCCCATACCGACCAAGATGACACATCTACACTAGCCCCACCTACCCGCATTTGGCCCATATCCCTCTGAACGTTTCCTTTCTGTGTACCTGTCCAAATGTCTTTTAAATGTTATTATAGTACTTGCCTCAACTACGTCCTCTGGCAGCTCGTTCCATATACCACCATATATGAAAGAATAAACATTAGCTACTCTCCAGGCCTCCGGGACCTAGATTGAGGCTAGAGAAAATCTTTGCTAAGACTCTGGCAATCTCGTCTCTTACCTCTCTCAATAACCTGTGATAGATCCCATCAGGCCCTGGGGATTTATCCACCTAAATGCTCTTCAGGACCCCCGGCACCTCCTCCTAGTTAATCTCAAACAGCCTTTACGCATTAGTATTCTTCACACTGATCTACCTGTCCTCCATGTCCTTCTCCTTGATGAAAATAGATGCAATGTACACATTTAGTACCTTACCTACATCCCCAGACTCCAACACTAATTCCCTTCTTTATCCCTGAGTGGTCCTACCTTTTCACAGGTTACCCTCTTGCAGGCAGTGAAGAAAGCGAATGGCATGTTGGCCTTTATAACAAGAGGAATCGAGTATAGGAGCAAAGGCTCTGCAGTTGTACAGAGCCCTAGTGAGACCACACCTGGAGTATTGTGTGCAGTTTTGGTCCCCTAATTTGAGGAAGGACATTCTTGCTATTGAGGGAGTGCAGCTTAGGTTTACAAGGTTAATTCCTGGGATGGCGGGACTGTCATATGCTGAGAGAATGGAGCAGCTGGGCTTGTACACTCTGGAGTTTAGAAGGATGAGAGGCTTTCTTATTGAAACATGTAAGATTGTTAAAGGTTTGGACACGCAAGCGGCAAGAAACATGTTCCCGATGTTGGGGGAGTCCAGGTCCAGTTTAAGAATAAGGGGTAAACAATTTAGAATGGAGACAAGGAAACACTTTTTCTCACAGAGTTGTGAGTCTGTGGAATTCTCTGCCTCAGAGGGCGGTGGAGGTCGGTTCTCTGGATACTTTCAAGAGACCAGGGTAATCCTAGTTTCCATCTACACTGAGGGGGAATGGAGAGCAGACTATGGGATACAGAGGAGACCTGAGTGAGTGATTCATCTATGACAACAGGGGGAAACCATGTTTATTAAAGAAATATATCCTGGATGACAAGGTCCAGTATGTCCCCTTCTAAGGTTGGATATCCACATATCGTTTCAAGAAACTCCCTTGGACATATCTAACAAATTCTGTTGGGTGAGGGGGTGAAATGTACAGATATGAGGGGTGTTTTTCATATAGTTGGTGAACATCTGAAGCAAGCTGCCCAATGAGTTGGTGGAGGCAGATGCTTTTAGGATGTTTAAAATACATTTATACAGGTACTTGGACAGAAAAGACTGAAGACACTGGTCTAATGCAGGAACATGAGTCTGCCATAGTTGTGTATATTGATAGGCATGGAGAAGGTCAGTTTCTAATCTGTATGTTCTAAGATTCTACAATAGGGATGCACTCCATGAGCAGAGAACTGAATCTGTGCCAGAAAACAAAGACCATGCTTCGTCCTTGCCAATGTTTAATTGTACGGATTTTCGGTTCACTGACTTCGAATCAGGATGAAATCCCCATGCACACTAACTAATCTGCACTTAATTATGGATTATATAAACATGTTCATCACAAGACATAGAAAATAGAACAGTACAGCACAATAGGCTCATGGGCCAATAATGTCCATGCCAAACATGATGCCTGGTTAAACTAATCTCCTCTGTCTACATATGATCCACATCTCTCTATTCCCTGCATATATATATATATATATATATATATATACATCCATCCAGGGCCTGGAACGGTGAGTGTAGTCGGGAGCCACTGAGCCCCCAACCCCCGCCCCCCCTCCTCCCCTCCCGACACCTTCCTCCCACCCTCCCCCCCCCCATACCACATACACCCCTCCCACATACACCTCTCCCCTTCCCCCACAACCACCCTCCCCCCCACATGCCTCCCGCCTTACACCCATCTCCCCCACCCACATATACTTCTATCAAGTCACTCCTCAGCCTCCAATGCTCCAGAGAAAACAATCCAAATTTGTGTAATCTCTCCTCACAGCTAATGCTCTCTAATCCAAGCAGTATTCTGGTCATAGACATAGAGTCATGCAGCAGGCTCTTCAGCCCAACTTGCCCATGCCGACCAAGATGCCGCATAACTTCATTTCCACCTGCCCTCGTTTGACTCATAACCCTCTTAATCTTTCCTATCCATGTAACTGTCTAAATGTATTTTAACTTGTTCATTGCCAAGTTTTTGTTTCACTATCGGCCATGTCCCGAGTATACTCGGGGGTGGCACTGAACTGTTGTTATATGTTAAATGTCTATGCACTACCTATTTTCTCCTGTCAACTCGTTCCATATAACCACCCCCCTCTGATTGAAAAAGCTTTCCCTCAGGATCCATTCTTTCCCGTCATTTTAAACCTATGTTCTCTGGTTCTTGATTTCCACTAATCTGGGTAATAGACTATCTATTTCCCTCATGATCTTATCCACCTCTACAAGATGGCACTAGAGCATGGCAACTATTTGCATGTCAGTCCCAGAAGAGGATTTGCTATCATCCACTACAAACTAAATTAATAACACTATATGGTAAACCTTTTCTGTACCCTCCAATGCCTTCATATCCTCCCTTTAATGGGGCAGCATAAGGTGGCCTAAATAAACACCTATAAAACTGCTACGTGACTACCTGACTCTTATACTCAATGCCCTGACAGATGAAAGCAAGTGTACCAGCTACCAGTTATCAAGCAAGTAGGCCTACTTTACCACTCTATCTACTTGCCACTTTTAGTTTATGGCTTGGATTAACGCCTTGTAATTTGTGTTTTACTATAGCCTCTCTTAATTAATCAAATTAGTTTTGTAAGTTTCCAAATACTCATTTGATTGGCTGAGCAACTTTGTGTGCCATAAATTATCATATTTTGCTGCCTTTCTCAAAAGTCATCGGTAGCGAGTGTGCCTAGTGTCTTATGTGCTTTTGTGTGCTTGTGTGTGCTGCAGAGCAATACATAGCACCACAGTATGAAGGATGAATACTTTGTCTTGCCGATGAACTGGTTAGCTGAGCATTCTGTCAAACCAGTATCCTGTGTAGATGAGATGGAAATTACTGCTCAGAAGGTTTTGTGCCCATTTCAGACATGGTTTGAGGTAGAGACGAGATATGTTTTTGTCGGTTTACTGCCAGACTGCATTGGTTAAGGGTCAAGGTCCAATCATCTGGTGAATCACTCTCCATGCTTTTGGTGCATCTGCAATGACGCAGTCAAATTAAAAATCCAACTTTCAATTTTCTTTCAGTCTTCCGATTCATAGAGTCCGCTACTCAAATGAATTTCCTTGCAGACCTTATCATGTATGACGAGCAGAAATTAAATGTAAATGCTTGATAGTAATACCTGCAGACACCGAAGATATACCAGTAGGTCCAGCACTCCCATTTCACAATGACAAAGAAGGACAGACAGATGGAACCACTGCAATGGGCTATGACAGCTGAAGCACAGGTCAAGGAAGAAACAGAACCCATGGAGCAGTTAGCGCACACACACCCACACAGCCAAGGCGTAGCATCCTCTATGTACTTAATGATGCTTTGGCTAACAAACCATTCAATATGCCTCTCCGTTCCCTTGTCTTTCTGTTATTCTACTTTTGAGGACCTACAGGCATACACTCTGCTGATCCTGAATAGTTTTAAGATTAGATTAGACTAGCTTATTATAATAGACATCTGGATGTAATGAAATTCCTTAAGCTCAAAGAATAAACAGCATACATACAGTAATTATAAACACAACAATAAATACGCAGAGTACAAAACAGAATCGTCAAAGATTGTCATGCAATCTGAAGCAGTGCAAAAAAAAAAATCAAGTATAATTTCCATATAAGTATAATAATGGAATAACTGAATGAGGTAGAATTAAAAGAAAGAGTACTGAGCAGCACCTCTGGGAAAGGACTGTGAAGGAGGTGAGTGGTTCATAAGTCTGATAGCAGTGGGAATGAGGCTGTTCTCACAAATGTTCTTACAGATGTCCGAGCTTTCAAGCTCATGCCAGGAGGCCTTCTGTGCCGGCTGCTTTCAAGAGAAACTGTGAAACTAGGATCACTCCCTTTCTCTCACAGGGAGTGGTGAGTCTGTGGAATTCTCTGCCTCAGAGGGCAGTGGAGGCAGGTTCTCTGGATGCTATAGCTCAAGGAAATGCAGATGCTAATTTATAAATATATTCAAAAATTAATTACTGTCCTTTCTATGCTTCATTGGCACATCTCAAATTATGATCACAATTATAGTTATGAAGGGAATCTAATTAAAACTTTTAAAACTAGATAGACTGTATGCTGGGAGGGTGTTTCCACTGAGTCTACACAGAACTCATTTCAGCGCAACTGGTGTCATCAGTCATCAGTCAACTCTGTCATCATCCAAATACAGTCTTTGAAATTTTCTTGCTCAATGCTGCAACTTGCCTGCACCAGGCCTCCCATTGCAGCACAGAACTCCGCACTTTGTAAAACAAAGGCCATCCTACCAACGCATCTAGTTTGCAACGCCGCCCTGATAATGAAAATATGTGTATAAGCCCCTGGAAAACATGGACCATTTCTCATATCTAGGGAGCTGCCCATCAGCAAAGGTCTTCAATGCACCAGTACAGCCTTTGCTTTGATTGATTGATCGAAAGATATAACATGGAAACAGGCCTTTTGGCCCACTGAGGGCCTGTTCCTGTGCTGTACTGTTCTATGTTCACTACAACCTTATCTCTACCTTTCCCAAACCCTTTGCAAAGAATGAAAGTGGATCTAATTGAAATTTACAAAGTTCTGATAAGATTGGACAGACTGGCTGGATGCTGGGAAGGTGTTTCCTCTCGCTGCTTTATCAAGAACTAGTGATATCAGTTTCAGGACATGTATGGAGAAAGACATTATGAGCCGAGATGAAAATACATTTCTTCACTAAGAGGGATATGAACTAATGCCATTATCTACCAGAGACCAGTGGGGTGGCCGTCAATGGATAATATATCGCTTTATATATGGAGGAGTGGTTGGATGCAAAAGGTATCAAGGGGTGTGAGGAGAAAGTAGGAATTTGGTATTGCGAAAGAGAAATAACAGGCAGGCGTTTCACACCTGTGCCATTCTGTATGATTATGATAGATTCCCTTCATAACTATAATTGTGATTATAGTTTGAGATGTGCCAATGAAGCATAGAAAGGACAGTAATTATTTGTTGAAGGCAAGCCAATTAGATGTAGGTGCTTCACAAAGTTAACAAAGGCTTTAGTGAAATTACAGAAGGCCAGGTATAGTGGCCTCTGCTGTTCCCACCAATTCTATTGGGGCTTTCGCATGGTAAAGTGTTATTAGCATTTATTCCCTTTATCGTGTACACTGTGGATGGCTCGATTGTAATCATGTATTGTCTTTCTGCTGACCGGTTAGCACGTAACAAAAGCTTTTCACTTAATCTTGGCACTAAACTCAAACTCAAGATCAACTGAAATTATCCTGAGACTTCAGGGCCACTATGTTCCTGAATGGTGAAAAGCAAATACAACATGTCCTCTTCAACTTGGATGTTAAAGGATATTGAGTCATAAATGTAGATGAACCGCAGTGGATGCATCACTGTAGCACACCGCTGGTAACTGGCCTCCAATCTAAACAAACAGCCCATCACTATCACCTTCTACCTCCTATTATAAGGCTAATTTTGTATCCAATTGGCTAGCACACCCTGGCTCACCCCTCCAGACCATGAGACACCTTGTCAGGGACCTTGCTTAAGTCCATGTAGATCATGTCTACTGCCGTACTCTTATCAATCCTCTTGGTCAAAATACTCAATCAACTTCAAAACTATGCTGACTATGTAATCAGTCACCTTACCAAATGCAGCTAAATCCTACCTCAATAACTTTCGCACCACTGACGTGAAGCTGACCAACCTGTAGTTCCCCGACTTGGTCTCGTCTGAAAATGCTCCCCCAATGCCACTTCAGTCACTTGCCCTCCCCCAACAGGGGTTCCAGTGTTGCCCCCTCTCAGGTAGGATCATCTATATATTGCTAGTGGAAAAATTCCTGGACACACTTAAATTCGACCCCATTTAGTACATTGGCACAACGCCCATCTTTTAAAATATTTGACAAGTTAAAATAGCTGCTATTACAATTTTTGATTTTATCACTTCTTGATGTCTGCCCTCCAACTTTGTCATTTCCCAGCCCGCACGGCCCAGCTTTACCTTCTCCACAAAATCCATAAACACAACTGCTCTGGCAGACCCATTGTTTCTGCCTACTCCTGTCCCACTGAAATGATTTCCATGTACCTCAACTCCATCCTATCCCCCCCCGATCTAATCTCTCCCGACCCATGTCCAAGTTACCTCATACCCCCTTCGTCTCTTTAATGGCTTCCACTCTCTGAGCCCCCACTCCCTCATCTTCACTATGGACGTTCAGTCACTCTACACCTCCATCCTACCAGGAAGCCCTTAAAACCTTCCATTTCTTCCTCGACCACAGAACCAGCCAATTTCCCTCTACCAACACTCTCCACCAGAGCTGGTCCTCACCCTTAACAAATTCCCCTTCGACTCCTCCAAATCAAATGCGTAGCTATGGGCACTCACATGGGCCCCAGCTATTCCTGCCTCATTGCAGGATAAGTTGAACAATCCATGTTCCCGCGTACACTGGCCCAATCCCTAAACTCCATCTCTGTTACATTGATGACTATATCAGTGCTAACTCCTACGCCCATGCAGAAGTCATGGACTTCATAAACATCACCAATTTCCATCTTGCACTCAAATTCACTTGGACAATCTCCGACACCTCCCTCTCCTTTCTTGATCTCACCATCTCCATCACAGGAGATAGACTATTGACTGACATTGATCACAAACCCACAACTATCTTGACTACACTTCTTCCAATCCTGCTTCCTGCAAAGATTTTATCCCCTACTCCCAATTCCTCCGTCTTCGCCGCATCTGTGCCAAAGACGAAGTGTTCCATGCCAGGACATCATAGGTCCTCGTTCTTTAGGGAACAGGGGTTCCCCTCTTCCATCATAGATGAGGACACATCTCCTCGGTACACCGCAGCTCCGCCCTTGCTCACCGTAGTCGCAACCGGGACAGAGTCCCCCTAGTCCTTACCTTCCACCCCATTAGCCGTCACATACAAAACATAATCCTCCGACATCTTCGCCACCTCCAACAGGATCCCACCATTAGTCACATCCTCCTATCTCCACCCCTTTCCGCCTACCACAGAGGCCATTCCCTCCGCAACTCCCTGGTTAACTCTTCCCTTCCCACCCAAACCACCCCCTCTCCGGGTACCTTCTCCTGCAACTGCAGAAGATGCAACACGTATCCCGATACCCAGTGGCGGACTGGGTCTAAAAATATTGGTTACCAGGAGACAAAGGGGGCCCACTTCATCAGGGCCCACTTGATATAGGGGGCCCACTTCATCAGGGGCCCACTTGCCATCGGGCAAGCTGACACCCTGGCCAGTCCGCCACTGCCGATACCTCCCTCCCTTGACTCTGTCCAGGGACCCCGACAGTCCTTTCAGGTTAGACAGAGGTTTACTTGCACCTCCTCCAACCTCATCTACTGTATCCATTGTTCAAGATGTGGACTCTTATACATCGGCGAGACCAAACGTAGACTAGTCGATAACCTTCACTCAGTCCGCCTGGACCTACCTGATCGCCCGGTAGCTAAACACTTTAATTCTCCTTCCCACTCCAACACTGACCTTTCTGCCCTCAGCCTCCATTGTCAGAGTGAGTCTAAATGGCAATTTGGAGGAACAGCATCTCATATTTTGCTTGGGCAGCTCACAACCCAGGGGTATGAATATTGATTTCTCTAACTTCAAGTAACCCCTACATTCCCTCTCTCGCCATTCCTCCCACACCCAAGTCACACAAGCTTTCATTCTCATCTAGCTACAGCTAAGAATGGCCTGTTTCCTTAATCACTGTTACTTTTTTGCCTATCTTTCAGTCATTTGTTCGATATCTCTCTACACCATCGTCTATATCTCGTTTTCCTTTCCCGTGATTTTCAGTTTGAAGGGTCTCGACCCAAAACCACCCATTCCTTCTGTCCAAAGATGCAGTTACTCCAGCATTTTGTGTCCATTTTTGGTTTAATCCAGTATCTGCAGTTGCTTCTACACTATTACAACCCTATTTTACTCATAGCTATTTGCAATCTCCTTGCGTATTTGCTCCTTCACTACCACCGACTATTGGAAGGTCTACTGTACAATCCCAAAGTGATCACCCTTCTTATTTCTTTGTTCCATCTATATCACCTGACTGGATGAGCCCCAGGAATATCCTCTAAGTCCTGTTGTGATGTTCTCATAATCAAAAACACAACTCCTCCTTTTCTGAAAGACAGAAACTACTGGCAGTTGGCAAGGCGAGAACTGATTAGGGATAGTTTAGTTTAGTTTAGAGATAAGGGGGATATGGGGAGAAGGCAGGAACGGGGTACTGATTGGGGATGATCAGCCATGATCACATTGAATGGCGGTGCTGGCCTACTCCTGCACCTATTGTCTATTGTCTTAAGGCTATTGGCAAGATCGCACATAATAGGATGGTCCAGATAGTTATGGCTAATAGGGTGCATTTGTAAATTCGCTGATGATAGGAGGCGGAGGGGAGTGATGAAAGGATATTTTTTTACTGGAATTCTGTAACCCCTGGTGTAACATGGCAATCAATGTTGGGACCTTTGGTGTTCATCATACATATAGATGACTTGCATGAGAATGTCTATGGTGTGGTAAGTAAGGAAGTTGACTGGCAGAGCTGTAGATAGTGTGAATGTTTGCCCCAGAATATAGAAGGATATACATCAGCTGCAAAAGTGGGCAGAGAGGTGACTGATGAAATTCAATCCAGACAAGTGCGAGGTGAAACATTTTGTGTTGTCTAATACAACCCAGACATATACAATAATCAGCAGGACCTTAGCAGTGAAGAAAGGTCTCAACCCGAAACGTTCCTTCTCTCCAGAGATGCTGCCTGTCCCGCTGAGTTACTCCAGCATTTTGTGTCTACCTTAGCAGTATTAAAGAGTTTAATCGTGTGAGATATTGTACTTTGGGAGGTTGGATGTAAGAGTAAAGCATACAATTAATGGTAGGACCTTAACAACATTAATGTAGAAAGGAGTTTTGGGGTCTGAGTCCACAATTCCCTGAAAGGGGCAACACAAGTAGATGGAGTGCTAAAGTGGGCATATGGTATGCTTGCCCTCATTGGTTTGGGTATTAACCATAAAATCTGAAAGCCATGTTGCAGCTCGATAAAACTTTGATTAGACAGCATTTGGTGTACAGTTTTGTATACAGTTCTGGTCGCTTGCATTACAAGAATGATGTGGGGTGTTTGGAGAGGGTGCAGAAGAGGTTTACTAAAATGCTGTCTGAATTAAAGGGTATTAGCTATTAGGAGGAATTGATGTGTTTTCTGGAGTGTCAAAGGCCAAGAGCAAGTACATGCTTTTATGAGGCAGGATATAAATGTCAAATGCTGGAGGGTATAGTGCTACGGTGAGAGAAGGAACATTTAAAGTGAGGCAAGGATTATTTTTTTTGTTACACATGGTGATAGTTGCCTGGATCGCAATGCCAGAAGTGATGGTGGAAGCAAACACAATAACATTTCAGAGGAATTTAGACTGGTACATGAACAGGCAGAGGATGGAGAGATATAGACCACATGTAGGCAAATGGAATTAGCTTAAATTGGCGTCATGGTTGGCACTGACGTTGTGGCTGAAAGGCCTGTTCCTGTGCTATGTTGTTTGCATACCACAGTTCGTAAAACATTTCTTCGTGTTAATAAATGTGTTGTCTTGTTACTCTATTTATTGTCCTTCATAAGCAGTTTAATTTAGTTTAGAGAGATTCCACAGAAACTGGTCCTTCAGCCCATCGAGTCCATGCTGACCACCGATCAATGAACAATAGCTCTGTTATCCCAGTTTCTCATCCATTCCCTGCACATTAGGGGCAATTTTACAGAGGCCAATTGGCCTACAAACCCAGATATCTTTGGGAAGTGTGAGGGAACTGAGCACCCGGAGGAAACCCACGCAGTAACAGGGAGAACACATAGAAAACACCCAAGGTCAGGATTGTACCTGGGTATCTGGTGCTGTAAGGTAGCAGTTAAGCCAGTGAGGACCATGGAGAAAGAGGGGTGACACTGAGCACTGGTGACCAACAGGAGTGCTGGTGGGATGAATGCACAATAAAAGAAACGTCACCTCATGTCTGGGCTCAGGGGGTGTCCCAGCCGACCACTGCCCACCCCTCAGTAGCAGGGCAAGCTCACTTTCCTGACACCCCTGGGTGTCCACCAATTGTTTCCCCATGTGACGACTATTGTGTGTGTGTGGGAGAGCCTGCACGAGTACCTTATAAACAACCTACCTGCAAAAAGTGAATATCCACCAGTAATCATGACAGGGCAATTTGTCAATAAAGAAGAAGAGAAGAGCAATTGAGGCACTAGCGTGGGCTCCAATAGCTGTGATTAAAGTTATAGGAAAGTGGCAACAAAATAGTCTTCTCAGATAAAATAGGAACATTTCCTAGCACATCTGCTTAAGTATCATGTTCATCACACGAAACAATGATGGAGGCAGGCAGTCACTCTGCGTGCCATTCACCTGCTTGACTAAATTCCCCAAGCTTTTCCATTACCTTAACCCCCATTCAAGTATTCACCCAATTTCTGACAGAGACATAACTGAACATATTTTTATCCGCTTTCTGGGTAATTTTCCTTCCTTAAGGAATTGGCCCATCTCCATAGTAAATTGTTACCAAAGAAATTCACATATAGACATTTAAATATGCCATTCGAGTGGGTGTGACTCCATGTGGTAGTCGCAGCCCTCTCACTCCACCCCCTACCCCACATCCGCTGCTGTCAATGGGCATCCTTCCAGCACATCAGCTGCATCTAATCTCCATCTGTTTGTTAATCCAAGGCAAAAGATAAAAATCAGCAAATGCTCGGGAGTCTAATTAGACAGATGCATCAAAGAGCCAGCACTTGTATGATGGGCAGAGTGGCTGTCTCCTACCATATGATGAGCTTAGCCACAACCATATCATGGCACCACAGCTCGGCTGCACAAGGGAGGATGAGCATAAGTCCGAGGGCAATATGTGGGTGGAGATTTAATAGCGAGGGGGATAGACAGGCACCTCTGAGGCCACAAGCAAAAATGCATGAGTGTGTTGCTTTTCTGTTCTACATCAAGGGAGCCACCAAAAGTTGCACGACAAGTGAAATGGCCGACATTGCAGATGAGATTGGCACTAGTGGTAAAGAGAGAATGAGTTGCTGCAGTAGGAACAGGAGAGCAAAGCAGCAGATTAAAGAACAGCACCTTGAAAGTTGTAATCACTGCATTATTTTCAATGCCACGTGTGCTGTGGGAATAGAAAAGGTGAGGCTTTCGATGTCTGGATCGTGTGACAGTTCCTGGGAAAGGTGAGACCTGTACAAACTGGACAGATTGCATATGAACTAGAACTGCCCCAACATCCTTTTACAGAATTTCACGAGTGTGGTTGGAAAGAGCTAAATGGAATTTGGCTGGGGAATGGAGCAATAATGTTACCATCATAACTTGAACAAAATCTAACTCAGTAGGTGTATATAGCATGAGGGAGAAATGGACGGCAAAATTACATATTTTTAACGCAAGGACATTGTCTAGTAAAAAACAAATTGCTGGAGGATCCCAGCGAGTCAGGCAGCATCTGTGGAGGGAATGGACAGATGATATTTTGGGTCAGAACTTTTCTTTAGACTGTAGAAGAGTCCCAATCCAAGACACCTACTGTCCATTCCCGTCACAAATGCTGCCTGGCCCACTGAGTTGCTCCAGCAAAAAGGAATTGATCAATATGCAGGGTCGATATTACAGGCATCCTAGTGGTCAGCAGGAGATAGAGCATCAAATATGAAGGAATGTGAATTGCAATAGTGACCATAGGCTTCAAGTTAGTTATGAAATAGGATAAGAATGGTCTGTCAAGAACTAAACAAATGTAATTTCAACACCTAGATCTATAGGCGAGATTTATATGATCCTATGCAGCCATAAAGCATGGAAACAAATTGTTCACCCACCATATGCACACCAACCAATGGACACCATTATGTACCCATCCCATCCCATCATCCTACTCTGCCTGGTGATTCAAGAGTTCTTTAGACATTTCTTAAATGCTATCAGCGACTCTGCTTCTACCACTCTATCTGGCAGTGCGTTCCAGTCTCACTGCTCTCTGGGTGAAAACAATCCACCTCAGATACTCTCAAAAATTCTTACCCCTGACCCTAAATCTTTGTCCTCCAGTTTTATCTATCTCTGCAGTCTACCCCATCTGTACTCATCAAATTGATATACCTCAAACACGCTCTTAACATCCTCCACGCCAGGGAGAACAGCCTCTCCAGTATCTCTCATAGTTGAAATGTGTAGGAAGGAACTGCAGATGCTGGTTTAAACTGAAGATAGATAGAAAAGCTGGAGTAACTCAGCATGGCAGGCAGAATCTCTGAAGAGAAGGAATGGGTGATGTATCAGGTCGAGACCATTCTTCAGACGGGTCAGACTGAGTTATTCCAGCTTTTTGTGTCATAGCTGAAATCCTCCATCCCAGGCACCATCCTGTAAATCTCTGCCCCCTCTCCAGTTGTCATATCTGTCCTATAGTGTGGTACTAGAACTGCACACAATACTCCAGCTGAGGTTGACCTATGTTTTATAAAGTAGGCACATTCCATGTCCAGACTAATGTCTTAACCATATGCCTGCCATCATCAATAATCTATGCACATACATAAATATCCCTCTGACCCACAATGCTCACTCAGACCCTACCATTCATGGGGAAGATCCTAGCTCTGAAAATCAAAACTAAAGGCAGTTGAATAAACACATGTGTTAGGAGCTGCACTGGCTCCTGGATGGAGAAGTGTTGGCATCAACAAATAATTTCTAGGTATAAATTAATAGAGCGCAGAATTTAATAATGTCTCACCAAATATTTAATCTATAATCAGCAGCAAAATGTAGCCATATTCTATATCCGTTAAACACTAGTAGGTGACAGAGGTTACAGCCTAAATTAAGCAAGAGACATTGGACCATTGAACCTTCACCCCGTCAGATTACGGCTAACCAAATCACTGCCCTCAAGTAAGATTTCCTGCCTGATCCCTCAATTACCCTACAGTCAATTACCCAATTTCAACCTTAAAATGTATTTCCTGTCCCTGTATCCAGCTCATGCCAAACCACAGAATTGCAAATGTCCACAACCTTCAGGGAAGAAATTCCTGATCATATTAGCTTTAAAGGGATTCTACTCATAATCCTGAGACCATTTCCCTGGCTCAAGGCTGCTCCATCTGGAGGAACAGGCTCACACATCCACCAGACCAATCTCCATACTTCTCTGAGTATCTAAACAGCACCAAGTATAGGCCTGTTTTATTGCTTCTTTCATCCTCGAACATTTGCCAATAATCTATCCGGTGCTTTAACAGCAGGATATTTCATGGATTCCGAACTCAGTAGAAGGATACAAATGAGGTTCTGGGTGCTATTGAACATGGAGACTCCGGTCAGGAAACCCACCAGCTCGATCAGAAACATGCCAAATGTCACCGACAATGCCACAATTAGTCTGGAAGTAAACAAAGGACAATATTCAGCATACATACAATGGAAATGATCCGCTTCTTGTACACAGATGAAGAGGAAGGACTGGAATAAGACAGGTAACACAAAAACACCATGAAACATTGTGTGGCACCAACAATGGCTGCCTCGCCACGTCTGTCTGTCCCTTCCTTCGTTGTTGTTTTGTTTGTATGTGTGAAATGTATGCTTTAGTATTCTTCAGCTTGTTTTATGTGGGGGGTGAGGGGGAGTTGGCGGAAACTTTTTAAAATCTCTTACCTCGAAGGAGATGCGATTTTTTCCCTTATCATATCTCCGTCCGCACTGCTGCCTAATATGAAGGAGTTGGCGGCCTCTGCTGGCGACTGACTTTGGGAGGCCCAACCGCACGCGGGAGCCTGCGGACTTACCATCGCGGAGCTTGCAATCCCTGTCGGGGATTGACTTTGGGGCTCCAACTGCAGGAGCCTGCGGACTTTAACGTTGTGGAGCTCGTGGTCGCTGATTAGAGACCGACGTCGGGAGCTCCAATCGCCCCGACTGCGGATGGTTTGACTGCCCCGACCGCGGGAGAATCAAGAGGAAGAAGATTGGATTTTATTGCCTTCCATCACTTTTATGTAGTTGTGTGTCTTGTTGCTTTCTTTTAATATGGCTGTACGGTAATTCGAGTTTCTCTGTACCTTAATTAGTACACGTGACAATAAACTGACCTTTGAACCTTTGAAACACAGGAGCAGCATAGCATTCTAGGCATTGAGCCTGTGCTAACATTTTGTTCATGACACTTTCCCATTTTTGTGATATTAATTTTCTATGCCAATCACATTGTTTTATTCCCTTTGTCTGTAAACAGTTCACTGAAGCAAAACATCCAAAAATATCCTCAAAAGATGAAAATCTGAAATAAAAACGGAAAATTGCTGAAAAGCATCAGCAGCTCAGGTAGCATCAGTGGAAAGAGAAAGAGTTAAAGAGAAAGAAAACTTATTTTGCATTGAATTTCATGGTATAATTTACTTTTGTGAAGATCTTCCCTAATTTATAGATTCTGTCCACATTTTAGAATCCTTGCAAGATCCCAAAAATCCAAGTTCTCAGCGGATTGCCTCTCAGATTTATTCAGTCCCCATAAAGTCGCAGTCCCTCAGAAACTGTCACAATATTCCACCAGTACAACCTCTCAGCGAGGAGCTGAAGAACATCAAACAGGAGCAGGAGAAATTATACTTCCTGTGTAACCGTCACACTACAAAACAAACAATGTTCTACGGTACCCGGATGTGGCGCCGACAGACGAGAGGCCGAAGCAAAGAAGTCGAAGCCAAAGAACCGAATGGAAACGAGGCCGAAACGCCAATAAACCGAAAGAGTCCGAAGACAAAACAGCAACTAACCAAAAGGATGGGACGCCTAACTGCAAACTAACCGAAAGGGTGGGACGCCTAAAAGCCAACGAACCGAAAAGCTGCATCGCATAAAAGCAATCCTACCGAATGGCCGCTCTGTCGAAACGCTACCTACCCGAAAGGCGGCATCGCCTACAGGCCAAAGGACCGACTGCCACTCAACAGAAACGTCCAATAATTGTCATGACGTTGCTGGGGGGCGGGACCTGTCAGCGATTGGTCCAGACCCCTGCGTCCATCACATCACTTTGAAGTCATGAACATTCACTTCTAAATCTAGAGGTATTGCAATTATTTTCCGTAAAGGAATTCCATTTAAATCAAAGAATACTATTTCAGATAAGGAAGGGAGATATCTTATAGTAGCAGGAGAGATCAATAATACGCCAATTACGCTGGTAAAATATATATGCGCCCAACTTTGATAACCCTCAATTTTTTAATAAAATTCTGAATATAATTGCAGAATTTAATTATCAAAATGTTATAATTGGAGGAGACTTCAACTGTGTTTTAGACCCTTATTTAGATAAATTGATGCAAAAACAAAAAGGTAATATGAAATCTAAAACCAGTGAACTCTTACATACATATATGGAAAACACAAATATAGCAGATGTATGGAGGATCGCAAATCCGACGGGAAGGGACTACTCGTTCTATTCAACGGTGCATAAAACATATTCACGGATAGACTATTTTCTTGTGGATACAAAATTAATTACACACACTATGCATCCTAAATACCACATTAATGCGATTTCAGACCACTCTCCTTTAACCTTTGTTTTAAAATTAGAAGGAATGTCTATGAATAAATCGTTCTGGAGGTTTAATTCGCAACTTTTAAAAGACCCACAAGGGAGTATATATCTCAAAAAACAGATGGACTTATTCTTTGAGATAAATGATACACCAGATATATCCCCCACGCTATTATGGGAATCCTTTAAAGCATTTATTAGAGGAGTCATTATTTCATTTCAAGCTTATCAAAATAAAAAGAATAAGAAAGAACAAAGACATTTAGAAGAACAAATAAAACAATTAGATACAGATAATGCTAAAGATCCAACTATGGATAAACATAATAAAATCCTATTATTGAAATTCAAGCTGAATAAATTATTGTCAGAGAAAGTTATAACATTATTTCAAGTTACAAAACAAGAACACTTTGAATTCGGGGACAAACCCCACAAACTCTTAGCACGCCAGTTGAAAAAACGGGAAAAAGAGAATGCAATACTAAAGATTAAATCAGATAGTGGGGAATTATTAACACTACCCAAGGATATCAATAAAAGATTCGCTCAATTTTACGAAAATCTATATACATCTAAAACGTCAATAGATAATAATAAAGTTTCAGAATTTCTGGAAAATTGTAACCTCCCAAAATTAGAATTGAGGGAACAAGAGGAACTGGGAGCAACAATTACTTCTAAGGAGATAGAAGACACAATAAAAACACTAAAGAATGACAAAACACCAGGACCAGACGGATTCAGTAGTGAATTCTATAAAGCCTTTTACGATATAGTTACGCCACGATTACAGAAAATGTATACATACGCTTTTAAAGAGCAAAGCTTACCCGAAACATTAGCAGAATCAACGATTACATTAATACTTAAAAAAGATAAAAACATAGAAGAACCAGGCTCATATAGCGAAATTCGCTATTGCTTTGTTAAATACGGATCAAAAAATAATAGCGAAAACACTAGCCAGTAGACTAAGCAGGTACGTTAGTAGATTAATAAATGGAGATCAAACAGGATTTATACCTAAGAGACACTCATTCAATAATTTGAGACGTTTGCTTAACATAATGCACTCACATAAATCTCACGACCAAGAGTTATCTATTATCTCACTGGACGCAGAAAAAGCTTTTGATCAAGTAGAATGGGATTATATGATTAAAGTATTGCAAAAATTCCAATTGGGAGAAAACTTTATCGCATGGATAAAACTATTATATAACAAACCTACGGCTAGAATATTAACTAATAATATTTTATCCTCGAAATTTGAACTATCAAGGGGCAATAGACAAGGATGCTCATTATCACCGCTTTTATTTGCTTTGATAATTGAACCCCTTGCTGAAAAAATAAGAACACATCCGGATATTTATGGTTATAATACAAAATACTCAAAGAATAAAATATCCCTATATGCCGATGATGTACTACTGTACATCACAAAACCACAAATTAGTATACCAAACATATTAAATTTAATTGAGGACTTTGGATCCTTTTCGGGATATAGAATAAATTGGAACAAAAGTGAAATTATGTCGATAAAACCAAAAGACTCAACACATCTTCGGAAATTTCCCTTTAAAATAGCTACAGAAAAATTCAAATATTTGGGAATTGAAATTACTAGAAATTACCAGGATATGTTTAAAGCCAATTATAATCCCTTACTCAAGAAATTGAATAATCTGATTAAATTCTGGAAAACACTTCCGATGTCCTGAATAGGCAGAATAAATGCTATTAAAATGGTTTTCTTACCACAAATTTTATACCTATTTCAATCAATACCTATATACCTCCCAAAAAAGTTTTTCAAAAAATTGGACTCAGACATTACAAATTTTATATGGGATTATAAATCCCATAGAATACAAATAGCACACCTTAATAAACGAAAAGAGCTGGGGGGGTCTAGCGCTCCCTAATTTTATGTATTATAATTGGGCAGTAAATATTAAAAATATGATTCACCTGCTGGACAATTCTGCACAGCAGGCGGACTGGATGGTAATGGAAAAAGGGGACTGCTTCCCGAGTAATATAGGAGCGACCATCCTCTCACCAATAAATTTGAATAATAAAAATTACAATAAAAATCCAATTATACATAACACAATAAGAACATGGAAACAAATAAAACAGAATTTAAAATTAAGAAACCTATCTCTTTTAATACCAATAGTCAATAATCCATCGTTTAAACCATCAATTATAGACAAATCATTTATACAATGGGAAAGAATGGGAATTAAAACGCTCGAAGATCTGTATGAATTGGGGAATTTACTATCATTTCAACAACAACAACTGAAATATAATTTGAAAAATAACCAATATTTTAAATATCTTCAAATTTGTGATTATCTGAAAAAACACACAAAAGACTATCATAATATGCCTTCCGATTTATTGGATGAAGCAATGAAGACCAAGGCGGAATCAGCTAATTAATATCGTACCTATATAATATCATTTTAAACATAGAAATACCCACAACAGATGGAATTAGAAAAGATTGGGAACAAGAATTAGCTATAAAAATCTCAAAAGAGACCTGGGATAATCATTTACTACAGGTGCATAAATGTTCGATCAACGTACGACATACGCTCATTTAATTTAAAACATTACATAGATTATACTATTCAAAAACGAAATTAAATAAAATCTTCCCTAATGTTTCACCAATCTGTGATAAATGCCTGTGTCAAGAAGCTACCATAGCGCACTCTTTTGTTTTTTGTACAAAAATCAAAAAATTCTGGTATGAAATATTTGATATTTTTTCAAAATTGATCAAAATAAAACTGGTACCAAAACCAGAATGGATTATCTTCGGAATATCGGAAGGTAACCCGGAATTAAAAGTGATTCAGAAGAATTTATTTAATTACGGGCTAATAATGGGAAAAAAGCTTATACTTAAATTCTGGAAAAATGCGCCGACACCAACAATAAAAATGTGGATATCAAATATGTTTGAAACATTACATCTGGAAGAGATGAGATTCCTCCTAGCCGGTAAAGCAGACCAATTCCAAAAGACGTGGTCTATGTTTCTGGACCTATTACAAGTATGAGGTGTAATAGTCAGGACCTGGTAACGGGAGGTAAAACAACAAAAACAGACTTGGTTGGTAGTCCCCTTTCTGCGGAGTTTAATGTTATAATAGAGCGATTGTTTCTATTTTCTCTTTCTTTCTTTTCTAGGGTCTATTTTCTCACTTTACTTCCTTCTCTAACTTCTTTCCTAAGGGGCTTTCTTTTCCCAACACTCTTGCACTTCACGACTCTCTTGCACTTTCTTTACTTTCCTTACTTCTGCCTTTTTCTTAAAGCTAAAAAAAAAATGAAGCGGTACAAAAAATGTATTAAGATATATGTGTTATGTAGGATTGTAATTTACCGTACTTCTAATAAAAATAAAATTAAAAAAAAAAAAATAAAAAAATAAAAAAAATAAAAAGTCATGAACATTGTCCCAAACCTCCGCTCCACCCGACCCTCAGCCCGCGGAGGGTGGCCGTGGGAGAGTGGGGGCTGTCCCGAGCGATGCACACCTTCGGCCGCTTTCAACTTGGTGTTTGGGTTCAGATTGCCCAGTCACCTATGGATTGTGTGAGCACAGGGGTGGGTCCGTTGGCTCACAATGTTTGTGCCGAATACTAAGTCTCTGCATGGCTCTGACCAACCATGGCTCTGAGCATGTAGTTCTATAGGGCTAAAATACAAAAACATGGCTGTGATGCTGAGGCTTTATAAGGCGCTAGTCAGGCATTTGGAGTATTGTGAGCAATTTTGGGTCCAATATCTGAGAAAGGATATGTTGGCACTGGAAAGGGTCCAGAGGTTTATGAGAATGATCCCGGGAATGATTGGGTTAACATATGTTGGGCATTTGATGGTACTGGGCCTCTACTCACTGGAGTTTAGACAATAGACAATAGACAATAGGTGCAGGAGTAGGCCATTCGGCCATTCGAGCCAGCACCATTCAGAGAGAGAGAGAGAGAGAGAGAGAGAGTCAATTTAATTGTCATTTGGACCCCTGGAGGTCCAAACGAAATGCCGTTTCTGCAGCCATACATTACACACAAATAGACCCCAGACACAACATAATTACATTTAACATAAACATCCATCACATAGCTGTGATGGAAGGCCAAATAAACTTATCTCTCCACTGCACTCTCCCCCCCCCCCGATGTCAGAGTCAAAGTCATAGCCCCCGGCTGGCGATGGCGATTGTCCCGCGGCCATTAAAGCCACGCCGGGTGGTGCGAGGTCGCACACCGGGTCTTGATGTTGGAGCCCCCGGTGTGCGCTCGCAGAGTCCGCGGCCATTCCAGCCGCGCGGGGCAGTGATGTAGGCCCCGCTCCAGGGGCTCTTCGACCCCGCAACTCGGGCGGGAGAAGTCGCCGCTGCGAGAGCCCCAAAAAGCGGTCTCCCTCCAGGGAGCCGCGGGCTCCCGGTGCCGTCGTCCACAGACCCGTCGTTGGAGCCCCCGACTCTCCGGTAGCAGCAGCGGCAGCAGCAGCGCTCCTCCACCGCTCCACCCGCTCCGGACTCGGCCAGCCCCGCGACGGCAACGGTGAGTCGACACCTGAGTCCCCGGTCTCTTCCTGTTGGAGGCCGCTCCTCGTTGCGGCCTCAGCGACACCTGAGACCCGACGAGAAAAGGTCGGGTCTCCAGTGCAGGGAGAGATTCAAAAAGTTTCCCCCCCCCCCACCCACCCCACCCCCGCCCCCCCCCACACACACACCCCAACATAAAATAACAAAAACTAGATAAAAACACAGACAAAAAATAATAAAACGCGGACAGGCTGCAGAGGCCGCTGCTGGCCAGAGCCGCGCCGCCTACCGGTCATTCAATGTGCTCGAATGCACATTCAATGTGCTCATGGCTGATCATCCCCAATCAGAACCCCGTTCCTGCCTTCTCCCCATATCCCCTGACTCCCCTATTTTTAAGAGCCCTATCTAGCTCTTTCTTGAAAGCATCCAGAGAAGCTACCTCAACCGCCCTCTGAGGCAGAGAATTCCAGACTCACAACTCTCTGTGAGAAAAAGTGTGTCCTCGTGTCCGTTCTAAATGATTTACTCATTCTTAAACTGTGGCCCCTGGTTCTGGACTCCCCCAACATCGGGAACATGTTTCCTGCCTCTAGCATGTCCAAACCCTTAACAATCTTATTTTTCAATGAGATATCCTCTCATCCCTCTCAACTCCAGAGTGTACAAGCCCAGCTGCTCCATTCTCTCAGCATATGACAGTCCCGCCATCCCAGGAATTAGAAGGATGAGTGGGTACCTCATTGGAACTTACCGAATTATGAAAGCTTGGATAGGGTGGATGTGGAGAAGATATTTCCACTAGTGGGAGTGTCTTGGATCAGAGATCATAGCCTCAGTATAAAAGGACGTTCCTTTTGGAAGGAGATGATGAGGGATTTCTTTAGTGAGAAGGTGGTGAATCTGTGGAATTCATTGCCACAGAAGGCTGTGGAGGCCAAGGTAGAAATTGATAGATTCTTGATTAGTATGGGTTTCAGGGGTTATGGGGGGAAGGCAAACGAGTGGGAAGCCATAATTGAATGGTAGAGCAGACTTGATGGGCCAAATGGCCTATCACTTATGAAGTTCCACAAATGCACTGCAGAAAGCATTCTAACAGGATGCATCATAGCTTGATATGGCCTCTGCCCAAGACCGTAACAAGACCATCGGGAACATGTTTCCTGTCCCAGCACCGAGCCTTGCGGTACCCTACTAGTCACTGCCTGCCGTTCTGAAAGGGACCCGTTAATTCCTACTCTTTGTTTCCCGTCTGCCAACCAATTTTCTATCCATGTCAGCACTCTACCCCCAGTACCATGTGCCCTAATTTTGCCCACTAATCTCCTATGCGGAACCTTATCAAATGCTTTCTGAAAGTCCAGGTACACTACATCCACTGGCTCTCCCTTGTCCATTTTCCTAGTTACATCCTCAAAAAATTCCAGAAGATTAGTCAAGCATGATGTTCCCTTCGTAAATCCATGCTGACTCGGACCACTCCTGTTACTGCTATCCAAATGTGTCGCTATTTCATGTTTTATAATTGACTCCAGCATCTTCCTCATCATCAATGTCAGGTTAACTGGTCCATAATTCCCTGTTTTCCCTATCCTGCCGTTCTTAAAAAGTGGGATAACATTAGCTAGCCTCCAATCCACAGGAACTGATCCTGAGTCTATAAAATTAAATTATATAATAAAATTATCACCAATGCATCCACGATTTCTAGAGCCACTTCCTTAACTACCCTGGGATGCAGACCATCAGGCCCATCAGTCTACCCAACACCATTTCCTGCCTAATGTGGATTTCCTTCAGTTCCTCCGTCACCCCAGTTCCTCTGGCCACTACTATATCAGGAAGATTGTTTGTGTCCTCACTAGTGAAGACGGATCCAAAGTACCCGTTCAACTCATCTGCCATTTCCTTGTTCCCCATAATAAATTCACTTTTTTTCGGTCTTCAAGAGTCTTAACTAATTTTTTCCTCTTCACATACCTATAGAAGTTTTTACTATCCTCCTTTATATTCTTGGCTAGCTTACCTTCGTACCTCCCCATATTGCCTTTTTAGTTATCTTCTGTTGCTCTTAAACATTACCCAATCCTCTTGCTTCCCGCTCATCTTTGCTACGTTGTACTTCTTCTCTTTTATTTTTATACTGTCCCTGACGTCCCTTGTCAGCCACGGTTGCCCCTTACTCCCCTTGGAATCTTTCTTCTTCCTAAGAATGAACTGATCCTGCACCTTCTGTATTATTCCTAGAAATACCTGCCATTGTTGTTCCACTGTCATCCCTGCTAGGGTATCTTTCCATATTTGAGGAATATAAAGCAAGGAGGAAAGAACTCAAGCAGGCAATAAGAATGGCCAAAAGGGGCACAAAATGGGTTTGGCAGGTTGGATTAAAGAAAATCCAAAAGCTTTTCATACCTACATTAAAAACAACCAGAGAGAAGGTAAGACGGCTCAAGCATAAATGAGGGGAATTTGCACTTGTTTTCTGGTGATATAGGTGATGTACTAAACTTTCCATGTTTTCATCAAAGAGAAGAACATGGAGGACAGTGAGATTAATGTGGAGGATACACAGCAAGGACAGTTTGAGATTAATGAGAGGTTTTAGAGCTCTTCAAGTGCATTAAGATGGATAAAGCCCCAGGGCCTGATGGGAACTATTGCAGGTTATTGAGAGACAAGACAGGAGATTGCAGGATCCTTGACAAAGATCTTTGGGTCTTCTCTAGCCACAGGTGAGGTCTCAGAGGACTGGAGAGTAGCTAATGTTTTCCTTTATTTAAAAAAGGTAGGTAGAGAGAATGAAGGGAATTATAGGCTGGTGGGAATCGCATTAGTGGTAGGGAAGCTATTGGAGAGGATTCTTCAACAGGATTTACTCCTATTTGGAAGAGAATGGGTTAATAAGGGACATGGCATGGATTTATACACGGCAGATAGTAGAAACATGGAAAATAGGTGCAGAAGTAGGCTGTTCGGCCCCTCGAGCCAGCACAGCCATTCAATGGTTGATCATCCAAAATTAGTACCCCGTTCCAGCTTTTTCCCCATATCCCTTGATTTCTTTAGCCCCAAGAGCTAAATCTAATTCTCTCTTAAAAACATCCGGTGATTTGGCCTCCATTGCCTTCTGAGAATTCCAGATTCACATCCCTCTGGGTGATAAGGCTTTTCCTCATCTTAGTCCTAAATGGGCTACCCCTTATTCTTAAACTGTGACCCCCAACATCAGCCTGACAACATCAGTTGGGGGTCACAGTTCTGGACTCACAGTTCTGGAGTCCAGTTCTGGACTCCCCCAACATCAAGAGCATTTCTCATGCATTTACCCATTCCAATCCTCTAAGAATTTTATGTTTCTATAAGATCCCCTCTCATCCATCTAAATTCCAGCGAATACAAGCCCAGTCGACCCATTCTTTCATCATATGTCTGTCCCACTATCCCAGGAATTAACCTGCTGAACCTACTGTGACAATATCCATGTAATTTATGCATATGAGCTGTGCTCATTCTCGCACATGCTCAGTAAGTCAGTCAGTGACCTTTGATTTGGAAATAAATCATTCCTGTTTTTGATCCCAACATGTGTGTGTGTGCATCCATCTTTCTCTGTATATTATGTGCTAGTTTACTTATTTTGTAAGCAGACATACATCAAAACACCCACGTTACACTCCCGCAATAGCAATAATGTCCTTCCTCCAATTAGGAGACCAAAATTGCACACAATACTTCAGGAGTGGTCTCACCAGGACCCTGCACAACTGCAGTAGGACCTGCTTGCTCCTAAACTCAATTCCTCTCGCAATAAAGGCCAACATGCCATTAGCTTTCTTCACTGTGTACTGTACCTGCATGCTTACTTTCAATGACAGATTTACAAGCACACCCAGGTCTCATTGCACCTCTTCTTCTCCTAATCTGACACCATTCAGATAATAATCTGCCTTCCTGTTCTTGCCACCAAAGTGGATACCCACACATGTATCCACATTATACTGCGTCTGCCATGCTTCTGCGCACTCACACAACCTATCCAAGTCACCCTGCAGCCTCATAGCATCCGCCTCGCAGCTCACACTGTCACCCAGCTTTGTGTCACCAGCAAACTTAGAGATGTTACATTTAATTCCCTCATCTAAATCGGTAATATATATTGTAAACAACTGGGATCCCAGCACAGAGCCTTGCGGCACCCCACTAGTCAATGCCTGCCATTCTGAAAGGGACCCGTTAATTCCTACTCTTTGTTTCCTGGTTGCCAACCAGTTCTCTATCCAAGTCAATACCCCACCCGCAATACCATGTGCTCTAATTTTGCACACTAATCTCTTGTGTGGGACCTTGTCAAAGGATTTTTTAAAGTGCAGATACACCACATCCACTGGCTCTCCCTTATCCATTCTACTTGTTACATCCTCAAAAAATTCCAAAAGGTTAGTCAAGCATGATTTCCCTTCATAAATCCATGCTAACTACACTTCTATAACATCTTTAATAATCAACTCCAGCATCTTCCCTACTACTGAAGGAAGGCTAACTGGTCTACAATTCCCCGTTTTCTCTCTCCCTCCTTTCTTTAAAAGTTGAGTGTCTACCCTCCAGTCCACAGGAACTGATCCAGAGAAGAGAGAACATTGGAGAATGATCACCAATGCATCCACAATTTCTAGAGCCACCTCCTCGAGTACTCTGGGATGCAGACCATTAGGCCCTGGAGATTTATCTGGCTTCAGTCCCAATTATATAACACAATTTTCTGACTAATGTGGATTCCCTTCAGTTACTCCCCCCCCCCCCCCCACCTCGACAACAGTCAAGAGTCAAGAGAGTCAAGAGTCAATTTAATTGTCATTTGGACCCCTAGAGGTCCAAACGAAATGCCGTTTCTGCAGCCATACATTACACACAAATAGACCCAGACACAACATAATTACAATTTTACATAAACATCCATCACATAGCTGTGATGGAAGGCCAAAAAAAGACTTATCTCTCCACTGCACTCTCCCCCCCCCCCGATGTCAGAGTCAAAGTCAAAGCCCCCGGCTGGCGATGGCGATTGTCCCGCGGCCATTAAAGCCACGCCGGGTGGTGCGAGGTCGCACACCGGGTCTTGGTGTTGGAGCCCCCGGTGTGCGCCCGCAGAGTCCGCGGCCGTTCCAGCCGCGCGGGGCAGTGATGTAGGCCCCGCTCCAGGAGCTCTTCGACCCCGCAACTCGGGCGGGAGAATTCTCCGTTGCAGGAGCCCCGAAAAGCGGTCTCTCTCCAGGGATCCGCGGGCTCCCGACGCCGCTGTCCGCAGACCCGCAGCAGCAGCCCCCGACTCAGCAGCGGCATCGGCAGCAGCAGCAGCAGCAGCAGCAGCTCCTCCACCGCTCCACCCGCTCCGGTCTCGGCCAGCTCCGCGACGGCAACGGTGAGTCGGCACCTGAGTCCCCGGCTTCTTCCTGTTGGAGGCCGCTCCTCGTTGCGGCCTCAACGACAACGGAACCCGACGAGAAAAAGTCGGGCCTCCAGTGCAGGGAGAGATTTAAAAAGTTTCCCCCCCCCCCCCCCACCCACCCCCACCCCCCCCCACACACACACCCCAACAAAAAATAACAAAAACTACATTAAAACACAGACAGAAAATAATAAAAACGCGAGACACCCTACGTGAGAATGCTGTTCATCGATTATAGCTCAGCATTTAACACCATTATCCCGTCAAAACTGATCACCAAACTCAGCGACCTGGGCATCGATCCCTCCCTCTGCAACTGGATACTGGACTTTCTAACTAACAGACCCCAGTCTGTTAGGTCAGACAACCACACCTCTTCAACCCTCACCCTGAACACTGGTGTACCACAGGGCTGTGTGCTGAGCCCCCTTCTCTACTCCCTCTTCACCTACGACTGCACACCTGTACATGGTACTAACACCATCATCAAGTATGAAGATGATACAACGGTGATTGGCCTCATCAGCAACAACGACGAGTCGGCCTATAGGGAGGAGGTCCAGCTCCTAGCAGCATGGTGCCTAACAACAACCTGGCCCTTAACTCCACGAAGACCAAGGAGCTCATTGTGGACGTCAGAAGGTCCAGAGGCGGCACGCACACCCCCATCCATATAAACGGGACGGAGGTGGAACGTGTTTCCAGCTTCAGGTTTCTGGGGGTCAACATCTTTGATGACCTCTCTTGGACCCATAATACCTCAACTCTGGTCAAGAAGGCTCACCAGCGTCTCTTCTTCCTGAGGAGACTAAAGAAGGTCCATCTGTCTCGTCAGATTCTGGTGAACTTCTACCGCTGCACCATTGAGCGCATCCTTACCAACTGTATCACAGTATGGTATGGCAACTGCTCTGTCTCTGACCGGAAAGCACTGCAGAGGGTGGTGAAAATTACCCAACGCATCACCGGTTCCTCACTCCCCTCCAATGAGTCTGTCCAGAGCAAGCGTTGTCTGCGAAGGGCGCGCAGCATTGTCAAGGACTGCTCTCACCCCAGCCACAGACTGTTTACCCTCCTCCTATCCGAGAGGTGCTACAGGTCTCTCCGTTCAGGAACAGCTTCTTCCCAGCGGCTGTTACACTACTTAACTCCGCACCTTGGTGATTGCCAGTCACCCCCCCCCCGGTTGCACTACTACTACTGTTTACAAGATACAAGAAACAAGATACATTTATTCGTCACATGTGCCAGATGGCACAGTGAAATGAAATTCCCATACAGCCATACAATAAAAATAAAGGACACAACACACAATAGAATTTAACATAAAACATCCCCCCACAGCAGAATCAGAGTTTCCCAGTCACCAAAGTCAGTCTCTTCCTACACTGTTCCACCGTTCATATAATACTGTTTGTACATATATATATTTTACTGTTCATTATTCTATGTTCACTCTGCTGGGTGAGATGCTAACTGCATTTCGTTGTCTCTGTAATGTACACTGCACAATGACAATAAACATAGAAATTAGGTGCAGGAGTAGGCCATTCGGCCCTTCGAGCCTGCACCGCCATTCAATATGATCATGGCTGATCATCCAACTCAGTATCCCGTACCTGCCTTCTCTCCATTACCTCTGATCCCCTTAGCCACAAGGGCCACATCTAACTCCCTCTTAAATATAGCCAATGAACTGGCCTCGACTACCCTCTGCGGCAGAGAGTTCCAGAGATTCACCACTGTGTGAAAAAAAGTTATTCTCATCACGGTTTTAAAGGATTTCCCCCTCATCCTTAAGCTGTGACCCCTTGTCCTGGACTTCCCCAACATCGGGAGCAATCTTCCTGCATCTAGCCTGTCCAACCCCTTAAGAATTTTGTAAGTTTCTATAAGATCCCCTCTCAATCTCCTAAATTCTAGAGAGTATAAACCAAGTCTATCCAGTCTTTCTTCATAAGACAGTCCTGACATCCCAGGAATCAGTCTGAATCTGAACCTCAAGAAAATCCAGAGTCGGAGCCCCTAAGGCAGTTCGTCGTTGTCTACAACCTCGCTCTGGCAGCTCCTGCGATGGTGCTGGTGCCAAACTGTAACGGCCCTGCTGTTCCTTTGGATCGATCAGCAACGTGGAGAGAGGGGACTTGCTGCATGGGCAACAGCCTGTCCTTCATATGACATCGCCCAGGCTTGTATCCGACCAGGATGCATCACCCGTGGTCAGTCATGACTGAGGGGGGCCTACTGTCCTCCTACGTTGAGTTCTAAATTTCTCCCAGTCCTCTGGTTTGTCGCTTCTTCTTGCTAATTCTGGCCACTTCCTTGGATTTAACACTATGCTTGTCGTCCCTCGTCAGCCACGGTTGTGCCGCCTTCCCAGTTTTATTTTTTAGCCAGACAGGGATGAACAATTTCTGGAGTTCATCCGTGTGGTCTTTAAAATTTTGCTATTGCATCTCCACTGTCAACCCTTTAAGTATAATTTGCCAGTCTATCCTAGCCAATTCCCATCTGATACCTTCAAAGTCTCCTTTATTCAAGTTCAGTACACTAGTCTCTGAATTAACCGTGTCAGTCTCCATCCACTGGCGGGATAGTCTAGGATCAGAGGTCATAGTCACAGAATTAAAGGGCGCTCTTTTAGAAAGGAGGTGAGGAGGAACTTCTTTCGTCAGAGGGTAGTTAATATGTGGAACTCATTGCCATAAAGAGCTATGGAGGCCAAATCGGTGGATATTTTTAAGGCAGAGATAGACAAATTCTTGATTAGAACGGGTGTCAAGGGTTATGGGGAGTAGGCAGGAAAATGGGATTTGGAGGCAGAGATCAGCCATGACTGAATGGTGGAGTAGACTCGGTGAGCCCAATGGCCTAATTCTACTCCTATAACTTGTGAACGTGAATTTGTGAATTCCACCATAATATGGTCAATGCTGCCCAAGGGGCCATGCACAACAAGATCACTAACTAATTCTTCTTCATTACACAATACCAAGACTAGGATGGCCTGTCCTCTAGTCGATTTCTCTACTTATTGGTTTAAAAACCCATCTTGTATACATTCCAGGAAATAGAATAGAAGAATAGAATAGAATGCCTTTTATTGTCATTCAAACAGACAGGGTTTGAACTCAATTTAATTCCTACAGTCATGACATTACAAAAAAAACCAAGACACACACTTAACACAATTTACACAAACATCCATCACAGTGAATCCCCAACACCTCCTCACTGTGATGGAAGGCAAAAGTCTTATCTCTTCCCTTTGTTCTTCTCCCGCGGTCCAGCAGTCCAAATGCAGCGTCGAGGCGACTGGGGCTCACGATGTTAAAACCCCCGGCGGGCGATGGTAAGTCCCGCGGCCGTTTAAGCCGCGCCGGGCGATGTTAGGCCCCGCTCCGAGTCATTCAAACCCTGCGATTCCAGCAGGAGAAGTTTCCCTTGCGGGAGCTCCGAAAAGGGGTCTCCCACCAGGGACCTGCAAGCTCCCGGTGTTCCTGTCCACCGGGCCTGCTGCTGGAGCCTCCGAAGCTCCGAAGTCGGGTTGCAGCCGCGCGCCACCACAGCTCTCCCCGCTCCGGTCGGCCAGCTCCGCGATGGCGAGTAACTATCGGGGACTAAAACCTTGAGACGTCGTAAAGACTAGTGTAGTTCCGCAGGGGTCTGAGATGGGAACTCTATTGTGCAAGGTGTTGTACTTTGGGAGGATGAATGTCAGGTGTGAGTGTACGGTTAATAGCAAGATCCTTAGCAGCAATGATGTCCAGAGGTGATCTTGGAGCTCGAGTTCATAGCTTACTAAGAGTGGCAACACAAGGGAGACGCAGCGGTAGAGTTGTTGCCTTACAGCGCCAGTGACCCGGGTTTGATCTTGACTGTGGGTGCTGTCTGTACGGAGTTTGTCGATTCTCCCCCTGACCTGCGAGGGTTTTCTCCGAGATCTTTGCTGGGGCACTGAGTACAAGAGTCAGGAAGTCCCACAACAATAACAATGTGGAGGTTTTCGAAGGGGTGCAGAGGAAATTTACCAGAATGCTGCCTGGATTAGAGGATATTAGCTACAGGGAGAGACTGGACATATTTTGATTGTTTTCCCTGGAACATCGGCAATTGAGGGGAGCAGTACATAAAATGATGAGAGGCATAGATAGGGTACACAATCAGAACTTTTTTGTCAGGATGGAAAAATCAAAACTACTGGACATAGCTTTAAGGTGAGAGGGGGAAAGTTTAAAGGAGATGTGAAAGGTCATCCGATTTCCCTTACTTAGCCATCCTTATCCCATCAACTGGCCTCTAAAGGTTAAAGGAGTGTCTCACTAACTTGAATGAGTTATTTTAAAGGTGGCAAAGATTGCTGAGGTGGGCAGTGATGTTGTATAGATGGATTTTAGTCAGGCCTTTGATAAGGTAGACTGATCCAGAAGATTAAATTATACACATAACCCGTGACACCCTTACTAATCAAGAATCTGTCAATCTCCGCCTTAAAAATATCCATTGACGTGGCTTCCATAGTCATCTGTGGCAAAGAATTCCACAAACTCACAACCCTCTGACTAAAGAAATTCCTCCTCATCTCCTTTCGAAAGGTATGTCATTTTATTCTGAGGCTATGGCCTCCCCCACTAGTGGAAACATACTCTCCATATCCACTCTATCCAGGTCTTTCACTATTCTATAAGTTTCAATGAGGTACCCCCTCATCCTTCTAAACTCAAGCAAGTACAGGCATTGTACCATCAAACACTCATCATATGTTCACCAAATTATTCTTGGAATCATTCTTGTAAACCTCCTCTGGACCCTCTCGAATGCCGACACATTCTTCCTGAAACTGCTCATATGAGCAATGAGAATGGAGGGACATGGATTATACATGGATTATTGCTTGACCACCAAGGGCGCTGTACGATTGGCAGCCTCTGCCAACAGTCTGTCTGTTTTTACATCCTTTTGTTATTTTTGATCTGTTTAAAAGTATGTTTTTGGAGGTTTCTTAGTCTTTTTATGTGGGGGAGGTGGGGAAGGTAAGGGGGCAACCGTTTCTCAGTCAATTGCTGGTCGAGGATGCGACTATTCTCCGAGTCGTGTCTTCGCCACCCCCCTCGTGGCCTACCATCTGGATTGTCGTGGCCTTTCCTGCCAGAGACCGGCCAGAGCTTCAACAGCGGCATGATTTAACATCACGGAGCGGGCGATGCTTTACTGGGGATCGCCGTGTGGAGCTCCGGAGTGTTGGGCCTGCTGCTTAACATCGTGGAGTTGTGGTTTGTGGAGCTTCTAGCTTTGCCGAGGGCCGCCAGTGTTGAAGCTTCGCCCAGCTCGGCCTGTGAACTCGGAAGCCGCGGTCCCCGATAAGAAGTGGCTGATTCGTTGACTCCAAGCCGCTGAGAGTGTTCTTCCGTTCCGAAGCTGGAGTTCCGATCATCCCGGCGAGAGGGCCTGAAACATCGGGCCGCCGTAGCGACGACTGCGGAGGGCTCAAAGGCCCCGACCATAGGTGAACAGATGACAAAGAGGAAGATGGCTGAACTTTATTGCCTTCCCTCGCAGTGGGAACTGTTGATTCTGCAGTGTGGGGGTGTTCATGTAAACTTCTATCGTGTGTTGTGTTCTTTTTATTCGCATGGCTGTATGGTAACTCAAATTTCACTGTACCATTTGGTGCATGCGACAATAAATGTAAACTTGAAACTATAAGAATTGGTCGTGACATCATATTCAGCACAGGCATCTGGGTCACAAAGGCGTATTCTTGTGCTGTACTGTTCATTGTACTATGTTCTATGAATGACCAAGCAATCACAAAGAGCAAGCACAAAGAACAAGCACAAAGATCTTGTTCCTGCTATTGTTCTACCTTTCTGAAAAAACAGCATTAAATAGATTACCATAGTTTTAAATTGCTTCCTAATTTAGTTAATTCACTTATAAACTGATAAGTCTGGACTGATTGGGAGGAAAGTTCACAGCACGTCAATCCAACAAATAAAATTGTTATTATAGATCCTTCTTTGGTAGAGTACTTACTCTTTGTCACGGTTTTGATATTGGTCATGGGTGTAGGTTGGCGGAAGACAAGCCTCTACATTGTCTTTCTGCAACAAAAAAAAAGAAGCACCACAGAATGAACTACATTAGAAAGCAATTGAAAAGAAAATTAATGTAATTTCAGAAAAGTTTTTAAAAAATTCAAATTTGTTCTTTCAGTCCATCAAAGCCGACCACTACTCAGAATTCTCACATTGTTCCCTGCAGCTCTTGCCAAATTTAATGGGCGGGCCTTTTGGGATCAGTGACCAGAGTTCTATGAGCTTTAAAATAGTCCTGACTGATCCACAGGTTAAAGTTCTCAATTGCAGCAAGACCAATTTTGATGTTATTACACAAGAATTTACAATTGGAGTAGAATGTTTGCAAATAAAATGATGTTCGGAAAATGGGAATCTTTGAAAAGTGTGACTAAGGGAGTTCAAAGTATGTATGTTGCTGTTGGAGTGAAGGGCAAGGCAGGTTGAACCTGAGATGATGAGAGAAATTAAGGATTTGGTCAGGTAAAAGGAGGCCTGGATTTGGTATAAGCAGCTGGGATCAAGTGTATCACTGGGACATTGAAAAGCAAACATGAAATAAATCAGAAAGGTAGATTCCGTTATCATTTAGCAATACACTGTAAATGGATCTATTGTAATCATGTATTGTCTTTCTGCTGACTGGTTGGCATGCAACAAGAGCTTTTCACAGTATCTCAGCTTTCGAGGGCATATTTAACAAATTGAACCCCGACCAACGCTTTGCTGTATGGGTGGTCCAGTCAATAAGGTTTGAAATCTCACACAAATACTAACCCGTGATTTTTACAGCTATCAGCAATCTCCCTACTCATCTGCACCTCTAATCCCTGTTGACTATTGGGAGATCTAGTTTACATCCCATGTAAGTGATCATTCCCTTACTGTTTCTAAGTTCTACACATATAGTCTCACTGGACAATCCCCCAAGAGTGTTCACTCTGAGCACTACAACCACCCTTCTCTCTTATCTGCATCTTTATCAAGTCTGCAGCATCTATACTACGGAACATTGAGTTGTCAGTCAGCCCTTCTCTAGGCTACGTTTCTGTTATGACTCTACATCCCAGGACCAAGCTAATCCATGCCCTGAGTTAGTATGATGTAGTGGCGCTAAAAAAGCATGGCATTAAATATTCCCAAATACAACTGATGAGAAAAGAGAAGAGTCAGCAAAACTCAATGAGAAAATTACAATGTTGGAAAGAGAAGATGGTGCACGAGTTAAAAATTGAATCCGTTTGGCCGGCGGCAAGAAATAGCAGAAGGAACATTATAATTAGGTATGTTACAAAACCTACCTGAATCGTGTCTGAGTATCTGCCCCACCCCGTGTGCGCGATTCTGGCGCTGTTTAGAGGGGGCGGGTTTAAAACGCGATTTTTACTAGGCTGTTGCAATCGAAAATGTTCAGCCTAGTAAATCATTAACGGAAAATCGATGGAAGACCCCGTCGCAAAAGGTATTATTAGTTTTTATGGCCTTGTATAATAGTTATATTAGTTTAAAAATCACTCTCTCAACCCACAACCTCTCGCAGCCCCAGGGTTTTATAAAGCAAACAATTAAAGGTATGTACCTTATTTTTACATTAAAAGGGGCTTCTTAAGAACCCTGTGTATAAAGGTTTCTATAGCGAATAGTTCATTTTGGGCTCTTTATATCCCGCAGTATTTTTCTGGGCATTTGAGGGCACAAATCCAGCGCAATGTGAACGTTCTAAACCAGCGCGTTCACAGGAACCCACTAGAAAGCTGATTTAAATTGACTTTAATTTACAGCAATTGAACACTAAATTCCTTCCATTTGGCCTATAAATTGATGTAAATGAGATTTAAAAATCATGTTTTATAGTGAATTATTTGTGAATATTATTTGGACATTTAGGCTATTTAAAAATGTTAATCATTTATTAAGAAATGGATAGATGTTTAGATCTAGTAATTGAAGTTTGAAATTAGCTACAAGTGGGTAACTAACTAATTATATGCTTTAATTTCAGGTCCTCCAAGTAAGATTATTTTATATTTGTTTCAGAATGGTTCAATCTATGATAACTGAAAATTTCATTCAGTTCTCTTAATTTTTACGAAGGTTATGGGCTTTTGACTGTCCTCGATCACAGCATTTTTGTTATGGCCATAGAAAATCAATAGGGAACAAGATGCTAATTTCCGAGTATGAAAATGGCCACAACTTTTTTATTACTTGAGATATGAAAGTGAATTAGGTGTCAAATTAAACTTATTGTTATGCTTTATCTGATGGGATAAATTGCAGACTTGATTTTTTGAATCTCAAAATTTTGTAACATTGCTATTATAATTATGGAGGATAGGACGATAGAAGCAAATGTATGTTTACAGAGAAAAACTAAAATTAAAGATTAGTTATAGTGGGAAACTTCAGTTATCACAATGTAAAATGAATGGTAATAGTGTTAAGGGCAGAAAGGGTTAAGAGATTTCTGGTGGCACAATAGCACAGCTAGAACTTCTGCCTCAGTGGCAGTAATGCGAGTTCAATCCTGATAACTGTGTTGTCTGTGTGGAATTTACACGTGACCACATGGGTTACCCCTGGGTTCTCCGGTTTTCTTTTGCATCCAAAGAAATGCAGATTTTTTCGTTAATTGGCCACTGTAATTTACCCTGACTGTATAGGCAAATAGCAGAATAAGGGGAAGAGCTGATGGCATTGTGGGGTTAATACAGAAAATTAGTGGAGCAGAGAATTGCTGTGAGCTTGCATAGAGTAAATAGGCTAATTGGCCCCTTCTAAGCCATAAGGAAATATGGAAAATTTGTTGGATCATTTTCTAGAACAATACGTTATTGGTCAAATAAGAACAGACATCACCCACGCCAGACTCCTAATATTGACCATAGGTCTGTCTTCAACACGATAATCCCAAGCAAACTCATCTCTGACTACTGGACCTAGGTGTTAGCGCCCTCCTCTGCCACTGAATCCTTGACTGTCTGACCCATAGATTGTAATCCAAGCATGCGTGAAGTGTTGCACTTTGAGAGGTTGAATGTAGGGTCCTGTTAATGGCAAATCCTTCAATGGCATTGGTGTACAGAGGGATCTTGGGTCAATATACAGCTCCCTGAAAGTGGCAATGTAAGTAGATAAAAGTGGTAAAGAAGGTAGGTATGTGGTATGCTTGCTTTCATCAGACAGGACATTAAGTAAAAGTGTCAGGAATTACATTGCAGCTTGTTGGAACTTTAATACGGCTACACCTGGTGTATTGCAAGCAGTTCTGGCCACCCCATTATAGGAAGGATGTGGAGGCCTTTCACAAACTCAAAATATCCCAAAATCATTGAGGTACATTCTGAAGTATGGTCATGACATAGACAGGTTCATGGATAGGACAGGGTTGGAGGGATATGGACCAAACACAGGCAGAAGGGGCTATAGTAGCTTGCACATGTTGGCCGGTGTGGCCGAAGGACCTGTTTCCATACTGTATCACTCTACGACTCTACAACAAGGTCCTGCTTTTTGTTCATGTTAAATGGAACATTTGCCCTGTTATTGAAAATAATGTCATCAGATATCTTGCATTCCCCCATGGGCATAGATGGGGGTTCAAGTTAATTTCATTTGAAATTGGGGACGTTTGACACCCTCTCCCACTACAGCAGAGATTTATAGTCAGGTCAAAATCTCTGACTAAAAGGCAAGATGCTTGCAACTGAATCACAGCTAACATTCAATCAGAATGCAGTGCAGAGATGAAAAACAAGCATGTGGGCCTGGAAAATCCTTGCAGATATCAACATCTCTCCATACCATTACTTGCCAAAGGACAACTGGTCATCAGCGCCAGAGAAGTGTTCGTGTTTAAATAAGACACGTGACACATTTTTTCCCATCACCAGGTGGACCTTAATGTTATTGAAGGAGCATGAAAAGAGTCTGAGGATTGTTGCCCCTCACTGCTTAAGTGCTATTGCATCTATTGAGAAAAACCAGTGCATTAACCACTGAGACTTTCACCTATCCCTTTGTTACCTTCACAAATCTCATCAATCTAATGCTCTCCTGCCTGGCCTCAGTCTACACCATAACCGTTGCTCATACTAACCTCAGTTGTCTATGGCATATCTTACTCCAAGTCTCACTCCTGCCACCCATGTCTTTAGTCTCAAGTACTGAGGTGCCAAGGGACAATTTGAAATTCTCATTGTTTTAATGAGGAGGACAGTGGCGTAGTGGAAGAGTTGCTGCCTTACAGGGCCAGAGACCCGGGTTCGATCCTGACTGGAGATGATTATCTGTACGGAGTTTGTACGTTCTCCCCGTGACCTGCATTAGTTTTCTCCGAGATCTTCGGTTTCTCCCATGCTCCAAAGATGTACAGGTTTGTAGGTTAATTGGCTTGGTATAAATGTTTAAAAAAATTGTCCCTAGTGTGTGTAGAGTAGTGTTAATGTGCAGGGATCGCTGTTCAGTGGGCTGAAGAGCCTGTTTCCGCGCTGTATCTCTAAACTAAACACTACTGGAAAGTTCCAAGCTTCTCTTAAAAATCTTTGCCTCTTAATCCAATACATCTTTTAAGACTCTTTTAAAAATGCTTCTCTTTAACCAGGGGTATCAAACTCACGGCCCGCAAAGGGGTCTGATCAGGCACGCGGGATGATTTCCCCAATGCCAGAGCGGGCTGCAGCTGTCCACGGTGCCGGATCGGACTGCGTTCGCGTGTGCACGGCGCGCATTAATCCGGCGTGCATTGTCTCATTTTGCCCGTGACCTAAAATGAGTTAAGGTGAGTTTGGCATCCCTGTCTTTAACAAATCACTTAGCTCTTGCTCCATTGGTGATGACCATTTTGATCTAAATGAATGCAAGTGAAGTGGCTTGAGACATTACGCTGCACTATTGGCCCTGTATTAGTCCAGGTTGTTGCCCAACAACTCCTGACCACAGATGCTAGTCGGCTGAACCTCAGCATCGGGGCAGGGGACTGTTCCCCATATTTCTCCCATATTTTTCCCCAATACTTACCCTGGACCAGAAGATATTAACTACTATGAGAAAATGAGCCACAAGTGTCAGAAATCGTGATGGTATTAGGCTGGTAGGCATCGGCATCTCCAATTCTTACTCTGCACTCAAGTTCTATCTGCAAAAACAAAGAAGAATCTTTTAAAGGCCAAGATAATTTATTCTCTCGCCTCTACCCAAATATTGAAATTAGTTTTATTCAATAACTAATTTCATGGAGAATGCATGTGAAATAAAGTCATAGAGTGACACAGTGTAGAAACAGGACCTTTGGCTCAACTTGCCCACACCGGCCAACATGTCCTAGCCACACTAGTCCCACCAGCCTACATTTGGTCCATACCCCTACAAAACTGTCCTATCCCTGTACCTGTCCAACTGTTTCTTAAATGTCGGGATAGTCGCTGCCTCAACTACCTCCTCTGGCCGCTTGTTCCATACATCCACCACCTTTTGTGTGAAAAAGTTAATTACCCTTTTTCAGATTCAGATTCCTGTTAAATCTTTTGCCCTTCACCTTAAATCTATGACCTCTGGTTCTCGATTCACCTACTCTGGGCAAGAGATTATGCATCTACCTGATCTATTCCTCTCATGATCTTATACACCTTTATAAGATCACCTCTTCATCCTCCTGCACTCCAGGGAATAGTTCCAGCCTACTCAACCTCTGAGTCCTGGCAACATACTCATAAATCTTCTCTGCATCCTTTCCAGCTTGACAACATCTTTCCTAAACATGGTGCCCCGAAATAACACAAATAGAAACAGAAAATACAAGAAATATCTTGCAGGTCATGCAACATTTGTGAACAAACTACAGAAACTCTTCTCACGGATGGCACCAAAACGTAACCACTTCCAACATTTTTTTTGTCGTTAAATTCTGTTTTCTAGCATCGGTAGCCTTTTTTTGTGGAAACCAGAGGAAGTAGTTGAGACGGGTACAAAAACTACACTTAAAATACATTTGGATGGTTATATGGTTTACAGGGTTATAGGCCAAATGCAGACATCTATGTCGGCATGGATGAGTTGTCCTGTGGGACCAGTTTCTGTGCCGGACGATTCTATGAAACAATTAAACATGCAAAGTGTTGGTGTGACTTTTTTGTCTCCTTTTTCTTAATGCCATGATGATGATCAGATGCCTAATTCCTGTGTTCTGCTCGTCACAACCTACAGAGCCCTCTTTTAAACCTGCACCCCAAACCTTTCTGAAGGCTTAAGGTAGCGAGAGAGAGAGAAAGCAAGGCCTATATGAAGTTAGAGAAGTCAATGTTCATACCACTGGGGTGTAAACTACCCAAGCGAAATATGACATGGTGCTGTTCCTCCATCCCACGTGAAATATGAGGTCCTGTTCCTCCAAAACCTTGCCCTTGTTTTCTCTCTCCATCCCCTTCCCCTTCCCAGTTCTCCCACTAGTCCTACTGTCTCTGACTAGATTCCATCTTTGTCCCACCCCCTCTCCTGACATCAGTCTGAAGAAGGGTCTCTGAAACATTGCCTATTCCTTCTCTCCAGTGATGCTGCCTCACACGCTGAGTTATCCCAGCATTTTGTGTCTACCTTCGATTTCAAACAGCATCTGCAGTTCTTACTTACACAACCTTCCAAGTAACCTTCCAGAACCAACCTGAAGTGTGTTGACCAGAACAAAATTGTATATTGCAGTTGCAGCCTAACCAGTACTTTGTGCAGGTTGATATTACGTCCCTGATTGTGTAGCCCATGCCTCTGTGAATCCTACGGTCCCGTATATTTTACTACCACAAAGACTTATATCCACATTAAAAACAAGCACACCCAAGTCCCTCTTCCTTCATTTCATTTAGCACTGCACTATTTTGTGTCTATTTTCTCTCATTCACAATTATAAAAGGGCTGGACAAGCTAGATGCAGGAAAAATGTTCCCAATGTGTGGCAAGTCCAGAATCAGGTGCCACTGTCTTAGAATAAAGGGGAGGTCATTTAAGACTGAAGTGCGAAAAAACTTTTTCACCCAGAGTTGTGAATTTATGGATTTCCCTGCCACAGAGGGCAGTGGAGGCCAAGTCACTGGATGGATTTAAGAGAGAGTTAGATAGAGCTCTAGGGGCTAGTGAAGTCAAGGGATATGGGGAGAAGGCAGGCATGGGTTATTGATAGGGGACGATCAGCCATAATCACAATGAATGGCGGTGCTGGCTCGAAGGGCTGAATGGCCTCCTCCTGCACCTATTTTCTATGTTTCTAACACCATCTGCAAGTCTGGCCATCTACATCCCTGATGAGCATTTATTTATGTCAAAAACAAAGAAATCTACATCCCTGATGAGACTCCATTTATGTCAAAAACAAAGAAACATTCAGCTTTTTGTGCCACATATCTCTGTTCTGATGCAATGAAGCAGCCAGTAACTTACAGTTATTGAGTGGTGCAATACAGAAGGCCCTTCGACCCACCATGCCCATATCAACAGTCAGAATAATCTGTACTAATTGTTCCTTTATTATTAATTTCTCTTCTACGGTGGAAAGATTTAATAGGAACCTGAAGGCAACTTTTTTTCACATTCACAGTGGTGGGTCCATCAAACGAGCTGCCAGAGGAAGTAGTTAAGTAGGAAGTGTGGGGGGGGGGGGGGGGGGGGGGGGGGTTGGGTTAAAGGGCCTGTTTCCATGCTGTATAACTGCCAAACCATCATTGAGGAACAGAAAACTAAGTAAAAAGAACTGCAGATGCTGGTTTAAATCAAAAGTAGATACAAAATGCTGGAGTAACTCAGCGGGACAGGCAGCATCTCTGGAGAGAAGGAATGGGTGACGTTTCGGGTCTGAAGAAGGGCTGAAACATCATCCATTCCTTCTCTCCAGAGATGCTGCCTGCCCCGCTGAGTTGCTCCAGCATTTTGTGTCTGCAGACAGCTGAGTGAGATTTAATACTGAACATAATAAGAAACATCCAAATAGCTGCAGAGAAAAACATTCCCTTCCAAAGCATATTTGATTAAAACTTCCCATGGTACTGAACAGAAATGCAATCAGACAAAAATTTACTGTGCAGTTTGTGTGCAGCTAGAAACTCCCTCCACACGTTGTTGCATCATTGTGACAACTCACTGCTGCAACCAACATGCGGCGGCACGGTGGTGTAGTGGTAGAGTTGCTGTCTTACAGCGCCAGAGACCTTGCTGTCTGTATGGAGTTTGTTCATTCTCCACGTGACCTGCGAGTTTCCCCTCAGGATCCTATTAAATCTTTCCCCCCTCACCTTAAACCTATGGCCTCTGGATCATGATTCTCCTAGTCTAGGTAAAAACTGTGCATTCATCATATCTATCATGATAATCATCTCTGTCATTTTATACATCTCCATAAGATCAGCCTTCAGCCTCCTGCGGTCCAAGGAATAAAGTCCTAGGCTGCCCAACATCAACCTATAGCTCAGGTTCTCATGTCCTGGCAACATCCTCATAAATCTTTTCTGCACTGTCTCCAGCTTAACCACATACTTCCAATAGCAGGGTGACCAAAATAACACTTTACTCCAAATTTGGCCTCAACAACATCTTGTAAAACTGTAACATAACATCCCAACTTCTATACTCTGAAAAAGGGTCTGGTCTCAAAACATCACCTATCCATGTCCTCCAGAGATGCTGCCCGACCCGCTGAGTTACTCCAGTACTTTAGGTCCTTTGCTACACCCAACTTTCAGTTCTATACTCAATATCCTGACTGATGCGGGCCAATATACGGAAAACCTTCTTGACGTCCCGATCTACCTTTGAAGCTATTTTTAGGGATCTATGTACCTGCACTCCTAGATCCCTCTGGTCTACAACACTTCCCAGGGCCCAGTCTTTCACTATGAAGGTCCTACCATGCTTTGACTTCCCAAAATGCAACCTCTAGCACTTATCTGCGTTAAACTCCATTAACCATTTCTCTGCAACACGCCCAGCTGATCGATATCCTGCTGTAATATTTGGATAACCATCTTCACTATTTACGATACCACTCACTTTAATGTCATCTGTGACTTATTAATCATGCATTCTACATTATCATCCAAATCATTGATATAAATCCCAATTTGTCTAGCACCGATCTCTGAGGCACACCACTGGTCACCATACAAAAAAACCTTCACAATCATCCTCTGCTTTCTTCCACAAATCAGTTCTCTATCCAGTCAGCTAGCTCTCCCTGGATCCCATGCAATCTAACCTTCCAGAGCAGCTTCTCATGCACAACCTTATCAAAGATTCTGCTGGTCCAAATAGACAACATCTTTGGCTTTGCCCTCATCAACTTTTTCATCTATTTCTTCAAAAGACTCAAACAGTTCCATAAGACACAATCTCCCATGTGCAAAACCATCCCGAAGCAGCCCGTCTATGCAAATGCATATATACCTTATCCCTCAGAATCCACTCCAGGAACTTTCTATGACAGATGTTTAGCTTATGGTCTACTGTTCCCAGACTTTTCCTCACAGCACTTCATAAATTAGCTATCTCACCTGTGACTGATGATGTTTCATAGGCTCTGGTAATTTCCCCTCTAGGTTCCCACATTGTCATCGGACATATCTGATCAGTCGGAGATTTATCTACCTTCATATACTTTAGGACATCCAGCACTACCGCCACCATAATATGGCCTGTTCTCAAAACTATTCTCAATTCTTTGCTTTTCCCCACTTCCCTTCCCTTGATCCCAGGAGCAGTTCTATTTGTTACCTAAAATTGACCGAAAAACTTATCTGCCTCAATCCTGGTAAAAGTTTGCGTTACCTTCTGCCCCTTGGTCTGTAGAATAGTTGCCTAATTTATCTCAATTCCCTTGAATCCAGGTGCACATAACTACTTTAACCTCACAATCCAGAGGAGATTACTGAGCATTTACCCCGCATCCCCTGACTTCAGCTTCCTGGCCTTCACTCCACTGCCCTGGATATTGGTGATGCCCTTCATCCGCCATGATGAAGGGCATCACCAAGATCCAGGGCAGTGGAGTAAACTCTTGCCTGGGCCTTGATTATGTTCATGTTCATAAGTGATAGGTGCAGAACTAAGCTATTCGGCCCATCAAGTCTACTCCACCATTCAATCAGGGCCATTCTATCTTTCCCTCTCAACCACAATCTCCTGCCTTCTCCCCATGACCTCCCTGAAACCCATACTAATCAGTAATCTATTAACCCCTGCCTTAAAAATAGCCACTGACTTGGCCTCCACAGCCTTCTGTGGCAATGAATTCCACAGATTCACCACCCTCTGACTAAAGAAATTCCTCCTCATCTCCTTCCAAAAGGAACATCCCTTAATTTTGAGGCTATGGCCTCTGGTCCTAGACTTTCCCACTAGATGAAACATCCTCTCCACATCCACTCTAAAAAAATGACTTTCATTATTCACCAAGATTCTATGAGCGCCCTCTCCCACATCCTTCTAAACTCCAGGGAATACAGGCCTAGTTCCATCAAATGCTCATCACATGTTAACCCACCCATTAATAATAATAATAATACATTTTATTTATGTGCGCCTTTCAAGAGTCTCAAGGACACCTTACAAAAAATTAGCAGGTAGAGGAAAAACATGTAAGGGGAATGAAATAAATAGTAGAGACATGTGGACAAGCTTTTCCCTTTGAGAATAGGGAAGATTCAAACAAGAGGACATGACTTCAGAATTAAGGGACAGAAGTTTAGGGGTAATATGAGGGGGAACTTCTTTACTCAGAGAGTGATACCGGTGTGGAATGAGCTTCCAGTGGAAGTGGTGGAGGCAGGTTCATTGGTATCATTTAAAAATAAATTGGATAGGCATATGGATGAGAAGGGAATGGAGGGTTATGGTACGAGTGCAGGCAGGTGGGACTAAGGGGAAAAAAAAAGTGTTCGGCACTGACTTGTAGGGCCGAGATGGCCTGTTTCCGTGCTGTAATTGTTATATGGTTATATGACGTACACAAAGTAAAGACAGAATACAATTCAAAACATAATATGAGGCAATTAATGCACAGATGAAAAGGGAGGGGGACGTAGGGCTAAGGATAGGCAGAGGTGAAGAGATGGGTCTTGAGGCGGGACTGGAAGATGGTGAGGGACACGGAATTGCGGATCAGTTGGGGGAGGGAGTTCCAGAGCCTGGGAGCTGCCCTGGAGAAGGCTCATTCTCCAAAAAATTCCACTGGACCCTCTCATGCGCTCTCGAAATAAATCCTAGCATTGCATTTGCCTTCCTTACTACCAATTCAACTTGAACTTATTTTTTTGTGAATCCTGTACCAGCACTCCCAAGTCTCTCTGCACCTCCGATTTTGGAATTATTTCCCCATTTAGAAAATAGTCTACGCCTTTATTCCTGCTACCAAAATACACGACTCCACATTTTGCTCCGCTGTATTCCATCTGCCACTTCTCTGCCCACTCTCCAAATCTGTCCAAGTCCTGTAGAGTCCATGGTCTTTCTGCACTATCTGCCCCTTCACCTATCTTCGTATCACCTGCAAACATGGCCACAAAGCCTTCAATGTTGCAAAGCTGCAATGTTGGCAGGTTGCCCGAGCCAGTGTGAGGGGGAGAGTGGGGCCACACATAAACTGGAGGGACAGCTCATATACCTCACTACCCAATGGTATCAACATTAAAGTCTCAACTTCAAGTAATCCCCCTCCCCCTCCCCCTCCGGAGAGGACGCGCCGTTGCCCGGGCGACCACGGGCCACAAATAGCCGATCAACGCGGCTGAGCCCCTATCACACCGCCAGCCGGCGGCCCGGACCTTGGTCATTTATGCACGGCCGTGGCAGACGCCCCTGCCCCTGCCCTCGGCCCGGCCCTACCCTCCTCTCCCTTCCCCCGTGGCCGCGCTACCCTCCTCTCCCAGCGCCGCGTAAATCCCACCTTCCTCCCGCTCTGTTCACGGCCCGCGTCCACGCGCCTGCGCAGGGGGACTCTTAGCAATGTACGGGGTACGTTCCACGGCGCGGTGCATGGCGGGTGATCCGACGGCCATTGCAGCGCCCAGCACCTGTCCCAAATGCTGACCGGTGCGTCAATTGAGGGGATCTGGCGCATTCAGATAAGTGGCAGTGCACATTTTCATCTGCAATCGTGCAATTCATTTTCATCTGCAATCACAATTTTATGATCTCAGGTAAAACCCGAGGGTCCTACTTCGGAGAGAATTTTGGCAGATCAAATAATGAAGAATACAAAGAATTCTTCAGCATCTTAAAGCCTGAAGAATAACTTGGGAGAAAATAAGGACATCAACAATAAGCAAGTTCAGTATTCCAAATGCGCATGCCCAGGTCATAGGTCACTCGTGATAAACACTCTCGGCAACCGTGCCGCCACATGAACACAGACCTGCGCCTCATCCGCAGCCAGGATCGAACCCGGGTCTCCATCCCCTCCCGAGTGCCCCACCCCCATCCGGAAGCGGCCGGAGACCCCGGACCGACAGGGGTCAGACGGGAGCGGTGGCCCAAGCTTACAGCCAGCACGGAGAAGAAGCATTAACTCCAGCTGAACTCTGCCTGTCCCGCCGGGTTAACCAACAGCCCTGGACAGACGGGAGTCTGTGGCTGTCAGTTAACACGGTGGAACAGGCAGAGTTGAGATGGAGTTAGCGCTTATTCTCCGTGCTGACTTTAGGCCTGGACTGCCGCTCCCGTCTGACAACGGTCGGTCCGGGGTCGCCCCGGACATCTCCGGCCCCCCTGGACAGGGGTGGGGCACTCGAGAGGGAACGAGGATGGTCCAGTGGCGGTTTGGCAGCGCTTGCGGCGCCGGAGACACGGGTTCGGTCCTGGCTGCGGATGAGGTGCAGGTCTGTGTGCATGCGGCGGCCCTGTTGCCGGGAGTGTTTATCGCAAATGACCTTTGACAAATCCCATGATACTTTGCGTATTTCGGAATGCCGAACTCGCTTATATTGTCCACGTGTGGAGCCACGGGAAACGGGCAAAGTTAAATTGTTTTCCTTGCTACTTACCTGGAGAAAGACCTGGAAACTCGACAACTCAGGGAACTTACCATTAATGTCTTGAAGAATGTTCACATTACAGAAGAGGAGGTGCAGGAAACCTTAAAATATTAACGTAGATACATGCTTGGGACCTGATCAAGTGCATTTGACCTGATCAAGGACTGTGAGAAGCAAGGCTCTGGCGGATTCATTTGCATCAACTGGTAAGATGCTGGAAAATTGGAGGTTAGGTAACGTTGGCCTATATTTCAGAAAGGCTGTAAAGTAACGCCTGGAACTACAGGCTGGTGACCTTAACATTAATGGTGGGTAAGTTATTGGAAGGAATTCTGATAGTATTTATTTGGATAAGCAAGGACAAATTGAGTAAGAGTTCGGATGTCATGTTTCAGTTTTGGATCAGACATTAAAGTGATTGCAGCTGGAATATCTTGAGCAGTCTGGTTGCCATACTATAGGAAGAATGTGATTCAGCCAAAATGGGTACAGAAAAGATTCACGAGATAATACCAGAACTGGAGGATTAGAGTTATAAAGAACGACTGGATAGGCAGGGTCTTTATTTGCTGGAGCGTTTGAAGCTGAGGTGTGATTAGTTGATCAGAGATAGGAGCTGTTCTGTTAGAGTCATAGAGTGATAATGTCGAAACAGGCCCTTCAGCCCAACGTCCACACCAGCCAACATGTCCAAGTTACACTAGTCCGACCTGCCAGCATTTGGTCCATATCTTCCCAAACCTATCCTATCCATGTATCTGTCTGTTTCTTAAATGTTGTGATAGTCCCTGCCTCAACTAGGTCCCCTGGCAGCTTTTTCCTTACATCCACCACCCTTTGTGTGAAAAAATAGGAAGGAGGGGGGCAAGAATAGTAAGCTAAGGGGAACTCTTGTTGACCAGAGAGGTTGTAAATTTGTTTTTTAAATGGAAGTGTATGTAATATTTAGGGCATGAAAACAATGATTCCAATAAAACAATCTCAAAATGTAGGTAAAGAGCACCACATTAAAATAAAAAAAATGTCTTGGTTTAATTTTAAAATAAGAATATTAGTACATCTTAAAACATGAAGCTTCATGAAGGTTCTTTTGAATCTTGGGGTCCAAGCCCATAATTTGAAAGAGGCAACACATGTAGAAAGAGTGGTAAAAATGCATGTGGTATGCTGGCTTTCATAGGTCAAGCCATTAAGGTTTGGGTCCTATAAAGCTTTCTCATTACTTCCTGACTCTTACATTCAAAGAGTCAGGAAGTCATGATAAAGCACTATAGGACTTTGGTGAGGCCGCATTTGGTGTATTACGTGAGGTTCTGGTGGTGTGTACAGGAAGGATGTGGAGGCTTTGGAGAGGGTGCAGAGGAAGTTTACCTGGATTAGGGGATCTTAGCTACAAGGCGACAGACTTGGATTGCTTTCTTTGGAATGCCAGAGGTTGCAGGGAGACTTGTTGGTATTATATTATGAGAGGCATAGCTAGGGTAGACGGTCAGAGACTTTTTTCCAGAATGGAAAACAACAGATACTCTAGTACAGGCACAGCTTTCAGGTGAGAGGGGCAAAGTTTAAAGGAGATGTGAGGGATGTTTTGTTTTTATATGTTATTATTAAATAACCATATAACCATATAACAATTACAGCACGGAAACAGGCCATCTCGGCCCTACAAGTCCATGCCGAACAATTTTTTTTCCCCCTAGTCCCACCTGCCTGCACTCGTACCATAACCCTCCATTCCCTTCTCATCCATATGCCTATCCAATTTATTTTTAAATGATACCAATGAACCTGCCTCCACCACTTCCACTGGGAGCTCATTCCACACCGCCACCACTCTCTGCGTAAAGAAGTTCCCCCTCATATTACCCCTAAACTTCTGTCCCTTAATTCTGAAGTCATGTCCTCTTGTTTGAATCTTCCCTATTCTCAAAGGGAAAAGCTTGTCCACATCAACTCTGTCTATCCCTCTCATCATTTTAAAGACCTCTATCAGGTCCCCCCTTAACCTTCTGCGCTCCAGAGAATAAAGACCTAACTTATTCAACCTATCTCTGTAACTTAGTTGTTGAAACCCAGGCAACATTCTAGTAAATCTCCTCTGTACTCTCTCTATTTTTTTGACATCCTTCCTATAATTTGGCGACCAAAATTGTACACCATACTCCAGATTTGGCCTCACCAATGCCTTGTACAATTTTAACATTACATCCCAGCTTCTATACTCAATGCTCTGATTTATAAAGGCTAGCATACCAAAAGCTTTCTTTACCACCCTATCTATATGAGATTCCACCTTCAAGGAACTATGCACGGTTATACCCAGATCCCTCTGTTCAACTGTATTCTTCAATTCCCTACCATTTACCATGTACGTCCTATTTTGATTTGTCCTGCCAAGGTGTAGCACCTCACATTTATCAGCATTAAACTCCATCTGCCATCTTTCAGCCCATTTTTCCAAATGGCCTAAATCACTCTGTAGACTTTGGAAATCCTCTTCATTATCCACAACACCCCCTATCTTGGTATCATCTGCATACTTACTAATCCAATTTACCACACCTTCATCCAGATCATTGATGTACATGACAAACAACAAAGGACCCAACACAGATCCCTGAGGCACCCCACTAGTCACCTGCCTCCAACCCGATAAACAGCCATCCAACCAAAAATGCTCTGTCAGGAGTAGTAGCTGAGGCATTTAAGAGACTTTTAGATAGGCACGTGGATATGCAGTGAATGGAGGGATGCCCAATTTGTGCAGATAGATGAGTTGGTCTTGGCATCATGATCAGCCCAGATATTGTGGGCCGAAGGGCCTGTTCTTAAGCAGTACTGTTAAATGTTCTAAGTTTGATCTAAGAATGAAGTGTTTTTATGCAAGAGATTTAAAACATTTTTCTATTCTGATCTCATAAAGTAATTATTGCAGATAGAGAGACTGCTAAATACACAAACAACTAATTATTGAATTATATTAAGGTAAACATTGAATTATATTAAGATTTATAATTGTGTGATCAGCAAAGCACAGCTGGTTTATACAAGATGCATAATGCTTTTAAATCAAAGATCTAAGGAGAACATTGTGGTACAGGTAGTTCCAACAGGATGAGCAGGGCAGAGCTGAGGTCAAATATTTATTTGATACAGGACGGATACACAATCTCCAAAATATAATCCACATAGGCTTCAGTTTAACTCATTGGTTAGTTCTATGAAAAATCAGTAGGAAATTCAATAAGCTTTCGCAGTCTCGTTAATCCAACACATGGGTGTTTGCCACCCATTAAATTTATCCATGGCTACGCAACAACCCCGCTGCAGGAAAAGGCTGCAGCAGGCCTCTGAGTACATCAAAAAATTGCGAGGTAACACTTTACACATGCATTTATTGTAGTTAGTGCATTTTAACGCTGGTTATTGATGAAGCAGTATTGGAAATTCTTGCCAGTTCATTTTGGCGTCGAATCTTTAAAAAGACCCTGTGAACAAAACAAGACCAACTTAAGAGCCCTGTCAGGGGAGATGCAAGGTTGATGATTTCTCAGGCTGGCATTCAAGAATCAGAAGTCACTCTCAGAATAAGAAGTTGGCCATTCAGTACCAACTTGGAAAGAAATGTTATCTTTGAGGAAGTGAATGCCATGAACTCTGTCTGTGTATATTCCAAAGAGCTAACTGAAGTACCTCTAAAGTGGGACATTAAACCATCCTATAGGTGCAGATGCACTATGGACAATGTTTTACTTGAGGCATCAGAGTTAGTGAGAATTTAAGAATTATACAGTACTGTGTTAAGTAGTGAACACGCAGAGTGCTAATACAAAATACAATGTAAAGTATAAAAATGAATGGTCACAACAGCGTAGCAGTAGAATAGGTGATGGGCCAAGGTTGTGACTGTTTGAGGAGATCCAGGGCCATTGCCTTGCCTGGCTCTTCTTTTCGTGGGTATGTCTCTATTGCAGGAGGTAGTGTCGACCACAATCCTTTTCCTGTTCTCCCAGTCTGGGAGATTCTCTGAAACTTGTTTCACCTCCTTTAGCTTTCTGATCAACACGAACATTTATGCTTAGGTTTCCTTCAGCTTCACCAAAGGTTTAAGTTGAAGGGGAAAAGATTTAATAGGAATCTGAGGGGTAACCTTTTCACACAAAGGGTGGTGGGTGTATGGAACAAGCTGCCAGAGGAAGTAGTTGAGGCTGGGACTATCCCAACGTTTAAGAAGCAGTTAGCCCAGGTACATGGATAGCACAGGTTTGGACGGATATGAACCAAACGCAGGCAAGTGGGACTAGTGTAGCTGGAACGTTGCCTGGAAAAGTTGGGCCGAAGGGCCAGTTTCCACATTGTATCACTCTATGACTCCATGGAGTCCATGCTGTTTGTATCATCCGCCTTAATGATCACTGTTGATCCAAATAATTTGACCATTAAGGCTGATGATATAAACAGTTTGACTTTCATAAAGATGCTCTTTCTCAGCACTTGACCCCCTCAACCACATGACCTTTCCATAGAACTGTATGACACAAGAAAAAGCCCTCTGACCCACAATATCTGCACCGTAGATGATGCCAAGTTAATCTCTGATGCCTGCAAGCGATTCATATCCCTCCATATCCACGTGCCTATCTGAAAGTCTCTTACATGCCATTATTGTATCTGCTTCCATGATCACCCCATGCAGCACATTCTGGACACACTGCAATGTGTTTAAATAAATAAGTAAACAAATAAACAGATAAATAATTAAATATATATATATTATAGATAAATACATATATAGATAAAAATACATATAAGTGTAAAATAGATAAATAAATAAATCATTAAATAAATCTACCTCTCACTATCTATCTCTCTCTCTCTCCATCCCCTCTCTCCCCATCTCCCTCTCTCTCTCCATCTCCCTCTCTCCATTTCTCTCTCCATCTCGCTCTCCATCTGTCCATCCATCTCTCCATCCATCCCCCTCTCCACCCCCCTCTCTCTCTCTCTATCTCTCCATCTATCTCTATCTATCTATCTCTCTCTCTCTCTCTATATCTATCTCTCTCTCTATCTATCTATCCCTCTATCTATCTCTCTCTCCATCTCTCTAAAACTCTAATCTTGTTTGTACCTATATTTGCGCAATAACGGTACACGATGGCGAGACAATTTCAGGCCCACATTACTCCCCATTGTCCTGGGATGTACAATATCAATTTCCGTTCAGATTGATGTTATATTTTACGTTATTGACACTTAAAACTTATATAAAATTAAAACAGCACACCCACTTGCTGTCTTTGCTTGACTGGCGTCACACAGGGCATGCAAAGGGTTCTCAGCTGCACCAGCGCAGTTTGGTGGAATATTGCATTGGGGGAACGGCACCCAACGGGTCCGCGCATGTTTTATTTCAGATTCAGATTCAACTTTATTGTCATTGTGTAGTGTACAGTATAGAGACAACGAAATTCAGTTAGCATCTCCCTAGAAGAGCGACATAAATATGAGCAATAAATAAATCTATTTACGTGCATACAGTAGGTATGTTGCAAAGCCTACCTGAAGCGTCGCTGAAAATCTTGCGCTGCGGATGTGCGCGATTTTGCCGCCGTTTAGAGGGGGGGGCGGGTTTAAAACGCAATTTTCACTAGGCTGTTCCAATCGAAGATGTTCAGCCTAGTAAATCATTAACGAAAAATCGCTGAAAGACCCCGTCGCAAAAGGTATTATTAGTTTTTATGGCCTTGTATAATAGTTATAATAGTTTAAAAATCACTCTCTAAACCCGCGACCTCACGCAACCACAGGGCCGCATGGAGCTGTATACAGAAGGTATGTAGCTTATTTTTACATTAAAAAGGGCTTCTTAAGAACCCTTTATAAAAACGTTTACTATTGTGAGTAGCTAATTTTGGGCTCTTTATATCCCGCAGTATTTTTCTGGGCATTTGAGGGCACGAATCTACCGCAATGTGAACGTTCTAAACCAGCGCGTTCACAGGATCCCACTAGAAAGCTGATTTAAATGGACTTTAATTTACAGCAATTGAACACTAAATTCCTTCCATTTGGCCTATAAATTAATGTAAATGAGATTTAAAAATCATGTTTTATTGTGAATTATTTATGAATATTATTTGGACACTTGGGCTATTTAAAAATGTTAATCATTTATTAAGAAATGGATAGATGTTTAGATCTCGTAATTGAAGTTTGAAATTAGCAACACTTGGGTAACTAACTAATTATATGTTTTAATTTCAGGTCATCCAAGTAAGATTATTTTATATTTGTTTCAGAATGGTTCAATCTACGATAACTGAAAATTTCATTCAGTTCTCTTAATTTTGAAGAAGGTTATAGCCTTTTGACAGCACACGATCACAGCTTTTTTGTCTTGTCCATAGAAAATCAATAGGGAACAAGATGCTAATTTCCGAGTATGAAAATGGCCATAACTTTTTAAATACTTGAGATATGAAAGTGAATTAGGTGTCAAATTAAACTTCTTTTTATACTTTATCTGATGGGATAAATTACAGACTTGATTTTTTAAATCTCAAAATTTTGTAACATTGCTACATACAGTCATAGTATTTTTTTTTCCTGGTGGGAGGAGAGTCCGGTGGGGGGGGGGGTGATTGGCAATCAACGAGGTACAGTGTTGAGTAGTGTAACAGCCACAGGGAAGAAGCTGTTCCTGGACCTGCTGGTTCCAAAGCTTTAATCATCCTTTGTAAAAAACAAAATGCTGCAGGAAATCAACATTGTGGATGTGGATGTGGATGCATTTGTGGATGGAATGGACCATGTTTTGGGTTGGAATCCTTCAGCTTTAATAATTCTTTGAAGGTTTTCCAGTTCATGGGCATTATAAACCTTGTCTTTCGATCTAACAGGGATGCAGAAACCTAAGGCAATCATCTTCGTCACTAAAAGAAAAAATCATGTATTATTTGGAAACATTACAAAGGTGAAATAGAACACGTATGAATCTGAAGAAGCATGTGCTATCACATGCTCACACCTGGATACAAGATACTTGCTCGGAGTTCGTTTTTTTTGTATTAAGAAACATAATCAATATTTAATTCAACTAAAAAGCAAACAAATCATTGTGCATCACATTCATGAAAACAAGTAACAACGATTAATCACTTTTACAGGGCTAAAAGGCATAATTTGCATTGTCATACATATCCGGCCCAGTTGTTACTCAAACCAAGTAAAACATCTGAAGAAAGGTCCAGACCCCAAATGTCACCGATCCATGTTCTTCAGAGATGCTGCCTGAGCTGCTGTGTTCCTTATCTTTTTATATACTAGCATTTGCAGTTTCTGGCATCACCATAAAACATCTGGTTTTATGCTGATGATATGCTTGATCTTCTTCACTACAATGTTACAAAGAATCTTTTCACGGTAGCAGGAACGTTGGGGCAGGTAACCCAGAACTTTTGGCGTAGATAGGACATTTCTTCAGGGCGCAGGGCCATTCCTTCCATGCATAACGGACACCATACACTTTCCCCCGACACTGCTCCAGAGATAAGGACAATGCATTGGAGGAATTGTCAACCATGGGGGAAGGAAACCAATTACAGCTCGAAGTGTTCGACTTTGTGCAGCAATAAACCTGTGGGAGAGAAACACCTGTAATCAGCAACATTAGTCCACCTCACCACAGCTGCTCACCTGTCTCTACCAGCGTCCTTCATCTCAACTGATGGACAATATTATTCCAACTTAAACTCATTTGGACAGATTGCAAATAAAGATGATGTGATCAACTTTATCCCATCTGATAGTTGTGACTTGGATTTAAACATACACACTGTAATTCCTTGAATGTGCCTTGCAGATGTGGTAGATTCTTCCACAGATTATTAATTTTGTTTTGAGCAAATAATGCCTTTAATAACTTCCGTCTGAAGAAGGGTCTGGACCCGAAACGTTACCCATTCCTTCTCTCCAGAGATGCTGCCTGAGTTACTCCAGCATTTTGTGTCTACCTGCCGTTAATAACTGCTTGAAATGAGATTATTTGTAGATCCTGATTGCTTCCCAAGAATTGTTTTTGTGGTCATGGAATTGGATTATTCTGGTTACACTTGAGCAAAGTGGCAGGGCTGGTCTTATCTTAATTTCAGGGCAGATGAGCAAAACATGGCTTCCCACGCAGGTGAGCTGCCTGCTCGACAAGGTGAGTTGGCTAAAGGTCTACAGTGTTTGTTGCTGCTTGCTGCAGACATACATACATACATCAGCCTGGCGATCAGTATGCATTCCAATGATAGCTGCTGAAGGCTATCGTGGTTACCTTACCAAATCATGATAGCTTTGCATTGCATTTCTGAGGGACAAGTGTTGGCTACGTGGAGATCATCAGGTAGAACCTCTAATTTTGATTGTAATTATTTTGAAGAGGATAGTTCTTGATTAGGAAGGGTGTCAGGGGTTATTGGGCAAAGGTAGAAGTATGCGGTTGAGAAGGAAAGATAGATCAGTCATGATTGAATGGCGGAGGAGCCCTGATGAGCCCTGATTGTACATCAGTGAAGGGTCAAGTCATTAATGGTAACACTCCCAAAGTGCAATACCTCATTCATGCTCGGGTCAAAGGACATCTGCAATTTCACTGCCCATTTCTGCAGCTGATCTTTATACTGCCAGATAGCTTGACAGCCTTACTCACAGTCCATGACCCCACCAATCATGGTGTCATCTGCAAACTTACAAAACAACCCATCTACATTTACGTTGAAGTCATCTCACAAACATCCAAAGTCCAAAGTCCCAGCAAGATCCATGCGGGAACCTACTGGTCACAGACTGTGTGACCTGACTGTGTGACAGACTCCAGCCTGAATATTGTCCTTCTACCACAATGCCATGTCTTCTATCATTAAGACAGTTCTGAATCTGTATTACCAAGTCACTGTTTATCCTATCCATCTTAATCTTCTGGAACACCATCAAATGCTTTACAACATCACGTACGCTAACCTTATAGATCATCTTTATCAGCTCCTCAAAAAAATCAATCAAATTAGTGAGACACAACCTGCCTGGTACAACTCCTCCGACCCCAACCTCCACCCATGTTATGTCTTCACCATTCCCCCCCCGGCCTCCCCCTTTCCATCTGTCCTCAAACCCTCCCCTTCTTTCCCCTCTGCCCCCACCTCAATGAGTTCCAGGTCCGCCACAACAGAGCATTTCTTCCGTCGCCTCTGTCTCTCTGCCCGTTTCTATAGGAAAGGGGGTCCTCCCCACCCAGTGATGATCCCTTCTTCCCTTTCCGCCCGCCCCTTCGTCTTGGACCTCGCTGGACGGCCTTGTACCCTCTTTAGCCCTCTTCATCTCAAACTGCCGATATGATATTAATCAACTCAACTTTTCCACTACTCCCCCTCTGAACGTACAGCCCTCTGCTCACTCTGCAGCAACCCTGACATTATCATTAAACCCGCCATCTAGGGAGGTGCTGTGGTAGTCTGGCGAGCTGACCTCTACCGCACTGAGGCCAGGTGCCAGACATCTCCTACTTATCCTTGGACCATGACCCCACAGATGAGCACCAGGCCATAATCTCTCAGACCACTTCTGATTTTACCACTTCCGGCTTCTCACACCTTCACAGCTTCCAACCGTACCATTTCCCAGCCCCGCACGGCCCGTTTTTACTTTCTCCCCAAAATCCATAAATACAACTGCCCTGGCAGACCCATTGTTTCTGCCTGCTCCTGTCCCACTGAAATGATTTCCACGTACCTCGACCCCATCCTATCCCCCCCCCCCCCGGTCCAATCTCTCCCGACCCATGTCCAAGATACCTCATGCCCTTTATCTCTTTAATGACTTCTGCTTTCTGAGCCTCTACTCCCTCATCTTTACTATGGAGGTTCAGAAAATCAACACCTCCATACCCCACCTTGAAGGCCTTAAAGCCCTCTGTTTCTTCCTCATAGAAACAGAAAATAGGTGCAGGAGGAGGCCATTCGGCCCTTCGAGCCAGCACCGCCATTTATTGTGATCATGGCTGGTCATCCCCAATCAATAACCCGTGCCTGTCTTCTCCCCATATCCCTTGATTCCGCTAGCCCCTAGACCTCTATCTATATCTCTCTAAAATCCATCTAGTGACTTGGCCTCCACTGTGGCATGGAATTCCACAATTTCACAACTCTCTGGGGGAAATGGTACGGTTGGAAGCTGTGGAGGGTGTGATAAGCCGGAAGTGATAAAATCAGAAGTGGTCTGAGAGATTATGGCCTGGTGCTCATCTGTGGGGAAGGCTCTGCAGTGGGTAGTGAGGGGAGCAGAGAGGATCATTGGCGTCTCCCTATCCTCGGTACAAGAACTGTTCCAGAGCCGCTGTCTGAAAAAAGCTCTGAGAATAGCTAAGGACAAACTGCACCCCCTCCACACACACCTGGATCTCCTGCCATCAGGCAAGAGATACCGTAGCATCAAAGCCCTGACGGACTACCACACTGCTAAACAGCTTCCTGCCACAGGCTGTGAGGCTGCTAAACAGTCACTCCACCTGATTCAAAGGTACACAAAAGTGCTGGAGAAACTCAGCGGGTGCAGCAGCATCTATGGAGCGAAGGAAATAGGTGGCGTTTCGGGCCAAAACGTCACCTATTTCCTTCGCTCCATAGATGCTGCTGCACCCGCTGAGTTTCTCCAGCACTTTTGTGTACCTTCGATCTTCCAGCATCTGCAGTTCCTTCTTGAACACTCCACCTGATTCTGCTGCTTTGCACTGACAATTTAATAAATCTGGCACTGGCCACTTAAATCAGCTGCCCTGGACATTTTAATGACAGTTTTTACTATATTTTAATGTTGCTGTTTTACCTGCTTTTAACTATTTATACTGTTTCATCAGGGACTGGATTGTTTTTACTGTTATTATGTGTGAAATGTTTAAGTTTTATGTGCGATGCTCCGGTATTCCCTGGGAAACGTCTTCTCTTTTTGCACTGTACAACTGTTGCTTTGCAAGATGACAATAAAGGTTGATTGATTGATTGATTGATTGAAAAAGTTTTTTCTCACCTCAGTTTTAAATGGCTTTTTTAAGACTGTGGCCCCTGGTTCTGGACTCGCCCAACATTGGGAACATTTTTCATGCATCTAGCTTGTTAAGTCCTTTTATAATGTTATATGTTTCTATAAGATATCCCCTCATCCTTCTAAACTCCAGTGAATACAAGCCAAGTCTTTTCAATCTTTCCTCATATGACAGTCCCGCCATCCCAGGGATCAATCTCGTGAACCTACGCTGCACTGCCTCAATCACAACGATGTCCTTCCTCAAATTAGGAGACCAAAACTGGACACAATACTCCAGATGTGGTCTAACCAGGGCCCTGTCCAACTGCAGAAGAACCTCTTTACTCCTATACTGAAATCCTCTTGTTATGAAGGCCAACATTCCATTAGCTTTTCTCACTGCCGGCTGTGCCTGCATGCCAACTTTCAGTGACCAGTGTACAAGGACACCCAGGACTCGTTGCACCTCCCCCTTACCTAATCTAACCCCATTGAGATAATAATCTGCCCCCTTGTTTTTGCCGCCAAAGTGGATAACCTCACAATTATCTATATTATGCTGCATCTGCCATGTATTTCCCCACTCACTCAACCTGTCCAGGTCACCCTGCAACCTCCTAACATCCTCTTCACAGTTCACACTGCCACACAGCTTTGTGTCATCAGCAAACTTGCTAGTGTTGCTCCTAATTCCCTCTTCCAAATCATTTATATATGTAAACAGTTGCGGCCCCAACACCGAGCCTTGCGGCACTTCACTCACCACTGCCTGCCATTCTGAAAATACAATACAATACAATACAATTTTATTGTCATTTGAGCCCCAGTGAGGCTCAAACGAAATTCTGTTTCCACAGCCATACAAACAAAGACAATTTCCTAGACATACACACAATTTAATTCACACAAACATCCATCCATGATGGAAGGCAAAGTCTTTTCTCTCCCCTGTTCTCCATGTCTCTTCCGATATCCAAGCCCCAGGTGGGCGATGATAAGTCCCACGGCCATTTTAGGCCGTGCCAGGCGATTTACGGCCCCGCTCCCGGTCTAAATGTCACAAAGTTGGAGCCCCCGGCAGGCGCTGGAATGTCCCACGGCCATGAAGCCGCGCCGGGCGATGTACGTCCCCGCTCCGGGTCGTTCCAACCCCGCGACACGGGCTGGAGAAGTCGCGTTGCGGGAGCTCCGGGAAGCGGTCTCTCTCTCCCCCCGGACCCGCGAGCTCCCGATGTCCCAGTTCACCGGACCTGTGGCTGCATTGCTGGAGCCTCCGAGCCCCAGGAGTCGCGTTGCAGCAGCGAGTCACCACCGCTCCCCACGCTCCGAGGCCGGCCAGCCCCACGATGGTGAGTAGTCCGCAGCTCCGCAGTCTCCCGAGCCCCCGGGTCGTTCAGGTTGGAGGCCGCTCCACGGTGCTAGGCCCCAACGACAACGGAGACAGGGAAAAGGTCGGGTCTCCCGAACAGGGAAGAGATTTTTAACGGTTTCCGTTAAGGACTCGTTCACTCCTACTGATTGCTTCCTGTCTGCCAACCAATTTTCTATCCATGTCAACACCCTACCCCCAATACCATGTGCTCTAATTTTAGTCACCAGTCTCCCGTGCGGGACCTTATCAAAGGCTTTCTATATAGTCTATATAAGTCTAGATACACTGCATCCACTGGCACCCCTTCATCCTTTTTACTTGTCACATCCTCAATAAATTTCAGAAGATTAGTCAAGCATGATTTCCCTTTCATAAATCCATGTTGACTTGGACTAATCCTTTTACTGCTATCCAAATGCCCCATTATTACCTCTTTAATAATTGACTCCAGCATCTTTCCCACCACCGAAGTCAGGCTAACTGGTCTGTAATTCCTCGTTTTCTCTCTCGCTCCTTTCTTGAAAAGTGGGGTAACATTAGCTATCCTCCAATAGCGTCCACTATTTCTAGAGCCACCTCCCTGAGGACCCTGGGATGCAGACCATCAGGCCCAGGGGATTTATCATCCTTCAGTCCCATTAGCCTACCCAATACTATTTCTCGCCTCATGAAAATCTATTTCAGTTCCTCTACCCACTTAGATCCTCTGTCCTCCAGTACACCTGGGAGATTGTTTGTGTCTTCCTTAGTGAAGACAGACGCGAAGTATCTGTTCGACTCAGATGTTCAACTCTTCTGCCATTTCCTTGTTACCCATAATAATTTCACCCGTGTCTGCCTTCAAGGGACCCACATTTGACTTTGCTACTCTTTTTCTCTTAACATATCTAAAGAAGCTTTTACTGTCCTTCTTTATATTCCTGAGCAGCTTCCCCTCCTACTTCATCTGGGATGGCGGGACTGTCATATAAGGAAAGATTGAAAAGGCTAGGCTTGTATTCACTGGAGTTTAGAACGATGAGGGGGGTTCTTATAAAAACATATACAATTTTAAAAGGACTGGGCAAGCTAGATACAGGAAAAATTTTCCCAATGTTGGGCGAGTCCAGAACCAGGGCCCACAGTCTTAGAATAAAGGGGAGGTCATTTAAGACTGAGGTGAGAAAAAACTTTTTCACCCAGAGAGTTGTGAATTTATGGAATTCCCTGCAACAGAGGGCAGTCGAGGCCAAGTCACTGGATGGATTTAAGAGAGAGTTAGATAGAGCTCTAGGGGCTAGTGGAGTCAAGGGATATGGGGAGAAGGCAGGCATGGGTTATTGATAGGGGACAATCAGCCATGATCACAATGAATGGCGGCGTTGGCTCGAAGGGCCGAATGGCCTTCTCCTGCACCTATTTTCTATGTTTCTATGTCAGGTGTTCATAACCTAGGGAGCATCTGTCAAAAAGGCCCTGAGGTGACAGCCAACTGCTCATTAATACGGTAATCAACTAGCTGGAGGCTGCAACCAAGTCTATTGATCAACTATTCCCATCTAAAGATAGACACAAAAAGCTGGAGTAACTCAACAGGTCAGGCAGCATCTCTGGAGAGAAGGAATGGGTGACGTTTCGAGTCGAGACCCAAAACGTCACCCATTCTTTCTCTCCCGAGATGCTGCCTGTCCCCCTGTTCAGCTTTTTGTGTCTATCTTCCGTTTAAACCAGCATCTGCAGCTCTTTCATACACATCTATTTCCATCTGATCCGCTCATAATTCCAAGTACCAGTTAACCCAGCCCACATGAATGCATGAATATGTCTTTAGTGTGTGGAGTTAGAACTGTTACAAGTCGAAGGAAGTTGCTTGATTTCAACAAACCTGGTTGTTTTGAGCTATTGATACCAAAAGTAACCCCACGGATCTGGAGTACAAATAGACCAAATGCCCTAGAATAATTGTGAAAGTGTCAAGATCTCTTCCTATTCTTCTGAACTCTGGAGAATAGTGCTGTCCCACTTAGGCAACATATCCTGGAACTTGTGTATGAAACCTAGCTGCATCATGTTATGTACATCCTTTCTCGGTTGGGGAAATCAACACTGCACACAATACTCAACTGCAGTGACACAAAAGCTCTATCCAACCAGCAAGTCTCTCTTGAGTTAGTCCTCGGTATGAGGGCCAACTTACCATTCATCTCCGATTCACCTACAGCAATTGTACATAACTTGTATATGAACACACTTGCGTTCCAGTGATATACATGCAATCTAGTTTCTCACCATTTAATAGCTACTGCATATGGTGTTCCTGATCTAGTCTCCTCTACATCGACAAGACCAAATGTAGACTCGGCAGCCGTTTTGCTTAACACTGGCGCTTAGTCCGCCGAAGCCTACAGGTTCTCCCAGTTGCCATCTATTTCAACTCCCCTTCCTATATTAACATTTCGGTCCTGGGCCTCTTCCATTGCAAGAATGAGGCCACACTCAAATTTGAGGAGCAGCACCCCATTTTGCTTGGCTAGCAGTGGTATGCGCATTGAATTTTCTAATTTTAAGTAACTTCTACAAACACTCCCCTCTTTCCCACTTTCTCCACCCCTGTCATTTAACCAGTTCAACACATTTCATTCCTTTTAAGATCACACTATCCCTAGCCAACAATGGACCTACCAAGGCTCCACCCTGCCCGAGGTCATTTGTTGCCAGCCCTAAGTGTTCCTGGTCTTCTCCTCGCTTGTAGCTCTTCTCCTCAACCCCCACTCTACTTTCAATCTGAAGGGTCCCAACCCGAAATGTCACATCCTTTGTCTCCTGAGATGCTGGTGAGTTACTCCAGCACTTTGTGTCTATATTTGGTGTTATTATACAATACTTTGTTTCTACATTCTGCTCTCTGTTATGTTCATTAAAGTGGATAATTTTGTATTTTCCACTTTATATTCTATTTGCCATTTCCTTGCCCACTGACTCAGCTTGTCCATATCCCCTTGATGCTTTAATACATCCTCCTGTGGAATTGCAATCCCACTTAGTTTAGTGTAATAAATAACATGGGAACATGACACTGGCTCCCCTCAGTGGATCCACTGATTATAGTTTGTGAATAATTGTGGTAATTGCACTCATCATACAGTACCCGCTGAGCACAGACAGCCGACTGGGAGTGAACAACTCATCCCCACTCTTTGCTCTCTGTCACTAACCAATTCTCAATCTATGACAACATCTGACCTGACCCTTATTTCGCCATTCATGGTTTCAACGAGGAAATTTAATGTAACATTTCCAATGTGCGGATGATACACGGTTGGTATGAGAATAAACCTTGCGGTGGATGCAGAGAAGCTGCAGTTGTTGAACAAGTTGAGGAATGGGCACATGTAGTGGAAATGAAGTTAGTGGCAATAACAAGACAGCAGAAAATCTGATAGGTGATAGAATGGAGGGGTGCAGCAAGACCTGGATGTCCTTGCTTATCAGTGTCTGCAGGTATCGCAGGTGATTATAACAGTCTTCAGAGCGAGAAGGTTCGAGCACAGGAGCCATTGTACAGAGACTGCAGTGAGAATCCATATCCTTCCATTCCCTGCATATCCATTTGCCGATCCAAAAGCCTTTTTGGATTATGGTATCTGCCTCCACTATTAGACAGTGCGCTCCAAGTATCCACTACCCACTGGGTATAAAACTTGCCCTGCATCTCCTTTAAATTTTCACCCTCATCTTAAAGTTATTCCGTTTTTTTCTTTGGGAAAAAGGTTCTGACTGTTAAATCTCATAACTGTATATACTTTTATCAGGCCTCTGACACTCCAGAGAAAACAATCCCTGTCCAATATCTTTTTATAGCTAACTTGACCAAGGGGGACCCGTTGGGTCCTATCCCCTCAATGCGTGGGGGAGGGGGGAAGAGAGGAGCGGGGGAAAGAGAGGGGTAGGGGGGGAGAAGAGGGATGCTGGGGGAGGAAGAGAAAGGCTGAGGAGAGAGAGGAGGGGGAGAGAGAGGAGGGGGTGAGGGAGGGAGGGGGGTGGGAGTGGAGGGGGTGGGAGAGGAGGGGGTTGGAGAGTAGGGATGGGAGAGAGAGAGGAGGGGGTGGGTGAGAGAAGAGAGAGGAGGGGGGGGTGGGGGGGAGAGAGAGGAAGAGGAGAGAGGGGAAAGAGAGGAGAGAGAGAGGAGGGGGAGAGAGAGGAGGGGGAGAGAAAGAGGAGGGAGAAAGAGAGAGAAGGGGGAGAGAGAGGGGGGGGGAGAGAGAGAGCGTGTGAGAGAGGGAGTGGAGAGGGGGCAAGAGAGGAGAGGAGGGGGGAAGAGAGAGGGGGGGGGGGGGGAGGGGGGAGGGGGGAAAGAGGGGGGGGGGGGGAGGGAGGGGGGGGGGGGGGGAGGGAGAAGCTGGGGGAGAGCGAGGCTGGGGGGGGGGGAGAAGGGAGAGAGAGAGAGAGAGAGAGAGAGAGAGAGGGCAGGAGGGGGGGGGAGAGGTGGGGGGGGGGGAAGAGAGGCCAGGGGTGGGGAAGGGAGTGGCTGGGGGGGAGAGAGCCCGGGGAGGGGTGAGAGAAAGCCCGGGGCGGGGGGGGGGGGGGGGGGGGGGGGGAGAGCCCAGGGGGGGAGCCCGGGGGGTGAGAGAGCCGGAGGAGGGGGGGGGGGGGGGGGGGGGGGGGAGTGAAGAGGCGACCGAGGAGCCGAAGCCCTCGGGAGCTGCAGTACAGAGCCCCCTTGCTCGTTCTTTCTGAGTCTTTTGAAGAATCCGGGGAGAGAGGGAGGGGGTGACGTCCTCGCTGCGCGTGGAACATAGGGCACCTGGCCGCGAGGAGCAGATCCATTGTGATGTCATCAGCGAGACCATCTCATTTATTTTCCAAGTTATTTGAAATGTTTGAACATTTTCATGAATAACTCAAGAAATAAGGCATGACATTTTCAGATAAGGCGATTTTTGACATCACGGCGTAAATCTCTATCGGAATATGTAAAATTTGTGTTTTCGAGGAGATGTGAATCGCACACAAACATCACACAAATAAATACACATCCAAGATCAGAGTTTTATAAGTATAGAGATATCCTCTCCCTCCCGTCATGGGGCAACTAGAACTGCAAATAATACTCCAACCACGGGTGCCGTCTGAGTAGATGAGCCAACTAAGACTGTGAACAACTGAAATTTCTTCTCCCAAAGTGGTGAACCTGAATTCACTACCACAAGAAACAGATGAAGCCAAATTATTAAATCTGAATAGTGAATAGTGTAACACGTCTGACAAGTTAAATGCCCAATTCCTGTCTGATTTTGTGTTTCTGTTTATTGAAAGTTTTTCAGAAATCAACATACACCCATTAGTTCCCTCTTAGCTACTCTGCCAGTTATTACTCAAAGTATTCCAAGAGTATAAACAATTTTATTTCATAAATCCATGTTGACCATGCTCAATCCTATATTTCTATCTTGAGGATCAGAATCCGGAATCTGTACATCTCCAGACCAAAGATTGAAGTGGCAGCCTGTGGAAATCATTCCATCCATTTGAAATGTATTACGGTTGAGGAGCTAGAGATCCCCTTGTTTAGTGATCTACAGTTCCCACATTTAGTGAGCTAGAGTTCACCCCATTTAATTATATAACTGATTCTATAAATTATATAACAGGTGTGATTGCCAGATCGCCATCAGGAGCGGACCGCAACTGCACCATACCTCAAATATGTCTTCACTGAGCTCCAGCACAGCAAGTTCCTGAGAGTAGACAATGCTCAATTCCTTGTCCTTTAGCTGGAGATGTTTTGGAAAAGGACCCTGGAAAACAACTCCTGTCTCTCCGTAAGCTATGGCACGAGCACCGAGGTACAATCTGTAGGCCACATCGCGTTTATACCGAGGGTGAATGCTGAAAAATAGGAATGTATTGGTTTGCTGGCGCTTATCTGAAGATCGGATTCAGCAGAATGTGTTTTGTGGATTCCACACCAGCTCCAAATGTTGATCAGAGGAGGCAGGCAGACACTTTGTGCAATACTTCTTATCGAGTCCACATCACAAGATTAGATATTGTTCAGGCAGTAATGAACACACTTCTCAGCATCTTCAATACTGCAAAACATCCTAAGCAAATAGACAAGAGTCCTCTCGAGGTTCCAGTCAATATTCCCATTAAACCGTTGTCAACTGGCATTTTGTGGGACTTGTCATTCATGTTGCATTTTCCATATTCCGTGCCCTCCATAATGTTTGGGACAAAGGCCCATCATTTATTTATTTGCCTCTGTACTACACAATTTGAGAATTGGTTAAATTGCACATTGTCAGATTTCATTAAAGGCCATTTTTATACATTTTGGTTTCACCATGTAGAAATTACAGCTGTGTTGGCTATGGCGTAGGTGATAACAAGTTATACTGACAGTCAAACTTAACAGGACAACAGTAAAACTAGTATGATGACTAGGGTGGGGGAGGGACTGAGAGTGCAAGGATTACATGGTTAGAAAAATTAGCTAGTCAGCATGGATTTGTGCCTGAGAAATTATGTCGCAAGAATCAGTTTTTTGAAAATGGCAACAAAAAGATTAATGAGGGCAAACCTGAGGGCATTGTCTATTTACTTTATTGGTGTTTATTGGTTTGTTTTTTTAAACAGGGACAGTGTGCACATTAATAAACATTTACATGCAAATATGCAAGATTACAGCCAATAGCTAATTTCCATCTTTGATCCCTTTGGCAGGTTGATGTTAAATAAACAACTTAAACACATCACAATACAATCACAATGTTCTCATTCTTTAGGGTATGGGTTCCCCTCTTCTACTATATATGAGGCTCTCACCAGGGTTTCTTCTATACCCCTTCTCATTCCCCATCCCCCACTTGTAACAAGGGCCCTCTTGTCCTCACCTTCCACCCTACCAGCCGTCACATACAACAAATAATCCTCCGACATTTTCGCAACGGGATCCCATCACTGGCCACATCCTCCCATCTCCTCCCCTTTTTTGCTTTCCGCAGAGACCGCAGTACCTCCCTGGTCAATTCATCCCTTCCCACCCAAACCACACCCTCTCCTGGCACTTTCCCTTCCAATCATAGGAAATGCTACACTTGTTGCTTTACCTCCCCCTTGACTCCATCCAAGGACCCAAGCAGTCGTTCCAGATGCAGCAGAGGTTCACCTGCACCTCCACCAACCTCATCTATTGCATCCACTGCTCTAGGTGTCAGCTGCTCTACATCGGTGAGACCAAGCGTAGGCTTGGCGATCGCTTCGCCCAACACATCCGCTCGGTTCGCAATAACCAACCTGATCTCCCAGTGGCTCACCACTTCAACTCCCCCTCCCATTCCGAATCCGACCTTTCTGTCCTGGGCCTCCTCCATGGCCAGAGTGAGGCCCACAAATTGGAGGAGCAGCACCTCATATTTTGCTTGGGTAGTTTACACCTTCTTTCCCCTCCCCTTCCCAGCTCTCCCCACAACCCACTGTTTCCGCCTCTTCCTTTCTTCTTCCCAGCCCCCCACCCCCACATCAGTCTGAAGAAGGTCTTGACCCGAAACGTCGCTTATTCCTTCGCTCCATAGATGCTGCTCACCCGATGAGTTTCTCCAGCATTATTGTCCACCAGGAAAGCAGGCACGTGCCGTGATTAATTAGTTAGGGTAGGCAGTGGCTTTTAAAAATCTTGAAAACTACGCATGCACAGATTGTTCTCTCCCCAGCGAGCTCAGTCAGCTTTTAAAAATCGTGGAAACCGCGCATGCGCAGATTGTTCTCTCGACTTTTATCAAGTAATTTGTCTTCAATAGGTCCTATCTCTTAATAAAGTATTTATAGCTCAAAGAAATTTACTTACCTTATTATTTGTACACAAAATCCACTCTTCTCTCTTTGTTTCCTGTTGTACCAAGCTGTTTTAAATGTTCGATTTATTTTTGTTCCTTTGCCCTGTTTAAGTTCTTTAAGTTCCAGCGTTGGTCTGCCATTTTTAATTATTTTGATCTTTTCCTCGTAAGTTTGCTTTGAGAACCTCTTCAGGTAATCACTATCCATCTTTGAAAAACCCGCCAAGAAACTTGCGCATGCGCAGTAGGCTAGTCCGCATGCGCAGAGCAGCACATGCACGCAGTCCACAGTGTAAAGGCAGAGTTTCAGCTGCCTTTACGGACCGTTGCCACTGATGGTTTGAAGCAGCGTCGACGGCATGTTAGTAGCACATACTTTCGCTTTTTAAATGTACTGCGGATGAAAGGCACGGGAGAATTATGCATAATTCTCCCGTGCCTTTACTATTTATGACCATTTTATTTATAACTTGTTTATAAATAATGTTTATAACTTTCCTGACGGCACGTGCCTGCAGGAATGGGAGTTCACAGAGAGTGCAGGAATACCCTGGGGCTGTTCCTCTGCATAGCAGGCATGTTCCTTTGAATAATGTTATGGAGAAGAGCGGCCTGGGAAGAACAGCAACAGCATCAACGGTGTCAGGCCTGGCTCGGAGCCACAGCCAGGAAAGGAAAGGAGGCACAGAACCATTTTGATTGGAGACTTGTTGGTTAGGCTACATTTGGAATATTGCGTGCAGTTCTGGTCCCCCATTGCAGGAAGAATACAATGGCTTTGGAAAGGGTACAGAGGTTTACCAGAATGTTGCCTGGATTAGGGCGTTTTAGCTACAGAGAGAGATTGGACAGACTGATATGGTTTTCTCTGGAATTCTGGAGGTTGCAGGAGGTTGTGAGAGGCATAGATATGGTAGATAATCAGAACCTTTATCCCCCAAGGTGGAAATGTCAAAGGCTAGAAGGCCTAGCTTTAAGGTTAGAGGGGCAAAGTTGATGAGATGTGCGGGGCAGCCATTTTTTTCCTTACTCAGGGGGTGGTGTGTCTGGAACGCCACGTCAGCCAACGTTGGTGGTTGAGGGAGATGTGATAGTGGCATTTAAGAGGTTTTTGGATAGGCATAAGGATAGGCAGGGAATGGAGCGCAGGTAGATAAAAAGTTTGTGTCATCATGTTCAGCACAAACATTGTGGGCTCTTGTACAGTTCTGTTCTATGCACAAAATCAAGAGGGCCATTGATTAAATTAATGCTCACACGCTTTTCCCCAGGGTAAAGGGTCCTGAAACTATGCGGCATAGACTTAAGATGAGATGGGAACGATTTCAAAAGGACGTCAGGGTCAACCTTTTCACTCAGAGGGTCTTCTCTATGTGGAATGAGCTGTCAAAGGATGGTCTAGAAACGGATACAATTACAACTTACAAAAGACATTGGACAGATATAGGGGTAGGAAGGGTTTAGAGCCATATGGGATGTCTGGAATGCCAACTTGGTCAGCGTGGACATGTTGGGCTGAAAGCCCCGTTTCTGTGCTATGCCATATAACTCTGACTCTATAAAGTTGGGGCGACATGGTGGCGCAGCAGCAGAGTTGCTGCCTTACAGCGCCAGACCCAGGTACGATCCTGACTACGGGTGCTGTCTGTATGGTATTTGTACGTTCTCCACGTGACCCACATGGGTTTTCTCTGGAAGCTCCGGTTTCCTCCTACACTGCGAAGACTTACAGGTCTGTAGGTTAATTGGCTTGGTAAAATTATAAATTGGCCCTAGTGTGCAGGATGGTGTTAGCATGCGTGGATCGCTGGTCAGTACAGACTCGGTGGCTGAAGGGCCTGTTTCTGCGCTGTATCTCTAAACTAAGCTAAACGTTACTTAGCCATGTCTTGAAAATATATATGAAACTTTCTTACGTACATGCCGAAGGGAGAATTCTTATCACCTAGGTCCATTGCAACTGCCATGAAAGTTCGTCTCATTTTCGGGTTTGGAGCATAACCAAAATCAGCTGTTTGATGCCAGCGGATCCAGGGGAAGGAATCATCTGGGATTACATGACGATAGGCAGAAAGCTATAAATAAACAAACACAGTCATGTTAAATACCTTCCTACTTTTCACTTGTGATAAAAGCTCAGATTGTTAATATTAGCACACATGTCCCACAGAGATGCTTGCAGATGTGAGCAGTGGGGTTAGCACTGAAACCATCGCATGTGGCACTTCACAATCTATAGCAGTGATTCAGATGCATCGACTGAGTGCACTGGCACTAGGTGTGATGATGATACAATGATGATTGAGAATGCGAGTTGCAAGAACAGCACAATGGGATGCGGAGAGGGTAAGCTAGTAACATGTTTGTGGCTGCAGGATTCAGTACTTTAGAAGCTATCCTAAGAAATCATATGTATAAATTCATTTGCAGGATAAATGACTCTAAAAATGTAATTATTGTTGCCTTGTCAAACATAAGGGTTAGCACTGCACGCTACGAATCCCAGCTGTGGAGACACTGGTATCGTTGTCTCGTTGTAGGACATTGATCATTCTTTTAATCTGGATTTTTAATTCATGTATTGTGGGGTTTTTTTTATTTTAAATATATAATTTATGATGCTTTTATGTGATATACTAAGATTTTATATGTATTTTATGATATTTTTTAATATGCAATGCATTTTTATGTAATGTTGCACCTTGTCTGGACCTCGAGTCCATAATAAAGTTTATTATTATTATTATTATTATTATTATAAGCGAGTGGGCATATAATGCATGGAAATGAGGTGATCCACCATGGCAGGAATAGAAAAGCAGCATGTTGTTTAAATGGAGTGTACAGGACATGACTGAAAGAGTCTGGAGGCTCTCCTGCACGAAACACATATTTAACAAGCACAGCAAGTAGCTGTTAAGGTGGCAATTGGATGCAAGAATAACCATATAACCATATAACAATTACAGCACGGAAACAGGCCATCTCGACCCTTCTAGTCCGTGCCGAACACATAATCTCCCCTAGTCCCATATACCTGCGCTCAGACCATAACCCTCCATTCCCTTCCCATCCATATAACTATCCAATTTATTTTTAAATGATAAAAACGAACCTGCCTCCACCACCTTCACTGGAAGCTCATTCCACACAGCTACCATTCTCTGAGTAAAGAAGTTCCCCCTCATGTTACCCCTAAACTTCAGTCCCTTAATTCTCATGTCATGTCCCCTTGTTTGAATCTTCCCTACTCTCAGTGGGAAAAGCTTTTCCACGTCAACTCTGTCTATCCCTCTCATCATTTTAAAAACCTCTATCAAGTCCCCCCTTAACCTTCTGCGCTCCAAAGAATAAAGCCCTACTTTATTCTTTAATAAGGAGAAACTATCCAGTGAAGAACTCAGTTGAGCATCATGTTTGGGGTGGAGGGGAAAAAGATATGCAGCTTGACCCACTGAGTTCCGCCAGAAGATTGTCTGCTGCACCAGATTCCAGCATCTGCAGTCATTTATGTTTCTATAAAGGTACAACCTCCGTAAGTGTAGTCCTCACCCAAATGTGGTCTACAGTGGAAGCAGCTCACAAACAGCTTGCTAGTTTGATTCCTGGGGTGAATGTATGTTTCGTGCAGGATGTTGTTAAATGTATGTTTCATGCAGGACCTTTACAATCATGTCCTGTACTCTCTTTCCATTTAAACAAAATGGTGCCTTTCTATTCCTGCAATGGTGGATCACCTCATTACATAGAAACATAGAAAATAGGTGCAGGAGGCTATTCGGCCCTTCGAGCCAGCACCTCCATTCATTGTGATCATGGCTGATCGTCCTCAATCAATAACCCGTGCCTGCCTTCTCCCCATATCCCTTGATTCCACTAGCCCCTAGAGCTCTATCTAACTCTCTCTTAAATCCATCCAGTGATTTGGCCTCCACTGCCCTCTGTGGCAGGAAATTCCACAAATTCACAACTCTCTGGGTGAAAACATTTTTTCCTTACCTCAGTCTTAAATGGCCTCCCCTTTATTCTAAAACTGTGGCCCCTGGTTCTGGACTCGCCCAATACTACATTACATGGCATTATATGCCCTCTGCAATTATTTGCCCACTCACTTACCCTCAACATCCCATTGTGCCATTGTTATCAGGAAAGGTTGAGCAGATAGAGTTTAACATTAGATGATTCCACTTGTAATTTTCTGATTCAGTTGCTTGTGAGCGATGCAACTTCAGGAATGCTTGCTTCAGTGGTGGGATGGGGAGGTGAAGTACTCTTAGGGCTAAGATAAACCAAGGCACAAGGCTTTTGTTGTATTGGGATCTGTGAAGACCCTCTAGGGCCAATGCCGAGGTCTCCCAGCAGAAAGTTGCCAGAAATGTTTTTGGAAGGAGAGTTACTACATGATTTGAGCCGAAGGAAAATAGTGTGTTCCCTCCTTGAGTACAGTGCAAGGTTGACGCAGTTGTGAGCAGAAAACCTTGTGGCATGATCATTGGCAGGAGCCTGGAAGGATCCTGAAATTAAGTTGATTGTGACTCTCATCTTCATCTGATCACCCCAAGGAAGATGTGGAGGCTTTGAAAAGAGTGTAGAAGAGGTTTACCAGAATGTTAACTGGATTAGAGAGGTTATGTAATGAGAGGATGAATAAGCTTGGATTGTTTTCTCTGGAGCAACAGAGGTTGAGGGGGAGACCTGATAAAAGTATACCAAAATTATGAAAGCCGTAGATAAGGTTAGAGCCTTTTGCCCAGGGTGGAACTGTCAACGACTAGAGGGTAGAGCTTTAAGGGAGATGTGCATGGTAAATTATTTGATCCAAAGAGGATGGTTGGTGCCTGGATCATCCTAACAAGGGTGGTGGTGGGGGTAGATAAGATAGGGCCATCCAAGAAGCTATTGGATAGGTACATGGAAATGCAATAAATGGAGCAATATGGATCATGTGTAGGCAGGGTGTTTAAATTGGCATCATGTTCTTCATGGACATTGTGGGCTGAAGGGCCTGTTCCTGTGTTGTACTGTTCTGTTTTCCTTGGGCAACACAGCCCAAGCCTGAATTGGAGTGCAGGGGTTACAAATCTCAGCAATGGCAGTCGTGTTGAAGCCGAACCTGTGCAGGCATTGAGCAAGGGTACCTATAAACACCGGGTGGATGAGATCATGGGTGAAGCACCTTTATTGTCCCCCCTTTTGGTCTGCATGTCTGTCTGGGGCATCCAAAGCAGTGATACAGCTCCTTGCCAACCTGTTAGGAGTGGATGAAAACTGATGCATGGAAGCTCCATCGAAGTGTGAACTATGGTAGAGATGTAGAGGAGCCTACAAAGGTCTACAGGGTCTGAAGAAGGGTCCTGACCTGAAACATCACCTCTCCATGTTCTCCAAAGATGCTACCTGACCTGTTGTGTTACTGCAACACTTTGTGTCGTATTTTTACCCTAACAAAGAATACAGTTTTGTAGACCATTTACAAATCAGTTTCAGGGGAAATGGGATTAATAAAAGCAGATTGTTTTGTGAGTAAATAAGAGCTTTGTTTTTCAGACACTTGATCTTAAAGATCCATTGAGAAGAATATTGAACATTGCATGATTGTTGACATCATATCAGCATAACTTCAGAGGCCTTTGCTGTGTTGGAAGGCATTACCGAGAGGTGCTGCATTGCCTAAATCGTCAAGCACGACCCATTGTGATTCTCTACTATGATGACAAATGCACCAGTATCAAGTTTCACAACACAGAACTTGGATCCAGAGGTCAGCAGGGACACAATGACCACGTTCTATGCTGTAACCATTCAACGATTTACAACAAGGCACGAGCACAAGCAATAATATGAAGCTTATAAAATTCTGGCTACAATTTGAAAATTAGAGATAGCATAAATCAGATCAAGGTGTTAAGTTACCTGGACAAACCCAAAAGGAAAGTTAACTCCTGTGAAACCTGCAGATCCTTGATGAAAGACTTGCCTCCAATCCTCAATCATAGCTGGAAAGGTGCAGTTATATTCAGCTTGATGCCAGTCTGTGTTTGCTTCTCCTGCAAGGAAATCAGATGAAGCTGTACTCAACCTGAGACCACAGAAAATGGCAACATCTGGATTAGTTTAACAGTTCAGCCAAAGTGACAGAACTTCACGTTTTCTTTTTCCTTATTCTCAAATTTGTTTAGTTATGGCAATGAATTATGAGCATGGATTTCATAGTTGGGAGTTTAGTTTAGAGGTACAGCGTGGGAGCAGGCCCTCCGGCCCACCGAGTCCGCACAGACCTGCGACCCCCCACATTAACAGTATCCTAGATACACTAGGGACAATTAACAATTTTACCAAGCCAATTAGCCTACAAACCTGTCTTTTGGAGTGTGGGAGGAATGAGGAGCATCCGGGGAAAATCCACATAGGTCACGGGGAGAGCACACAAATTCCATACAGACAGCACCCGCAGTCAGGATCAAACCTGGGTCTCTGATCCTGACTATTCTCTCAGTTCCTGCCGCTGAAAAAAATCCCCACAGCATGATGCTGCCACCACAATGCTTCACCATAGGTATGGTATTGGCCAGGTGATATGAGCAGTCGCTGGTTTCCTCCAGATGTGATGGTTGACATTCATGCCAAAGAGTTCAATCTTCGTTTCATCAGACCAGAGAGTCTACCAGGTTAACCTACAAACCTGTACGTCTTTGGAGTGTGGGAGGAAACCGAAGATCTCGGAGAAAACCCACGCAGATCACGGGGAGAACGTACAGACAGCACCCGTAGTCGGGATCGAACCCGGGTCTCTGCATTTTGCTGGAAGGCAGCAACTCTACCACTGTTTCACAGTGACTTTTATGGTGGGGAGGTCAATACCCATGATGGACTGCGCAATGTCCACCACTTTCTACAGCATTCTGTGTTCTTGGACTTTCGATTTATTGAACTAAATCATCATGAAACCAACACGAGAACCACGTCACCAGAAAGTACATTTCCAGTGCAAGTTCAAACAACTCCAAAATTACCGCCACATTTCATTCTGTAAATCAGAAACAGTATTCTGGGGGAACTCAATAGATCAAACACATTTGTGGGGGGAAGCGCGAGGCCCCTCATCGGGACAAAGTGTAGGGCAGACAATGAGCATAAAAAGGCAAGGGAGGGGGTGAGATGGGGGCCCAGTGGGTGAATGGTGGATCGTGGAGAGGTGAATGATGATCAGTTGATGGAGACAGGTGGCATGGAGATGGGAAGCAGGTGATGGAGCCAGATGATGGGAGGTGGAGGTGGGAAGGGTGAAGGTCGAGTCAGCTGCGGGACGGTGATCAGCTGGAAAACAGAGGCTGTAAGTGCTGGAATCTGATAGTAAGGAATGTGATAAAGGAGGGGTAAGGGCAGATGAAGCTAGAACTATCTAGAGGGAGAGTGATAATGTCCTAGTTAATAATGGAATATTTTATGTATTTTATTAAGTAAAGATTAATTTGGGTTTTGGGTTCTGAGTAAATGAAAGCTTTGAAATTGGGTTCTGTAGAAGAGCTGGGTAATCAGGAAATTGAAGGCCAGCATTCAAACTGCATCCAAGCTGCTTCCTGTTGAGCCCAAGCAAAAGATATTGACAATGGTGAGAGGGGATGTGCTTGCTGAGAACATTCTGGCTTCTGTAAACACAAGCCTTGGGAGAGCATGAGCTTCCTGAGAAATTGGTATTCTCTACTAGCAGAAACTTATGTGGGCAACTGATAAGGATCCTTACATTGTTTAAGAAGGTACTGCAGATGATAGACCTTTGACTAACTTCCTGTTATTTGGGGTTTCATAACTAAAGTTTGTGATAGATATAACCATAGCATTAGAAGTATTGTATTAATGACAAGCATGCTTTGAATGGGTAGAGCTGTGATTGATATATTAGACGTCATTGCTGCAATTCTGTATGAACATGTGACTATGTTTCCAAAACAGTATAAAAATATGCTGTATTCATTAGAATGATGGCCTGGGAGGAGTTAAGTATCTGCTGTATGCTTGACTTTGTATCTCCTAGCACTCTCTACCTAAATTATCATTAAAGCTTGTATTGGTTTTATCCAACTTATTGTAAGTGGTCTGTTTTAAGAAAATGAACCTTAACAAGAGTGGGTGGATAAATGTGTGGGAAACAGCTGGATAGAACCAGAAGAGGAGGGAGGGAGCCAAAATGAGAGGAGGATCGGAAGGAGGCAGGGGTGGGTTGCTTACCTTCTGCCAGAGGTGTTGCTTACCTTCTGCCAGGGAGCTCCACAACCCATTGGAACGAATATTGAATTTCCCAATTTCAGGTAACCCTCCTCTTCTATGTTCCACACTTTCTCTCTCTCTCCGTCTAATCCATCTCCAGGCCTCCCATTGTTCCCTTTTCCAAACTCCCCATTTACGTCCCCCTCTCCCTCCCAGTACCATCCACCTACTATTTGTGTGTTTAACCCACCCGTTCCTCATCCCCTTCGGTTCTGGTTCCAGATGTCCTTCAACCTTCCCCCAAAAGGTTCCCATTTTCATCTTTCTTACTGTCAGATAGCAGCAGTGGCAGCCTGACACCTACATGCCCCCCTCCCCCACCTGACACCTACACCCTGCCCCAACCTACACCCTCCCGTCGCTCACTGACACCCTTCCTTCCCTCTACCGACACCATCCCCTCCCCACCTGACACCTACACCCTGCCCCGACCTACAGTGCATTCAAAAAGTATTCAGACCCCTTCACTTTTTCCACATTTTGTTACTTTACAGCCTTATTTTAAAATCGATTACATTCATTTTTTTATCATCAATCTACACACAATACCCCAGAATGAAGAAGTGAAAGCAGGCGTTCAGAAATGTTTGCAAAGTAATTAAAACGTAACTGAAATATCACATTTACAGAAGTATTCAGACCCATTGCAATGACACTCAAAATGGAGCTTACATTCATCCTGTTTCCATTGATTATCTTTGAGATAATCAATACAACTTGATTTGAGTCCACCAGTGGTAAATTAAATTGATTGTACATGATTTGGAAAAACACACACCGATAAGGTCCCACAGTTGACAGTGTATGTCAGAGCAAAAACCAAGCCACGACGACGAAGGAGTTGTCCGTAGACCTCCGAGACAGGATTGTGTCGAGACACAGATCTGGGGAAGGGTATAAAACAATTTCTGCAACATTGAAGGTCCCGAAGAGCACAATGGCCTCCGTCATTCTTAAATGGAAGAACTTTGGAACCACCAGGGCTCTTCATAAATCTGGCTGCCCGGCCAAACTGAGCAATCGGAGGAGAAGGGTCTTGGTAAGGGAGGTGGCCAAGAACTCGATGGTCACTCTAACAGAGTTCCAGAGTTCCTCAGAGGAGATGGGAGAACCTTCCAGAAGGACAACTATATCTGCAGCATTCTTTAGGGTAGAGTGGTCAGACAGAAGCCACTCATCAGTAAAAGGCATATGACAGCCTGCTTGGAGTTTGCCAACAGGCATGAGAAACAAGATTCTCTGGTCTGATGAAACAAAGATTGAACTCTTTGACATGAATGCCAAGCATCACATCTGGAGGAAACCAGGCCAATACCATACCTACGGTGAAGCATGGTGGTGGCAGCATCATGCTGTGGGGATGTTTCTCAGCGGCAGGAACTGAGAGAATAGTCAGGATGGAGGGAAAGATGAACAGAGCAAAGTATAGAGCAATCCTTGATGAAAACCTGCTCCAGAGCGCTCTGGGCCTCAGACTGTGGCAGAGGTTCACCTTCCAACAATAACCCTAAGCACACAGCCAAGACAATGCAGGAGTGGCTTTGTGACAAGACTGTGAATGTCCTTGAGTGGTCCAGCCAGAGCCCAGACATAAACCCGATCGAACATCTCTGGAGGGACCTGAAAATAGATGTGCATTGACGCTCCTCATCCAACCTGACAGAGCTTGAGAGGATCTGCAGAGAAGAATGGGAGAAATTACTCAAATACAAGTGTGCCAATCTTGTAGTGTCATACCCAAGAAGACTTGAGGCTGTAATCGCTGCCAAAGGTGCCTCAACAAAGTTCTAAGTAAAGAGTCTGAATACTTATGTAAATGTTATAATTCAGTTTAATTACCTTGCAAAAATTTCTAAACATCTGTTTTTCCTTTTTTATTATGGGGTATTGTGTGTAGATTGATTATTTAAAAAAATGAATTTAATCCATTTTAGAATAAGACAATAAGTGGAAAAGTTGAAGGGGTCTGAATACTTTCTGAATGCTCTGTACAACCCCCCCCCCCCACCTTCCCCTTCTCCCACCGACACCCACCCCTTCCCCACCAACACCAATCCCTCCCCAATGATACCTACCACTCCCAACGACACCCTCCCCTCTCCCAACGACACCCTCCCCACCTGCACCCTCCCCTCCCCCCACTTACACCCTCCCCCATCCGCGTTCACCCTCCCCCCCCTTTACCCTCTCCTTCCCCCCCATCCTCCCCTTCACCTTCACCCTCAGAAATCAGCACCTACGAGATACATCATCACACTAGCTCCAAACAATATCTTACCTTGATACCAGATGGTTCCTTTGAGCACCATCCTTTTCAGTGGATATATCATTGCATTCCACAGGACAGAGGGTTTATGATGTCTAGTTCCTTCCGGCATTTCATAATTATCACTAACACTGAAAAGACACAGATAGGTCATCTATCATGCACCTTAACTTCAACTGCAGAAGTCCAATGCAGCTCCTCGCACACCACCCAGTTCTCAGAATGCTTTCTCCTCTGCAAAGGATTTCCCACTGCCTTTGCCCCATTGATGCAGCAATATTGTAATGTTCGCATATCATTTCAGATTTAAAAGTTCATATTGAAAATTCAGCAACTGTAATGTATTCCTGTCCATCTAGCATATATTTCTTGCTGATGGCATTTTCTCTTAAAGCTTATTAGATAATTTCCAAGCCCTTCCAATCCCAATAATGACAGACTTCAGCTGTCAACGATAGAGGGAATACAAAGTGAGACATAAATATCTTTGGGCTGGAGCTGACAACTAAACTCTGGCTGAATGCCAGGAAGGCCAGAATATAGGAGATATTGAATCGATTTCCCACAAATCATTCACAATCAGCCACAACAGGCAGGCAAAGCAGTTCAAAGTACTGCTAGATAACTGTAGTTATCATCCAAGGCAGAGACTATTATTTCAGGAATATTATAGAAACAGGTGAAATGCAAAGTAAGCTTTTGGTCACATTACAGGAAAAATGTTGGGTTAGAAAGTTGTTATTTTGCATAAGAACAGAAAGACAGGACACCACCATCTCCAACCACCAGTCTCATCACATCCCTCCTCTGCCATCCACATTCCCATTCAGTCCCCACACCGCTAAATTCCATAGCAGTTATGGCTGCTAATCACTACCCAAGTACATATCTCTCCAGATGCTGCCTGACCCACTAGTTACTCCAGCATTTTGTGTACCCCTAAATACATTGTTGCACAGCACAGAAACAGGCCCATGCGAACCAAGCTAGGCCCATAAACGGCCCATAAACCTCCAACTTTTCCTATCGATGTACCAGTCTAAATGTATTTTATAACCATATAACAATTACAGCACGTACACAGGCCATCTCGGCCCTACTAGTCCGTGCCAAACACTTATTCTCCCCTAGTCCCATCTACATGCATTCAGACCATAACCCTCCATTCCTTTCCCGTCCATATACCTATCCAATTTATTTTTAAATGATAAAATCGAACCTGCCTCCACCACTTCCACTAGAAGCTTATTCCACAAAGCTACCACTCTCTGAGTAAAGAAGTTCCCCCTCATGTTACCCCTAAACATTTGTCCCTTAATTCTCAAATCATGTCCTCTTGTTTGAATCTTCACTACTCACAATGGGAAAAGCTTATCCACGTCAACTCTGTCTATCCCTCTCATCATTTTAAAGACCTCTATCAAGTCCCCCCTTAACCTTCTGCGCGCCAGAGAATAAAGACCTAACTTGTTCAACCTTTCTCTGTAACTTAGTTGCTGAAACCCAGGCAACATTCTCGTAAATCTCCTCTGTATTCTCTCTATTTTGTTGACATCTTTCCTATAATTTGCCGACCAAAATTGTACAACATACTCCAGAATTGGCCTCACCAATGCCGTGTACAATTTTAACATTACATCACAACTTCTTTACTCAATGCTCTGATTTATAAAGGCCAGCACACCAAAAGTTTTCTTTACCACCCTATCTACATGAGATTCCACCTTCAGGGAACTGCACAGTTATTCCTAGTTCAACTGCATTCCACAATTCCCTACCATTTACCATGTACGTCCTAATTTGATTTGTCCTGCCAAGATGTAGCACCTCACACTTATCAGTATTAAACTCCATCTGCTATCTTTCAGCCCACTCTTCCAAATGGCCAAAATCTCTCTGTAGTCTTTGGAAATCCTCTTCATTATCCACAACCCCACCTATCTTAGTATCATCTGCATACTTACTAATCCAATTTACCACACCATCATCCAGATCATTGATGTATATGACAAACAACAGTGGACCCAACACAGATCCCTGAGGCACCCCACTAGTCACCGGCCTCCAACCTGACAAACAGCCATCCACCATTACTCTCTGGCATCTCCCATTGTTGAATCCAACTTGCTATTCCACCATTAATACCCAACAATTGAACCTTCTTAACCAACCTTCCATGTGGAACCTTGTCAAAGGCCTTACTGAAGTCCATAAAGGCAACATCCACCGCTTTACTCTCATCAATTTCCCTAGTAACTTCTTCAAATAACTCAAGAAGATTAGTCAAACATGAACTTCCAGGCACAAATCCATGGTGACTGTCCCTAATCAGACCCTGTTTATCCAGAGGCTTATATATATTATCTCTAAGTATCCTTTCAATTAATTTGTCCACCACTGTGGTCAAACTAACAGGTCTATAATTGCTAGGTTTACTCTTAGAACCCTTTTTAAACAATGAAACAACATGCGCAGTGCGCCAATCATCCAGAACCATTCCCATTTCTAATGACATTTGAAATATTTCTGTCATAGCCCCTGCTATTTCTACACTAACGTCCCTCAATGTCCTAGGGAATATCCTGCCAGGATCTGGAGACTTATCCACTTTTATATTTTTCAAAAGTGTCAGTACTTCCTCTTCTTTGAATCTCATAGTTTCCATAGCTACTCTACTTGTTTCCCTTACCTCACATAATTCAATATCCTTCTCCTTGGTGAATACCGAAGAAAATAAATTGTTCAATATCTCCCCCATCTCTTTTGGCTCTGCAGATAGCTGTCCACTCCGACTCTCTAATGGACCAATTTTATCCCTCGTTATCCTTTTGCTATTAATATAGCTGTAGAAACCCTTTAGATTTACTTTCACCTTACTTGCCAAAGCAACCTCATATCTTCTTTTAGCTTTTCTAATTTCTTTCTTAAGATTCTTTTTACATTCTTTATACTCCTCAAGCACCTAATTTACTCCATGCTGCCTGTAATTATTGTAGATCTCTCTCTTTTTCCGAACCAAGTGTCCAATTTCCCTTGAAAACCATGGCTCTTTCCAATTTTTACTATTTCCTTTCAACCGAACAGGGACATAAAGATTCTGTACTCTTAAAATTTCACCTTTAAATGTCCTCCATTTCTCTTCCACATCTTTCCCATAATACAAACTGTCCCAATTTACTCCTTTTAAATCCTTTCGAATCTCCTCAAAGTTAGCCTTTCTCCAATCAAAAATCTCAACCCTAGGTCCAGTTCTGACCCTCTCCATAATTATATTGAAACTAATGGTATTGTGATCACTGGTCCCGAACTGTTCACCAACGCATACCTCTGCCACCTGACCCGTCTCATTTCCTAACAGGAGGTCCAGCACCGCCCCTTCTCTAGTAGGTACTTCTATGTATTGCTGCAAAAAAAACTATGCTGCACACATTTTACAAACTCCTAACCCATCCAGCCCATTTACAGAATGTGTTTCCCAGTCTATGTGTGGAAAATTGAAATCTCCCACAATCACTACCTTGTGCTTACTACTAATATCTGCAATCTCCTTACATATTTGCTCTTCCAATTCTCGCTCCCCAATTGGCGGTCTATAATACACCCCTATAAGTGTTGCTACCCCTTTTCCATTTCTCAGTTCCACCAAAATAGCCTCCCTAGACGAGCCCTCTAATCTATCCTGCCAAAGCACTGCTGTAATATCTTCCCTGATAAGCAAAGCAACACCTCCACCTCTTGCCCCTCCAATTCTATCACACCTGAAGCAACGAAATCCTGGAATATTTAGTTTCCAATCACAGCCCTCCTGCAACCATGTTTCACTGATCGCCACAACATCATACTTCCAGGTGTCAATCCAGGCTCTAAGTTCATCCACCTTTCTAACAATGCTCCTAGCATTAAAATATACACATTTAAGAAACCCACCCTCTCTTATTCTCTGTTTATTGTCTTTTTCTTCTCTCTCCCCTACATTTTGGGCCAGAGTGCTACCATTCTCTGCCTCCTGCCTCACACACTGACTGCTAGCTTTCCCAATTTGAGTCCCTCCCCCCAACCATACTAGTTTAAAGTGTTGGTTTAGAAAAGTATCCCGTATACATTCCAAGAAATCCTCTTCCTCAGCACCCCTGCCAATTTGATTCACCCAATCCATATGTAGATTGAAGTCACCCATTATAACTGTTTTACCTTTGTTGCACGCATTTCTAATCTCCTGTTTGATGCCATCCCCGACTCCACTACTACTGTTGGGTGGCCTGTACACAATTCTCACTAATGTTTTCTGCCCCTTAGTGTTTCGCAGCTCTACCCATATCGATTCCACATGTCAAGCTAATGTCCTTCCTTTCTATTGCGTTAATCTCCTCTCTAACCAGCAACGCTACCCCACCTCCTTTTCCTTTCTGTCTATCCATCCTGAATATTGAATATCCCTGGATGTTCAGCTCCCAGCCTTGGTCACCCTGGAGCCATGTCACCATGATCCTAATTATATCATATTCATTAATAACTATCTGTACATACAACTCATCCACCTTACAGTAGAGTGGATAACGGAGAACCAGTGGATGTGTTATATCGGGACTTTCAGAAGGCTTTCAACAAGGTCCCACATAAGAGATTAGTATACAAACTTAAAGCACACGGTATTGGGGGTTCAGTATTGATGTGGATAGAGAACTGGCTGGCAGACAGGAAGCAAAGAATAGGAGTAAACGGGTTCTTTTCAGAAAGGCAGGCAGTGACTAGTGGGGTACCACAAGGCTGGGACCCCAGCTATTCACAATATACTGTATATTAATGATTTTGACAGGGGAATTGAATGCAACATCTCCAGGTTTGCGGATGACATTAAGCTGGGGGGCAGTGTTAGTTGTGAGGAGGATGCTAGGAGGCTGCAAGGTGACTTGGATAGGTTGGGTGAGTGGGCAAATGCACGGCAAATGCAGTATAATGTGGATAAATGTGAGTGGCAAAAACATGAAAGTAGACTATTATCTGAATGGTGGCCGATTAGGAAAAGGTGAGATGCAACGAGACCTGGGTGTCACAGTGTCACAATCTCTGGAACTCTCTGCCACAGAAGGTAGTTGAGGCCAGTTCATTGGCTATATTTAAGAGGGAGTTAGATGTGGCCCTTGTGGCTAAAAGGATCAGGGGGTATGGAGAGAAGGTAGGTACGGGATACTGAGTTGGACGATCAGCCATGATCATATTGAATGGCGGTGCAGGCTCGATGGGCCGAATGGCCTACTCATGCACCTATGTTCTATGTTTCTATTTCCCTGGCAATAACATTTTTAAGCTCAAGTTTGTTTTTTTTTTTGTTTTTTTTAATATAACAGTAAACTTGCAATTTTATTTTCCAAGAAATTCCTGCTTATTCCACAAAATGTTTACAAAGTTCGGTTATAGCAAAAGTTTTTCAGTGTTAATTTTAACATTTATACATTTTATTTCCAATCACTACGGTATTTAATAATAACATTTTATGTCCTGTAGAGAAGGAATTGCAGAATTTTAAACACCCGTCATCATCCTTGGCTTCACTCAAATTATTTAATCTTCCTCTCGTCCTGGGGGTGGGGGTTTGAGGGAGGCTTCACAAGTGGAATAGGTAGGGCCTCTCTTCCTCTAAATCCGGCACTGCTGCTAATGTTTTCCTTCTGATATTGTATGCTATCAGAGATTTGGATCAGTTGCCACCCTCATTCCAAATGTAATTATATTTTTGATAATGAAAATAGAGAGTGAAATGGGAAGCACGGAATGGTCAGCATGGACGAGATGGGTTGAAGAGCCTGGTTCCATGCAGTAGAGCACTATGACTGATTTATTTGAAATTATTTTAGTTTAGTTTAATGATATCGCGTAGAAACAGGCCCTTCGGCCCACCAAGGCCACGCCGACCAGCGATCATCCCATAGGCTTGTTCTATCCTACACAATTTACAGAAGCCAATTAACCTATAAACCTGCACGGCTTTAGAATGTGGGAGAAAACTGGAGCACGTGGAGGAAATGCTCCAGGTCACATCCAAACTGTGTACAGGTAGCACCCATGGTCAGGATCGAATCTGGGTATTTTTAAAGCCGTGAAATTGTACAACAGAAATTTTAACAGGACAAACAGACTCAGGAATAGTTGCTTTCCGAGAATTATAACTACTATAAATTCAAATTCACACATGCACTGACTACACCGCCCAACACGGACTTCCATCTGTATATATGTATATATGTATGTAGCGCCGCAGAATTTGTGCACCTATTCCCCCCCCCCCCCCCCCATCTTCCTTCTGTTTTTTGTTTTTTCTGTTTCTTGCTTTTGGTGCTAAATTGTATGTATGCACTGAGTACGAGCAGCTTTCAGTTTCACTGTACATGTATAGTGACAATAAATGGCATATCTATATCTATCTTAAACCAAGAACAAATTAAAAAGGCGAATTATAAACTTACCCATCAAGTCCACATTTTCTGAGGACTCTTTTTGAAGACCAAGACTCAATGGCAGTGCCCCCCCAGCACGATTCGACCAATCCAATAGGGTACTGCAGCTTTTCATAGAGATAGCGGCCAAACAACCAGCAGACGGCTGAGAATGAGGTGAAATTGCCTTTGCCAAGAATTTCTATGATTTAATAAATAATGACAATCAGCCAACAAAACTACCTTTCTTAGCAAGATGAGGTGAAAGAAATGATAGAAAAAACTCAGGGAAAGGTCAATGGATGAGCAGTCGCAGATATTTCAGCAGCTCCCAGCAGAGGTATATCCCAATTGGAAGTGGGACTCAATGGAAAAGATGAATCATCCAAGGTCACAGGTGGTCAAGAAAAATATTTAAGAACTCGAGAAACTCTTTAAGAACGAAGAGACCAAGCAAGGATTTTTTTCAAAATCTAAAGCAGGAGCTATGGAGGAGGAAGGAAATAAGATGATAATGGGTGGTGCAGCTTGTAAATCTGCCGTCTCAGTGCCAGAGACCCATGTTTAATCCTGACCTCGGGTACTGTCTATACCGTGGTTAGCACATTCTCCCTGTGACCATGTGGGTATCCTCCAGGTACTCTGCTTTCCTCCTATATCCCAGTTGTGTGATGAATTGGCCTCTGTAAATTTCCCCTAGTGCATGTGGGATAAGTGAATGCATAAGTGGGATAACATTGGACAAGTGTGAACGGGTGATCGATGGTCACTGGTAATCAGTGGGCGAAAGGGTATGTGTCCAGGCTATATCTGGAAACCAAACTAAAACATGGGAAATGCTGGAAATTCACAGCAAGTCACGCTGCACCTGTGGGAAGAGAAACAGATTTAGTGTTGTACGTCAAACACTTTGACCTGCAATGTTAACTGTTTCTCTTCCCCACCCATATGGCCTGACCTGCTGAATATTTCCAACATTTTCTGTTCTTATTTTAGATTTCCAGCATCTGCAGTATGGCTTGATTTCACTGTTTATGAGAAAACTGGTAACAAATGAAAGACCTACGAGGAAGAGGATAGCTGAGGTGTGCGAGACTCCTGGGGTGAGGGGCTGGAGATAAGGAAATGGCAGATAATGCAAAGCAACCAGGCGTCATGGTAAAGTACACTGCAAACACCCTCAAAGACAGACTAGTTTTAAATAACCATATAATCATATAACAATTACAGCACGGAAACAGGCCATCTCGACCCTTCTAGTCCGTGCCAAACACATAATCTCCCCTAGTCCCATATACCTGCGCTCAGACCATAACCCTCCATTCCCTTCCCATCCATATAACTATCCAATTTATTTTTAAATGATAAACTCAAACCTGCCTCCATCACCTTCACTGGAAGCTCATTCCACACAGCTACCACTCTCTGAGTAAAGAAGTTCCCCCTCATGTTACCCCTAAACTTCAGTCCCTTAATTCTCAAGTCATGTCCCCTTGTTTGAATCTTCCCTACTCTCAGTGGGAAAAGCTTTTCCATGTCAACTCTGTCTATCCCTCTCATCATTTTAAAAACCTCTATCAAGTCCCCCCTTAACCTTCTGCGCTCCAAAGAATAAAGCCCTAACTTGTTCAACCTTTCTCTGTAACTTAGTTGCTGAAACCCAGGCAACATTCTAGTAAATCTCCTCTGTACTCTCTCTATTTTGTTGACATCCTTCCTATAATTAGGCGACCAAAATTGTACACCATACTCCAGAATTGGCCTCACCAATGCCTTGTACAATTTTAACATTACATCCCAACTTCTATACTCAATGCTCTGGATGTCAGTGACTCTGGGTGGGCGGAGGGACCAGACTGTCCCCAACTGTGCTGCAGCTGACGTGGACGTTGCCGGGTTTACATAGAAAATAGGTGCAGGAGTAGGCCATTCGGCCCTTCGAGCCTGAACCGCCATTCAATATGATCATGGCTGATCATCCAACTCAGTATCCTGTACCTGCCTTCTCTCCATACCCCCCAATACCTTTAGCCACAAGGGCCACATCTAACTCTCTCTTAAATATAGCCAATGAACTGGCCCCAACTACCTTCTGTGGCAGAGAGTTCCAAAGACCTCGTGTGTCCGCTGCCCAGAGCCGCGGCCCCGCTCCACTCGGCCCCGTGTGTGTGTGGGCACTGCCGACCCACAGCCCGTGATTATGCGGCCGCAAAGGAGGAGACAGGGCGAAGGGCGGCCGTGGCTGGACAGCGCTGACCCCGGGGGTAGAGTGGGGGCTGTCCCGAGGGATCCGTTCCTTTGGCCGCTTACACCTTGGTGCTCGGGTTCAGAGCACTCAGTCACCCTCCAGCCTCGGGTGGTCGTGGGCTGAGACTTACCGTCAATCCGCCGGCACGCTGCTCTTTCGCAAACCAGTGAGCAGCAGTGATTTTGGCGGTTTTCTCTCATGGTTACCCATATTTGCACAATTTATTACGGTGCAAAAATTGACCATTTTGGCAGTTTTTAACAGGTAGGAATGTACGTGTTGCGTGTGTACTGGAAGCTGCCTTGTACTCCAGAAGGATTGAGCTACTATGTGCGTCACGCCCTTTGACCTGATGACCTTATGTGCAACCTCCCTATTATGTAAATAGAGATTGCAAATGAGCGAGTACAGAAGCTGCTGTTGTGTATTAAGGGCCTGTCCCATTTACGTGTCCTTGGCACGGAAATTACGCAACCTCATGGTCGCATTGAGCCGAGAAGGTCGAGCGAAGGTCGTGCGCGATTACATGCGTACGCACTACCGTCTGGAGCGCGTGATGTCATTTGAAGATGGACACAATGCCGGAGTAACTCAGCGGGACCGGCAGCATCTCTGGCGAGAAGGATTGTTGTTGGGTTGGAGCAGTTCACATGAATAAATACTGGAGGGGTTGGGTCTGTTCTTTCCCAGAATGAGTCGGTGAGGGCAGACATGACTGAGGTTTACAACATTGTGACGGGTAAAGACGGGCTAGACTGCAGGAAACCCTCCCCTCTATCAGTGGTAGATAAGATTAGAGGATGTAGATTTAGTGTAAGATGGAAGCGATTGAGGGGATCTGAAGGGGATCTTCTTTACCCAGAGAGTGGCGAGTAGCTGGAACGTGCTACCTGAGCGAGTGGTGGAAGCTGAGTCGCTAGCAACATTTAACATGTGTCCAGAGGAGCACCTCATTCCCTTAGACGAAGGCAGCTGGAGGGTTATCAACCAAGTGCTGAGAAATGAAATTAATATGAAGTCTGCACACTAGTCAGCATGAACTAGTTGGGCTGAATGGCCTGTTTCAATGCTGGACTATGACTCAAAATATGAGGCGATGCATTTTGGGAAGTTAGACCAGGTCAGATCATACGTAGTGAATGACAGGGTGTTCATGATCAAAGCATCCTCAGAGTACAGGCATGTAGTTCCTGGGAAGTGGTATCATAGTTAATAGGGTGGTAGATAGAAACATAGAAATTAGGTGCAGGTAGATGGCACAGTTTCCTTCATTGGCTGAACATATTGAGTACAAGAGTTATTTCTGAAGACGGGTTTAGATCCGAAACATTGCCTATTTCCTTCGCTCCATAGATGCTGCCTCACCCGCTGAGTTTCTACAGCATTTTTGTCTACCTTCTATTTTCCAGCATCTGCAGTTCCTTCTTAAACAAGAGTTGTTTGTCTTGTTGCAATTGTATAAAACATTGGTTAGACTACATTGGAATATTGTGTGCGGTCTGGTGCAGGAACGATGAATTGAGAAGATGGAGGTACGATTCACAAAGTTGTTGCCTGGATTAGGGGCTTGAGTTATCGGGAGACATTGGATAGGCAGGACTGAATTCCCTGGAGTGAAGGATGCTGAGAGGTGACGTGACAGAGGTATGAAACATTATGAGAGACATAGCCATCAAGCATCAAACAGGCCCTTCGGCCCGCCCTTGTCCATGTTAATTATTTGCATACCGATTTCGTCCCAATTGCCTGCAGTCCTCTAAAAACACTTCCGCTCCAAATACTATCCAACTTCCATTTAATTCTATCAACTATTGAGCATTCACTTTATCTACAGCCCTCATCATTCTGTACACCTCAGTAAGCTCTTCCTTAGCCTCCTCCACTCCAAAGCAAAACCACTCCTTCCTCCAAGCCAATTTTGATTCTCTACTGCATGTTTCCAACTTAATGATCCATTCCTTGGGCAGCTTACAACCCAGCAGCATGAATATTGATTTCTCTAATTTCAAGTAACCTTTGCTTTCCCCCTCTCTCTCCATCTCTCGCCCATCCTAGTTCTCCAACCAGTCTGACTGTCCTCCTCATTGAATTTTATCTTGACATGCCTCGTTATCACCTTCCCCTAGCTAACAATAATCTATTCTACATTTTCCTTGATCTATGTCCCCTTTGATCTCCCGGATTCACACCTTACCCTTCCATATCTGCGTGTCTCTCTCCCGCCTGATTCTCAGTCTGAAGAAGGGTCCTTATCTGACCAAAGTGTCACCCATTCCTTCTATCTAGAGATGCTGCCTCCCCTGCTGAGTTACTCCACCATTTTGTGCCTATCTTCTGTGTACATCTTTCCTATAGATAGGCGACCAGAACTGCACGACCAGAGTCATTCAAAGATCATAAGATCATGTAATAGGGGCAAAATTAGACCATTAAGTCTACTCCGCCATTCAATCATGGCTGATCTATCTCTCCTTCCTAATCCCATTCACCTGCCTTCTCCCCAAAACCTCTAACACCCGTACTAATCAAGAATCTATCTATCTCTGCCTTAAATATATCCACTGACCTGGCCTCCACAGCCTTCTGTGGCAAAAATTCCAGATTTGCCACCCTCTCCCGACAAAAGAAATTCCTCCTCATCTCTCTCCTAAAAGAACGTCCTTTAATTCTGAGGCTAGACTCTCCCACTCGTGGAAACATCCTCTGCACATCGACTCTATCCAAGCCTTTCACTACTCTGTATGTTTCAATGAAGCCCCCCCTTATTCTTCTAAACTCCAGCGAGTACAGGCCGAGTGTCATCTAACGCTCGTCATGGGTTAACCTACTCATTCCTGGGATAAAAGACATACAGATAGTCATCGTCATAGAGTGACACAGTGTGGAATCAGGCCATTTGGCCCAACTGGTCCCTCCTGTCTGCGCTTGGTCCATATCCCTCCAAACTTGTCCTATCCATGTGCCTGTCTAACTATTTCTTAAACGTTGGGATAGTCACAGCCTCAATTAACTATTCTGGCAGCTTGTTCCATACACCCACCACCATTTGTGTGAAAAAGTTACACCTCAAATTCCTATTAAATCTTTTCCCCTTCACCTTGAACCTATGAGACACGACCTCCCATATACAAAACCATGCTGACTATCCCTAATCAGCCCTTGCCCATCCAAATACCTGTATAATCTATCCCTCAGAATACTCTCTAGATGCATCATGATGTCCATTTACTGTGCAAGTGCTGTCCAGGTTTGACATACCAATGTGCACACCTCACACTTGTCAAGAGTTAAATTCCATTTGCCATTCCATGGACCATCCTCCCAATGGATCTCCATCTTATTCTAAACTTAAATATCCTTTCACACTGTTATCTACCTATACCACCAATTTTGCATGTCATCTGCAAATTTATTAACGACATTAACTAAATTGTCAACCAGAAACAACAGTGGAGCCAGCACTGGCCCCTGCAGTACTTCCTTGGTCACAGGCCTCCAATCAGAAATACAACCCTCCACAACTACCTTTGACTCCTTCCTCCAAGGTAATTTTTAATCCAATTGGCCTCACCAATGACCTGTACAACTGCATCATGATGTCCCAACATCTGTACTCAATACCCTTCCCAATGAAAACATGTCAAACCCTTCTTCACTACCCTGTCTACCTGACTCACCAACTTTTAAACTATTCTTTGCTATTTTGAACCACAATTGACATTGAGGAGGTACATCATTAACAATGTACTTGTGAAATGTCAGGAATCACTTGTTTCCTTTGTTTTTAAGGCACTTACGTTTCACCTTGAATTTCTCTGACACTGCACTTTAAAGATTCCAAACAAGTGTTCCCTCTGACTGTTGCAGCTGATTCCCTTTGCCCAGTCCATGCACAGATTACAGAGCCCATGAGATTTGTATTCCCTGTGATCCCATGTCATGCATCATCACCACTGTTTAAATGCCGGAAGGCAACTCATTTTCTTCTCCTTGCTGCTTAGAAGCTCCACCTAAAGTAATTTCACGTCTTTCCTGCAGAGATGACTCCCTCTCTCCTATCTTCATTCCAATCGTTAACAACAAGGTTTCTATTAATAACAGCTTTTCAATTTTGCCCATTTAGAATCATAGAGTTCGAGAGTCAACAGCATGGAAACGGGCCCTTTGGCCCAACTTGCCCAGGCCATCGAAGACTTCTAACCAAGCTAATCCCATTTGCCTGTGTTTGGTCTATATTGCTTTAAACCTATTCTATCCCTGTAGCTGTCTGACTGTCTTTTAAACATTGTAATTGTTACTGCGACAACAGCTTATTCTGGCAGTTTGTACCATCTCTTTTTGGGAAAAAGTGCCTTGGGTCCCTTTTATATCTTTCCTCTCTCACTTTAACTCTGTGCTCTAGTTTAAGACTCCCCTACTCTGGGAAAATGACTGTGAACATCCACATTATCTATGCCCATTTTATATACCTCTTTAAGCTCTCACCCTCCTGCGCTCCAGGGAACAGTACAGGTGTCAGGGGTTATGTAGGAGAATGGGGTCACAAGGAAAAGATAGATGAGCCATGATTCATGGGGGGGGGGGGGTCTGGAGGGGAGGATGCTGCTCAAACTGCAGAGCATCCTGGACAATACAGCTCACCCCCTCCATGACACACTGGTCAACCTGAGGAGCACCTTCAGCAACAGACTGTTCTACTAAAATGCAGTACAGAACGCCACAGTAGATCCTTCACTGTGGTTATCAAACTATACAACTCCTCCCCTTTTGTTGTGTGTGGTAGACTGACCACCGCCCCCCCCCCCCCCCCCCCCCCCCCCCTTCCCAATCACAATCTTTGCACATCCTCAATCCTTTCCATTCATCACTTTAATTTCATGTTTCATCTATTTTGTGCTTTCTGACTGTTGGCAGATCAATTTCCCTCCTGGGATAAATAAAGTTCTATCATATCATATTGAATGGCGGTGTAGATGTGATGGGCCAAATAGCCTAATTCTGCTCATATAACTTATGAAAACAGTCCTAGTCCATCCAAATCGCTCCTTACAACTCAGACCCTCCAGTCCTGGTAACACCATTGTGAAATCCTTTCTTTACCCTTTCTATTTGTTATATGTATTTTAATGAAAGCAAACCTATTGGAAATCGGTTTAGTGCAACTCGGTGGAGGATATGCATGTGTCCTGCCCTGGGAAATCTGCTGTTACCTGCGGTGGGAGCTGACCACTGCACTGCAATGCTTTTCAGATCAATTAGTTCTTCAGCCGACTCATTTAATCCCGCTTGGAACAGACGAATGTACGGAAAATTGGAAGCCAGAGACAGCTCTTCACTTGCATTCATAATCTGAAAGACAGTGTTGCAATGACCACATTTTCAGCATAGTGTAGAACTGGTTTTGGAAAAGTGTAATTCATTCAGTTACAGTGGAACACGGAACTATCTCTCGAGGAGGTGTTGGAGAATCGCTGTGGGGTATCTAACCCAACTACACATAACGTTCACCACACGAATAGCGTTGTCGTCTGAAACTTGAAAATGGGTAACTTATTTCCTTCATGGAAGGATATTATTGAACTAAATCAGCGCTGCATAAACATAGGCTGTTCAGTCTTTGTCGAGATCACGGTGGAGCTTCATCCTGAACACAATTCTCTAGTACTCCACACCCTGCTTACCAACAGATCTGCATTTTGAATAATTTTAATGACTGAGAATTCTGCCATGAAATATTTCCCATCACTGTCTAAAAAGCCCTAACCTGTGACTGTCACTGCACCGAGACCATTCAGCCAGGGGCAACATTCTCCCACATCTAGCCTGACAAGTCTTGTAATTTGCTAGGTTTCAGTGAAATATATTTGCACCCTTCAAAATGCTGGAAAGTACATGTCCAATTTATTCAATCACTCTTCATCAACGACCACCTCAACGGCCTTGATGGCAGTGTCTTACAGCGGACTACTGTGCCAGCCCAGCTATCATTCCAGATCAATGTGCATCTGCCAATTCGTTCCATACATCCACCACCATTTGTGGAAAAAATAACCTCGCGTCCCTTTAAAATGTTTCCCCTCTCAGCTTAAGCTTAAACGCGCTAGTTTTAGACTTATCTACCCTTGAGAAAAGACTGTGACCATCCACATTATCTATGCACCTCATGATTTTATAATCTTCATGATTTTATATTCTCCATAATCACCACTCAACTGGTGACATGCCTCCAATTGCAAAACCATCCTGTCTCCTGCCATCAAGACAAATTTGGATCCAATTGGCGAGCTCACCCTGGATCAAACCTTCCGGACCATCCCACAATGTAGGACTTATCAAAGACCTGGGTGGCAGGCCAGGATAGGTCAGCATGGGGATCAGAAGGGGAGTTAAGGTGGTTGGCAACCGGGAGATTCTGTAGTCATTGGTGGACCGGCCGCAAGTGTTCAGTGAAATAGTCGACGAATCTATGCTTGGTCTCACCAACGTGCAGGAGGCCACATCAGGAACACCGGTTGCAGTAGATAAGGATAGAGAAGGTGCATGTTAATGTCTATCTCACCTACAAAGACTGCTGGGGTCCTTGGATGGAGGTGAGAGAGGAGGTATAAAGGCAGGTGTTACATTTCCTGAGGTTGCAGGAGAAGGTACCTGGAGAGGGGGGGTTTCAGTGGGAAGCGATGAGTGAACCAAGGAGTTGCGGAGGGAGCAGTCTCTGCAGAAGGCGGAAAGGAATAAAGATGGGATAATGTGATTAGTGGTGGGATCACGTTGCATGTTATGGAAATGTCAGAGGATGTGTGGGATGTGGAGGCTGATGGGTGAAAGAGAACCAGGGGAAATTGTAAATCTTTGTCAAAATAGAGCCAAAATAAAGCAGATTCATGCATTCATAAGGCCTTTTAGCCATTTCTGTATAAGACAAAGGCTGCTAGCTGGTGCCGGGAAGTCTAGGTCCCAGATCAGAACCTTAGATAAGGAAGGACTAAGTATCTTTGTAATTGTTAGTATTATAAGAATCTTGCAGAGGAACTCCAAGGTATTGTAAATGCATGAGTTTGATTGGATTGCTGCAAAGGAATTGTAAATAATGTTGCAAGACAGTTAGTGTTTAAGAAGGAACTGCAGATGCTGGAAAATCGAAGGTACACTAAAAAGCTGGAGAAACTCAGCGGGTGCAGCAGCATCTATGGAGTGAAGGAAAAAGGCAATGTTTCGGGCCGACACACATCTCCAGACTGAAGAAGGGTCTGGGCCCGAAACGTTGCCTTTTTCCTTCGCTCCATAGATGCTGCTGCACCCGCTGAGTTTCTCCAGCTTTTTTGTGTACCTTGCAAGACAGTTACCCTGCTGTTTGTTGATTGGCCAAAGTGTTAAGCCCTGGCAGAATTGTTTTGTGTTCCAGGGTAAATGTTGCATTATTCAGTTGACTAGAAGCTTCTGTAAGAAACATTGTTTCAGACTCTCTGTAATTGGGTTGGGGAACTGTCAATAATGTATTGGTGTAATTGATATGTATAATTGGATTGTTTGGGGAACCACCCCTATGTAGTTTGGCCCCTCAAGGACCTATAAAAGGTAGCCCCATTTTAGATCGGTGTTGATCTTCTGCAAGGGCGCTTGTGACTGCGTGCCCTTTTGGGCAGTGTCTGCTTGCACGAGGCTGAAGGGCTTGGCCAGGCAGAGACAAGGATCGAACCCGTGGTGGTTTAGGTATCGTAAAGGGGAATTTGCTGTTCGTTCTACAAATAAAGATTAGTTGTTCTAGTGCTCGAGTCAGTGTTTTACTGAACTAGACCAGGGGGGTAAGCTTTAGGAGTGTATTTACAAAATCAGTCCTTGGTGCATCTGGGGAGAGGGGGAGAGGGAGCAAGGGAAAAACCCCGGGACACAGAGAGAATGCATGTGAGCGACCCATCTGTGATAGGAGGAGGGAAACCACATTCATTAAAGAATGAAGACATCTCAGATGTCCTATGGAAAACCTCCGCTTGGGAGCAGGTGCAGCAGCGACAGAGGAATTGAGAGAGGGGAGTAGCATCTTTGCACAAGGCAGGGTGGGAAAATGTTTAGTCCAGATAACTGACAGTCAGTAGATAGTCTGTTTCCTGTGATAGAGACAGAGAGATCGAGAAAGGGGAGATGTCAAAGATACTCTAGGTGAATTAGAGGGCAGGGTGGAAGTTAGTAATAAAGTTAATAAAGTACATGAGTTTTGTACAGGTGCAGGAGGTAGTCACGATGCAGATGTCAATATAGCGGAGAAAGAGTTTGAGGATAGAGCTAGTGTACGCCTGGAACAAGGACCATTCGACGTAACCAACAAAAAGGCAGAAATAGTTGGGGCCCATGACTACACCTGGAGAAAGTAACTTGGAGAAAGTAAAAGTAGTCGAAAGAGTTGTTGAGGGCAAGCACAGGTTCTGCGGCTGGAGGATAGTGTTCATAGTGCTCTTTGTGGATTTTAGTTCAGCCTTTAACACAATCATCCCGGACATCCTCATTGGTAAACTGGTCACTCTCGGCCTCCCCACTGTCACATGTGCCTGGATTAAGGATTTCCTCACAAACCGGCCCCAGACTGTGAGACTTGGCCCCCACCTCTCCTCCACTCGCAGGTTGAGTACCGGTTCCCCACAGGGCTGTGTGCTAAGCCCCCTCTTATACTGTCTCTACACCTACGACTGTAGTCCGGCCCACAACAACAACCGCATCGTCAAATTTGCTGACGACACTACTGTGGTCGGACTTATTTCAAAGAGACGAGGCAGCCTACAGAGAGGAAGTCCTGAAGTTGACAACCTACGGCTCTGAACACCAGGAAAACAAAAGAGCTCATTGTCGACTTCAGAGGCACAGCACCGACTTAGTCCCCCCCCCACATTAAAAAGTGGAGAGGGTCAACACCTTCCGGTTTCTCGGCGTCCCATATCGGGCTGACATCTCCTGGACGGGACAACACGACAGCGGTCATCAAGTCAGCAGCGGCTGCACTTCCTGAGGGTCCTCAGGAAGCACAACCTGGACTCTAACCTGCTGTTGACCTTCTACCGCTCGTCCATCGAGAGCCTGCTGACATACTGCATTACAGCATGGTATGGCAGCTGCACCATGGCAGACAGGGAGAGGCTTCAGCGGGTAACCAGGACAGCGCAGAGGATCATTGGTTGCCCTCTCCCCTCCCTGATGGACATCTACACCTCCCGCTGCCTTAGCAGGGCAAAGAAGATCACCAAAGACAGCTCCCATCCTGCGTTTGGACTGTTCGACCTGCTGCCCTCTGGAAGGCGCTATAGGTGCATCAAATCCAGGACAAACAGACTCAGGAATAGCTGCTTCCCGAGAATTATATCTACCATAAATTCAAATCCACACATGCACTGACTACACCGCCCAACACGGACTTCCATCTGTATATATGTATATATGTATGTAGCGCCGTAGAATTTGTGCACCTATTCCCCCCCCCCCCCATCTCCCTTCTGTTTTGTTTTTCTGTTTCTTGTTTTTTGTGTAAAATTGTATGTATGCACTGAGTACGAGCAGCTTTCAGTTTCACTGTACATGTATAGTGACAATAAATGGCATATCTATATCTATCATAGAGGAAATTTTGTTTGCTTTTTGTTCAAGGCAGAAATGGGCAGTCTTGAGACCTTTCTGGTGGGAGATGGAATTTATCAGGCAACTTCCTTACCCGAGGCTATCTGTTGCCGGCCACGGTTTTGTTTTTTTCTTCACTCCAGTTTTTTCCCCCACTCTTCCTAATACAATCAGTCTGAACACGAGTCCAGGCACATCTATTTTCTCCAGAGATGCCACCTAACCTGCTGAGTTACTACAGCACTATGCGTCTTTCTTTTTAGTAAACTGGCAACTGCACTTCCTTATTTATATGTACTACCTTCTTGGTTTCTTGGTCCTCCAAAATATTCCAAATGGAATTTAAACTGGACGTGGTGAAGGGAGGGCTTAAGCCAGAAAGGGTTATTGGGAAGAAAGAGCTACTTTAAATTTAGTTGCTGTACACATCTGTCTTTGTAGCTGGGATCACAAATTGGATCGAATGCCCTCGTCTGCTCCTAATTGGTTTGGGTTTGGTGTAGGTCTTGTAGTCTATGTCGCGTTGACCATTTAACATTTTGTAAAAACAGGTCAAACGGTGAGCTTCACGTCTGTCTTGGAGAGGGTTCCACCCCAGAGAATTCAGAAGTTTGGTGACACTCACTTCTCTCTCATAGGTGTTAGTGACAAATCGAGCTGCCTGTCTTTGGACACGTTCGATGGAAGAAATGTTTTTATTTGTGTATGGGTCTCATGCTGCAACTGCGTAGTCCAAATGAGGTCTAACGAGGGTGAAGTATAGCTTCTCCTTGACAGAAGTTGAACAATGATGAAAGTTGCGCCTCAGAAAGTTTAGGACACCTGTTGCTTTCACCGTTGCATGATGAGTCTGACCATTCCAACGCAGATCATTCTGCAATTTGATGCCAAGTTACTTGGTTTGTTTGGATTCTTCAAGGGTGGCACCAAGTATATTGTAAGATGTTTTGCCTGGATTTCTCTTTCTGGTGACACGCATGGTTTCACATTTGATAGGGTTGAACTGCATGCCCCATTGTTGTGACCACTCAACCATAGTATCGAGATCCTTTTGGAGAGCATCTTCGGAAAGTTCCAGCCACCTCATACGACCTCCTTGGACCTCGTGTCGACCTTGCTGTGAGTTTGAGTCCAGGGCAAACTCGTCTAAACCCGCAGCTTAGGTCACCCAAGTGGGACAGGCCCTTTAGCAATGAAGGCAAGTATATCATTACGCCTTCTTTTCCACCCTATCCACGTACTGCCACCTTCAGTGAGCTATGAACCTGGACTCCAATTTCCCTCTGCACATCAATGCTGTTAAGGGTCTTGCTATTAACTGTAAACTTTCCCCTTCCATTCATCCTCCCAATTTCCCTCAACACCTCACACTAGCTCGGGTTAAGGTTCCACCCAGATGCCGCTCGACCTGCAGAGTTTCTGCAGCAGATTGTTGGTTGCTCCAGATTCTAGCACCCACAGTTCTTGTTTCTGGTATATTTGACATGCCTTCAGTCAGTGAATGGTACAGCATTTTCTGTTTTATTTCAGAATTCCACAATTATAGTCATTTGGGCTTGACCAGATATAAAGAGCCAGACTTCAGGCTGAGTCAGCGTAATGCTACCATAAAGTTAGTTTCCTAATCATAGAAACATAGAAATTAGGTGCAGGAGTAGGCCATTCGGCCCTTCGAGCCTGCACCGCCATTTAATATGATCATGGCTGATCATCCAACTCAGTATCCCGTACCTGCCTTTTCTCCATACCCTCTGATCCCCTTGGCCACAAGGGCCACATCTAACTCCCTCTTAAATATAGCCAATGAACTGGCCTCAACTACCCTCTGTGGCAGAGAGTTCCAGAGATTCACCACTCTCTGTGTGAAAAAAGTTCTCCTCATCTCGGTTTTAAAGGATTTCCCCCTTATCCTTAAGCTGTGACCCCTTGTCCTGGACTTCCCCAACATCGGAAACAATCTTCCTGCATCTAGCCTGTCCAACCCCTTAAGAATTTTGTAAGTTTCTATAAGATCCCCTCTCAATCTCCTAAACTCTAGAGAGTATAAACCAAGTCTATCCAGTCTTTCTTCATAAGACAGTCCTGACATCCCAGGGATCAGTCTAGTGAACCGTCTCTGCACTCCCTCTATGGCAATAATGTCCTTCCTCAGATTTGGAGACCAAAACTGTACGCAATACTCCAGGTGTGGTCTCACCAAGACCCTATACAACTGCAGTAGAACCTCCCTGCTCCTATACTCAAATCCTCTTGCTATGAAAGCCAACATGCCATTCGCTTTCTTTACTGCCTGCTGCACCTGCATGCCTACCTTCAATGACTGGTGTACCATGACACCCAGGTCTCGCTGCATCTCCCCCTTTCCCAATCGGCCACCGTTTAGATAATAATCTGCTTTCCCGTTTTTGCCACCAAAATGGATAACCTCACATTTATCCACATTAAATTGCATCTGCCAAACATTTGCCCACTCACCCAGCCTATCCAAGTCACCTTGCAGTCTCCTAGCATCCTCCTCACACCTAACACTGCCCCCCATCAAAAATCACATCTATTCTAACAGTGGGTGGCTGACCGACAGCAAAAACATGCTCAGCAATGAGAATATTTTGGGGCCCTCAATCAACAAAATCTTTAACACGTCTTCACAGTGGTCAAGATCATGCAATGTTCTCTATGGATAGTGGAAATACTCCACACCTAAAACTCTCAGCTTGATGCTGCATTCTCCCTGATTTTCCTGAAAACAGCATATGGAATTCACAAAAGGAAAATTACCTGTAACACTGTCAATTCCATATTACTTTGTCCGCCACACAGCCACACATCTCCAAAATACACATCTTCTAAAGTAATTATGTCCACAGCTGCAGCAATCTTCTGTTCTGCCGTGACACGAAATGGACCACCTGCATGCATGGGATCAAGTAAAATTTTCCAGACACCAGTGATACCTGGAGATGTACCTGAAAATGAGAACAGAGATTTCATTAAAAAGACAATGGTAACTGCAGAGGGAGCTATGCATTCATAGGTACCACAAACTCCACTCTGACCATCTCCTGCCCAGCACAAGTGCAATACCATTGTTGATATCCTCCAACCAAATATTCAAGTAGTCCCTAGGAAGCCATCTACAAACATAAAGCCTTCAATTACCAGACCCTTGATTTAATATTTTGTTTAAGAGATACAGCATGGAAACAGAACCTTTGTCCTACCGTGTACATGCTCACCCATTCACCAGGGGCAATTTACAAAGATCGATTAATCCACATACCCACGTCATTGGGAAGTGGGAGTGAACTGGAGCATACGGAGGAAACCCATGCAGTTAAAGGGAGAACATGCAAACTCCACACAAAAACACCCAAGATCAGAATCGAACCCAGGTCTCTGGTGCTGTGAGGCAGCAGCTCTGCAACTGCCGCCCCTCATGTGTGCAAGACAAACTACTAAAGATAGCTGTTGAGTACATGGAGTAGGTATGTTACAAAACCTACCTGAATCGCCATTGGGAATCTGCCCACAGCCAGGTCCGCGATTTTGGCGCTGTTTGGAGGGGGCGGGTTTAAAACGCGATTTTTACTAGGCTGTACTAATCGCAGATGTTCAGCCTAGTAAATCATTAACGAAAAATCGCTGCAAGACCCGGTCGCAAAAGGTATTATTAGTTTTATAGGCCTCGATAATATAGTTATAATAGTTTAAAATTACTCTCTGATTCCGCAACATCTCGCAGCCCCAGGGTTTTATAAAGCAAACAATTAAAGGTATGTACCTTATTTTTACATTAAATGGGGCATATATATGGCCCTATATATCAAGTTATCTATAGCGAGTAGTTCATTTTGGGCTTTTTATATCCCGCAGTATTTTTCTCGGCATTTGAGGGCACTAATCCAGCGCGCTGTCAACATTCTAAACCAGCGCGTTCACATGAACCCACTAGAAAGCCGATTTAAATGGGCATTTATTTACAGCAATTGAACACTAAATTCCTTCCATTTGGCCTATAAATTAATGTAAATTAGATATAAAAATCATGTTATATTGTGAATTATTTGTGAATAATCTTTGGACACTTAGGCTATTTAAAAATGTTAATCTTTCCTTAAGAAATGAGCCTTTGATTATCCAAGATCACAGCTTTTTTGTAATGTCCATTGAAAATCAATAGGGAACAAGATGCTAATTTCCGAGTATGAAAATGGCCATAACTTTTTTAATACTTGAGATATGAAAGTGAATTTGGTGTCAAATTAAACTTATTGTTATGCTTTATCTGATGGGATAAATTGCAGACTTGATTTTTAAAATCTCAAAATTTTGTAACATTGCTACATGGAGCAGTAGCGGGTTGGTTACCGTCTAACTTTGGGACTCAGCAGACAAGTTAGGTTGTGAATTTTAGAGTTTGGACTGAGGAAACTGAAGGCACACATTTTAGGGATAGCAACATTAAAATCACAAGACTACAAGACCATTTAAATACTGGGGTCCGAGAGATTAGTAAGGATGGATGCTGAGAAATTGAGATTAGTCATTGCCCTACGATATGATACGATAGAACTTTATTCATCCCCGGAGGGAAATTGGTCTGCCAACAGTCATAACACAGAAGATACATAAAACCTGAAATTAAAATTAACTTAAAAGTGAAAAAAAGAAAAAGACAAGCAATGGTTGACTGGCTGCCACGTGCACAGCCCCTTAACCAAAACTAACGATCAAACAAACAAAGGTTTATCCCCTGGGCAGTGGATTCTAAAACTGGAGTGCCCTCCCCTCCATTGTTCTTCACAGCTGTCCCCCCCACGCCGGGTCTTCCATTGTTCTTCATGGTGGTCCCCCCACGCTGGGTCCCCATTGTCTTCCCCTCCCCCCCCCCCTTGCTCATCGACCGCTGATCGCGAGGCCCCACCGCCGCCAAAGCTCCTGCCGAGGCTCCCATCGCCGCCGCCGCTGAGGCTCCATCGGCCCAGACATGCCTCGCCGCCCGGCTTCTCCACAGTCCCCTAGGCCTGTGGGACGAGTCGGGCCTACCGGGGTGCGTTCTGGTCTGTGGCGCGGTTGTTTTCCTTGCACCTTTACAAACACACCACTGTCCTCCACCCATTCCCCTCATGACTCCTCTCCCCAAATCCCATGCATGTGCTTTCAATTGCTGGAGACATGAGAATCTTGAGCAAAACAAAGTGCTGGGGAAATTCAGCAGGTCAGACAGCATCTGTGGAGGGAATGGACAGGTGAAATTTCAGGTCGGGACCCTTCTTCAGAACAAAGACTATGCATGATTACAATCGAGCTGTCCAGTGTAAGATACAGGATGAAGGGTACACCATTTAGTGCAAGATAAAGTCCAATAAAAGATAGTTCAAAAGTCTCCAATAAGGTAGATGGAAGGTCAGGACCACACTCCAGCTGGTGAGAGAATGGTTCAGTCCCTGATAACAGCTGGGAAACCATCCCTGAATCTGGAAGTATGTGTTTTCAAACTTCTGTACCTCTTGCCCAATGGGAGAAGAGGGAGTGACCGGGTATAGGCTGATCCTTGATTATGCTGGTGGCCTTGCCAAGGCCAATGAAGTGTAGATGGAGTCAATGGAAGGGTTGTGTGATGTGTCTGGGCTACGTCCACAATTCTCTACGAGTTCTTGTGGTCTTGGATGGAGCTGTTCCCAAACCATGCTGTGATGCATCCCAATAAAATACTTTCCACAGCGCATCTGTAGAAGTTGGTGAGGATTGTGAGAGACATGCCAAACTTCCTAAGCCTTCTATGGCAGTAGAAGCCTTGGTGTGCCTTCTCAGCCATCACTTCGATGTGGTTGATCCAGGCCAAATTGCTGGTGATATTTATTCCTGAGAATTTGAAGCTTTTGACCTTCGGCGCCATCAATGCACACCCTCCAGCTTTTCCGTGCTTTCCTGAATACCATTCTTTCAATTTGATCAGTCAGAGACCAGACAAACCCATACAATACGATAGAACTTTATTTATCCCAGGAGGGAAATTGATCTGCCCACAATCATAAAAACACAAAATACATGAAACATGAAATTAAAGTGACCAGTGGAACGGCTTGGGGGAGTTCAAAGATTCGGGGATGGGGTGGTGGGGGTAGGGGAGTCAGTCTCAGTCTACCCCATGACAGAAGGGGGAGGAGTTGTAATGTTTGCTAGCCACAGGGAAGAAGGATCACCTATGGTATTTTGTCCTGTATTTTAGTAGAACAGTCTGTTGCTGAAGGTACTCCTCAGGTTGACCAGTGTCATGGAGGGGGGAAGCTGCATTGTCCAAGATGCTCTGCAGTTTGAGGAGCATCCTCCCCACCAAGACCATCCTTGAATCCAATTTGGCCCCCAGGACGGAGCCAGCCTTCCTGATGAGTTTGTTAATCCTATTGGTGTCTGCAGCCTTCACCCTGCTGACCTAGCACATGGCAGCGTAGAAGATAGCACTGGCTATTACCGATTGGTAGAACATCTGCAGTATCTTATTGCAGATGTTGAAGCAGTGGAGCCTTCTCAAAAAGTACAGCAGGCTCTGTCCTTCCGTGTACAGGACCTCAGCATTCCTGGACCAGTCCAGTTTACTGTCCAGGTACACTCCAAGTTAATTGTACTCCCTGGTAAACTGCACATCCACACCATTGATGCGGAGACAGGGGACAGGGGTGTTCCTCTCCCCCTAATATCCACCACCAACTACTTAGTCTTGTCGGTGTGGAGCTGCAGCAAGACTTGCTAAAGTGTTACAATTTCTCAAGTGGTTTTTGAGAATGCTCTTCTAGAGTTTTTCCACAGTGCTAAATCCAGGATCATCCCATTTCTTATTGTAGAAACAAATAACTGCTGGTCACAAAATGCTGAAATAACTCAGCGGGTCAGGCAGCGTCTCAGGAGAAAAAAGATAGGTGACATTTTGAGTCTGGACCCTTCTTCCAGACTTGCTAAGTTACTCCAACACTTTGTGTCCAATATCCCATAACAAATAACTTGGGAATCAATAGTGAACTACTAAATATGTAATTGCTGCTTTTCTGTTGCTCAGCTTAACCCAAAAACAGCAGCTGTAATAGTACGTTGCTACCTTGGCCACAACCCTGTACCCTGGGCATATTCTCCTGTCATTTCTGACCACCTTGTACCCACACATTTATCTTCACCGTATATATAAATACAAACAATTAAGGGCTTGCAAAGTTCTCACTCCTTTCAACTAGTTTTAAGTTCATCATTCCTCTATTTTCCAGACTAATTTATCAAACCCCGACATTCCACATGCAGTTTGCCATTCTCCCTTTGAAACCACAATAAGTTCCCATCCCTGTGCCAAACTAGTTTAAATCCTTCCCCTCGCCACCATCAAAACTCCCAAGGATACAAGTCCCAGTTCCATGGCAATGCAACTGATCCCAACTACCCCAAAGTCATCGTCACTTCCCTCAATAAACTAGACCGCTCCCTTCTGCACTCCTTAGCCTTATGTTCATCCGTCCTCTTTTTCTTCTGTTCCTTCTGGCACATGGTACTAACGTAATGCAGAAATGATCACCTTTGTGCTTGTGCTATTTAATTTAATCCACAGATCCTTGTAATTTACCCATCAAATATTTCATTAGAGACACGAATATGGACCAAGACCTAATTGTTCACCATCTCAACCACCCCCAAGCCCCCATTCTCTCTTGAAGTGTTCCACTGCTGGTTCACACCTGCACCCATAGAAATATCTAAATGGTCCCTATCTGTTCAGCACAGATAATATGGGTCTATTCTTGTGCTGTACTGTTCTATGTTCAATTGAATCCCCAGCATTTTCACTCTGGCACACTCCATACAGCAGAAGCACCCGTGATGGGATGTGTTTGGCTCTCACCGTCCCCCTCAAGAAACCACCAACCTTGGAGTATTTATAGATGGAATGACAGTGAAGGAGCAGAATACATTATTGGGACATCCAATCTGCATTACACCAAGATCTGCATTACAGCAGCACAGCATTTTGCACTCCAGAAGTTCAAGTTCATTCCTGGCCCCATAACAGAAGCATCCATGTTACTGGAAGTATCCTGAGCTAATTCTGCTACCACCATCATCTATTACATCAAGTGATCGCTCCCACTGATTGTCACCGGAAGCTTGTGTCCTTTTCGGGACGGATGATGACAGCGATGTCAACATTTGAAACATGGAAGATGGACATGAAAGAAGAAGTCCTGACACTGGGTATTGTCTGCATGTTCACTTTCCCAGAGTTTCCTCACACATCCCAAGTGCTGTTGACAAGTTAACTGGCCAGTGTGCATTGCTCCGTGTGGATGAGTAGCCGGAGAATCAGGCTGCAACTCACAGGTTTACAAGAGGGAACTAGACAGATAGAAAAGCAGTGGGTAAGCGTGGAGGTGGCCAGCAGAAAGAGTCATGGCCATAGACCTGCAGTGCAAGTGTCCCTGTGGCCATTCCCTTCTAAAACACATAGTCACCCCAGCTTTACGACTGCTCAGAAGCAGAAATTCATCTTCAGGGAATTCATTACCAAAAAATGGGATATTGAATAAACATGCACTCTTACAGAATGTGAGACAGAAAAAAGTAAATAAATAATGTTTTTCAGGGCGTGATGTTACAATACAATACAAAATGTTTTCTAGGGCAGCCCCTCCTTACAGTAACATAGAAACATAGAAATTAGGTGCAGGAGTAGGCCATTCGGCCCTTCGAGCCTGCACCGCCATTCAATATGATCATGACTGATCATCCAACTCAGTATCCCGTACCTGCCTTCTCTCCATACCCCCTGATCCCCTTAGCCACAAGGGCCACATCTAACTCCCTCTTAAATATAGCCAATGAACTGGCCTCAATTACCCTCCGTGGCAGAGAGTTCCAGAAATTCACCACTCTCTGTGTGAAAAAAGTTCTTCTCATCTCGGTTTTAAAGGATTTCCCCCTTATCCTTAAGTTATGACCCCTTGTCCTGGAATTCCCTAACATCGGGAACAATCTTCCTGCATCTAGCCTGTCCAACCCCTTAAGAATTTTGTAAGTTTCTATAAGATCACCTCTCAATCTCCTAAATTCTAGAGAGTATAAACCAAGTCTATCCAGTCTTTCTTCATAAGACAGTCCTGACATCCCAGGAATCAGTCTGGTGAACCGTCTCTGCACTCCCTCTATGGCAATAATGTCCTTCCTCAGATTTGGAGACCAAAACTGTACGCAATACTCCAGTTGTGGTCTCACCAAGACCCTGTACAACTGCAGTAGAACCTCCCTGCTCCTATACTCAAATCCTTTTGCTATGAAAGCTAACATACCATTCGCTTTCTTCACTGCCTGCTGCACCTGCATGCCTACTTTCAATGACTGGTGTACCATGACACCCAGGTCTCGCTGCATGTCATGGTACACCAGTCATTGAAGGTAGGCATGTAAGGAGCACTGTTTAGGATATGGATGGACATTGGGTGTGGGGGGATGGCCTCTCAAGTTTTGTGGCCCTATAGAAACATAGAACATAGGTGCAGGAGTAGGCCATTCGGCCCTTCGAGCCTGCACCGCCATTCAATATGATCCTGGCTGATCATCCAACTCAGTATCCTGTACCTGCCTTCTCTCCATACCCCCTGATACCTTTAGCCACAAGGGCAAAATCAAACTCCCTCTTAAATATAACCAATGAACTGGCCTCAACTACCTTCTGTGGCAGAGAATTCCAGAGATTCCCCCCTCAATCTTCTAAATTCTAGCGAGTACAAGCCGAGTCTATCCAGTCTTTCTTCATATGAAAGTCCTGACATCCCAGGAATCAGTCTGGCGAACCTTCTCTGTACCCCCTCTATGGCAAGAATGTCTTTCCTCAGATTAGGAGACCAAAACTGTACGCAATACTCCAGGTGTGGTCTCACCAAGACCCTGTACAGGGTTCTCGCTTAACATTTTTTCCCTGTTGCCAGCCGGGCAACCTCGGCAGCTTTTTAGGTTGCCAAATGACAGTTTAGGTGGTCATTTAAGATGGCTTGCATGACGCGTGTGATACTGTGCTCGGACAAAGTGCGTAGTTACCAGTCGGAATTATACTCAATGAAGCATTCACATTGTAATGCGTGGGTCTCAAAATGAGGCAAGTAGTCCGAAGTTTGAGAAGCACTTTACTTTATTTCCTCCCGGTTCAGGGGAAGACGAAACCAGGAAAAGATGGCACCCAAACCCTGCCTTTTATACCCTCCGGCTAAGGACCGCCTCCGGACTGCACCACTCCTGTGCCGAGGGGTTCGGCAGTATAATGGGACGACCCTTAGGAGCCGCCACAACATATTATTTCTGCTTCAAATAAAGTCACAAACTAAACATTCACCAATCAAGACATGATATATCCCACAATGACATGCAGCAAAATTATAAGGCAGTATCTCAACTCTTTTTATACATTGCAATTAAAACAATTTCTATTAGTTCTTTCCACTTCCAAACAAAAATGTGGTTGAATTATTCAGCGTATGATCAACCTGTGTCAATAAATCCTGGACCATGGTAACATATATGCGTACGTATAGTTGTGAATGTTGCTCATTAAATAACTACAGTACTGATATTCCATATTAAGAGCATTGATTTGCCGTTAAAATGAATTCTGTAATAACGTGTCAACGGTAGCAGTGACAATCGAACACTGCGGTTTTAATGTTTCACGTGTTCACAATTTAATTAATCCATCTTTATGGATTAAAACAAATAATAACATTGGGAATTAAAACACATTTGATTGCATTCCGTTATCAAACATAGTCAATGTTCGCTCTGAAGACATTTCCAGGACAATAGGGTCAGGGAGGGGGGTGTGTGTGAATCAGTGCGGGGTGGATAGATGGCAGGGGGAGGGGCGGGGTTAGAAGGCAGTCGGTGCAGAATGGATGGATTGAGGCAGGTGAATTAGTACGTGTTGGTTGGAGTAGGTAAAATTGTGAGGGGAGAGCACGGGGGATGTCAGTGATGTTGAATTGGGGGGGGTTCAGTACGGGATGGATGGGGTAGACAAAAGTGCTGGAGAAACTCAACGGGTGCAGCATCTATGGAGCGAAGGAAATAGGCAACGTTTCGGGTCGAGACCCTTCTTCAGACTGTTCCCCCCATTCTTCTTGAATGGGAGGATCAGTACAGGATGAATGGGGGGGTCAGTACAGTGTGGATCAGAGGGTCTGTGCAGAATGAATGGGGGATCACTACAGGATCTACAGAAGCACAATTGAGTCGGTCCTGACCAGCTGCATCTCCACGTGGTGCGGCAGCTGTACAGCTGCGGACTGGAAGTGCCTTCAGAGAGTGGTGAGGACAGCGGAAAAAATCACTGGGACTTCTCTTCCTTCCATCATGGACATGGGGTACAAGCGCTGTCTGAGTAGAGCTAAGGGCATTATCAGAGCCCCCACACACCCACAATTTGGACTGTTCATACTGCTTAACTCTAGGAGGTACCGCAGCATGAAGAGCGGGACAACCAGGTTCAGGATAAGATTACTGAACAATCAAAAAAACCGGGGGTCAGTAAATATCGTCACTTTTAAAAACTTTTAATATATATTTATTTTGAACCATGGATGAGGCATTTTTATGGACGGGAACTCTTTTACTGATTTTGCAGAGTAAAATGAACGAAATTTCGGGGCACTGTGTCTAGGTGTACTAATGACAATAAAGTTTTCATTCATTCATTCATTCAGGATGAATGGGGGGAGGTGCAGGGTAAATGGAGGGTGGGTCAGTACGGGATGGATGCGTGAATTAGTACAGGATGGATGGGGATTCAGTACAGGATGGATGGAGGAGAAGTGCAGGATGGATGGGAAAGGGGTAAGTACAGGGTGAATTGGGGAACCAGTGCAGGATGGATGGGGGGAGGAGGAGGGGTGGCAAAAGAATCAATGCGAGGTGGATAGGGTGATCAGCGCAGGATGAATAGATTGGGGGGGGGGGGGGGGGGGGGGGAGATGGGGAGGGGAGCTCAGGGGATGTCAGTGAGGACTGAATAGAGGCGGGAATGGGGATCAGTGCGGGATGTAGAGGAGGGGTCCCAGGATAAGGGGGGGGGGGGGGGGGTGGGGGGGGGAGGAGGGGAGGGGGGCGGAGGGGGGGGGGGGGGGGGGGGGGCGTGTCGAAGAGAGAGAGTGGGGGAGGGGGGGCGAGGTGGGGAGAAAGGAGACTCAGCACTCCTCGGACAACATCGTCCCGCTGCCTTGGCCGTTGGGAACTCCTCGCCACCGCCTCCCTCCTCTGCCAGCCAATGGGGCCGAGCAGTGCAGCTTAAAGATCCTATAGCTATAGTATCTTTGGTGCAGCTGCTTCAGAAGTGTCGGAGCGAATGACGGCCACGAACAGCGGCAGCAGCGGCTTCATCTCCTCCTCTTCCCGCTCCCCGCCCGCCCTGATAAGGGCCGTTGCTTGCAAACCCGCGCTTTCAATACAAACCCTCCCGCACGCCGAGGCCTTCCCTTCCCTCCCTCCTCCCGGCCTCGGCGTGCGGGAGGAGGAGGATATGATGCCGCTGTTCGGGGCCGTCATTCGCTGCGACCCTTCCCCACCCCGCACCTAGTATCTTTTCCACACAATACAGCCGTCACCGCCGACACAAAACGTCGCGTTCCTTTTCTCCAGAGATGCTGCCTGACCCGCGGAAATACTCCAGTTTTTTGTGTCTATCTTCGGTACAAACCAGTATCTGGTTGCCAAGCTGGGCAAAATTACTCAGTGTTTAGTGGTCCAGCGGCACTTTAAGTGGTCAATGGCACCCGGGCAACCGTTAATTTCGAGCCCTGCTGTAGAACTGTAGTAGAACCTCCCTGCTCCTATACTCAAATCCTTTTGCTGTGAATGCTAACATACCATTCGCTTTCTTCACTGCCTGCTGCACCTGCATGCCTACTTTCAATGACAATTTCATGACACCCAGGTCTCGTTGCATCTCCCCTTTTCCTAATCGGCCACCATTCTGATAATAGTCTACTTTCCTGTTTTTGCACCAAAGTGGATAACCTCACATTTATCCACATTATACTGGATCTGCCATGCATTTGCCCACTCACCCAGCCTATCCAAGTCACCTTGCAGCATCCTAGCATCCTCCTCACAGATAACACTGCCCCCCAGCTTAGTGTCATGTGCAAACTTGGAGATGTTGCATTCAATTCCCTCGTCTAAATCAGTAATCTATATTACTAAAACTCTGATCTTGACCGCTTTTGGCCCACTGTGCTGCGATTTCCGACAGAACGCCGCCACCTACGGCCGTCATTTTTGGCCACCTCGCTCAGAGCCCCCCACCGCCTTAAAGGAGCAGAGGATTTTTCCCAACTATGACAAATCAGAGAGATATTAAGGTTTTAAAAAAATTCACCATTCTCTCTGCTGCCCCTGCTGGAGGGAGGAGGAGGGACTATAAAACCAGGAAGTGGTGTGCCTCACTCAGTCTCTTCAAGATGGATGAAGTCAAGGGTCACACCTCTCTGAGCTCTGAATAACACTGAACAAATGTCTGCATAACTGTGAGTACCCTTAATGTGGTTTGAAAATGAAAATATGGTTTGTTTGAAGTAAAAAGGCACTGCCTGCAAATGGTTGTTTGGGTGCTTTGGCTTGAAGTTGAAAGGCATTACTTACTGCAAATGGTGGCTTGGGGGTGCTTTGGCTTGAAATTGAAATCACTACTTACTGCAAATGGTGGCTTGGGAGCTTTGGCTTGCAGTTGAAAGGCACTTCTTACTGCAAATGGTGCCTTGGGTGTGGCTTGAAATTGAAAGGTACTACTTACTGCAAATGGTGGCATGAAGTTGAAAGGCACTACTTACTCCAAATGGCGGCGTGGGTGCTTTGGCTTGAAGTTGAAAGGCACTACTTACTGCAAATGGTGGCATGGGTGCTTTGGCTTGAAGTTGAAAGGCACTACTTATTACAAATGGTGGCTTGGGTGCTTTGGCTTGAAGTTGAAAGGCACTACTTACTGCAAATGGTGGCTTGGGTGCTTTGGCTTGAAGTTAAAAGGCACTACTGCAAATGCACTTACTTCCTGTTTGCACTGTACATTGCTTTTAGATAAAACGCTACCACTTACGGCTGTGATTTTTGGCCATCTTACTCAGTCCCCCACCGCTGAGCAGGCGCAGAGAATTCTTCCCATCAATGAAAAATAAAAGTGTTATTAGGTTTTTTTTTTAAATGTTGAGAATCTCTCTCATGTCAATCACGCCATGAAAGCCGCACCTTTTCCGGCTATGAAGCTGTATTTGAATTTGGTGGCCTTGCACCCTGCTTGAAATGGAATAAAACTGCACTTGAATTTGGTGGCCTTGCACCCTGCTTGAAGTGGAATGAAACTGCACTGAATTTGGTGGCCTTGCACCCTGCTGAAAGTGGTATGAAACTGCACTGAATTTGGTGGCCTTGCACCCTGCTTGAAGTGGTATGAAACTGCACTTGAATTTGGTGGCCTTGCACCCTGCTTGAAATGGAATTTCAAGGAATAGTCATGAGTCAACTGCCAGCCCACCAGCCGTGAGTGAGCTGCCAACAGATCAGGCTTGAGGGACTGAGCTGCCACCCCAAGAACCCATACCAGCGCTCCAGAAAGCCCCCCTCCCCCACTGGCCACCAATATTGGAATTGGTGGAGAGGTGGAATATTGCATCGGGGGACCAGCCCTCCCGTGTGAACATGGGACCCAACGGGTCCCACTTAGTCTAGTATATATTGTAAATAGCTTGGGTCCCAGCACAGCCTTGCGGTGCCCCACTAGTCACTGCCTGCCATTCTGAAAAGGTCCTGTTTACTCCTACTCTTTGCTTCCTGTCTGCCAGCCAGTTCTCTATCCACATCAATACTGAACCCCCAATACCATGTGCTTTAACTTTGTATATTCATCTCTTAGGTGGGACATTGTCGAAAGCCTTTGAAAATCCAGATATAACACATCCGCTGGTTCTCCCTTATCCACTCAACTAGTTACATCCTTGAAAAATTCTATAAGATTCGTCAGACATGATTTACCTTTCATAAATCCATGTGGACTTTGTCCAATGATTTCACCACTTTCCAAATGTGCTGCTATCCCATCTTTAATAACTGACTCTAGCAGTTTCCCCACTACCGATGTTAGACTAACTGGTCTGTAATTCCCTGTTTTCTCTCTCCCTCCCTTTTTAAAAAGTGGGTTACATTAGCTACCCTCCAATCCTCAGGAACTACTCCAGAATCTAAAGAGTTTTGAAAAATTATCACTAATGCATTCACTATTTCTGGGGCTACTTCCTTAAGTACTCTGGGATGCAGCCTATCTGGCCATGGGGATTTATCGGCCTTTAATCCATTCAATTTACCTAACACCACTTCTCGGCTAACCTGGATTTCACTCAGTTCCTCCATCTCATTTGACCCCCGGTCCCCTGCTATGTCCGTCAGATTATTTATGTCTTCCTTAGTGAAGACAGAACCAAAGTAGTTATTCAATTGCTGCCATGTCCTTATTCCCCATGATCAATTCACATGTTTCTGACTGCAAGGACCTACATTTGTTTTAACTAATCTTATAGTATAATATGCTGCACAGGAGGGGAAAAGGGCCAGGAGACATAGGGTGACGGGGGCCAAACTGCAAGAGAAGCTATTCACAAACCCTAATCGGCTGGTGTTGACATGATTCAAACACATCTCACAGTACACTATACGATAGAACTTGATCTGCCAAGTCATAAAAACACAAAATACATGAAACACGACATGAAAGTGATGTGGAAAGGATTGGGGATGTGCAGATTGGGGAGGGGGTGAGGGAGTCAGTCTATCCCCATCACAAAGGTCTGTTGCTGAAGTTGCCAGGCTGACCGGTGTGTTATGGAGGGGGTGAGCTGGAATGTCCAGGATGCTCCGTAGTTTGAAGAGCATCCTCCCCTCCAAGACCTCCTCACATGAATCCAACCCCACCCCTAAGGATCCAGCCTTCCTAGACTTTAATTCTCCTTCCCATTCCCACACAGACCTTTCTGCCCTAGGTCTCCTGCCTTGTGAGAGTGAGGCTAAACACAAATTGGAGAAACAGAATTTCATATTTCGCTTGGGCAGCTTACATCCCAGTGGCATGAATATTGATTTCTCTAACTTCTGGTAGCTCCGGCATTCACTCTCTCCCTCTATTCCTCCCCCACCCATGTCGCACTAGTTTCTAATTTTCACCCAACAACAGCTAACAATGGCCTGTTTCCTTCATCGTCGTTACTTTTTTACATATCTTTCATTCATTGCTCTTTATCTCTCTACATCACCTATATCTCGTTTCCCTTATCCCTAACCAGTCTGAAGAAGGGTCTCAAACCAAAACATCACCCATTTTCTCTCCAGATTTGCTGCCTGTCCTACTGAGTTACTCCAGCTCTGTGTCTAAGAATCTATCTATCTCTACCTTAAAAATACCCACTGACTTTGCCTCCACAGACGTCCGTGGCAATGAATTCTACAGATTCACCACAAAATAAATTCCTCCTCATTTCCTTCCTAAAGGAACGTCCTTTTATTCTGAGGTTATGACCTCTGGTCCTAGACTCTCCCACTAGTGAAAACAGCTTCTTCAGATCAACTCTATCCGATCCTTTCACTATTCGGTAAGTTTTAATGAGGATCCCCCTCATCCTAAACTCCAGCGAGTAGAGGGGCAATCTGTAGGTCAAGGGCAAGGTATAAAGTTAATGTTTTCATCTATATTTAGCAAGGAAAAAAATGACATTGGACCGGAGATTTCATTTGGGACTGAAATTCCGACCATCATAATAAATGGCGGTGCTGGCTCGAAGGGCCGAATGGCCTCCTCCTGCACCTATTTTCTTTGTTTCTATGTTTTCTATGTAATATCAAAAAGGAAGTTATAATGGAGAGATCGACTCATCTTTATAAACTGGTTGGAATGTAGCTTGGAAAACCGCATGCAGTTATGGTCATCACACAGTAGGAAGAACATGATAGCATGGACAAGTTGCAGAGGATGTTGCCTGGATTGAAATATTTAAGATCCAAGGAGAAACAGTTCTTAGAACAAATGAGGCTTAGGGAAGTCCAGATAGAGGATATAAAATTATGAATAATAGGATAATTAGGAAGAGACCTTTCCCTATGGCCAAAATGTCCAAGACCAGAGGGCATAAATTTAACGTGAGGAATAAGCAGTTTAAAGGGGATTAAAGGAAGAACCTTCACCCAGAGGGTGAAGCCTGGAAGACGCCAAGGTGGTGTTCTCTATACGGACTTCAACAAGGCATTTGATAAGATTCCACATGGTAGGCTGCTCTGGAAGGTTAGATTGCATTGGATCCATGGAGAGCTAGCTAGAGAACTGGCTTCATGGAAGAAAGTGGAGGGTAATGGTGGAAGATTGATTTTTAGACTGGAGGCCTGTGATGAGTGGTGTGCATTAGGGATTGGGGCTGGACCCATTAGTTTGTGGTTTATATCAACAATTTGGATGAGAATATAAAAGGCATGATCAGTAAGTTTGCAGATAACATGAAAGTAGGTGGTATCGTAAATAGCTAAGATGATTACCACAAATATTACACAGGGTCTTGATCACTTGGGCAAGTGGACTGAGGAATGGCTAATGGAGTTTAATGCAGATAAGTGAGGCATTGCATTTTGGAAAGTCAAACCAGGAAAGGAGCTTCATAGTGAATGGCAGGGCCCTGTGTAGTGTTGTAGAGCAGAGGGATCTGAGTGTCGGTACATAGTTCCTTGAAAGTGGCATCACAGTTAGATAGGGTGGTCAAGAAGACTTTCAGTACATCAGCCTTCATCAGTCAGCATATTGAATATAACAGTTGGGATGTTATGTTACAGATGTAGAAGATGTTCCTGAGGTCGCATTTGGAGTATTGTGTTCAGTTTTGGTCACCCTGATAGAGGAAGGATGCTGTTAAGTTGGAAGAGTGCACAGAAGATTTACGAGGATGTTGTCTGGACATGAGGGCCTGAGCTATAGGGAGAAGTTGAGCAGACTAGGACTGTATTCCTTGGAGCGTAGAAGGACGAGTTTTGAATTTAGAGATATATATGATCATGAGGGGAATAGATAGGGAAGATGCACAGTCTTTTACGCAGGGAATCGAGAACCAGCTGTCATAGGTTTAAGGTGAGAGGGAAAATATTTAATAGGAACCGAGGAGTTATGTGATGGATATATGGAACAAGCTGCCAGAGGCAGTTGAGGCAGGTACTACAACAGTATTTAAAAGACATTTGCTTAGGTACATGGATAGGACAGGTTTAGAACAATATGGGCCAAACGTGGGCAGGTGAGACTAGTGTAGATAGGGCATCATGGTCAACATGGGCAAGTTGGGCCAAAGAGCCCGTTTCCCAGCTGCATGATGACCCTAAGTACTGGAGGCAGGAGACAAACATTTGATTTGCCAAGGCATAGTTGGCCTGAACCATTCTGGTACAGATGAGTATTTGACTGTCTGCATGGTCATGGTGGCCCCTGCAACCTGTTTATGTAATCTAACGCTGTGACACAGGAATAGACCGTTTGTTACTTTACTGAGACTATCAAGCACCCATTACACTAATCCTATTTCGTTCCCCCATTCTAAACCAAAGTACATAGTAAATTTTGATTTCCAACATCTCCCCCCACCGTTTCTAGACCTCACTGTCTCCATCGCAGGTAACAGACTACTGACCGACATCTACTACAAACGCACTGACTCCCTGGACTACACTTCTTCCCACCCTGCATCCTGTAAGGACTATCCCCTGCTCCCAATTCCTCCGTCTACGCCGCATCTGAACCCAGGATGAGGTGCTCCAGACTAGGGCATCGGAGATGTCCTCTTTTCTGCCCTTTTCAACTATAGATGAAGCTCTCACCAGGGTCTCTTCAATACCCCGTAACTCAGCTCTCACTCCCCATCCCACCCATTTGTAACAAGGGCACAGTCCCCCTTGTCCTCACCTTCCACCCTACCAGCCGTCATATACAACACATAATCCTCTGACATTTTCCCCATCTCCAACGGGATCCCACCACTGGCTACATCTTCCCATCTAATCCCCTTTTGGCGTTCTGCAGAGACCACCCTCCATAACTCCTTGGTCAATTCCTCCCTTCCCACCCAAACCACCCCTGGCACTTTTCCTTGCAACCGCAGGAAATGCTACACTTGTCGCTTTACCTCCCCTCTCGACACCATCTAAGGACCCAAGCCGTCTTCCCAGGCGAGGCAGAGGTTCACCTGCACCTCCTCCAACCTCATCTATTGCATCCGCTGTTCCAGGTGTCAGCTGCTCTCCATCGGTGAGACTAAGGTTAGGCTTGGTGATCGCTTCGCCCAACACCTCCGCTCAGTTCGCATTTACCAACCTAATCTCTCGGTGGCTCAGCACTTCAATTCCCCCTAGCATTCCATATTCGACCTTTCTGTCCTGTGCCTCCTCCATGGCCAGAGTGAGTCACACCGCAAATTGAAGGAGCAGCACCTCATATTTCGCTTGGGTAGTTTACACCCTAGCAGTATGAACATTGACTTTTCCAATTTCAGATAGTCGTTGCTTTCTCCCTCCTTCCCCTCCCCTTCCTAGCTCTTCCACAGCCCACTGTCTCCGCCTCTTCCTTTCTTCATCCCTCCCCCCCCAACCCCCACATCAGTCTGAAGAAGGGTCTCGACCTGAAATGTCACCCATTCCTTTGTTCCATAGGTGCTGCCTCACTCGCTGAGATTCTCCAGATTTTATCTACCTAGTAAATTTTGATGGTCACGGGGCAAATGGACGCACGGATAGTATCGCAAGTCAGAAATAAACTCATGTCATTGGATTCAGAAAACAGGAACTCTGTTAGTTGCACCACTGGGCCAGGGACGTGGTTCAGCTGCGGTTTCTCTTTCAGTAAGAATAACGTCAATCTGATCTCAATTCCACTTCCCTGCCAGTTTCCCATAACTGTCTCCTGTGGTCTAAAAATCAGTCTCTGCTTTAAATATACATTGACTCAGCATACACAGCACCCTCTGAGGGACATGATTTCTCCTCTAAATGAACATCACTTCATACTGTGACATTACCACTAACTTCATTTCAAAAGGTGTCAAAGCATGAATTTGTTATCTCAATGGGCCCGCTGCCACTCTGGTATATCTACTGGTGATCTAGCTCAGCCTACTCTCTACCCCACCAGTAGATCTACTGGTGATCTATCTCAGTGCACACTCTGCCACACCAGCAGATCTATTGATGATCAATCAGAGCGTACTCTCCACCACATCTCAACATACTCTGTGCCCCATGGGTAGATCTACTGGTGATCTATCTCTGCCGCACTGGTAGATCCATTGGTGATCAATCTCAGCACGCTCTCTTACCCACCTGTAATCCCCTGGAGATTTACTGGAGACCCCAAGTTTCTTGAACTACTTCAATAATGCTTTTATATTTCCTTTTAAAATCTCCTCAAACACAATCCGTGTCTCCAACTTCTCTTGTCAATTCCTTCCACTGGTTCCGAATGTGATATAATAATTTTTCTGTTATTAATGCAACACTTATTTTGGGCTTCATTTTTCATCTCTCTTCAGTTATTTGTAGATCTACCATTTTAGAAACATAGAAAATAGGTGCAGGAGAAGACCATTCGGCCCTTCGAGCTAGCACCGCCATTCATTGTGATCATGGCTGATCGTCCCCAATCAATAACCCGTGTCTGCCTTCTCCCCATATCCCTTGATTCCACTAGCCCCTAGAGCTCTATCTATCTCATGACTGCGTAGCCGGTCATGACTGCGTAGCCTATGGTCATAGTGCGAACTCCATCATCAAGTTCGCTGGCGACACCACCGTTGTGGGACGTATCACTGATGGGGATGAATCAGAGTATAGAAGAGAGATCGAGCGACTGTCCATATGGTGCCAGCACAATAACCTGGCCCTCAACACCAGCAAAACCAAGGAACTGATTGTGGACTTTGGAAGGAGTAGGATGGAGACCCACAGTCCCGTTTATATCAACGGGTCGATGGTTGAATGGGTCAAGAGCTTCATATTCCTGGGCGTGCACATCTCTGAAGATCTTTCCTGGTCCGAGAACACGGATGCAATTTATTAAGAAAGCACATCAGCGCCTCTACTTCCTGAGAAGATTATGGAGAGTCGGTTTGTCAAGGAGGACTCTCTCTAACTTCTACAGGTGCACTGTAGAGAGCATGCTGACCGGTTGCATCGTGGCTTGGTTCGGCAACTTGAGCGCCCTGGAGAGGAAAAGACTACAAAAAGCAGTAAACACTGCCCAGTCCATCATCGGCTCTGACCTTCCTTCCATCGTGGGGATCTATCGCAGTCGCTGTCTCAAAAAGGTTGGCAGTATCATCAAGGACCCACACCATCCTGGCCACACACTCATCTCCCTGCTACCTTCAGGTAGAAGGTACTGGAGCCTGAAGACTGCAACAACCAAGTTCAGGAATAGCTACTTCCCCACAGCCATCAGGCTATTAAACTTGGCTCGGACAAAACTCTGAACATTAATAGCCCATTATCTGTTATTTGCACTTTACCATTTTATTTATTCATGTGTGTATATATTTATATAACGGTATATGGACACACTGATCTGTTCTGTAGTCATGCCTACTATGTTCTGTGTACATGAGGGGATTGACATATGAGGAAAGGTTAAGTAGGCTGGAACTCTACTCTTTGGAGTTTAGAAGAATGAGAGGCGATCTCATTGAAACATATAAGATCGTGAGGGGCCTTGATCGGGTGGATGCACCGAGGATGTTCCCAATGATCGGGGAAACTAGAACTAGGGGACATAGTTGCAGAATAAGGGGGGGCTCTTTTAAAACTGAGATGAGGAAGAACTTCTTCACCCAGAGGGTGGTTAATTTATGGAATTCACTGCCCCAGGGAGCAGTGGAAGCAGAAACTTTAAATATATTTAAGACTAAAATAGATGGTTTTTTAGCTGCCAAGGGGATAAGGGGCTACGGGGAGAGGGCAGGGATATGGACCTAGGTATGGTTAGTATAGTAAGACCCGAGTGATCTCCTGGACAAGTGTCGATCGCCTGGATTGGGGTCGGAGAGGGATTTCCCGGATTTTTTTTCCCGGATTGGACCTGGGTTTTTATCCGTTTTTTTGCCTCCCCCAGGAGATCACGAGGTTCTTGGGGTGGAGAGGGGTGATAGCGGTAAAAAGGGGAGGGTAGTGTCTTGTGTTCTGTGTCTTGTGTCTACTGTTTGTGGGTAAGTGTGTCTGTTTAGTGTTCAGCCATGAGCGAATGGCGGTGCGGGCTCGACGGACCTGGTGGTCTACTCTCGCACCTACTTTCTATGATTCTATGATTCTATGAAGCAAAGCAAGAATTTCATTGTCCTATCAGGGACACATGACAATAAACTCCCTTGAACTTGATCTTGAACTTGAACTACCCCTTAAATCAATCCAGTGATTTGGCCTCCACTGCCCTCCGTGGCAGGGAATTCCACAAACTCACAACTCTCCGGGTGAAAAAGATGTTTCCCACCAGTCTTAAATGGCCTCCCCTTTATTCTAAGACTGTGCCCCCTGGTTCTGGACTCGCCCAACATTGGGAACATTTTTCCTACATCTAGCTTGTCCAGTCCTTTTATAAGTTTCCATAAGAGCCCCCTCATCCTTCTAAGTGAATACAAGCCTAGTCTTTTCAATCTTTCCTCATATGACAGTTGATTTTGAATGTGGCCTCTATCCCCATTGTGATGTTAATGCTTCCCACCTCTATCTCTGTTACAAATCAGCAGTTGGAGGTACATTTTGCAAAATAGAGAACTTCTTACCTTCACTGACTGCAGTAATCTGCTGACTGTAGGTGTCATCTTCTGCCCACACACTCACAGTGACTTTTGCTCCCACTACACCGTATCCCCAAACAACGGCTCGCGATGGCTGCTGCTGCAATACCATGTGACTGGCATAGTAAGATCCAAAATAAAATCTTGACTCTGAAAAAAGATAAGACAGCATTAAAACGGAAATCCCTCCTTGACAAAGCTGGGATCCAGGACCTGGATCATCACATTTGATTGGTAATTAGTTTGATTTTCAGAGATAGCTTGGGTCAATGTGAAACAGCTATTAATAATACAAAATAGCTAATGATAAACATGAGAGAACAAATAAGATTATCCAAATTTATAAAGACAGTGCAGAACTTCATAAATAACAATGCAAGTGTTAGACAGAGACTGACTTGTTTGGGGACTTTTCTCAGGGGAAATCAGTGGGTCATAAAACATCAATAAATGAGACTTGGAATGGGCACAAGAGGGTCATCAAAGCCATCTGCAAAATCCCTCGTCTCAGGACTCAGCACCCCCTCTGGGCTGGGCGTCAACTTCAGGAAGCAGGGTGGAGTACAAACCCCAGTCTGGATCAATGGAGCTAAAGTGGAGATGGTTGAGATATTCAAAGAGCTTGGTAACTACCGACAACTTGACCTAGTCTAATCACACTCAATCTATGGCCAAGAAAGTACATCAATACCTTTATTTCATCAGAAGTAAGACGATTCAGCATGTCTCCAATGACCCTTACCGTTTCTACAGATGCAGCATAGAAAGGTGCCTATCCAGATACACCACAGCTTGGTTTTGCAGCTGCTCTGCCCAAAACACGAGAAACTGCAGAGTTCTGCACACACCCCAGTCCTTCACACAAACTAGTTCTCTCTCTCTCCCGCCCCTACCAACCACCTTATTGACTCCATCTACACCATGCTGCCTCAAGCCGCCAGCCAACATAATCTGCACTTACTCTGTAAATGTAACTATATTCTGCACTGATTCCTTTCTCATTTTACACTGCCTGTTGTACTCATGTTTATTGTGTGATTACATGTCCACCACCGATTTTCCAGCACCCTTACAGCCTTGCCGTATTATCAGTTTTGCCGGACCAACAGAGGTCCCAGCCTTCGGGGACCACAAAGTCAGCCGCGGAAGTCGGCTATGGGAGCGGAACTACCGGGATCAGCTGGGCCAGAGATACAGAGCCCCCGCCACAGGGGGCATATTTGACCCACTGATTAGCGCAGAAATCCCAATGAGGTTGAGATCGGCCACCGTATCCAGCCCAGGCACTACATTTTCGGAGAGACTTCCGGGTGGGATTTCAAATACACTCTTTTGATTTTGTACAAGTTTAAGGAGGGACCGGACCATCAATTGCTGTGGTGGACCTCATGCATGATAATGGCATGATCTGCCTCAATAAGACCCAAATGTTTTTCACTGCATCCCAGTATATGTGACAATAATAAACCAATACCAATAGCATACCCACCGCTGCAACTCCTATGTTGGTGCAACTCTGTGCCTCATTTAGTTGGCATTTAAATTCAGAAACCATGGTTTGTCTTCAGAAGCATAGACCACAGATTAGGTATAACACTACTGGATCTTAAAGAAACATGTTATCTTTGTTAGTCACCAAAACTTATGTTCCCTCCCAGCTTACTTCATCTATCACACTGGCTATTACCTCAATCTGATCCAGATACGACCTTACTGTCATAGCCTTGCTCTGGGATCAGCTTCCAACACGTGGAGCTATTTTTTACTAGCACAGAAACAGGCCCTTCAGCCTACCGAGTCTGTGCCAACTATCGATCCCCATACACAAGCACCATCCTACACATTAGGGACAATTAAACCAAGGCAATTAACCTACAAACCTGTACGTCTTTGGAGTATGGGAAGAAACCGGAGCTCCCAGAGAAAACCCACGCAGGTCATGTGGAGAATATATAAACTCTGTACAGACAGCAGCCAGCATATCGTTGGGATCGAACCAGGGTCTCTGGTGCTGTAAGACAACTCCACCGTGCCGCCCTTTCATAACACCATCTTTCTCTACTCCTACAACATTGTCCAGAGGGCCTCATTACTCAGTTCATCTATTGCCAAAACCCCATTCATGCCTACGTACTACATAATCTACAACCCTTCCATATCTTGGCTTGCGGTATCTTGCACTATTCAATTCACACACTACTCAGCCTGTGCTGACTGACCACAAATTAACTTTTGGTTAAATAATTTTCTTAATTCTTAAATTCTCAGCCATGTTCTGAAATAACTATAGCCCGCAAACCCTGGACCGTCCTACAGCTCTTCAATCCTCTGATGAGAGTGGCACGGTGTTGCATTTGGCACAATGTGTAGGAGGGAACTGCAGATGCTGGTTTAAAGATGATAAGACACAAAAAGCTGGAGTAACTCAGCGGGACAGGCAGCATCTCAGGTTGTGCCTAAAGAAGGGTCTCGACCCAAAACGTCACCCATTCCTTCTCTCCAAAGATGCTGCCTGTCCCAATGAGTTACTCCAGCACTTTGTGTCTATTTGTAGTTGGTACGGCTGCCTCGCTGCTCCTGTGAGCAGGGTTCAATCGCAAACAATGCGTGGATTTTCTAGCATTCGTTCCGGTGCTCAAGATTCCTTGCACATCTAAGACATCCACTGTTAAATGGAGATAGATTTTGGTGGGGGTTGATCGTAGGAAGAATAAGAATGGGTGAAACATCTTTTGAGGCCTGACGGGGCTGTTTAAATTCTGACTAACTCAATTTCTCCACTTTCTGCCCTTTAGAACTTCTCAGTTTTCTTTGCTTTGCCTCAGGTTTTGAGATTATCTCAAAACCTCTGTTTCAAGTCAAGTTAAGTCAAGTTTATGACTTGATGTACGAGATGTGCAGTGAAATGAAAAGTGGCAATGCTCGCGGACTTTGTGCAAAAAGACAAACAAACAAACAACCAAACAAACTGCACCAGATCAGCCACCTCCTCCCGGTAGGCCTTCTCATCGTTGTCTGAGATCAGGCCCACCACCACAGTGTTCTCCCATTCTTTGCCATAGATTGTCTCCTTAAGTGACTGAATTCACATCTTGTTTAATAACCCTTCAGGGAGATTAGTGAGATCCAGTTCTGGGCATTAAATGCAAACAAGAATGAATACTTGTTGTAAACTACCGATTACTGAAAAGTACATCTAAGTGATTAATCTAAGTGAAACATCTGATGGTTCAGATGATGTAGAATCCTTGTTAGTAGAGTTAAGATACTACAATGGTAAAAACACCCTGATGAGAGTTATCTAAAAGTCTCTGAATAGTAGTCAGGATGTAGGGCACAAATTACATCAGGAAATAGAAAAAGGTAATGTTACACTGATCATCGAGGTAGACTGGGAAAATCAGGTTGGTACAAGAGAAGGAACTTGTAAAATGTTGATGAACAGCTTGTGGTCGAACCCACTATAGCAAAGATAATTCTGGATTTGGTGTTGTGCAATGAACCAGACTTGATTATGGAGCTTAAGGTGAAGGAACCCTGAGAAGCCAATGATCATAATATGATAAAATTCAATCTGCAGTTTGAGAAGGAGTAGCTGAAATCAGATGTCTCAGTATTAATGAGGAGTAAAGGTAACTACAGAGGCATGAGGGAGGAGCTGGCTAAGGTTGAATGGAAGGGGACCAGAGAAGGAATGATGGTAGAGCAGCAATGGCAGGAGTTTCTAGGAGTAATCAGAAAATGCAGGTCCTTTACATCCCAAAGAGGAAGAAACATACCACTGGAGAATGAGGCCACCATGGCTGTCAAAGGACATCAAAGACAGCATAAAAGCAAAAGAGAAGAAATATATCATGGAAAGATTAGTGGGAAGCTTTTAAAAATCAACAGAAGGCATCTAAAACAAACCAATAAGGGGAGAAAAGATAAAATGTGATGGTCAGCTAGCTATTAATACAAATGATACCAAATGTTTTTTCAGATATATAAAGAGCCCAAGAGATGCAAGAGTGGAAATTGGATCGCTGGAAAATAACACTGGAGAAGTAGTAGTGGGGAACACAGAAAATCTTTTTTTGTCTGTCTTCACAGTGGAAAACACCGGCAACATGCAAGAAATTCAGGAGGGTCACAGGGCAGAAGTGAGTGCAGTCGCTATTACTGAGGAGAAAGTGCTTGGGAAGCTGAAAGGGCTGAAGGTGCATAACTCACCTGGACCAGACAGACTACACCCCAGGGGTCAGAATAATTGTTTATGAAGGGAGCGAGGCAAAAGAAAGTAAATTAAAGGCCAGAAGGTACACAAAATTGCTGGAGAAACTCAGCGGGTGCAGCAACATCTAGGAGCGAAGGAAATAGGCAACGTTTCGGCCCGAAACGTTGCCTATTTCCTTCGCTCCTTGATGCTGCTGCACCCGCTGAGTTTCTCCAGCAATTTTGTGTACCTTCGATTTTCCAGCATCTGCAGTTCCTTCTTGAATAAATTAAAGGCCAGTTAGTTTGACTTCTGTGGTTGGTAATTTTTAGAATCATTATTAAGGAAGAGGTTTCAGGGTGCTTGGAAGCACATGATAAAATAACATAAAGTCAGCAGGGCTTTAAGTGGAGATCTTGGCTGACAAATGTGACAGAATTTTTGAGGAATTAACAAGCAGGACAGACAAAGAAGAGTCAGCAGATGCTGTTTACTTAGAGTTTCAGAAGACTATGAGATACCACACATGAGGGTGCTAAACAGGATAGGAATCCATGGTATTAGAGGCAAGGTACTGACATGGATAGAAGATTGGTTGACTGGCAGAAGCTAAAAGTGGGAATAAAGGGGGCCTTTTCTGTTTGGCTGCTGATGACTCGTGGTGTTCCGCAGAGGTCGGTGTTGGGTCCACTACTTTTCACGTTATATGTTAATGATCTGGATGACGGAATTGATGGCTTTGTGGCCAAGTTTGCAGATGATGTGAATGTGGTGGTGCAGGTAGTATTGAGGAAGAGGTTATTGACTCCTGAGCCTGGAGAGGGTTCCTGAGACAAACAATAGACAATAGGTGCAGAAGTAGGCCATTCGGCCCTTCAAGCCAGCACCTCCGTTCACTGTGATCATGGCTGAACATCCACAATCAGTACCCCGTTCCTGCCTTCTCCCCATATCCCTTGACTCCTCTATCTTTAAGAGTTCTATCTAACTCTCTGGCAAGCATCCAGAGAATCGGTTTTCACTGCCTTTTGAGCCACAGATTTGCAACTCTGAGTGAAAAAGTTTCCTCATCTCCATTCTAAATAGCCTGCCCATTATTCTTAAACTGTGGCCCCTGCTTCTGCACTCCCCCAACATGGGGAACATGCAGGGCCAGATTTAGATGAAGAATCACCCGAGGTCGGGGCCTATTTCACTTGTCAGCCATGGTCGTCCCTTTCTCCCCTTAGAATCTTTCTTCCTCCTAGGAATGACCTGATCCTGCACCTTCTGTATTATTCCTAGAAATACCTGCCATTTTTGTTCCACTGTCATCCCTGCTAGTGTATATTTCCAGTCATCTTTGGCCAGCTCCTCACTCATGGCCCCATAGTCCCCTTTATTCAACTGCAACACTGACACCTCCGATCTACCCTTCTCCCTCTCCAATTGTAGATTAAACCTGACCATGTTATGGTCACTGCCTCCTAATGGCTATTAACCTCGAGGTCTTTTATCAAATCCGGTTCATTACATAACACTAAATCCAGAATTGCCTTTTCCTCGATAGGCTCCAATACCTGCAGTCCGCCCTTTCACCCTTTTTTATTTTTATTTTTAGTCCTGTCAAAAAACAAATGTTAGTTGGAGGTCTTTTATGTGGTGGGTGGGAGAGGGGAAGGGGGAATCTTTATTTCTTAGCCCCTACCTGGTCGGAGAGGCGACTTCCTTCCGAGCTGCTTCTGCGCCCCGGGTCGCCGTGCGGTAAGCTCCGGACTGCGGTGACCATAGACTCCAACATCGAGGAGCTGTGGCTGCGGAGCGGCCAGCCGTGGGCGGCGCTGGATTTAAAACATCGCGGAGCCTGGGATCCGGGATCGCGAGAGTCTGAGCTCCAGCGGCCTGAGGACTACGGGTGCCGCAGTCTCCATGGAGGGAGCGGCCGCTCTCTAGACATTTTCTAAGCCGCTGAGGAGTGTTTACCCGACGCCGGAGTTCCAGCTTTCCGGCAAAGAGGGCCTGAAAACATAGGACTGGCTGCAGAGGCCATAAATAGGCCCCGACCTCGGGTGATTCACAGAGGAAGAGGACTTAACTTTTTGTTGCCTTTCCCCACAGTGGAAAATTTTGATTCTGTTGTGGGGGGACGTTCACGTTGAATTCTATAATGTATTATGTAATTTTTCTGATTTTTAATTTTTCTATAGATGTACGGAAACTTTATTATTTCTTTTATTATTTCTTTTTTTTGTAAAGTACTTTGGTTTCAACGCGAGTTGATTTAAACGTGCTATAAAAATAAAATGTACTTACTTACAAGCCGTTCTAAGAATCCATCACAAAGGCACTCTACAAAGTCCCTTTCTTGGTGTCCAGTACATACCTGATTTTCCCAGTCTACCTGCATGTTGCAATCTCCCATATCAACCACAGCATTACTTTTGCTACATGCCAATTTTAACTCCTGATTCAACTTGCGCCCTATGTCCAGGGGGCCTGTAGATTAGGGTCTTTTTACCCTTACAATTCCTTAGTTATATCCATACTGACTCCACATCTCCTGTTCCCGATGTCGTTTGTGCCTACACGCACAACTACTGCCGGCTGTTCACCTTTTCTCTCAAGGATGTTCTGAATTTGGCTCGTGACATCCTGAACCCTGGCACCAGGGAGGCAACAGACCATCCTCGCATCTCGTCTGCCGCCACAGAATCTCCTGTCCGCTCCTCAGACAATGGAGTCATCCACTACTAGGTGCCCGATGTCGGTCTCGCCGGTCGAGTCCCATCTCTAGGATTGGAGCCACCGACATGTCTGCCACTCCGACTGGAATCATCGTCTCCCCAGGCAGTTCCCAAGAGGGCGTACCTGTTTTCATTAGGCACAGCCACCTGGGTCTTCTGCACTCAACGATTTCCACCCTTTCTCTCCGTCACATACCTTGGTTCTTCCCGTATCCTCGGCGTGACTACCTCAATGTAGGTCCTGTCCAGGAAACTCCCATTTTCCCGGATGGCCCTGAGGTCATCCAGCTGCTTCTCCAGTGCCCCAACACGATCCTTTAGGAGCTGAAGCTGGTCGCACTTGCCACAGTTGTGGCAGCCAGAGGCTCCATCCGTGTCCCTGAGTTCCCACATTCTGTAAGGCTCACACTGTCTCATCTGCCCCGACATGTGTTCACTGCATTCCGTCCTCTCGAGCTTCATGCGTAGCCTCCTCTCCTCAGCCTCCTCGCCAAAGACTCTCGAGCCAAAGACTCATACTTTACTCACAAGACTTTCGAGCCAAAGACTCACACTTTACTCACAAGGCCGCTCCCTCACTGCCGTCTTCCTTATATTGACTGATAAATTGCCTAATTTACTAATTTAACAATTTACAAACCAAATTCCTCAGTTTTGAACTGTTTCCCCCCTCTGACTCACTTCTAACTCTCCTCCCACTCGGGCTCCCAAAATCCACGGGAGCTCTGAGTTAAGTCTGTCTGTAAGTCCCCTTTCATCCCCTCCCCCTCTGCCCCACCTGAGCTCGCACCTATTTTTCGCCTTCCCCGCTATCTACTTTCCCTCCTCTGGCTGCACAATTCACACCTGTTCAATCCTTTTGTCTCACACTTTGTTTTTTTCATCTATGGCTTTGTCCAACCATTTGCCTATCGAAAATACCCTTTGCCGATGTTCACCTGCCACTTTGTCCTCATTTCCATCCCTACAATCAGTCTGAAGGTTCACGACCCAAAACATCACTGATCCATGTTTCCCAAGGATGCTGCCTGATCTGCTGATCAAGCACTATTTTTTTGTAAACTAGCATCTGTAGTTCCTTGTTTATACATCCTCCTTTCAGTTTCTTGGAGTCTTGGGCATAACTATTGCACTTCAATAGGCCTGAGAGCTAGCTGCAGCTGGGACTGTAAAATGACGTTAAAACCTGGCAACTTTTGCATATAGATTCAGTGGGCTGATTCTTTGCATTATGTGCTGGACAGGTATTGTAAGGTAATAATCTCACTAATCTATATGCAAAAAAATTCCATTCGTCTGGGACCTCTCCTGTCTCCAGCAATTCTTGAAATACCATTGTCGATGTCTCCACAATCTCTGAAGCCACCTCTTTCAGAAATCTAGGGTGCAGTGACATCCACCTTTAGCCCTTTCAGCTTCCCAAGCACCTTCTCCCTACTAATAGCTACTCCACTAACTTCCACCCAACAACTCTCAGAAATTTCAGGCACGTTGCTGGTTTCTTCCACTGTGAAGACTGTTGCAAAAAAAGTTATTCGACTCCTCTGCCATTTCTTTATTCCCCATTATCACTTCCCCAGCACACTCTCCAGCGGTCCAACGTCCACTCTTGCCTCTTTCCTATTCTTTATATAACTGAAGAAACTCTTGCTATCCTTTTTTATATTATTGGACAGCTTACCTTCGTATTTCATCTTTTCTCCCGTGTTGCCTTTTTAGTTACCTTCTGTTGTTCTTTAAAAGCTTCCCAATCCTCTGGCTTCCCACTAATTTTGCTATGTTATACACCTTCTCTTTTAGTTTTATACTTTATACTTTAGTCTTACCTTGTCAGCCACAGTTGCCTCTTTATCCCCCTAGAATCTTTCTTCCTCTTCGGAGTTAAAAGATCCTGCATCTTCCAGATTATTCCCAGAAATTCCTGTCATTGCTGTTCCACGACTCCCCTGCTAGGGTCCCTTTCCAGTCAATTTTGGTCAACTCCTCCCTCATCCCTTTGCTCAGCTACAATACCGACACATCCCATTGCACCTTCTTCCCCTCTCAAATTGCAGATTAAAACATATCATGTTGTGGTCACTACCTCCTAATGGTTCATTTATCTCGAGTTCCTTTATCAAATCTGGTTTGTTACACAACACTAAATCTAGAATTGCCTTCTCCCTGGTAGGCTCCACTATGATAATAATAATAAATGTATTTGTATAGCACATTTAAAAACTCACGTTGACCAAAGTGCTTCACATCAGTGCAGGTACTAATTTGATGAATATAACGGTAGACAGACCCAACAATATATACATAACCTGTTTACAGCGCCCCCTCAGAGGGACTCAAAAACGCCAGGGAGTAGAAATAGGTTTTGAGTCGTGACTTAAAGGAGTCGATGGAGGGAGCAGTTCTGATGAGGAGCGGGATGGTATTCCACAGTCTAGGTGCTGCAACTGCAAAAGCGCGGTCACCCCTGTGCTTAAACCTAGACTGCGGGATAGTCAGTGGCCCCAAGTCGGCCAAACTGACGGACCTGGAGGTAGAATGGTGGGTTTGAAGATTTTTGATATCGGTGGGGGGGGGGGGGGGACGGGGACACAAGCCCGTTAAGGGCTTTGTATACATATAAGAGGAGCTTGAAGTTGATTCTGTACCATACTGGGAGCCAGTGGAGAGAGGCCAGGATAGGGATGATGTGATCCTTTTTATGGGTACCCGTCAGAAGGCTTGCTGCGGCGTGTTGGACCAATTGCACGCAGGAGAGGGATGATTGGTTGATGCCAGTGTATAGGGAGTAGTCGAGGCGGGAGAAGATGAATGCGTGGATGATTTTTTTTCAACATCGTCGAATTTGAGGAATGATTTGACTTTAGCTATTGTACGAAGCTGGAAGAAACCAGCTTTTACCACAGTTGACTTGCTTGTTAAACTTTAATGCGGAGTCAAATATCACGGCAAGGTTTTTGACTTGCGGTTTGACTAAGGAGGTTAGGCTTCCAAGGCTGCCTGCTAACATTTTGATGGAGTCGGAGGGGCTGAGGATGACCTCAGACCTGCTCTCGTTAAGTTGGAGGAAGTTCTGAGCCATCCAGCATTTTAAATCATCGAGGGAGTACATGAGGCTGTTTAAATTAGACCGGTTGTTTGGTTTCAGGGTGAGATAGAGCTGTGTATCATCTGCATGGCAGTGGAAAGAAATGCCATGCCTTTGGATGACTTGGCCGAGGGGGAGCATATACAGAGAGAAGAGAATGGGGCCTAGGATGGAGCCTTGTGGAACCCTGCAGAAAAGGCTAGCTGGGGAAGAGAAAGAATTGCCTATGTTAGTAGAGAAACTCCTAACTTTAGGTAGGACACGAACAAGCTCAGGGCAGTGCGTTCAACACCAACCCCGTACCGGAGACGGTCAATTAGGACGGTCACTGTATCAAACGCCACGCGGAGGTCGAGAAGGAGCAGGATTGCACAGTCACCGGAGATGGCGAGAAGCAGGCCCTTATGTACCTTCAACAAGGCAGACTCTGTGCTGTGGTGGGCCCTGAAACCTGATTGGAAACTTTCCAGGATGGAATTTTGGTGTACATAAGGCATTAGTTGGTCTAGAATTACCTTTTCTAAGACTTTTGAGAGGAAAGGCAGTTTGGAAATAGGTCTGTAGTTACTAGGCAAGGTGGGGTCTAGGTTAGGCTTTTTCAGGAGTGGCTGGACCACCACGTGCTTGAAACAGGTTCTTCTTCTTCTTTCGTGTGGCGTGCACAGCCTAAAGTTGTTGGACAACTTGTTCTATTTGATCTTCCCTTTGTGCACGTCGAGTTGATTAAACAGGGCAGACCACGTGAAGGTTGCAATCTTCCACCCCCTTGAAACAGGTTGGAACAGCGCCAGTGGCCAGAGAACTGTTGATGATAGAGAGGATACTGGGACCGACTATTGCAAAGACATTCTTCAGAAGGACAGTGAGAACAACATCAAGGGGGCAGGTTGCAGGTTTCATAGTGGAGACAAGCTTTACAAGGAAAGATAGAGTAAAGGGTCGGAAGCAGTCGAATTTAGAAGAACAGACCAAAGAGACAGCTAGGTCACGGGTGGGAGGGGAAACTTTACTGGTGAATGTTGGATTGAAAATCTAGGTAGCTGTGCCTCATGGTCACCCCGACTGGCACAGTAAATTGCAGCTCAAAAACTGGCCGTTTTCGATGTTTTTAACGGGTGGGAAAGTGCGTGTTTTCCCATTCACTAACATGTACTGGATGTATAGCATGTCCTCCACTTGAGATTTTCGGTCACGTGGGTGCGGATCTACGCTCCAGTGACCTTTCGTGAAATCACCCTATAAAGTAGAGAATTCTTTGCACTTGGCAGGGGACCCAGCTAAGCTGGTACTGGGGACGGGACATATGAGAGAGGTAATAGTACTAAATAGGACCTTGGAATTTTGAGCGTTTTTGGAAATAAGGTCAGACTTTACTGCTTCCTGATATTTGAGAAGATTGTTTCTCAAAAATTCAAAGGAAATTTTGAAGCATCACATTTATACTTCGGTTCCAAGTTATTCTAAGATTCCATCTCGGAAGCACTCTACAAATACCTGCATATTGTCAAGTCAAGTCAAGTCAAGTTTATTTGTCACATACACATACGAGATGTGCAGTGAAATGAAAGTGGCAATGCTCTCGGACTTTTGTGCAAAAGACAAACAACAAAACAAATTATAAACACAATCATAACACACATATTCTTTAATCATAACACACAAATCTCCCATGACCTTTTTAACATGCCAATTTTATCTCCCAATGTAACTTCCGCCTTATATTAGGTATGTTACAAAACCTACCTGAATCGTTATTGGGAATCTGCCCTCAGCCATGTCCGCGATTTTGGCGCTGTTTGGAGGGGGCGGGTTTAAAACGCGATTTTTACTAGGCTGTTCTAATCGCAGATGTTCAGCCTAGTAAATCATTAACGAAAAATCGCTGCAAGACCCGGTCGCAAAAGGTATTATTAGTTTTATAGGCCTCGATAATATAGTTATAATAGTTTTAAAATTACTGTCTCACTCCGCAACCTCTCGCAGTCCCAGGGTTTTATAAAGCAAACAATTAAAGGTATGTACCTTATTTTTACATTAAATGGGGCTTATATATAACCCTGTATATCAAGTTATCTATAGCGAGTAGTTCATTTTGGGCTTTTTATATCCCGCAGTATTTTTCTCGGCATTTGAGGGCACTAATCCAGCGCGATGCGAACGTTCTAAACCAGCGCGTTCACATGAACCCCACTAGAAAGCCGATTTAAATGGGCATTTATTTACAGCAATTGAACACTAAATTCCTTCCATTTGGCCTATAAATTAATGTAAATTAGATATAAAAATCATGTTATATTGTGAATTATTTGTGAATAATCTTTGGACACTTAGGCTATTTAAAAATGTTAATCTTTCCTTAAGAAATGGGCTTTTGACTCCAAGATCACAGCTTTTTTGTAATGTCCATTGAAAATCAATAGGGAACAATATGCTAATTTCCGAGTATGAAAATGGCCATAACTTTTTTAATACTTGAGATATGAAAGTGAATTTGGTGTCAAATTAAACTTATTGTTATGCTTTATCTGATGGGATAAATTGCAGACTTGATTTTTAAAATCTCAAAACTTTGTAACATTGCTACTTATATCCTGGCTACTGTTTGGGGTCCTGTAAATAACTCCTATTCGGATCCTTTTACCCTTTTAATTTTTCAGCTTTACACATAATGCCTCTACATCCTTCCTGCACCCCGTCTCACCATCGTTCACGATTCAGTGGTGTTATCTGCAGACCTGTGGACGGAGTAAGACCCGAATGTGTAAAGGGAGTACATTATTTCGGGACACTGGGAGCGGAGCTTTGCGGGGACAACATTGAGTTATCCAGCTCTGCATCTCTGAGCTCCTCATTTCATCATCTGTCTCATGTCACAACGCAACAGTCAACACTTCCACACGCTGCCGCCGTGCTCATTCACAAGGGTCCCGACCCGAGTTGTCGCCTGTCCATGCCCGGCGCCGAGCTCTGCCCTTCCCTCACCCACCGTTACCTGCACCATGTCCACCGCAGACCCACAGCATCACCAGAGCGAAGCCCAGGGACCAACGCACAGCCCACGCCATGGCCGTCAACTGCCGTCCCCAAGATGCCGCCAAAGATTCTAGTCACGCTCACATGATCACCTCGAGCATCTTTGCTCACGGCCCCGCCTGTCACTCAGAGCCAGGCCCCGCCTGTCACTCAGAGCCAGGCCCCGCCTGTCACTCAGAGCCAGGCCCCGCCTGTCACTCAGAGCCAGGCCCCGCCTGTCACTCAGAGCCAGGCCCCGCTTGTCACTCAGAGCCAGGCCCCGCCCTCAGTCTGGCCCCTTCACAATGGTTTAGTTCCTTCGGGAGTTTGTGTTTACTCAAGATTAGGTTCAGCTTTATTATTGTCACCTATACTGAACTACAGTGAAAAACGTTATCTTCCATACTATTCAATCAAATCAGGTAATACTATACATAAATACAATCATACCAACTCAAGTCCCTCACTTTCCAAAGATAATTTGATGGATTTTTTCCAGAAAAGGGAAGAAGCGGCCCATTTTATTCCTTACCTTTTATATTTTTATCCAAAATGGGCAACCTTCTTAATATATAAATGATATGATATATGATATGCCATTTATTGTCACTATACATGTACAGTGAAACTGAAAGCTGCTCGTACTCAGTGCATACATACAATTTAGCACAAAAAACAAGAAACAGAAAAAACAAAAAACGGAAGGGAGATGGGGGGGGGGGGGGGGGAATAGGTGCACAAATTCTGCGGCGCTACATACATATATACATATATACAGATGGAAGTCCGTGTTGGGCGGTGTAGTCAGTGCATGTGTGAATTTGAATTTATAGTAGATATAATTCTCGGAAAGCAACTATTCCTGAGTCTGTTTGTCCTGGATTTGATGCACCTATAGCGCCTTCCAGAGGGCAGCAGGTCGAACAGTCCAAACGCAGGATGGGAGCTGTCTTTGATGATCTTCTTTGCCCTGCTAAGGCAGCGGGAGGTGTAGATGTCCATCAGGGAGGGGAGAGGGCAGCCAATGATCCTCTGCGCTGTCCTGGTTACCCTCTGAAGCCTCTCCCTGTCTGCCATGGTGCAGCTGCCATACCATGCTGTAATGCAGTATGTCAGCAGGCTCTCGATGGACGAGCGGTAGAAGGTCAGCAGCAGGTTAGAGTCCAGGTTGTGCTTCCTGAGGACCCTCAGGAAGTGCAGCCGCTGCTGAGCCTTCTTGATGACCGCTGTCGTGTTGTCCGTCCAGGAGATGTCAGCAGCGATATGGACGCCGAGAAACCGGAAGGTGTTGACCCTCTCCACACACTCGCCGTTGATGTGTAGGGGGGCTAAGTCGGTGCTGTGCCTCCTGAAGTCGACAATGAGCTCTTTTGTTTTCCTGGTGTTCAGAGCCAGATTGTTTTCTGAGCACCAGGTTGTCAACTTCAGGACTTCCTCTCTGTAGGCTGCCTCGTCTCCCCTCGAAATAAGTCCGACCACAGTAGTGTCGTCAGCAAATTTGACGATGCGGTTGTTGTTGTGGGCCGGACTACAGTCGTAGGTGTAGAGACAGTATAAGAGGGGGCTTAGCACACAGCCCTGTGGGGAACCGGTACTCAACCTGCGAGTGGAGGAGAGGTGGAAACCGAGTCTCACAGTCTGGGGCCCGTTGGTGAGGAAATCCTTTATCCAGGCACATGTGACAAGATACAAAACCACTCGGATATTGCAGTTGTAGACCAGCTACAAAAATCAAGTGCCACAATTGTTTTACATTATGGAAAAAAAAATCTATCCTTTCCTTAATTATTTTTTGTTGATGTTTATTTTTAACGGCCGCGGGACTTGCCATCGCCCGCGGGACTTGCCATCGCCTGCCGGGGGCTTTAACATCGGGAGAAGAATGGAACACGGGTGATACAAGACTTTGCCTTCCATCTCAGTGAGGAGGAGATTCACTGTGATGGACGTTTGTGTAAATTGTGTTGGTGTGTGTCTTGGCGCGTTTCTTGTTGTATGACTGCAGGACCTAAATTTCACTTGAGGTTCAAATGACAATAAATAAATTGTATTATGTATTGTATTGTATTTAAATTCTGTGTTTGTATATACAAGATACAAGATACATTTGAGATGAAATGAGATACAATATACAAGATACATTTATTCGTCACATGTGCCAGATGGCACAGTGAAATGAGATAACCATACAACTCAATAAAAATAAAGAACACAACACACGATAGAATTCAACATAAAAACATAAAAACAAATTTTCCCACTGTGAGGGAAGGCACCAAAGTCAGTCTCTTCCTCCAATGTTCCTCAATGTTCACCCGTGGTCGGTGCATCCCCGAGCCCTCCGCAGTCGCTGCTACGGGCGGCCCGATGTTCAGGCTCGCACCGCCGGGGTGATGTAAGTCCGACGTCGGGGCTGGGGGACGTCCTCAGCGGCCTGGACAACAGAGTCGGCCACCTCCTACCAGAGGCTCCCAAAGTCCGCAAGCCACGCCGGGAGGAGCCTCATGCTGGCGGCCCTCTGCAAGGAGCCCCAGGACTCCGCGATGTCGGTCAGTGCCGCCCGCGTTGGAAGCTCTCCCAAACCGCAGCTCCACGATGTTGGAGCAGCGGCCCAACGCTCCAGAACTCCATACGGCGACCCAGGTAGGCATCGCCCGCTCCGTGGTGAATTCAGCACTGCGCCGCCGTTGTTGCAGCTCTGGTCCAGTTCCCGGTACCCGGCAGGAAAGGCTGCTCCAATCCAGCTGGTAGGCCACGAGGTGGGGGGCGAGGATGCGACTCGGAGAAATAGTGGCGTCCCCGCCAGGAAGCGACTAGGAAACAGTTTCCCCCTTACCCTGCCCCCCTCCCCCACATAGAAAAGTTAAAGTTTCCCCCCAAAACAGACATTAAACTATTAGCTCAAATGCCTTCTTCAAACAATGCTGGTTAAAAAAAAAGTATTTTGAAGAGGATTATGCCAGAGAGGACTTCGTCAAAGAGGACTCCGTCAGAGAGGACTCCGTCAGAGAGGACTACGTCAAGAGTCAAGAGAGTTTTATTATCATATGCTAGACCAAGTTGGACCTATTGGGCCCCGTCCTCCAACACAATAATCCACCACTCGCCCATTCCCCCAACGCAACCCGTTTCTACCACTCGTTCCTCCAACGCAATATACCAGCACTCACCCATAGCCCCCACGGGAGGCCTGGTCCCCCAATGCAACCCGTTCCCCAAAGTAAGATTCCACCACTCACCCATTCCCCGAACGCAATCTGTTCCCCCAATGCAATATTCCACCACTCACCCATAGCCCCCAGCTGTCTTTAAAAAAAAACAGCATTTGCACTAAGATTTAATGTGATGTAAGTGCCACCGACAAGGCCATATTTTGTTATCCAAATCTAACAAAGGGGGGTTGTGGGGAGGATGTGAGGTTGTGGGGTGTGTGGGCAGGGGGGTGCCAGGGGAGAGTTGTGTGGGTGGGGGTGTGAGATTGTGGAGGGAGCGCGGGGTTGTGGGGGGTGTGTGGGCGCGGGGTTGTGGGGGATGGAGGGAGTGGGGGGGGGGGTGTGTGTGGGCAGGTAGGGGTTGTGGGGGGATATGTGTGGGGGGGGGGGGTGTGGGGGAGAAGGGTGTGTGGATGGGGGGGTTTGTGGGGGAGAGGGATGTGTTGGAGGGAGGGGTGTGTGGGGGGGGAGGGGTATGTGTGGGCAGGGGGGGTGTGAGGTTGAGGGGGGTGTGAGGTTGAGGGGTGTGTGGGTGGGGGGGTTGTGGGGAGGGGTGTGTGGGTGGGGGGGGTTGTGGAGAGGGGTGTGTGGGAGAGGGGTGTGTGTGGGCAGGGGGAGGGTTGTGAGGGGTGTGTGGATGGAGGGTTGTCTGGGAGGGAGGGTTGTGTGGGGGGGGGTTGTGAGGGGGAGGGGTGTGGGGGCGGGGGGACAGATGTGGGGTCAGGGGGGAGAGAGCTCGGAGAAAAGACGGGAAGAGCCATGGGGGAGAGTATCATGGGGATGGGGTCAGGAGCCAGCCGGGAAAGGGTTGGGGTGCGATGGGGACTCACAGCAGGCGCTGGTCACTTCGCTGGTCGCTTCGCTGGTCACTGGTCACTTTGCGGGTCGCTGGTCATTCTCCTCCACCAGGATCAGAGTCTCTGCTTTCCGTTTGGCGACATCGGTGCCAACTCTGACTACTCTCTGGCTGGGCTGGACCGGGTCAGGCCGGGTCGGGCAGTTTCCGATACCTCCCTCCGTAAATTGTGTCCGGTTGGAGACCTCCGCCAGCCACCCAGAGCCTCCCACAGCTGCAGTAAAGACGCAATGGCGCAGGAAGGGGTGGACCATCCCGTGGAGTGACAGTGGAAGGGACCAATCCGCGCTTTGCTGAATGGCAGGAGAAGCAATCAATCTGCGGAGGGTGCGGGGGGTTTATGGTCGTCGCAGGCGCAACTCACACTCTGCTCACACACAGAGAGAGAGGGGGAGAGGGGGAGAGAGGGGGAGAGGGGGGAGAGGGGGGAGAGGGGGAGAGGGGGAGAGGGGGGGGGAGAGAGAGAGGATGGAAGAGTAGATAGATATAGAAGATAGATAGACAGACAGACAGATAGAGAGATAGTAGGCATGTTACAAAACTTACCTTCAGTGGCGCTGCAATTCTGCCACTGGCCGTGTGCTCGACTTTGGTGCCTTTGAGAAGGGGGAGGGTTTAAAATGCCGTTTCCTCCAGCCTGTTGAAATCGATCTTTGTCAGGCTGTTTAGCTGCTGAAGAAAAATTGCTCCGACATCCGTTTTATCAAGTTTTTTAAAAACAGCACTGGATAATTTAATAGCAGGAATAAAATAAAAATCGTCTTCTAAAGCCGTCAACGCCAACAACGGGGCGGATCTCACATAGGAGACAAAGCAAGGTAAACCGTTTATTTTTACATATAAACGTGCTTCTTAGGATGCCTTTAATCAAAATTTCATGTTGCGAAAATGTGATTTAGGTCCCATACGAACCGGCAGTGTTTTCCCTGCCAATATGGGGTTTAAATTCGCAGCAAATACAATGTTCCAATCGATCGCGTTCCACAAAATCCCACTGGCAAGATGATTTGAATGGACATTAATTTACGGGAATTAAACACTAAATTCATTCAATTTGGCCTATAAATTCATGACAATGAGATTTAAAAATCGTTATACAGGTGCACAAACTTTTATCCGAAAGCCTTGGGACCAGACACTTGTCGGATTTCGGACATTTTCGGATTTCCGAATGGAAGATTTTTAGCGTAGATTAGGTAGGAAGCGCGGGTGGCTTGAAAAGTCTGGAGCGGCTGCCTCCTCCCCGGAGACCGGGGAATCATTGTAAATCATTGCATAAATGTTAGTCAGTTAGTTTGGAGGGATTTTATGTGGTGGTGGTGGGGTGGGTGGGTGAAGGGGGAAACTTTAATTCTTAGTCCCCTACCTGCTCGGCGACTCCCAACATCGCGGAGGTGGGGGCTCCGTCCGGCCGCGGGCGGCGCCGGTTGTAGCTCCGACCCCGGCAACTCGACCCCTGGCTGCGCGGCGCTCCAAATCCAGCGCCGCCCGCAGTCCCAGCTCCGCGAACGTTGGGAGAAGGCGGCCTCCGCGCCCTGTAGCTTACCGCACAGCGACCCGGTAAGGCATTACCCGCTTCCCGCTGGTATCCCAGCGCTGCGACGCCGCCGACTCCCAACATTTGCGGAGCCTCGCAGCCAGGGGTAGAGTTGTCGGGGTCGGAGCTACAATCGGCGCCACCCGCAGCCCCAGCGGAGCTTACTGCACGGCGACCCGGTAAGGCATTGACCGCTCCCCCGCCTCTCCGACCAGGTAGGGGACTAAGAATTAAAGTTTACCCCTTCAAACCCCCCCCCCTCCCCCCCTCACATAAAAGTCCTCCAAACTAACTGACTAACATTTAAGCAATGATTTACAGATGTTTAAGTGTCTCACCGGTCTCCGGGGAGGAGGCAGCCGCTACAGTAGTACAGACCTGGGTTGACCGTGGGTCGTTTCGGGTCAAGTTTGGCGCCAAACGCGAGCTTTGGTGTGCAGACGACATCCTGGAAAAAATGGCCGGTTTTCGGAGTTTTTCGGTTTCCGGAACACCGGATAAAAGGTTGTGCACCTGTATTGTGAATTCTTGTGTGAATGTTATTTGGACACTTAGGCTATTTAAAAATGTTAACCTTGTGGCGGCTCCCAAGGGTCGACGCTCCATTGTCGTCATGATGGAGAAAGAAGAAAGCCGTACCTCCTCACAGGCCGGCCAGGCCGTGTCTCTGGACGCGGTCTCGGTAAAATTGCCCAACTTCTGGACCACCCGGCCGCACCTCTGGTTCCAGCAGGCGGAGGCCCAGTTCAACCTGCGGGGTATCACGGTCGATGCCTACTGCTTCTATTACCTGGTGGGTGCCCCCGACCAGGACACGGCCGAGGAGGTCACGGACTTCCTCCCAGCCCCCCCGGACACCGATAAATATCTCGGCCTTAAGGAGCTCCTGCTCCAGATTTATGGACTTAGCAGGATGGAGCGTGCTGCTGGGCTCCTTCATATGGAGGGCCTAGGTGACCGACGGCCATCTAGCCTCCTAAAGGAGATGGTTGCTCTCCTGGATGGGCACACGCCGTGCCTGATGTTCGAGTACACCTACCTCCATCTGCGGCCGGCCTACATCCGCCTTCAGCTAACGGACGCCTCCTTCGCCGACATCAGGGCCCTCGGGAGGTGCGCCGAGGCGCTGTGGATGGCGCGCCCTGATGACGTCAATGCGCTGGCCGTCAGCAGCCACGGGGACGCACTGAGGACGACGCTGCGCCATCGTAGCTGTCGAACCCCTCGGCACGGGAGTGGTTCAGTCCGGAGGCGGCCTTTAACCAGGGGGTTTAAAGGCAGGGGTTTGGGTGCCAGCTTTCTCTCGTTTGGACCTCCCTACAACCGGGAGGAACATAATTAAAGGTGCCTCTCAAAATACTTGACTCCTCTCTTCCTTTTTGAGACCCACGCACCACAACCTTTTCTTGAGAAATGGATAGATGTTTAGATCTAGTCATTGAATTTTGTAATTAGGTAACTAACTAATTATATGCTTTAATTTCAGGTCATCCAAGTAAGATTGTTTCATATTTGTTTCAGAATGCTTCAAACGATAATAACTGAACATTTCATTCAGTTCTCTTAATTTTTAAGAAAGTTATGGACTTTTGACTGTCCTTGATCACAGCTTTTGAGTTAAGTCAATGGAAAAGCAATAGGGAACAAGGTGCGAATTTCCAAGTATGAAAATGGCCATAACTTTTTTAATACTGAAGATATGAAAGTGAATTAGGTGTCAAATTAAACTTCTTTTCATGCTTTATCTGGTGGCATAAATTGCAGACTTGATTTTTCAAATCTCAAAATGTTGTAACATTGCTAATGGAAGTATAGATAGAAGATATAGATAGACTGGACCAAGTCAGACACGTTGGGCCCCATCACCAATGCAATAATTCACCACTCACCCATTCCCCCACACAGCGGGGGAGGGGGAAGGTTTCTGGAGAGGGCTGTCGGGGGCTGGGGGCCGGTGGCCTGAGGTGGGGGAGGAGCGTCCTACAGCAGTGGGTGGGGGACGGCTTCAGGCGGAGACTGTTGGGGGCCTGTGTGTGGGGGGGAGCATCCTGCAGCTGGGGAGGGGGACGGCTTCAGGCGGGGGCTGTCGGGTGGTGAGGGAGAGGATCGTCCTGGACTCACTCCATCCCCCCTCAACGCCCCCCTCCCATCCACTCTTAGTGGCTCTCCGGCGGCGCAGACATTCCCTCCCATTGGGTTCTCATTGTGACATAGAACACGCAGGTATTACTGCACAGGTACAGCTGACGGGAACGGCAAGTGGAAATGGAATTTATTAAAGCCTAAAATGTGAATAACTTAAAATATATTAACAATTTAAATGTTAAAGATGAGATTCAGTCCATTCTTTCTTGTTGCGTCTCGTGTTGCGTTCTGCATCCGGGGGAGGGGAAAGGCTTGAGGCGGGGGCTGTCGGGTGCCGGTGGGGTCGGGGCGGAGCATCCTGCAGCCGGCGGTGGTTGACGGCTTCAGGCGGGGGCTACCGTGGCCTATTGGTGTAATGGCCTACCACTGCCATGGCTGAGGCCTGTCGCTGTTGTGGCCTATTGCTGCCGCTCCCCGCCGGCTTCAGGCGGGGACTGGTGGGGAGCATCCTGCAGCCGGGGCCGGGGATGGCTTCAGGTGGGGGCCGGCGGGAGGGATGTGTGGGCAGGTGGGTGTCGGTGGGGGGGGAGTGTGTGGGTGTGGGGGTTGTGTGGGGGGTTGTGTGGGTGGGGGGGGGGATTGGATGGGTGGGGGGGGGGGGGGGGGGGGGTGTGGTGGGGGGGGTGTGGGCAGGTGGGTGTCGGTGGTGGGGGGAGTGTGTGGGCTGGGAGGTGGGGAGGTGGTGTGTGTGGGTGGGGAGGTGGTTGGTGGGGGGGGGATTGTGTGGGCGGGGGGATGGGGGCGGGGGGGTTGTGGGGGGGTGTGGTGTGCGGGCGGGGGGAGAGATCTCGAAGAAAAGATGTGGGTTTTGGGGAGAGGGGGGTATCACGGGGAGGGGGGCAGGAGCCAGCGAGGGGGACCAGAGGGGGAAGGGAAGGGGCTGGAGCTAACAGTGCGACAGGGTCGCTGGTCGCTCTCCTCCGCCGGGATCAGATTCCGTTTGCCGACATTTTCTGCGCTGGGCTGGGCCATTTCCGGTCATTCCAAAAATTGTGTATGGTTGAAAACCTCCGCCGGCCATTCTCTGCTCCAGTAAAGATGCGATGGCGCAGGTCGGGGCGGACCATCCCGTGGAGTGACAGGAGAAAAGACCAATCCACGCTATCGCATACCGTTTTTGCGCAACTAGAATGACCGCGCAAACTGGAAGATAACAAGATCAGAACTATAGTTATGTATAGATGGCAATAGCTGTGGCCCTCCAACCACTCACGACCCGGGACACGGCCCCTAGGCAGAACCGGGTTGCTGACCCCTGACCTAGGGTTTTGGCGAAGGTACAAAAAGACAAGAGAGAGAGAGAGAGACAGAGAGAGGGAGAGGGAGAGGGAGAGGGAGAGGGAGAGCCCAGATAGAACAATGAAATTCTTACTTAGAGAGGACTCAGTCAGAGAGGACTACGTCAGAGAAGCTTCCCTTCCAACATCGGATTCGCTGCATGACCCGTAATTAAGAGAGTGTTAGCAGCACTAGCTACAAAGAAATGCATGGGCCTCAGTCAAATAATCCTGACATACAGTGATCCCTGGAGAAGTTTCGGGAGCTAAGCAGTAAACCAAAAAAGGAAAACAGAAGGGCAAAAAGGGGCTAGGAGATACCTCTGGCGGGTAGCATTAAGGACAATCCCAAAATATTTTATAAATACACTAGACTAAGTGGGACCTATTGGGTCCCATGTTAACTCGCGAGGGCTGGTCGCCCAACGCAATATTCCACCTCTCCATCAATTCCAATATTGGTGGCCAGTGGGGGGGGGGGGGTGTTCTGGAGCGCCAGTATGGATGTTGTGGGCTGAAGGGGCTAGTTCCCAGAGGGCTATTATGGACATTGTGGGCTGAATGGATTCTTGAGCTGGCAGCTCAGTCACTCAGGCCTGGTGGGCTGGCAGCTCAGAAAGCTCAGAAACAGCCAGAAATTCTGCCCAAAACAGATGAGAGACTCTGTGAGAGAGAAAGAGGAGAGGGTGGAGAATCAATTTTAGACATTTTCATGTTTTTCTGCAGATCATAGCTATGAAGGAGGAAAGTCGATCCTGGCCTGGATCTAACAGGGAGCCAATGAAGGGAGGGAGAAAAATACAGGGGTGAGATTTAATACTTGCAGGGGGAATACTTACTGATGGGCCGAAGGGACTCCTCCTGAGCTAGTACAGGCCTGATGTGCCGAAGGAGCTATTTAAAATATATATTTGCGTGAAATCTCAGTGAAAGGCACTTTTGCTGGACTTTTCCTGGCCTGGCACGGGTCTTTCAGGCTAAAATGCTCCTCCTGGGCTAATACGGGCATTTTGGGCAAAAGGGGCTGGTTTCTCGGCTAATAGGGGCCTTGCGTGCCAAAATTAGTGCTTTCAGTCAGGCCAAATTTCTCATTTCATTTCATTCTCATTTCAATTTCAAGCACAGGCCAGGCCAAACAACTCGTTTTATTTCCATTTCAAGCACAGGGCAGGCCAAACAACTCATTTCATTTTAATTTCATTTTAATTTCATTTCCATTTCCATTTCCATTGCAGGTTCAAGAACAGGGCAGTTCAAACCATGCATTTCATTTTCATTTCATTTCTTTTCCATTGCAGTTTCAAACACAGGGCAGGCCAAACAACTCATTGCATTTTCAATTCATTTCTATTTCCATTGCAGTTTCAAGCACAGGGCAGGCCAAACTGCACATTGTATTTTCATTTCATTTCTATTTCCATTGCAGTTTCAAGCACAGGGCAGACCAAACAACTCATTGCATTTTCATTTCATTTCCATTTCCATTGCAGTTTCAAGCACAGGGCAGGCCAAACAACTAATTGCATTTTAATTTAATTTCCATTTCCATTTCCATTGCAGTTTCAACCACAGGGCAGTTCAAACCATGCATTTCATTTTCATTTCATTTCATTTCCATTTCCATTGCAGTTTCAAGCACAAGGCAGGCCAAACTGCACATTGTATTTTCATTTCATTTCTATTTCCATTGCAGTTTCAAGCACAGGGCAGACCAAACAACTCATTGCATTTTCATTTTCATTAGGGGCTAACAAATTCCATTTTCATTAGGGGCTAATACATTGCAGACTCACAGTTAGTTGATTCACAGCTTCGAATCACAGTCGTGCTCTCTCCCTCGCGATCTTCCAGAGTGACTGACTTAACATAGAAACATAGAAATTAGGTGCAGGAGTAGGCCATTCGGCCCTTCGAGCCTGCACCGCCATTCAATATGATCATGGCTGATCATCCAACTCAGTATCCTGTACCTGCCTTCTCTCCATACCCCCTGATCCCCTTAGCCAAAAGGGCCACATCTAACTCCCTCTTAAATATAGCCAATGAACTGGCCTCAACTACCCTCTGTGGCAGAGAGTTCCAGAGATTCACCACTCGCTGTGTGAAAAAAGTTCTTCTCATCTCGGTTTTAAAGGATTTCCCCCTTATCCTTAAGCTGTGACCCCTTGTCCTGGACTTCCCCAACATCGGGAACAATCTTCCTGCATCTAGCCTGTCCAACCCCTTAAGAATTTTGTAAGTTTCTATAAGATCCCCTCTCAATCTTCTAAATTCTAGAGAGTAGACTTACATCTACTTCTTCTTCTATGTAGTGTTTTTTGGCAGTTGGCAAACTTTTTTTGGTGCATTACCACCACCAACTGGCATGGAGTGTGGATCAAACAACACCATTACATATACTAATAAGCTATATCCTTCTGAACAAATTGGTTACCCTAAGAAAAAGCAACAGGATTTGATAGCACTTATATGAACTCCCTTGCAAAATATCTATCAAATCAAATTGTACTCTTTCTTTTCTGAACTGCTCACTCATCCGTCCTCTCTCCTCCTCATACCTCTCACAATGTACAATGACATGCTCCATCGTTTCCTCTTGCCCACAGTATTCACATCTGCCTGTATTATGCTTGCCCATTACAAAAAGTGTACTGTTCAGACCAGTGTGTCCAAATCTAATTCTTGAAATTACTGTCTCCTCTTTTCTGTTTTTTCCTGCACATCTAATTTCTCCCACTTTCCTCTGGACTCTGTAGAACCACCGTACTTTCCGCTCTTCCTCCCATTGCTTTTGCCATCTTTCCTTCAGTCTTTGCTTAATAATGTCTTTGATTTCGGTTTTACCTATGTTAATACTTAAATCAATCTTACTTCTTTTTGTTACCTCTTTTGCTACCTTATCTGCCATTTTGTTTCCTCTAATGCCAATGTGTGCTGGTACCCATAAAAATATGACTGTAAACCTCATCATTTGAATTCTGAATAGTGTTTGTTGTATTTCTATCAAAATGTCTGATCTACTATCTGAATGGCTGTGCTGTAAACTCTTTATTGCTAAACTTGAATCTGAACAAATAACTGTCCTTAAAGGCCTAGTATCCTCAACCCACTGTACTGCTAACAATATTGCAATCATTTCACCTGTGTATACTGAGACCTCATTATTGATCCTCTTCCCTACTTTGATGTGAAATTCTGGTACAATAAATGCTACTCCTACTTTATCTACTGAATCTTTTGATGCATCTGTATAAATTTGGACAAAACTGTAGTATCTGTCAATGTATTCCTGTATGGTGACTGAATTATACATATGTTGTTTATCCTTGTTTTCCTGTTCTAATATTGTAAAGTCTACTGTTGCACCTGGAAGTATCCAAGGTGGAGTTTAAGGTAATGGAACCGTTGGAACCACATTTAATTGTGCTATGCTGATTTGTATTGCTCTCTGGGTCACTGTCCATCCAAAACATTTTGTTTCCCTTCTCTCCTTTTCCCAGCATGGTTTGACAGTAACTTGTGCTGGGTGTTCTTGACTGTGGCCCTGTAGGTTAATCCAGTAATTCAATGAAAGCTGTATCCTTCTCATCTCTAGAGGCATCTCCCCCATTTCAACCTGTAATGCTGCTGTTGGAGTTGTTTTTATTGCACCTGTACATATTCTCAATGCCTGATATTCAATGTTGTCTATTTTCTTAAGAGAAGTACTTGATGCGGACCCATACACCACACAACCATAATCTAACACAGATCTAATTAACCCAGTGTATATAGCCTTCAAAGCTGTTCTATCTGCCCCCCAATCACATCCAAATAAACATCTCATTACATTAAGTATCTTTTTTACATTTGTCCACTACTTTCTGAATATGAACCATCCATGTAATCCTCTCATCAAACCATAAACCTAAAAAATTATAGTATTTTACTCTCTCCAATTCCTGGTTATATAATTTTAGTTTTACCTCACTACCAATTTTCTTCCTAGTAAAAAACATTATCTTTGCCTTTTCCACAGAAAATTTGAATCCCCATTTATATGACCACTCTTGTACCTTTATCATAGCCCTCTGCAGTTTCTGCACAATAAACATTTTTCCCCCTTTTCCAGATTGCCCCATCATCCGCAAACAGTGAAACTCCCATTTCATTTACAATTTCTTCATATACATCATTTATCATTACTAAAAATAGTACTTATTATGCTCCCTTGAGGTGTTCCATTTTCAATATCTAATGTTCCTGAGTATTGATTTCCAACTCGTACTTGTATTGACCTCACAAATAAAAAATCCTTAATCCATTTAAATATACGACCTTTAATCCCCAATTTACCTAGTTTCACTAATAACCCTTCTCCCCACATATCATATGCTTTCCCAATATCACAAAATACAGCTACTACACTTTCTATGTTAATTTGTGCTCTCCTAATTTCATGTTCTAAACATATAGCTGGATCCATGGTGTTTCTCCCCTTCCTAAAACCACTCTGGTAATTGGATAAATATCCTTTATTTTCTACATAATATGTTAACCTTTCATTTACCATTTTTTCCATTACTTTACATATGTTGGATGTTAACGCAATAGGCCTATAATTCCCTGGGTTTGTCAGATCTTTACCTGGCTTTCCTATTGGGATTACTACTGCCTCCTTCCAGCTTTGCGGTAATTTCCCACCCTCCCACACTTTATTATAAAATTCTAACAAAAAATCCTTGGATGTTTCACTGAGATGGTTTAACATGGTGTAACAAATCTGATCATTACCTGGTGCTGACATCTTGGTTTTTCTAAGAGCTTGGTTAAATTCTGTCTTTGTGAATGGTTTGTTAAGAACATCGTTAGTGTCTTCCTCATGTTGTATTAACTGAATATTCTCTGCTATAGTATTTTCTTTTCCTTTTCTTCCTTCTTCACTAACATTGTCTGAACTGTGAATTTTAGCAAAAGATTGTGCCAACATCTCTGCTTTCTCTTCATCTTTCACTGCTGTAATTTCCCCGTCAGTTAGGATTGGATATTTGTATTCTCTTTTAATTCCTTTCATTCTCCTTATCATTCCCCAAACTTAACCTACTTTTGTCTCCCTTCCCACTGAGTTACAAAATGTCCTCCAAAATTCCCTCTTTGCATTTTTTATTACTCTTCTTACACTTGCTTGTAACCTTTTGTATTCAATAAGATTCTGAAAATTGTGATTTCTTTTCAAAATTTTAAAAGCTTTATTTCGACACTTAATTGCTTTGTCACACTCCTTAGTCCACCATGGTACACTCTTCTTGTTGTGCTTACCTCCTTTCTTCTTAATGGACTTTGTTGCTGCCTCTAAAATGGCTTCACAAACAGAAATATTTAAATTATCCACATCTTCATAAATATCAATTTTCTCCATTTCTTGATCACTAATAATCTTAAACTTCTCCCAATCAGCACCACTAAAAGACCACTTCTGTATTCTCTCTGTATTATACTCCTCTAAACTCACTCCTACTACTATTTCTATCGGGTAGTGGTCACTTCCTACCGTTGTTCTTCGAATTACTTCCCATGAACAAACACCCGCCAATGAGTCTGCCACTAGTGTGAGGTCTATGGCTGATTCTGACCCTGTTCTGATGTTGATTCGTGTCACACTTGCATCATTAAGACACACAAGGTTTTTATTCTCCATTAAATCCTCAATCACCATCCCATTTTCATCATTAGAATCATCCCACAACATGCTATGAGCATTAAAATCTCCACAACATATAACTTTCCCCCCTAAATACCCAGCAAGTTCGTCCATCAACTCCATTGAAAGCCTTTTACACGGATTATAAAAATTAACAATTTTAACCTCACCTTCTCTTGTCCAAATTTCAACCACTAAATATTCTAATTCTGTTCCTTTCACCAACAATCTATACTGTATTCCTTGCTTTATAAATATTACACACCCCCCTCCACTCCCCTCCCCCCTATCTCTACGGAGACTATCATAACCTTTGATGACAAAGTCTAATGAAGGCTTAAGCCAGGTTTCTTGAATACATATGACTTCTGGTTTCTTCTTTAACTCTTTAATGAATCCTTTAAACTCTTGTCCATTTGCTATTATGCTCCTTGCGTTCCATTGTAATATAATCAATTTGACCTATCACCAGAACCTTCCTGCCTTCCATCTGCTTCAAGCTTTTTATTGATACTCTCCCATGATACTTCTTTTAAACCCAAAAACTTCTCTGCTCCCTTAACAATGATTTTTATTTTTTCTGTTTTGTGTTTAACCTGATCAGTACAGTTGATTACATATGCAATGAAAACAATAAGCTTATCAGCTGTCAGTTCTGTGTGAGTTTTGACTGCTTGACTTTCCTCCGATCTCAAAAACGGATGATTCTCTCTACCATTAATATCCACTCTTCCCCTTTGTCCTTGCACCTTCTTCACTGCCTCTTATGTTACTTACTGTTTTCACTTGCTGAATCTCCACCGCCCTCTTCCTGACTTCACATCCCCCATACGTTACCTTGTGCGGTCCTCCGCAATTGCAGCATTTATCCTGCATATTTTCTCTGCACTCTTCAAATCTATGCTCTCCTCCACACTTGGGACACCTCTGCTTCCCCTTACACACCGCTGCTATATGTCCATACCTCTGGCATTTATAACATCAGAGCGGTGGAGGGATATAAGGCCTCACTGGAAAGCTCATGCATCCGATTCTCACTTTTTCTGGTAGTTCAGACTGCTGAAACTCCAGAAGCACAGACAAGCTCTCTACCCTCTTACCCTCCACTGTCCTTAACAATATCTTAGCTACACTCACCTGGCCACCAAAAATACTCCATTTGAGTTTCTCCAGGTCTTCATCTCAAGTCAAGTCAAGTCAAGTCAAGTTTATTTGTCACATACACATACGAGATGTGCAGTGAAATGAAAGTGGCAATGCTCGCGGACTTTTGTGCAAAAGACAAACAACAAAACAACTAAACAAATTATAAACACAATCATAACACACATATTCTTTTACATAATAAATAATGGAAGGAAAACGTTCAGTAGAGTTAGAGTTAGTCCCTGGTGAGATAGGCGTTTACAGTCCGAATTGCCTCTGGGAAGAAACTCCTTCTCAACCTTTCCGTTCTCACCGCATGGCAACGGAGGCGTTTGCCTGACCGTAGCAGCTGGAACAGTCCGTTGCATGGGTGGAAGGGGTCTCCCATGATTTTATTTGCTCTGGAGTCGCACCTCCTGTTGTACAGTTCCTGCAGGCGGGCGAGTGAAGTTCCCATAGTGCGTTCGGCCGAACGCACTACTCTCTGCAGAGCCTTCTTGTCCTTGGCAGAGCAATTCCCAAACCAGATGGTAATGTTCCCGGACAAGATGCTTTCCACCGAAGCACTGGAGGATCGTCGGAGACACTCTGAATTTCCTCAATTGCCTGAGGTGGTAAAGGCGCTGCCTTGCCTTACTCACGAGTGCTGAGGCGTGTGATGCCCATGTCATATCCTCGGAGATGTGGACTCCCAGATATTTAAAACAGTTCACCCTATCCACAGGATCCCCATTTATCCTCAATGGAGTGTACGTCCTCGGATGATGTGCCCTCCTAAAGTCCATGATCAGCTCCTTCGTTTTTTTGATGTTCAAGAGGAGGCTGTTATCCTGGCACCAGAGTGCTAGATCAGCCACCTCCTCCCGGTAGGCCTTCTCGTCGTTGTCCGAGATCAGGCCCACCACCACAGTGTCATCAGCAAACTTAATCTACAGGAATACCTGTTATTACTCCCCTTGTCACTCTACTCTCACCCAGAGTCTTTCTTTCACTGACCATCTTCTTGCAAACACTTTCAAACTTCAGAGCCTTATTTTTCTGCTCCTCCGTTTTACATATTATTAACAAGTTCCCGTCTCTCAAAATCTTAGCTGTTTCCACCTCTCCTACCTTCTTCTTTAGTTCCCTGGATAAAGCTATCGGACTTAAATTGACATGCTCATCTTCCTTTCTAAATTTCAAAATTATTTTAACCTACTTCCTTTCAACCTTTTTCCGAACCGTTCTCCTATCCTCTTCTGAACTGTTCCCTTCAAAACTCCTTTTCTGCTTTGGCTGAGCTCGTTTTGCCTGACTCCTCCTTCTCCTTGATTCCTCCCTGATCTCCGACTAGACACTGACGTCCAGTCACCAAAAGCCCCATCATCTTGATCTTCGTCATCCTCTAATCCTACCTGAGTTGCCATTTGATCCAGTCACAAACCAGTTTATGCCAACCGCCAACTCCTAGTCCCTGTCTCCCTTCCACACGGGAGCTCCCCCGGTTCTCCAACTCCGGCAGCCCAACCCGCTGCGACCGTTCGTTGTGTCCTACTTCTGCCTAATCCTGGCCGTTCTGCAATCGACTGACTTACATCCAGGCATCCGGGCTTTTATAGTACTGCCCCCCCACGGAAGGGGCGTTACCTTCATCATGATGATTGACAGGCGAGAGGACCAATCATCTGATCTCAAGATTTTTTAAACACTCACAATTTTTTTTATCTTTCATCGATGGGAAAACTCCTCGGGGCTGCCACAGCGGAGGATTGTGAGTAAGATGGCCAAAAATTATAGCGATATAGGGTAGGGTTTTTTCTAAAATCAATATACAGCGCAGACAGGAAGTGGTCAAGATGAGACTTTTAGTTATATAGATAAGGGGGGGGGGGGGGGGGGAAGGATAACTAGATAGAGTGTGATCTCTCAGGAGTCAAAGCAATCATCTCTGTGTGGAGCCACAGGGGATGGGCAAGGTCCTAAATGTGTATTTCTCCTCTGTAGGATGGAGGAACTTGGGGCATTCAATGGAATTGTCTTGAGAGCAGTCAGGGTTACTGTCGAAGAAGTACTGAAGGTACTGTCGTGTTTGAAGGTGTACAAATCTCCAGGGCCTGATCTGATGTATCCGAGGACATTGTGGGAAACCAGAGAGGAAATTGTGGGAGCCCTAGTTGATATTTAAGAGTCGTCCTTAAATACAGGAGAGGTGCTGGAAGACTGGAGGGTGGCAAATGTACCTCTTTTCAAGAAGGGCTGCAAGGAAAATGCTGGGAACTATAGGCTGGTGAGCTTAACATCTGTAATTGGTAAGTTACTGGAGAGTATTCTGAGGGATGGGCTATACAGGCATTTGGATGGGTAAGGGCTGATATGGGATAGTCAGAGTTTTGTACGTGGGAAGTCGTGTCTCACAAATCAGATTTTTTTTTGAAGATGTGACCAAAATGATCGATGAGGGCAGAGGTCTAGAAAGATACATCGCATGGGTTCAAAGGAGAGACAGCTGAATGGATAGCAAATTGTCTCCTTGGAAGGAAGCAGAGGGTGTTGGTGGAAGTTTGCATCTCGGACTGGAGGCCTGTGAGTAGTGGTTTGCTTCAGGGTTCGGTGCTGGGCCCATTACTGTTTGTCATCTACATCAATGATTTGCATGAGAACATACAGGGCAAGATTAGCAAGTTTGCTGATGATACAAAAGTTAGTTGTTTGGAGATAGTGAAGATGGTTGTGAAAGATTGCAGCAGGATCTGGATCAATTGGCCAGGTGGGCGGAGGAATGGTTAATTAAATTTAATACAGAAAAGTGTGAGATGTTGCATTTTTGGACGTCGAACAAGGGCAGGACTTACACAGTAAATGGTAGGCCTCTGGGTAGTGTTGTAGAGCAGACGGATCTAGGAGTACAGGTGCATGGTTCCTTGAAGGTCGAGTCGCAGGTAGATACAGTGATCAAAAGACTTTTGGCCTTCATCAGTCAGAGTATTGAGTATAGAAGTTGGGAGGTCATGTTCCAGTCGTATAAGACATTGGTGAGACCACATTTAGAGTATGATGTTCATATATTGTCAAGCTTGAAAGGGTTCAGAAACGATTTACGAGGATGTTTCCAGGACTAGAGGGTGTGAGCTCCATGGAGCGCAGGAGGATGAGGGGTGATCTTATAGAGGCATACAAAATCATGAGAGGATCGGGTAGATGCACGGAGTCTTTTGCCTAGAGTAGGGGAATCAAGGACCAGAGAGCATAGGTTCAAGGTGAAGGTGAAAAGATTTAATAGGAATCTGAGGGGTGGTATGGAACAAGCTCCCAGAGGAGGTAGTTGAGGCTGGGACTATCCCATCGTTTAAGAAACAGTTAGACAGGTGCATGGATAGGACAGGTTTGGAGGGATATGGACTAAATGCAGGGAGGTGGGACATTTATCACTGTATTACTCCATGACTCGATGACGATGTCAAAAAATGGCAAAGCACCAGTCTGCTGTATAGAGTAAACATGGCAACTGCAGAACACAACATGAAGAAGAGAAATATTAATCCACAAGAGAGAGAAGAGGCAGAAAAGTGGATGGAAAGGAAGAAACACAACAATGAAGGGTAAACTTCGACAAACAATGAATGAATTAATGAATGAATTTGTTTATTGGCCAAGTATGTACACATACAAGGAATTTGCCTTGGTGCTCCACTCGCAAGTGACAACACGACATACAGTAAACCATTAAGAATATAACATAAACATTAAAACACTATATAAAATACCAGAGCAAAAGGAGCCTACAAACATTTGGTTATTGAGTAGAGCTACTGTTCATGGAAAAATCTGTTTTTATGTCTGGTCGTGGCAGCTTTGACAGTCCGGAGTCGCCTTCCAGAGGGAAGTGCTTCAAAGAGTTTTGAGGGGTTTCCAGGGTGAGAGGGGTCAGAGGTGATCTTACCTGCTTACCTGGCGGAGATCTGAGAAGGAAAAGAACAAGGATAAACCCCAAAAACCATTAACCAGGCAGAAGGCTGATAAGAAGAGTGAATTTGAGCGAAACGAGAAAATAAATCAAAGTGCAGGCTATTCAAAGGAGAGGCATGAGGAAATTAATGCATGTTGTATGTGGAAAAGCAAGAGAAGAAAATTAACAAAATATTTGAAGAACAAAAAAGAAAACTTCAAGAAGCAGGGGAAAGACTGAGGGACATACAGTGCCCTCCATAATGTTTGGGACAAAGGCCCATCATTTATTTATTTGCCTCTGTACTCCACAATTTGAGATTTGTAATAGAAGAAAATCATGTCGTTAAAGTGCACATTCCGAGCACCGAGCCTTGTGGCACCCCACTTGTCACTGCCTGCCATTCTGACTAGGACCCGTTAATTCCTATTCTTTGCTTCCTGTCTGCCAACCATTTCTCTATCCATGTCAATACCCTACGCCAAATACCATGTGCTCTAATTTTACACACTAATCTCTTGTGTGGGACATTATCAAAGGCTTTTTGAAGGTCCAGGTACACCACATCCACTGGCTCTCCCTTATCCACTCTACTTGTTACATCCTCAAAAAAGTCCAGAAGTTCTAGTTCAAATTTATTGTCACATGCACCAATTAAGGTACAGTGGTATTTGAGTTACCATACTAAGTGAAAAGCAACAATACACACAGCCACATAAAATAAAAGTTAAGATAAACATGCACCACAGTGGAATCCACATTCCTCACTGTGATAGAAGGTAACAAAGTTCAATCATCTTCCTGTTTTGTTCACCGGTGATCGGGGCTGATGAACCCTCTGCAGTCGTCGCTGCCGACGATGCGATGTCCAAAGCCCTCCCACAGCTTGAAGCTCTGGGCCGTTCTTCATGATCTTATAGAGGCACCATTCCACGTTGTTAGGCCGCAGGGGGGACGGAGATGCGACACGGAGAAAAATTGCATCTCCGTCGAGGTGAGTAACTGAAAAAAGTTTCCCCCAATTCCCCTGAAAAAAGTTTCCCCCAATATCCCTCCCCCCCCACCACAACCGTAAAACAGACCAAAATCATAAAAACATACTTTTAAAACATACTTAAAACAATAAAAACAGAGAGGGACGGACTGTTGGCGAGGCAGCCACTGCGGCGAAGATTAGTCAAGCATGGTTTCTTTGTAAATCCATGCAGTTGTGACAGCCCTCCGCCTCCAACAACAGTAAATAACATTCTGTGAAGCATTGACAGTCAGAACCTTTCTTTCAGGGTGGAAATACTAGAGGGCATAGCTTTACAGTAAGAGGGGCACAGTTTTTTTACAGAGAGGTTGATGAACGTCTGGTGTGCACTGCTCTTGGTGGTTATTGAGGCAGTTATGATAGTGCCATTTAAGAGACTTTCAGATACATATATGATATACAAGGGAATGGAGGATAACGGATTATGTGCAGCCGGATAAGAGGTGGTCATGACATGATGTTCAGCACAGACAATGTGGGCTGAAAGGGCCTGTACGTGTTCTGTAATGTTCTATAACCACTAGTCTTGCCTCACCTTGCCGTGCAACTGCTTGTCCTGTCTGATATCTTTCACAACAGTGTTTTCCCCCAACTTCTCATTTGCCTCCTTTAGACTCTGAGACCCTCCCCCCTGCTAATCTAATTGAAACCCACCCGGGTAGTACCAGTAACTATCCCTCCTGGGTTAATGATTCCCCTACTTGCTCAGTGCATCCCATCTCTCTTGGCAAGTCAGCCCTGCCCCAGAAGATGGCCCAAGGTCCAAGATCCGGAGCCCGCTCCTGAACCAGCCACCTGCTTCTATTTCTGCCCTCACTAGCACATGGCACTGGGGGCAATCCAGAGCTGACCTCTCTCTACATCCTGCATTTTCATCAATTTCGTGACTTCCTACATTCACTCCCTTTTCCTACTTGCATCATTTCTGCCTGCTTGCCCTTCTGCAGTCAGTCTGAGACATCCTGGATCCTGGCACCATGGAGGCAACACACTATCCTGGAGGCTCGTTTGCTACCACCGAATCTCGTGTCCCCCTCTATCACAATAGATCTGGGCAGGGAGGAGAAGAGAAGGGGGGGAGGGAGGGAGGGGAGGCGAGAGAGAAGGGGGGGGAGGGGAAGAGGGGGAGAGAGGACTGAGAGGAGAGGGAGGGGGAGGGAGAGAGGGAGGGAAGGGGGGAGGGAGAGAAAGAGAGGGGAGGGGAGAGAGGGAGAGGGAGGGGAGGAAGGGGAGGGAGAGAGAGAAAGAGGGGAGGGGGGAGAGAGAAGGGCGGAGGGGGGGGGGGAGAGGGGAGAGGAGAGGGGGGGGGAGGAGGGAGGAGGAGAGAGAAGGGAGGGGGAGGGGGAGGGTGAGGAGAGAGGGGGAGAGAGAGAGAGGGGGGAAGAGGGAGGGAGAGGGAGAGGGAGAGAGGGAGAGGGAGAGAGGGAGGGGGGGGGGAAGAAGGGGAGAAGAGAAGAGGGAGAAAGGGGAGAGGGGGGAGAAGAGGGGAGGAGAGAGAAGGGGAGAGGGGAGAGGAGAGGAGAAGGGAAGGGGAGAAGAGGCGGGGGGAGAGAGAGAGAGAGAGAGGGGAGAGAGAGGAGGGGGAGAGAAGGGGGGGAGGGGAGAGAGAGGGGGGAGGGAGAGAGGGGGAGGGGAGGAGAAAGGGGGGAGAGGGAGGGAGAGGGAGAGAGAGAAGGAGGGAGGGAGAGAGAGGGGAGGGAGGGGGGGGGAGAGGAGGGTGGGAGAGTGGAGGAGGGAGGGGGAGAGAGAGAGAAAGAGGGGGAGAGAGATGGGAGAGATAGGGAGAGAGGAAAAGGGGCAGAGAGAGAGAGAAAGATGAAGGAGAGAGAGAAAGAGGGGGGAGAGAAGGGAGAGAAAGAGGGAGGGAGAGCAGGATAGAGGGGAGGGGAAAGAGGTAGGGGAGAAGGGGGAGAGAGGGGAGAGAAGGGGGAGAAGGAGAGAAGGGGGGGGGGACGAGAAGGGGGAGGAGGAGGAGAGGGGGAGAGGAGAAGGAGAAGGGGGAGGGGGAGAAGGGGAGGAGGGTAAGGGGGAGAGGAGAGAAGAGGAAGAAAGGGGGGGAGGGGAGGGAGGGGAAGAGAAGGGGAAGAGAAAGGGCGAGAGGGGAGAGAGGGAGAGAGGGAGGGGGAGAGGGAGAGAGGAGGGGGGAGGAAGGAGAGAAGGGAGGAAGAGGGGAGAGAGAAAAAGGGGGGGGAGGAGAGGAGAGGGGAGGGAGAGAAGGGGGGGAGGGGAGGGGAGAGGAGATGGGGGGGAGGGGAGGAGGAGAGAGGGGGAAGAGGGGGAGAGAGAGAGATGGAAGGGAGAGGCGAACTAGCGAGGAGAGGAGAACAGGGGAGGGGGAGAAAGGGGGCGAGAGGGAGAGGGGGGGAGAGGAGGAGGGGGAGGAGATGAGAGGAGGTGGGGTGAGGAGAGAGGAGAGGTGGGGGGTAGATGGCGAGTGGGGGGAGAGGGGGGGAGAGGGAAGGAGGGGAGAGGAGAGAGGGGAGGGGAGAGAGAGAGGAGGAGGGGAAAAATGAGGGGTGGAGAGAGAGAGGGAGGAGAGAGGGAGGGGGGAGAAGAGGAGAGGGGAGGAGAGAGAAGAGGGAGAGGAGAAAGGGAGGAGGCAGGGGAGGAGAAAGGGGAGGGAGAAAAGAGGGAGCTGGAGAGGAGAGAGGGGAGGGGACGAGGAGAGAGAGAGGGGGAAGAAAGAGAGGGGGCAACGAGGAGAAAGAGAGAGAAGAGAAGAGAGAGGGGAAGGAGAAGAGAGGGGAGAGAGAAGGGGAGGGGGAGGAGAAGGGGGAGAGGGAGAGAAGAAAAGAAGGGAGAGAAGGAGGAGAAAGGGAGCGGAGGAAGAGAGAAGAGGGGAGAGGGAGAGAAAAGGGGGAGGGGAGAGAAGTGAAGGAGAGGAGAGAAAGAGAGAAGGAGGGGAGAGGGGAGAGAAGAGGGGAGGGCGGAGAAGAGAGGGGAGGGAGAGAGAAGAAAGGGGGAGAGGAGAGGAGAGGAGAGAGAGGAGAGGGGGACGAGAAGAGGGGGAGGGAGCGGAGAGAAAGGGGGGAGGGAGGTGAGGAATAAGAGGGCGGACTAGCGCAGAGAGCGCTGGAAGAGGAAAGGCTTAGGGGTGAGTCTCGCAAAATTGATTAAGGTCCAGCGATGAAGCGATCCACCCGTGGTCCCGGAGGGGAGTCCTGAGTGCCCGCAGTGACAGATGGCAGGCCGGCTGGCACCCGCGGCGGACCCGCGAGGCCGTGTAGTGGAGGAGAGTCACGGCCATACCCGCTGTCCGGACCAGCCCTCTGTTTGACCGTGTCCTGACACAGCGGGCCGAGAAAGAAGGCGGACGTGCACACAGCTGCACTAGACCGTGCAGCTTCAGTGTCCTGGGTCGAGCGGGAGGATGGAAGAGGCCGCGGATAGGGCGTGACGCGAACTGCCGCTGCACAATGAGGCGGTCCCCCTGGACGCTGTGTGAGGTCGGACGGCCCGGGCCGCTGGCCCGCCTCAAAACCTCAATTCATCGCGCCACCGCGGAGGTCATGTGTAGACTGGCGACCCGAATTGGCCCTAATCAGACCTTCGAGTAATGCCATGCACCTAACGTCCCATCCAGGGATCCCGCGATCCAATGGGCCAACCCGCAGGTGACAGCCGAGGGCGAACAGCAAGGAGCGAGCCATTGGACGTCAGAGCAGCTGTATGAGAGGCCCACTCCCACCTTTAACCACGTATGCCCCCGTTTTAATTCCCTACACAGGACAACAGGCACATGTGTTCAACTCCAGCACTTTGTGTTTGCAAGGGGACGTCCTGTCAAGGAGATATTGTTGCGCAATACAAACTGCAGTGGGGGGATCTTTTCTTCAGACGATCTAGACGTAGTAAGGGCGTCAATAAAGCTGAAAGGACTAAGCTCAGGATAGTAAACAACGGGGGAGTGGGGGAGTGGGATACAGCTTGCGAAGGGTCACGAGCTCCCAAAGTGGCGCTGGAGTAAGTGTAGTAAGCTGGCAAGTGACGACTGGTGCAGTGGCCGGGTTAAGGCAGAGACCCCTAGTGGAGAGAGTTTGAACATATGTTAGCGGTTCAGGGCCCAGCCCAAGTTCCTGCGTTGGAGTGATGGCGCAAGGGATTTAGCGCCCCCTGGCGCATGAGAGATGAGATAGCCATTGACCACAGGAGATCATAGATTGCGGGGATCATTGTGAATCCTTGGATGTCGATGTAGTTGACCACCAAAGTTTTGAGAAGGGAGATCTAAGAGTGTAAAAGAGAGCGCATAGAGATAGCTTTGGTAAATGACGAGAGGCTTGTCATAAGAAGAGTTCCAGAGTCCACCGAAACACGGACATAAGCAACATTAGAAAACTAGGCAACCACCACATTTGCGCCAAGTACCGTGGGTGGAGAAGCTAGGGTGCCGGAGGGATAGTGTAGCCAATTGCCAGCCCTTCAAGCAAGTAGGTGACCCACGCCATCATCCGTAACGTCAGGGACGATCATGGCGAACACATCCCACACTCCAGTATCCACTGCCCCGCACCGCTAGCCCATTCTAGAGGTAGCCCATTTGACCCTTCAGCCTGCACCGGCATTCAAGCCCATCATGGCTGGCGCCCATCAAACTCAGTATCCTGTACCTGCCTTCTGTACATATAGCCACTGATCACCCTAAGCCATCAAAACGGCCAATCTACCTGTGTCCCTTCTTATAAAAATATAGCAATGAACTGCATCAAGTATCTGTCGGGCAGCAGATAATTCCAGAGATTCACCACTCTCTGTGTGAATTTTTTTTTCTCATCTCGGTCCTAAAGGATTTCCCCTCTATCCTTAAACTGTGACCCCTTGTCCTGGACTTCCCCAACATCGGGAATAATCTTCTTGCATCTAGCCTGTCCAACCCCTTAAGAATTCTGTAAGTTTCTATAAGATCCCCCCTCAATCTCCTAAATTCTAGCAAGTACAAGCCAAGTCTATCCAGTCTTTCTTCATATGAAAGTCCTGGCATCCCAAGAATCAGTCTGGTGGACCTTCTCTGCACTCCCTCTATGGCAATAATGCCTTCCTCAGTTTTTGGAGACCAAAACTACTCCAGGTGTGGTCTCACCAAGACCCTGTACAACTGCAGTAGAGCCCTCACTGCTCCTATAATCAAATCCTTTTGCTATGAATGCTAACAGTACCATTCGCTTTCTTCACTGCCTGCTGCACCTGCATGCCTACTTTCAATGACTGGTGTACCATGACACCCAGGTCTCGTTGCATAGCTCTTCTTTTCCTAACTCGGCCACCATTTAGATAATAGTCTGCATTCCTGTTGTTGCCACAAAAATGGATAACCTCACATTTATCCATCATTAATACATTGCATCTGCCATTGCATGTGCCCCATTTCACCCAGCCTATCAAGCTCACCTTGCAGCCTCTAGCATCCTCCTCAACCGCTAACACTGCCCCCCAAGCTTAGTTGTCATCATCCGCCAAACTGGAGATGTTGCATTCAATTCCCTCGTACAACTCATTAATATATACTGTAAATAGCTGGGGTCCCAAAACTGACCCTTGCGGTACCCCACTAGTCACAGCCTGGCCTGCCATTGTGTGAAAAGGACCCGTTTACTCCTACTCTTTGCTTCCTGTTTGCCAGCCAGTTCTCTATCCACATCAATACTGAACCCCCAATACCGTGTGCACTTTAAGTTGTGTATACTAAATCTCTTATGTAGGACCTGGGTCCTTTTTGGGTTTAAAGCCTTCTGAAAGTCCAGATATAACACATCCACGGGTTATCCCTATCCACTATAGTAAGTACATCCTCGAAAAATTCTATAAGATCATCAGACATGATTACCTTTTGTAAATCCATGCTGACTTTGTCCAATGATTTCACCACTTTTCAAATGTGCTGCTATCCCATCTTTAATAACTGACTCTAGCAGTTTCCCCACTACCGATGTTAGACTAACTGGTCTGTAATTCCCCGTTTTCTCTCTCCCTCCCTTTTTAAAAAGTGGGGTTACATTAGCTACCTTCCAATCCTCAGGAACTACTCCAGAATCTAAAGAGTTTTGAAAAATGATCACTAATGCATCCACTATTTCTGGAGCTACTTCCTTAAGTACTCTGGGATGCAGCCTATCTGGCCCTTGGGATTTATCGGTCTTTAATCCATTCAATTTACCTAACACCACTTCCCGGCTCACCTGGATTTCACTCAGTTCCTCCATCTCCTTTAACCCGCGGTCCCCTGCTATTTCCGGCAGATTATTTATGTCTTCCTTAGTGAAGACGGAACCAAAGTAGTTATTCAATTGGTCCGCCATGTCCATGTTCCCCATGATCAATTCACCTGTTTCTGACTGCAAGGGACCTACATTTGTTTTAACTAATCTCTTTCTCTTCACATATCTATAAAAACCTTTGCAGTCAGTTTTAATGTTCCCCGCAAGTTTTCTTTCATAATCTATTTTCCCTTTCCTAATTAAGCCCTTTGTCCTCCGCTGTTGGTCTCTGAATTTCTCCCAGACCTCTGGTCGGCTGCTTTTTCTGGCTAATTTGTACGCTTCATCTTTTGCTTTAATACTATCCCTGATTTCCCTTGTTATCCACGGATGCACTACCTTCTCTGATTTATTCTTTTGCCAAACTGGGATGAACAAATTTTTGTAGTTCATCCATGCAGTCTTTAAATGCCTTCCATTGCATATCCACCGTCAACCCTTTAAGAATTAATCGCCAGTCAATCTTGGCCAATTCATGTCTCATACCCTCAAAGTTACCTTTCATTAAGTTCAGAACCATGTCACTCTCTATCCTAATGAAGAACTCAACCATATTATGGTCACTCTTGCCCAAGGGGCCACGCACGACCAGACTGCTAACTAACCCTTCCTCATTTCTCAATACCCAGTCTAGAATAGCCTGCTCTCTCGTTGGTTCCTCTACATGTTGGCTTAGAATTGTATTAAGGGTAAACAAGTACCTAAGTTTAGGGCCCTTTAAAGATCAATACAGTTGTTTATATGTTCAGCCAGAGCAGAAGGGCAAGGTGTTAAATGAATATTTCTCATTGTATTTACTGTGGTAAAAGAGATGGATGTATTTGGGAAAGTTAATAGTGATGTCTTGCCAAGAGTCCACGTTATAGGTGATGGAGGTCTTAAAACACATAAAGGTAGATAAATCCTCAGGACCCGATCGTGCATCCTAGACATTGTGGAAAGCTTGGGAAGAAACTGTGGGGATATTTTGATCAGCCATATTCACGGGTGACTGGAGGGTGCCTAAGAATGTCCTAACAACAACAACAAGAACAACAGACCCTAACCAACATCTTTGGAGAAAAGGTCTTGAGAGTAGGTCCAGTCTGAAGAAGAGTCTCAACCTGAAATATCACCTACTCCTTTTCTCCAGAGATGCCGCCTGTCCCACTGATTTACTCCAGCTTTTTGTGTCTCCTGTATATTGAACTCTTTGTTGTTGTTTATTTTGGGATTTACAGAGTACTATGTTTATGTATCTGTTGCGTTGTTGCAAGGAAGAGTCTCATTTATTCTGTTTCGGGACATGCGACAATAAAAGACTGGACTAACAAAAGAAGATGAGAAAATCCAAATAATTATAGGCTGGAGTGCCTCACATCAGTGGGAGGGAAGCTATTGGAGAGGACACTTTGGGATAGGATTTACTCCCACTTGGAAAAGATTGCACTAATTGGGGTAATTCAGCCTGGCTTTGTACGTAGCTGGTCATTGATGGATTGAGTTTTTTTAGGAGGTGATTGATGATGGTAGAGCAGTGGTTGTTGTCTGCATGGATTTTAGAAACGTATTTGATCAAGTCCACTGTGGCAGGCTCATCCAGAAAATTAAGATGCACCGATTAACAGTGACTTAGTTGTATGGATTTAAAACTGGCTTACTGAGGGTGGTGGTCGAAGTTCAATATTCAGGCTGAAGTTCTGTGACTAGTGGCGTTCCACAGGGATGTGTGCTGGGACCTCTGTTGTTTGTTATATATTTAAATGATTTAGATATATATGTAGATGGGTTGTTGAGTAAGTTTGCAGACACCACCAAAGCTGCTGGGGTCGTGGACTGTGAGGAAGGCTGTGAAAGTATGCAGCGGGAAATAGATCCATACCTAATAGGGGGCAAGAAAATTGATATGTGCATTTTGGAAGTTGAATGTAGAGGTCTAAGTCTTAACTCCCTGAAAGTGGGGCTTGCCTTCATTGTCATAAAGCTGCACAACAAACAAACCAGCTCTTCGGCCCAACTTTCCCATGCCAACCAAGATGCCCCATTTACACTAGCCTCAACTGCCCGCATTCGGCCCATGTCCCTCTAAACCTTTCCTATCCATGAGCCTATCCTGATCTCTTTTAAATGTTGTTATAGTACCTGCATCAACTAACTCCTCTGGTAACTCGTCCCATACACACACCTCTCTCTGTGTGAAAAAATTCCCCCTCGGGTTCTTATTAAATCTTTCCCCTCTCACAAACCTATGTCCCCTGGTTCTTGATGCCCCTTCTCTGTGTACAAGATTGTGCATTTAACCTATCTATTTCCCTCGTACACCTTTATAAGATCGCCCATCGGCCTCCTCCACTCCAAGGAATAAAGCCCTAGCCTGACCAGCCTACCTTGATAGCTCAGACCCTCAATTCCTGGCAACATTCTCGTAAATCGTCTCTGCACTCTTTCCTGCTTAACAACATCCTTCCTATGGCAATGTGCTTGAAACTAAATACAATACTATAATTGTGGCCTCATTGATGTCTTGTACAACTATAATATAGCATCTCAACTTCTATACTCAATACCCTAATTGATGAAGGCCGATTTACCAAAAGCCTCTTGACCATCCTATTTACCAGTGACACCACTTTTAAGGAATTTTGTACATGCACTCCTGCTCTGCAACACTCCCCAGGGCCCTGCCATTCAATAGGTGCATGAGTAGGCCATTTGGCCCTTCGAGCCAGCACCGCCATTCAATATGATCATGGCTGATCATCTGTAATTAGTACCCCATTCCTGCCTTCTCATCATATCCACTAACTCCGCTATCTTTAGGAGCTCTATCTAACTCTCTCTTGAAAGCATCCAGAGAATTGGCCTCCACTGACTTCTGAGGCAGAGAATTCCACAGATTCACAACTCTCTGGGTGAAAAAGCTTTTCCTCATCTCTGTTCGAAATGGCCTACCCCTTTTTCTTAAACTGGTCCCTGGTTCTGAATTCCCCCAACATTGGGAACATGTTTCCTGCCTCTAGCATGTCCAATCCCTTAATAATCTTATATCTTTCAATAAGATACCCTCTCATCCTTCCAAATTCCAGAGTATACAAGCCCAGCCGCTCCATTTTATCAGCATGACAGTCCCACCATCCCGGGAATTAACCTTGTGAAACTACGCTACAATCCCTCAATAGCAAGGATGTCCTTCCTCAAATTTGGAGGCCAAAACTGCACACAATACTCCAGGTGTGGTCTAACTAGGGCCCTGTACAACTGCAGAAGGGCCTCTTTGCCCTATACTCAACTCTTCTTGTTATGAAGGCCTACATGCCATTAGCTTTCTTCACTGCTTGCTGTACCTGCATGTTTACTGTGAATGTCCTGTCCTAGATTGAATTTCCAAAATGCAACACCTTGCACTTATCTGTACAAAGCTCCATTAACCATTCCTCAGCCTACTTGCCCAACTGATCAAGATACTTCTGTAAATTTTGATAACCATCTTTGCTATCTATGATACCATCTAAGGTACACAAAAATGCTGGAGAAACTCAGCGGGTGCAGCAGCATCTATGGAGCGAAGGAAATAGGCAACGTTTCGGGCTGAAACCCCTCTTCTACTTTAGTATCTTCTGTAAATGTACTAATCATGCCTTCTATATTCTCATCCAAACCACAAACAGCAATGGGCCCAGCACTGATCCTTGAGGCACACCACTACTCACACGCCTCCATTCCGAAAAACTACCTTCCACGTCTCGACCCGAAACGTCGGCAATTCCTTCTCTCCATAGATGTTGCCTCACCCGCTGAGTTTCTCCAGCATTTTATGTCTACCATCTACCTTCAGTGTCTGCTATCTTCCATGAAACCAATTCTCTGTCCAGTTGGCTAGTAATCCCATGCGATCTAAACTTCCAGAGCAGCCTACTATGCGGAACCTTATCAAATGCGTTGCTGAAGTCCATATAGACAGCGTCCACAACTTTGCACTTCAAAAAACTCAATTGGATTTGCAAGATACTATCTCCGATGCACCAAACCATGTTGACTACCCCTAATCAGTCTCTGTATATCCTAATTTCTTATCCATCAGAATACTTTCCAGTAACTTACAGTGGCTTGCAAAAGTTTTCATACCCCTTGAACTTTTCCACATTTTGTCACGTTACAACCACAAACGTAAATGTATTTTATTGGGATTTTATGTGATAGACCAACACAAAGTGGTGTATAATTGTGAAGTGGAAGGAAAATGATACATGGTTTTCAAAGTTTTTTACAAATAAAAAACTGTAAAGTGTGGCGTGCAAAAGTATTCAGCTCCCCTGAGTCAATACTTTGTAGAACCACCTTTCGCTGCAATTACAGCTGCAGGTCTTTTGGGGATATATCTCTACCAGCTTTGCACATCTAGAGACTGAAACTTTTGCCCATTCTTCTTTGCAAAAAAGCTCAAGCTCAGTCAGATTCGATGGAGACCATCTGTGCACAGCAATTTTCAAGTCTTGCCAGAGATTCTCAATTAGATTTAGGTCTGGACTTTGACTGGGCCATTCTAACACATGAATATGCTTTGATCTAAACCATTCCATTGTAGCTCTGGCTGTATGTTTAGGGTCGTTGTCCTGCTGGAAGGTGAACCTCCGCCCCAGTTACAAGTCTTTTGCAGACTCTAACAGGTTTTCTTCCAAGATTGCCCTGTATTTGGCTCCATCCATCTTCCCATCAACTCTGACCAGCTTCCCTGTCCCTGCTGAAGAAAAGCATCCCCACAGCATGATGCTGCCACCACCATGTTTCACAGTGGGGATGGTGTGTTCAGGGTGATGTGCAGTGTTAGTTTTCCGCCACACATAGCGTTTTGCATTTAGGCCAAAAACTTCAATTTTGGTCTCATCTGACCAGAGCACCTTCCTCCACATGTTTGCTGTGTCCCCCACATGGCTTGTGGCAAACTGCAAACGGGACTTCTTATGGCTTTTTTTCAACAATGGCTTTCTTCTTTTCTTCTTTCTTCGGCCCTTGTGGCTAAGGGGATCAGGGGGTATGGAGAGAAGGCAGGTACGGGATACTGATTTGGATGATCAGCCATGATCATATTGAATGGCGGTGGAGGCTCGAAGGGCCGAATGGCCTACTCCTGCACCTAATTTCTATGTTTCTATGTTTCTTGCCACTCTTCCATAAAGGGCCGATTTGTGGAGTGCACGACTAATAGTTGTCCTGTGGACAGATTCTCCCACCTGAGCTGTGGATCTCTGCAGCTCCTCCAGAGTTACCTTGGCTGCTTCTCTGATCAATGCTCTCCTTGCCCGACCTGTCAGTTTAGATGGACGGCCATGTCTTGGTAGGTTTGCAGTTGTGCCATACTCTTTCCATTTTCGGATGATGGATTGAACAGTGCTCCATGAGATGTTCAAAGCTTGGGATATTTTTTTATAACCTAACCCTGCTTTAAACTTCTCCACAACTTTATCCCTGACCTGTCTGGTGTGTTCCTTGGGCTTCATGATGCTGTTTGTTCACTAATGTTCTCTAACAAACCTCTGAGGACTTCATAGAACAGCTGTATTTATACTGAGATTAGATTACACACAAGTGGACTCTATTTACTAATTAGGTGACTTTTGAAGGCAATTGGTTGCACTGGATTTTATGTAGAGGTATCAGAGTAAAGGGGGCTGAATACTTTTTCATGCCACACTTTTCAGTTTTTTATTTGTAGAAAATAATTTGAAAAACCATGTATCATTTTCCTTCCACTTCACAATTATGCGCCACTTTGTGTTGGTCTATCACATAAAATCCCAATAAAATACATTTACGTTTGTGGTTGTAACGTGACAAAATGTGGAAAAGTTCAAGGGGTATGAATACTTTTGCAAGCCACTGTACCTAGTAAAATTCTGTGAATCCATGAATCTGATCTATTTATTGAGCATTGAGTGCCACAGTCAAGAACTCATGATGCAAATTTGTAAGATTTTGGTTTGGCCGCCTTTGGAGTATTAAGTGCAGTTCTGTTTGCCCCATTACAGGAAAGATGTGGAGGTTTTGGAAATTTTACCACAATGATGCCTGGATTAATGAGTATTAGCTACATGAAGAAATTGAACAGACTTGGATTATTTTCTCTGGAATACTGGAGGCTGTGGTTTTACACAATTAGATAGTGTAGATAGTCAGAACCATTTCCCCAGCATGAAAATAACTACTAGAGGGCATAGCTTTAATGTGAGAGGGGCAAAGTTTAAAGGATATAGATAGATAGATAAATAGATAGATAGATAAATACTTTATTAATCCCCTTTTCAGGGGAATTCAGATGTCCTTGCAGCACACTAATAAAAATAGAACATAACATTAAAGAAGAAATGTAACATTAAAACATAACAACATACCCCCACAATGGTTCCCACTGTGGGGGAAGGCACAAAGCCCAGTCCCCATCCCCTTGTCCACCCATGGTATGGCCTATTGTGGCCTCCGCAGTTGCTGCTATGGCAGTCTGATGTCGGGAGAACCCTCTCAGCAGCATGGGATACCTGCAACAGCCGCTTCCTTACCGGAGACCGCGACTTCCGAAGCCCACAGGCCGTGCTAGGCGGAGCTCCACCACTGGCTATCTCGGCGGGAGATCACAGGCTCCGCGATGTCAAAGTCAGCGCCATCGCCCGCGGCTGGCCGCTCCTCAGACCCGCAGCTCCGCGATGTTCAATCGGCGGCTCCAGTGCAACGACCTGGGCAAGGCATCGCCTGCTCCACAATAGCGCTCCTGCGCTGTGCCGCTGTCGAAGCCTTGGTTCTGGCCAGTCCCCTCAGGAAAAGCCGCTCCAGACCCGATGGTAGGCCGCGAGGACGGGTCGAATATGCTACTCGGAGGAAAGCCGCCTCTCCCACCAGGTAGGGACTGAGAAAAGCAGTTTCCCTCTCCCACCCCTCCCACCCCCCCACACACATAAAGACTAGACCCCCAACAACACACTTTTAACATACTAAAAATAAAAAAAAAGAAGTGGAAAAAATGGACAGCTGCACGAATGTACGGGATATTTTTTTTACACAGATTGGGACGAATAGCGGGAATTTACAGTCGGGGTTGGTGGCAGAGGCAGATACAGTAGTGGCATTTTAGAGACTTTTCGATTGGCATATGGATATGTATGGAATTGAGGGATATGGATTATGTGCAGGAAGATAAGAATTGGGTGTTTCATGTTCGGCACAGACGTGGGCTGAAGCATCTGTTCCAGTGTTGAACTGGTCTATTTTCTAAGACGTTGCTAAGGCCACATTTGGAGTACTATGTTTAGTTCTGGTTGCCCCACTATTAGAAGAATATTGTTAAACAGTAAAGGACACAAAAAAGATTTACGAGGATGTCACTGGGTTTGAAATGTTTGAGTTATAAGAGGTTGGAGCACAGGGGTGATCTTATAGATGTTTATATAATCACGAGACACATAGCTGACGTAAAGACCCACTATCTTTTCCCTATCCTAGAGGAGCTCAAAACTGAAGGGCTGAGGATTAATGTGAGAGGGGAGAGATTAGAAGGGACATGAAGGGTATCTTTTGTACATAGTGTGTTTTGCGAGCTGTCAGAAGAAATGATAGAGGTGTGTGCAATTACAACATTTAAAAGACAATTGAACAGGTACATGGATAGGAAAGGTTTGGAGGGATGTGAGACTAGCCCAGTTTGGCAACTTGGTCGGCATGGAAGAGTTGGGCCAGTTTCTGTGCTGTATAGCTCTATGAATCTGCACTTGAAATGTGCTTTCCAACACTTCAATGCTATTTTGAGTCAATCTACAACATGGCTTTTTCTTTTAGTGATAAACTTTCAGATCCTGGCTTTTCAAGACAATTTTCTAAAAGAAACCTGGATTTCTGGCTTTGTGAATAGAGGCAAGGAGTATAAAAGCCTCAAGCTGTGATTGGTCTGCAACAGGAGTAAGTGCAGGCCCACAGTTGAGGGAGAGTGACTGGACGTACTGGAACAGTATCTGGAGAGCCAGTGGAGGTAGTGTACCTGGACTTTCAGAGAGCCTTTGATAAGACGCCACACAGTAGATTAGTGGACAAAATTAGAGCGTGTGGTATTGACAGTAGGTATTGACATGGATAAAGAATTGGTTGGCAGACAGTAAACAAAGAATAGGAATAAATAGGTCCCTATCAGAATGGCAGACAATAGCGAGTGGAGTGCTGCAAGGCTCAGTGTTGGGGCCACAACTGTTTACAATATAAATGATTTAGATGATGGAATTAAAAGTAACACTAGCAAATTTGCAAGTGACGCAAAGCTGGGTGGCCATGTGAATTGCGAGGAGGATGCTAGGAGGTTGGAGGGTGACTTGGACGGGTTGAGTGAGTCAGTGACTTGCAGTGAGGTCAATGGCTGGGGAGGCACTGGCTAGTATCAGTGGCCCGGCCCTCCCTGTCTTGATCATCGCGTCTCCCCGAGGAGAGAGAGGGGTGGAGCCGTGGCTGGGAGGGAGGGATGGCTTTGGGAGAGAGAAGAGAAGGGAGGGAGAGAGAGAGAGAGAGAGAGAGAGAGAGGAGAGAGGAGAGAGAGAGAGAGAGAGAGAGAGAGAGAGAGAGAGAGAGAGAGAGAGAGAGAGAGAGAGAGAGAGAGAGAGAGAGAGAAGGGGGAGTGAGAGGGGAAGAGAAAGAAGGGAGAGAGAGCGAGAATGGGGAGAGAGAGAAGGAGGAGAGAGCGAGAGAGGGGGAGAGAGGAACGATGGCACGCATTTGATAAGGTCCCACATAGGAGATTAGTGGGCAAAGTTACGGCACATGGTATTGGGGTAGAGTGCTGACATGGATAGAGAAGTGCTTGGCAGACAGGAAACAAAGAATAGGGATTAACGGGTCCCTTTCAGAATGGCAGGCAGTGACTAGTGGGGTACCGCAAGGCTCGGTGCTGGGACCGCAGCTATTTACAATAACATATAACCATATAACAATTGCAGCACGGAAACAGGCCATCTCGGCCCTACAAGTCCGTGCCGAACAAATGTTTTTCCCCTTAGTCCCACCTGCCTGCACTCATACCATAACCCTCCATTCCCTTCTCATCCATATGCCTATCCAATTTATTTTTAAATGATACCAATGAACCTGCCTCCACCACTTCCACTGGGAGCTCATTCCACACCGCTACCACTCTCTGCGTAAAGAAGTTCCCCCTCATATTACCCCTAAACTTCTGTCCCTTAATTCTGAAGTCATGTCCTCTTGTTTGAATCTTCCCTATTCTCAAATGGAAAAGCTTGTCCACATCAACTCTGTCTATCCCTCTCATCATTTTAAAGACCTCTATCAGGTCCCCCCTTAACCTTCTGCGCTCCAGAGAATAAAGACCTAACTTATTCAACCTATCTCTGTAACTTAGTTGTTGAAACCCAGGCAACATTCTAGTAAATCTAAACACAATATACATCAATGATTTGGGGATGAAGGGATTCAAAGTAACATTAGCAAATTTGCAGATGACACAAAGCTGGGTGACAGTGTGAACTGTGAGGAGGATGCTATGAGAATGCAGGGTGACTTGGACAGGTTGGGGGAGTGGGCAGATGCATGGCTGATGAAGTTTAATGCGGATAAATGTGGAAGGCAGATTACTATCTAAATGGCATCAAGTTGGGAAAATGAGGTACAACGGGATCTGGGGGTCCTTGTGAAAAAGTTACTTTTATAACAACTAAACAGGTTCGCTTCTTAAAACAGACAAACGTTTGGTAGACCAGTTCAAAACTTTACTTAGTATCGGCCGATGGAAGGGAGGGAGACCTCTAGTCAAGTGACCAATACAGAAACTTCACTGTCCTCATTCACTTCCCAGAACAACAGAATTACATCGTATTATATAGTGTTTTGTTGTCACCTTAGTACATTCCACAAACATTAGCCATGGTCAGAGGTACAGGAAAATAAATGTTTCTACAGAATGTATCACATCAAAGGCATTTTACATATGAAAGACATCAGCCATTTGTCATACACCTTACTGGGATCAATCTAACTTCCTCTCTCGTCATATGGGAGACAAATGTTAGTCATTCATTATCTCAATACACAGCAACCTGAGGCAAACCTAAACTTGCCTTTTTGTATTAATCTACTGGAGAAAAGCCTGATTTGACATTAAATATAAGCTGTAAGCTTTTCTTATATATTTAACATAATTCAGCCTTATCATTCCATCCTTTTATCAAAATCATGATAACAACTACAGTCCTTGCCGAGGACATACGAAAGACCATAAGCATCTCATCAGGCAAATTAATAGTGCAACTAGTAATACAATCAATCCATAGTGGACAATCATTCCCCAAATCCCTCCAAACATATTAAATGGCCACCAATGTACCCCGGAGCTATAATCATGGAATTCAGCTCCTACCTTCCTTATTTTAGCTACTTCCATTCTGATATGGCAGCCAAGTTGGTAATGTTGGAGGAAACATTGGAAATAAAAGTACAACATTCTCGACCTATTATTGCACATGTCCCTCAATTTTCTACTAAGATAAAATCTAAGGCCATTCTGTTTTGTAATACTACCGTCCTCATAGCTACCATCTCAGCTGTTACCCCAACCTCCCCCTGGGTTGCACTCAAGGAGACGGCAGTGGCATTAGCAAGTGTCTCTAAAGCAGAGGCCATTCTAATTAGTTCCTGTGACACTATTATACTACCACAGGACAGGAAAAGGACCATAAAAATAGCTCAGCCTTCATTAGGCTTCGCTTGGAACTCCCCGTGTGCTGGTGTAACTGGTTCATGCTTCTCTTGTGTGGCACTGCATATGCAACATAACAATGCCGTGTCACAAACATACTGTTTCTCAAAAATACACCAGTGCCTTGGTTGTGGCAAAAAAACAGGTAGATTTAACTGGCCTTTGCGGATCTCTTACTGTCAGTAGTCGGGGTATCTTTGCTGCGCTTGTCATGTTCAAGTTCAAGTGAGTTTATTGTCATGTGTCCCTAATAGGACAATGAAATTCTTGCTTTGCTTCAGCACACAGAACATAGTAGGCATTTACTACAAAACAGATCAGTGTGTCCATATACCATTATATAAATATATACACATGAATAAATAAACTGATAAAGTGCAAATAACATATAATGGGTTATTAATGATCAGAGTTTTGTCCGAGCCAGGTTTAATAGCCTGATGGCTGTGGGGACGTAGCTGTAGACTAGTGCATGTTCCTTTAACATAGTGACCTCACCACTACTAACTACCCCCCATATCACCAGTAGATCGCTCTCTAGCTCCGGTGACAGACCACGGACAGCTAGGGCAGTAATGTATCTGAGTATTGTTAATAGTAATAAAACAGTAGTGAAGACATAGTGCGTTTTGACTCGTCGTTACAGTAGCTATTCCTGAACCTGGTTGTTGCAGTCTTCAGGCTCCTGTACCTTCTACCTGAAGGTAGAGGGGAGATGAGTGTGTGGCCAGGATGGTGTGGGTCTTTGATGATACTGCCAGCCTTTTTGAGGCAGCGACTGCGATAAATCGTAATAGTAATAAAACAGTAGTGAAGACATAGTGCGTTTTGACTCGCCTTTACATGGTATCATAGTAGTACCTTGCGCCTCCTATTTAACGGGTTTTATTTCTTTTTATCGCCCAGTTCCCCACCCTCGAGTGTTTCTCTCCCGTGCCCTACCATGGCCAACTCTTGTCCAAGCCTGATATGCTGGTCTTCGACTCCGACATTGCCCATCGGTGGGCTGTCTTACGACGCGATTTTGAGCACTACATGCCATTGCCCATCCTAATGCCACCCCTGCAACGCAGTCGCACCTGCTTCTAAACTTGGCTGGGCCGGAGGCCCTGGAACGATCGGAGTCGTTTGAATACGGTGATGGTGAGGATGCTCGGGACCCGGTATGTCTTTTGGCTAAGTTCACCGGTCTGTGCGACATTCCCACCAACTGCATTCTGCAGCGCTTTAAGTTTTTCACCAGGCGCCAGAACCCCAGTGAGCACATTGACACCTACATTGCCGCGCTACGGCAACTGGCACGGCGTTGCCGCCTGGACGCGCTGACCCCCCATCAAATGACCCGGGACGTCCTGGTGTTCAGTCTCCAGGACGAGAAACTGCGGGCTGAACTTCTAAGGAAGCCCAATCTGGCTTTGACAGAGGCTCTGCACGCCTCTCGCATGGTGGCGGCTGTCGCCTCCGTGGTTTCGCCTGCTGCTCAGGACCTTAACGTTGCCGTTGTTGCTGGCCGCCGGAGGATCGATGGCCCGCCGCGCCAGCGTGGTTCCCCTGCCACCTCGAGGGGCAGCCCGCGTCGTTGCCCCAACTGCAACTTTGCATCCCATCAGTTTAATGTTTGCCCAGCGCTGGGGAAGACTTGCAATTTCTGCAAAAAGTTGAACCATTTAACAGCCGCATGCCGGTCCCGTGGGAATCCAGTTCCTGCCCCCAGGAGAATGCTAAACAACCTTGCGGAGGCTGATAGCGCGCTCGGTTCACAGCACTATTCGGACGAACTCCCTGATTCTGATACCAGTTCCTTCCATGATGAATCAAGCATTTTTTCATTATTGCCTGCACCTGGGCTGATTACGGATCCCTTGGTGCGTGTTACTGTGAATGGGTCGACCTTCCCAGCGAAACTTGACACGGGGGCGGTTACAAATGTTATGTCGGTGAGCCTCTTTAATAAGATAAGGTCTGGTGAGAAGGTCACTCCCGACTACTCCCATCTACATGCCTATGGGGGCGGTGTGCTCGTACCAGTCGGGAAGGCAACCCTTATCTGCAAGGTTTTGAAGGCCTCTAGGCCCGTCACTTTTTATCTGCTGGACACTGAGAACACCACGCTGTTGGGCGCCCGTGCGTGCCAGGACCTCGGTTTGGTCTCCTTTCACTGCGATATCCACCTGGTGCGGACCCCCTGCATGAGTACCCTGATTGTTTCGACGACGAGCTGGGCTACCCTGCAGTTACAAGATCGTTGTCGACCTAGGTGTCGAGCCTGTGGTCCGCCTGCCACACTGCGTCTCCTTTGCTATGAAGGACAAGGTAGAGTCGACTCTGCGCCACATGGTTGCCGGGGGCATCCTCAAGGAGGTGAGTGATCCCACCCAGTGGGTCTCCACCATGGTTGTTGCTGCAAAGAAGGATAAGAGTGAGCTTCGCATTTGTATAAACCCTAAGGACCTGAACCTTGCCATCAAGCGCCCGCACTTCCCCATGCGGACGGTGGAGGACGTCGCTGCACAGGTTGGCCCGGCCACTGTCTTCTCGGTCCTCGATGCCAAGAGCTCTTTCTGGCAGATACCGCTGGATGAACGTTCCTCATACCTGACCACCTTCAGCACACCCTTCGGCAGGTTCTGTTTCGTTCGTATGTCATTCGGGATCAATTCTGCCAGTGAGGTCTTCCAGCGCACCATGGGGCAGCTGTTTGCCGGTCTGCCGTGTGCTATCATAGTCGACGACATCCTGGTATAAGGGAAGGATGTCGCTGAGCACCACCTCCACCTCCGCCAAGCCCTGGACAGGGCTTGTGAGATCAACCTTAAGCTTAACCCTAAGAAGTGCCGTTTCCGCGTCCCAGAGGTCACGTACGTGGGCCACGTCTTCACGGCTGAGGGGCTGATGCCTGACCCGCAGAAGATGGCCGCGGTCTCTGGGATGTCTGCACCCGCCGACGTGCCCAGCCTGCAGCGCTTTCTGGGCATGGTGAACTGCCTGGGGAAGTTCACTCCCGACCTCAGTGAGCTGAGTGCGCCCCTGAGGGAACTGATCAAAAAGGACACTGCCTGGGCTTGGTCCCCGAAGCACCAGAAGGCGTTTGACATTCTGAAGTCCAGGCTGGTTAGTACCCCCACTCTCAAGTTCTTCGACTTGCAGCGTCCTATTGTCCTCACCTGCGACGCCTCGAAGTTCGGTCTTGGTGCCGCCTGCCTGCAGCTCTACGACGGCTTGCAGCTGCCTGTCTCCTACGCTTCTCGCACCATGACCCCCGCTGAGCAGCGTTATGCTCAGATCGAAAAGGAGCTCCTCGCCGTGGTTTTTGCCTGCTCGAAGTTTAAGGATTACATCCTGGGCAACACCCTCACTATCGAGACCGACCACCAGCCGCTGGTCACGATCCTGTACAAACCGATCCACGTCGCCTCATCCCGCTTGCAGCGCATGATGCTGCAGCTCCAGCGCTTCACGTTTTGGATCGTGTACCGCAAGGGCAAGGACATGTTTGTGGCCGACACACTGTCCCGCGCACCGCTAACATCCACACCCCGTCACCTGTACGAATCGTCTGACCTGATGGTGTTAAACGTTAATATTGTGCCTTCACAGCAGATGCAGTCCCTGGTCCAGCACACTGCCAAAGATACTGCCTTGCAGCAGCTTGCCGACGTCATCCGGCGGGGTTGACCTGACCGTCGCTCATCCTTGCCGGCCGGTGCCGTGCCCTACTTCTGGTCCGGGATGAGCTTGTGCTGCATGACGGAGTGGTGGTGAAGGGCCACAAGGTTGGGGTGCCTGCCGCGCTGCGGGACCGCTATTTTCAAACCGCCCACAGCGGCCACCCTGTCCCAGGCACAGAGCCAGTTCTATTGGCCCGGCATGGCCCCGGACATCCGGGAGAGGGTCTCCGCCTGCTCCACCTGCAATAGTCTCTCTCCCCACCAGCAACGGCAGCCGCTTCTACAACAGCCGGCCCCCGGTCTGCCATGGATGGCAGTCGCCACTGACATTTCCAATGGCGTGGCAAGCACTTCCTGGTCCTTGTGGATTCCTACTCCAGCTGGTTCGAGGTGGACCAGCTGACCTCCCTCACATCTGCTGCTGTCATTGGGAAGCTACGCCGCCACTTCGCAACCTTTGGCTTCCCTGCGAGTTTGCAGTCGGACAACGGTAGCCAGTTTTCAAGTGCAGAGTTCCGCGCTTTCGTTGCAACCTGGAACTTTCGTCACTTCACCAGCAGCCCCGGGTACCCGCAGAGCAACGGCCTTGCGGAGCGCGCTGTCCGCAGTGCCAAGGAGTTGCTGGAGCACTGCAGACCTTCCCGGTCGGATTTTCACCTGGCCCTCCTCAACCTCCGCAACATTTCACGAGACCCTGCCCTAGGCTCGCCTGCTCAGCGGCTCATGTCCCGCACCACGTGCCCACCTATCCCTGTGTCCCAGCGGTCCTTGGTGCCTACTGTCCTCCGCCCTGCTGCCGTCCAGGAGCGCATTGCCCAAAAGCACGAAATACAAAAGCGCTCCCACGACAAGTACTGCCGTCCCCTTCCGCGGCTGTTCCCTGGTCAGGTCGTCCGGATGCAGTCCCCCTCCGGACACTACCGGCTGGCGGTAGTCGTCGGCTCTGCCGGTTCGCCGCGCTCTTACCTCGTTGACCATGAGGGTACCATCTATCGCCGCTCCCGCCAGCACCTGCGGCTTGTCAGTGAGCCGACTCCACCCCCTTGTGCTCCTTTTGCCCCCCCCGATTTCTTCCTCTCTGCCTACCGCTCCTCGCATGCCCAGAACTCTGCCCTCTCAGCTCCTTGTGCCCCGCTCCCCTGCTGCCAGTCCGCCATCGCCTATTCGTTTGCCCGCCTCTGTGCCAATTTCCCCTCCCCGGGCTCAACTCCTTTCCTCTCCACCCTGGTCTCCGGCCCGTTCTCCCACTCCCGCTCCCACTCCTGCTCCTGCTCCTGTTCCTGTTGTTCCTGCGGAGGAGGGGGAGGGAGAGTTGCGCACTCGCTCCGGGCGGTTGGTCAAGCCGCCCGTACGTTACGGGGAATTTGTTTAACTGTTGCCTGCCTGTGTGTGCGGTTAACTGCTTGTAGCGTATGAGTCGTGGTCGCCCTGTCACTGCTTTGTTTCCAAGGGAAAGGATGTAGACTAGTGCATGTTCCTTTAACATAGTGACCTCACCACTACTAACCACTCCCCATATCACCAGTATAATTGTAACCTCCCCACCTCTAGATCGCTCTCTAGCTCCGGTGACAGACCACGGACAGCTAGGGCAGTAATGTATCTGAGTATTGTTAATAGTAATAAAACAGTAGTGAAGACATAGTGCGTTTTGACTCGTCGTTACAGTAGCTATTCCTGAACCTGGTTGTTGCAGTCTTCAGGCTCCTGTACCTTCTACCTGAAGGTAGAGGGGAGATGAGTGTGTGGCCAGGATGGTGTGGGTCTTTGATGATACTGCCAGCCTTTTTGAGGCAGCGACTGCGATAAATCCCCTCGATGGAAGAAAGGTCAGATTGTTTGATTCCAATCTTGTTTAAAAGGAGGTGTGTATAATCCTTTAAATGTAGGTTAGTCCTCAAGTGTGCCATTCTGAAGAAAGTCCAGTTCATGTGGGCCAACCCAGAATAATAGGAGGGTCAATAGCCCATTGTCCTTCCTTGTTTCCACGAACTGTTCACAGTCAATCAAATATATCCAACGACGATGATCTTAAATCTTTAATCTTCACGGCACTTGGTTGTTCCTACCAACAGTCTCAATTTCTTCTTGTCCCCTCACCCCATCATCTTGTAGCCTTTATGGGCTCATCCCTCTGCTCACCGGTTTTCAGCACAGCTCCTCTCACCTGGGAATGCAGATCTGGCAAGACATGGGTTAATTGCTGTCCATGCATAATTAGTTAATTGCCCAGGGCCTGTAGGTGGCTCCCCCCCCCCCCCCCTATCCTCATTTCTCCACCAAATTTTCCTTCATCCCCAGTTTATTTATAACACAGTTGCTAGTCAGAAAAAAGATTCCCCCGGAGTAATTTTGTATTGCACAATATCTTCCCCCTCTTTTTTTTTAAACTTGTCACTTCATTCGGCGACCCAATCCTTTTTTTTTCTCTTTTCTGCCTGTCCACCAACTGCAACAGTTTCCAACCTCTTCAACTCTATTTCTGCCTTACCATTCCTTCCTTACCAGCATGGGTAACAAAGTGAATATATGTTAGTTAGACAGGTAAGAATGCATCTTGTCCAAGTGGGGTGAGCCGAATCAATGTCACAGCCCTCTTGTTTCCATAGTTATTTTTAGATATGAGAGGCGTCCCTCTGTAATGTACATACCTCCCTCATGTTTGGCAACCTGAGGCAAGCCTAGACTTGCCTTTCTGTATTAATCTACTGGAGAAAAGCCTGATTTGACACTAAATATAGGCTGTAAGCTTTTCTTATATTTTTAACATAATTCAGCCTTATCACTTGTACATCAGTCTATGAAAGTAAGTATGCAGGTACAGCAGGCAGTGAAGAAAGCGAATGGCAAGTTGGCCTTTATAACAAGAGGAATCGAATATAGGAACAAAGAGGTCCTTCTGCAGTTGTACAGAGCCCTAGTGAGACCACACCTGGAGTATTGTGTGCAGTTTTGGTCCCCTAATTTGAGGATGGACATTCTTGCTATTGAGGGAGTGCAGCGTAGGTTTACAAGGTTAATTCCCGGGATGGTGGGACTGTCATATGCTGAGAGAATGGAGCAGCTGGGCTTGTACACTCTGGAGTTTAGAAGGGTATCTCATTGAAATATAAGATTGTTAAGGGTTTGGACACGCTAGAGGTAGGAAACATGTTCCCGATGTTGGGGAGTCTAGAACTAGGAGCCACAGTTTAAGAATAAGGAGTAAGCCATTTAGAACGGAGTGAGGAAACACTTTTTCTTACAGAGAGTGGAGAGTCTGTGGAATTCTCTGCCTCAGAGAGTGGTGGAGGCAGGTTTTCTAAATGCTTTCAAGGGAGAGCTTGATAGTGCTCTTAAAAATAGCGGAGTCAGAGGATATGGGGAGAAGGCAGGAACGGGGTACTGATTGGGGTTGATCAGCCATGATCACATTGAATGGCGGCACTGCCTTGAAGGGCCGAATGGCCTACTCCTGCACTTATTGTTTATTGTCTATTGTTATAACCGTTCCATTCTGACCGCCGCCGAACCCCCCACCGCACCATTTCACCCTTCTTCATGGCGGCCCAGTGATGGCTCGGCTCTGACAATTCGAGGGATCTAACCGGTAACAACACTAAGAGCAGCCCCGGGCCGCCGCGTTCCCCGACTCGAATCTGAGCTTGAAAAATCTTGTGATGGGTTGATGTGTCTCTGCCATACACGAACTACACAAAAATGTACAGAATTTCACAAATTGATGACTTTATTATTGTGACAAGTCGAGATCTATTTAAAAAAATCTAATAACTTTCTAATTTGCCAATAAAGTCTACCTTCCCAATGATCGTTTTTTCGCCGTGTGGCGTATCTTGCTCCGCTCTATGGTCTGTGCTGCCGCTGCTGAAGCTAGCTAACGTGGAGGGAGAGTGAGGTAGCGTCAATTACGCCCAGCTCCACGAATGTTGGGAGTCGGCGGCCACAGCGCTCCGGAGCTTACCGCACGGCGACCCGGTAAGGCATTGCCCGCTCCCCGCTGGTATCCCAGCGCTGCGACGCCGCCGACTCCCAACATTCGCGGAGCTGGGGCTGCGGGCGGCGGTGGATTTGGAGCGCCTCGCAGCCAGGGGTAGAGTTGCCGGGGTCGGAGCTCCAACCGGCGCCGCCCGCGGCCGGACGCCCGCAGCCCCTGCTGGGAGTTGGCGGCCACAGCGCTGCGGAGCTTACTGCACGGCGACCCGGTAAGGCATTGACCGCTCTCCGCCTCTCCGACCAGGTAGGGGACTAAGAATTAAAGTTTACCCCTTCACCCCCCCTTCACATAAAAGCCCTCCAAACTAACTGACTAACATTTAAGCAATGATTTACAGATGTTTAAGTGTCTCCCCGGTCTCCGGGGAGGAGGCAGCCGCTACAGTAGTACAGACCAGGGTTGACCGTGGGTCGTTTCGGGTCAAGTTTGGCGCCAAACGCGAGCTTTGGTGTGCAGACGACATCCTGGGAAAAATGGCCGGTTTTCGGAGTTTTTCGGTTTCCAGAACACCGGATAAAAGGTTGTATGTGAAATAAGTTACCTGGACTATGGAAAGCGAGGACATGTAAGGTAGGGGTTTAAAAACATTACATTGGTGACATGCATAGAGATAGTAACAGGCTCACGCTTATTGCCCCACGCTCCATGCAGTTTCTGAGGGGTTACGCTATCAGAGCAAATTTGGCGATTTTGACTATAAAAAATGATTAGATTCATATAGAAATGACATTTATAACAGATTAGTGGAAAAATCTTTCTATTTATTTTATTTTATTATTATTTTTCTTTACTTTTCTTAACCGCTATTTTCATTGGGAGTATGACAGGTGAGGCTCTGAAAAATAAAAGAGTTTGTAGTGTTTAAAAAATGTTGGGATTCTCTCTCCTGTCAATCATTCCATGAAGGCCACGCCCCTTCTGGTGGGAGGGGGAGGGACTATAAAACCCAGAAGTGTGGGCGTGGCTCAGTTTCTACAAGATGGACGAGGAAGAGCTCACGACTCGCTGTCTTTAGTGGCCTTGCACCCTGCTTGAAATGGTATGAAACTGCACTTCAATTTGGTGGCCTTGCACCCTGCTTGAAGTGGTAAGAAACTGCACTTGAATTTGGCGGCCTTGCATCCTGCTTGAAATGGAATTTCAAGGAATAGCCGTGTCAACTTCCAGCCCACCAGTCGTGAGTGAGTGTGCTGCCAGCACAACAAGCTTGAGTGACGGAGCCGCCAGTCCAAGAATCCATTCGGCCCACAATGTCTGTACAATGTCTGGAAACCAGTCCCTTCAGTCCACAATACCCATACTAGCGCTCCAGAAAGCCCCTCCCCACACTGGCCACCAATATTGGAATTGGTGGAGAGGTGGAACATTGCATTGGGGGACCAGCCCTCCCGTGTGATGCTGGGACCCAATGGATCCCAATTATTCTAGTAGAAACATATAAAACTATAAAAGGACTGGACAAGCTAGATGCAGGAAAAATGTTCCCAATGTTGGGGGAGTCTAGAACTAGGGGCCGGAGTCTAAGAATAAGAGGCCATTTAAAACTGAGATTAGAAAAAAACTGAGAGGTGTGAATTTGTGGAATTCTCTGCCACAGAAGGCAATGTCTCAGCCAATTCACTGGATGAATCTCAAAGTCAAAGTCAATTTTATTCGTCACATACACCCGAAGGTGCAGCGAAATGAATTTGCTAGCAGCGATACACTTAAAAAGAACACACAATACACAATAAGATCCACAGCATGTTTTTTTCTTGATATGATTGGCACTGGCATTGTGGGTCGAAGGGCATGTTCTTGTGCTGTATTTTCTGTGTTCTATTTGCTAGGTGATGAAGTGGCAGGTTGTGGGGTGTACATTTATGCCCCTCATCAATTACCAAAAATTAGATCTTGAGAAGGCAGTGAGATGCAGTTTTATTTTCCTTTGAGTACAGGAGAAATAAATATTAAAAACTGAGTAATTTTAATAAGAACAAACAATTCAAAACTTTTTGCAGTTGCAAAAGAGTTGACATTGAGTGGACACTAATTTAAGATAGTTGGCAGAAAAACAGTGAATTTTGGGGAATTTTTGACATAGAATAATTGTTAACATCTGCAAAACATTTTTTGAAAGGGAGAGTTTGAAATTCATTTTCAGAAAGAAATTAGATAAATTGTTCCATTCCAGTGGTGTATGTGCAGGAAAACAGCGTTCATTAAACAGGGTGGTGCACCGTAGAGTTGCTGCTTAACAGTGCCAGAGACCCAGGTTCGATTCTGACTATGGGTGCTGTCTGTACGGAGTTTGTACGTTTTCCCCGTGACCTGCGTGGGTTTTCTCCGGGTGCTCCGGTTTCCTCCTACACTCCAAAGACATACAGGTTTATAGGTTAATTGGCTTCAGAAAAATTGTAAATTTTCTCTAATGTGTAGGATAGTGCTGCTGTATGGAGTGGTCACTGATCAGCATGGACTCAGTGGGCCGAAGGGCCTATTTCCGTGCTGTGTCTCTGAAACTAAAAACTAAGCCCATCCAGGCTCGTATGTGATGGGTCGGTTCTCCTGTGGTGCAGGATTCTGTGTCAAGGTATGTTGCTTTACCTGCACTTTTCTTCTGCAGCCTCTGTAGGACTCTCAGAAGACCAAAAAGAGTTCCAGAAAGTTGCCTTTGGATTTGCAGCGAATGAAATGGCTCCACACATGACAGAGTGGGATCAGAAGGTGAGGTGATTTTGTTTCTCGTGTTTTCCTACGGTAGAAGTTATTGAATCTCTTCCAGCTCTTGGAGCAAACCCTGCTGCCCTGTTCCAACACATTTACTGTGGGAATTGTGGAAAGCAGTTCTTCCATCTTGTCCTTTAATATGGCCAGCACTTCATTCTATGGGAATCAAACGTCAGTGAATGGACCCTACAGAGCTACGTTTAACATGCATGTGCTGGTGGCTCATAGAGTCAAAAACAAGTCTGCTGAACTCCAGGCTACACCGAGATACCCAAGCATCCTACATATATAAAGAAGCCTGTTTCTCAGTGGAAAGTTACTGCATACTGGATCACAATAATTAACCATGCAAACAAGTGTACGTGACTAACCTTGTATTTATGCTACCAAATATTATATTAAAATACCACATGCTTTGAATCTGCAGAGTATTGCTTGCATATTATAACCATATAACATATAACAATTACAACACGGAAAACTGGCCATCTCGGCCCTTCAAGTCCATGCCAAACACTTATTTTCCCCTAGTCCCTTCTACCTGCACTCAGACCATAACCCTCCATTCCTTTCCCATCCATATACCTATCCAATTTATTTTTAAATGATAAAATCGAACCTGCCTCCACCGCTTCCACTGGAAGCTCATTCCACACAGCTACCACTCTCTGAGTAAAGAAGTTCACCCTCATGTTACCCCTTAACATCTGTCCCTTAATTCTCGTCATGTCCTCTTGTTTGAATCTTCCCTGCTCTCAATGGGAAAAGCTTATCCACGTCAACTCTGTCTATCCCTCTCATCATTTTAAAGATCTCTATCAAGTCCCCCCTTAACCTTCTGCGCTCCAAAGACCTAACTTGTTCAACCTTTCCCTGTAACTTCGTTGCTGAAACCCAGGCAACATTCTAGTAAATCTCCTCTGTACTCTCTCTATTTTGTTGACATCCTTCCTATAATTAGGCATCCAAAATTGTACACCATACTCCAGAATTGGCCTCACCAATGCCTTGTACAATTTTAACATTACATCCCAACTTCTACACTTAATGCTCTGATTTATAAAGGCCAGCACACCAAAAGCTTTCTTTACCACCCTATCTACATGAGATTCCACCTTCAGGGAACTGTGCACCGTTATTCCTAGAACCCTCTGTTCAACTGCATTCCTCAATTCGCTACCATTTACCATGTACGTCCTATTTTGATTTGTCCTGCCAAGATGTAGCACCTCACACTTATCAGCATTAAACTCCATCTGCCATCTTTCAGCCCACTCTTCCAAATGGCCTAAATCTCTCTGTAGACTTTGAAAATCTACTTCATTATCCACCACACCACCTATCTTAATATCATCTGCATACTTACTAATCCAATTTGCCACACCATCATCCAGATCATTGATGTACATGACAAACAACAGTGGACCCAACACAGATCCCTGAGGCACCCCACTGGTCACTGGCCTCCAACCTGCCAAACAGCCATCCACCATTACTCTCTGGCATCTCCCATTCAGCCACTGTTGAATCCATCTTGCTACTCCACCATTAAAACCTAACAATTGAACCTTCTTAACCAACCTTCCATGAGGAACCTTGTCAAAAGCCTTACTGAAGTCCATATAGACAACATCCACTGCTTTACCCTCATCAATTTCCCTAGCAACCTCTTCAAAAAATTCAAGAAGATTAGTCAAACATGACCTTCCAGGCACAAATCCATGTTGACTGTTCCTAATCAGACCCTGTTTATCCAGATGCTTATATATATTATCTCTAAGTATCCTTTCCATTAATTTGACCACCACTGACGTCGAACTAACAGGTCTATAATTGCTAGGTTTACTCTCAGAACCCTTTTTAAACAATGGAACAACATGCACAGTACGCCAATCCTCCAGTACTATTCCCGTTTCTAATGACATTTGAAATATTTCTGTCATAGCCCCTGCTATTTCTACACTAACTTCCCTCAATGTCCTAGGGAATATCCTGTCAGGACCTGAAAACTTATCCACTTTTATATTTTTCAAAAGTGTCAGTACTTCCTCTTCTTTGAATCTCATAGTTTCCATAGCTACTCTACTTGTTTCCCTTACCTTACATAATTCAATATCCTTCTCCTTGGTGAAAACCGAAGAAAAGAAATTGTTCAATATCTCCCCCATGTCTTTTGGCTCTGCAGATAGCTGTCCACTCTGACTCTCTAATGGACTCATTTTATCCCTCGTTATCCTTTTGCTATTAATATAGCTGTAGAAACCCTTTGGATTTACTTTCACCTTACTTTCCAAAGCAACCATATCTTCTTTTAGCTTTTCTAATTTATTTCTTGAGATTCTTTTTACATTCTTTATACTCCCCAAGCACCTCCTTTACTTCATGCTGCCTATAATTATTGTAGATCTCTCTCTTTTTCCGAACCAAGTGTCCAATTTCTCTTGAAAACCATGGCTCTTTCCAATAAAGAGCTTAATTGCATGGTTATATGGTTAATATGGTTAATTATATGGTTATTATATGATTCAATAAGAACAGCTGCACTGTTATTTTGGTTCTACCAAGTTTCAGTTAAAAACATAAAATCAAGATTGTGCTTAATAATGACATTGTTGATTAAAAAAAATTTCCCTGCCAAAGACCTGACATTTAATAAAGATAGTTTTTGTGTGTTAAAAGCATTATCTGTCCCATTTTTGGGGACAGGATGTGGCTGACGAGGAATGGATGCTAAATTTGATAAATTTGTAGTTTAGTGCTTCTTGTCCCTTAGCAGATTCACCATTATTTTTCTATTACCTATCAAGACCGAAATTGAGGAAGCTTTTGGTACACAGGGCTGTTTGTCCTGAAAAGTGTCACGAGTGTCATTAGTGAGTGGTTGTCCAGAGAGTCTATGTAAACTTGAGGAAAAATTACAGTTTTTATCTGAAACATCAGCAGGCTGGGCTGAGAATTTCTGCCAGAGCAGAGGGTGAGGGTGTGTTTGTGGGCGTAGGTATGTCCAGATCATGGCCAGCATGTGGGGACATTAATTAGTCAGTCACGTGGGGTCGTATGTACAGCGTGTAATAGATTATTAGACAGCCAAGGGTGTTAAAGTGAATGCCATCTTTCATAAAAAGCACTGGATTTTCCCTGAAAATATTAAAATTGTCAACAAATTGAAATCTGTTTGAGCTGCAATATATCTGCAACCACGTGTGGAAATATAAAATCCTGCTAAAGCTACAACTTCCACAATTAAATGTCGGAATTGGTCCTGAGACAAAATTACGTTTCTCTGAGTCCTTCAATGAGTTTAAAATGGAGACAAAATTGCGTTTCAGTTGCTCGGATTGTGTCTGGGATGTGTCATTTGTGCCCACATGGATAATGACATTTTTCACATTTGGATTTTTATCAAGAACACTCGGAATCTGCGCTAAGACGTCCAAGACTTTAGCTCCGTGGAGAGAGTAAGTTACAGCTAAATTCACCCTCATGTTTTCATAATGGAGTCACCAATTATTGGCGTCATGGGAGGAGGGGGCTAGGGACCCGGGCCCGCTGCTGCTGATATTGCCATTGGATAACCCCTCTTTGTGGGATATGGCCTTCTCTTGCGTCCTGCTGGGACCACAACCTGAGAGGCACCCCGTGTGGGAGGGGGTGGACGCCTGCGGGCCTTCACCGGAGCTACAATGTGAGAGGCTGAAGCTCGCCCGTGACCGCCACTGTGGCTACAGGTGGGCATCTCCGGACAGGCAGGGCCAGCGAGAAGCACCAAAGCATAATCGATGTGTGGCGATGCATGCCTGGTCGCAGTTGGCGGATCCAGGAGACATGAGCTCGGAGGAACAGTATGGCTACGCAGTGACGGGAATTCATGCTCATCCAGGATGTTAAATCTATCGCTTAGTCGGAGAGTTTGCGAAGGTATAAGGCGAGAGGGCCGTCTTCAACGTTGCTTTCCTTGATGGACTACACACTACAGCTCTGATGGACAGGGTGCAGAGCTGGTCATAGCCCTGGGTCTGGCTCCATCTGTGTCCAGGGGCAAGGGACTTCGTTCTGGGACGGTGCAGTAGAACACAGGACTGCTCAGCAACAGTAATAGGTCCAGCAGGAACTAAGGCCACCAGGGAGTCGAAGAATTTTTCATCCTCGCGGATTGTGTGTAGGACGGATAATCTGTCTTCCAACTCGCCATTTTCTTACCCGGGCAGACACAGCTTTCACATCCAGACGTAGAGGTGAGTGGGGGCATGATGAATTAGAGTGCTCCATTGATGTGTGGCTTGGCCTCCACACCGCTCCCTCTCACTCTCTGGGTCCACGGGTTAACCTTGGGCTACGGAGCCTCAACGAACTCCATTCGGTGGGTGCTGGTGGCCCGCAGCTCCTCGGTACCACCCCCGGCCTGCCCCGTGGGCCCAGGCCTAGCGTCAGGCCCAGGCTGTGCGACAGGCCCGGGGCTCCTCGTGATGCCCTCACTGGCGGGGGGAGGCTTGCTCCACAAGTCCACTTCGGGCCATCAGGCCCTGCATGTCAGTGGGCTCTGGAGCCGGACCGGTGAGGCAGAGGCAGACTCTGCGCTTGCTGCACCTGTTGCCGGGTGCGGAGCCGCCTCTTGGTGTGTTACATCGGCGTTGACTCAGTGGGCCTGCTTGGCTCTTACCGCGACTACACCACACCGCTGCGGACCGGAGGCGGGAGGCAGCGACCAAACAGCACTCTATATTCTGCACACCGGTGGAACCAAGGACATGCCTGTAGTTGCTTCACCATGTACACCGGACCACCGGTTGGAGGATCTGAGCTCGTGCAGCTGGACACTTGCATCTGTGCTGAACATTGACAGCAGGCTGTGCAAGCATTGCTGCTTACTTGACTGCAATATGTCCCTGGCGTCAGTTCTTTTGCCAACTAAATGAAGTCAAGGCTTCAAAGTGTGATGAAACTGAACCCAATTTTACCATTCATTTATGGAAATCCATTGCAGTTATGGCTTCTGACAGGATTTGCATGCTCTATTTCAGTATACCATTCTATTGCCTTTGAACAATGTGGCTTGGTATCAATGTGTACTGTGTCCGAGACGATATAGTGCTTATCCCTGTGAGAACACTGCCATGTAATCAAAGTATATCTCGGTACAGGCAGCAAATCCTGGAGCTTCCAGCCTGAAGAAGGGTCCTAACTCCAAACGTCGCCTATCCATGACCTCCAGAGATGCTGCCTGACCCGTTGAACTACGCCAGCATTTTGTGTGTTACTCAAGATTCCAGCATCTGTAGTTCCTTGTATCTTCAATGCTACAAATTGTTCTAATTTGACGAGTGTGTACAATAATTCCACACAAAGGATCTTCACATACAGAATATATGCAAATCAGATTATCTTGCCTATCTGACACTTAGTGGAAAGACGATGATCATAATTCCTGTATTTTAACATTTGACAGGAAATCTTTCCCGTGGAGACGATGAGAAAGGCTGCACAACTTGGCTTTGGTGGGATTTACATCCGGCCGGACGTCGGGGGGTCAGGACTGTCACGAGTGGACACCTCCATCATATTTGAGGCATTATCAACGGGCTGCGCCAGTACCACCGCGTACATAAGCATTCACAAGTAAGTGACTTGGAAATGACAACCAGGCGACAAGGTTGCTGCTCCTCGTTAGCTACTGTCAGTACGTTCAGCTGTCAAATGACACGGAATTCAGCTGTCAAATGATTTGGAATTGTGTGTATTGAGCAGGTATAATGCAAAACTTACCTTCAGCGGCGCTGCAGTTCTGCTTCTGCCCGTGTGCGAGACTTTGCCGCCTTTGAGAGGGGGGCGGGTTTAAAACCCGATTTTCTCTAGGCTGGTGAAATCGATGTTGTTCAGCCTACTTAGTTGCTGACGAAAATCGCTGCGAAATTCGTTTGCTGCAGGTATTTTTAAACTAAATTGGGTTATTTAGTTGTTATAGTAAATTAAAAATCATCCTCTAAAGCCGCGAACCCCGACAACGGGACGGATCTCATGTAGGGGACAAGGCAAGGTAGGTTGTTTATTTTTACTTTAAAAGGGCTTCTTAAGATCCCTTTATACAAAATCTTATGTTGCGAGTAGCTGACTTGGGGACCCATTAATCCCGCAGTATCTTTCATGCCATATGTAGGTATGTTGCTAAGCCTACCTGAATCGTCATTGAGAATCTGCCCCAGGCCGTGTGCGCGATTTTGCCGCTGTTTAGAGGGGGCGGGTTTTAAAACGCGATTTTTACTAGGCTGTTGCAATCGAAAATGTTCAGCCTAGTAAATCATTAACGAAAAAGCGCTGAAAGACCCCATCGCAAAAGGTATTATTAGTTTTTATGGCCTTGTATAATAGTTATAGTAGTTTAAAAATCACTCTCTAAACCCGCGACCTCTCGCAGCCCCAGGGTTTTATAAAGCAAACAATTAAAGGTATATACCTTATTTTTACATTAAAAGGGGCTTCTTAAGAACCCTGTATATAAAGTTTTCTATAGCCAGTAGTTCATTTGGGGCTCTTTATATCCCACAGTATTTTTCTGGGCATTTGAGGGCACAAATCCGCTGCAATGTGAACGTTCTAAACCAGCGCGTTCACAGGATCCCACTAGAAAGCTGATTTAAAATGGACTTTAATTTACAGCAATTGAACAATAAATTCCTTCCATTTGCCCTATATATTAATGTAAATGAGATTTTAAAATCATGTTTTATTGTGAATTATTTATGAATATTATTTGGACACTTGGGCTATTTAAAAACGTTAATCATTTATTAAGAAATGGATAGATGTTTAGACCTAGTAATTGAAGTTTGAAATTTGCTACACTTGGGTAACTAACTAATTATATGCTTTAATTTCAGGTCATCCAAGTTAGATTATTTTATATTTGTTTCAGAATGATTCAATCTACGATAACTGAAAATTTCATTCAGTTCTCTTAATTTTTAAGAAGGTTATGGCCTTTTGACAGCACACGATCACAACTTTTTTGTTATGTCCATAGAAAATCAATAGGGAACAAGATGCTAATTTCCGAGTATGAAAATGGCTATAACTTTTTAAATACTTGAGATATGAAAGTGAATTAGGTGTCAAATTAAACTTCTTTTTATGCTTTATCTGATGGGATAAATTGCAGACTTGATTTTTAAAATCTCAAAATTTTGTAATATGTAAGATATGTAAGACCCTTTGTAAGAGGACATGACTTGAGAATTAAGGGACAGAAGTTTAGGGGTAATATGAGGGGGAACTTCTTTACTCAGAGAGTGGTAGCGGTGTGGAATGAGCTTCCAGTGGAAGTGGTGGAGGCAGGTTCATTGGTATCATTTAAAAATAAATTGGATAGGCATATGGATGAGAAGGGAATGGAGGGTTATGGTATGAGTGCAGGCAGGTGGGACTAAGGGTAAAAAAAAAAAAAATGTGTTCGGCACGGACTTGTAGGGCTGAGATGGCCTGTTTCCGTGCTGTAATTGTTATATGGTTATATGGTTAATATTGCTATATTGAGGGGTTGGAGCATGCAGGTATTGGGAAGAGCTTAGGGCTGCTTACAGCATGAGATGAGGAAAGAGGTTTAGGGAAGCTGGAGTGGGCAGGTCATAAGTGTACACACCTATAAAAGTTCCTCTGGCAGCTCGGTCCATATACCCACACCCGCAATGTGAAATATTACCCCTCAGATACCATTAAATCTTACCCTCTCGTCTTAAACTTATGCCCTCTAGTTTTAGAATCCTCTACCCTGGGGAAAATACTGTTATTCACCTTATCTGTGCCCTCTTAAGTTTATATATCTCTATAATGTCACCCCTCGACCACTTACGCTTCAGGAAAAAAGATCCAGCCTATCCAACCTCTGCTTATAACTCAAACTTCCCATAACATCCTTCCCATACATGTCAACCTGCCCTGAACAGTACTCCAAATGTGCCCTTACAATGTCTCCTGCTGCTGGAACATGACATCCCAAATCCTATACTCAGTACATTACCTTTTACAACACTTTCATAGAACTATGTACATGCACCACTATGTCAAAGTTCTACAACATCTCCAAGGTCCTATCATTTACTTTGAAGGTTCTGCCCTGGTTTATCTTATTAAAATGCAACACCTCGCATTTATTTGAATTAAACTCCATCTGCAATACCTCGAAATTAACGGTTGCCCGGGTGCCACTGACTACTCAAAGCGCCGCTGGGCAACCTAAACACCGAGTCATTTTGCCCGGCTTGGCAACCAGATACTGGTCTGTACCAAAGATATACACAAAAAACTGGAGTAACTCCGCGGGTCAGACAGCGTCTCAGGAGAAAAGGAACGTGACGTTTTATGTCGGCGGTGACGGCTGTATTGCGTGGGAAAGATACTAGGTGCGGGGTGATGAAGGGTCGGAGCGAATGACGGGCCCCGAACAGCGGCTCCATCTCCTCCTCCCGCCCCCGCCCGCCCTGAGAGCGGCCGCTGCTTGCAAATCCGCTAACGGCGCTTTCAATACAAACCCTCCCGCACGCCGAGGCAGGGAGGAGAAAGGGAGGGGGAGGCCTCGGCGTGCGGGAGGGTTTGTATTGAAAGCGCCATTAGCGGATTTGCAAGCAGAGACCCTTATCAGGGCGGGCGGGAGGAGGTGGAGATGGAGCCGCTGTCGCGGCTGCTGCTGCCGCTGTTCGGAACCCGTCATTCGCTCAGACCTTTCTGAAGCTGCTGCATTAAAGATGCTATAGCTATAGGATGATGAGAGTTCTCCCCCTCTGCCGATCGTCCCTCCCGCCTTGTGCCCAAACAGCAGGATCGTGGGACCAAAATGCAACCAGAACTTGATGAGCAGCCCCTCCAGATATTGGTAGAGGGGCAGCAACCTCGTTACCGTTGGCAACGTCCCATTGTGATGTCATTGTGGCAGTAGGCAGTCAGCTTGAGAGCCCATTTTGATTGGTGCACAGTGAGAGGCATTGTGACATCATCTTTGTGAGAAAGCAGGAAGCTGTCCGTGAGAAGGCGGTTTTAGTTGTTTTTAACATTTCAACAATTAATAACCAGAAATATAGGCGGGATTGTGACGGGAAGATATTTATCGCCATGATGGGGGAAAATGTGAGTAGAATGTGTGAAAATGGGAAGGTTGTGGCCTAGCGTTTGGAAGAAGATATGAATTAACTAGTCAGATTGACACACCCACACAGAGACGGCCACACACACAGATCGTGGGCACAAACAAGACAATGAGTTTTAGTTATAGATAGAACTATAACTAATTCTATCTGACATATTTAACAGACAGACAGACAAATTAACAAAGTAAATGGGCCCAACATCGATTCCTGTGACACAGCACTCGTTACAGGCCTCCAGTCTGAAAAACAATTTACCACCACCCTCCGTATCCTTTCTTCAAGCCAACTTTCTGTCAAATTGGCCAGCTCTTTCTGAATCCCATGTAATCCAGCCTTGCAAACTAGCCAACCAGGTACCTTTCAACAGAGATAATATCTACCACCCTGCTCTCATCAACCCTCTTGGTCACCTCTTCAAAAAACGAATTCAAATTTGTGAGACATGGTTTCCCAGATAGAAAGCCACACTGACTATCCCTATTAGCCCTTGTCTTTCCAAATGTATAGAGATCCTGTCTCTCAGATTCTCCACCAATAGCTTACCCATCACTGATTTTAGGCTCTAACTGGACTGTTAGTTTAGTTTATTATCACGTGTATTGTACAGTGAAAAGCTTTTAGTTGCGTGCTATCCGGCCAGCGGAAAGATTATACATGATTACAATCAAGCCGCAGTTTGCTGTTCAAGGAGTTTGAAGGCTTTTCCTTGCAGCCTGTCTTAAATAAAGGCACAACATTAGCCACCCTCTGATGGTCCGGCACTCCACCCTTGACTATCGATGATACAAATATCACTGCCAGGAACCACAATTTCTTCCATATCGTCCCACAATCTCCTAGGACACACTTGATCAAGTCTTGGAGATTTAACCACCTTTATGCATTTAATGATGATCAGAACACCTCTTCAGTAATATAGACTCTCTTCAAGACATGACTATTAACCTCCCTGAGTTCCCCAGCGTCGATATATTTCTCTACAATAAATTTAAACGAGAAAAGTATTTTAACACCTATAGCAAAACAAAGGTGTCAGTTGTTGACCTCAGGAAGTGGTATGGTGTACACTACATTAATGGAGCTGAAATGGAGATTGTTGAGTTTCTAGACGTAAATATCATCAACATTTGGTCCTCTTCCTAACATGTTGATGCTGCAGCCAGGAAAGCACTTCAACGTCTCTCTTTCCATAGAATGGAACATTGAGTCAGTGGGGGTGCTGCAAGCCGGCAGCCCTGCCAGAGCGTGTTAGTTTTTTCTACTTTTTATGTTTTTTTAGTGTGTTTTAATGTATGGTTTTGGTGTTTCTCTGTGTGTCTTGTGTGGGGGGTGGTGTGGGGGGGTAAGGGTGAAAACGCTTTGGTCGCATCCTCCACGGAGAGGCGACTTTTTCCATGTCGTCTCCCCCATGGCCTAACATCGAGGATTGGTGCGGCCTTTCCCAGAGACGCGCCCGGGGCTTCAGCTGCAGGCGCAGCGTGGACTCTCATCGCGGAGCGGGCGAGCCCTCGCCGCGGCTCGCCGGAGGGGAGCGCTCCGTTCGCTGGCCCGCGGCAGCCTGAAGCTGGGGCCTGCAGAGCTCCATCCGGCGCGGCATCCTGGGCCTGGGATCACTCGTTGGGGACCCGGGAGGAGAAGAGCTCCGACCGCCGGCCTGCAGCGAACTTCTACCGCGGGCGCGGCATGGACTTACCATCAGGAGCTGGGTCCCTCGCCAGGGACCCCTAGAGGGGAGCTCTGACCTCCGGCCCTGCGGTCTGCGGTGCTTCTGGCTGCGGCGTGGCGGGAACTTAAAAACTTTAAATCTCCGACCGACGGCCTGCGGCCTACACCAAACTGAAGCCGCGGTCTCCGTTGGGGAGGCACCGATTCAGGACTTACCTGGACTTTTACCTTGTCTACTCATCTGGACGCCCGCAGTGGCGGCTGTAGAGGGTTGAGGTCCCGACCACGGGGGAAAATGGAAGAGGAACGGCCAAATTTTGTGCCTTCCACCACAATGATGAATGCTGTGGTGGATGTTTACGTTAAATTTTTATTGTGTTTTTGTGTCTTCTTTTTCATTGTACTGCTGCTGGCAAATTCATTTCACTTGCACTTTATGTGCAAGTAATGAATAAAACTGATTGTGATTGTGAGAAAACTAAGGAAATTCAGCATGTCACCAATGAAACAATTTCCAGCGATGCACCATAGAAAGCATCCTATCATGGTGCATCATAGTAGGGTATGGCAGCTGTTCTGCTAAAGACTTGTGGATGCAGCCCAGTCCATCAACAGACCAGCCTCCCCTTCATTTACTTTATCTACATGCACACTGTGTCAAGAAAGCAGCCAACATAGTCAAGGACACCCCAATCGGCCCCTTTCATCCCCTCTCCCATTTGGCAGATTATACAAAAGCTTGAAAGCATGTACCACCAGGTTCAAGGACCGCTTCGTCTCTGCTATTATCAGGCTAATGAACAGACCTCTCATAAACTGAGGCTGTATTCCTGCTCCCTCCCAATCTACCTAGTTGCATTTTCTTTTAATCTGCATTTTCTCTACAGCTGTAACACTATTCTGTACCATGTTTCCTCTCTTTTTGCATTACCTATTGTACTCATGTATAGTTTTGATTGTACTCATGAATAGTCCTAACCTGCCCAATCTATTCCAATAGTTCAGGCCCTCGAGTCCTGGGAACATCCTCAATGTCAAACAGATGCCGACTGGCCACAGGAATATTTCAGGCAATCTATCCACAGTGCAGACTTCCTTCAGGTGGTTCATCCTATTGCTCATTGGCACATGCCTCTCCTAGTATTGAGTGACCAAATGCTTTGATATCAAATGAGGACCTGGCTCAAGACATCCAGAATCATTCAAAACCATCTAATGGTGGGCAGATTCGTAGGGCAGCACGGTGGCCTAGCTGTACTGCCTCACAGCGCCAGAAACCCGGGCTTGATCCTGACTATGGGCGCTTGTCTGTACTCCCCGTGATCTGTGTGCGTTTTCTCAGAGATCTTCTGTTTCCACTCACACTCCAAAGACGTACAGCTTTGTTGGTTAATTGGCTTGGTATAAAAGAAAAAATTGTCCCTAGTATGTGTAGGGTAGTGTTAATGTGTGGGGATTGCTGGTCGGTGCTGATTCGGTTTGCCGAAGGGCCTGTTTCTGCGCTGTATCTCTAAAGCTAAAATAAACAATAATTAACCAGTGACAAAGTTGGAAGTGCAGGTGGAAAAATAGAAATGTATTGAGAGTTGTTGCTGAAATCTAAACATAAATATGGAGTTTATAGAAATGGACTTTGCAAAGAAAGAACAGATAATGAAGCATGTAAAACATTGGAGCCATTGGTCAGCAAGTAGCAGAAAGGCATGGTCATACAATAATGTTCTTTGGATGACCAAGGAAATAAAACTCTTCCAATCCATATTTCTGTTCAACTGTCCTTGAAAGTTGTAATTGTATCCATTTCTATAGCTTCCTTTGGCTGATTATTCCAGATGCTGACAACCCCACTGTCTGAAATGGCTGCTTCCAAGGTCCCTCTACAATCTCTTCACTCCCACCTTTAGCCTATGCCCTCTGGTTTTAGAATCCTCTACCCTGGGAATAAGCTCGTAAATGTTGACTTTATCCATGCCCCTCATGTTTTTGGACACTTCAGTAAGGTTGAACCAAATTGAAGATGTGGCCAAGAAAGCACACCAATGCTTCTACTCAGGTTCAGCATGCCTTCAGCACTCATACCACTTGCACAGATGCACCTTATAAAGCATCCTATTGGGATGCAACACAGCTTGGATGGACAACAGCTCTGCCTAAGACCGCAAGAATTACAGAGAGTTATTGATGCAGCAGTCCATTACACAAACCTGTCTCACCCCTGCAACTCTGTCTACGTCTCACACTGCCTTGGAAAAGTAGCCAATGATTCCTAGGCTAACATACCTGGTTCAATTATTTGTAACATATAAATGTTGGCAGAGGTGGCGCAGCGGTAGAGTTGCTGCCTTACAGCGAATGCACTGCCGGAGACCAGGTTTTCATCCCAACTACGGGTGCTGTCTGTAGGGAGTTTGTACGTTCTCCCCGTGACCTGCGTGGGTTTTCTCCAAGATCTTCGGTTTCCTCTCACACTCCAAAGCCGTACAGGTATGTAGGTTAATTGGCTTGGTAAATGTAAATATTGGCCCTAGTGGGTGCGGGATAGTGTTAATAGAAACATAGAAAATAGGTGCAGGAAGAGGCCATTCGGCACTTCGAGCCACCATCGCCATTCATTGTGATCAAGGCTGATCGTCCCCTATCAATAACCCGTGCCTGCCTTCTCCCCATATCCCTTGACTCCATTAGCCCCTAGAGCTCTATCTAACTATCTCTTAAATCCATCCAGTGACTTGGCCTCCACTGCCCTGTATGGCAGGGAATTCCATAAATTCACAAGTCTCTGGGTGAAAAAGTTTTTTCTCACCTCAGTCTTAAATGACCTCCCCTTTATTCTAAGACTGTGGCGCCTGGTTCTGGACTCGCCCAACATTGGGACCATTTGTCCTGCATCTAGCTTGTCCAGTCCTTTTATAATTTTATATGTTTCTATAAGGTCCCCCCTCATCCTTCTAAACTTCAGTGAATACAAGCCTAGTCTTTTCAATCTTTCCTCATAGAACAGTCCCGCCATCCCAGGGATCAATCTCGTGAACCTACGCTGCACTGCCTCAATCACAAGGATGTCCTTCCTCAAATTAGGAGACCAAAACTGTACACAATACTCCAGATGTGGTCTCACCAGAGCCCTATACAACTGCAGAAGAGCCTCTTTACTCCTATACTGAAATCCTCTTGTTATGAAGGCCAACATTCCATTAGCTTTCTTCACTGCCTGCTGTACCTGCACGCCAACTTTCAGTGACCGGTGTACAAGGACGCCGAGGACTCGTTTCACCTCCCCCTTCCCTTACCTAACCTAACCCCATTGAGATAATAATCTGCCCCCTTGTTTTTGGTGCCAAGGTGGATAACCTCACATTTATCTATATTATACTGCATCTGCCACACATCTGCCCACTCACTCAACCTGTCCAGGTCACCCTGCAGCCTCCTAACATTCTCTTCACAGTTCACACTGCCACCCAGCTTTGTGTCATCCACAAACTTGCTAGTGTTGCTCGTAATTCCCTCTTCCAAATCATTAATCATATAATGTGCGGGGATCGCTGGTTGGCTCGGACCCGATGGGCCGAAGGGCCTGTTTGCGCGCTGCATCTCTAAACTAAACTAAAATAGCCCATGAAAATGAGTAGATCATGCAATAGAAATAGTTGCTATAGAAATGTAATTTGCTCTTGTCTCAAGAGTGCCAGTACTCTGAGCACATAATTGGTATCACGAGACTGAACAATGTGCACCATTCTATTCTTAGCTGTGCAAACACATTGGTATTAAGAAAGTATTCAGACCCCTTCTCTTTTTCCACATTTTGTTACGTTACTGCCTTCTAAAATTCATTATTTTTCATCATCAATCTACACACAATACCCCAAAATAAAAAAGTGAAAACAGGTGTTTATGAATGTTTGCAAAGTAATTAAAAATAAATATCACATTTACATAAGTATTCAGACCTTTTATTCAGTAATTTGTTGAGGGACCTTTGGCAGCGATTACAGCCTCAAGTCTTCTTGGGTATGACATTTCAAGCTTGACACACTTGTATATGGGTAATTTTTCCGATTCTTCTCTGCAGATCCTCTCAAGCTCTGTCAGGTTGGATGAGGAGCGTCGATGCACAGCTATTTTCAGGTCCCTCCAGAGATGTTCGATTGGGTTCAAGTCAACGATGTTCGATTTGGTTCAACTCTGGCTGGGCCACTCAAGGACATTCATAGACTTGTCACAAAGCCACTCCTGCATTGTCTTGGCTGTGTGCTTAGGGTGGTTGTCCTGTTGGAAGGTGAACCTCCACCCTATTCTGAGGTCCAGAACGTCTGGAGCATGTTTTCATCAAGGATCTCTCTGTACTTTGCTCCGTTCATCTTCCCCTCGATCCTGACTAGTTCCTGCTGCTGCCACCACCATGCTTCACCGTAGGTATGGTATTGGCCAGTTGATGAGCGGTGCCAGGTTTCCTCCAGACATGACGCTTGACATTCACGCCAAAAAGTTAAATCTTGGTTTCATCAGACCAGAGCACCAGAGAAAACAACCCTTTTGGCAAACTCCAACTGAGGAGTGACCTCCGCTGCCCACTCCACCATAAAGGCTTGAGTGGTGGAATGCCGCAGATATAGTTGCCCTTCTGGAAGGTTCTTCCATCTCCACAGAGGAACTCTGGAGATCTGTCAGAGTGACCATCTGGTTCTTGGTCACCTCCCTGACCAAGGCCCTTCTCCCCCAATTGCTTAGATTGGCCGGGCAGCCAGCTCTATGAATAGTCCTGGTGGTTCCAAAGTTCTTCCATTTAAGAATGACGGAGGCCATTGTGCCCTTCGGGACCTGCAATGCTGCAGAAATGGTTTTATACCCTTCCCCAGATCTGTGTCTCGACACAATCCTGTCGTGGAGGTCTATGGACAATAATTTTGTCTTCATGGCTTGGTTTTTGCTCTGGCATGCACTGTCAACTGTGGGGCCTTACATAGACAGGTGTGTGCCTTTCCAAATCATGTACAATCAATTTAATTTACCACTGGTGGACTCCAATCAAGTTGTAGAAACATCTCAAGGATAATCAATGGAAACAGGATGGCACCTAAAGCTCAATTTTGTGTCATAGCAAAGGGTCTGAATACTTATGTAAATGTGATATTTCAGTTATTTCTTTTTAATTACTTTGCAAAAATTTCTAAACATCTATTTTCGTTTCTTCATTCTGGGTATTGTGTGTAGATTGATGATAAAAAATAAAGACATTAATCAATTTTAAAATAAGTCTGTAACGTAACAAAATGTTGGAAAAGTGAAGGGGTCTAACTACTTTCTGAAAGCACTATATGTGAGAATAAAAAGTACTATAGACTTGAGGCTGTCAGTTCTAAATTCCTGGATTTCTTACAGTCCAATAGTCACTAATCTGTGCTTGAAATATCTCTGTGTGGGTTATGGCTGAAAATAGCTCATTGATAATTAATGTACTGTAGTTATTCAACACTGTTAAGGCTAGCTCCATTACACTGAAGTTTTTCTCTGGAACGTCGGAGCTCGAGGGGTGACGTGGTAGAAGTATAAAAATATTATGAGAGGCATAGATAGGGCAATCAGTCCGAACTTTTTTCCCAGGTTGGGGATGTCCAACACTGAGTGGGGTAATTAATGGAGATGTATGGGCCAATTTTGTACACAGTGAGTTGTGCGACCTGAAACGCACTGACAGGGATGGTAGTGGAGATTGATATCATAGTGTTGTTTGAGAGGCTTTTGTACATGGTACATAGGTACATGGAAGTGCAAGGAGTGGCGGGATATGGATCATGTACAGGCAGATTAGGCAATTAGGATCATGTACAGGCAATTTAACCTGGCATTATGTTCAGCACAAACATTGTGGGCCAAAAAGCCTGTTCCCGTGCTGTACTGTTGTATGTTCGAATACTTGTCAATGATCTGGGCTGACAAGTGATGTAGATAGTCCTCGTGACCAGTGGTTCCTTGGGTACAACCTATTGCCTGGCCATCAAAGAACTCACGCCACAGGAGGTGGGAATTATCTGCTGTCTCTGCTGATGCAATAGATAGACACACATTCCCCTCCCCCTGCTGTCATCCCTTGCTTTTTATTATTTAGAAACATAGCCTCACATGCCAAGTAAGGGCGTTAGTTAGCTCTACCTCAACCACTCCCATGCTAATTATCTGTCTTCCACATCTCTGTTGGTGACAATAATAATTTAAAATGTTAACCATTGCCTGTCCAGTGAGAATAAAAATCTTTGCCAATTCTATCAAATCTTCAACACTAAAAATAAACCTCTCTTTTATCACATGGGCCTGTTAACATGTAGAAAAGGTCCCATTAACCTTGATGTATTGTCACAGCTCGTGCAACTCCCTTTTATGCGCTCTGGGAATGCGACACAATCTGAGTTCTATATTGTTCCACGTGTGACTGTACTTTATCTTTGGCATTCTCTAAATTCTTCGGTCAGTGTAGACCAACAACGTTTGCAGTCCCAACCGTCCCATTCTTCCTCATGCCTATTCAAATTACTTTTGAAGGCAGTGATCGATACCTTTCTGCTGTGAATCCTGGATACAATCTTGCGTTTTTAAAGAATTTCCTCAGACCCTTCCATCACCACCATTGAACATTTGGTCCCGATGTTAAATCTATCCTCCTGCTGGAACATTTACTCTGTGAACAGCATCACTCTATTTCCCCACTCTGAACCTGTCACCATCCTGTACATCTGGTAGATCTCTCAACCTTGTGCAACAGCTCTCCAGTCTAATCCTGTAGCTGAAATCTCCCACTAGGACCCTCACATATTTCCCAACGTGTGGTGACAGAACTGATTGCGATGCCCCAGTTGTATTTGAACCAGTGCCTTGTACAACTTCAATGGAATTTCTATGCTTTCTTAATGAATGTCAAAATCCCATTTGTTTTACTAACTGGTCCCCACGTGACAAAATTTGGTGATAGCGAGAAAGGTTTTCTAATTTGGAAATATATATTAGATGGAAAACTGGATAGAGGGTTGGCAGATGGAACTTAATCCCAACAAAGGTGAGGGGACACATTTTGGGAAGTCAAAGAGGAGTAGGGATAAATCGAAGGACACTTAGGAACATTGATGAACAAAGGGAGCTAAGGGTCCAAATCTATAGCTGCTTGAAAATTGCATCATAGGTGGTAAAGAAAGCATGTAGCATAACCATATAACCATATAACAATTACAGCACGGAAACAGGCCATCTCGGCCCTACAAGTCCGTGCCGAACAAATTTTTTTTCACCTTAGTCCCACCTGCCTGCACTCATACCATAACCCTCCATTCCCTTCTCATCCATATGCCTATCCAATTTATTTTTAAATGATACCAATGAACCTGCCACCACCACTTCCACTGGAAGCTCATTCCACACCGCTACCACTCTCTGAGTAAAGAAATTCCCCCTCATATTACCCCTAAACTTCTGTCCCTTAATTCTGAAGTCATGTCCTCTTGTTTGAATCTTCCCTATTCTCAAAGGGAAAAGCTTGTCCACATCAACTCTGTCTATCCCTCTCATCATTTTAAAGACCTCTATCAAGTCCCCCCTTAACCTTCTGCGCTCCAGAGAACAAAGACCTAACTTATTCAACCTATCTCTGTAACTTAGTTGTTGAAACCCAGGCAACATTCTAGTAAATCTCCTCTGTACTCTCTCTATTTTGTTGACATCCTTCCTATAATTGGGCGACCAAAATTGTACACCATACTCCAGATTTGGTCTCACCAATGCCTTGTACAATTTTAACATTACATCCCAGCTTCTATACTCAGCATACTTGCTTTTATCGGTCAGGGCACAGAATATATAAGGTGTTCAAGAAGGAACTGCAGATGCTGGAAGATCAAAGGTACACAAAAAGTGCTGGAGAAATTCAGCGGGTGCAGCAGCATCTATGGAGCGAAGGAAATAGGTGACGTTTCGGGCCGAAACCCTTCTTCAGACTGAAGAAGGGTTTTGGCCTGAAACATCACCTATTTCCTTCGCTCCATAGATGCTGTTGCACCCGCTGAGTTTCTCCAGCATTTTTGTGTACCACAGAATATATAAGTTGGGATGTTAAGTTGCTACATTAGAAAACACTGGTCGGACCGCATTTGGAGTATTACGTAATTGTGCTGGAAAGAGTGCAGTGGAAATTCACCAGGATGGTGCCTGGATTGTGGGGAGAGATATGATAGGCTGGGCTTGCTTTTCCTAGAATTAAGGAGGCTAAGGAGTGACCTGATAGAATTTGAGAGACATGGACAATTGAACAAAACCTTGTTCGCACAGTACGGGTATCAAAAGCATGAGGTTTAATGCGAAAGGAAAGATTTTTTTAAATAGATTTACGGGTAAAGTTTCTCACTTAGAAAGTGGGTGATATCAGGAATGCACAGCCTGAGGAGATGGTGGAATCGGGTACAATTACTATAGTTAGTCATTTGGACAAACTTAAATAGGCGTGGGGAAGAAGGTCAGCATGCTTAACGTTATAGTCAAGTCAAAAGTGTTTAATTGACATTTGTACCAACAACAGAATAATGAAATTCGTGCTTGCAGCAGTAAAATAGGCCTGAAAACACATGTATAGTGTTCAGCAGTCTGGTGGTTGTTGAGAAGGACTGGTCCTTAAACCTGGTTATCGTGGAGTTTGCGTGCGTCCTTTTTGAGACAGCACTTCCTATAATCTTTCCTGTAGATGCCTTTGACATTGGGGAGGTCAGTGCCCGTGATGACAATAGACAATAGGTGCAGGAGTAGGCCATTCGCCCTTTCGAGCCAGCAACGCCATTCAATGTGATCATGGCTGATCATCCCCAATCAGTACCCCGTTCCTGCCTTCTCCCCATATCCCATGACTCCGCTATCTTTAAGAGCTCTATCTAACTCTCTCTTGAAAGTGTCAAGAGAACCGGCATCCACCGCCCTCTGAGGCAGAGAATTCCACAGACTCACAACTCTCTGTTTGAAAAAGTGTTTTCTCATCTCCTTTGTAAATAGCTTACCATTTATTCTTAAACTGTGGCCCCTAGTTCGGGACTCCCCCAACATCGGGAACATGTTTCCTGCCTCTACCGTGTCCAAACCCTTTATAATCTTATATATTTCAATAAGATCCTCTCATCCTTCTATATTCCAGAGTATACAAGCCCAGCCGCTCCATTCTCTCAGCATATGACAGTCCCGCCATCCTGGGAATTAATCTTGTAAACCTATGCTGCCCTCAATAGCAAGAATGTCCTTCCTCAAATTAGGGGACCAAAACTGCACACAATACTCCAGGTGTGGTCTCACCAGGGCTCTGTACAACTAATCTCTTTCATTCCTGGGCATTAGAGTTGCTGAACCAGGCCGTGATGCAATTCGATGCATTCTACCGTACATCTGTGGAGAAGTTCCAGAGAGTATTCCTCAACATACTGTATCTTCTCAGGATGTAGAGGCTTTGATGGGCTTTCTTGATGGTAGAATCAATATTCTGGGCCCAGATAGGTGGAGAGGCCCTAAATCTGGCTCCAGAACATCATGTTGTCAGGTCAGATGTGGCTGAATTTGGATCCCACTGCTCTGCATTGAAAATTTGACAGAAATATTACTTTTAATTGAATTGTATTGTAGATTAACTCACTGCATACGTCTGAGGGAAACATAAATCGTTCATGTATGAATAATATGTCATGAATGCCAACAGTGCGGCCTGGGTGTGATATGGTGTGCTATCTGTTGAGACACCATTTGAGCTGGTGCAACTGAACCAGCTTACATTCAAACCTGTCTCCTCTGCCTTTACAGCATGTGTGCCTGGATGATTGACAAGTTTGGGAATGAGGAGCTGCGCCATACCTACTGTCCACCTCTGTGCAGCATGGAGAGCTTTGCTTCCTACTGTCTCACCGAGCCAGGTCTGAGATCCCTCGTAAATATCCCACACCAAGCATGTCTCCCTTTACCCATGATCAACACTGGCAAAGCCAAGGCTTTTCCCTACCTCTAGTTGTTGGTTAAAACTTCTATACTTCTGCTGCATTAACTGGTGTGTTCAATAGTGCCTGCCAACCATTTGCAATTGTCACCCATTTGTGTGAAATTTCAGAGGCCAGAATGGCACTCAATAAATGAGACAACATTTTGGACTTTGGAGATAATGAAATTGCAATTGGGACAAGTTGTCTGGCTTCACAAGTTTTGATTTACAGAACTGGAAACTAAGTTGGGCAACGGTAGAGTTGCTGACTTACAGCGCCAGAGACTATACTGTATAGACTATAGTGATAAAGAGCGGAAACAGGCCCTTCGGCCCACCAACTCCGCACCGACTAGCAATCATCCTGTACACTAACACCATCCTACACACCAGGAACAATTTACAATTTTTACCAAAGCCAATTAACCTGCAAACCTGTACGTCTTTGGAGTGTGGCAGGAAACTAGAGCATCTGGAGAAACCCCATGAGGTCTAAGGGAGAACGAACAAACTCCCTACAGACAGCACCTGTAGTCAGGATCGAACCCGGGTCTGTGACGCTGTAAGGCAACAACTCTACCGCAGTGCCACTGTAACCCAGGTTCGATCCTGGCTACGGGAGCTGACTATACGGATTTTGTATGTTCTCCCTGTGACCGCGGGGGTTTTTCCCAGGTGCTCCGGTTTTCTCCAAAGACTTAGAGGTTTGTAGGATAACTGGCTTCAGTAATATTATCAATTGTCCCCAATGTGTGTAGGATAGTGCATGTGTACAGGCAAAAGGGATTGTTTCCACATTGTATTTCTAAAGTCTAAAGTAAAAGATAAGCAAGGAATTGTATATTTGTATTGCATGATGAAAAGAAACAGATAATTGGTGATAAAAGGAAATGTGAAGAAACCTAGCAGACTATAACTTAGTAAAAGGTCTACCAGAGATACAAGAAGAAAGTATGAAAAGGATGCGAGATATATCAAAACAAATTATAAATGGGTATAAATATAATACAGAGAAAGAAGAGTGGAAAGGAGAATGTAGAAACAAGGAACTTCAGATGCTGGTTTGTTCAAAAGGACACAAAGTGCTGGAGCGGGCCAGGCAGCATCTCTGGAGAACATGGATAGGCGATATTTTGGGTCAGGAAACTTTAGACTGTTCCTACTTGTTCAAAAAGCAGTATGTTGCCCATTTGAGCTGTGTGATGGCTTTGATGGACAAAGCACAACCGGAAGGATTGAGTCATAGTCAAACAGTGACAATACGGGCTCATCAGCCCATCACCCTACACTAATCCAATTTGCCCACATTAGGATATATACTTAGATGCCTTGCCTATTTAAGTGTATGTCCACATGTCTCTTACAAGTAGTAAGATCTGATTTCACCACCTCCAGCAGCACATCCTAGATATCAACCAGTCTCGATATGACGAATAATGTCCCCCTCAGAACCCCTTTAAAGCTCCTTTCTCTCACCATCAATCTCTTCCTCTATCATGGGAAATGGGACTCTCCACCCTATCTGTCCCTCTCGTAATCATGTATACTTCTGTCTCTCGGCCTCCTGTGCTCTGGCAAAAACAAGCCTATCTTATCCAATCCCTCTTCGTAACTAAAATCCTCCAGTCCAGGCAACCATTTCCTCTGCCCTCTCTCCCGTACAGTTACATCTTTTAGAACAATCATATCCGATCACTTTTTGGGGGGCATTTTTGTAAAATTCATATTAGATAGTCTTAGACTTGTTATTTTTCCCCTTTATTCCTTCTAACTGATCTGCTTCAAGTTTCATCCAGTTTTTGAATTTTTGGAGTCATGGTGAGACACAGAGTCATACAGTTCAATGATGCTAATGTGGCCATGCCAATAATCATTCCTATCTATACTGATAGACACTTGAGTCATAAATACCGGAGTCATATAGGTACAAGAGCCCAGAGAGATACAGTATGTAAACAAATACTGCTCAACAGATAATTTGTTCAGATAACAGATACAGCATAATCCTCCGACATTTTCGCCACCTCCAACATGATCCCACCACTGGCCACACCGTCCCATCTCCTCCCCTTTTGGCTTTCTGCAGAGACCACTCCCTCCATAACTGCCTGGTCAATTCGTCCCTTCCCACCCAAACTACCCCCTCCCCTGGTACTTTCCCTTGCAATTGCAGGAAATGCTACACTTGTCGCTTTACCTCCCCCCTCGATTCCATTTTGTCTACTAACAGTATGTAAACAGGTACTTCGACCCATCAAGCCCATGGTTTACAATCAACCAACTATTTACACAAATCCTACATTAATGTCATTTTTTATTATCACCTTATTCTCATCAACATGCCATACATAAAGGGAAATTTACAGCAGGCATTTGGTATGCTTGCCTTCGGTGGTTGGGACATTTAATATAAGAGTAATTATGTCATTTTAGCTTTATAGCACTTTGGTTAAGCCATATTTGTAGTATTGTGCACAGTTCTGGTCACCCCATTATGGGAAAGATTTGGAGGTTTCACACCGAAAGAGGTTTAGTAGAAGTCTTTCATTGTTAACCAGCACCTGCAGTTCCTTTTATCTCCTTACCTGCTTAGATTAGAGGGTATTAGCAATAAAGCAAGGTTGCATAAACATTACTTGTTTTCTCTGGATTGTCAGAGGCTAAGGGGAGACCAGATAGAAGTATTTAAACTCATGTGGGACATTAATAGGGTAAACAGTCGAGATCTTTTTACCAGAGTAGAAATGTTAAAGACTTGAGGGCATAGTTTGTCTGGGGTGGGGGGGGGGGGGGGGGGGGGGGGGGGGGGGGGGGGGGGGGGGGGGGGGGGGTGATAGTGGCATTGAGAGACTTTTATTTATGCACATAGACATGAAAGGAATGGAGGGATATGGATCATGTGCATGCAGAGGAGATTATTTGAAATTAGTATCATGTTTGGCACAGTTCTGGGTGAAGAGCATATAACCATATATAACCATATAACAATTACAGCACGGAAACAGGCCGTCTCGACCCTTCTAGTCCGTGCCGAACACATATTCTCCCCTAGTTCCATATACCTGCGCTCAAACCATAACCTTCCATTCCCTTCCCGTCCATATAACTATCCAATTTATTTTTAAATGATAAAAACGAACCTGCCTCCACCACCTTCACTGGAAGCTCATTCCACACAGCCACCACTCTCTGAGTAAAGAAGTTCCCCCTCATGTTACCCCTAAACTTCAGTCCCTTAATTCTCAAGTCATGTCCCCTTGTTTGAATCTCCCCTACTCTCAGTGGGAAAAGCTTTTCCATGTCAACTCTGTCTATCCCTCTCATCATTTTAAAAACCTCTAGCAAGTCCCCCCTTAACCTTCTGCGCTCCAAAGAATAAAGCCCTAACTTGTTCAACCTTTCTCTGTAACTTAGTTGCTGAAACCCAGGCAACATTCTAGTAAATCTCCTCTGTACTCTCTCTATTTTGTTGATATCCTTCCTATAATTAGGCGACCAAAATTGTACACCATACTCCAGAATTGGCCTCACCAATGCCTTGTACAATTTTAACATTACATCCCAACTTCTATACTCAATGTTCTGATTTATAAATGCCAGCACACCAAAAGCTTTCTTTACCACCCTATCTACATGAGATTCCACTTTCAGGGAACTGTGCACAGTTATTCCCAGATCCCTCTGTTCACCTGCATTCTTCAATTCCCTACCATTTACCATGTATGTTCATGCATTGTACTGTCGTATGTTTAATGTTTATTATTTAACTGGGTGTACACAACAGAATATTGCCATACAAAGTGTAGATTAACCACATTAATCTCTGCCAATATAACCTTCCTCACATATACTATGCGTGACACAAAGTTTGAATGTAAAGCAAGTAAGAGTACGAGGAAATAGTTTACTGGAAATGCACGTCCGTTTAAAAATGAGGTTGATAATGTGCACTTGGAGTATTATGTACAGTTTTGGCCATTCTCCTAGAGGAAAGATGTCATTAAGCTGGAAGGAGTGCCGAGAAGTTTTACAAGGATGTTGCCATGACTTCAGAGGCTGAGCTATAGGTAAAGGTTGGGCATGCTAGGATTTTATTTGGAGCACAGGAGGCTATATAAAATCCTGAGGGAAATAGAGAGTTGAATGCACAGACTCTTTTACCATGGGAGGGGAATCTAGAAGGGATAGGTTTTAGGTAAGAGGAGACGGGTACATGGATTGGAAAGATTTGGAGGGATAAAAACTCCACATGGGAAATGTGCAAGCTTAGATTGTCATCTTGGTTGGCATGGACGAGTTGCATTGGAATACACAAAAGTGAGAATTGATGGTTTTGATGTGCGCAGTAAGAATCTGTTGGGAGTTGCCCGTGGAAATGCTGAAGAGGATTGATTGGCTGAAAGATCCACATGGAAACAGGCCCTTCAGCTCACCGCCAACCACCTATCACCCATTCACTTTAGTCATAAGCAGAAGGTGCAAACTTCACACAGACAACGCCCGAGGTTGCAATCAAACCTGGGTGTCTGGTGCTGTTACTAGCAACTCTAACAGCTGAGATGTGCCGCCCCAGGGTATTACCCCTCACGGGAGACCTATGACTGGGGAATGTACTTACCCTATAAGGAATTGTCCATTTAAGTTTGTGATGAGAGGGAATTTCCTCTGAGGGTCATAAACTTGGAATAAAGTTACGTCAGAAAGTTGTAGGGGGCAACTTATCTTGCATCTTTGCCCTGAGTACATATGGATTTTTGGACCACAGGCTAGTGAAAAGTTAAGGGCAGCATGAGGTTAGCCGTGATCTTGTGGCAGGGCAGATTTGTGGCCTCCTCCTGTATATCTGTTCTGTGCAGCACACACAGGGATTGGCTAGACCTTGGATGTGTATATCACAAGTTTCTCTGAATGTTACAAGGGCTTAAAAAGTCAGAATATGAGTGGCAGCTGCAAGATGTAACATTAAACACTGCAATGGCGCTTCAATCGCTGCATCTGCAGTCTGGAATGCTCAGACATTGTGGACGTTTACACATGCAAATCCTTTACTTTTTTTAAGAGAATAATGTTACTGTTTGAAGTTTAGAAGTCTGTGGATGATCCAATTGCAGTTTAAAGTGGTTGGATGTTATACTTAGAGGCTATTGCTATGGTCAGAAAATCAAACTTTCATCTTAAATTGGAACTTGAACATTTTGGAGTGAAAATAGGAACTGCTACTTTCAAAGTGAAGTGGATGTCTGGGATTTTTACCCCAAAAGGCTCTTCTGGCAGTCTGTTGAAATAGTTAGTAATTAATATTGTTGGCATCAAATTATACAGGTCAGAATGTCTAGGAAGGAACTGCAGATGCAAATTTATACCAAAGATAGACACAACATGCTGGAGTAACTCAGCGGGACAGAATCATCTCTGCCTGACCTGCTGAGTTAATTCAGCACTTTGTGTCTATTGTCCAGGTCAGATTTGGGTATGAGAAATGAGCATGTGTCTGGGATTGTGGGGTGTTGCTGTGAGTGAGTCAGAGGCACTCTGTGTCCTGCCATGTAACCCATTCTCCCATTATGCGGTTTCTCCCATGTCAAACGAGTCATCTCTTATGGGCAGCAGTTCCAGCGACACACATAACCATCAATACCTCACCCATTGGTTAATCATGGTGCCTACGATGCATTTGTCAACCTGACCTTCAATAGTGCATCGTTATTTCTGGGAGTGATAGGGACTGAACATCATTCTGCATTGGGGTGGTGCAGCGGGTAGAGCTGCTGCCTCATGGCACCAGAGACCCACGTTGTATTTTGCGCTCGGGTGCTTTCCACATGGAGTTTGCCTGTTCTTCCTGTGACCACGTTGGTCTCTCCTCTGAGTTTTCCAGTTTCCCCCACATCCCAAAGACGTGTGGGTCTGTAGATTTAACTGCCTTTTGTAAATTACCTCCAGTGTTTAAGGAGTGAATGAGAAAGTAGGATAACGTTGAACTGGTGTTTGCATGGACTCGGTGGGCCGAAGGATCTGTTTTCCTGATGTATCTCCACACTAAAAACAAAACTAAAATGTCCTCAGCCCTCTACAGTCATGACTGAAGAAGTGATGGGTGTGAAGGACTGTTTGCACTGGAGTGTATCCATGTTACATTGTCTGATTCCACCCGACAGGAAGTGGCAGCGATGCAGCTTCACTGATTACCACGGCAAGGCGAGAGGGGGATTACTACATCCTCAATGGTGCTAAGGTAATAACACAGAGACGTGTTTGCTCCCTACACTGGTGGTGGTTGTAGTCACGTGCCTCGGTTGTTTTGTTGGTTGATTACCTCATTGAGAATGGAGTATTGTAGACAGATGAGACCTCCCAGAATGACTGATCAATGATTCAGAAACTCTTACTTTTTCAGGCTTTTATCAGTGGAGGAGGGGATGCAGACCTGTATGTGCTGATGTGCAGGACTGGAGACAGAGGCCCGAAGGGAATTTCTTGCCTGTTGGTGGAGAAAGGAACAGCTGGACTCAGCTTTGGCAAGAAAGAGAAAAAGGTAAATGCCTGCACTCAATGGGGCAGGCTCTGTATTTTCATCAATGCAGCAGCAAAAATCACGGACAAGAAAAGTGCTTCCTGCACACAAGCTTATCCCTCTGATGTTATAACTCTGGAAAAGGCTACTCTGGAGAAAGTTACTACAGCATAATGTTTATGGAAATGCCCCTGGTAGCTTATTGCTTGATTCATTGTGCGAGTCAACTTGCCGAATGGGCTGTATAATACATCAACACATCACATCATTGTTATAAGTGTTAGAAGTACGTGTTGCAGGCATTGTCTGCATCCTTACCATTTGTTATTCTTTTGGCGGCATCTATAGAAATGGAATGGAATACTTTATTGTCACATGTGACAAGGCACAGTGAAATTCTTTGCTTGCAAACCCAAGGTATGCAAATACTCACCACAAACGGCATTGACACAGTTACAAACTACCCCCACCGGCTCCTCCTATGTTTCCCCCCCCCCTGTCAAACGGCGGTCACCCCGTGCCGGGATCCTCCATTATTCTTCCTCCCCCCTCACAGTAGGTTGGCTTTTGATTTGCCACAGCAAATGTAACTCAGCACTCAACATCATGCTGCTAGCTGGTAATGATGTGATGGATAGCATGAAAACAAAGCTTTTCAGTCTATCTTGGCACCTGTGACCATAATAACCCTATACCTAATGTCAGGAGATGACACAAAGACAGTGACAGGAAGTCATTGGTAAAATCATGCCATTATGTATTTGCATGATTCATTTGAAATGCAGATCAGATATTCAAGCTAGTAAAATACATTAAAACTGGTCCAAACTTTAGAGGCTAGAGGCCTTGGAATCCCAGTAGATAAATTAGATTTAAAATTGGCTTGGTACTAGAAGACAGAGGGTGATGATGAAACATTGTTTGTATTTGAAGCTGTAACCAGTGGTGTATCACAGGAACAGTGGCTGTAATATACACAAACAATGCAGATGCAAATGTTTAAGAAGGTTCCAAGGTCAGTTTATTGTCACGTGTACCAGTTAAGGTACAGTGAAATTTGAGTTACCATACAGCCATACTAAGTGAAAAGCAACACGACACACACGCACATAAAAGTTAACATGAACAACCACCACAGTGGATGGATTCCACATTCATCACTGTAATGGAAAGCAATAAAGTTCAATCTTCTTCCTATTTGTTCTCCCGTGGTCGGGGCAGTCAAACCATCCGCAAAAGCCCCTCAGCCGACGATCGAAGCCCCCATCGGGGTGATCGAAACTCCTGCGTCGGGGCGGTTGAAACTCTATCCGCAGCATGGAGCTCCCGAGTCGGCCTCTTCTTACCAGAGACCGCGAGCTTCACAATGTTAATGTCCACAGGCCCCGCGGTTAGAGCTTCGATCCCCGGCAAAGGGATTGCAAGCTCCGCGATGTTAAATTCCCGTAAACTCCCGCGGCTTGGTGCGCCGGGTCGGTCTCCAGGAAAGGCCGCCAACTCCACAATGTTAGGCCGCAGTGGGGACGGAGATACGATACGGAAAAAATCGCATCACCGTCAAGGTAAGAGATTGAAAAAAGTTTCCCCCAACCCTCTCCTACACCACCCACATAAAACAAACCAAGGAACACTAAAACATACTTTAAACACACACTAAAAATAACAAAGAAAAAAGGACAGACAGATTGTTGGCGAGGCAGCGCTGCAGATGCTGGTTTAAACCAAAGATAGACACAAAAAGCTGGTGTAACTCAGCAGGCCAGGCAGCATCTCTGGAGAGAAGGAATGGGTGACGTTTCAGGTTGAGACCGTCGTCAGACTGCAGCCACCCATTCCTTTGGCAGTGATGCTGCCTGTCCCTAAAGACCTGTAAGGACTCTATCCTCTACTCCCAATTCCTCCGTCTACGCTGCATCTGCATCCAGGATGAGGTGTTCCAAACCAGGGCATCGGAGATTTCCGCATTCTTTAGGGAACGGGGGTTCCCCTCTTCGACTATAGATGAGGCTCTCACCAGGGTCTCTTCGATATCCCCTAGCTCCGCACTCACTCCCCATCCCCCCACCCGTAACAAGGACAGAATCCCCCTTGTCCTCACCTTCCACCCTACCAGCCGTCGCATACAACACATAATCCTCCGACATTTTCGCCACCTCCAATGGGATCCCACCACTGGCCACATCTTCCCACCTCCTACCCTTTCTGCTTTCCACAGGACCACTCCCTCCGTAGCTCCGTGGTCAATTTGTCCCTTCCCAACCAAACCACCCCCTCTCCTGGTACTTTCCCTTGCAATCGCAGGAAATGCTACACTTGTCGCTTTACCTCCCCTTCGACTCCACTCAAGGACCCAAGCAGCCTTTCCAGGTGAGGCAGAGGTTCACCTGCACCTCCTCCAACGTCATCTATTGCATCCGCTGCTCTAGGTGTCAACTGCTCTACATTGGTGAGACCAAGCGCAGGCTTGACGATCACTTCGCCTCCGCTCAGTTTGCAATAACCAACCTGATCTCCTGGTGGCTCAGCACTTCAACTGCCCCTCCCATTCTGAATCCAACCTTTCTGTCCTGGGCCTCCTCCATGGCCAGAGTGAGCACCACCGCAATTTGGAGGAGCAGAACCTCATATTTCGTTTGGGTAGTTTACACCCCAGCGGTATGAACATTGATTTCTCCAATTTCAGGTAGTCCTTGCTTTCTCCCTCCTTCCCCTCCCCTTCCTAGCTCTCCCACAGCCTACTGTGTCGGCCTCTTCCTTTCTTCTTCCTGCACCCCCCAGCCCCACCCCTACATCAGTCTGAAGAAGGGTCTCAACCCGAAACGTCACCTATTCCTTCGCTCCGTAGATGCTGCCTCACCCGCTGAGATTCTCCAGCATTTTTGTCCACCTTGGAGGACTAATAAGAACAGGATGTATAGAGAGAATGGTGGAACCCAATGGAATGGTGAGGAACAGAAACCTTGGTGTACTGATCTAAGGATGCTCCAAGTTGGAGCAGAAGATAAGAAGGTGAAGAAGATATGCAGATACATGTCTTCATCAGTCAGGGCATTTACTATAGGAGCGGGGAGTTAGTAGTTTCAACTCCATTAAACATTGCTTAGGCCACTGCAGGAGTACTGTGTGCAGTTCAGGTCCCCACACTAGTGGAAGGATGTGACTGCACTGGGGAAGTGCAGGGAAGTCTCGCTGGAATGTTGCCTGAGATGGTGGGTTTCATTTATGAAGAGAGAGTGGATTTTACCTTTATCAATACCGTCTGCCATTTAAAAACAAAATCAAATTTAATAAAACAGCCAGCATGCAAATTGTTTAAAATCTTACCTCCCTCTAACCCAGCCCAAAGTTCATGGTCTACTTGGCTGCAGTGATTGCTGCTTTTCTGTATTTTCTGTGAGATTCGGACTGTAGGCATTGGAACCCACCACCATGCCTCCATAATATCCTCCACTTGCACCAGCAGGGTCACTGTTTTTTTCAGCCAACCCCCTCGGCTCTGGCAGCTCTGTTGGGCAGATCACGTTAGTATTCCTGACATCAGATTTCCAAGAAGACACCTGGTTCCGAGTTCTACCCATGGGAGGATATCACCGGGTGGCAGAAAAAAGTTTAAATAATGTTCTCAAAGCTTCCTTGAAAAGGTGCAGCATCACTAAACTGAACTGAACTGAACTGAACGTTATTTATAGAGCACTTTAAAAACAACCACTGTTGCAACAAAGTGCTGTACATGACTAATCATAAACATAAAACAAAACAATAAAAACATCAAAAGACAGTAAAAACAATAAAAAACAATAGAAACACTAAAACAGGAGCAAAGTCTCATGCAGGGTCGAAAGCCAAGGAATAGAAAAGGGTTTTAAGACTAGTTTTGAAAATGGAAAGTGAAGGGGCCTGTCTAATGTGCAAAGGTAGAGTGTTCCATAATGTCGGAGCAACAACAGAGAAGGCTCTATCCCCTCTGAGCTTCCGCTTAGACCTCGGTACCTCCAGGAGCAGCTGATCAGCTGACCTGAGGCACTGAGCAGGAGCGTAGGGATGGAGCAGCTCAGAGAGGCAAGGCGGGGCGAGACCATTTAAAGATTTAAAAACAAATAAAAGAATCTTAAAATGAACTCTAAAGTACACAGGCAGCCAGTGGAGGGAGGCCAGAATAGGCGTTATGTGCTCCCTCTTACGTGCTCCAGTTAAAAGGCGAGCAGCAGCATTCTGAACCAACTGGAGACGTTCAAGGGAAGATTGGCTAACTCCAAAATAAAGTGCGTTACACTAATCCAGCCGAGACGATTGATTGGTGGAAATTGCTGGTGTGTGATCGCTCAAAGTGGAGGAGGTGTTTGGGGGCAGTGCTGGGAACGTTGAGGCAGGAGCGGGTGGAGGCCCAGCACGTGCGGGCGGCAGAGAGTTGCTGCCTCACAGCGCCAGAGACCCGGGTTCCATCCTGGCTACGGGTGCTGTCTGTACGGAGTTTGTACGTTATCCCCTTGACCTGTGTAGGTTTTCTCCGAGAACTTCAGTTTTCTCCCACACTCCAAACCTACAGGTTTGTAGGTTAATTGGCTTGGTATCAATGTAAAAATTGTCCTTTGTGTAGGATAGTGTTAACGTGCGGGGATTGCTGGTCGGTGCGGACTCGGTGCGTCGAAGAGCCTTTTTCCACACTGTATCTCTAAACGGAACGAAACTAAATAAGCAGCAGACCATCAATCTGTCAGACACTCTCCTATGCTGCCGGTCTCACAGTGGCCTCAGCTGCCACTACAGAACCACATAGCACTGGGATGGAAGTTAGATATCCACTATCCCTAGGGACAGTCTGGAAGTTAAACCAATTATTGATCCATGTCTCTAACTGAAGTTAGTGGAAGCATTGCTTTAATAAATAAACCACAAGGAAGGTTTATTTAGTAAAGCAAAGAGCTAAATAGATATCTCATTTATTGAGCTATCATTTCAATATTATTGAAGCTTCACAGACCTCGGTAACCTTAGGTGCCCATATTGATTGAATGAATGAATGAATGAATGAATGAATGAATGAATGAATGAATACGTTTATTGGCCAAGTATGTACACATACAAGGATTTTGCCTTGGTGCTCCGCTCGCAAGTAACAACACGACATACAGTAAACCATTAAGAATAAAACATTAAAACATTAAGAATAAAACATTGTAGTTTAAACATGTGAATGAAATAAAATACCAGAGCAAAAGGAGGCTACAGACTTTTGGTTATTGAGCTACTGCTCGTGGAAAAAAGCTGTTTTTATGTCTGTCTGTGGTGGCTTTGACGACAAAGCCTAGGCGGCTATGCGGCTGTGGTGGCTTGGTGTGGACTGGGAACCACTTATTTACATTTCTAACATACAAATGTGGATGCTTGGCATACTTCGCTCACTTCCGGCTTGTTCTTTCAGGTTGGGTGGAACTGCCAGCCGACTCGAGCTGTGATATTGGAGGACTGTGCCGTACCCATCAGTAACTTGATTGGACGTGAGGGTGATGGCTTTTCCATTGCAATGAATGGACTAAACGGAGGAAGAATTAATATTGGTAAGAAACTCTGGGGCAATCAGTTCAGGGACTTATACCCCTCAGCTCAGTTATGATTCATTTAATGGCGTCAAACACTCTTACACACAGTGTGCTGTCTTGATGGGTTCTCCTTTCATCCTGCCACTGAGCTGTGCTGATACCCCACCCTGCACCCCACAGATGTTTATTTAGTTCTGTTTTGAAAGTTACTGTTCAATCACCTTGTATCACCTTTGCAAGAAATTGATCAGAGTCTGATATCAATTGTAGAGAATATGATGGACTCTCTTATTTAGGAAGTAATAACGGCATTTTGAAAATAACGGTAGGGCTGATCAGAGTCGCCTTGTATTTCTGAAAGGAAAATCATGTTTGACACATGTAGTTTTTATGAGTTGTAAATATTGGAATAAATTAAGAAGACAAACGATATGTTAGTCTTTGCAATGAGGTCAACGATGCGGTGCATTTGGACTTTCAAAAGGCCTCTGGTCATTTGGACAGGCTTGTGGATGGGAAAGGTTTTGAAGGAAATCATCCATATGTAGGCAGATTGGACTCGTCTAAGGAAGCACCTTGGTTGTCAAATGGTGCCAAAGGCCTTGTGTCTATGTTTTATGATTATGATTACGAAAGACATTCTTGCCATAGAGGGGGTACAGAGAAGGTTCACCAGACTGATTCCTGGGATGGCAGGACTTTCATATGAAGAAAGACTGGTTAGACTCGGCTTGTACTCGCTAGAATTTAGAAGATTGAGGGGGGATCTTATAGAAACGTACAAAATTCTTAAGAGGTTGGACAGGCTAGATGCAGGAAGATTGTTCCCGATGTTGGGGAAGTCCAGAACAAGGGGTCACAGTTTAAGGATAAGGGGGAAGTCTTTTAGGACCGAGATGTGAAAAACATTTTTCACAGAGAGAGTGGTGAATTTGTGGAATTCTCTGCCACAGAAAGTAGTTGAGGCCAGTTCATTGGCTATATTTAAGAGGGAGTTAGATGTGGCCCTTGTGGCTAAAGGGATCAGTGGGTATGGAGAGAAGGCAGGTACAGGATACTGAGATGGTTGATCAGCCATGATCATATTGAATGGCGGTACAGGCTCGAAGGGCCGAATGGCCTACTCCTGCACCTATTTTCTATGTTTCTATGTGACTCTTAAGTGTCATACAGCTCATTAAACTAAATTAGAGTGCATGGTATTGGAGTTTTATTCTAAAGTTGATTGAGAATTGGTTGCTTGACAGGACACAGGGCACAGCAGTAAGTAGCACATCTGAGGTTTGGTGGTTTCTGTGATTACAGAGACAGTGTTGGTTCTGGAGTGTACAGAGACAGTGTTGGTTCTGGAGTGTACAGAGACAGTGTTGGTTCTGGAGTGTACAGAGACAGTGTTGGTTCTGGAGTGTACAGAGACAGGTTTGGTTCTGGAGTGTACAGAGACAGTGTTGGTTCTGGAGTGTACAGAGACAGTGTTGGTTCTGGAGTGTACAGAGACAGTGGTGGTTCTGGAGTGTACAGAGACAGTGGTGGTTCTGGAGTATACAGAGACAGTGTTGGTTCTGGAGTGTACAGAGACAGGTTTGGTTCTGGAGTGTACAGAGACAGGGTTGGTTCTGGAGTGTACAGAGACAGTGGTGGTTCTGGAGTGTACAGAGACAGTGTTGGTTCTGGAGTGTACAGAGACAGTGTTGGTGGTTCTGGAGTGTACAGAGACAGGGTTGGTTCTGGAGTGTACAGAGAGGGTTGGTTCTGGAGTGTACATAGACAGGGTTGGTTCTGGAGTGTACAGAGAGGGTTTGGTTCTGGAGTGTACAGAGACAGTGTTGGTTCTGGAGTGTACAGAGACAGGGTTGGTTCTGGAGTGTACAGAGACAGTGTTGGTTCTGGAGTGTACAGAGACAGTGTTGGTTCTGGAGTGTACAGAGACAGTGTTGGTTCTGGAGTGTACAGAGACAGTGTTGGTTCTGGAGTGTACAGAGACAGTGTTGGTTCTGCAGTGCATCCTGACTGATGGCCAATGTACCAAAAGCCTTTTTGACCATCTACCTGTAGCGCAACTTTCAAGGAACAATGTATCTGCACTCCTAGATCCCTCTGCTCTACAACATTCTCCAGAGCCATGACATTTGCAGTGTAGGTCCTCCCTGGTTTACATATGCATTTAATCCATTAACCATTCCTCAGGCCACTTGCCCAACTAATCAACATCGTGCTGCAAATGGAGATAACCTTCTTTGCTATATACAATACTACCCACTTTAATGTCATCCACTATTTTACTAATGCTGCCTTCCACATTCTTATCCACATCGGTGATATAAACCACATACAGCAATGGGCCCAGCATTGATTCCTTAGACACACCACGAGACACCCAGTCCAAAAAACAACCTTCCTCCAACACCCACTGCTTCCTTCCATGATGCCGATTCTCTGTCCAATCGGCTATCGTTCCCCAGATCCTATGCGATCACCATGCAGAGCTTCCAGAGTAGCCTATCATGCAGAACCTTAACAAATGCGCTTTCCCGTTCATATAGACCACGTCTAAAGCTTTGTCCGCATCTAACCTTTTTGGTTACATTTTCAAAAAACTTAATCAGCTTCATAAGACACTATCTCCCATGTACAAAACTATCCAGACCATCCCTAATAAGCCCCTGTCTATCCAAATGCATGTATATCTTATCGCTCAGAATCTTCGCTAGTAATTTGCCTACTGCAGATGTTGGATTCGCTGGTCTATAGTTCCTAGGTTTCTCCTTGCAGCCCTTCTTAAATAGAGACACAGTATTAGCCACCCACCAGTCTTCTGGCAACTCACCCGTGTCTAACGATGATTCATACAGTGCCCATAATGGTTGGGACAAAGACCCATCATTTATTTATTTGCCTCTGAACTCCACAATTTGAGATTTGTAATAGAAAAAAATCACATGTGGTTAAAGTGCACATTGTCATATTTTAATAAAGGCCATTTTAATACATTTTGGTTTCGCTATGTAGAAATTACAGCAGTGTTTTTACATAGTCCTCCCCCCCCCCCCCTCTCCCCCCCCATTTCAGGGCACCATAATGTTTGGGACACAGCAATGTCATGCAAATGAAAGTAGTCATGTTTAGTATTTTGTTGCATATCCTTTGCATGCAATGACTGCTTGAAGTCTGCGATTCATGGACATCACCAGTTGCTGGGTGTCTTCTCAGGTGATGCTCTGCCAGGCCTGTATTGCAGCCATTTTTAACTTCTGCTTGTTTTGGGGGCTAGTCCCCTTCAGTTTTCTTTTTTTTCTCTTCAGCATATAAAAGACGTGCTCAATTGAGTTCAGATTGGGTGATTGACTTGGCCACTCGAGAATTGACCATTGTTTAGCTTTGAAAAACTCCTTTGTTGCTTTAGCAGTATGTTTGGGATCATTGTTGTGCTGTAGAATGAACTGCCAGCCAATGAGTTTTGAAGGTACACAAAAATGCTGGAGAAACTCAGCGGGTGCAGCAGCATCTATGGAGCGAAGGAAATAGGCGACGTTTCGGGCCGAAACCATTCTTCAGATTGATGGGGGGTCGGGGGGAGAAGGAAGGAAAAACGGAGGAGGAGGAGCCTGAGGGCGGGGGGATGGGAGGAGACGGCTCGAGGGTTAAGGAAGGGGAGGAGACAGCAAGGGCTAGCAAAACTGGGAGCATTCAACGTTCATGCCACCCGGACGCAAGCAACCCAGGCGGAATATGAGGTGCTGTTCCTCCAATTTCCGGTGTTGCTCACTCTGGCAATGGAGGAGACCCAAGGCCAAATTGGAGGAACAGCACCCGCTGAGTTTCTCCAGCATTTTTGTGTACCTTCGATCTTCCAGCATCTGCAGTTCCTTCTTGAACAATGAGTTTTGAGGCATTTGTTTGAACTTGAGCAGATAGGATATGTCTATACACTTCAGAATTCATTATGCTACTACCATCAGCAGTTGTATCATCAATGAAGAAAAGTGAGCCAGTACCTTCAGCATCCATACATGCCCAGGCCATAACACCCCACCACCGTGTTTTACAGATGAGGGGATATGCTTTGGATCTTGGGCAGTTCCTTCTCTCCTCCATACTTTGCTCTTGCCATCACTCTAATACAAGTCAATCTTCATCTCATCGGTCCACAAGACCTTTTTCCAGAACTGTGGTTGCTCTTTTAAGCACTTCTTGGCAAACTGTAACCATCCTATTTTTGCGGCTAATCAGTGGTTTGCAACTTGCAGTGTAGTCTCTGTATTTCTGTTCATGAAGTCTTCTGCGGACAGTGATCATTGACAAATCCACACCTGACTCCTGAAGAATGTTTCTGATCTGTCTGGCAGGTGTTTGGTGATTTTTCTTTATTATAGAGAGAATTATTGTGCATCAGCTGTGGAGATCTTCCTTGGCCTGCTAGTCCCTTTGCGATTAGTAAACTCACCTGTGCTCTCTTTCTTCTTAATGATGTTCCAAACCGTTGATTTTGGTAAGCCTATGGTTTGGCTGCTGTAACAGTTTTATTCTTGTTTCTCACTCATAATGGCTTCTTTGACTTTCATTGGCACAACGTTGGTCCTCATGTTGATAAACAGCAATAAAAGTTTCCAAAGGTGATGGAAAGACTGGAGGAAAAACTAGGTGCTGAGAGCTCTCTATTATTAAGGAGGCAATTAAACACACCTGAGCAATTACAAACGCCTGTGAAGCCATGTGTCCCAAACATTATGGTGCCCTGAAATGGGGGGGCTATGTATAAACACAGCTGTAATTTCTACATGATGAAACCAAAATGTATAAAAATGGTCTTTAATAAAATCTGACAATGTGCACTTTAACCACATGTGATTTTTTTCTATTACAAATCTCAAATTGTGGAGTACAGAGGCAAATAAATAATTGATGAATTTTTGTCCCAAACATTATGGAGGGCACTGTATCAGCAAGGAAGCCGACAATTTCTTCACCAGCTGTCCTTGGATATATTTGATCAGGACTAGGAGATTTATCTACCTCCAGATGCCTTAGGCCCTTCAGTATCTCGTCGACCTTAATACGAACTGTCCTCAAGTATTCTTTATTAAGTCTCCCATTTCCCAGTCTTCCTCCACAGTAAAAACAGATGCGAAATACTCATTGTGGATCTGGCCAATCTCTTGTGGTTCAACACAGAGATGGGCACCCTAATCTCGCCCTAGTCACACTCTTTTCCTTCTGTGCATAAAATCTCTTTAGATTTTCCTTAATATTATCTCATAACATTATATGTGGATTTTCCTTTATATTATCTCTTATCTCCTTTTTGCTCTCCTAATTTCCTTCCTAAGTATACACCTTGGTTTCCAAAACCCCTCCAGGGATACACTTGTTCCCAGCTCCATATACCTGGCCTATGCCTCCATTTTCCTGACCAGAGCCTCAATTTCATCATAAAAGCTTACTTAGTGTTAACACCTACTTAACTGTGGCTGTTCTCTGCAGTAAAATTAGTTCCAAGGTTGGTTGATTGGACCTTGTAAATTGCCTCTGTTGGACAAAGGACATTTATTGTCACATACACACTGGTGTATTGAAATTTGAGTTGTGTAGATGAGTGGTGGAATCTGGGGGGAGGGGAGGGGTTGATGAGAATCTGGGGAGGAATAAAAACATGGGATTCATGTGTGATTTGTAAATAAGTGGTTGATGGTAAGCATGGACTAAAGAGAGACACAAAAAGTTGGAGTAACTCAGCGGGACAGGCAGCATCTGTGGAGAGAAGGAATGAATGACGTTTCAGGTCGAGACCTTTCTTCAGACTAGTTAAGAATAAGGGAAATGAGAGATATAGACGATGATGTAGAAAGATAAAGAACAATGAATGAAAGATATGCAAAAAAGTATGACAAAAAGGATCAGGCCATTGTTAGCTGTTTGTCGGGTGAAAACGAGAAGCTGGTGTGACTTGGGTGGGGGAGGGATAGAGAGTGAGGGAATGTCAGGGTTACTTGATGTTAGTCATACCACTGGGCTGTAAGCTGCCCAAGCAAAATATGAGATGCTGTTCCTCCAATTTGTATTTAGCGGACTTGATGGGCCAAAGTACCTGTTTCCACTTTGTGTCTCTCAATGACAGTATCTATGACTCAAGTGGCGATTATGTTCCCTCCTGTAAAAGCCTTATTGATTCCATCCTTATAGACCATCATTTCAAACGGGAGCTGCAAATCTCTATATGTGTGTTTTTGTTTAATATTTGGTTCAACCATTTCTAACACACTGCCTTTGTGATCTTTGCAGCTTCATGCTCATTGGGTGCGGCCTATGCTTCTATTCTTCTAGCTCGAGATCACCTCAAAGTCCGCAAGCAGTTTGGGGAACCTCTTGCCAACAGTCAGGTATGGAGTCTCTTCCTCTCGGGGTGCATTAGCGAGTTTAGAGCTAGAGCAGGGAAACAAGCTCTTCATCCCACCTAGTCCACGCCAACCATCAATTACTTATTCACAGTACTTCCATGTTATCCCACAGTCTCATCCACTCCCTTCTTACCGTGACCAATTAATCTAAAAACTCACACATGTTTGGGATGTGGGAGGAAACCAGAGCACCCAGAGGAAACCCATGTGGTCACAGGGAGAATGTGCAACCTCCACGCAGACAGCGCACAAGGTCAGCACTCTATTGAGGATTAAAGTCTAGATCATTCACATCCAATGGTTCCTTGTCATCTTTTAATCTGGACAAAAGTGCCACCTGTCCTTTTCCCCTCCATAGGTGCCAAGGTATGGAGAAGCAATGCTTGGAAACGTGTGTGCATTATTCCAGGTGCTAGGGACATCTGTGAGGGTCTGTGATGTTCAGGGTGAACATTTCAGAGATTTTATGGCTTTGGATGGAGGAGTCGCAAGTGTAATAATTGGATTGAGTCATCAGGAAAGGTAACACAGCACAAAAGGTTGTGATATTATGGAACTGGGGAGGCAGAGTTTGTACCCCATTTCTCTCACTCACAAAAGCACCAAAATTAGGAGGAACAGCCATCAAAATATATAATCTCCCACGATTCATAATGAAGCAGGTTTTACGTGCAGGCAACACAATCACTGTATTTTTATCATTGCATTAATAGTACACAGCTGCATTACTCATCCATCCTTGGTGGGGAGAGAGAACATGGAATTGTGCCATTGGGATGTGAGTGTGATCCCACATTAAATCACTATGTGACAGTCTCATGGGGGTCAAAGGACTGGAATTTATTAAATATTAGAAGACATTTTTTTTCCAACAAAGAGATGTTTTAATTTATAACCTAACTGATTACTTAGGATTGGGAAGGCCAGTTTTGAGGGTGTCCATCAGGGAGTGCATTCTGATGTCTGAAGAAGGGACTCGACCCGAAACGTCACCCATTGCTTCTCTCCGGAGATGCTGCCTGCCCCGCTGAGTTACTCCAGCATTTTGTGTCTTATCTAGGGTGTGCATTCATCTTGATCATGGCTGATCTGCCCCAGGCCTCTCACCAATTCACGTAGCTCTCAGTTCCCTGATCTTCCTTAAATATCTCTAGCAATGCAGCCTCCACCATCCTCCAGGGGAGAGAATCCTAGTGATTCACCAGCTTCTGTCAGAAGAAATTCTTACACACCTCAGTATGAAATGACAGCCCCTTCCTATTCCTCATTCTCTCATTATCCGACGTTGGAGACTCTCCCAGTAGCGAGCATCGATCCTGTTATACTCTCTTCGGATTTTATATGTTTCAATGTGATTGCCTTTCCATTCTTATAAAATACAATACAATACAATTTAGTTATCGCCATTTGAACCTCAAGCATGAGGTTCAAACAAAATTTGGTTTCTGCAGTCATACAACAAGAAAAGAACCAAGACACACACCAACACGATTTACACAAACATCCATCACAGTGAATCTCCTCCTCACTGTGATGGAAGGCAAAGTCTTGTCTCTCCCCTGTGTTCCATTCTTCTCCCGATGTTAAAGCCCCCGGCTGCGATGGCAAGTCCCGCGGCCGTTAAAGCCGTGCCGGGCGATGTAAGGCCCTGCTCCGCGTCAATTTCAACCCAACAACTTGGCGGGAGAAGCTGCCGTTGCGGGAGATCCAAAAAGCGGTTTCCCTCCGAGCTCCGGAGTCGGGTCGCAGCCGCGCGCCACCACAGCTCTCCACGCTCCAAAGCCGGCCAGCCCCACGATGGTAAGTCTGCAGGCTCCGCGACTGGAGCCCCCAGGTCGTTCCGGTTGGAGGCCACTCCACGGTGCTAGGCCCCAACGACAACGGAGACCCGACAGGGAAAAGGTCGGGTCCCCGTACAAGGAAGAGATTTTAAAAGTTTCCCCCGCCCCCCCACATGTACACAGCTAAAAACAATATGAAAACCACTACAACTATACATTCAACGGTACAAAAATTAAAAAAAGACGGAGAGGCCACTGCGAACGTAGGTCGCGCCGCCCAACATCAAAAACGCCAAAGAATCCAGGTTCAACTTATTTAGCCATCCTTGACAGGACAACCTACTGGTTTGCAGGTTAATTGTCCTCTGTAAATTGCCGCCAGTCTGTAGGCAACGGATGAGTAAGTGGGATAACATAGAGCTAGTGGGCTGGAGGGCCTGTTTCCATGCACTATCTGTACACTGAACTAAAGAAAAATCACTTATTGACTGTCACATATGACTAAATCTAGGAGTCTGCTCCCAGGTGGGTTCTGCAAGAACTGCTCTGAGAAATAATCCTGAAGGCACTGCACAAATTCCTCCACCAAGGTACCCTTGCCAGTTTGATTCATCCAATAAACATTCAGGAGGAAGTCATCCACATCAGCAACTCCCTTCTTTCAAGCCTTTGAGATTTCCTCATTTATTCTTTGTCCCATCATGACAACATTTAAGCCCACAGTCCAAGTCCACCTACCTTTTTCCTCTCATATTTCTCATTCCACTCGAGTGTTCCACGTAAGCATTGAGACACTGGAACTGCAGATGCTAAAACCTTGATCAAAGCAGAAATGCTCTTGGAGCCATGGTATCAGGTGTGACCCCCCCCCCCCCCCCCCCCCCCCCCACGGTGTTATTGAGGGTTGTTATTTATCTAGCAGCGTGCTGGCATATTATTTATCTGGTATTTATGACTCAAGTGCCTATGTATAGATAGGAACAATTATTGGCATGGCCACATTAGCATCATTGAACTGTATGACTCTGGTGGGTGACGGTGAGAAATGGAGGGAAACATGAAATGCAAACGTCCCCGGGTGTTGTACCTCTTGTGAACAGGTTCACCCACTTAGAAGCTGTTGGGACAGAAGACGTTATCACACTGAGCGGCGGACTGGCTTGCGAAGCAAAAAGGGCTGTTGAGCCAAAACCAAAGAGGGCAACGTCAGGCAACGCCATTGTAGTTGGAGACTCCATTGTGAGAGGTACAGACAGGGGTTTCTGCAGGAACAGATGGGATTTGAGGATGGTGTGCTGCCTTCCTGGTGCCAGGATCCAGAATGTCACGGACAGAGTGCAGATAATCCTCAAAGGTGAAGGTGAAGAGCCGGAAGTGATAGTGCATGTCGGCATAAACTATGTCGGAAAGAAGGGGATGAATTTTCTGCAGCGTGACTTTAGAGAGCTCGAAAAATGCTGAAAAGCAGGACCTCCAGGGTGGTTATCTCAGGTTTACTTCCAGTTCCTCGTGCTGGCGAGAGCAGGAACAGGGAGATACAGGACCTGAATGTGTGGCTGAGGAACTGGTGCAGGGGGCAGGGATTTCGATTCTTAGATCACTGGGATATGTTTTGGAGTAAGGGGGAACTGTACAAAAGGGACGGATTGCATTTTAGCAGGTGGGGGACCAGCATTCTGGCAGGCAGGTTTGCCACTGCTACACGGGTGGTTTTAAACTGAATAAGCTTTTGGTATGCTAGCCGTTATAAATCAGAGCATTGAGTATAGAAGCTGGAATGTAATGTTAAAATTGTACAAGGCATTGGTGAGACCAAATCTGGAGTATGGTATACAATTTTGGTCGCCCAATTATAGGAAGGATGTCAACAAAATAGAGAGAGTACACAGGAGATTTACTAGAATGTTGCCTGGGTTTCAACAACTAAGTTACAGAGAAAGGTTGAATAAGTTAGGTCTTTATTCTCTGGAGAGCAGAAGGTTAAGGGGGGACTTGATAGAGGTCTTTAAAATGATGAGAGGGATAGACAGAGTTGATGTGGATCAGCTTTTCCCTTTGAGAATAGGGAAGATTCAAACAAGAGGACATGACTTCAGAATTAAGGGACAGATTTAGGGGTAACATGAGGGGGAACTTCTTTACTCAGAGAGTGGTAGCGGTGTGGAATGAGCTTCCAGTGGAAGTGGTGGAGGCAGGTTCGTTGGTATCATTTAAAAACAAATTGGATAGGCATATGGATGAGAAGGGAATGGAGGGTTATGGAATGAGTGCAGGCAGGTGGGACTAAGGAAAAAAAGTTGTTTGGCACGGACTTGTAGGGCCGAGATGGCCTGTTTCCGTGCTGTAATTGCTATATGGTTATATGGTTAAGGGGGGTGGGGTGTCAAATGGGATAGTCGAGGACGGAGTTAAAGGGAAAGAGTAAAGGGATAGTTAATGACCCCAGAATGAACAGGAAAGGAAGCTCACATAGGGATAGGAGAATATGGCCAAGTGTAATAGGGATCGATGTAAATGGTGAGATGCGTAAGGAATTAAAAGTATTGTATATGAATGTGCGAAGTAGAAGAAGTAAAGTAGATGAGCTTGAGGCTCAGTTAGAGGTTGGTAGATATGACACGGTGGGGATTACTGAGGCGTGGCTGCAGGAGGATCGGGCGTGGGAACTTACTATTCAGGGTTATACATCCTATAGAAAGGACAGGCAGGTGGGCAGAGGAGGGGGGGGGTAGCTCTGCTGGTGAGGGATGGAATTCAGTCCCTTGTGAGGGAAGACATAGGGACTGACGAGGTAGAGTCACTGTGGATTGAGTTGAGGAATTGTAAAGACAAGAAGACACTAATTGGTGTTATCTACAGACCCCCAAATAGTAGCTCAGATGTAGGGTGTAAGTTGCAGCAGGAGTTAAAACAGTGGAACAGCAATGGCAGGAATTTCTGGGCATAATCATGCCCAGAAATCAGCCATGATCATATTAAATGGCGGTGCAGGCTCGAAGGGCCGAATGGCCTAATCCTGCACCTATGTTCTTAGTTTCTATGTTTCTATAATCCAGAAGACGCAGGATCATTTCATTCCAAAAAGGAAGAAAGATTCTAAGGGGAGTAGGAGGCAACCATGGCTAACAAGAGAAGTTAGGGACAGAATAAAGCTAAAAGAAAAGAGGTATAACACAGCAAAGAGTAGTCGGAAACCAGAGGATTCGGAAACTTTCATAAGACAACAGAAGGAAACAAAACGGGCAATACGGCTGAAAAGATGAAGTACGAAGGGAAGCTGGCCAGGAGTATAAAGGACAGTAAAAGCTTCATTAGATATGTTAAGGGAAAAAGAGTAGCAAAGTCAAATGTGGGTCCCTTGAAGGCAGACACAGGTGAAATTATTATGGGCAACAAGGAAACGGCAGAAGAGTTGAATAGGTACTTCGGATCTGTCTTCACTAAGGAAGACGCAAACAATCTCCCAGATGTACTGAAGGACAGAGGATTTAAGGGGGTCGAGGAACTGAAATAAATTTTCATTAGGCGAGAAATAGTATTGGGTAGGCTAATGGGACTCAAGGATGATAAATTCCCTGGGCCTGATGGTCTGCATCCCAGGGTCCTCAGGGAGGTGGCTCTAGAAATAGTGGACGCATTGGTGATTATTTTCCAATGTTCAATAGATTCAGGATCAGTTCCTGTGGATTGGAGGATAGCTAATGTTATCCCACTTTTCAAGAAAGGAGCTAGAGAGAAAACGGGGAATTACAGACCAGTTAGCCTGACTTCGGTGGTGGGAAAGACGCTGGAGTCAATTATTAAAGAGGTAATAATGGGCCATTTGGATTAGTCCAAGTCAGCATGGATTTATGAAAGGGAAGTCATGCTTGACTAATCTTCTGGAATTTTTTGAGGATGTGACAGGTAAAATGGATGAAGGGGAGCCAGTGGATGTAGTGTATCTAGACTTTCAGAAAGCCTTTGATATGGTTGTCAGACAGGAAGCAAAGAGTAGGAGTGAACGATTCCTTTTCAGAATGGCAGGCAGTGGCGAGTGGAGTGCCGCAAGGCTCGGTGTTCGGGCCGCAACCGTTTACCATATATATTAATGATTTGGAAGAGGGAATTAGGAGCAACACTAGCAAGTTTGCGGATGACACAATGCTGGGTGGCAGTGTGAACTGCGAAGAGGATGTTAGGAGGTTGTAGGGTGACCTGGACAGGTTGAGTGAGTGGGCAGATGCGTGGCAGTATAATATAGATAAATGTGAGGTTATCCACTTTGGCGGTAAAAACAAGGAGGCAGATTATTATCTCAATGGGGTTAGGTTAGGTAAGGGGGAGGTACAGCGAGACCTGGGTGTCCTTGTACACCGGTCACTGAAAGTTGGATTACAGGTACAGCAGGCAGTGAAGGAAGCTAATGGAATATTGGCCTTCATAACAAGAGGATTTCAGTATAGGAGTAAAGAGGTTCTTCTGCAGTTGTATAGGGCTCTGGTGAGACCACATCTATACTAAAGATGGACATAAAGTGCTGGAGTAACTCAGCAGGCCAGGCAGCTGGAGAAAAAGGATCGATGATGTTTCGGGACCGGAGCCTTCTTCAAACTTAAAGTGGGGGGGGGATAACTGGAGCTGAGAAAAGACCAGAACAAATCAGGGCCAGATACAGATGATCTCAGGCAGGGTGGTTCCCTTGCAGGCTAATTGTTGGCTAGAGGCGATGTAATAACAAAAGGAATACACCATGGTGAACTGTGGAACTGGTTAAACTACTGGGCTGGGGAAAGGGAGGAGAGGAGTCTTAGTACAAGTTACTTAAAATGAGAAAATTCAGTGTTCATACCGCCAGGTAAGCTACGCAAGTGAAATATGTGCTGTTCCTCCAATCTGCATGTGGCCTCACGCTGCCAATGGAGGAGGCCCAGGACAGAAAGGTCAGTATGGGAAGGGGAGTTAAAATGGTTAGCAACTGGGAGATCCAGTAGGCCCTAGCTGACCGAATGCAAGTGTTCAACGAAATGGTTACCAAGTCTATGTTTGGGTTCACCGATGGTCAGGAGCCCACATTGGGAACACCTGATGCTGAAGATGTTAGAGGAAGTATATGTACCTTTCCTATGTTCTACCTTCTTTCAGTACCTGCAGTTCAAGCTGGCTGAAATGGCGACCGGACTGGTGGCATCCCGTTTGATGGTACGCAACGCCGCAGCGGCGCTCCAGGAGGCTCGGCAGGATGCCGTGGCCCTCTGTGCCATGGCCAAACTATTTGCAACAGATGAATGTTTCACAGTGAGTATAGAGTATCCCCACCTCTGATCAAGGATAATGACAAATCAAGCAAAGCAACAACACTCAAGTCCAAGCTTGTATATCATATACTTGAAGAACAGGACTCGAGGATTGTGAATTTGTGCAACTACCCAGTTATTTACCCTTGGGGGTGAGGCTGCAGCTAGAAATCTGGCATAGAAACATAGAAACATAGAAATTAGGTGCAGGAGTAGGCCATTCGGCCCTTCGAGCCTGCACCGCCATTTAATATGATCATGGCTGATCATCCAACTCAGTATCCCGTACCTGCCTTCTCTCCATACCCTCTGATCCCCTTGGCCACAAGGGCCACATCTAACTCCCTCTTAAATATAGCCAATGAACTGGCCTCAACTACCCTCTGTGGCAGAGAGTTCCAGAGATTCACCACTCTCTGTGTGAAAAAAGTTCTCCTCATCTCGGTTTTAAAGGATTTCCCCCTTATCCTTAAGCTGTGACCCCTTGTCCTGGACTTCCCCAACCTCGGGAACAATCTTCCTGCATCTAGCCTGTCCAACCCCTTAAGAATTTTGTAAGTTTCTATAAGATCCCCTCTCAATCTCCTAAATTCTAGAGCGTATAAACCAAGTCTATCCAGTCTTTCTTCATAAGACAGTCCTGACATCCCAGGAATCAGTCTGGTGAACCTTCTCTGCACTCCCTCTATGGCAATAATGTCCTTCCTCAGATTTGGAGACCAAAACTGCACGCAATACTCCAGGTGTGGTCTCACCAAGACCCTATACAACTGCAGTAGAACCTCCCTGCTCCTATACTCAAATCCTCTTGCTATGAAAGCCAACATGCCATTCGCTTTCTTTACTGCCTGCTGCACCTGCATGCCTACCTTCAATGACTGGTGTACCATGACACCCAGGTCTCGCTGCATCTCCCCCTTTCCCAATCGGCCACTGTTTAGATAATAATCTGCTTTCCCGTTTTTGCCACCAAAATGGATAACCTCACATTTATCCACATTAAACTGCATCTGCCAAACATTTGCCCACTCACCCAGCCTATCCAAGTCACCTTGCAGTCTCCTAGCATCCTCCTCACACCTAACACTGCCCCCCAGCTTAGTGTCATCCGCAAACTTGGAGATATTGCCTTCAATTCCCTCATCCAGATCATTAATATATATTGTAAATAGCTGGGGTCCCAGTACTGAGCCTTGCGGTACCCCACTAGTCACTGCCTGCCATTGTGAAAAGGACCCGTTTACTCCTACTCTTTGCTTCCTGTTTGCCAGCCAGTTCTCTATCCACATCAATACTGAACCCCCAATGCCATGTGCTTTAAGTTTGTATACTAATCTCTTATGTGGGACCTTGTCGAAAGCCTTCTGGAAGTCCAGATACACCACATCCACTGGTTCTCCCCTACCACGCTACTAGTTACATCCTCGAAAAATTCTATAAGATTCGTCAGACATGATTTACCTTTCGTAAATCCATGCTGACTTTGTCCAATGATTTCACCACTTTCCAAATGTGCTGCTATCCCATCTTTAATAACTGACTCTAGCAGTTTCCCCACTACCGATGTTAGGCTAACTGGTCTGTAATTCCCCGTTTTCTCTCTCCCTCCCTTCTTAAAAAGTGGGGTTACGTTTGCTACCCGCCAATCCTCTGGAACTACTCCAGAATCTAAAGAGTTTTGAAAGATTATTACTAATGCATCCACTATTTCTGGAGCTACTTCCTTAAGTACTCTGGGATGCAGCCTATCTGGCCCTGGGGATTTATCGGCCTTTAATCCATTCAATTTACCCAACACCACTTCCCGACTAACCTGGATTTCACTCAATTCCTCCACCTCCTTTGACCCGCGGGCCCCTGCTATTTCCGGCAGATCATTTATGTCTTCCTTAGTGAAGACGGAACCAAAGTAGTTATTCAATTGGTCCGCCATATCCTGGTTCCCCATGATCAAATCACCTGTTTCTGACTGCAAGGGACCTACATTTGTTTTAACTAATCTCTTTCTTTTCACATATCTATAAAAACTTTTGCAGTCAGTTTTTATGTTCACTGCCAGTTTTCTTTCATAATCCATTTTTCCTTTTCTAATTAAGCCCTTCGTCCTCCTCTGCTGGTCTCTGAATTTCTCCCAGTCCTCCGGTATGCTGCTTTTTCTGGCTAGTTTGTACGCATCATCCTTTGCTTTGATACTATCCCTGATTTCCCTTGTTATCCATGGATGCACTACCTTCCCTGATTTATTCTTTTGCCAAACTGGGATGAACAATTTTTGTAGTTCATCCATGCAGTCTTTAAATGCCTTCCATTGCATATCCACCGTCAACCCTTTTAGAATTAATTGCCAGTCAATCTTGGCCAATTCATGTCTCATACCCTCAAAGTTACCTTTCTTTAAGTTCAAAACCATTGTTTCTGAATTAACAATGTCACTCTCCATCCTAATGAAGAACTCAACCATATTATGGTCACTCTTGCCCAAGGGGCCACGCACAACAAGACTACTAACTAACCCTTCCTCATTACTCAATACCCAGTCTAAAATAGCCAGCTCTCTCGTTGGTTCCTCTACATGTTGGTTTAGATAACTATCCCGCATACATTCCAAGACATCCTCTTCCTCAGCACCCCTGCCAGTTTGATTCACCCAATCTATATGTAGATTGAAGTCACCCATTATAACTGCTTTGCCTTTGTCGCAAGCATTTCTAATTTCCTGTTTGATGCCATCTCCAACTTCACTACTACTGTTAGGTGGCCTGTACACAACACCCACCAGCGTTTTCTGCCCCTTATTGTTTCGCAGCTCTACCCATACCGATTCCACATCCTCCAAACTAATGTCCTTCCTTTCCATTGCGTTAATCTCCTCTCTAACCAGCAACACTACCCCACCTCCTTTTCCTTTCTCTCTATCCCTCCTGAATATTGAATATCCCGGGATGTTCAGCTCCCAGCCTTGGTCACCCTGGAGCCATGTCTCCGTGATCCCAACTATATCATAATCTGCACGTTCAACTCATCCACCTTATTACGAATACTCCTTGCATTGAGACACAAAGCCTTCAGGCTTGTTTTTACAACGCTCTTACCCCTTATACAATTATGTTGAAAAGTGGCCCTTTTTGATTTTTGCCCTGGTTTTGTCTGCCTGCCACTTTTACTTTTCACCTTGCTACCTATTGCTTCTACCCTCATTTTACACCGCCCTGCCCCTCTGCTCTTGTACCCATCCCCCTGCCACATTAGTTTAAATCCTCCCCGACAGCAGTAGCAAACACCCCCCCCAAGGACATTGGTTCCATTCCAGCCCAGGTGCAGACCGTCCTGTTTGTACTGGTCCCACCTCCCACAGAACTGGTTCCAATGCCCTAAAAATTTGAATCCCTCCCGCTTGCACCATTTTTCAAGCCACGTATTCATCTGCAATATCCTCCTATTTCTGCTCTGACTGGCCCGTGGTACTGGTAGTAATCCAGAGATTATTACCTTTGAGGTCCTACTTTTCAGCTTATCTCCTAGCTCCCTAAATTCATCCTGTAGGACCTCATCCCTTTTTTTACCTATATCGTTGGTGCCAATATGCACCACGACAACTGGCTGTTCACCCTCCCCCTCCAGAATGTTCTGCAGCCGTTCAGTGACATCCCTGACCCTTGCACCAGGGAGGCAACATACCATCCTGGAGTCTCTTTTGCGGCCGCAGAAATGCCTATCTATTCCCCTGACAATTGAATATTACTATTGCCCTTCCACTCTTTTCCCCCCCCTCATGTGCCGCAGAGCCACCCATGGTGCCATGAACTTGGCTGCTGCTGCATTCCCCTGATGAGCAATCTCCCTCAACAGTTTCCAAAATGGTATACCTGTTTAGGAGGGAGATGACCGCAGGGGACTCCTGCACTACCTGCCTACTGCTGCGCTGGCTATTGGCCACCCGTTCCCCTTCTGTCCTCTTACCTTTTACCTGCGGTGTGACCAACTCACTGTACGTGCTGTCCACGACTTTCTCAGCGTCGTGGATGCTCCGGCATTAAAACAGAGAACACGTGGATTAATAGTCAAGTTGTGTTTATTGTCATGTGCATGTACAGTGATTCACAGATACAATGAGAAACCTTGCCTGCAGCAACAACACAGGCACAGACTCAGACAACACATTGAAATATACATACATTATGTAAGACAGCAAAAAGACTGCAAATAAACTAGAAATTAGTATAACCATACAATTAGGAAAGCATCCATTGTGCATTTGCAGATGTAAGATAAGGTTGTGCAGGTCAGTTCAAGAACCTGATGGGTGCACAGAAGTAGCTGTTCCTGAACCTGGTGCTGTGGGACTTCAGGCCTCTGTACGTCCTGCCCAACAGTAGCAGTGAGAAGAGCGCACGACTGAATGGTGGTGAACCCCAGCCCCAACTATTGATGCGTCTTCACCTTAATAACCATATAACCATATAACAATTACAGCACGGAAACACTGGCTTCACTGGCTAAAAACTCCACTGGCACGCACAGTTGTCTGGACTACATCTTCTCCCACCCTGCCTCTTGTAATGATGTTTACTCCTTCCTCACTCAATTGCCCATCTCTGCTCCCTAGATGAGGCTCCACTGTAGCACATCCAAGATCTAAATCTAGTTCCCCCCCCCCCCCCCCCTGTTGTGTGGATGGATCCCTCACCTGTGTCTTCTCTGTTCTCCACTGTTCTACTCTCACTACCCCAACCCCCAAAGGAAACAAGGATAGAGTTTCCCTGGTCTTCACCTTTCATCTTTCACCCCATCAGCAACGGCATTCAACACATCATTCTGTGATATTTCCTCCACTTTCAACTAATCCTGCTGCACGTCACATCTTTTCATCCCCACACCTTTCAGTAGAGACCACTCTCTGCAACTGCTTGGCTCGCTCATCCCTTTCCACCCAACCCGCCCCTCCCCAAGTACTTTACCCATCAACTGCAAGAGATGTATCTGCGCTTTCTCACTTCCATCCAGGAACCCTAGCAGCCTTTCCAGGTGGGACAGAGGTTGACATGCACCTTCTCTAACGTCATCTACTGCTTCAATGCTCCAATGAGGCCTCCTTTACATCAACGAGATCAAGCATAGACTTAGTGACCATTATGCCAAACACTTGTGCTAGGTCCGCCAAGGGCTGCTGGATCTCCCGGTTGCTAACCATTTTCACTCCCCTTCCTCATCACCTTTCTGTCCTTGGCCTCCTCATCCATTGGCAGAGTGAGGCCACACACACACTGCAGAAACCATATTCCTGTGTAGTTTACAAACCAAATGTGTGAACATCGAATTCTCCAATTTCAAGTAATACTCCTTTAATGCCTCTTTCCTCCCCCAATCACTCCCCCTCCCCCAACCATCCTGGAGCACCCACATTTTTCCCACCACCCTATCATCCTGCTCTTTTCCCCTCATTCTTACCATCATCTCCCACCGCTCTCATCTCTCAAGTCCCTCATTTCTGTTTTATCCTCCCCCTTTCACCCTTTCCCTTTTCACCCCTATCCCTCCCTCCAGCTTTACATTTCACTCCTCCTCTTCTTTCCTTATCTGGCACCCTTTTGCCTCCTTCTCACCCCTCGCTTTGTCACTTACTCCACCCATCTGTCAATCATTCCACTATCGCCTGTATCCACCCATCACTCTCCATGCTTTGTCCCACCCTTGCTTCCCTTTTCCAGGTTTCTCCCTCGATTCCATCAGAAGAAGGGTCCCAACCTGAAACATTGTCTGTCCTTTCCCTTCACAGATACTGCCTGACCTGCTGAGTTCCTCCAGCACTTTGTATTTTTCCTTTAGTTGCTGTGTCTGATTTAAAAATGCATCGTTAATGTTGAATTGTATTTCTTTGATCTTTATTATAAAGGTGTCCAATTGTACACTTGCATTATTCTTTACCTGCCATTTGTTCATTAATTGGACAAGTGGATGGATAGGAAAGATTGACAGGGATATTGGCCAAATGTGAATAAATGAGACTAGTGTTGATAGGGCATCTTGGTCAGCATGGACAAGTTAGGCCAATTTGCGCGCTCCATGATTCCATAAAGCTCGAACAGCAGCATAATATCCTCCGACCTTAAAATTCACACACTACACCACACAATATGGACCATCTCCAACATGCTATACAGATACCTGTCTAAAATATTCTATGAGCACTCTGCAGTCCCTCAATCTCTACCATCAAGAGGGACATGGGCAACAGATATGTGGGAATGGGAATGCCTGGCATGTTTCCTTCCTAGCCGTGCACCATCCTGGCTTGTAAATCTGACAACATTCCTTCGTCATTGCGGTTGTGACGTTTGGAGCTCTCCAGCCACCAACTCAGCTGCTGTACTTTCGTTAAAAAGACTGGGACCATTCATGAAGATGGCCTGCACCTTCGCAAGGGCAGGTTGGAGAATTAAATCCTCGCCTTTTCAGCAGTGCCCGTTCTCTGAAGTTAATTAATATTAAAAAAGAATGGGTGTCTTTCAGCTCAGATGTACCGTTCTGATTATTGCCTCTTTGAACACACCATCTCATGCAAATGGTGATAGAAAACTGGCCCTGGAACCAGCTCCCAACTCCTGACAACCTGCTAAATATCAAGGAGATGTGCAGTCTAGAGATCATTGCACTGAGAAACTGAAGTCATTATATTACCAACTATTTAAAAACTTGCAGTGTTGTTTGGTCAGATTTTCAGGACATTTGTGCCTAATTTCTCTATCACACATTTAGGATTTTTAAGTAACTGAACTAAATAGCTGTTCTGTGTTGCAGTCTCTCAACACTACAACCTGCATGAATGTACATCTTCAGCAAAACCACTAACCGGAGAATGTGTTGTTAACGTCCTGTCTCCCACAGATCTGTAACCAGGCGCTGCAGATGCACGGTGGCTACGGCTACCTGAAGGATTATGCGGTTCAGCAGTTTATGCGTGATATCAGGGTACATCAGATCCTAGAGGGTAAGCACCACTGCCCACACCTTGGTTTACTTTTCATTTCATTGAGATATCATGTGCTGTTTGGACAGAATATCAGAGTGAGAAAAGAATGAACATATCTGAGCTCTGGCCTGAGCCTGCCTCAGATGATCAATCCCTGACCTGTTTTTTTCCCTAATGCTTGACCTGCAGTCTGCCTCCGTCATTCCATTTTCTGGACCGTGACTGCGGCCAGTGCACGGGTTTTCCTGACTGATGACAGTTTTGCCAGCGTTAGAAAGCCATTCTTGGTCAAGTGGTGCCAAGGAGCTGCAGATACTGCAATCTTGAACAAAACATAAAGGAACTCAGTGGGTCAGGCAGCATCTGATGAGGAAATGCATAGATGACATGTTGTGTTAGGTCCCTTCTTTGCCCTTCTTCAAATATTTTGATGCTAAGGGTATTAACACTTCACCTCTGGCATTTTAGGCTAATGTTTACTGTTAGAGTAAGAGCTAAGACTGTATGATCACACAGGAAAAGTAATACAGATGTGGCGGGATAATGTAGTCAGAGGAACAGATACTGATTTCTGCAACCATAACCACGTCCTGATGGCTGTGTTAACATCTCCTTGTGCTGGTAAAATCCTCCGTGTCCTCCAGATGCTGCCCATCCCGCTGAGTTACACCAGCACTTTGCTTTTTTGTGACGTGTGCAGACACGGCGCCGACAGACAAGAAGCCGAAGCCAAAGAACCGAATAGAAACGAAGGCCGAAATGCCAACTAACTGAAAGGCTGCGTCGCCTTAAAACAAACTTACCGAATGGCCACTCAGTCTAAGCGCTACGTACCCGAAAAGGCGGCGTCGCCTACAGAACAAAGGACCGACTGCCGCTCAACAGAAAAGTCCAATAACAGACTTGACGTTGCCGGGGGGCGTGACTTGTCATCGATTGGTCCAGACCCCCGGGTCCATCACATCACTGTGAAGGCATGAAAATTGTCCCAAACCTCCGCTCCACCCGACCCGCAGCCCGCGGAGGGTGGCCGTGGGAGAGTGGGGGCTGTCCCGAGGGATGCGCACCTTCGGCCCCTTTCAACTTGGTTCTTGGGTACAGATTGCCCAGTCACCTATGGCTTGTGTGGGAAAATGACTCCCACGCTCCCGTCTCCCCCTTCTCTCTCTCCCTTCTCTTTCCTCTCTTTTTCTCCCTTCTCTCTCTCCCTTCTCTCTCTCCCCCCTTCTCTCTCTCCCCCTTCTCTCTCCCCTTTCTCTCTCTCTCCCCTTCTCTCTCTCTCCCCCTCTCTCTCTCTCCCCTTCTCTCTCTCTCCCCTTCTCTCTCTCCCCTTCTCTCTCCCCCTTCTCTCTCTCTCCCCCTTCTCTCTCTCCCCCTTCTCTCTCCTCCCTCTCCCCCTTCTCTCTCTCTCCCCCCCTTCTCTCTCTCTCCCCCCTCTCTCTCTCCCCCTTCTCCCCCTCCCCCTCTCTCTCCCTTCTCTCCCCTTCTCTCCCCCTTCTCTCTCTCCACCGTCTCCACCCGCGGGAGCGTCCCACAGTCATCGGACCCCAACCTCCACACCAGGGTAATCTCCCCACCTCCAACCCCCGATCTTTGACACCCACATCAGGGTGATTCACCCCGGCCGCGGGGCAGACGGTTTATTTATTACCGTCTCAGTGTTTGCGGAACGCACCCAAGCTCCCACGCACAAAACAGGCAGCATCTCTGGAGAGAAGGAATGGGTGACGTTTCGTGCCGAGACCATTCTTCAGAGTGCGTCTGAAGGGTCTCGACCCGAAACGCCACCCATTTCTTCTCTCCAGAGATGCTGCCTTTCAGCTGAGTTACTCCAGCATTTTGTGTCCATCTTTGGTGTGACAGTTTGGTGTGACAGTGTATTGCGCGCCCAGGAGAGGCACTGTACATGCCGCTCGCATCTATTCAAACAAGTGCACTCAAATTGAAATCCCACATCTTTGTGAGGGAGGGATGGAATGGATGTAATCACCGGCTAAAACAAAGGCCGTTAGAACAGGGAAATAATGCCACCAGTTAATTAACCATGTTCCCGAATGTAAGAACGATTTATACATGTAATACATGATATCCATTTATACATGGTTAATTAACTGGTGTATATCATGTATTACAAGTATAAATCGTATAAATAGTAACGGCATAAATAATAGTAATAATAGTAATGATGGTAATAAATGATAGTAAAGTATAAATAATAATGGCATGAGGAACAGTCACTACACACGGTTGATCAAGAACGATGGGGATTGATTTTTCTATCATCGTAGCCGTCGCCGCTGCAGCTCGCAAGCAGGCCTGCATGCCGTTTACTACTGCTGGTTAAGCCATGGAATAATAGACTACCGGTCTTTCCTTCCCCCCCCTCCCCCCCAATGTTCTTGAGCCATGACCCCGGTTGCAAACCCCTTTGATTCATTTACATAGAGTTGAAAGGGCTTTTTATAATTTGGCAATCCCAGAAACGGAGCAGTAACCATAGTTCTTCAGATCTCTAAACGCCTGGTCTCTTTCTGCAGTCCATTCTATTCTGGAGGGTTCAGTCTGCAAGGTGGTTGAACACAATGCTGCATCTAGTTCCCTGTAGTCATGGATCCATTGTCTGCAGTAACCCACCATGCCTAAGAAGTAGAGAATGTGCTTCTTTGTCTTCGGGACCGGGACGTTCTCTACTTTTCCAAGTTCTTTCTTTTCCAAGTCTCCTTCTAACTTCCTGCAGCTGGAATCCCAGATACAGTACTCTAGGCAGGCAGAACTGTAATTTTTCTTGGGATGCTATATTCCCACTTTTTGCCAAATGTTGCAGCAATTACAGTCTTCTTTACAATTGGGACCTATTACAGAGGCTACCTAAAGATCATCAGCGTACTGGATCAAAGTAGACCTCTCCGATAATTGGTATCTCTCAAGGTGATTTTTCACTACTGCTGCATATACAGCCAGCTTTCAGTATACTCCTGGGGTAGCCTAGTCCAGGTGTATTGTTGATCTTTGTAGGTAAAGCAAACAGGAACTGGCTGTCTTTGTGCAGAGGTATGGAGAAAAAGGCCGAACATGTCAACTACTGTAAAGCTTGTATGGATGACAGAATTATATTGGTGTCAGGTACTAGGGTGGCGATAGGGATCACTATTTTGTTAATAGCTCTAAGGCCCTGGACAAAGCGGCATATTAATTTTGACTCCACACTTTCGGGATTGGCTGAATAGAGCTATTACACGGACTTTGCTTTTTCACCAATACTCCTTGTTGTAATAAAGACACGACAGGGCGACGGCCTTTTTTAAAGTCACTTTATGTTCAGGCTGAACGCATTCGCCCTACATGGTTCTTATGCTTTGTCCATAGGTCAGAGGGTACTTTGATCTGAGCCATTGGTAACCTTGGCAGATCCTCAGTAGGTGGCTGTTGCTTTTCAAAAATAGTACCCCATCCCTTTCTGACCCATGTGATTTTTCCTTCTGCATCATTAAAGAAGTCAATCTGGACCTCTCCTTCTTCCATTGGCAACTTTAAAACATGAATTGAACATTTGTCCTTCAGCCTCTTTATCATCCCTCCTATTTCCTTCGCTGCTGCTGGAGGTCTAGTAGCTATGGTCAAGTGTGACTCAGAGGTGTCTCCCATCTTAATCACTTTCATTTTGAGAGGGGTGGACCATTATTCCTAATCCCAAAGAACAAATAAGGGGTCAATGTTACTTGTTTGAGTTTATTCAACCAGGGGGAGGCTTTGTCCTGGTACCCGGAATTAGGGAGGCAGGTATATAATGCCATGCAATGCGTCGCTTATGCTCTTGGCTGGTTTCGACAAGATACTGTAAATACTGGCCTGTTAGATTCTACACTCTTTGCAGCACACAATGGAGTTGGCTCACCAATAGACTGTACGGATTTCTAAATGTAGCTTTAGCTTACGTTTGTAAAATGCTGGCAGTGACTCTAAGCTGCTATGATTGCCACAGAGGCAGTGTTTAAGTAAGAACTGCAGATGGTGGAAAAATCTAAGGTAGACAAAAAAGCTGGAGAAACGCACCAGGTGAGGCAGCATCTATGGAATGAAGGAATAGGCAATAGGTTTCGGGTCGAGACCCTTCTTCAGACTGACGTTGGGGGGGACACGAAAAAGGAAAGGAAGAGAGGCAGAGACAGTAGGCTGTGGGAGAGCTGGGAAGGGGAGGGGAAGGAAGGAGAAAGCAAGGACTACCTGAAATTGGAGAAGTCAATGTTCATACCGTTGGGGTGTGAACTACCCAAGCGAAATATCAGGTGCTGTTCCTCCAATTTGTGGTGGGACTCACTCTTGCCATGGAGGAGGCCAAGGACAGAAAGGTCGGATTGGGAATGGGAGGGGGAGGTGAAGTGCTGAACCACCAGGCGATTTGTGGAATTCCCTGCCACAGAGTGCAGTGGAGGCCAAATCACTGGATGGATTTAAGAGAGAGTTAGATAGAGCTCTGGGGGCCAGTGGAATCAAGGGATATGGGGAGAAGGCAGGCACGGGTTATTGATTGGGGACGATCAGCCATGATCACAATGAATGGCGGTGCTGTCTCGAAGGGCCAAATGGCCTCCTCCTGCACCTATTTTCTATGTTTCTATGAGATCAGGTTGGTTATTGCAAACTGAGCGGAGGTGTTGGGTTGAAGCGATCGCCAAGCCTCCACTTGGTCTCACTGATGTATAGCAGTTGACACCTGGAACAGCGGATGCAATAGATGAGGTTGGAGGAGGTGCAGGTGATCCTCTGTTTCACCTGGAAAGACTGCTTGGGTCCTTGGATGGAGGCGGGGGAGGAGGTAAAGCGATAAGTGTAGCATTTCCTGCGGTTGCAAGGGAAAGTACAACGGGAGGGGGTGGTTTGGGTGGGAAGGGATGAATTGACCAGGGATTTACGGAGGTCTCTACGGAAAGCAGAAAGGGGAGGAGATGGGAAGATGTGGTCAATGGTGGGATCCTGTTGGAGGTGGCGAAAACGTCGGAGGATTATATGTTGTATGTGACGGCTGGTAGGGTGGAAGGTGAGAACAAGTGGGACTCAGTCCTTGTTACGAGTGGGGTGATGGGGACCCAGCTTAAAACTCCATCTACTATTGTAATCAAGCATCCTGTAACTTTCCACTGAGAAACAGGCTTCCCAGACAAGAGAAAAGCAGGTACAATGTCAATTCTAGAAGGGATAATGCATCTGAAACTTATTTTGCCAAATTCCCATGATCATCTGCACCTGGTCCACGAGAGGTGCCATTTGCCACATCCACACACCCTTTTGTTACATGGTTTAATTCCGATCAAAATTAAGTAAGAAAGGATTTTATTTTTTTCTTCTGCAAGGGGCAAGCATTAATAGGGACCTGAGGGGCATCTTTTTCCCTCAGAGGGTGGTGGGTGTATGGAATGAGCTCCCACAGTAATTGAGGCAGTGGTACAGGTACATGGATGGGAAACGTTCTGAGGGATATGGGCAAAATGCAGGCATATGGGATTAGCTTAGACAAGGCATCATCGTCGACATGGACATATTAGGCCATAGGGCCTGTTTCTTTGCTGAATGATTCTCTGAATGTTGTACCAAGCCTCATTGTCTTGATGAGTAAAAGTAATATATTTTTTGCTTCCTGTAGGTACCAATGAAGTGATGCGAATGCTCATCTCTCGGAACCTGTTGCATGACTGATTCCACTGTGAACATGTACAGTTGTGCAAAGTGGAAGCAATTCACTGTCAGTTATCATGTAAAAAGTCAAACACCAGCTGTATACAGTATATTTATAGAAGGATTCAACATCAAATATTAATATTACAGAGCTGCATCTCCAAAGAAAACTACTCCTGCTCTCCAGAGAAAGGTACTTGACCAGTTGGATGTAGTCAGTTTCCATCCTGTTTACTCCTTAGTAATGTTCAGCACTTCCAATCCACATGTAAATACAGACCGGAGTACTCGGATAGGTAAAATATAACAGCTCGTGTTGTGTTTGTGAGTGTAGATTGGAGCTGTCACTAACAGTTAGCACCATTAGAACTTTTAATTACTTCAGATATTGAATATTTGGAGTGGTCTAATAAAATATTAAAAATCATTTATTTTCCTTTGATTTACTTTTAGTAACATCTACTTTTGCTTTGTTTTTGTTGCTGCTGTGTGTTAATGCACAAATTAAAATTGACTCATGAAATGGATTTACAAAAAAAAATCATGCTTGACAAATTTCTGAAATTAGGATGTAACCAATGGAATCAATGTGGAGAACAGTATTGAACTTCCACAAGGCTGTCAGCAACGTTTCAGTAAGAAAGCAGTGTGCAATATTAAAGTACATGGGAGGTGCTGACTTGGATGGAGAACTGGTTAGCAGGTGGAAATACTGCTATAAACTGAATGGCAGGCAGTAGTGATATGTGGGGAAAAGCCTGGTTTAGTGCTTGCACTAGGCTATTCACAGCATGCGTTAATGATGTAGACCAGGAAAGTAAATGTAATCTCGAAATTAGTGAATGATTCAAAACTGAGCGGAAGTGGGAGCTGTGAGAAGATGCAGTGAATCCCCAGTGTGATTTGGGCCATTGAGTAAATAGACAGTCAATGCAGTGTAAGAAGAAACTGCAGGTGCTGGTTTAAACCAAAGATAGACACAAATAGCTGGAATAACTCAACGGGACAGGCAGCATCTCTGGAGAGAAGGAATGGGTGACGTTCCGGGTCGAGACCTGAAGAAGGATCTCAACCCGAAATATCGGCCATTCCTTTTCTCCAGAGATGCTGCCTGTCCCGCTGAGTTACTCCAGTTTTACATAGAAACATAGTTTTATGTGTCTATCTTCGATACAGTATAATGTGAAGGTGGGAGGTTATCCCCTCCAGTGGCAGTAACAGGAAGGCTGGTTGTTAACTCAATAGTGAATGTTTAGGAAAGGGGGGAGATGCACCTGGTGTCCTTGTGCACAAGTCAGTGAAAGTACAAGCCAGCGCCTGCAGTTCATTTTTATTACAGTGAGAGTAAGCTTGCAGCTGCAAGCAGCAAGCAACAGAGAAGGACAATGATCTGCTGGCTTTCATAGTGAAAGGAATTGCAAACAGGAGAGTGGTTTCTTCCTGCAATTATACAGGGCTTTGGTGAGTCTTGAATATCACATACAGTCCTACCCTTATCCGAAGAAGGACATTCTTGCCCTGGAAGGCAGTGAGGAGTTGCCAAGTTGATCTATGGGGGGCAGGCCTGACGTATGAGGGGAGATTGAGGCAGTTGGTCTTGGACGTCCAGGAGAATTAGAGAACACCTCAATGAAACATAGCATCTTCAATGGGCTGGACAGACCAGACAGGAAGGAGGATCCCACTAGTGGCTCAGGATACAGCATGGGTCATTTGGGACTGGATCCAGGAGGTGTCTCTTCAGCCAGAGAGAGGTGAACCTTCAGAGTTCTCCACCACAGACAACTGTTGAGGCCAAGTCATTAAATAAATGCAAGGAGTTAAATATAGTTCCAATAACTAAAAGGGACCCAAGGATATGGGGGATAAAACTGGAAGAGGATACGGAATTGGTATGATAGGCATGTTCAGGTGTAATGCAGAAGAGGGCACAAGCTGTGGCGGCTGTCCTGAGTTTCACAGAGGAAAGAGTCTGACACCAGGACCGACCGTTCCCCCACACTCTGGCATACCAAACACTCTGCTGTGCTTTTACAAACCAGTTGCTGCCACCTGGTGTTGGGGCAATAAATAAAATGAAGCTATTGTCCAGCCAAACTGAACTGATGCACGGCCCTGATTTTGTGTGAGATGCAGTTATTTTACTGACGTGGTGAAATGGTCTCAGATTCATGTGGCATGATTATTCATTACTGGATGTCTCGACCATCTGAATGAAATATATCCATTTAGTTTGTTTTTAAGATATGCCAAACAAAATAGATGACCATTTAAAGGACAAAAATACTGGAAATACACCATCAGGCTGCGTCTCTGGAAGGTCAACAGTTTTAGGCCAAAGACCTTTCATCAGAAGAGTTAAGTCTATTTCCCTATCCACTGATGCGGCCTGACCTGCTGACTGAATCCAGAACTTTATGATTTAATTCTGATTCCCAGCAACTGCAATGTGTTTTATTTTTCATTCCAGGACTTAAAAGCTTAGTTTATCCAGTTAATTTAATTGAATTATATATTGTAGCTGAGATCGACAAAATATCATTTTTGTGATATTGAAAGTATCAATGTTCATCATTTATCCTTCCTCAGGCAGTTCAGAAAATCCATTGTGCGTCAGATCTGAGTGCAGCCAGGAACTGGATTAGTGCCATGGCCCTTTCTCACAGCAAGCAGAGAGTAGCAGAGAATGAAGCAGACAGTACAAGTGGCAGCGTGAGTACAGTTAATGCAAACCAGCAAGGCAAAGCACAAAGCTCAGTTCTGAAGTTTATGAAAGCTTCTGTCTTTAGTCAACAGAGATGAGATTTGTGATGTATCAAAATACATAATCTCATGCATCAAATATGTGGCAGATGTACTCTCTATTAGTTTTACCTAACTCATACAAGCAAACATTATCAAGCAAGATGAAAAGTGGAATTACAGTTGTTAATATATGGCCGCATTACTACTAACTACTTTGTTAATAGTAACTACTGTAATTCCACTTAACACTGAGGTACTAGAGCACCATTGGTGATAATGTTGCTGCACAAAAGTCAAAATGGCAGATGAGGACATTAGTGAACCAAATTGGATTGAATTATATTAGAGCTGGATAGCACAAGACCGGGCCCTTCTGCCTGCCCATCATCAAAACCCTTCCACTCCCTGCATATCCATGTTCCAGTCTAAACGCCTCAAATGCCACAATCATACTCACTCCAGAGAAAATAATCCATGTTTGCCCAGCCTCTGCCTATAACTAATACCCTATAATCTAGGCAGCATTATGATAAACCTCCTTTTGCACCTTTTCCAAAGCTCCCACATTCCTCCTGTAATGGGGTGACCACAACTGTACACAGTACTCCAAATGCAGCCTAACCAATTTCCTATAAAGCTGCAACATAATATTTTCACTCATATTCAATGCCAACTGATGACGGCAAGCATATCATATACCTTCTTTACCACTCTGCCCACTTGCCTTTCTCCACAGAGAGCTACGGACTTGGACCATAAAATTCCTCTGCACATCAATGCTGATAAGGATCCTGCAATTAACTGTATATTCCCCCCTTACTTTGATCTCCCAGAGTGCTGTGCCTCACACTTGCTCAGATGAAACCTCATCCCATATTTGTGATCACAATCCCACTGCATCCTTTAACAGCCGACCTCACAGTCTGCAACTTCTCCAAGTTTGATGATATCTACAAAGTTATTAACCAACCCATATATATTTATGGAGACACAAGGAACTGCAAATGCTGTTTATAAAATATAAATACAAAGTGTTGGAGTAACTCAGTTGGTCAGGGAGCAATGTTTTGGGTCAGGACCCTTCTTTAGTTTAAGAAGGATCCCTAGGTGAAACATTGCCTATTCATTCTGCCTGACCCACTGAGTTACTCTTATCACATTGTGTTGTTTTCCATCTATTTTAATGTAAAGTAATTTATATATATCATAAACAACAGTGGTCCCAGCACAGATTGCTGTGAAACACCACTGGTTCCCCATAGACCTCCATATGAATAACGCCCTTCCACTTCTCCCCCACTGTCTTCTATGATAACCCACTTCTGAATCCAAATTACCATCACCCAGGATCCCATGCATCTCAATCTTCTGGCTCAGCCCACCATGAGGAACTTTATCAAATACCTTACCCTTGTAGACAACGTCCACTGCTCCACCCTCCACCTTTGACACCTCCTCAAAAAAAATTTGTCCCTGCCGCGGACATAATCTAATGGTTTTCATGGTTGCCACTACTGACTTTTCTTTTAAATTCCAGGTTTATTTAATTGCTTGAGTTTAAATTCTGCAGATACACTGATGGGATTTAAACTTCCTCTTTTAAAGAGCTGAAGGTGATTTGACGGATCTGTGAGAGAAACATAGAAAATAGGTGCAGGAGTAGGTCATTCGGCCCTTCCATCCAGCTGATCGTCCAAAATCAGTACCCCGTTCTGGCTTTTTCCCCATATCCCTTGATTCCTTTAACCCTAAATCTAAATTAATAAGAGAGATGAAGTGGCAGTGCTAAATGCTCAGGGAGTTTAGATGCTGGCCATGGGGTCTGTCTGTGTGCAGTGGGAATGTTCTCCCCATGTCTCTGTGGTTGTGAGACCATACCTGGAGTATTGTGTGCAGTTTTAGTCTCCATATTTAAGGAAGGACATTCTTGTTATTGAGGAATGCAGCGTTGGTTCACAAGGTTGATTCCCGGGATGGCAGGACTGTCATATGTTGATAGAATGGAGCTACTGGGCTTGTATCCACTGGAATATAGAAGGATGAGAGGGAATCTTATTGAAACATATAATATTATTAAGGGATTGGACACGCTAGAGGCAAGAAACATGTTCCCAATGTTGAGGAAGTCCAGAACCAGGGGCCACAGTTTAAGAGCCGCTGAGGAGGAGGCTGCTCACCGTCGGGGTTCGGCGTCGACGTTCCACCAGCCCGGCGTGAGGGCCTGAACATCGGGCCACCCCGGGCGGCGACTGCGGGTGCTCGGAAGGCCCCGACCACGGATGAACACGGAGGGGAGGCTGGCTGGACTATGGTGCCTTCCTCACCTGGGTGCCATTTATGTTATGTTGTGGACTTTATGTGTTTGTGCTTTTTTAAATTTTAAATTTTTAATTCAATTTCAATTTTATTTTTAATATGTTTTATTATTTATTTATTATTTATTATTTATTTTTATTATTTTTCTTGTGATTTTTTTTTTAACGATACTGCCTGTAAGGAAAATTCATTTCGTTGTCTCAAATTGAGACAATGACAATAAATTGAATACAATACAATACAATACAATACAAGAATAAGGGGTAAACCATTTAGAACGCAGATGAGGAAAAACGTTTCCACACAGAGAGTTGTGAATCTGTGGAATTCACATCCCTGGCCGCAGGTTGGGGACATCATTGTACCTGCAGCCAATGTAATTGAGGGTGAGTCTGTCTGTCTGAAGAAGGGTCTTGACCTGAAACATAACCTATCCATTTTCTCCAGAGATGCTGCCTGACCCGCTGAGTTACTCCAGCACTTTGTGTCTTCTAACTCAGGGTGGTTATATGGCTTTGTAGTCCATGCTCAGCTCTACCTGTGCAACAAAGGACCACTGAGATATGGACCTCTGAGAGGTAGTCCTCTGAGATGTGGACTTCTGACATGTGGACCTCTGAGTGGTGCACCTCTGAGGTGGACCTCTGAGAGGTGGTACAGAGCATTCAGAGATCAATAGATTTTTTAGATAAAGGGGTTAATGCAGGAGATTAGCACTCGGTCAACAGATTAGCTATAACCTTAATAACTAATGGAGAGGTAAAAGGAGGTGAAATTCCTGACTTTATGTGTACCTATTACAATGTTTATATATACAGGCATTCCCCAACCCACGTAAGGGTTGCATTCAGTGAACCACTATATTTACCCAAGTCAGGATCAGCAACTCTCGCTGTTGGGGCACTTTCTGCGCTGTGCGGCCCTCTGCGTAAGCACCGCCACCAATGCTGCCTTGTTTCCGATGTAAACTTGAGTGAATGTATAGTGTTGTGGAAATTACAAACTGCCTTGGTTGCACTAGGCACCGAATACAGAATTGTGTACGTACAGTAGGTGCGAGTTTACGTAAGTGTGCTATTGTGTAAATTCAATGAAAACCATGCTTTTGGGAAACTAATCATGAAACTATCAGCTTGACTGCAAAGTCTCTTGTTCTATTTAGATGCCGTGGCATTTTTACGGGCTGTGGTGCATTGGTGATACCGTGAATGCCAGTCTGGCTCGAATCCAAGTTACCTCATGTGGGATGCATGTCTGAAGAAAAATCCCAGACATGAAACCTCGTTTGAACTTTCCCTCTACAGATGCTGTTTGGCCCGCTGAGTTCTTCCAGCACTTTGTGTTTTACTCATGTAAGATTTTAGTTACTACTAGACCTAGTGGGACCCGTTGGGCCCCATTCCCCTGACGCAATATTCCACCACTCACCTGTCCTCCCACGCAACCCATTTCCACCACTCACCTGTTCCCCCAATGCAAATTGATCCCCCAACGCAATATTTCACCACTCACCCATAGCTCCCAACTGTCCAGGCATGGCTCATTTGTCCTCATCCTCAACATTCCCTCCCCTCCTCTTCACCCTCACTCTTCTCTCTCCTCTCTCCTCTCCCACCTCTCCCCTATCGCACTCCCCCACTAAACACAATGTTTAAATACCATTTCTCCTCCTCCCTTCCCCCACTCCCTCTCCTTCCAACAATGTAACAAATCTCTCATTGCACTGGGTGGAACACTGTTGATGGGAAGTTTATGCAAATGCGATCCATTTTGATGTCATTGTCGGATGGAGCACTGTTCACGAGCAGTTTATGTAAATGAGATCCCATTGTGACGACATAGCTGTAATTGCCAGCAACTGCCACTGCAGTGTTCGAATCATTCTTTCCCAAACTTGATTTTGTAAAGTTGAAAATGTGAATAACTTGCAAAATATAACATCTGAACGAAACTTGTTGAAAACACACCATAGGACAATTGTGAGTAAGGTGGTGCAAAAATTGTAGCGCTATCTTGTGCCGTTTTGGTGTCATTTCAGGATCTCGCTCACTCACTCGCTCCTCACAGACAGACATCCAAACAAACAACAAACACTAGACCAAGTGCAGACCCGTTGGGTCTGTTCCTGCAACGCGCGGTTGTTGAGGGGAGGGGGCAGCCTGAGGCGGCACACACACACTAACCAACCTCTCACACACACACACACTAACCACCCCCCCCCCCACACACACACACACACTAACCACCCCCATTGATATTATATTAAGAAGGGAGGGAGCAGAGAGGTAGGGCCGCCCAGCAACTGTCGGCCTCAGAGTGAGCCTCAGCTCCATGGCGTCGCATCCTCGGCGCTTCAGACCCTGAGTACGGGGAGGGGGTGGTGGTGGGGGGTGGAATGGGGCGGGTGGGCATGATCCCGAGTGAGCCTGCGGGCCGCCAGTGAGGACTGCAAAAAGCAGCGGGGGGGGACTGGCCGATCTGTGGCTTCCTCCAGCCTGACAGAGCCGGGGGGGGGGGGGGGGAGGGAGGGAGTGGAGGAGAGCCGTGCGGCAGCAGCCGTTATCGTCGCGCGGGGCACGCAGCGAGAAGGTGGCCATCTGGAGGCGAAAAAATGACTGTGTGGCCATCTGGAGGCGAAAAAATGACTGGGTGGGGGTGGGGGGTGAAGGATTTTATTAAAAATATGTACAGAAAAATGACTACATTTAATGAGTGGATTTGCGAATGTAAAAGTAAAATCGCTAGCAAAATGGTAAAAATCTCGGCATTTTTGCGTCTGGTTTTCGCAGAGTAACGAACCAAAGGCAAAATTCCACCACTCACCCATAGCTCCCACAGGAGGCCTGGTCCCCCAACGCAACCCGCTCCCCAACGCAATATTTCACCACTCTCCCTTCCCCCAATGCAAGCCGTTCCCTAACGCAATATTTCAGCACTCACCCATAGCCCCTAACTGCGCTGGGGCAGATCATTTCCCCTTCTTCACCCTCATTAAACTTTAAAAAAAATCCTTGCTGCCAGGAATATTAAAAAAAATGGGATTGCAACATTGTAGCTTGCAATTGCACTTGCTAGGGCTGGCAGGACTCAGTGTCCTGGGATAGCAACATTGTAGCGAGCAGGGCTACAATCGCATCATAACTAAGTGCAAGTGCAGGGGGAACACATTTTTTTCTTAAATAGGGTTTTGTAAATTAAAAAAATGTGAATAACTTGTGAAATATAACATAAATCTGAATTTCTGGAGTGCTAATATGGGCGTTGTGGGCTGAAGGGGCTGGTTTTCAGAGGGCTAGTATGGACATTGTGGGCCGAATGGATTCTTGGGCTGGCGGCTCAGTCACTCAAGCCTTTTGTGCTGGCAGCTCACTCACTCATGGCTGGTGGGCTGGCAGTTGACTCACGGCTGATCCTTGAAATTGCATTTCAAGCAGGGTGCAAGGCGACCAAATTCAAGTGCAGTTTCATACCATTTCAAGCAGGGTGCAAGGCCACTAAAGACAGCGAGTCGTGACCTCTCCCTCCTCTATCTTGCGGAGACTGAGCCCCGCCCACACTTCTGGGTTTTCTAGCCCCTCCCCCTCCCACCAGAAGGGGCGTGGCCTTCATGGCGTGATCGACAGAGAATCACAACATTTTTTAAACACTAATAACTTTTTCACTTTTCATCGATGGGAACAATCCTCGGCACCTGGTGAGCGGTGTGGGACTGAGTAAGATGGCCAAAAATCACAGCCGTACAGCTTTAGCATTTCCAAACCAAAGGCAACACAGCTTTAACATTTCCAAACCAAAGGCAACACAACTTTAGCATTTACAAATTATGTTTTCAAACCACGTTAAGGTCACTGACAGGTCAGTAAAACCACTCAGTTTAGTAGACATGTGTTCAGTGTTATTCACAGCTCAGACTGAGAGACGTGACCCTCTCTCTCCCCCATCTTGCAGAGATTGACTGAGGCACTCAACACCTCCGGGTTTTATAGTCCCTCCGGAAGGAGCATGACCATCAGGAGAGAGAATCATCAACATTTTTTAAACACTAATAACTCTTTTATTTTTCATCGATGGGAAAAATCCTCTTGGCCTGCGCAGCGGAGGAGGACTCTGAGTAAGATGGCCAAAAATCACAGCCGTAAGTGTCAGCGTTTTTTCTAAAATCAACATACAGAACAACAGTAATTGGTCAAGATCAAACTTTTAGTAATATAGATAGATATTATTATTGCAATAAAGCTAACAAGATCATAAATGTACCTTTAACATAAAACAGGTGGGGGGGGGGGGGGGGGGGGTTGGGAGTTTTGGGGGGGTTGGGAGTTTTGGGGAAACTTTTTCTATTCTCTTATCTCGACGGAGATGTGATTTTTTTCCGTATTGTATCTCCGTCCGCACTGCATCCTAACCGAAGAGTTGGCAGCCTTTGCTGAAGACTGATTTTGAGAGTTCCACCGCGGAAGCCTGTGGACTTACCATCACGGAGCTCGCAATCCCTTTGCCAGGGATCGACCTCTGGGCTCCAACCGTGGGTGCCTGCGGACTTTAACATCGTGGAGCTTGCGGTCTCTGGTCAGAGACCAACTTCAGGAACTCCAAGCCGTGGGAGCTTCGACCACTGGCTGCATGAGTTGCAATCGCCCCGACTGCGGATGGTTCCACTGCCCCGACCATGGGAAAAAAATGAGGAAGATTGGACTTTATTGCCTTCCATCACAGTGAGGAATGGGAGGAATCTGCTGTGGTGGATGTTTATGTTAACTTTTATTTAGTTGTGTGTCTTGTTGCTTTTTTTTAGTATGGCTGTATGGTAATTCGAATTTCACTGTACAGGTATCTTAATTGGTACATAAACTGACCTTGAAACCTTGAAATTCTCTGATGCAGACAACTGTACATTTTCACGGTAAGCATGGAACATCTGGGCTGCACGCTTTTGAAGATCTGGCAGGCATGCAACAGGAGGTTTCAAGGTGACTGGTGCAAGTTCATTTTTCAGCCCTGTCCTGGTGATTCTAGAAGAAGGGGCACGGTCGTGCAGTGGTACAGTTGCTGCCTTAGTGCCGGGGACCCAGGTTCGATCCTGACGACGGGTGCTGTCTACAGAATTTTGCACCTTCTCCCTGTGACCATGTGCGTTTTCTCCGGTTTCCTTCCACACTCCCAAGACATAGGGGTTTGTAGGTTAATTGGCATTGGTAAATTTGTAAATTCTACCTTGTGGGTAGGATAGTGCTATTGTAGGGGGTGATCATTGGTCAGCGCAGACTTGGTGGGCTGAAGTCTGTTTCAGCACTATCTCTAAAGTCTAAAGGAATTTGTTATGCCTAGAGACAGAAAGAATGCACCTTAGCCTCCTGCACCTCTCCATATTTTGGCGCCACTTACAAAGAAAAAGTCCAGTCCACATGCTGGAAGTACTGGAGTGCGCCTGAACCAGGTATGCCCCAGGTTGTTGCAGGCTCGCGACCCGATGTCCCTCTCCTCGCCCGACCGCCTCTGTGTCCCGGAGTGCTGGAGGCAATAACCCGGTCCCTCTCCTACCGCTCACTCCTCCGTCTGTCACTGCCAGCAGCTCTCTCCTAGACTCTCTGGTCTTTGGGACTTCCAAGCTTCCTCCGGGCAATCGTGGACCAGGCCTGCGCACACATGGCCGCTGGTGGCCCACCGCGTCTTAGTTCTCGGCGGCCTGCATGGGTCAGTGGTGCCCCGTGGGAACCTCCCTTCTGATGGAGATGTTAGTAGCACGGTGTCAAAACAACAACCTCTTCCTCAGTGTCAGCAAAATGAAGGTGGTGGTTGACTTTGCAAAGTGAACTGGTGTACACACCTCAATCAGCATCAATGGGGCAGAGGTGGAGGTGGTCAATGAGTTTCACCTTTCTACAAGTAAATATCGGCACCAACTTGTCCTGCTCCAACCACATTGATGCCTCAGCCAAGAGAGCACACTTCCTGGGAAGGCTACGGAAATTCAACATAATCACAGGTGAAACGTATTCACACTTTGTGGATAACAAATGCGTTTCAGCCACAGGCAGTGACGGCACTCTGCCCTGGGTGTGTGATCCTGATGCAGCAGCACAAAGTACTTTTCCATGTCTGAGGAATGCAAACGGTCAAAGGCAGGAGCAGCAAATGGCCAGGAAGCGAACTACACATCCCCCTTCACTGCCAGAGGGTTGGAGTTGGCAATATTGTTAACATTGTACAGGTTACTGATGCACCATGACCAGTGTTGGTTGGGCAAGGTTGTCCCCTTATTTAAGGAAGGAACTACTGGCATTTGAGGCAGTCCAGAAGTGGTTCACTGGTAGTTTCTGGGACTAGATGCGTATGCTATTGTGAGCAACTTAAGAATTAAATATATATTCTTTGGGGCTTAGAAAAATGAGGGGATATCTTGCTGAAACATAGGATCCACAGAGGGCCACTAGGTGGGCAATGAGATGTTTCCATCATTGGGTTTCTTAAACAAGGAGCCACAGGTATGTTAGGTAATAGTTATTTAAAATTGAGGCCTGTAGGAACGACTCACAGAGTGGTGAATGTCTGGAATGCTCTGTTCCAAGGCGTTGTGGAGACCAGGTCAGCGGGCTATTTAAAGTGGATGTGGGTACCTTCTTGAAATATGTGGGAATTGAGGGTCAGGGGGAAATGGTGTAGAAGAGGAAACAAGGCCTGGGTCAGCTAAGCTGTGATAATATTGAATAACAGCTCAGGTTCGAGGGGCCAAGTGGCCTTGTCCTGCTCCTATATCCTTATGTTCTGGTACTCAACTTGAATTTCATGCTGCCAGAAACAGGGACAAGACTCATCAGCCCAACATGTTCATAAATCTAAGGTAAAAACATTTGGCCCATAACCCTCTCAACCTTTCCAATCTATATACCTGGCCTAATGTCTTTTAATTGTTGTTATAATATCTGCCTCAACTACTACCTTGGGCAGTGTGTTCCAGAGGCCCACCACCCTCTGTGTAAATGGTTGCCCCACAGGTTCCTATTAATCTTTCCCCCTCACCTTAAACCTATCATCCACTTGATTCCACTACGCTGGGAAAATACTCTGCATTTATCCCATCTATTCCCCAAATGATTTTATACACCTCTGCACGACCGCCCCTCAGGTTCCTGCGCTGCAAGGAATAAAGTCACAGTGCCCAACCTCTCCCTATAGCTCAGGCCTTTGAGTCCTGGCAACATCCTCATAAACGTGGACATTTGCTGCTTGACATATAGAACAAATGACCAGGAGGCAGAGGCAGCAGTCCCAGGAGAAGATCCCAGCAGTCCCAGTAGCACCCTGCAGGAGAAGATCCCAGCAACTGTGCATAGTTCCTTTAAGGTGGAATCTCATATAGTACAAGGCATTGGTGAGACCAAATCTGGAGTATGGTGTACAATTTTGGTCGCCCAATTATAGGAAGGATGTCAACAAAATAGAGAGAGTACAGAGGAGGTTTACTAGAATGTTGCCTGGGTTTCAACAACTAAGTTACAGAGATAGGTTGAATAAGTTAGGTCTTTATTCTCTGGAGCGCAGAAGGTTAAGGTTAACTTGATAGAGGTCTTTAAAATGATGAGAGGGATAGACAGAGTTGATGTGGACAAGCTTTTCCCTTTGAGAATAGGGAAGATTCAAACAAGAGGACATGACTTCAGAATTAAGGGACAGAAGTTTAGGGGTAATATGAGGGGGAACTTCTTTACTCAGAGAGTGGTAGCGGTGTGGAATGAGCTTCCAGTGGAAGTGGTGGAGGCAGGTTCATTGGTATCATTTAAAAATAAATTGGATAGGCATATGGATGAGAAGGGAATGGAGGGTTATGGTATGAGTGCAGGCAGGTGGGACTAAGGAAAAAAAGTTGTTTGGCACGGACTTGTAGGGCCGAGATGGCCTGTTTCCGTGCTGTAATTGTTATATGGTTATATGTTAATCATGGAGACACAGCCAGACACCACTCAAGCTCCCTGTTGCCCTGTAAACTGCAACATGATGTCCCTACTCCTGTACTCAAAACCCTGACCACAAAGGCAAATGTGCTTAACACCTTCACCACTCTGTCTACCTGTGTTGCCACATCATGGAACTATGTACGTGCATCTCTGTTCTGCTACTGCCTCCTGGGCCCTACCATGTGTAGGTCCTGCACTGGTTGTCTTGCCAAAATGCAGCACTTTCCTTCGGGTATTTCTAGGCCAATTGATCAAAGTCCCGTAGCAATCTTAGATAACGTTCTTCACTGTCCACTATATCAGCAATTTGAGTGTCATCCAAAAAACCTACTAGCCACACCAAATGCATCCAAATTATTAATATATTTGACGAGGAACAGTGAACCCAGCACCATTCCCTGTGACACACCATTCATTACAAGCATCCGGTCTGAAAAACAAGTTGTTAGAGAGTCGCCCGAAGCAAGAGGTGGGCAGCACTGGAGCAGTGATACCCGAAGCGTTTATTTCTACTTTAGTGCCAGCATAGTTTACAACACATGAGGATTATGTGTGTCATGTATTCGTGTGAATGAAGCGTGTTGGCGGGCGGGCAGTGTGTAAAGCAAGCAAGATGGATAACAATACCATGGGACAAACTGGAGTCATACACAAACAATAAAGAATAGGACTCGAGAATAGAAAACTCACCACAAACCAAAGCTTCGGGGGTCACCATGTGCATGAATGTATCGAATGGAGCCCTCCACTGAAATGGTTTTAAAACCATTATGTCTATCTCTGCTCAGACTCCGTCAGCTTGAATCCAGCTTTGTTTCACCCGTAACCCGTAACGTTATAATAGCCCATGGCATTCCCGAGTGCTCCAAGCACCATGGCAGCCTCGTACCTCTCCATTGTACTGGCTTCCTGAAGCCTGAGTAAGAAGCGGCCGTCCCTCCACTGGGTCGAGTCCCCACACCAGGCTCTCCTGTAGCGTTGAAGCGTGTGGGAAGGAACTGCAGATGCTGGTTTAAACCCACGAGGAGAGAGAAAAAGCCGGAGTAACTCAGTGGGACAAGGACGAGAAAAGGACAAGAAGGGTCTCGATCCAAAACATCACCTATTCCTTCTCTCCAGAGCTGCTGCCTGGCCCGGCCCGCTGAGTTACTCCATCTTATGTTGTCTATCTGCGACTTGGTACTCTGCAGATTAATAAACAAAAACAAAGTTTCAACTTACCCACAGGGAATCGTCGTACATAAATAAAGGCTGTAAATTGGGTTGAAGAATGACATTGTAACGGATAATACTCGTCAAACTCACCCTAACGTATGAGGGAGAAACATTTGGTTCAATTTGAACTTTATACTAAGAGCAGGAAGTTTTTTATTACATTTTACCTCTGATTCCGATCGCAACTTAAAACGGCGGATCATATTGCAAGCGTGAAACATGGAAGCCACACTATTAGTGCTGGAGTACTTTCTAATAATCGTAACAATGAACAATTTAGGGATATCAAAGCCCAATTACGAACTGTGCAGGGCAATAAACCATCACCAACACTAATTGGAAGATGTAATATATCTTTGACAAACTTTCTGGAAATGTCATCCAAACTTGGCGACGTGTTTTGCTAAACCTCGTCCAAGATTAAAGGATAAAATAGATATATCACAAACTCTTTAGCAAGCTTAGCTTTCTCATTAGGTTTATAACCATATAACCATATAACAATTACAGCACGGAAACAGGCCATCTCGGCCCTACAAGTCCGTGCCGAACAAATATTTTTCCCCTTAGTCCCACCTGCCTGCACTCATACCATAACCCTCCATTCCCTTCTCATCCATATGCCTATCCAATTTATTTTTAAATGATACCAATGAACCTGCCTCCACCACTTCCACTGGAAGCTCATTCCACACCGCTACTACTCTCTGAGTAAAGAAGTTCCCCCTCATATTACCCCTAAACTTCTGTCCCTTAATTCTGAAGTTATGTCCTCTTGTTTAAGGCTGGTCTTGTCTAACCAGATGGCTAATTGCACTGGGCTCTCGCTAAATTTTCCGATCCGGTCAATCCTCGCACCCAGATATTCTTCAAAAGATTCCGCTCTGTGAACGCTAATGCTGCCTGCCCGCTGAGTTAGAGTTCCCACGGTAGACTCACGAGACACTAAGGTAAACGCACGGGCCACTATGTTCTTAAAACAAGTTTAAATGTTTCAATTTTTAACTTCAGCTGTACATTTTACTTGTGGAAAACTTTAAAACATGTTTGAATTTTTCCAAGAGTTACCAAGTTTCACGGGAACCTGCCTTTAGCGCCACGAGTCGCTAAGTTGCGTCCACGAGTTCCGACGTTACAGCTACGATAATCGTACGTTATTACCACGAGTTAAATTTGTTTTAAACTCGGGGTACCTCGTGGTTCAACTCGCACCGTGAGACAGAGGTAGCTAAATAAAGTTAATAAGTATAACCATCTTGTATTATTTCTTATATTAGAATAATTCTTTAAATACATGTTATGTGGACTGGCTTTAATAGTTTTATTACAAATCAATTTTTGAGAAGTAATGCTATAGATTGTTGTGTCTGATCCCTGGTTGTCGCTGTTGTTCCCTCAGCAACTTGAGGAGCCCTGTGGCCCAGTGCAGCTCCAGTCTTCTCTTGTGTGAAAGTGGCCTGGAGGAGAATGAGAGACACGGGTTAAAAAATAATGTTTAAATACAATTCATCCGACACCTCTTACGTGTGCCATTAAAGTGAGCCAGGCTCTCAGTGTCCAGGACAGAGACAGGAGAGGGGCAGGAGAGGGGTGAAAGGGGCTGGATAGAGAGGGGCAGGTAGTACTCTATTGGGTAGCCAGTGTGTCAGGTGTGAGTGGTTTAGTTGGGTTACATGTTAGACCAAGAAATCCAAAAAGTCACATATACTGGTAATTTGAAATAAAAAACACGACGTGATCGAAATAGGTCAGGCTGTGCTGAGAGAAGCAGAATTGATGCTTTAGTCTCATGACTTTTCAGTTGATGAGGAGACATAGTTCAAGAAAGGAGACAAATGGAATGCAGAAGACAACAGGCCTCTCATCTGTCATTGTGAAATGATGGAGTCCATTATGTTGAAGGTAATCCTTCATGTAAGGGCCTTACGAAAATTATAGAACATAGAACAATGCACAGCACAGAAACAGGCGCTTTGGCCCACAATGTCCATGCCAAACATGATGCCAAACTGATCTCCTCTGCCTGCAGGTGATCCATGTCATTCCATTCCCAGCATATCCTTGTGTCTATGTGAAAGCCCATTTAAAGCCATTATTGTATCTGCCTCCATCACCACCCCTGGCCGCGTGTTCAAGCCCCCACCATCCTCTGTAAAAAAACTTGCCCCAGACTTGCCTCTTTAAGTTTTACCCCTCTCCCCATAAAGCTGTCCCCTCTAGTCTTTGACATTTCTACCTGGGAAAAGTGATTCTGACTGTCTACCTTTTCACGAGACATTCAACCAGAGGCAACATAGTTTTACAAAAGGGGAATGATGTTTGAAGAATTTATTGAAGTGGTTTGGAAGCATAACGAACACGGTGGACAAAGGGGGAATGAATGAGTAGATGTCACTAAAAAACCCTAGGCACAAAATAGGCCCACATGGGGAATGGGGACATGAACGTGGATGGGGGATTGATCAGTATACACAAAACAGCTGAGTTCAATGTCTTGTTTTCAGATTGGCAATCAGTAACTTTAGTTGAGTGCCATAGGAATCAATTGTAGGATCACAGTATCTATATTAATGACCTGTTTGAAGGGACCTAATGTAATGTAGCCAGGTTTGCTGTTACAAAGGTGATGGGTTTTCTCAAGTTGTGAGCAGAATCTAAAAAGCCTACAAAAGGATATTGGTGGGCAGACAGGTACAAGTAATTGTGAAGGGTACTGATCTATTTACCTTTATTGTCAGGAGTATAAATGTAGGGACATTTTGATGAATCTTTATAGGGAGCTTATACCTATGTGTACCTACGCTGAGATTAAACCTAGTGTACTGTGTATGGTGTTGGTCTACACATTTAAAGAATTATACACACATTGTGGGCAACACAAGGATAGATTTATTATTGAATCAAAGGGGTTGATATACAGTGGCTTGCAAAAGTATTCACACACCTTGAACTTTTCCACATTTGTCACGTTACAACCACAAACGTAAATGTGTTTTATTGGGATTTTATGTGATAGACCAACACAAAGTGCCGCATAATTGTGAAGTGGAAGGAAAATGATACATGGTTTTCAAATTTTCTTACCAATCAAAAACTGAAAAGTGTGGCGTGCAAAAGTATTCAGCCCCCCTGAGTCAATACTTTGTAGAACCACCTTTCGCTGCAATTACAGCTGCAAGTCTTTTGGGGTATGTCTCTACCAGCTTTGCACATCTAGAGACTGACATTTTTGCACATTCTTCTTTGCAAAATAGCTCAAGCTCAGTCAGATTGGATGGAGACCGTCACTGAACAGCAATTTTCAAGTCTTGCCAGAGATTCTCAATTGGATTTAGGTCTGGACATTGACAGGGCCATTCTAACACATGAATATGCTTTGATCTAAACCATTCCATTGTAGCTCTGGATGTATGTTTAGGGTCGTTGTCCTGCTGGAAGGTGAACCTCCGCCCCAGTCTCAAGTCTTTTGCAGACTCTAACAGGTTTTCTTCCAAGATTGCCCTGTATTTGGCTCCATCCATCTTCCCATCAACTCTGACCAGCTTCCCTGTCCCTGCTGAAGAAAAGCATCCCCACAGCATGATGCTGCCACCACCATGTTTCACAGTGGGGATGGTGTGTTCAAGGTCATGTGCAGTGTTAGTTTTCCGCCACACATAGCGTTTTGCATTTAGGCTAAAAACTTCAATTTTGGTCTCGTCTGACCAGAGCACCTTCCTCCACATCTTTGCTGTGTCCCCCACATGGCTTGTGGCAAACTGCAAACGGGACTTCTTATGGCTTTTTTTCAACTATGGCTTTCTTCTTGCCATTCTTCCATAAAGGCCCGATTTGTGGAGTGCACGACTAATATTTGGCCTGTGGACAGATTCTCCCACCTGAGTTGTGGATCTCTGCAGCTCCTCCAGAGTTACCTTGGCTGCTTCTCTGATTAATGCTCTCCTTGCCCGGCCTGTCAGTTTAGGTGGACGGCCATGTCTTGGTAGGTTTGCAGTTGTGCCATACTCTTTCCATTTTCGGATGATGGATTGAACAGTGCTCCATGAGATGTTCAAAACTTGGGATTTTTTTTATAACCTAACCCTAGTTTAAACCTCTCCACAACTTTATCCCTAACCTGTCTGCTGTGTACCTTGGGCTTCACGATGCTGGTTGTTCACTAATGTTCTCTAACAAACCTCTGAGGCCTTCACAGAACCTGTATTTATACTGAGATTACACAAGTGGACTCTATTTACTAATTAGGTGACTTCTGAAGGCAATTGGTTGCACTGGATTTTATTTAGGGGTATCAGAGTAAAGGGGGCTGAAGACTTTTGCACGCCACACTTTTCAGTTTTTTATTTGTAAAAAAATTTGAAAACCATGTATCATTTTCCTTCCACTTCACAATTATGCGGCACTTTGTGTTGGTCTATCACATAAAATCCCAATAAAATACATTTACGTTTGTGGTTGTAACGTGACAAAATGTGGAAAAGTTCAAGGGGTATGAATACTTTTGCAAGCCACTGTATGAAGCAAGGTTGTCCCTGTAGTCATTGGAAAACAGAGGAATGAAAGATGATCTGCAAAGGATTGATGTGGTTACCTAAAACTGTAGGCATAGTTCCACAGATTATGGTTTCACCATGGTTGACAGAGATGAGGAGGAATTTATTCTCTGATGGAATTTTTAGTTAAGCTTAGTTTCGAAATACAACATGGAAAGAAGCCCTTCGGCCCACCGATTCTGCACCGATCAGTGATCGCCCGTACACTAGCATTATCCTACACACTAGGGGGCAATTTACAGAAGCCAGTTAAACTACAGACCTGCACATCTTTGGAATGTGGGAGGAAACCAGAGCACCCAGAGAAAACCCACGCGGTCACGGAGAGAATGTGGAAACTCCGTACAGAGAGCACCCGTAGATATGATCCAACCCGGGTGTCTGGCACTGTAAGGCAGCAACTTTATCGCTGAGGCACTGTTCCACCAGAGAACTGTGGAACAGGAGTTGAAGATATTCAAAGCAGAAAGTGGCCAACATTTAAAGCACGGGATAAGGGGGAAGAGTCAGGAGTGGATCAGCCATGAACTAGTTAGTTGAGTGTTTTGTTTTTAGGAGTTCTAGCCTTTTTTATGTGGGGGGGGGGGGGGGGGACTACTTTTCAGGGTCCCTACTTGGTCGGAGAGGCAGCTTTTCTCTGGGCTGCACCGTCGACCAGTGGCCTACCAGCGGGCCATGAGCGGCGTTTCCTTAGGGGACCACCCAGAACCTCGGCTTCGGCGGTGGCACAGCGCTGGAGCGCTATCGCGGAGCTGAAGACCGCCGCGCTGGAGCTCCGATGAGCTGAAGACCGGCGAGAAAAACATCGCGGAGTTGCGGGTCTGTGGAGCAGCCAGCTGCGGGTGGCGGCGCTAAACTTAAACATCGGGGAGCCTGGGATCTCTCGCCGAAATCGCCAGTTGTGGAGCTCCGCGGCTTCCAGTACGGAAGCGGCTGTTCCAGGTGGCCCAAGCTGCTGTGAGGATTCTCCCGACGCCGGAGCTCCATCACCCGGCGGGAACGGCCTGGAACATCGGGCTTCCGTAGAGGCGACTGCAAAGGCCTCAATAGGCCCGACTATGGGTGAACTGGGGATGGGGACTGGACTTTGTGCCTCCCCCCACAGTGGGAATCATTGTGGGGGGATGTTTTTATGTTTATTGTTAAATCTCTTTAATGTTATGTCTAATCTTTATCTGTGTGGTGCATGGCAAGACAAATTTCACTACACCATTTGGTGTACGTGACAATAAATGTCCTTTGTCCCTACTTTTTTAAATTGCCAAGTTTAGAAGAGTTCAGATGACTGCATTGAAGGAAAAAAAGGGGTTGGAAGTTTCAATGGATTAGATAATATTGATGGGAATTTTAAAGCAGAAGCATTGAAGGGAGATAACAAAGATCAGCCTGAATAGATAAATGGGACATACATGTAATTATCATCTAATCAGAACAGCAGCATGAATGAGGGATGTAGCAGCTGCTGAGCTGAGGCAGAATCATAGACAATGTTATGGAGGTTGAAGCGTCTTCAGTCATGTGGTTCAACGGTTATCAATGGGTCAGATATGACACCAACGTTGCAAATATGATGATTTTCTTTCAGACATTGACCAGGGTGTGTGTAATGTTGCTGGTGTAGGGGTGATGTGTGTAACAAACTGAGGGCATTTGTGGGTGGTGGATGAGAATCTCCTACTTAGGAGAATTTCAGATGAAAGGTTTCAATCCAAACTGTACAATGGAGAGAGTGGAGCTGGACAGGGTGCAGAGAAGATTTACAAGGAGTTTGACAGGACTTGAGGACCTGAGCCTTTGAAAGAGGTTAGGCAGGCTAGGATTTTGTTCCAGAGCATAGGAGGCTAAGGGGTGATATTATAAAGATGTATAAAATTATGTGGGGAATAGATAGAATTAATGTACAGAGTTGTTTTCTCAGGGTAGGGGAATCAAAAACCAGAGGGCGTAGATTTAAAGTGAAAGGAGGAAGATTTGGGGATTCAGGAATAATTTTGGGGAAGATTCAGAGACAGTTTCTTCCCAGCTGTTATCAGACAACTGAACCATCCTACCACAACCAGAGAGCAGTGCTGAACTACTATTTATCTCATTGGTGACCCTCGGTCTATCGTTGATTGGACTTTACTGACTTTACCTTGCGCTAAACGTTATTCCCTTATCATGTATCTATACACTGTAAATGGTTTGATTGTCTTTCCGCTGACTGGTTAGCGTACACAAAAGCTTTTCACTGTTCCTAGTGGCATGTGACAATAAACTAAACTGAACTAATTTATTTGGATCCTGAGGTCAACTTTTCCTGCACAGGTGGATATATGGAACAAGCTGTACAAGACGGCAAATGAGCCAATAGCAGCATTCTGAAGACACTTGGACATGTGCATGAATAGGAAAGGCTTCATGGGGAAATGGGATTAACGTAGGTGGGGCATTTTGGTCTGCATGGACGAGTTTAGCTGAAGGGCCAGTTTCATACTATGACTATGAATGTTTCCCCCTCCAAAGTTCAAAAGGGCTGTAGGTACAGGCACTAAAAATAACCAAGAAGACTGGCAGAACACTGTCTTTATGTTGGGAGACTTGGAATACAAGGTTGTAGTAATGGTGCTGCATCTCCACAAAGAGCGGTTTACAGTCACCAAGGGCACTGGCAGCTGTTCTGGCCTCTGCACCATTGGCAGCAAATACTAACCTTGGAGAGAGTGCAGTGTAGATTAACGACTGCTCCCTAAACGTCAAACAATAAATTAGATAGATAGATAGATAGATAGATAGATAGATAGATAGATAGATAGATACTTTATTAATCCCCTCAGGGAAATTCAGATTACTTGCAGCACACCAATAAAAGAATTGAACATAAAACAAAAACATCCCCCCACAATGGTTACCACTGTGAGGGAAGGCACAAAGTCCAATCCTCTTCCCCTTGTTCACCCATGGTCGGGTCTATTGAGGCCTCTGCAGTCGCCGCAACGGTGGCCCGATGTACGGGCCCTCTTGCCGGATGTTGGGGCTTCGGCGTCAGGAGAACACTCTTCAGTGACTAGGAGCGTCTGGAACGGACGCTTGCTGCCAGAGACTGCGGCTCTCGAAGTGCACAGGCCTCACAGGTTGGTGCTCCGTCTCTGGCATTCTCGGCGAGAGATCCCAGGCTCCGTGGTGTTCAGAGTCAGCTCCGCCGTGGCTGGAAGTTCTGCAACCACAGCTCCGCGATGTTGGGAATCGGCGGTCTCAGCACACCGGAGCCCACCGCACAACGACCCGGGCAAGGCATCGCCCGCCCCAAAATGGCGGCCCAGCACTCCGCCGAAGCCGAAGTTCTGGCCGGTCCTGGCAGGAAACGCCGCTCCAGTCCCGGTGGTAGGCCGCGAGGAAGGGGCGAAGATAAGGCCCAGAGAAAATCCGCACCTCCAACCAGGTAGGGACTGAGAAAAATCGTTCCCCCCCCACATAAAAAAGATTAGACCTCCAAACGAACTTTTAACATACTAAAAAATAAAAGGGATTCAAGTTTCTGGATCATTGGAACCTCTTTTGGGGAAGGTGCGACCTGTACAAAAAGGACGGGTTGCACTTGAACCCGAGGGGGACCAATATCCTGGCAGGGAGATTTGCAAAGGCTACTGGGGAGACTTTAAACTAGAACGGTTGGGGGGAGGGGCTCAAATAGAGAAAGCTAGTAGACAGTGTGTGAGGCAGGAGTCAGAGAAAGGAAGCACCCAGACCCAACACGTAGGAGGGAAAGAAGAAAAAGATAATAAACATAGAATAAGAGGTGGTCGGTTTCTTAAATGTGTGAGCGTAGAGACAGAGGGGTGTAAAATGAGGGTAGAAGCAATAGGTAGCAAGGTGAAAAGGAGAAGTGGCAGGCAGACAAAACCAGGGCAAAAATCAAAAAGGGCCATTTTTCAACATAATTGTATAAGGGGTAAGAGTGTTGTAAAAACAAGCCTGAAGGCTTTATGTCTCAATGCAAGGAGCATTCGCAATAACGTGGATGAGTTGAATGTGCAGATAGCTATTAATGACTATGATGTAGTTGGGATCACGGAGACATGGCTCCTGAGTGACCAAGGCTGGGAGCTCAACATCCAGGGATATTCAATATTCAGGAGGGATAGACAGAAAGGAAAAGGAGGTGGGGTGGCGTTACTGGTTAGAGAGGAGATTAATGCAATAGAAAGGAAGGACATTAGCTTGGAGGATGTGGAATCGATATGGGTAGAGCTGCAAAACACTAAGGGGCAGAAAACGCTAGTGGGAGTTGTGTACAGGCCACCTAACATAGTAGTGGAGTTGGGGATGGCATCAAACAGGAAATTAGAAATGCGTGCAACAAAGGTAAAACAGTTATAATGGGTGAATTCAATCTACATATAGATTGGGTGAATCAAATTGGCAGGGGTGCTGAGGAAGAGGATTTCTTGGAATGTATGCGGGATAGTTTTCTAAACCAACATGTAGAGGAACCAACGAGAGAGCAGGCTATTCTAGACTGGGTATTGAGTAATGAGGAAGGGTTAGTTAGCAGTCTTGTTGTGCGTGGCCCCTTGGGCAAGAGTGACCATAATATGGTTGAGTTCTTCATTAGGATGGAGAGTGACATAATTAATTCAGAAACAAGGGTTCTGAACTTAAAGAAAGGTAACTTTGAGGGTATGAGACGTGAATTGGCCAAGATAGACTGGCAATAGATTCTTAAAGGGTTGACGGTGGATATGCAATGGAAGGCATTTAAAGGCTGCATGGATGAACTACAACAATTGTTCATCCCAGTTTGGCAAAATAATAAATCAGGGAAGGTAGTGCATCCATGGATAACAAGGAAAACCGGGATAGTATCAAAACAAAAGATGAAGCATACAAATTAGCCAGAAAAAGCAGCCTACCATAGGACTGGGAGAAATTCACAGTCCAATGGCAGAGGAGGATAAAGGGCTTAATTAGGAAAGGGAAAATAGATTATGAAAGAAAACTGGCAGGGAACATAAAAACTGACTGCAAAGTTTTTATAGATATGCGAAGAAAAAAGGATTAGTTAAAACAAATGTAGGTCCATTGCAGTCAGAAACAAGTGAATTGATCATGGGGAACAAGGACATGGCAGACCAATTGAATAACTACCAGGATTTTGTTGCTTCAGGTGTGATAGAATTGGAGGGGCAAGAGGTGGAGGTGTTGCATTGCTTATCAGGGAAGATATCACAGCAGTGCTTTGGCAGGATAGATTAGAGGGCTCGTCAAGGGAGACTATTTGGGTGGAACTGAGAAATGGGAAAGGGGTAGCAACACTTTAGACCGCCAAATGGGGAGCGAGAATTGGAAGAGCAAATATGTAAGGAGATTGCAGATATTAGTAGTAAGCACAAGGTAGTGATTGTGGGAGATTACAATTTTCCACACATAGACTGGGAAACACATTCTGTAAATGGGCAGGATGGGTTGGAGTTTGTAAAATGTGTGCAGGATAGTTTTTTGCAGCAATACATAAAAGTACCTACTAGAGAAGGGGCGGTGCTGGACCTCCTGTTAGGAAATGAGACGGGTCAGGTGGCAGAGGTATGCGTTGGGGAACAGTTCGGGACCAGTGATCACAATACCATTAGTTTCAATATAATTATGGAGAGGGTCAGAACTGGACCTAGGGTTGAGATTTTTGATTGGAGAAAGGCTAACTTTGAGGAGATGCGAAAGGATTTAAAAGGAGTAAATTGGGACAGTTTGTTTTATGGGAAAGATGTGGAAGAGAAATGGAGGACATTTAAAGGTGGAATTTTAAGAGTACAGAATCTTTATGTCCCTGTTCGGTTGAAAGGAAATAGCAAAAATTGGAAAGAGCCATGGTTTTCAAGGGAAATTGGACACGGTTCGGAAAAAGAGAGAAATCTACAATAATTACAGGCAGCATGGAGTAAATGAGGTGCTTGAGGAGTATAAAGAATGTAAAAAGAATCTTAAGAAAGAAATTAGAAAAGCTAAAAGATATGAGGTTGCTTTGGCAAGTAAGGTGAAAGTAAATCTAAAGGGTTTCTACAGCTATATTAATAGCAAAAGGATAACGCGGGATAAAATTGGTCCATTAGAGAGTCAGAGTGGACAGCTATCTGCAGAGCCAAAAGAGATGGGGGAAGATATTGAACAATTTCTTTTCTTTGGTATTCACCAAGGAGAAGGATATTGAATTATGTGAGGTAAGGGAAACAAGTAGAGTAGCTATGGAAACTATGAGATTCAAAGAAGAGGAAGTACTGACACTTTTGAGAAATATAAAAGTGGATAAGTCTCCAGGTCTGGACATGATATTCCCTAGGACATTGAGGGAAGTTAGTGTAGAAATAGCAGGGGCTATGACAGAAATATTTCAAATGTCATTAGAAACGGGAATAGTGCCGGAGGATTGGCATACTACGCATGTTGTTCCATTGTTTAAAAAGGGGTCTAAGAGTAAACCTAGCAATTATAGACCTGTTAGTTTGACGTCAGTGGTGGGCAAATTAATGGAAAGGATACTTAGAGATAATATATATAAGCATCTGGATAAATAGGGTCTGATTAGGAACAGTCAACATGGATTTGTGCCTGGAAGGTCATGTTTGACTAATCTTCTTGAATTTTTTTTAAGAGGTTACTCGGGAAATTGATGAGGGTAAAGCAGTGGATGTTGTATATATGGACTTCAGTAAGGCCTTTGACATACACAAAAAAGCTGGTTCCTTACGGAAGGTTGGTTAAGAAGGTTCAATTGTTGGGTATTAATGGTGGAGTAGCAAGATGGATTCAACAGTGGCTGAATGGGAGATGCCAGAGAGTAATGGTGGATGGTTGTTTGTCAGGTTGGAGGCCAGTGACTAGTGGGGTGCCACAGGGATCTGTGTTGGGTCCACTGTTGTTTGTCATGTACATCAATGATCTGGATGATGGTGTGGTAAATTGGATTAGTAAGTATGCAGATGATACTGAGATAGGTGGGGTTGTAGATAATGAAGTCGATTTTCAAAGTCTACAGAGAGATTTATGCGAGTTGGAAGACTGGGCTGAAAGATGGCAGATGGAGTTTAATGCTGATAAGTGTGAAGTGCTACATCTTGGCAGGACAAATCAAAATAGGACGTACGTGGTAAATGGTAGGGAATTGAAGAATGCAGGTGAACAGAGGGATCTGGGAATAACGGTGCACAGTTCCCTGAAAGTGGAATCTCATGTAGATAGGGTGGTAAAGAAAGCTTTTGGTGTTCTGGCCTTTATAAATCAGAGCATTGAGTATAGAAGTTGGGATGTAATGTTAAAATTGTACATAGCATTGGTGAGGCCAATTCTGGAGTATGGTGTACAATTTTGGTCGCCTAATTATAGGAAGGATGTCAACAAAATAGAGTACAGAGGAGATTTACTAGAATGTTGCCTGGGTTTCAGCAACTAAGTTACAGAGAAAGGTTGAACAAGTTAGGACTTTATTGTTTGGAGCGCAGAAGGTTAAGGGGGGGACTTGATAGAGGTCTTTAAAATGATGAGAGGGATAGACGTGGATAAGCTTTTCCCACTGAGAGTAGGGAAGATTCAAACAAGAGGACATGATTTGAGAATTAAGGGACAGAAGTTTAGGGGTAACATGAGGGGGAACTTCTTTACTCAGAGAGTGGTGGCTGTGTGGAATGAACTTCCAGTGAAGGTGGTGGAGGCAGGTTCGTTTTTATCATTTAAAAATAAATTGGATAGTTATATGGACGGGAAAGGAATGGAGCGTTATGGTCTGAGCGCAGGTATATGGGACTAGGGGAGAATACGTGTTCGGCACGGACTAGAAGGGTCAAGATGGCCTGTTTCCATGCTGTAATTGTTATATAGTTATATGGTTCTGTCTTCACCAAGGAAGACTTAAATAATCTTCCGGAAATGGCAGGGGACCGGGGTCAAATGAGATGGAGGAACTGAGTGAAATCCAGGTTAGCCGGGAAGTGGTGTTAAGTAAATTGAATGGATTAAAGGCCGTTAAATCCTCAGGGCCAGATATGCTGCATCTAAGGAGTACCTAAGGAAGTAGCCCCAGAAATAGTGGATGCATTAGTGATAATTTTTCAAAACTCTTTAGATTCTGGAGTAGTTCCTGAGGATTGGAGGGACCTAACGTAAACCCACTTTTTAAAAAGGGAGGGAGAGAGAAAACGGGGAATTACAGACCAGTTAGTCTATCATCGGTAGTGGGGAAACTGCTAGTCAGTTATTAAAAATGGGATAGCAGCACATTTGGAAAGTAGTGAAATCATTGGACAAAGTCAGCATGGATTTATGAAAGGGAAATCATGTCTGACGAATCTTATAGAATTTTTCGAGGATGTAACTAGTAGAGTGGATAAGGGAGAACCAGTGGATGTGTTATATCTGCACTTTCAGAAGGCTTTCGACAAGGTCCCACATAAGAGATTAATATACAAACTTAAAGCACACAGTATTGGGGGTTCAGTATTGATGTGAATAGAGAACTGGCTGGCAGACAGGAAGCAAAGAGTAGAAGTAAACAGATCCTTTTCACAATGGCAGGCAGTGACTAATGGGGTATCGCAAGGCTCAGCGCTGGGACCCCAGCTATTTACAATATATATTATTGATGTAGACGAGGGAATTGAATGCAACATCTCCAGGTTTGCAGATGACACGAAGCTGGGGGGCACTGTTAGCTGTGAGGAGGATGCTAGGAGGCTGCAAGGTGACTTGGATAGGCTGAAGAGCTCCTGGAGCGGGGCCTAACATCACCGCTCCGCGCGGCTTGGAATGGCCGCGGGACTCTGCGAGCGCACGCCGGGGGCTCTAACATCAAGACCCGGTGTGCGACCTCGCACCACCCGGCGTGGCTTTAATGGCCGCGGGACAATTGCCATCGCCAGCCGGGGGCTTTGACTTTGACTCTGGCATCGGGGGGGTGGAGAGATAAGTGTTTTTGGCCTTCCATCACAGCAATGTGATGGATGTTTATGTAAATTATGTTGTGTCTTGGGTCTATTTGTTTGTAATGTATGGCTGCAGAAACGGCATTTCGTTTGGACCTCAAGGGGTCCAAATGACAATTAAATTGTATCTTGTATCTTGTATCTTGTATCTTGTATCTTGGGTAAGTGGGCAAATGCATGCCAGATGCAGTATAATGTGGATAAATTAAGAGGAGCCATTGCAAAAAATAGGGTTGTACGCTTTAGAAATTAGAAGGTCACGAGGTGAGATAATTAAAGGCTTTATAGAGGAAATGATTGGGAAGAAAGAAGTTATTTTCACTAATTGTAGATTCCAAGCCTGACATTTAGTGCCAGATCGTTCAACAGAGGAGTCAGGAAACATTTATACACACAGACTGGGTTCCAGTGGCATCAGGCAAGGAACGTTTACTGGCCAAGGAAATTCAGGAGAAAGGTGCTCTGGTGGGTGGCGGTTGCCAAGGTCCTGGTCATTGGAGCTGAGGGTAGACACAACATGCTGGAGTAACTCAGCGAGTCAGGCAGCATCTCTGGAGAATATGGCTAATATGTTTTGGTTCAACCTTTCTTTTAATTGATTGTAATAGGGGAGAGGAAGCTGGAAGAGAGGTGGGGGCAGGACAAAGCCTGGTAAGTGATAGGTGGATACAGGTGAGAGGGGTTTGATTGGCAGATTCGTGGACAAAGGCCGGAGATGATAAAGAGACGAAAGGCTGTGAGATAAAGAGAAGAGTCGTGAAAGGTGAAGCCCGAGGAAGGGATATCGGTGGAAAAGGGGGAGGGGACGGATTGTGGAAGAAATGTTAACATTGTGTGCACAACAGGGCTAACTGGTCCGATTCAAAACTCCCAAATGTGTGCACGTTGTAATGTAGAGTGCAGTTCACATGTAAATATTCTGGTAGTGTAACATGGGTGGCACAGCAGTAGAGTTGCTGCCTTACCGTGAATGCAGTGCCGGTGACCCGGGTTTAATCCCGACTACGGGTACGGTCTGTACGGAGTTTATACGTTCTCCCCGTGAACCTGCGCGGGTTTTCTCCGAGAACTTTGGTTTCCTCTCACACTCCAAAGATGTACGGGTTTGCAGGTTAATCGGCTTGGTATAATTGTAAATTGTCCCCAGTGTGTGTAGAATAGTGTTAATATGCTGGGATCGCTGGTCGGCGCGGACTCGGTGGGCCTAAGGGCCTGTTTTCATGCTGTATCTCTAAACTACATTAAACTAAACTAAATGTACAAGTATTATTGGCAGATGACTAATACAATTGCTATTAGCTGAGTGTAGCAGGTTAGTTTTGGTAGCGGTATTTTAGTGTGGGAGACAGGTGGGATGGTAACACTTACCCTGAGTATCTAAGTACTTGTGTTGCTGGGCTGCCGTGGACCCACCTGGCCCAGCAGCCTGGGTGCAGCCGCCATCCTCAGTGGTTTCCAGACCCACAAGGAGGGCCATCATGTCGACCAGCGTCTGGCCCTTGCCTCCTGCCCTCACGTCCTTGCCAACACACAGCACTGACAGGCGACTGAAGGACTGCAGCTGCCCGATGTTTGCACGCAGGAAATGGAGGATGACGTTGAGGTCGTTCAGGGCGCAGCCCAGCATCTTCTTACTGACCAGGTCAAAGGCTGGCAACATCTGGTACACGGCCAGAAACTGCTTGTCCCAGGAACAGAGCTGCAGAAGGCTGTGAATGATCATGGGCACCAAGAGGACGTAAACAGTGCCGTTGACCACACTGATCATCTTGAATATAGTCAGCGAGGTCAGTTTGCACTGAATCACAGCGGGAACATCAGGGTCACTGGTCAGCAGTCCCGATTTAATGGAGCAACTGAACTGGTCCTGGAAAAACACGGGCAGGTGGCAGTAGATGAGGTAGAGGCATGCGGCCGCAATGAACAGCAGCAGGAGCAGCTGCCGCATGTAGTACATGCACACGTAGTAATACGACCCATTCTTGCAGGCGAGGTAACGCTGGAGCAGCGGGAACTGTAGCAACTTCTCCCTGCGAGCCCTTCCAACACAAAATGAACCAAGTAAGACACGGTCCGCATGAAACTGGGAAGAGCAAGTGAATGAAGTGTTGGTGGAGGAGACCAGTGACCACAGATCGATTAGGTTTATATAGTTATGGATAGGGGCAGAGAGGGCCAACGTGTTAAAATGCTCAATTGAGGCAAGTCCAACTTTGAGGGTATGAGAGAAGGTCTCACTCAAGATGACTGGAACAGGTTATTTGAGGAGAAAGGAACATCAGCCAAGTGGGATGTTTTAAAAAGTGTGCTGACAAAAGCTCAGGGTATGTACGTCCCCGTTAGAGTGAAGGGCAAAGCAGGTAAACGTAAGGAGGCTTGGCTGACGAGGGAAATTGAGGCATTGGTCAAAAACAAGAAGGATGCATGGGACAGGTATAGACAGCTGGGTTCAAGTGCATCCCTGGCAGAGTTTCGGGAGCTAAGGAGTAAACTGAAAAAGGAGATCAGAAGGGCAAAAAGGGGCCAGGGGATAGCTCTGGCGGGTTGCATTAAGGATAATCCCAAGAGTTTTTATAAATACATAAGGGCGGAAAGGGTAACTAGAGAGAGAGTGGGACCCTTTAGGAACCAAAGTGGTCGCCTCTGTGTGGAGCCACAGGTCAAGGTCCTCTGTATTTACCGAGGAGAAAGACAGAAGGATGGAGGAACATGGGGCAGTCAATGGAAGTGTCTTGGGAGCAGTCAGTGTTACCATCAAAGAGGTGCTGAAGGTACTATCATGTACGAAGCTAGACAAATCTCAAGGGCCTGGTCAGATATATCCGAGGACATTGCGGGAAACCAGGGAGTAAATTGTGGGAGCCCTGGTTAAAATTTACGAAACATCTTTAACTACAGGAGAGGTGCCAGAAGACTGCAGGGTGGCAAATGTACCTTTATTCAAGAACGGCTGCAAGGAAAATGCTGGGAACTACTGTATAAGCCAGTGAGCTTAACATCTGTAGTTGGAAAGTTATTTGAGAGTGTTCTGAGGGATAGGTTATACAGGCATTTAGACAGACTAGGGCTGATTAGTTTAGTTTAGTTTATTGTCAGGTGTACCAAGGTACAGTGAAAATCTTTTGTTGCGTGCAACCTGTAGATCAGTGCATGCTCCTTTAACATAGTGACCTCACCACTACTAACCACTCCCCATTATCTTCAGTATAATTGTAACCTCCCCGCCTCTATCTCTCTCTCTAGCTCCAGTGACAGACCACGGACAGCTAGGGCACAGTGTGTGTATTATAACAATGTTTGAAATAAACTAGTAGTGAAGACATCGTGTGTTTGACAAGTCTTTACACAATCCAGTTAGAAGAAAGACAATACATGATTACAATCGAGCCATTTGTATTAGGGAATAATGTTTAGTGCAAGGTAAAGTCAGCAAAGTCCGATCAAGGATAGTCCAAGAGTCACCAAAGAGGTAGATAGTAGTTCAGCACTGCTCTCTGGTTGTGGTAGGATGGTTCAGTTGCCTGATAACAGCCAGCATGACTTTGTACGTGGGAGGTCGTGTCTCACAAATCTGATTGAGTTTTTTGAAGACTTGACCAAAAAGGTTCCCCATGAAGACAGAGCTGTAGATGTTGTGTACATGGACTTCAGCAAAGCATTAGACAAGGTTCTGCATGGTAGGTTGCTCTGGAAGGTTAGATCACATGGGATCCAAGGAGAGATAGCTGAATAGATAGAAAATTGGCTTCATGAAAGGAAGGTTCATGATGGTGGAAGGTTGCTTGTCGGACTGGAGGCCTGTGACTAGTGGCGTGCCTCAGGGTTCGATGCTGGGCCCGTTATTGTTTGGCATCTCATTTTGTACACGGCAAGATCTGCAAATTTGCAGATGATACAAAAGTAAGTGGTTTTGCAGATAGTGAAGAAACATTTACAGCAGGGTCTTGATCGATTGGCCAGGTGGGCTGAGGAATGGTTGATGGAATTTAATAGAGAGAAATGTGAGGCATTGTATTTTGTGAAGTCTAACATGGGCAGGACCTACACACTGAATGGTCGGGCTTTGGGTACAAAACTCCACTGTGCAGTTCCACTTCAGCTGGTTACAAGCCTGGGTCACGCAGACTGTGTGGAGTTTTGGGGATTTGTGTTGGAAAGCGAAAAATCATTGGTATATCTGGGAAAAGCCACCGCTTCTCTATAATTACATGAATCATCTCGATATTCTAGCGCTCCAGTCTGTCCATGAAAAACATTGAAAAAGTAAATGATCTGTCTCCACTGAGGAGGCACAGAGAGAATGGTAGAGGTACCGTGAGGTCCTGCATACCTTGATAGAACCATTTTGGTTCTCTATCCACGCGGACCAGTGATTCCCGCACATTAAAACTCGGGATACACACAAGGAACAATTTACACTTTAACCAAGCCAATTAACCTACACACCTGTACGCCTTTGGAGTGTGGGAGGAAACCGAACAACTCGGACACACACAGTCACGGGGAGAACGTACAAACTCCGTATAGCAGCACCTGTAGTCGGAATCTGGTCTCTGGCACTGCCAGCGCTGTAAGGCGGCAACTACCGCTGCGCAGCAGTAGAGTTGCTGCCGTACAGCGTTAGAGACACGGGTTCGATCCCGACTACAGGTGCTGTCTGTACAGAGTATGAATGTTCTCCCTGTGACCGCATGGGTTTTCTCCAGGATCTCCATTTTCCTCCCACACTCCAAAGACGTACAGGTTGCAGGCTGTTGTAGGAAGGAACTGCAGATGCTGGTTTAAACCCAAGATAGACACAAAATGCTGGAGTAACTCAGCAAGACAGGCAGCATCTCCGGATAGAAGGAATGGGTGACGTTTCAGGTCGAGACCCTTCTTCAGACTGAATCAGGGAAGAGGGAGATACAGAGATAAGGAAATGTAAGGTGTGAAAACGAGACAAAGGGGATGGAGATCAAAGAAAATGTAGAATAGATCATTGTTAGCTAGGAAAACGTAACAGTGCAGTCGATGCAACCTGTTTCTCTCGGTGTTCAAATATTTTTGATTAAAAAACAAAAAAAGCTAGTTACCAACCTCACAGAACTGTGCATCCTTTTGCAACTGGATGTCCAACAGAGTACTACCAATTGACAGCAACACTTCCTCTTTGATAACCATCAGCACCTCAACGCTGTGTGTTCACCCCCTGCTCTACCCATGACTGTGTAGCTGGACACAGCTTCAACTCCACCTTCAAATTTGCTGACAACACCACTGTTGTTGGACAAATTATGGGTGTTGATCAGTCAGAGTGCAGGAGAGAGGTCTGATTTAATGGTGCCAGAACAATACCCTTGCTCTCAATGTCAGCAAGATGATGATACTGATTCCCGACTTTAGAAGAGGGAAGCTGAGGATCCGCAAACATTTCTTCCCCACAAGGTCGGCGGTGGAGAGAATCAACTAGATCCTGGGTGTGCCTATCTTTGAAGATCTGCCCTGGACCGAGCACTTTGATGCAATCATAAACAAGGCCCATCAACACCTCTACTTCCTGGGGAGATTTGGTGTGTCAATGAATACTTTCTTGATCTTCTACAGGTGCACAGTAGAGGGCATACAGACTGGTTGCATCATGGCCTGGTTTGGTAACTCGAACAGCCAAGAATAAAGGAGATTACAAGTGTGGTCCATCACAGGTACTGACCATCGAAATGACCTACAGGAGGCTCTGCCTCAAAAAGGCAGCCGGCATCATCAGAGACCCACACTACCCTGATCACACTCGCATTTCACTCCTGCCATCAGGAAGAAGGTAGAGGAGTCTGAAACAGATAGTGTCTTTCTAAAGAATTCTTCAATCAGGCCCTTGAACGGTACAAACTAAATAAACTATGAAGTATAGACTGTCTTTGGTTGTACTAAGGACAGGATGTTTTTGCACTGGCATTGGGTTATTCAATTATAGAAATATTTTTTTATTATGTGTTATCTATGAGTACTGTGTTTACAGGCCTGTAATGCTGCTGCCAGTAAGAATGTCATTGTTCTGTTGACGATACATATGATCATTAACCACTCGACTGTATCCATGATCTGCTGCTCCGTAACTTTCAATCAACAACTCTTGCATTTATCCTCCATCAGTAACAAGTTTTCCATTCACTCCCTTTATCAATGATTCTGTATTTTATACACTCTCTGTATCATTAATTTGCTGTTATATTCTCTGTCCCAATGATCAAATGTTTAATTTAGTTTAGTTTGTGATACGTCATGGAAACAGGCCCTTCGGCCCACCGAGTCCACGCCGATTCCTGGATTCTAGCACTCTCCTACACGCTAGGGACAATTTACAATTTTGCCGATGCTAATTAACTTACAAACCTGTATTTTTTTGGAAAATGGGAGAAATTCGAAACACGCGGAGAAATCTCCCGCTGTCACGGGGAGAACGTACAAACTCCGTACAGAGAGCATCTGTAGTCAAGATCCAACCTGGATGTCTGGTGCTGTAGGGCAGTAACTCTACCGCTGCGCCACCATGAAGCCCAAATGTGCTTTATATTCTCAATGTGAAATACAGCTGTTCCCCAAACTATACCTGTGCTTAATTGTCATATTCATTCCCTTCGGATACACCGCCAATCACTTCAGTAATTGCATCATTGAAGCTGTTCCTTTCAATCTCTGTCCATAATCTCATATCTCATCCGCCCACTGCTTCACCACTGATCCCTTTTACCTACATATCAACGATCAGCTCTTCATTAGAGGCCATCGGCTTGAAGTGAGAAGGGAGAGATTTCAGAGGGTCCTCGGGGGCTAAAAGGGTAGGTAGTCTGTATCTGGAAAGGGCTGTGAGAGGAAGTGGATACAACTACCAATTTGGTGTTGCATCTTCTGCAGTTGCAGGGGAATGTACCTGTGGAGGGGGTGGTTTAGGTGGGAAGGGATGACTTAACCAGGGAGTTGCGGAAGGTGGAGATGGGAAAATGTGGCTAGTGGTTGGATCCCGTTGGAGGTGGCGGAAATTTCGGAGGATTGTGTGTTGTGTGCGATGGCTGATGGGGTGGAACGTAAGGACTAGGGGGACTCTGTTACGGCTAGGGGGAGGGGGAGCATGGGGCGGAGCTGTGATATACCAAGGAGACACGAGCGAGGGCCCCATCTATGATGGGAGAGGGGAACCTCCGTTCCCTAAAGAATGAGGACATCTCGGATGTCCCGGTATGGAACACCTCATCCTGGGCGCAGATGCAGCGAAGACGGAGGAAATGGGAGTAGGGGACAGAGTCTGTGCAGGACCAGGGTGGGAAGAATATTTCATGAATTGTTCTTTGTCTCTCAACATCATCACCTATATCTATCGTTTCCCTTATCCCTAACCAGTCTGAAGAAGGGTCTCGTCCCAAAATGTCACCCATTCCTTCTCTCCAGAGATGTTGCCTGTCCAGCTGAGTTATTCCAGCGTTTAGGTCTGTTTCCGTGCTGTACAGTTCTATGATTGTGACCCGAGTGGATTCTGAGGGACAAGATATGCGTGCATTGGGAAAGATGGGTTGAGTAGGGATAGTCAGCACGGCTTTGTGTGTGTGGAGATCCTGTCTCAGGAATTTGATTGAGTTTTTGAAGAAGTAACCAACAAGGGTAATAAGGGGACGGCCATAAACCAAGTCTAATAGTCTTCAGCAAGGCCTTTGATAAAGGTCTGCATGGTAGGCTGCACTGGAAGTTAGTTTGCATGGGATCCAGAGAGAGTTAGCTGTCTGGATGGAGAATTGTGTTGGAAAGAACTGCAGATGCTAGTTTAAATCGAAGGTAGACTCAAAATGCTGGAGCAACAGCGGGTCAGGTAGCATCTCTGGAGAGAAGGAACAGGCAACGTTTTGGGTTGAGGCCCTTCTTGAGAATTAGCTTCATGGAAGGAAGATTGTGGTGCAAGATTGTTTTTCATACTGGAGGCCTGTAACTAGTGGTGTGCCTCAGGGATCAGTGCTGGCCCATTGCTGTTTGTCATCTCTATCACCAATTTGAATGAAAACATACAAGGCATGATTAGCAAGTTTGCAGATGATAAAATAGGTGGTATTGTAGATGATAATTATCAAGAAATACAGTGGATTTTGATCAGCTGGGTAAGTGGGCTGAGGAATGGCAATGGAGTTTTTCATTCAGATAAGAATGAGGTGTTACAATTTGGGAAGTTAAACCAGGGCAGGATTTCCACAGTGAATGGCCAGGCTCTGTGAAGTGTCATGATCAGAGAGATCTGGGAGTACCGGTACATAGTGGCACAAGGTCTGAAGAAAGCTTTGGGCATATTGTCCTTCATCAGTCATGAAATCGAGTGCAGAAGTTGGAACAGTATGTACAGTTGTACAAGATGTTTGTGAGGCTGCACTTGGAATATTACGTCCAATTTTGGTCACCCTGCAATCCATGAGGCTTTAATAGATAAAATAGATAGTTTTGCCCAAACATTCAAGGGCCAGGTTTAAGATGAGAGGGGAAAGGTTTAATCGGAAGCTGAAGGACAACTTTTACCCATTTTTTTTTGCCCAAGGCAGGAGAATAAAGAACTAGAGGGCATAGGTTTAGTTGAGAGGGAGACAGTGTGGGAGTAAGCACACAGTGGAAATGAAACCTCTTTCTAAGTTCTGAGACGGTTCCAATCTCTCCTTTGATCAGTGCTGCATGATTCCCTTCTTTCTCACAGGTTGCACTGACATTGCTGCCTTCTCTCCCTGTGCAGTGATCAGTGTTCCCCTCCCCTCAGTCTCTGCAGCAAAGACCCATTGTTTCCTTTTCTCATTCTATCATCGATCATCCTTTTCCATTCATTGTCCACATTTCCCAATGACATAAAATAGGCCATTCAGCCCATTGGGTCTAAACTGGCTCACAGAGCAATCCCATATCCCTTAAATGTTCCCAATAACCTACTCTCCCCATAATCCCATTTGATCTCACCTGATCTCACACTAACCCACACACAAGGTGTAATTAAAGCGACCAATTAACCCACACGTTTGGAAGGTGCGAGGGAACCAGAGTACCTGGAAACCCATGCAGTCACAGGGAGGACGTGCAAACTCCGCAGAGGCAGACACAAACAACAGGATTGCCCCCTGGTCTCCAGGGCTGTGATGGGCCAATGTGCCACGCACTGTGCCCACATTTACAGACACATCACCTGGGTTTTCCGTCAGTAAGCTGAACGGTATGAGAGGTAAATGAGATTTATCTTGTGTACCTGTCTAGTTCCTCCTGGATCAGTGCCTTGGCATTGGGGTTGTTCTCGTATTTCTTCAGGATCAGTTGAGCCACTTTAATGGACCGATTGTAAGCTTTATCCAACTCGTCGATGATAAAAAGTAGGTCGGCAGTGAGAAGTGGAGTAACAAAGACTTTCCAGATTAAGCTGGGTAGGTACATGGTCATCCCAATAGCCAGCAGTGAGTAGGGGAATACCTGCACAAGGCAAGGAGCCACAGTTAGACACTCTCAGTGTGGGATTGGATCACCTCTGAGTATTGACTGACAGTCAAAGCAGACACAAGTACAACAGGTAGTGCAGAGAGAAAATAAACAGAAGGCAGAATATCATGTTACAGTTACTGGGAAAGTGCACGTAAAAAAGTGTAAGGGCTAAGGTAGATTGGGAGATCGGAATGACATAGCATGCTCGGTCCTAACAGACGTCTGATATCATTAACGATGAAACTGGTGGTACGTGCTTTCAGGTTTTTGTATCTTCTGCTGATGGGCTAGGAGAAAGAGTGAATGACAGGGATGTGAGTTGTCCTTGCTTATGTTGGTTGCTTTCCCGAGGCAGTGTAAGGTGCAGATGGAGTCGATGGTGGAGAGGTTGGTCAGTGTAATGGACTGGGTTACGTCCACAACTCTCTGTAATTTCTTATGGTCTTGGGCAGAGCTTCTCTCAAACCGAGCAGTGAATCTTCTGCACAGGGACTGATATACCAGGGAAGAGTTGATAACAGGCCTGAAATTCTGTTGGGAGAACTGTGGATGAGATGTGGGATTAGCCTGGGAGAAACACAGGAGCAGGACTGGGAAAGTTGTGCGAGCAGGTCAGAGAATGTTCCGGAGAAGCCGTGAAATGGTGAAACTGTTACCAAAGGACCAAGGGAATGGGACTGGGAACATTCTGGAAGAGCCTTGGGAGTGGGCCTGAGATACTCTGTTGAGAAGCAGGGAAAACAAATCAAAGATGAGAGAACTTTGAGAGGTGATTCTTCCAATAGAACCACGAGAGTGGATCTGTGATTGTGTCAGGAGTCTCGGGGTGGGGCTGTGACTGGGGTACGGGTGGGGAGGGGTGGGGACGGGGAGTAGGGTTGACAACTAGAAACATCGAAAATAGGTGCAGGAGGAGGTCATTCGGCCCTTCAAGCTAGCACCGCCATTCATTGTGATCATGGCTGATCGTCCCTTATCAATAACCTGTGCCTGCCTTCTCCCCATATCACCTGACTCCACTAGCCCTTAACTGTCCCATATTAGCTCGTATTTTGGGCTAAACTGGTTTGTCCCATACGGGACCACCCTTGTCCCGTATTTGACTGCTACTACTCAGGTCGAGGGGACTGTCGGGTTGGAGCGCCCGTCCTGACGTAGTGCAGCCCATGGAGTGGAGCAGCAGTGCCTCGCCCGTGGCCCCCTCGGTCGGCAGCCCGGCCAGCTGTCCGAACTTCGGACCTTCGTTTACTGCCAACACCACCACCCCTCCGTCTCATGGCCAATCATCGGTTCACAAGTTGGATGGGGTGTCGGACGTTGTGCACCATGTCGCGGGTGGGCCAAAACTCCTCTGCTGACCCGCCGGCTGGACTTTGTGTGCAGTCCAGCACCCGGGCCAACTCATCATTCACCCAGCCACGGCCGAGTCGGTCAATGAATTGCCGTCATTGTGTCAGGAGTCTGGGGGTTGGGCTGTGACCATGGTGAGGGCGGGGGGGAAGGGTTGGGGGCAGGGGGTGGGGGGGGGGGAGGGGGGGGGGGGGGGAGTGTGGCTGTGATTGTGTCAGGAGTCTGGGGGTGGGGCTGGGAGGGGTGGGGTGGAGGGGTGAAGTGGGGCTGAGATTGTCAGGAGACCAGGAGGATTGGGGGGGTGGGGTGTTGAGGATGCCTGAGGTTGTTTCAGTCGAACCGTGAGAGCGGGCAAGACATTGGTTTAGAAGAAGTAGTAAGATGCCTGTGATGGTTCTAGGGGTTTGAATGAAAGGTTGATGATCACATTGTGGGCAGCCAGGCAGGGATTGGACTGTGTGAAGACTGGGCTCAATTGCACCTCAGCGGAGCAAGATTACAATGCATGTTTAAAACTTAGACAAGGTTATCCCCGTTCATCCCTGTCTGGCGATAAAATAAAATGGGGAAGGCGACTCAACCGTGCCTAACGAGGGAAATCAAGAATAGAGTAAAATCCAAGGAAGAGGTATATAAATTGGCCAGAGGAAGCAACAAACTGGGGGAAATTTAGAACTCAACAGAGGAAGTCAGAGGGGTTAATTAAGGAGATAAAAGAGCATGAAAGAAAGCTTGCGGGGAATATACAAACTGACTGTAAAAGCTTCTTTATATTTGTAAAAATGAAAAGATTAGTGAAGATTAATGTAGGTCACTTACAGTCAGAGACATGTACATTTATAATGGGAAACAAGGAAACAGACCAGTTAAACGAATACTTTGTTTCTGTTTTCACTAAGGAAGGCACAGACAATCTCCCAGAAATACTAGGGGACCGAGGACCTAGTGGGAGGGAGGAACCGAAGGGAATCCACATTAGTCAGGAAGTGGTGAAAGATAATTGAAGGCAGATAAATCCCCAGGGCCTGATGGTCTGCATCCCAGAGTACTCAATGATGTGGCTCTGGAAATCGTGGATCCATTGGTGATCATTTTCCTATGTTCTATCGATTCTGGATCAGTTGCTATGGTCTCCACTTTTGCAACTGCATTTTTTAAGGGCCTGTCCCACTTATGCGATTTTTTTCGATGAATGCCGGCACCCGTCATAGTCGCAGCAGGTCGCCAAACACGTTGAAAATCCAGCGGTGACCAGAAAAAGGTACGAATCTTTGGACGACTATTCACGATCATACACTCCACGACATGTCGCCTGTAAGGTTGTGAGTAGACGCCCAAAGAGTCGTACCTTTGTCCCACAGAAAAGATTAGTGTGTAAAATTAGAGCACATGGTATTGGAGGTCGGGTATTAATATAACCATATAACAATTACAGCACGGAAACAGGCCATCTCGACCCTTCTATTCCGTGCCGAACACGTATTCTCCCCTAGTCCCATATACCTGCGCTCAGACCATAACCCTCCATTCCTTTCTCGTCCATATAATTATCCAATTTATTTTTAAATGATAAAAACGAACCTGCCTCCACCACCTTCACTGGAAGCTCATTCCACACAGCCACCACTCTCTGAGTAAAGAAGTTCCCCCTCATGTTACCCCTAAACTTCTGTCCCTTAATTCTCGTCATGTCCCCTTGTTTGCATCTTCCCTCCTCTCAGTGGGAAAAGCTTATCCGTATTGACATGGATAGAGAACTGGTTGGCAGACATAAAGCAAAGAGTAGGAATTAACGGGTCCTTTTCAGAATGGTAGGCAGTGACTAGTGGGGTGCCACAAGGCTCGGTGCTGGGACCCCAGTTATTTGCAATATATATTAACATTTTAGAAGATGGAATTAAATGTAACATCTCCAAGTTTGTGGATGACACAAAGCTGGGTGGCAGTGTGTGCTGCGAGGAAGATGTTATGAGGCTGCAGGGTGACTTGGAAGGTTGGGTGAGTGGGGAGATGCATGGCAGATGCAGTATAATGTGGATAAATGTGAGGATATCCACTTTGGTGGCAATAACTGGAAGACAGATTATTATCAGAAAGGTGTCAGATTAGGAAAAGGGGAGGAGCAACGAGACATGGGACTGCTTGTAGATCAATCACTGAAAGTAAGCATGCAGGTACAGCAGGCAGTGAAGAAAGCTAATGGCCTTCATTGTGAGAGGATTTGAGTTTAGGAACATGGAGGACCTACTGCAGTTGAGCCCTGGTGAGACTGCACCTGGATTATTGTGTGCAATTTGGTCTCCTAATTTGAGAAAGGACATTATTGCTATTGAGCGAGAGCAGGTTAATTCCCAGGATGACGGGACTGACATATGATGTAAAATGGGTCGACTGGGCTTGTATTCACTGGAATATAGGATAAGAGGGGATCTTATCTATCTATCTATCTATCTATCTATCTATCTTCTCTCTATCAATACTATTACTAAAATTCTCAACTTGTCCTCTTCTGGTTTGCGTTGTTTTTAAATTTGCGCAAACACGGTACACTATATCGCTAGGGATTTTTCGCCACCTTATTCACCATTCTCCTCTGCTCCAAGTGCACCAAGGTTTGTTCCGATCGGTGGAATATTACAAAAGTTATGAAAGTTTAATAATCGTGAGATCAGCAAATTGGTCTTCTCGCCAGTCAATCACCATGAAGGTAATGCCCCTTCTGGCACCCGCTGTCAATCACCGGGGCGAGGAGAATAATGCCCCGGAGGCCGGGCTGTCCATGAGCCTTCCAAAAGCCGTTCGCCAACCGTCCGCCAGTCATCCGCTCTGAAGCCGTGAGTGAGTAAACTGTGAGTCCAAAGGCTGCGAATTAGTGAACTGGGAGTCCAGAAGCCGTGAGTGAACTGTGAGTTCAGAAGCTGTAAGTGAGGGAACTGGTAGTCCAGAAGCCGTGAGTGAGTGAATTGTGAGTCCAGAAGCCGCGAGTGAGTGCTTTGGCAGGATAGATTGGAGGGGATCGTCGAGGGAGGCTATTTGGGTGGAACTGAGAAGTGGGAAAGGTGTAGCAACACTTATAGGGGTGTATTATAGACCGCCAAATGGGGAGCGAGAATTGGAAGAGCAAATATGTAAGGAGATAGCAGAGATTAGTAGTAAGCACAAGGTAGTGATAGTGGGAGATTTCAACTGTCCACACATAAACTGGGAAACACATTCTGTAAAAGGGTTGGATGGTTTGGAGTTTGTAAAATGTGTGCAGGATAGTTTTTTGCAGCAATACATTGAGGTACCTACTAGAGAAGGGGCAATGCTGGACCTCCTGTTAGGAAATGAGACAGGTCAGGTGGCGGAGGTATGCGTTGGGGAGCACTTCTGGTCCAGTGATCACAATACCATTAGTTTCAATATAATTATGGAGAGGGTCAGAACTGGACCTAGGGTTGAGATTTTTGATTGGAGAAAGGCTAACTTTGAGGAGATGCGAAAGGATTTAAAAGGAGTGAATTGGGACATTTTGTTTTATGGAAAGGATGTAGAAGAGAAATGGAGGACATTTAAAGGGGAAATTTTAAGAGTACAGAATCTTTATGTCCCTGTTCGGCTGAAAGGAAATAGTAAAAATTGGAAAGAGCCATGGTTTTCAAGGGAAATTGGACGGTTTGGAAAAAGAGAGAGATCTACAATAATTATAGGCAGCATGGAGTGAATGAGGTGCTTGAGGAGTATAAAGAATCTTAAGCAAGAAATTAGAAAAGCTAAAAGAAGATATGAGGTTGCTTTGGCAAGTAAGGTGAAAGTAAATCCAAAGGGTTTCTACAGCTATATTAATAGCAAAAGGATAACGAGGGATACAATTGGTCCATTAGAGAGACAGAGTGGACAGCTATCTGCAGAGCCAAAAGAGATGGGGGAGATATTGAACAATTTATTTTCTTCTGTATTCACCAAGGAGAAGGATATTGAATTATGTGAGGTAAGGGAAACAAGTAGAGTAGCTATGGAAACTATGAGATTCAATAAAAAAGTACTGACACTTTTGAAAAATATAAAAGTGGATAAATCTCCAGGTCCTGACTGAATATTCCCTAGGACATTGAGGGAAGTTAGTGTAGAAATAGCAGGGGCTATGACAGAAATATTTGAAATGTCATTAGAAACGGGAATAGTCCCCGAGGATTGGCGTACTGCGCATGTTGTTCATTTGTTTAAAAAGGTTTCTAAGAGTAAACCTAGCAATTATAGACCTGTTAGTTTGACTTCAGTGGTGGGCAAATTAATGGAAAAGATACTTAGAGATAATATATATATATAAGCATCTGGATAAACAGGGTCTGATTAGGAACAAAGGTACACAAAATTGCTGGAGAAACTCAGCGGGTGCAGCAGCATCTGTAGAGCGAAGGAAATAGGCGACGTTTCGGGCCAAAACCCCTTCTTCAGACTGATGGGGGGGGGAGAAGGAAGGAAAAAGGGAGGGGGAGGAGCCCGAGGGCAGGGGGGTGGGAGGAGACAGTAAAGGCTAGCAAAATTGGGAGAATTCAATGTTCATGCCATAAGGACGCAAGCTACCCAGGCGGAATATGAGATGCTGTTCCTCCAATTTCCGGTGTTGCTCACTCTGGCAATGGAGGAGACCCAGGACAGAGAGGTCGGATTGGGAATGGGAGGGGAAGTTGAAGTGCTGAGCCACCGGAAGTTCAGAGTTCAAACCCGGCTCTCCCGGCAGACCCATTGTCTCTGCTTGTTCGTGCCCCACCGAACTCATCTCCACATACCTTGACTCCATACTATCCCCCTTGGTCAAATCCCTTCCCACCTATGTTCTAGACACCTCAGACACTCTCCGCCGCCTCCACGCATTCCACTCTCTAGGCCCTCACCCCCTCATCTTCACCATGGATGTCCAATCACTCTACACCTCCATCCCCTCCAGGATGGCCTCAAAGCCCTCCGGTTCTTCCTCAACCAGAGGAGCAACCTATACCCAGCCACTGACACCCTCCTCCGCCTAGCAGAGTTGGTCCTCACCCTCAACAACTTTATGTTTGACTGCTCCCATTTCCTCCAAACACAAGGCGTAGCTATGGGCACACGCATGGGCCCCAGCTATGCCTGCCTCTTTGTCGGGTACGTTGAACAATCCTTGTTCAATACGTACCAGGGCCCCATCCCTGACCTCTACCTCCTTTACATCGACGACTGCTTTGGGGCCACCTCCTGCACCTACACACAACTGACTGACTTCATCCACTTCACCACCAACTTTCATCCGGCACTCCAATACACCTGGACCATTTCCGACACTTCCCTACCATTCCTTGACCTTACCATCTCCATCGCAGGGGACAGACTTCTGACCGACATATACAAACCAACTGACTCACATGGCTATCTGGACTACACGTCTTCCCACCCTGCCCCCTGTAAAGACTCCATTCCTTACTCCCAATTCCTCCACCTACGTCGCATCTGTTCCCAGGATGAGACATTCCATACCAGGGCATCGGAAATGTTCTCGTTCTTCAGGGAACGGGGATTCCCCACCGCCACCATAGATGAGGCTCGCACCAGGGTCTCACCATACCCCGCAACACTGCTTTCTCTCCCCATCCCCGCACTCGCAACAAGGGCAGAGTCCCCCTGGTCCTCACCTTTCACCCCACCAGCCGGCAAATACAACACATAATCCTCCGCCATTTCCGCCACCTCCAACGTGACCCCACCACTCGCCACATCTTCCCATCTCCCCCCATATCTGCCTTCCGCAAAGACCGCTCCCTCCGCAACTCCTTTGTCAATTCTTCCCTTCCCTCCCGTACCACCCCCTCCCCGGGCACTTTCCGTTGCAACCGCAAGAAATGCAACACCTGTCCCTTCACCTCCCCCCCTCGACTCCATTCAAGGACCCAAGCAGTCGTTCCAGGTGCGACAAAGGTTCACCTGTATCTCCTCCAACCTCATCTACTGCATCCGCTGCTCTAGATGTCAGCTGATTTACATCGGGGAGACTAAGCGGAGGTTGGGCGATCGTTTCGCCGAACACCTCTGCTCAGTCCGCAATAACCTACCTGAACTCCCGGTGGCTCAGCACTTGAACTCCCCCTCCCATTCCCAATCCGACCTCTCTGTCCTGGGTCTCCTCCATTGCCAGAGTGAGCAACACCGGAAATTGGAGGAACAGCACCTCATATTCCGCCTGGGTAGCTTGCGTCCTTATGGCATGAACGTTGAATTCTCCCAGTTTTGTAGCCCTTACTGTCTCCTCCCCTTCCTTAACCCTCGAGCTGTCTCCTACCATCCCCCTGCCCTCGGGCTCCTCCTCCTCCCTTTTTCCTTCCTTCTACCCCCCACCCCCCATCAGTCTGAAGAAGGGTTTTGGCCCGAAAGGTCACCTATTTCCTTCGCTCCATAGATGCTGCTGCACCCGCTGAGTTTCTCCAGCAATTTTGTGTACCTTCGATCTTCCAGCATCTGCAGTTCCTTCTTGAACACTCTGATTAGGAACAGTCACCATGGATTTGTGCCTGGAAGGTCATGTTTGACTAATCTTCTTGAATTTTTTGAAGAGGTTACTAGGGAAATTGATGAGGGTAAAGCAGTGGATGTTGTCTATATGGACTTTAGTAAGGCCTTTGACAAGGTTCCTCATGGAAGGTTGGTTAAGAAGGTTCAATTGTTGGGTATAAATGCAGGAGGAGCAAGATGGATTCAACAGTGGCTGAATGGGGGACGCCAGAGGGTAATGGTGGATGGCTGTTTGTCAGGTTGGAGGCAGGCGACTAATGGGGTGCCTCAGGGATCTGTGTTGGGTCCACTGTTGGTTGTCATGTACATGATTGGTATATGGATGGGAAGGGAATGGAGGGTTATGGTCTGAGTGCGGATAGATGGGACTAGGGGAAAATAATTGTTCGGCACGGACTTGTAGGGCCGAGATGGCCTGTTTCCCTGCTGTAATTGTTATATGGTTATATAGTTATATGGAAATGTGAGAACTGAGTCCAGAAGCCATGGGTCAGTGAACTGCGAGCCCAGAAACCACGAGTCAGTGAACGGCGAGTCAAGAAGCTGCCCGGTGCACGGAGGCGGCCTGGAGCACGGAGCCTGCTTGACTGCTGCAATCTCTAGATCCTGGGGAAGGGAGGAGTGAGAGTGGGGGCATTGAAGGAGCTGAGCGCTACCGGGGCTGAGTGCTGGCGGAGCCGGGTGCTGGCAGGGCTCACCACCCCCATCACCCTCCCCTCGCACACCCCCCCCCCCCCCCCCCCGGCACGCCACAGCAGCGGCAGGCCACGGCAACAGTAGGCCACAGCAGCGCTCCCCCCGCTGGCCCCTGGCTGAAGCCGTCCCCTATCCCGGCTACAGAACTTTCCTGCCAGCCCCCACTTGAAGCCTCACCGTTCCCAGCTGCAGGACCAGCCCAGGAGTCCATTCGGCTCACAATGTCTGTACTAGCCCTCTGAAAACCAGTCCGTTCAGCCCACAACACCCATACTACCCCTCCAGAAAGCCCCCACCCCACTCCGCTGGCCACTGCCTGAAGCCGTCCCTCTCCCCTGGCTGCAGGACATAATTAGAGACATAACAAGAAAGAATGGACTGAATAAATCTCATCTTTAACGTTTAAATTGTTGTCACATTTTAAGCTAAAATAAATCACTTTTCCACTTGCTGTGCCAGTCAGCTGTACCTGCGCAGTAATACCTGCGTGCTCCACATCCCAATGAGAACCCAATGGGAGGGAATGGCTGTGCCACCGAAGAGCCGCTAGGAGGTGACGGGGGAGTTTGAGGGGGGGGGCGGAAGGGCAAGGGGCGGAGTGGGGGAGTGAGCGGAGGAGGGGGGATCAGGGGGCGTCACAACGGGAACCCGTCAGCTGCGCCTGCGCAGTTGGGGACTATGCGCGAGTGGTGGAATATTGTGTTCGGGGACCAGGCCTCCCTTGTGAGAATGGGACCCAACGGGTCCCACTTAGTCTAGTAGAAACATTAAATTCTCAAAGGACTGGACAGGCTAGATACAGAAAAAATGTTCCCGATGTTGGGGGAGTCCAGAACCAGGGGTCACAGGTTAAGAATAAGGGGTAGGACTGAGATGAGGAAAAGCTTTTTGACCCAGAGAGTTGTGAATCTGTGGAATTATCTGCCACAGAGGCAGTGGAGGCCAATTCACTGGATATTTTCAAGAGAGAGATAGATTTAGCTCTTAGGGCTAAAGGAATCAAAGGAAAAAGCAGTAACGGGCTACTGATTTTAGATGATCGGTCATGGCCGCCTCGCCAACAGTCTGTCTGTCTGTCTGTCCCTTCCTTCCTTGTTTGTTTGTTTAGTGTTCTTCATGTTCTTTAGCTTGTTTTATGTGGAGGATGAGGGGGGGAGGGCGGAAACTTTTTTTTAATCTATTACCTGGACGGAGATGCGATTGATTTACGTATCGTATCTCCATCCGCACTACAGCCTAACATTGAGGAGTTGACGGCCTTTGGAGATAAATGTATCCAGTGGTGTATCACAGGGATCAAGCTGGGTGTACTAGTGTGTGGTATTTATATTAACCATGTAAGTGTGAATGTAGGTGTTGAGGTTAGTGAGTCTGTGGGTGGACAGTGAATTAGACTAGTAAGATTACACCAGAATCTTGATCAATTAGGACGATAGAATAGACAGCGTTTAATTCAGATACATATGAAGTGTTACATTTTGGTAGGAAAACCCAGAGCAGGATTTAGGCAGTAAATGGCAGAGCCCTGGGAACGTTTTAGAATGGCGAGACCGAGGGTGCAGCTGTACACCTCTATGCAGGTGAAAGTGCAGGTAGGCAGCGTAATGAACATGGCCTTTGACACATTTGCCTTCATCAGACAGGGTAATGAGAACAGGTTGGGTTGTCATTTTACAGCAGTACAAGACATTGGTAAGGCCACATTTGGAGGATTGTGTACAGTTCTATTTGTCCTGCTAAATTGAGGATGTCGTTAAATTGGAAAGGATACAAATAAGATTTACGAGGATGGTATCAAGTCTGGAGGGTTTGAGTTATAAGGAGAGGCTGGACAAGCCGTGTCTGTTTTCCCTGGAATGTAAGAGACAGAAGAGTCATACAACACGGAAACAGGCCCTTCGGCCAAACTTGCCCATCTACACTCAGTCCCACCTGTGAATGTTTGTCCATTTATTTCAAAGCTTTTCTTATCCAAATTCCTTTAAATGTTGTTATGGTACCTGCCTCAACTACCACCTCTGGCAGCTCGATCCATATACCCATCACTCTGTGTGAAAAAGTTGCCCCTCATGTTCCGAATAAATCTTTCCCTTCTGACCTTAAACCTATGTCCGTTGATTCTCCATTCCCAAATTCTGTACAAAAGACTGGAATTTACCCTAGCTATTCCCCTCATGATTTCTACACCTCTATAAGATCAACCCTCATTCTCCTGCACTCCAAAGAATAAAGTCCTAGCCTGCCCAACCTCTCCCTATAGCTCAGGCCCTCAAGCTGTGGCAACATCCATATAACTCTTCTCCACAACATATTGTGCAATTGTAACATAATATCCAACTTCTTTGTATAATAAGGCACTACAGATGCTGGTTTAAACCAAAGATAGACTCAAAAAGCAGAAGTAACTCAGCAGGTCAGGCGGCATCTTTGGAGAAAAGGAATTATTTTTTGAGTTACTCCAGCTTTTTGTGTCTATCCCAACTTCTATACTCAATATCCTGACTGAAGAAGCCCAAATGTGACAAAAAAACTTCTTGAGCTTATCTACTTCTCTACCTGGAACTATATACCTGCATCTTAGATCCCTCTGCTCTACAACACTCCCCAGGCCCTGCCATTCACTGTGAATGTCCTATCCTGGTCTGACTTCCCAAAATGTAACTACTCACACATCTACATTAAACTCATTGCAAATTCTCGATGGATTTTCCTTAATGTTATCTCCTCCAGGGAGAGACATGACCCTACACCTCCTCTTTTGCCTGACCTGATTCACAATTTCTCTCATCATCCAAACTTTTATACTCCTACCAGCCTTGCCCTTCACTCTAACAAAATCATGTATGCCTCAACTCTTGTCATCACATTTAAAAGCATTCCACTTTCCGGGTGTTCCTTTGCCTACAAATAACCTACTCCATCCAACTTTAGCAAGTTTCTGTATAATACCATTAAACTTGGCCTTACTGAAAATCAGAATTTTAACTTGTGAGCCTGCCCTGTCTTTATCCGTAACTAATTTAACGCTAATGGAACAGTGGTCACTGCTCCTAAAGACTCATGCACTGACACGTCACTTACTTGCCATTGTCAATTTCCCAAGACTAGGTCAAGCTTGGCCCTCTCCTGTGTTGGGTCCTCTACAAATTCCTCAAAGTTTGCATGAGAAAACTTTCCTGATGCATTTCGTTGTCTCTGTACTGTACACTGACAATGACAATTAAAATTGAATCTGAATCTGAATCTGAATCTGAGCACATATGACAAATTCCATCCCACCCCTGGCACTATGATACTCCATCTATATTGGGAAAGTGAAAATCCCTAACTATGGCAATCTTATGAGTCTCGCAGCTGCCTGCAATCTCCTGGCATTATTGCCCTTCTAATTCCCGTTGACTATTTGGGAGTCTGTAGAACTCCCCAACTAGGGTTTCTCAGCTCCACCCATACAGTCTTCTAGATGTTCATAAAATGATGCGTGGACTAAATAATAAATACCTAAAGTCCTTTCCTCAGGGGAGGGGAGCCTAAAGCTAGAGGACATAGGTTTGAAGAGAGAGGGGAAAGATTTAAGACAACCGAGGGGCAACTTACTTTCACACAGAGGGTGGTGCCGACGTTGAACGATCTGTCAGAGCAAATAGTGGAGGGTGGGGTGGTGGGTAGCAATGGCCAAGGAAGCACACCAACGTCTCAACTTCCTTAGAAGTCTTGGGAAGTTCAGCAAGTGCCCAACAACCCTCCCCAACAACCCTCCCCAACCTCTAACAAATGTCCCTTACAAAGCATTTTATCGGGATGCATCACATCATGGTTTGGCAACAGCTCCATCCGAGACTGCAACAACTTGCAGAGAATTGTGCAGGGGGAGGGGGAGCCAGAGCGGAGCTGTAGGGAGACACATGCGACGGCCTCATCTATGATGGGAGTGTGGAACACCTCATCTTGGGCGCTGATGTGGCATAGATGGAGGAATTGGGAGTAGGGGATATAGTCTTTACGGGAAGCAGGGTGGGAAGAAGTGTAGATAGCTATGGGAGTCAGAGGGTTTATAATAGACTAGACTAAGTGGGATCCGTTGGGTCCCAGTCACACGGGATGCCTGGTCCCCCAAAGCAAGGGGTGGGGGTTTATGGGGATGGGGGGAGGGGGGGGGGGGTGTGGGGGCGGGGTTTGTAGGGCCGGAAGGGGTTATGGGGGGGTTATGGGGGGGGGGGGTTTTGGGGCCGGGGGTCGGTTTGTGTGGGGCAGCGGAGAGCTGTGGGGGAGAGGGGGGAGAGAGGGGGTGTATGGGCGGGGGGTAGTGAGCTCATACGATGGGTAAGAGCCATGGGGAGAGGGGGGCATCATGGGGGAGTGTGGAGGAGCCAGCGAAGGGGACCAGAGGGGTAGTGGCTGGAATTGGAGGCACGATGGGGACTCACAGCGGGTGCTGGTCGTTCTCTTCTGCCAGGATCAGAGTCTCCGCTTTCCGTTTAACGACATCTTCGACTCCGGGCTGGGCTGGGTCCCCCACGCTCAGCTGGGTCGGGTCTCCAGGGCTGGGCTGCTTAGGGCTGGGTCACTTCGGGTCCGAAAACCTCCGCCGGCCATCCTCAGCTCCAGTAAAGATGCGATGGCACAGGAAGCGGCGGTCCGTCCCAGGGAGTGACATGAGAAAAGACCAATCCACACGGCGCCAACTGGCAGAAGAGATCGATCTGCACACGCGCGGTTTTTAAGATTTTTAAACCTCGCTAACTTTTACGACATTCAACCGATCGGAACGAAACTTGGTGGACTCACAGCACAGGAGAACGGTGAGTGAACTGGCGAAAAATCATAGCGCTGTCGCGAACCATTTTCGCGCAAATAGAAAGACCGCCAAACCGGAAGATAACAAGATCAGAGTATCAGTTATGTATAGATGTCCATCGATAGTCCATGTCCTGTGATGACGACGGTGAGATCAAGAAACGGAAGGTTGAATGGAAATTAGTAGTGAAGTTAATTAAGTCTGTGGGTTCTGTATGGGTGCAGAAGGTAGCACCGATGTAGCGGAGATAAAGTTCAAGGATAGAGCCAGTGTATGCCTGGAACAGTGTTTAACCAATCTACCCGAAACATCACCAATTCCTTCTCTCCAGAGATGCTGCCTGACCCGCTGAGTTACTCCAGCATTTTGTGTCTATCTTTGGTGTAAACCGGAATCTGCAATTCCATCCTACACATTCTGTCCCTCACATTGATTCCAGTTACACTTCAGGCTGCCTCGGCAAGACTAACAGTAGTCTCACCCACCCCGTAACTCCCTCTTCTCCTCTACCATCAGGCAAGAGGTACAGAAGTGTGAAAATGCATATTTCCAAATTCAGGAATAGATTCTTCTCAGCTGTTATCAGTCAACTGAACCATTCTCTCACCAACTAGATAGCGGTCCTAACCTCCCATCTACCTCATTGGAGACCAAACTATTTTTAATTGGACTTTACTGGACCTTATCTTGCACTAAACATTATATCCTTTATCCTGTATCTGTACACTGTAGGTGGCTCAAATGTAGTATTTTTGCTGACTGGATATCACGCAACATAAAACCTTTTCATTGTACCTAGGCACACATGACACTAATAATAGTCTAGTTTAGAGTTACAATGCGAAACAGGCCCTTCGTCCCATTGAATCCATGCCAACCAGCGATCCCGTACATTAGCACTATCCTACACACTTGGGATAACCTGCAAACCTGTACGTGTTTGGAGTGTGGGAGGAAACCGGAGCACCTGGAGAAAATCCACACGGAGGGAGAACGTACAAACTCAGTACAGACAGCGCCCATGGTCAGGATCAAACCTGGGTCTCTGGCGCTGTAAGGCAGCAACTCTACCGCTGTGCCACCCAATAAACTAAACTAAACTGAATTATAGCATTTGGACAGGTACACAGATAGGAAAGGTTTAGAAGAATATTGGTCAGGTGGACATGCTTGGTTGACAACTTGGATGAGTTTGGCTGAAGGGCCTGTTTGCAGATGGCGTAGAGCTCTGAATGGGACTCAAGATGCTGGAAAGGGTCACACTCACTCACTGCCACAACCGCTTGGTGCCAGGTTTCATCACAGTCTTGGTTCAAACATGGATTCAAGAGCTGAATTCCAGAGACACCACGGCACCATTTGGCCGTGCGGCATCAAACACCCAGTAGAACTGAGGTCAGCGGGCAACAAAGGGAAAACCCTCCCGCCACTGATGTCCAATCTCACATAGTTTGGGATAGGAAACATACCTTACACAGTAGGGCTGTAGGGAGGATTGAAAGCAAAGGGACCCTGCATACATCCACAGATGGCAGCACAGGTGAAGAGGGCAAAGGGGTTGGGTGCACCATTAGCTGGAACATCATGTTAGGCCACAGTTGGAGTATTGTGCATGGTTCTGGTCACTGCACTGATGGAAACAATGTGGTTACACTGGCCAAGGTAGTGTCATGGAGTCATACGGCACCAACACAAGCCCTTCGATGTCCATGCCGACCAAGGTGTCCCATCTAAGCTACTCTTATTTACCTGCATTTAGCCCACATCCCTCTCAACCTTAGATAGACACTAAAAGTTGGAGTAACTCAGTGGGACAGGCAGCATCTCTGGGGAGAAGGAATAGGTGACGTTTCAGGTCGAGATCCTTCTTCAGACCTCTCAACCTATCCTGTTCCTGTCCCTGTATCTGCCCAAGTGTCTGAGAAAGGGTTATTTCCACCATGAGGTGGTTGCAATTTGGAGCGCAATACATTTAATTTAGAGATACAGCACGGCACAGGCCCTTCGGCCCATCGTGTCCACGCCAACCAGCGATCCCTGCACATTAACACTATTCTACACACACTCAGGACAATTTACATTTTTACCAAGCCAATTAACTTACAAACATGTACATCTTTGGAGTGTGGGAGGAAACTGGAGATCCCGGGGAAAACCCACACATATCACGGGGAGACGTACAAACTCCATACAGACAGCACCCGTAGTCGGGATCAAACCCTGGTCTCCCGGTCTGTGAGGCAGCATTGTGCCACCGTGTCAACCATGCCTGTGATGGCGTTGGAGGCAGAGACTCACAACACTGAGGATACATCTGGGCAAGCGGCTAAAATGCCCGGGCTTTTCGAAGAAAGTATCATGGTACGTCAATTCCTATGCAAAAATCACCAGGCTACAAAGAATGGTGGACTCAGCCTGGTCCATCATGGCCACAGCCCTTTCCACCCTCTAAAGCATCCACACCAGGTGCTGCCTCAGGAAGCTGGCATCTAGCATCAATGATCCCCACCATAGGGCCCATGCCCTTCTCACTGCCTCCATCGGGCAGTAGGTACAGAAACCTGAAGTCCCACACGACAAGGTTCAGGAACAGATACTTTCCTGCTACCATCTTGGAGCGACCGGCTCAGCCCTAATCCTACGATGGCCACAGAGGGCCGAGCGGTAGATGCTGGCATTGCTGGCAAGATGGAGACCCCACAAATGACTAGGAGGGACAGCTGACTGCACCTCATGTGCTGCATTGATTGTATTAACACCACATTGTGGTTTCACCAAACCATGTGCATGTACAAGAGTCCACTATTATTTTGTCTGCATATTAAATTAGCTTAATAACGCTACACACACCAGGATTGTAACCTCAGTGCCAGCCAGTATCAAGCCAGACCCTCCAACACCTTGCCCACTTTTCTTGCTGGGGAGACACAAGATCAAGAAGAAGCAAGGATGCTTCTTAACCCTGGTTTGACAATGAGTAAGACCATGTCTGATCTAGTCTGGACCACCGCAGCATTCCACTGCTCTCTCACAAACCTTCCCCTCGTCCCTTATAGTTAAATAGGGAGTCCTGGCCTTTCCTGAGCACCAGGAGGAGATGCAGGCCTCACAGTGCCATGTACCCTGGTGCCCGTGTGTCCATACCTTGTGAATCCAGAGTGACGTCTGCATGTTGTTGTGGGGGTGAAGCTGATAATGGAGCAGGGTCTCCCAACAGTACAAGTCTACATAGTTGGCCTGCTTCAGCGAGAAGTTTCTGGGCGGGAAACACGTTATTTGTGATCCTGAAACACAGACAGTGATAATATCAAAAAACAGACTGCTGCAGAAACTCATCAACGGTGAAGGAAAATGGCCAGGTGATGGTTGGGTCGTGACCCATCTTCAGGCTGATGGAGCAGGGTGGAGAGAGGTGAGGGGCAGGAGCTGGCAAGTGATAGGTGGATCCAGGCGAGGATGTCAGATGGGGAGAGATAGTAACAGGGCTGGAGCTGGAGAAGACAGATGAATGAGGATGGTGGAATCTGATAAGGAATGAAGGTGTGGAGTTTAATGTCCACTCAGATATAGTGACAGGGGGAAGAAGGGAACAGGGTGAGCAAAGACAAATGTGTGGCCTGGGGTTAGGAGGAGTGGGAGAAGAGCCGATGGAGGAGAGTAAAATAATCAAGCAGTAGAGTTACTGCCCTACAGCACCACAGACCCGGGGCCCGTTCTTGACTACGGGTGCTGTCTGTACAGAGTTTGTACCTTCACCCCGTGACCTGCTTGGGTTTTCTCCGAGATCTCCGGTTTCCACCCACACTCCAAAGATGTCGAGGTTTGTAGGTTAATTGCCTTGGTATAATTGTAAATTGTCCCTAGTGTGTGTAGGATGGTGTTAATGTGCAGGGATCGCCGGTCGGCACCGACTCGGTGGGCCGAAGGACCTGTTTCCGCACTGTATCTCCAAACTAAAGATGTGTGTACGCAGGGTAGAGTGGGAGGATGGGGGCGAGGCGGTTTCCTCAAATTGTTACCTGAAATGACCATAAATTCAATGTTCATGCCACTGGGTTGTAAGATGCCCAAATGGAATATGAGGTGTTCTTCCTCCAGTGTGCGTGTGATCTCACTCTGACAGTGGAGGAGGCCCAGGACACAAAGGTCAGTTAAAGTGATTAGTAACCACGAGATCCAACTGGGCTGCCAGGCAGGTGTTTGGCCAGACGGTCACCTAGTTACACAGTCCATTTTATACCACACTTACTCCATCAATACCGTGCAAACAATACAACTGGAGGAACTCAGCACGTCAGTCAGCAATCCACTGAGTTCCTCCAGCGCTGTTGGTATTTGTGGATGGACATCATTTGTCACTCAAGCCCAAATGTAGGAAGCCCACTGCTGGGGTATGGTCACCACACGCAAGGAAAGAAAATATGTTTATTTTCATATCAATGTATAAAAGTCTGGAATTCTCTTCCCAAAAGCAGCATGGAAGCTGAGATCATAGATAGGGATATTGGCAGATACATTCAGGGAAATGGTGATGATGAGATACAGATCTGGCCAGATCCAATTGTGATATGGCCAGATATCCAAGAGTGAGGCTAATTGCAAATTGGAGGAACAGCATCTCATTTGTTGCTTGGCCAGTTTACAACCCAGTGGTATGAATATTGATTTATCCAACTTCAAGTAGCTCCCTCTTTCTCTGACCGTCTCCCACCCAAGTCGCACCAGGTTCCTGTTCGAACCTAGCAAAAAGCTAACAATGGCCCGTTTCCCTCATCATCATTACTTTTTTGAAAATCTTTCATTCCGCTCATTTTGTTCTCTCCCTCTCTCCCTCTCCCTCTCCCCCTCCCTCTCCCCCTCTCTCTCTCTCTATCACTGTCTACATCTCCCGTTTCCGTTTACCCAACTCTCAGCCTGAAGAAGGATCTCAACCCGAAACGTCACCCATTCTTTCTCTCTACAAATGCTGCTTGGTCTGCTGAGTTACTCCAGCATGTTGTGCCTATCTTCGGTTTAGACCAGCATCTGCAGTTCCTTCCTACACTTATCCAATTAAATTTCCGAGCAGGTTTGAGGCAGGGAAAAGCCTCGAGTTTTTTACATAAGGGCTCCTTCATAACTGTTTTCATGTGGGCTCCTTCATAAGCTCACCATGTCCCAGCGGAGGGAATGTGGGAATCATTCAATAACATGCCCCATCAAAGCAGAGTGGTGAAGGGCTTGGAATAGACTGACGATTTATAAGGGAAACTCCTTTGGTTGTCGAGTCTGTGCCACGTAATCTCTCACGGCCAGTGAATAAGGCCCGAGTTTAATTTCTCATCAGTAAAGAGCACTCCAGCCCCATCAATAGCGAGTCAAATCTTAACAGCCAGTCCATGAGAGCGGGATTTGAACATTGGCCATCAGGTTCGGGGTGAAAATGTTATCATCAGATTCACAGATCACAGGGTGTCTAATGTAAACTTGGGGCTGGGATAAATCACATGAAAATCTCTGGCAATAAACTAATTAGTAAACATTGTTTGAGCAGCTAGAATAACCACAATAACCGCTCAGCAAACTAAACAAACACCACGAGTCAGCTTCCCCGGCACTGAAATTCCTATTCATCTATCTTATTAATTAGCTTTTGCAAGTAACCATCAAACCATATTAGCTGATAATGAAGTATTGATTAAACATACATGAAGCATCAGAACAGATAATCAGCATTTACCAAAGCATAAACTATGACAACGCAGCTCGATCCAAAACGTCACAGCTTCTCTCCAGAAATGCTGCCTGTCCCGCTGAGTTACATACAGTAAGGGATTGCAGATGCTGGTTTACACCGAAGATATGACACAAAATGCTGGAGTAACTCAGTAGGTCAGGCAGCATCCCTGGACAAAAGGAATGGGTGAGGTTTTGGGTCGAGACCCTTCTTCAAACTGAGCATCAGGGGAGAGGGAGACACGGAGGTCAAGAAGTGTAAGAGATCAAAACACACGAGATCAAGGAAAAAGATCATTGGTAGCTATGAGATGGTGACATCAAAGCAAACAGAGATAGAATGTAATCAGCGACAGTCAGACTGGCCAGAGAAGTGGGAAGAGGGAGGAGAGAGCGAAAGCTTCAGATTCAGATTCAGATTCAATTTTAATTGTCATTGTCAGTGTACAGTACAGAGACAACGAAATGCATTTAGCATCTCCCTGGAAGAGCGACATAGCAAACGATTTGAATAAATAATAATAAGTGTCCGGGGGGTGGTGATTGGCAGTCACCGAGGTACCTTGTTGAGTAGAGTGACAGCCGCCGGAAAGAAGCTGTTCCTCGACCTGCTGGTTCGGCAACGGAGAGACCTGTAGCGCCTCCCGGATGGTAGGAGGGTAAACAGTCCATGGTTGGGGTGAGAGCAGTCCTTGGCGATGCTGAGCGCCCTCCGCAGACAGCGCTTGCTTTGGACAGACTCAATGGAGGGGAGCGAGGAACCGGTGATGCGTTGGGCAATTTGCAAAGTTACAGATGTCAATGTTCATACCGCTGGGGTGTAAGCTGCCCAAGCTAAATATGAGGTGCTGTTCCGTCAATTTACACTGGGCCTCATTCTGACAATGATGTTGGCCCAGGACAGAGAGGTCGGTGTGGGGATGGGAGGGGGAGTTAATAATAATAATACATTTTATTTATGGGCGCCTTTCAAGAGTCTCAAGGACACCTTACAAAAATTTAGCAGGTAGATGAAAAACATGTAAGGGGAATGAAATAAATAGTAGAGACATGACTAGTACACAAAGTAAAGACAGAATTCAATTCAAAACACAATATGAGGCAATTAATGCACAGATGAAAAGGGAGGGGGACGTGGGGCTAAGGATAGGCAGAGATGAAGAGATGGGTCTTGAGGCCGGACTGGAAGATGGTGAGGGACACGGAATTGCAGATCAGTTGGGGGAGGGAGTTCCAGAGCCTGGGAGCTGCCCTGGAGAAGGCTCTGTCCCCAAAACTGCTAAGGTTGGACTTGTGGATGGAGAGGAGACCAGCTGATGTGGATCTGAGGGACCGTGAGGGTTGGTAGGGGGAGAGGAGGTCAGTGAGATATGGGGGGGCCAGATGGTGGAGGGCTTTGTAGGTGAGGATCAGGATTTTGTAGGTGATCCGGTGGGAGATGGGAAGCCAGTGAAGTTGTTTGAGGACTGGAGTGATGTGGTGCCAGGATTTGGTGTGGGTGATGAGTCGGGCGGCTGCGTTCTGGACCAGTTGGAGTCGGTTGATGTAGGTGGAGCTGATGCCAAGGAGAAGTGAGTTGCAATAGTCCAGTCGGGAGGAGATGAAGGCATGGATGAGTCTTTCAGCAGTGGGAGGTGTGAGAGAGGGTCTGAGTTTGGCGATGTTGCGGAGATGAAAGAAGGAGGTTTTAATGACATGGCGGATGTGAGGCTCTAGGGAGAGGGTGGGATCAAAGATCACGCCAAGGTTGCGGGCCTGGGGAGATGGGGAGACAGTGGTGCCGTCGATGGTGAGAGTGGGGTTATTGATTTTGCTGAGTGTGGCTTTGGAGCCTATGAGGAGGAATTCTGTCTTATCGCTGTTGAGTTTGAGGAAGTTATGTTGCATCCAGATTTTTACAGCTGACAAACAGGAGTTGATATGGGAGAGAGGGGAGTGGGATTGTGGGGGGATTTGGTGCCGAGGTAGATCTGGGTGTCATCGGCGTAACAGTGGATGTCCAGGTTGAAGTGGCGGAATATCTGACCAAGGGGGAGGATGTAGATGATGAAGAGGAGGGGGCCGAGTACGGAGTCTTGGGGAACGCCTTGGGCGACTGTGGCTGTAGCAGAGGTGTGGTTGTGGAGAGAGATCAAGTGGGATCTGTAGGAAAGGTAGGAACGGAGCCAGCTCAGTGCAGAGCCTTCAATGCCGAGGTCTTTGAGTCTGGTGAGCCGGATGTTATGGTTCACTGTATCGAAGGCTGCGCTCAGGTCGAGGAGAATGAGGATGTTGAGGGCACCAGTGTCAGCAGAGGTGAGGAGGTCGTTGAGGACTTTGAGGAGAGCCGTTTCTGTGCTATGGAGGGGGCGAAAGCCAGAGTAAAAGTGCCAAACAAACGGGAGATCAGGTAGGTTAAGGCGGACTGAGCGGAGGTGTTCAGCGAAACGATCGCCGAGCCTGCGCTTGGTCTCACCGATATATAGCCCACACCTGGAACAGTGGTTAAAGAAGATGCTCCTGCACCCATGCACAACTCCTGGACATCATTAACTTCTCCACCAATTTCTCTCGTGCACTCAAATACACTTGGACCATTTCCGACACTTCCCTCCCCTTCCTTGTGATCACATCTCAATCACAGGAAATAGACTGACTGACATCTATTGACCCACCGACTCCCACCGCTATCTAGACTACACTTTTTCCCTCCCTGCTTTCCTGCAAAGACTCTGTCCCCGACTCCAAATTATTTCGTCCCTGCTGCATCTGCGCCAAAGATGAGGTGTTCCATACCAGGACATCCGAGATGTCCTCCTCCTTTAGGGACTGGGGGTGCCCCTCACCCATCATAGATGAGGCCCTCACTCGTGAATCCTCGGCATCTCGCAGCTCCTCCCTTGCTCCCCCTCCCTGTAGTTGCAACAGAGACAGAGTACCCCTAGTCCTTATCTTTCACCTCATCAGCCGTCGCATACAGCACATAATCCTCCGACATTTTCACCACCTCCAAAGGGATCACACCACTGGCCACATTTTCCCATCTCCACCCCTTTCCGCAGAGACCGTTCCCTCCGCAACTCCCTTCCCACCCAAACCACCCTCTCCCCGGTACCTTCCCCTGCAGAAGATGCAACACCTGTCACTATACCTTCTCCCTCGACTCTGTCCAGGGACCCCGACAGTCCTTTCTGTTTAGACAGAGGTTCACGCACCTCCTCCAACCTCATCTATTGTATCCGTTGTTCAAGATATGAACTATACATAGGGGAGACCAAACACAGACTGGGCAATCGTTTCGCTGAACACCTTCACTCAGCCCTCTTGGACCAACCTGATCTTCCTGTTGCTAAACACTTTAATTCTCCTTCCCAATCCCACACAGAGGCTAAACGCAAATTGGAGGTTTTCACCCAACAGCTAACAATGGCCTTTATCGTCTTTACTTTGTTGCATATCATTAATTCATTGTTCTTTATCTCTCGTTTCCCTCTTCCCTGACTTATCTGAAGAAGCGTCTCGACCCGAAACGTTATCCCTTCTCTCCAGAGCCGCTGCCTGAGCCGCTGAGGTACTCCAGCGGCAGTTCATTGTGTCTTGGTAGACTATTATATACATTTAGCAGCAATACATAGCATTACATAATTTAATCCTTAATTAAACACTATTTACTAGACGTGAACTGTTAACCTCCAGCTGACCATTAGCGAGCCATGGACCGTGAGTTAATAATGGATCAATGATCCACTCCGTGTGGCCCCGGGCAGATTGAGACTCACGCAGAGAGATTTCCTTGGCCAACGCCGCTGAGACGAGGAGCAGCGGAAGTCCCACGGAGATAAACTTGATCATTCGGTCGGTGGGCAGTTCGAGGCGCAGTCCCTTGGCCCGTGAGTCGTGCTCTTCCCTGATCAGTGAGTCTGAGAGGATGAACTCGGTGGCGATACCGGCGATGGACATGGTGCGGGGAGGCTCGGGGGCTGAAAGCTCCACCAGACAGACAGACCAGCGCCTTTATCCCGCTCTGTTTAAAGAAGGCGCAACATAAACGATTCCCAGCAACAGGGAGCAACATATAGGAGCGGTCTGACCTGGGGATTATAGAGGAAGAAGGGCTGGGCGAGAGGTAATTACAGGCTGGTGGCGCCAAGTTTGTTGGGACCGAGTACAGAAGGAGAGGCCGATGCTACATTCCTTCCCACTCACAGAATATGTCATCTGAAGCAGACCAGCCCGAGCCTAAACACAGAGGAGCGGAGGCAGATTAGAGAGTACAGTACCAGACCGCTGAGACCATCTGGAGCGAGACAGCTATTTATGGAGCCACCTCGCACACATAGCCCAGGATAAATGCACTTTGCACACAACTGCGCCAAGTTGCCCTGCCCATTGGCTGCACGTTTCACCACATCAAACACAAGTGGTTCTTGGTTCACCACGTCTTGTACCGAGCACGTTGCAACACCAGCCAAGCGGGAAGCGCTGGAACTAGCAATAACATTAAAGCTAGAGTGGAGGACAAGTGGAGGACAAGGCGGGGTAGAGTGGAGGACAAGGCACGGGGGTAGAGTGGAGGACAAGGGGGTGGGGGGAGTGTGGAGGACAAGGGGGGGTAGTGTGGAGACAAGGCGGGAGGAGTGGAGGACAAGGCGGGGTAGAGTGGAGGACAAGGCGGGGGTAGAGTAGGAGTGGAGGACAAGGCGGGAGTAGAGTGGAGGACAAGGTGGGGGTAGAGTGGAGGACAAGGTGGGGGTAGAGTGGAGGACAAGGCGGGGATATAGTGGAGGACAAGGTGGGGGTAGTGTGGAGGACAAGGCGGGGTAGAGTGGAGGACAAGGGGGTGGGGGTAGAGTGGAGGACAAGGCGGGGATATAGTCGAGGACGAGGTGGGGGTAGAGTGTGGGGGTAGGACAAGGCGGGGATATAGTGGAGGACAAGGGGGTGGAGGACAAGGCGGGGGTAGAGTGGAGGACAGGGCAAGGGGGGGGGTATAGTGGAGGACAAGGCGGGGGTAGAGTGGAGAGTGGACAAGGCGGGGTGGATATAGTGGAGGACAAGGGGGGGTGGAGGGGAAGGTGGGGGTAGTGTGGAGGGGAAGGGGATAGAGTGGAGGACAAGGCGGGGGGTAGAGTGGAGGACAAGGCGGGGGTAGAGTGGAGGGTACAAGGCGGGGGTAGAGTGGAGGACAAGGTGGTGGTAGAGTGGAGGACAAGGCGGGGGTAGAGTGGAGGACAAGGTGGTGGTAGAGTGGAGGACAACAAGGCGGGGCAGAGTGGAGGACAAGGGGGGGGGGGGTAGAGTGGAGGACAAGGTGGGGTAGAGTGGAGGACAAGGCGGAGGTAGGGTGGAGGACAAGGCGGGGGTAGTGTGGAGGACAAGGCGGGGTAGAGTGGAGGACAAGGCGGGGCAGAGTGGAGGACAAGGGGGGGGGGGGGGATAGAGTGGAGGACAAGGCGGGGGGGAGAGTGGAGGACAAGGGGGGGGGGGGGTAGAGTGGAGTGGAGGACAAGGTGGTGAGTAGAGTGGAGGACAAGGCGGAGGGGGGGGGGGGGTAGAGTGGAGGGGAAGGCAGGGTTGGAGTGCAGGGAGTAAGGAACCCTGGGTGATGGGAAGCTGCTCTGGTCAGGAGAAAGAAGGAGACATGGGCCAGGTAAAGGCAGATAGGATTAGTGAATATCTGGAGGAGTTTAGGGGAATGATCATAAGATCATAGATCATGAGATAGAAGAATTAGGCCATTCGGCCCATCAAGTCTACCCCATTATTCAATCATGGCTGATCTATCTCTCCCTCCTAACTCCATTCTCCTGCCATCGCCCCAGATCCACTGACACCCATACTGATCAAGAATCTATCTGTCTCTGCCTTAAATATATTCACTGACTTTGCCACCACAGCCTTCTGAGGCAAAGAATTCCACAGATTCTCCACCCTCCAATCTAAAGAAATTCTTCCTCATCTCCATCCTAAAAGAAGTCCCTTAATTCTGAGGCTATGACGTCTAGTCCTAGACTCTTCCACTTGTGGAAACATCCTCTGCACATCCACTCTATCCAAGCCTTTCACTATTATGTACGTTTCAATGAGGTCCCTCCTCATTCTTCTAAACTCCAGCAAGTGCAGGCCCAGTGCCGACAAACGCTCATCATATGTTAACCCACTCATTCCTGGGATCATTCTTGTAAATCTCCTCTGGACCCTCTCCAGAGCCAGTACATCCTTCCTCAGATATGGTGACCAAAATTGCTCACAATATTCCAAATGCGGCCTGACCAGCGCCTTGTAGAAGCCTCAGCATTACATCCCTGGTTTTGTAAATAAGCCCTCTAAATAAATGCTAACAATGCGTATATTTTCTTTACTAGTGATTTGACTTGTAGATTAACTTTATGGAAATCCTGCACCAGCACTTCTGCTAGTCACTGGCAGCCAACCAGAAAAAGCCTCCTTTATTGCCTCTCTTTGCCTTTGCCATACAGCTAAATTGCTATCAATGCTAGTAACTGCCCTTTGATACCATGGGCTCTCATCTTCGTTTGCAACCTCCCTAGTGGCACCTTACCAAAGGCTTTCTGAAAACCTTGGTAAACAACATCCATTAACTCCTTTGTCTGTCCTGCTATTTACTTCTTTAAAGAATTCCAGCAATTTTGTCAGGCAAGACCTCCCCCTCACAAACTCATGCTGACCAGCCTATTTTATCATGAACTTCTAATTACTCCGTAACCTCATCCTTTATAATTCAATTGTAAGGGGAATAGATAGGCGTTTCTGCGGCCGCAAACGAGACTCCAGGATGATATGTTGCCTCCCTGGTGCATGGGTCAGGATATTTTCTATGTTTCTATGTCACTGAGCGGCTGCAGAACATTATTGAGGGGGAGGGTGAACAGCCAGTTGTCGTGGTGCACATTGGCACCAATGTTATCGGTAAAAAACGGGATGAGGTCCTACAAGGTGAATTTAGGGAGCTAGGAAATAAACTTAAAAGTAGGACCTCAAAGGTAATAATCTCTGGATTACTACCAGTGACACGGGCCAGTCAGAGTAGAAATAGGAGGATATTGCAGATGAATATGTGGCTTGAAAAATGGTGCAAGGGGGAGGGATTCAAATTTCTAGGGCATTGGAACCGGTTCTGGGGAGATGGGACCAGTACAAACAGGACGGTCTGCACCTGGGCTGGAATGGAACCAATGTCCTTGGGGGAGTTTGTTAGTGCTGTCGGGGAGGATTTAAACTAATGTGGCAGGGGGATGGGAGCATGAGCAGTGAGACAGAGGGGTTTAAAATGAGGGTAGAAGCAATAGGTAGCAAGGTGAAAAGTAAAAGTGGCAGGCAGACAAATCCAGGGCAAAAATCAAAAAGGGCCACTTTTCAACATAATTGTATATGGGGTTAGAGTGTAAAAACAAGCCTGAAGGCTTTGTGTCTCAATGCAAGAAGCATTCGTAATAAGGTGGATGAGTTGAATGTGCAGATAGTTATTAATGAATATGATATAGTTGGGATCACGGAGACATGGCTCCAGGGTGACTAAGGCTGGGAGCTGAACGTCCAGGGATATTCAATATTCAGGAGGGATAGAGAGAAAGGAAAAGGAGGTGGGGTGGTGTTGCTGGTTAGAGAGGAGATTAACGCAATAGAAAGGAAGGACATTAACTTGGAGGATGTGGAATCGATATGGGTAGAGCTGCGAAAAACTAAGGGGCAGAAAACGCTAGTGGAAATTGGCAGGGGTGCTGAGGAAGAGGATTTCTTGGAATGTATGCGGGATAGTTTTCTAAACCAACATGTAGAGGAACCAACGAGAGAGCAGGCTATTCTAGACTGGGTATTGAGTAATGAGGAATGGTTAGTTAACAGTCTTGTTGTGCGTGGCCCCTTGGGCAAGAGTGACCATAATATGGTTGAGTTCTTCATTAGGATGGAGAGTGACTTAATTAATTCAGAAACAAGGTTTCTGAATTTAAAGAAAGGTAACTTTGAGGGTATGAGACGTGAATTGGCCAAGATTCTTAAAGGGTTGACGGTGGATATGCAATGGAAGGCATTTAAAGACTGCATGGATGAACTACAAAAATCGTTCATCGCAGTTTGGCAAAATAATTAATAAGGGAAGGTAGTGCATCCATGGTTAACAAGGGAAATCAGGGATAGTATCAAAACAAAAGATGAAGCGTACAAATTAGCCAGAAAAAGCAGCCTACCAGAGCACTGGGAGAAATTCCAGCAGAGGAGGACAAAGGGATTAATTAGGAAAGGGAAAATAGATTATGAAAGAAAACTGGCAGGGAACATAAAAACTGACTGCAAAAGTTTTTTATAGATATGTGCAGAGAAAAAGATTAGTTAAAACAAATGTAGGTCCTTGCAGTCAGAAACAGACAAATTGATCATGGGGAACAAGGACATGGCAGACCAATTGAATAACTACTTTGGTTCTGTCTTCACAAAGGAAGACATAAATAATCAGCCGGAAATAGCAGGGGACCGGGGGTCAAATGAGATGGAACTGAGTGAAATCCAGGGTAGTTGGGAAGTGGGGTTAGGTAAATTGAATGGATTAAAGTCCGATAAATCCCCATGGCCAGATAGGCTGCATCCCAGAGTACTTAAGGAAGTAGCCCCAGAAATAGTGGATGCATTAGGGATAATTTTTCAAAACTCTTTAGATTGTGGAATAGTTATTGAGGATTGGAGGGTAGCTAATGTAACCCCACTTTTTAAAAAGGGAGGGAGAGAGAAAATGGGGAATTACAGACCAGTTCGTCTAACATCGGTAGTGGGGAAACTGCTAGAGTAAGTTATTAAAGATGGAATAGCAGCACATTTGGAAAATGGTGAAATCATTGGACAAAGTCAGCATGGATTTACGAAAGGTAAATCATGTCTGATGAATCTTATAGAATTTTTTGAGGATGTAACTAGTAGAGTGGATAAGGGAGAACCAGTGGATGTGTTATATCTGGACTTTCAGACGGCTTTCGACAAGGTCCCACATAAGAGATTAGTATGCAAACTTAAAGCACACGGTATTGGGGGTTCAGTATTGATGTGGATAGAGAACTGGCTGGCAGAAAGGAAGCAAAGAGTAGAAGTAAACGAGTCCTTTTCACAATGGCAGGCAGTGACTAGTGGGGTACCGCAAGGCTCAGTGCTGGGACCCCAGCTATTTACAATATATATTAATGATTTGGACAAGGGAATTGAATGCAACATCTCCAAGTTTGCGGATGACACAAAGCTGGGGGGCAGTGTTAGCTGTGAGGATGATGCTAGGAGGCTGCAAGGTGACCTGGATAGGCTGGGTGAGTGGGCAAATGCATGGCAGATGCAGTATAATGTGGATAAATGCGAGGTTATCCACTTTGGTTGAAAAAACAGGAAAGTAGACTATTAGGCGGCCGATTAGGAAAAGGGGAGATGCATCGAGACCTGGGTGTCATGGTACACCAGTCATTAAAAGTAGGCGTGCAGGTGCAGCAGGCAGTGAAGAAGGCGAATGGTATCTTCGCATTCATAGCAAAAGGATTTGAGTATAGGAGCAGGGAGGTTCTACTGCAGTTGTACAGGGTACAACATTTTAACTTCGGCATTCACTTCCTTTCTCACACCAGTCACTATTGGCCCTGACCTTACTCTCTTATCCCTTCTCGAACTTTCTTTCCCATTAATTCGGGAGTCTTTCGTAACTTTTCCTGTACTCACTTCCCCTTTATGTTCTACTGCAGTTGTACAGGGTCTTGGTGAAACCACACCTGGAGTATTATGTACAGTTTTGGTCTCCTAATCTGAGGAAAGACATTCTTGCCATAGAGGGAGTACAGAGAAGGTTCACCAGACTGATTCCTGGGATGTCAGGACTTTCATATGAAGAAAGACTGGACAAGGGGTCACAGTTTAAGGATAAGGGGGCAGTCTTTTCGGACAGAGATGAGAAAAACATTTTTCACACAGAGAGTGGTGAATCTCTGGAATTCTCTGCCACAGAAGGTAGTTGAGGCCAGTTCATTGGCTATATTTAAGAGGGAGTTAGATGTGGCCCTTGTGGCTAAAGGGATCAGGGGGTATGGAGAGAAGGCAGGTACGGGATACTGAGTTGGATGATCAGCCATGATCATATTGAATGGTGGTGCAGGCCTGAAGGGCAGAATGGCCTACTCCTGCATCTATTTTCTATGTTTTTATGTTTCTATGCTGTCTTTAGTGGCCTTGTGTCCTGCTTGAAATGGTATGAAACTGCACGAGTTTGGACCAGCATCACACGGCCCTTCAAGCCCTCCCGTGTGATGCTGGGACCCAACATATATATATCTATATTACTAAATCTCTGATCTTGACCGCTTTTGGCCCACTGTGCTGTGATTTCCGACAGAACGCCGCCGCCTACAGCCGTCATTTTTGGCCACCTCGCTCAGAGCCCCCCTCCGCCTTACGGGTGCGGAGGATTTTTCCCATCGATGACAAATCAGAGAGATATTAATGTTATAAAAAAGATTCACCATTCTCTCTGTTGCCCCTGCTGGAGAGAGGGGGGAGGAACTATAAAACCAGGAAGTGGTGTGCATCACTCAGTCTCTGCAATATGGATGAAGCCCAGCGTCACATCTCTCTGAGCTCTGAATAACACTGAACAAATGTCTACACAACTGTGAGTACCCTTAATGTGGTTTGAAAATGAAAATATGGTTTGTTTGAAGTAAAACGGCACTGCCTGCAAATGGTTGTTTGGGTGCTTTGGCTTGAAGTTGAAAGGCACTACTTACTGCAAATGATGGCTTGGGTGCTTTGACCTGAAATTGAAAGGCACTACGTACTGCAAATGGTGGCTTGGGTTCTTTGGCTTGAAGTTGAAAGGCACTACTTACTGCAAATGGTGGCTTGGGTTCTTTGGCTTGAAGTTGAAAGGCACTACTTACTGCAAATGATGGCTTGGGTGCTTTGACCTGAAGTTGAAAGGCACTACTTACTGCAAATGGTGGCTTGGGAGCTTTGGCTTACTGCAAATGGTGGCATGAAGTTGAAAGGCACTACTTACCGCAAATGGTGGCATGAAGTTGAAAGGCACTACTTACTGCAAATGGTGGTTTGGGTGCTTTGGCTTGAAGTTGAAAGGCACTACTTACTGCAAATGGCGGCTTGGGTGCTTTGGCTGGAAGTTAAAAGGCACTACTGCAAATGCACTTACTTCCTGTTTGCACTGTATATTGATTTTAGATAAAACGCTACTGCTTACGGCTGTGATTTTTGGCCATCTTACTTAGTCCCCCTCCGCTGAGCAGGCGCAGAGAATTCTTCCCATCAATTAAAAATAAAAGTGTTATTAGTGTTTAGAAAATGTTGAGAATCTCTCTCCTGTCAATCACGCCCTGAAAGCCACACCTTTTCCGGTGGGAGGGGGAGGGGTTATAAAACCCGGAAGTGTGGGTGTGGCTCAGTCTCTGCATGATGGGCGAGGGAGAGGTCATGACTCGGTCTGAGCTGTGAATCAGCTGAACACACTGAATGTCTACTGAACTGTGAGTTTGGTGTTTTGTGTGTGGTTTTATGGTGGTTTCACCCTGCATGAAATGGTATGAAGCTGCATTTGAATTTGGTGGCCTTGCACGCTGCTTGAAATGGAATTTCAAGGAATAGTCATGAGTCAACTGCCAGCCCACCAGCCGTGAGTGAGCTGCCAGCAGATCAGGCTTGAGGGACTGAGCTGCCACCCCAAGAGCCCATACCAGCGCTCCAGAAAGCCTCCCCCACTAGCCACCAATATTGGAATTGGTGGAGAGGTGGAATATTGCGTCGGGGGACCAGCCCTCCTGTGTGAAGATGGGACCCGACGGGTCCCACTTAGTCTAGTATATATATATATGTATAAACTGAACTTTTCTTTTCTCTTTAATTATATTGTTTACAAAGCTCCCCCGGCAGAAGGACGCTCCCCCCTCCCCCACCAGTCCCGCCTGAAGCCGTGCCCCACTGGTAATGTGGGCAGGAGCCTCTTGGTGTGAGCAGCTGCAACTGTGCAATGAGGTGAGTTGAGGAGCTTACAGTGTGCAGTTGGAACATTCCATCCACCATGCAGCAGCTGATTAGTGCTGCATCTTGAAAATAAATGTGGAAAGAAATTGATACTTAATTTTGGAAAAAGTACAACACACCAACTTCCCAAATTAGGAATATGATGGACATATAGCACGCCTTGGTCATTAATAAATATGACAATTCTTAGAGATACATCGTGCAATCATGTGATGCAGCGGTGCCGTAAGGATTGCCGATTTCAGTTCATGACGCGGATAGATCTACATCTCCGAATACAGATTTGAAAAATTCTCTTTTAAGGGGCCTTCTCTTCTATTGCTACTCTCCTCTTTCTCTCTTCCTTTTTTTATTTTTTATATACACACTAGCCACTTTTTTTCCCTTTCTATTGCTTTCTTTTTCTTGATCTGCTTACTTTTTTCTTATAACATAAAACTAGAGGTTGTACATGGAATGGATTACGGTATTACATAGTTGGCACCTAAAATTAGGCGCCACTGTACTGTTTTATGCTGTATTAACTTCTAATAAAATAAACAAAAAAAAAAATAATAAATAGAAAATAAATGTCAGGGGAGTCAGAACCTTCCCAAAACATTGGTCATTAAACTTTAGAGATACAGCGTGGAACAGGCCCTTCAGCCCACCGAGTCCGCGCCGACCAATGTTCACCCCATGCGCTAGCACCATCCTACACACTAGGGACAATTTAAAATTTACAGATGCCAATTAACCTACAAATCTGCACATCTTTGGAGCATGGGAGGAAACCGGAGCACCCGGAGAAAACCCACGTGATCACAGGGAGAGCATGCAAACTCCGTACAGAGAGCATCCATGGTCAGGATCAAATCCAGGTCTCTGGCCCTATAAGAGCCTCCAAAATGTTCAGTCTGCAAAGCACTAAGATGGGGAAAATGTGGACAGTCCATCATTCACCTCGGGCATTCGATGCCAACCTTGGACCCAATGCCATCTCTGCCAATCCCACAGTTGGCAGCTTGCAACCTGCAGCTTGAGGGAAAGACTATTTGTTTTTTAAGAGGATGTTTATGTATGTGGGTTGGATTTGGTTAAATCGCAGTGTTTGCATCTTAGTTGTTAGGTCCACATACTCTGTCAAGGAACAATATGACCCGTCACTATGGCCAACAGGGCAACAAGACACACGATAAATGGAATGAATCTCAGACGAGGCAACACACACTCATTTCCAGTTTATTTTTAGTAGAAAAATTTGAATATAAAACCACTGGTGAGCATGAAACTGACCACCAGTGTGAAAGCAGACAGTACAATGGAAGATGGTGGCACGTGTGTGAAAGGCACTTTGCATCCGTCTGTCCACAGGGCTACACAGACATCAGCACTGGCAACCACTGGCCGATCAGCTCAGCCAAAGGAACACTGTTCAGGACATTGAGGCACAGGGGCTATAGATGGGAGGAACAACTGCAGATGCTGGTTTACACCAAAGACAGACACCAAGTGCTGGAGTAACTCAGTGGGTCAGGCAGGATCTCTGGAAAGAAGGAATAGGTGACATTTCAGGTCGTCTAAATAAGAGTCTTGACCTGAAACGCCATTCCTTTTCTCCAGAGATGCTGCCCGACCTACAGACGGTAGAGATGGGACCAATGATCCATCTGCTGTGGGAACTCAGCGTGTCGAGCAGCCTCTGTGGAGGAGGGAGAAATTGTCAAACCCTGTGTCCGGGGGTTTCTACCCAAACCATCATCAATGTCTCTCCTCCGCAGATGCCGCTCGACATGTGGAGCCCCCGCAGCTGATTGACCGGTTGTTCTTTAGGGAGAGGGGTCAGTGTGGTGTGGGTATGCGGATTCCCCCCCCCCCCCCCCCCCCCCATAGTGGCACAGGGACAACAACAAACCCCTCACCATGTCCACATCATCGCCAACTGGTCCTCTGCACCAGGCTGTCAACATGGACTCACTCTAACTTCCTTCATGCTTCACATTTAAAACTTAGGGGGCAGAGGGGCAACGTGAACCGGCACGGCAACACCACGGCACGGCAACACCACGGCAACACCACGGCACGGCAACACCACGGCACGGCAACACCACGGCACGGCAACACCACGGCACGGCAACACCACGGCACGGCACGGCACGGCAACACCACGGCACGGCAACACCACGGCACTGCAACACCACGGCAACACCACGGCACGGCAACACCACGGCACGGCAACACCACGGCACGGCAACACCACGGCACGGCACGGCAACACCACGGCACGGCAACACCACGGCACGGCACGGCACGGCAACACCACGGCACGGCCACGGCAACACCACGGCACGGCAACACCACGGCACGGCACGGCACACCACGGCACGGCAACACCACGGCACGGCAACACCACGGCAACACCACCACGGCACGGCAACACCACGGCACGGCAGCACCACGGCAACACCACGGCACGGCACGGCACGGCAACACCACGGCACGGCAACACTCTCGACGAGACCAGAGGGCAGAGGGTAAGGGGGCAGAAAGATCCTGCAGCATGTGAGCAGACCCCTCACTGCACCAAGCACCTCCTCAAGCTGAAGTGTGCTGGGAGTGAAGGGAGAGGGGGTGAGGGAGACTTAGCGAGGTCTGCCGTGTACCATCCTCACACAGACTAGAAAAGGGTTTAACCCCAGTGCCACATTATGTACCTGACGGAATGGGAGCGCACACAGACAGGTCCCTGGTGGTCGGGATGGGTCTGGAACGTCACAGTGATACTAACAGACATGTAGTCCAGCAGATCATCCAGCAAATGACGCACGGACTTCCCTTCACAGAGTTTCAACAAGTGAGCTGAGGAAACTAAACTGCAGCTTGTGAGCAGCGCAGTCTGACCAAGCCCAGCCCAGGGGGGAGATGAGGGGAGGGTGGGTAATGAGTGGAGGAGGAGGGAGGGGGAGGAGGAGGAGGGCCACTGCAGAATTCCAGCTCACTGTACAAATCCCCTCATTCACAGACCCTCCCACCCCACCATCAGCATTTATTCAGAACACTAAATAACCAATCACCCCACACAATCTTCACAGACGGCATTGATTAGACGAGACTGTACATTATCTACAAGTTGGGCGAGTGTGGAGCAGATCCAGTGCCAGTGTGAGCTCCACACCACTACTCCGTGATGGGATGATGTTTGGGTACCCAGGCTGGAGTGAGTCCACATCTACAATCCAGTGTGTCCCTTGATCCACTCCCGGAACTTGGAGACCTTGGTGTAGACGCCGGGCTTGTTCTTCCTGGCACAGCCGTCCCCCCAGCTGACAATGCCGGCCAGGAACACCTTGCCATTTTCCTCCACGCTGGACATCGGGCCGCCAGAGTCCCCCTGAAACCACACAGCGAACGGTCAGTGCCAGGACCAGCGGACAGTAGCACGGGACAACACTGAACACGGCTGTCAGCACAAGCCCACACACCCTGCCCCTCTTCCCCTCCCTGCCACTCTGTGTCACTCCCCCCCCTCACTGCCACTCTGTGTCACTCCACCCTTCACTGCCACTCTGGGTCACTCCACCCTTCACTGCCACTCTGTGTCACTCCCCCCCTCACTGCCGCTCTGTGTCACTCCACCCCTCACTGCCGCTCTGTGTCACTCCACCCTTCACTGCCACTCTGGGTCACTCCCCCCTTACCTGACACTCTGTGTCACTCCACCCTTTACTGCCACTCTGGGTCACTCTCTACGATTGGAGACGGAGATGTCACCATTACAGTTAAACAAAGTGGACTATGGAGCCATGAGGGAGGAGCTGGCCAAAGATACCCTAGCAGGGATGACAGTGGAACAGCAATGGCAGGTATTTCTGGGAATAATACAGAAGGTACAGGATCAGTTCATGGGGAACAAGGAAATGGCAGGTGAGTTGAACAGGTTCTTTGGATCCGTCTTCACAACTTGCAGACGACACAAAGCTGGGTGACACAAACAATCTTCCTGATGTACTAGTGGCCAGAGGATCTGGGGTGTCGGAGGAACTGAAGGAAATCCACATTAGGCAGGAAATGGTGTTGGGTAGACTGATGGGACTGAAAGCTGATAAATCTCTCATGGTCTGCATCCCAGGGTACTTATGGAAGTGGCTCTAGAAATGGTGGACGCATTGATGATCATTTTCCAATGTTCTATAGACTCAGGGTCAGCTCCTATGGATTGGAGGGCAGCTAATGTTATCCCACTTTTTAAGAAAGGCGGGAGAAAGAAAACAGGGAATTATAGACCAGTTAGCCTGACATCAGTGGTGGGGAAGATGCTGGAGATAATCATAAAAGGTGAAATAGCAGCACATTTGGATAGCAGTAACAAGGTCGGTCAGAGTCAACATGGATTTACGAAGGGGAAATCATGCTTGACTAATTTTTTGAGGATTTAACTAGGAAAATGGACAAGGGAGAGCCAGTGGGTGTAGTGTACCTGGATTTTCAGAAAGCATTTGATAAGGTCCCACATAGGAGATTAGTGGGCAAAATTAGAGCACATGGTATTGGGGGTAGAGTGCTGTCATGGATAGAAAATTGGTTGGCAGACAGGAAACAAAGAGCAGGGATTAACGGGTCCCTTTCAGAATGGCAGGCAATGACTGGTGGGGTACCGCAAGGCTCGGTGCTGGGACCACAGCTAATTACAATATATATTAATAATTTAGATTTAATTGAACCCCTTGCTGAAAAAATAAGAACACATCCGGATATTTATGGTTATAATACAAAATACTCAAAGAATAAAATATCCCTATATGCCGATGATGTACTACTGTACATCACAAAACCACAAATTAGTATACCAAACATATTAAATTTAATTGAGGACTTTGGATCCTTTTCGGGATATAGAATAAATTGGAACAAAAGTGAAATTATGTCGATAAAACCAAAAGACTCAACACATCTTCGGAAATTTCCCTTTAAAATAGCTACAGAAAAATTCAAATATTTGGGAATTGAAATTACTAGAAATTACCAGGATATGTTTAAAGCCAATTATAATCCCTTACTCAAGAAATTGAATAATCTGATTAAATTCTGGAAAACACTTCCGATGTCCTTAATAGGCAGAATAAATGCTATTAAAATGGTTTTCTTACCACAAATTCTATACCTATTTCAATCAATACCTATATATCTCCCAAAAAAGTTTTTCAAAAAATTGGACTCAGACATTACAAATTTTATATGGGATTATAAATCCCATAGAATACAAATAGCACACCTTAATAAACGAAAAGGGCTGGGGGGTCTAGCGCTCCCTAATTTTATGTATTATAATTGGGCAGTAAATATTAAAAATATGATTCACCTGCTGGACAATTCTGCACAGCAGGCGGACTGGATGGTAATGGAAAAAGGGGACTGCTCCCCGAGTAATATAGGAGCGACCATCCTCTCACCAATAAATTTGAATAATAAAAATTATAATAAAAATCCAATTATACATAACACAATAAGAACATGGAAACAAATAAAACAGAATTTAAAATTAAGAAACCTATCTCTTTTAATACCAATAGTCAATAATCCATCGTTTAAACCCATCAATCATAGACAAATCATTTATACAATGGGAAAGAATGGGAATTAAAACGCTCGAAGATCTGTATGAATTGGGGAATTTACTATCTTTTCAACAACTACAACTGAAATATAATTTGAAAAATAACCAATATTTTAAATATCTTCAAATTTGTGATTATCTGAAAAAACACACAAAAGACTATCATAATATGCCTTCCGACTTATTGGATGAAGCAATCAAGACCAAGGCGGAATCAGCTAATTTAATATCGTACCTATATAATATCATTTTAAACATAGAAATACCCACAACAGATGGAATTAGAAAAGATTGGGAACAAGAATTAGCTATAAAAATCTCAAAAGAGACCTGGGATAATCATTTACTACAGGTGCATAAATGTTCGATCAACGTACGACATACGCTCATCCAATTTAAAACATTACATAGATTATATTATTCAAAAACTAAATTAAATAAAATCTTCCCTAATGTTTCACCAATCTGTGATAAATGCCTGTGTCAAGAAGCTACCATAGCGCACTCTTTTGTTTTTTGTACAAAAATCCAAAAATTCTGGTATGAAATATTTGATATTTTTTCAAAATTGATCAAAATAAAACTGGTACCAAAACCAGAATGGATTATCTTCGGAATATCGGAAGGTAACCCTGAATTAAACGTGTTTCAGAAGAATTTATTTAATTACGGGCTAATAATGGGAAAAAAGCTTATACTTAAATTCTGGAAAAATGCGCCGACACCAACAATAAAAATGTGGATATCAAATATGTTTGAAACATTACATCTGGAAGAGATGAGATTCCTCCTAGCAGGTAAAGCAGACCAATTCCAAAAGACGTGGTCTATGTTTCTGGACCTATTACAAGTATGAGGTGCAATAGTAATTTAAAAAAAAACAAATATATAAATAAGTGGTATCAGGACCTGGTAATGGGAGGTAAAACAACAAAAACAGACTTGGTTGGTAGTCCCCTTTCTGCGGAGTTTAATGTTATAATAGAGCGATTGTTTCTATTTTCTCTTTCTTTCTTTTCTAGGGTCTATTTTCTCACTTTACTTCCTTCTCTAACTTCTTTCCTAAGGGGCTTTCTTTTCCCAACACTCTTGCACTGCACGACTCTCTTGCACTTTCTTTACTTTCCTTACTTCTACCTTTTTCTTAAAGCTCAAAAAAAATGAAGCGGTACAAAAAATGTATTAAGATATATGTGTTGTGTAGGATTGTAATTTACCGTACTTCTAATAAAAAATTAAAAAAAATAAAAATAAATTTAAAAAAAAATAATTTAGATGAAGGGATTACAAGTAACTTAGGCAATTTGCAGATGACACAAAGCTGGGTGGCAGTGTGAACAGTGAGGAGGATGCTATGAGAATGCAGGGTGACTTGGACAGGTTGGGGGAGTGGGCAGATGCATGGCTGATGCAGTTTAATGTGGATAAATGTGAGGTTATCCACTTTGGTAGCAAAAACAGGAAGGAGGATTATTATCTGAATGGTGTCAAGTTGGGAAAAGGAGACGTACAATGGGATCTGGGGGTCCTTGTTCATCAGTCAATGAAAGTAAGCATGCAGGTACAGCAGGCAGTGAAGAAAGCGAATGGCATGTTAGCCTTCATAACAAGAGTTGATTATAGGAGCAAAGAGGTCCTTCCGTAGTTGTACAGGGCCTTAGTGAGACCGCACCTGGAGTATTGTGTGCAGTTTTGGTCTCCAAATTTGCGGAAGGACATTCCTGCTATTGAGGGAGTGCAGCGTAGGATCACAAGGTTAATTCCTGGGATGGCGGGACAGTCATATGCTGCGAGAATGGAGCGGCTGGGCTTGTATACACTGGAGTTTAGAAGGATGAGAGGATATCTTAATGAAATATAAGATTATTAAGGGTTTGGACATGCTAGAGGCAGGAAACATGTTCGCAATGTTGGGGGAGTCCAGAACCAGGGGCCACAGTTTAGGAATAAGGGATAAGTCATTTAGTACGGAGACAAGGAAACACTTTTTCACACAGAGAGTTGTGAGTCTATGGAATTCTCTGCCTCAAAGGGTGGTGGAAGCTGGTTCTCTGGATACTTTAAATAGACAGCTGGATAGGGCTCTTGAAGATAGCGGATTCCGGGGATATGGGGAGAAGGCAGGAATGGGCTACTGATTGTGGATGATCAGCCATGATCACATTGAACGGCGGTGCTGGCTCGAAGGGCCGAATGGCCTACTCCTGCATTTAGTGTCTATTGTCTATTGTCCCCCTCCCTGCTACTCCATGCTCTATTCCCCCACCCTCAGGGTGGCTCCACTGCCACTCCCTGAGTCTCCTCTTCCATGGTTCTTGGCCAAACCAAGGGTGAAACGTCCGAGTCTACATTTGCCTGTAACCCCACTTGTTGCATCAAACAATTCCCCAGAGGCAACAGCTGGCAGAAGAAGCTAAGCATCAAACCCCAAAGCTGCAGATACCTGACCTTGTCACACCTCCCCACAGTTCCAGTCACCCCATTCCTCATGAACCTCAACCATACTGTTAACCCCTCCCCACCCTCCCCTCCTCCGCTGCCCAGCCTGCCATGAACAACTCCACCCACTGCAGTAACGAGCTAGATTCCATGCTGAATCACTGCGCCCTGTCCCTCCCTCAATGCACTAGCTTATTCATCAACAGCAGAGAAACTCCGGTTGTCTAGAGAGCACACACAGGCCATGTCAGTGGTTGGTGAACTACTGGAAGAGATTCTCATGAACAGGATGCATCTATACTTGTAAAGGCAGATATTGATTAGGAAGACACTGTCCGACAAATGTAATTAGCTCCTTGATGAGGTAATCAATGTATTGGTGAGGCCGATGCAGTTGTGTGGTTTATGTGGACTTGGTCCAAAAGGAGCCCATGGAATTCATGGCAAATTAAATCCCAAATGGACTTTCTTTGTGATTGAATGCTGATGGCCATACGCAGACAAGAGGCTGGAACCCTGTGTGTGTTGCATACCTCCGACTTAAGCACCCTGTAGGGGATGGAGACGAATCCCGCACAACACAGCACTCATAGAAACATAGAAACTAGGTGCAGGAGTAGGCCATTCGGCCCTTCGAGCCTGCAACGCCATTCAATATGATCATAGCTGATCATCCAACTCAGTATCCTGTACCTGCCTTCTCTCCATACCCCCTGATCCCTTTAGCCACAAGGGCCACATGTAACTCCCTCTTAAATATAGCCAATGAACTGGCTTCAACTACCTTCTGTGGCAGAGAATTCCAGAGATTCAACACTCTCTGTGAAAATTGTTTTTCTCATCTCGGTCCTAAAAGATTTCCCCCTTATCCTTAAACTGTGACCCCTTGTTCTGGACTTCCCCAACATCGGGAACAATCTTCCTGCATTCTAGCCTGTCCAACCCCTTAAGAATTTTGTAAGTTTCTATAAGATCCCTCCTCAATCTTCTAAATTCTGGTAAGGACAAGCCGAGTCTATCCAGTCTTTCTTCATATGAAAGTCCTGCCATCCCAGGAATCAGTCTGGTGAACCTTCTCTGTACTCCCTCTATGGCAATAATGTCTTTCCTCAGATTAGGAGACCAAAACTGTACGCAATACTCCAGGTGTGGTCTCACCAAGAGCACACCTGCACAACTGCAGTAGAACATCCCTGCTCTTATACTCAAATCCTTTTGCTATGAATGCTAACATACCATTTGCTTTCTTCACTGCCTGCTGCACCTGCATTCCTACTTTCAATGACTGGTGTACCATGACACCCAGCTCTCGTTGCATCTCCCCTTTTCCTAATCGGCCACCATTCAGATAATAGTCTACTTTCCTGTTTTTGCCACCAAAGTGGATAACCTCACATTTATCCACATTATACTGCATCTGCCGTGCATTTGCCCACTCACCCAGCCTATCCAAGTCACCTTGCAGCCTCCTAACATCCTCCTCACAGCTAACACTGCCCCCCAGCTTCGTGTCATCTGCAAACTGGGAGATGTTGCATTCAATTCCCTCGTCCAAATCATTAATATATATTGTAAATAGGTGGGGTCCCAGCGCTGAGCCTTGTGGTACCCCACTAGTCATTGCCTGCCATTGTGAAAAGGACCCGTTTACTCCTACTCTTTGCTTCCTGTCTGCCAGCCAGTTCTCTATCCACATCAATACTGAACCCCCAATACCGTGTGCTTTAAGTTTGTATACTAATCTCTTATGTGGGACCTTGTCGAAAGCCTTCTGAAAGTCCAGACATAACACATCCACTGGTTCTCCACTATCCACTCTACTAGTTACATCCTCGAAAAATTCTATAAGATTCGTCAGACACGATTTACCTTTCATAAATCCAGCGTTTTCTGTCCCTTAGTGTTTCGCAGCTCTACCCATATCGATTCCACATCCTCCAAGCTAATGTCCTTCCTTTCTATTGCGTTAATCTCCTCTCTAACCAGCAACGCTACCCCACCTCCTTTTCCTTTCTGTCTATCCCTCCTGAATATTAAATATCCCTGGATGTTCAGCTCCCAGCCTTGGTCACCCTGGAGCCATGTCTCCGTGATCCCAACTATAGCATAATCATTAATAACTATCTGCACATTCACCATCCACCTTATTACGAATGCTCCTTGCATTGAGACATAAAGCCTTCAGGCTTGTTTTTACAACACTCTTACCCCTTATACAATTATGTTGAAAAGTGGCCCTTTTTGATTTTTGCCCTGGATTTGTCTGCCTGCCACTTTTACTTTTCACCTTGCTTCTACCCTCATTTTACACCCCTCTGTCTCTCCGCTCACACATTTAAGAAACCCTTTCCCTTTAACTCCATCCTCGACTATCCCATTTGACACCCCACCCCCCTTATTCAGTTTAAAACCACCCGTGTAACAGTGGCAAACCTGCCTGCCAGAATGCTGGTCCCACACCTGTTAAGATGCAATCCGTCCCTTCTGTACAGTTCCCCTTTACTCCAAAACAGATCCCAGTGATCTAAGAATCTAAATCCCTGCCCCGTGCACCAGTTTCTCAGCCACATTCAGGTCCCGTATCTCCCTGTTCCTGCTCTCGCCAGCACTCTCATCCCATCCGCAGTTAATTCACAAAGGCATTATAGGCAATAGACCAAAAACTGGTGAATGGGGCTCAATAGTTGGCACAGGCCTGAGGGGCCGAAGAGCCTGTTTCTGTCTTGTATGACTTCACCAGGAAGTCAGCAAGAATTCCAGCTACAAATACCGCATGCTTGATTCCAGGTTTAAAGTGTTGTGCTTTATTAAGTTTAACTGAATGAGAGGAAGGCAGTAACTGACCAAAATAGAGAGAGTACAGAGGAGATTTACTAGAATGTTGCCTGGGTTTCAATAACTAAGTTACAAAGATAGGTTGAATAAGTTAGGTCTTTATTCTCTGGAGCGCAGAAGGTTAAGGGGGGACGATAGAGGTCTTTAAAATGATGAGAGGGGTAGACAGAGTTGATGTGGACAAGCTTTTCCCTTTGAGAATAGGGAAGATTCAAACAAGAGGACATGACTTCAGAATTAAGGGACAGAAGTTTAGGGGTAATACGAGGGGGAATTTCTTTACTCAGAGAGTGGTAGCGGTGTGGAATGAGCTTCCAGTGGAAATGGTGGAGGCAGGTTCATTGGTATCATTTAAAAATAAATTGGATAGGCATATGGATGAGAAGGGAATGGAGGGTTATGGTATGAGTGCAGGCAGGTGGGACTAAAGGAAAAAAAGTTGTTCGGCACGGACTTGTAGGGCCGAGATGGCCTGTTTCCGTGCTGTAATTGTTATATGGTTATATGGTTAAAATCAAAGTGCAGGAAATGACCCCGTTTATAGGGACAGGGAGTGCGGACAGTCAGTCACTGAAGGTAGATGGGCAGTCTCTACTCGCTACAGAGCCACAGTAGGCCCACATACAACCCGCTGTGCAACTGAGGCAGATCGCAGGCAGTCAGCTAGTCTACAGGGGGCATGTGAGGGGTCTGGGACAGTGGAAGGGGCAGCAGGGGGCAGGTGAGTGGGACATGCATGGGCAAGGGGTGTGAGGAGGTGGGTGAGGACTCGGTGAGACACTCAGGCGGGGTTGTCTGACTCAATTTCTCCTCATCTGCCCCCTGGATGATGTCCCCGTTCTTTAGTAAGCATTTGTAGAAAAGACCTGCAGATTCTGGTCTAAATCAAAGATAGACACAAAATGCTGGAGAAACTCAGCAGGACAGGCAGCATCTCTGGAGAGAAGGAATGGGTGATGTTTTGGGTCGAGTCACTACTTCAGTCTGAATAAGAGTGTCGACCCGAAACGTCACCCATTCCTTCTCTCCAGAGATGCTGCCTTTCCCACTGAGTTTCTCCAGCATTTTGTGTCCATCTTTAGTAAGCATGGTTCCCCCCTGCTCCCCCCACCCACGTCTCCTCTGTGTCCCGTAGTTCTGCTCCCGCTCTCCCTGCCCCCATTCATACCTTGCAGCAAATGGGGGACTGAGTGGCCAAAGGTGCCAGGTAACCAGCAGGCCCCTGGGGTTCCATTGGCCAGGTGAGGAGTTGTGTGCCTCGGCCTATCTAGTTCATTGATGCCCCACTTCCACCAGGACCACCCACACCACAGCGAGGGTGGGGGACACAGGGGATTGAGCAGGAGAGTGCTGGTGGAGTGAGTGTACCTTGTGTGAGGAGCTGGGGGCAGGGCCTTACCTGGCACTCCCTCCTTCACAGTAAGGGTGCGTGCGGGCCACAGTACATATGGGGGGATTTGGCCAGGGGTGGGCAGATGGAGCGAGCGAGTGGGTCCCCAGTCCCTGCCGTACGTACCTGGCAGGCATCAATACCACCACTCAGGTAGCCGGCACACAGCATGCGGGTGGTGACAGTGCCACTCAGCAGATCGTTGCAGTTCCTCCTGCGGATGATGCGGACTTCAGCTTTCTGCAAGACTGTGGCCAACCCACCTGCAGCGAGAGAGAGAGAGAGAGAGATACAGCTGTGGCATCAACACTCCCCTTCCACACCCCTACTGACCGCCACTGCACCACACACGGGGCATCTGCCACAGCCGTGCCCACAGGCAGCGGGGCACCCACCCCCCCCTGCACCCACCCCCCCCTGCACCCACCCCCTGCCCCCATCCCCCCCTGCACCCCCCCCCTCCCCCACTCCCCCCTGCTCCCCCTTCCCCCCCCCCCCTCCCCCCCTGCCCCCCCCCCCCTCCCCTCCCCCCCCCCCCCCCCCACCCCACCCCCCCCCTGCACCTACCCCCCCCTGCACCCCCCCCCCCCCCCTGCACCCACCCCCCCCCTGCACCCACCCCCCCCTGCACCCACCCCCCCCCATGCACCCACCCCCCCTGCACCCACCCCCCCCCTGCACCCACCCCCCCCTGCACCCCCCCCCCCTGCACCCACCCCCCCCTGCACCCACCCCCCCCCACCCCATCCCCCCCTGCCCCCCCCCCCTGCACCCACCCCCCCCTGCCCCCCCCCCCTGCACCCCCCCCCCCCTGCACCCATCCCCCCCTGCACCCACCCCCCCCCCTGCACCCACCCCCCCTGCACCCATCCCCCCCCCCCACCCCCCCCCCTCACCCACCCCCCCCCACACCCCACCCCCCCTGCACCCCCCCCCCTGCACCCACCCCCCCGTGCACCCATCCCCCCCCTGCACCCACCCCCCCCTGCACCCACCCCCCCCCCCTGCCCCTTCCCCCCCCCCCTGCACCCACCCCCCATCCCCCTGCACCCACCCCTGCACCCACCCCCTGCACCCACCCCCCCCACCCATCCACCCACCCCCCCCCCTGCACCCATCCCCCCCTGCACCCCCCCCCCCCTTTCCCCCTCCCCTTCCCCCACTCCCCCCTGCACCCATCCCCCCCCCCCTCCTGCACCCCCCCCCCCTGCACCCATCCCCCCCTGCACCCACCCCACTCCCCTGCACCCACTCCCCTTCCCCCCCCCCCCCCCTGCACCCATCCCCTCCTGCACCCATCCCCTCCTGCACCCATCCCCCTGCACCCATCCCCCCCTGCACCCACCCCCCCTGCCCCCCCCCTCCCCTGCACCCACCCCCCCCCTCCCTGCACCCACCCCCCCCTGCACCCCCTGCACCCCCCTGCACCCACTCCCCCCACCCACCCCCCTGCACCCACCCACCCCCTGCACCCACTTCCCCCTGCACCCAGAGAAGGTGGGCAGCTTCAGAAGGATGGAAATCAGGACCACCCAGATTTCAATATTTCTGAAGAATAAAACACACAAACGGCTAGAGGACCTTAGTGGTTCAGGTAGCATCTGTGGAAGTAAATGGACAGAGAGAGAGGTGAACAGGGAACGAGGAGGGGTGGGAAGTGAACGGGAGGGGTCGTGACGGGTGGGAAGTGAACGGGAGGGGCAGAGAGGTGTCGAGAGGAGGCGAGGTGTTAAGAGGAAGATGTATCACAGTCCATCACACAGACCAGATCCGCATCATCACATTGCCTTGGGAACGTATCCGATAGAATCCAGCATCTTTAAAATGATGAGAGGGATAGACAGAGTTGACGTGGATAAGCTTTTCCCATTGAGAGTAGGGAAGATTCAAACAAGAGGACATGATTTGAGAATTAAGGGACAGAAGTTTAGGGGAAACATGAGGGGAAACTTCTTTACTCAGATAGTGGTGGCGGTGTGGAATGAGCTTCCAGTGGAAGTGGTGAAGGCAGGTTCGATTTTATCATTTAAATATAAATTGGATAGGTATATGGATGGGAAAGGAATGGAGGGTTATGGTCTGAGCGCAGGTAGATGGGACTAGGGGAGAATAAGTGTTCGGCATGGACTAGAAGGGCCGAGATGGCCTGTTTTCCGTGCTGTCATTGTTATATGGTTATATATCCCCCATCCCCCATGTTTGAATGCTGCACTGACTGGCTGACATTTTAAATTTCGTTGTACATGGTCCATGTTACAATGACAATAAAGAAACTATTCTATACTATTCTATTCTACCTCCTTCCCCATCTGCCAGGGGGCAGACAATACAAAATTCTGCAAGCTGCAGCACTTCCCCTGACGTCCACACTTGAATGGCCCTCTCATTTGCTTGCCATGAGTCCTACTCCATCAGACTGAAGAAGAGTCTGGACCCAAAACCCTGGCGGCACAGATGCAGCCTGACCCACTGAGTTCCTCCAGCATTTTGTGTTTTGCTCCAGATTGCCAGCAACTGCAGTATTTAGTATCTGGGTTTTGTAGGTGTGGTCTGTGCGGACTGAGCTAGACATACAGTGTTACAAGCCTGGTCTCCATACGGTATCCAAGGTCTAGCTCGCTGTGGGCCAGCTGATCCAATGAGGGCTTGTTTTATGGCAGGAAAATCAGTAAAAACAAGACTATTCAATTCAATATTCAATATTTATTCCATGTCATTTGAACCTCAGTGAAGCTCAAACAAAACTCCGTTTCTACAGCCATACAAACAAAGACAATTCCTACAAGTAACAAACAATTCAATTCACACAAACATCCATCACAGTGAATCTCCTCTTCACTGTGATGGAAGGTAAAGTCTTTTCTCTCCCCTGCACCATTTTTCTCCCGATGTTGAAGCCCCAGGCGGGCGATGGTAAGTCCCACGGCCATTAAGGCTGCGCCGGGCGATGTACGACCCCGCTCCAGGTCTAAATATCACAAAGTTGGAGCCCCGGTGGGCGTTGGAATGTCCCGCGGCCATTAAAGCCGCGCCGGGCGTTGTACGGCCCCGCTCCAGGCCGTTCCAACCCCGCGACCCGCGGGCTGGAAAAGTTGCGTTGCGGGAGCTCCGAAAAGCGGTCTCCCACCCGGTCCCGCGAGCTCCCGATATCACAGTCCACAGGCCTGCAGCTGGAGCCTCCGAGCTCCGAGTCGGGCTGCAGCAACGAGCCACCACCGCTCCCCAAGCTCCGAGGCCGACCAGCCCCACGATGGTAACTCCGCAGCTCCGCGACTGGAACCCCCAGGTCGTTCCGGTTGGAGGCCGCTACAAAGTGCTAGGCCCCAACGACAACGGACACCCGACAGAGAAAAGGTCGGGTCTCCCGTGCAGGGAAGAGATTTTAAAACGTTTCCCCCTCCCCCCCCTGCCCCCCACATATACACAGTTAAAAATCTGTCTAGAAATCTGAACTAATAACAGAAACTGCTGGTGCCACTCAACTGGTCAGGCAGCATCTGTGGAAAGAGAGTTATGGGCCTGTCTCACTAAGGCGACTTTTTAGGCGACTGCAGTCGCCACACGATCACCACATGTTGCCAGGGTGGTTGCCAGGGAGTCGCCTTCATGGGCGTGAGCAGTTCCCGCATTTTGGAAACTAGTCGCTGCCTCATTATGGTCGTCGTGAATTTTTCAACTTGTTGAAAAGTTAGCGGGGACTAGAATGAAGCCGCCATGGAGAGTAGCGAGAATTCTCGAGCTGTAGGTGGGTCGCCAGGAGGTCGAAGGTTGTAGCCGGTGCTGACGGGTGAATTTCATTGGCTCATTGGATAAAAAAACGTAAGCAGTAGTTTTCAGAACCAAGGATAACTAACCAGTAATCTTCTAGTTTAAGTTGCATTTATTACACCTATTTATATATGTACCTACTGGTGCAGTGAAACTTGAGTTACCATGCAGCACACAAATAAGATAAACACAACACTATAGTATTTAACATAAAACATCCCCACAGCAGAATCAATGGTGACGCGATGTTTCAGGCCCCCTTGCCGGGATGATGGAACTCCGGAGGAGTCAGAATGGAAGAATACTCTCAGCGGCTTGGATTTTCCGAATCGGCCGCTTCCTACCAGAGACCGTGGCTTCCGAAGTCCACAGACCGAGCTGGGCGGAGCGCCAACGCTGGCGATCCTCGGCGAAAGATCCCAGGCCTCCGCGATGTTAAAGTCAGCGCCGCAGAAGCTCCGCAGACCACAGCTCCACGGTGTTAATGTCAGCAGGCCCTCTGGAGCTCCAAAACTGCGATCCCGGTAAGGTATTGCCCACTCCGCAATGGAATTCACCATACATTGTGCTTTCACCGTCTTCAATACAGCTTCCTGTTCATCACATTGGCTTTGCACCGTGTGAATTTCACTCAGACAGCGCTCCCCACGCTTGCCCTGCCCCCTGCATGCATAACGAGCTGGTGAAGGAAGCAATGTGTGTGTGTGTGTGTGTGTGTGCGCGCGTGTGTGTGGGTGTGTGTGCGTGTGTGTTTGTGCGTGTTACACTCTGACAGCTGCCGTTCCAGTTGCTCGGTTTTTCAGGCGACTGCAGGCAATTTGACAGTCACTGGCAGTTGCCTGAAAAATAGGCCCATTAGCGTTTCAATGACGGGCCCTTCATCTGAGCATAGGATTTTTTCCAGTCTGGATCAACACCAAGAACAACAAACAGCTCACAGATCCACACAATACAAAACAAGACAGAGTGCTGGAGTAACTCAGCGGCACCGGCAGCATCTGTGGAGAGCATGGATTGGTGACATTTCAGGTTAGGACCCTTCTTCAGACTCACTCACTGACCCGTTTAGTTTAGTTTATAGATACAGTCGAGTCTGCGCTGACCAGCGATCCTTGCACACTAACACTATCCTACACACCAGGGACACTTGACAATTTTTACGGAAGCCAAATGAATCTACGAATCTTTGGAATGTGGGAGGAAACCGGAGCACCTGGGGAAAACCCAACCAGAAACTCCGTAAAGAGAGCACCCGTGGTCGGGATCAAACCCGGGCGCTATAAGGCAGCAACGCAAATGCTGCGCCACCGTGCCACCCATCTGCTGGGTTCCTCCAGCACTTTGTCGTTTCTTGTGAAGCAGCAGCTGCTTTTCCTTATGTAGAAACATTGAAAATAGGCCATTTGGCCCTTCGAGACATTCAATATGATCATGGCTGATCATCCGAAAGCAGTACCCCATTCCTGCTTTCCCCCCATATCCCTTGATTCCGTTAGCCCAAACAGCTATATCCAACTCTCACATGCTACAAGCAGCCCCACTCACCATCCTCGTGCACCATGCCCCAGCCGGTGATCCAGGTGTTTTTGCCGATGGGGAAGTCGTGAGCTGCCTCGGGCAGGCAGATGGGCTGCACTACACTGGTGAAGGACAGGGGCCGATCCAGCTCCAGCAGTGCTATGTCATTGTCAAACATCTGTGGGTTGTAGTTCTCGTGACGGATGATCCGCTTCAAACGCCTCTTCTGCGCACCATCCAGCTTGTGTTGGTCGTGCAAGCCCATGTAGGCTGTCCACGTGGTGTGGTCGGAGAATCTGCAACACACACATGGATCAGTGCCAGCCGGAGCCGGCAGTGACCGCACGGGAATGGGGATCGTGATGGAGCAGGCAGGGAGGGGGTGGGGGTGGGGGTGGGCAGGGAGGGGTGGGCAAGGAGGGGGTGGGGCTGGGTGGGCAAGGAGCGGTGGGCAAGGAGGGGGTGGGGCTGGGTGGGCAAGGAGGGGTGGGGCTGGGTGGGCAAGGAGCGGTGGGCAAGGAGGGGGTGGGCGGGTTGGGGATGGCAGGGAGGAGCGATAGGTAGGGGGGGCCAGTGGCAACGATGGGGGGGGGAGGGGCAGTGAAAAGTTGGGGATGGGTGAGCGAGCACTGGAGGAGAGGCAGTCAGGGCGAGCCGGTGGTGGGGCATTTTCAGAAAGCCACACGAGAGGCTGATAAGGAAGATGAGAGCCCATGGTATAAAAGGGAAAATAATAGCATGGATAGCAGGTTGGCTGGATGGCAGAAGGCAAAGAGTGGCAATAAAGGGGGCGTTTTTTGGTTGGCTGCCAGTGACTAGCGGAGTTCCACAGGGGTTGGTGATGGGGCAGTTGAGGGGATTAAAGGCTTTGTGGCCAAGTTTGCGGATGATATGAAAATAGGAAGGGCAGGTAGTGTTGAGAAAGCAGGAACTCTGCAGAAAGACATGGACAGTTGGGAGATGTGGCAGATGGAATATGATGTAGCAAAGCGTGGAATCATGTATTTTGGTAGTAGGATTAAAGGCGTGGATTTTAATCCCGCAAAGGGACTTGGGAGGATTCCCAAAAAGTTAACTTGCAAGTCGAATATGTAGTAAAGAAAGCAAACATAATTTATTTCAAGAGGGCTTGCATCCATAAACAGGGATATAATGCTGAGGCTCTATAAGGCACCTGTAAAACCACATTTGTAGTATTGTGAGCAACTTTGGGCACCGTATCTGAGGAAGGATGTGCTGGCTATGGAGAGGGCAGGGGGGGGGGCAGGATGGGCGGTGGGGGGGGATGGGGGATGGGGGGTGGGCGGTGGGGGGGGGGGGGGGATGGGGGGGGGGATGGGGGGTGGGGGGGGGGGATGGGCGGTGGGGGGGGATGGGCGGGGGGGGGGGGGGGAGGGGGGGCGGTGGGGGGGGGGGGGGGAGGGTGAGAGGGTGGGGGGAGGGGAGACGGTGACAGAACGAGATTGATATTGACCCTACCCTCCAATCCTGTGAAAGAGGGGAGTCTCTAACAGACGGCCGTGACCACCCTACCTGATGGTGCGTTCGTCCTGGAAGCAGTGCGCGGCGGACACGAGCCAGCGGGTGGAGATGACGGATGCCCCGCATATGCTGCCCTTGTCCTGGAAGTGTAGACTGACCTGCCATGGCCACTCGCCCACCTCTGCATCCATGCCACCCACAATGCGCGAGTGCTTGTAGGGTCGGATGCCGCAGTCTGTGGAAAACCCAGACATTACACCGGGCTCCCACCGCAAACATGCTACATCCCAACCCCTCAACCCCTAACGGCAATACCTCCAACGCCCCCCTCCCTCCACATCAACCCCCACAAACACCAACCCCAATCCTCCACCCCCCAACATCTCAACCCCCCCAATCCCCCACACTCCTGCTCTCCCGCGAGGACACACACTCGCAAAGGGACCCGCGCTCCCAGCCCCACACCGCTCCTCACTCTGTAACCCTCTCTGTGGTTGGGACCACCATTTACCCCTCCCCAGCACATTAAACCCCCAGAGAAGGCAGGAGAATGGAGTTGAGAGGGAGAGATAGATCAGCCATGATTGAAGTAGTAGGCTTGATGGGCCGAATGGCCTAATTCTGCCATGAACATGTACATAGGGCATTGCAGCACAGGCCCTTCAGCCCACATGGCCTGTGCCCACCATGATGCCCAAATCACCACACAGCCACAATGAACACTTACTGCAGTCGTGCTCGTCTGAGCCGTCGGGACATTGGTGGGTGCCGTCACACATGGCATTCTTCTTGCGGATGCAGGTGCCATCCTTGCACGTGTAGGTGTGCTCGCTGCAGGGCACCGTCATGTCAGCTGTGACAACAAACACATGGGTTAGGCATTGGGCGGCACGGTGGCCCAGCGGGTAGAGCTGCTGCCTCACAGCGCCAGAGATACGGGTTTGATCCTGACTACGGGCGCTATGTGTACAGAGTTTGTACGTTCTCCCTGTCACCTGCGTGTGTTTTCTCCGGGTGCTCCGTTACCACCCACGTTCCAAGGACCTTCAGGTTTTAGATTAATTGGCCTTGGTAAATTATCCCTAGTGCGTGGGAGAGTGTTAATATGCGGAGATCGCTGGCTGGTTTCCATGCTGTATCTCTAAACTAAACTAAACAACGACCCACCCAGTCCCAGTGTTGCCCAGTGGCCCAGCCACACTGTAGCATGGGCTGTAATGGGTTAATCCCCCCAGGAACCTCCCCCCAATGGGACAAACACCCTCCAGTGGCCGAGACCCAACCCCAGCAGCAAACCCGGGGTGGGGGAGAGTAGACACGAGGGGGGGGGAGGAGGAGGCGGTGTTGGGGGGAGGTGCGGAGCTCACTGTTACTGCAGCCCTCTTCGTCACTGTTGTCCCCACACTCGTTGACCAGGTTACATCGCTGCACCTCCGGGATACACTTGCCGTTCGCACACCTCATCTCACCAGCTTCACATTCTGAAAACCACAGCACATCTTACTGACACTACCCCCCCTCAGTCCTCCCTCACTCACTCCCTCCCTCCACTCACCTCCCACTCTCTCAATCCCCCCCTCTGTCCCTCCCTCACTCCCCCCTCCCCTCACCTCACTCCCTCCCTCCACCCTCACTCCCTCCCTCAGTCCCTCCCTCCCCCTCCACCCTCACTCCCTCCCTCACTCCCTCCCCTCCCCCACCCTCACTCCCCCCAGTCCCTCCCTCACTCCCTCCCTCAGTCCCTCCCTCCCTCACTCACCCCTCCACCCTCACTCACCCTCCATCGCTCCCTCACACCCCCACCTCCCTTACACCCACCTCAGTCCCTCCACGCCTCCCTCACCCCTCCCTCCCTCAGTCCCCGCACCCTTCCCTCACTCACCCCCTCCACCCGCCCGCCCTCTGCCTCAATGGGATGTGGAGAGAGGTGTGGAGACAGTGATAGCACTGAGAGTGCGGTGGGTACATACCACAATTAGCCTCGTCACTCTTATCTCCACAGTCACTGACCCCATCACACAACCACTGGTTGGACGTGCACAACCCTGTGCCGCAGCGGAACTGGTTACTGGTGCATTCTGCAGGGGAGCGAAGATTCATCAGCTTGGTACCAAGAATCCCTACATCCTGCCTCCTCCTCCCTCCCCCCCCCCCTCCCTTCACATCCACCCCGCTCCCCTCTATTACACGCACACTCCTGCCCTCCGGCCATAAATCCCGGAACTACAGAGGGGAAAGGACAGGCCATTCGGCCCATTCAGCATGTTCAGTCACATTCCGGGCGGGTTAGCTGTGTCTCTCGTTCCCTGCTAGTACAGTAAGGTTGTCAGTGATGGACCATTGATGAGGGTGGAAACAAAGCCCAAAACCGGTCCATGCAGCTCTCAGTCCCACCGAGCTGTCTACAAACTACATGCATCATGAGGTTAGTCGCTGACTGCACCAACTCCAAACATCTCAACTTACAACAGGAAGCAGTCAATTCTCTGCTGCTTTAACTGTGAGAAGCAGCAATTCCGTTTATAATTGTCACGTGTACCTTTTGTCTGCTGGGAGAGTGAAGAAGTGGCCAGGGTAATATATCCTTGATGATGCTGCTGGCCTTGCCGAGGGTATATACCTTGCGAGGTATAAATGTAGTCAATGGAAGGGAGGTTGGTTTGTGCAATGGTCTGGGCTGCGTCCACAATTCTCTGCAATTTCTTGAGGTATTGGCTGATCCCAACCAAGCTGTGATGCATCCTGATAAAATACCTTCTATGGCGCATCTGTAGAAGTTGGTGAGAGTTGTTGGGGACATGCGGGACTTCCTAAGCCTTCTAAGGAAGTCGAGGTGTTGGTGTACTTTCTTGGCCATAGGGGTGAACAAGTCCTCCAGCACTTCCCAAGATTCCACATCTGCAGTTCCTTGTGTCGACGTAATCCTTGATGGATTACTGTGATGTGAACCCCCCCCCCCCCCAACCACCCCCCCCCCCCCCCCCCCCCCCCCCCCCCCCCCCCCTGATCCAGTACTACAGACACCTACTACAGTTAATCTCATCGCTGCTGTCTCCACAGTCATTCCACGCGTCACACTTCAGGTCAAGTGCAATACAGCGACCATTCCTGCAGGCAAACTCCTCCGGGCATGCTGCAAGAGAAGACAAGAGAGAAATTACGGCCATTAGCAGCAATGTTTGTGAACAAAATGAAACACTCGAGGCTATCACCAAGCATATATGAAGAGGAAGGAAAAATACAGACATGGAGATTGTACACTCTTGCAGGGCGAGACTCAACCAGCAGACATGCAACATATTCAATTAAACTGGAAATCTGGCTGCTGGAAAGCTGAAACAAAAGCATGTAATGCTGGGAACTTTCACAGGGTCAGGCAGCGAATGTGGGGAGAGAAACAGTCAAAGCCTCCAATCAAAGGCAATGGAGTATCTTTGACCTGAAACATAGAAAATAGGTGCAGGAGTAGGCCATTCGGCCCTTCGAGCCTGCACCGCCATTCAATATGATCATGGCTGATCATCCAACTCAGTATCCTGTTCCTGCCTTCTCTCCATATCCCCTGATCCCTTTAGCCACAAGGGCCACATCTAACTCCCTCTTAAATATAGCCAATGAACTGGCCTCAACTACCTTCTGCGGCAGGGAATTCCAGAGATTCACCACTCTCTGTGTGAAAAAAGTTTTCCTCATCTCGGTCCTAAAAGATTTCCCCCTTATCCTTAAACTATGACCCCTTGTTCTGGACGTTCCCAACATCGGGAACAATCTTCCTGCATCTAGCCTGTCCAACCGCTTAAGAATTTTGTAAGTTTCTATAAGACCCCCCCTCGATCTTCTAAATTCTAGCGAGTGCAAACCGAGTCTATCCAGTCTTTCTTCATATGAAAGTCCTGACATCCCAGGAATCAGTCTGGTGCAACATTCTCTTTGTACAGATCTGTGTAGCGGTTTAATGATGCAGCGTTCTCCGACAACGCGTGATTATTGACCATCAAGATGCAAAGTCAACAGTTGTAGAGTTCATGGAAATGTGGGGCGACGAGTTGTTTAGTTTAGAGATATGTGGAAACAGGCACTTGGGCCCCCGGGTTCACACTGTCCAATGATCCCTGCACACTAGCACTATGCCAGTGACACTATCCCGGCACACTAGCACTATCCCCACACACTAGCACTATCCCCGCACTCTAGCACTATCCCCACACACTAGCACTATCCCCACACACTAGCACTATCCCCACACACTAGCACTATCCCCACACACTAGCACTATCCCCACACACTAGCACTATCCCCACACTAGCACTATCCCCACCCATCCCCACACACTAGCACTATCCCCACACACTAGCACTATCCCCACACACTAGCACTATCCCCACACACTAGCACTATCCCTGCACACTAGCACTATCCCCACACACTAGCACTATCCCCACACACTAGCACTATCCCCACACACTAGCACTATCCCCACACACTAGCACTATCCCCACACACTAGCACTATCCCCACACACTAGCACTATCCCCGCACACTAGCACTATCCCCCCACACTAGCACTATCCCCCCACACTAGCACTATCCCCACACACTAGCACTATCCCCACACACTAGCACTATCCCCACACACTAGCACTATCCCCACACACTAGCACTATCCCCGCACACTAGCACTATCCCCACACACTAGCACTATCCCCGCACTATCCCCGCACACTAGCACTATCCCCACACACTAGCACTATCCCCACACACTAGCACTATCCCCACACACTAGCACTATCCCCACACAATAGCACTATCCCCACACACTAGCACTATCCCCACACACTAGCACTATCCCCACACACTAGCACTATCCCCACACACTAGCACTATCCCCACACACTAGCACTATCCCAGTGACACTATCCCCACACACTAGCACTATCCCCACACACTAGCACTATCCCAGTGACACTATCCCCACACACTAGCACTATCCCCACACACTAGCACTATCCCAGTGACACTATCCCCACACACTAGCACTATTCCCACACACTAGCACTATCCCAGTGACACTATCCCCACACACTAGCACTATCCCTGCACACTAGCACTATCCCCACACACTAGCACTATCCCCACACACTAGCACTATCCCTGCACACTAGCACTATCCCCACACACTAGCACTATCCCCACACACTAGCACTATCCCTACACACTAGCACTATCCCCACACACTAGCACCATCCCCACACACTAGCACTATCCCCACACACTAGCACTATCCCCACACACACTAGCACTATCCCCACACACTAGCACTATCCCCACACACTCGCACTATCCCCACCCCCTACCACTATCCCCACACACTAGCACTATCCCCACACACTAGCACTATCCCCACACACTAGCACTATCCCCCCACACTAGCACTATCCCCACACACTAGCACTATCCCCACACACTAGCACTATCCCCACACACTAGCACTATCCCCACACACTAGCACTATCCCCACACACTAGCACTATCCCCACACACTAGCACTATCCCCACACACTAGCACTATCCCCACACACTAGCACTATCCCCACACACTAGCACTATCCCCACACACTAGCACTATCCCTGCACACTAGCACTATCCCCACACACTAGCACTATCCCCACACACTAGCACTATCCCCACACACTAGCACTATCCCCACACGCTAGCACTATCCCCGCACACTAGCACTATCCCCACACACTAGCACTATCCCCACACTATAGCACTATCCCCACACTCTAGCACTATCCCCACACACTAGCACTATCCCCACACACTAGCACTATCCCCCCACACTCGCACTATCCCCACACACCACCACTATCCCCACACACTAACACTATCCCCACACACTAGCCCTATCCCCACACACTAGCACTATCCCCACACACTAGCACTATCCCCACACACTAGCACTATCCCCACACACTAGCACTAGCACTATATCCCCGCACACTAGCACTATCCCCACACACTAGCACTATCCCCCCACACTAGCACTATCCCCACACACTAGCACTATCCCCGCACACTAGCACTATCCCCACACACTAGCACTATCCCCACACACTAGCACTATCCCAGTGACACTATCCCCACACACTAGCACTATCCCCCCACACACTAGCACTATCCCCACACAATAGCACTATCCCTGCACACTAGCACTATCCCCACACACTAACACTCTCCCCGTACAATAGCACTCTCCCCACACACTAGCACTAACACCATACACTAGTACAATCACAGTGACACTATCCCCACACACTAGCACTATCCCCACACACTAGCACTATCCCCACACAATAGCACTATCCCCACACACTAGCACTATCCCCACACCCCAGCCCAATCCCCACACACTAGCACTATCCCCACACACTAGCACTATCCCCACACACTAGCACTATCCCCACACACTAGCACTATCCCAGTGACACTATCCCCACACACTAGCACTATCCCCACACACTAGCACTATCCCAGTGACACTATCCCCACACACTAGCACTATTCCCACACACTAGCACTATCCCAGTGACACTATCCCCACACACTAGCACTATCCCCACACACACTAGCACTATCCCTGCACACACTAGCACTATCCCCACACACTAGCACTATCCCCACACACTAGCACTATCCCTGCACACTAGCACTATCCCTACACACTAGCACTATCCCCACACACTAGCACTATCCCCACACACTAGCACTATCCCTACACACTAGCACTATCCCCACACACTAGCACTATCCCCACACTAGCACTATCCCCACACACTAGCACTATCCCTGCACACTAGCACTATCCCCACACACTAGCACTATCCCCACACACTAGCACTATCCCCACACACTAGCACTATCCCCACACACTAGCACTATCCCCACACACTAGCACTATCCCCACACACTAGCACTATCCCCACACACTAGCACTATCCCCACACACTAGCACTATCCCCACACAATAGCACTATACCCACACACTACAACTATCTCCACACACTATCCCTATATCCGCACACTATAACTATCCCCACACACTAGCACTATCCCCACACACTAGCACTATCCCCACACACTAGCACTATCCCTACACACTAGCACTATCCCTGCACACTAGCACTATCCCCACACACTAGCACTATCCCTGCACACTAGCACTATCCCCACACACTAGCACTATCCCCACACTAGCACTATCCCCACACACTAGCACTATCCCCACACACTAGCACTATCCCCACACACTAGCACTATCCCCACACACTAGCACTATCCCCGCACACTAGCACTATCCCCACACACTAGCACTATCCCCACACACTAGCACTATCCCCACACACTAGCACTATCCCCACACACTAGCACTATCCCCACACACTAGCACTATCCCCGCACACTAGCACTATCCCCGCACACTAGCACTATCCCCGCACACTAGCACTATCCCCCCACACTAGCACTATCCCCACACACTAGCACTATCCCCACACACTAGCACTATCCCCGCACACTAGCACTATCCCAGTGACACTATCCCCACACACTAGCACTATCCCCACACACTAGCACTATCCCCACACACTAGCACTATCCCTGCACACTAGCACTATCCCCACACACTAGCACTATCCCAGTGACACTACCCCTGCACACTAGCACTATCCCAGTGACACTACCCCTGCACACTAGCACTATCCCAGTGACACTATCCCTGCACACTAACCCTATCCCACAGGTTCGGGACAATTTTTACTGGACAATTAACCAACAATTTGCTTTATTCTGTTGACTTTACACCTTGTCACGTCAAGCTGGAGAACGCTGCATCGTTGAGCAGCCACACAGATCTGCGGGAAGAGAATGTTTCAGGTCAAACCTACAAACCTATACATCTTTGGAGGGTGGGAGGAACCGGGGCACCTGGAGAAAACCCACGCGGTCACAGGGAGAATGTACAAACTCCGAGCCCGGGTGTCTGGGGCCATGAGAAAACAACGCTGCTGCCGCTGCACCAACTCTGCCGCCCAAATGGGGCAGTACCGGGGGGTGTGGGGTTCGGGGGGGGGGGGGGGTGAGCATGTGATGGATGGAGTGTGGCAGAGGTGGAGAGGCAGGCTGAGGGCAAGCATGCACCATAGGTATGTCAGCCAGTGAGATGGGCAGAGGCAGTGAGGAGAGGTAGTGAGGTACAACGAGAGTCTGAGGAACTCCATCACTGGGGGAGTGAGCACCAGTTGCATTCTATTGGTGCATCCACCACTCCCTTTCACTCTCTGATTTCCCTCCATCACTTAGTCCCTTCCCCCCACCACCTACCCCTCCTCCAGATGCTCCGCTGCTACTTACGTTTACTTGCATCGTAAGGTTCAAACGTGGCAGAAAATCCTCGGCAGGACTCTGCCGCGTCGGAGCGGAACTTGATGGTCATCTCGCTGCCGTTTGACAGTTCCACCATTGGCGGCTGCTCACCACAGATCCTGAAACACAAGCATGGAGTGGTTGGTAAATCAAAAGAATGACATTGATGTCACACTTTGACCTCCCTCAAATGTGCTGCTGTTCGTTCAGAAGTTTCACATGTGCCGCTGAATGTCCAGTGACAGAGAGGTCTTCACACAACGTAGAAACATGAATTAACACGCAAAGAACTGCATATGTTGCAGACTTCAGCAATACATATAGTGCTGGAGGAATTCAGCAGGTCAGGCGGCATCTGTGGAGGGAATCGATAGGCGATATTTCAGTTCGGGACCCTTCCTCAGACATGTCCTATGATTTGGAAAACAATTGTGGAATGTGTGCGTGTGTGAGGTGAACAGTTAATACATGCACTGTTTAGTGTGTCCCACCTTCCTTGGTCCAAGACACCATGAATCATCCACCACTCCCCGTTACTGAAGAAACACAGGGAGAGCACTGGAGACCATGGATGGCCAACTGGTGGCATGGTGACACAGTGGTAGAGCTGCTTCCCTACAGCGGCAAAGACCAGGGTTCGTACCCAACTACGGGTGCTGACTGTATGGAGTTTGTACGTTCTCCCCGTGACCTGCATGGGTTTTCTCTGGGATCTCCAGTTTCCTCCCACACTCCAAAGACATACAGGTTTGCAGGTTAATAGGCTTGGTATAATTGTAAATTGTCCCTAGTGTGTGTAGGATAGCGTTACTGTGCACGGACTTGGTGGGCCGAAGGGCCAGTTTCTGCACTTTAAACTAAACTAAACTGACTCTCAGAAATCAAAATCACCCAATACACAAAGAGCTGGCACGGCTGAAATGAATGAAGATGAGAAACTGCGAATGGTGGAAGTCTGAAATAATGGCAGTAAACACAGGTTTGTGAGGTGCTATAGCACAGCTTGCACAAGTAGTGGCAATATATGGGAAGATGGTACACTCTGCTGCCCTCTGCAGGTGCTGGAGGGAAACCATGTTACTGGTGGTTGATTGGGTGAGCAACAAGTGCCTGCTTTGTCCCGGATGCTTACAAGCTTCTCGAGAGACCTTGGTGCTTCACTTATCTGGAAAACCAAAGAACATTCCTTCATCCTCTTGCTTTTTGTGGGCAAGAATTTCTTGGGCAATTTTCTAAAGTGTGGGATAGAGATCAGCATAATAATCAGAATCGTTGGAGGTAGGTGCCCCTTGTTTTGATCCCATCTGCCATCTCCTATAACCCTCCATGCTATGTGATCTCGCCCATACACTTATACTCACTCAGCTGAATAAGAATTCTGTTACCATTTCCTTCATTTTCCTAACAAACTGTCCTAGTCATTTTCATCCCCCAATATTTTCAGTATTTTGCTGTCTTCCTCTCAGCTGGGACTTTTCCGAAATGCAAAGTCCAATAACTATATATTTAAGCAATATTATTCTATTAAATGTGATCTTGAGAGTGCATAATGTTTTCTGTGGTATTCGTAACACAAGGATGATAAAACGATCTTTGTTTTGATTGCACCTACCAACATGCATACATTGTTATATTATAGTTAATATATACCGAGGGCAATTTTTTGTTCCAATGCTCCCCATTCCCAATTACTTTTGCATTGAAGTGATTGAAATCCAAGTGACGTTTAAATGGCATCAAAAAGATAAAACCTCCGGAATGGATGATATACATTACGTGGCTGGTTGGAGTCCACGGTAGGGACTTTTTTTAATTTGATGTATTAAAATCATGTTTTAGTGCATTGTAGAAGTATGATTTCAATGTTTTTTGGTTGAAGAATTTTTAAGAGGTAACTTTTTAAGGGGTAACCGTTTCCACACAAAGGGTGGTGGGTGTATGGAACCAGCTGCCAGAGGAGTTAGTTGAGGCAGGGACTATCCCAACATTTAAGAAACAGTTAGGCTGATACATAGATAGGACAGGTTTGGAGGGATATGGACCAAAAGCAGGTAGTGTAGCGGGTGTGGGCAAGTTGGGCCGAAGGGCCTGTTTTCACACTGTATCACTCTATGACTACATTATACCTCCACCATGCATGAATGCATCAAAAGCAAGTGGTCGAGTTTTATTGCCATATTCTCAAGCATAGAAACATAGAAAGCAGGTGCAGGAATAGGCCATTTGGCCCTTCGAGCCAACACTGACATTCAATATGATCATGGCTGTTCATCTAAAATCAGTACCTCTTTCCTGTTTTTCCCCATATCCCTTGATTTCACTAGCCCTAAAAGCGAAATGTAACTCTCTCTTGAAAACATCCAGTGAATTGGCCTCCACTGCCTTCTGTGGCAGAGAATTCCACAGATTTACAACTCACCGGGTGAAGAAAGTTTGTCCTCATCTCAGTCCTAAATGGCCTACCCCTTATTCTTAAACTGTGTGACCCCTGGTTCTGAACTCCCCAAACAATTTTACCAAGCCAATTAACGTGCAAACCTGTACGCCTTTGGAATTTGTGAGGAAACTGGAGCACCCGGAGAAAACCCACCCAGGTCACGGGGAGAACGTACAAACCTCGTACAGACAGCACCCATAGTCAGGATCAAACCAGGGTCTTTGTCGCTCTGTCAGCAACTCTACCGCTGCTCCACCCAAGAGAAGTTACTCAAACTTAAAACCACCCCGTTAACATTGGTAGGGAGCATTATCATGCTGCACATCTATCAGTTGTCTTACACTCACTATGACAAGTCATCACCTCCAGTGCGTGGTATTTGGTCCAGTGCTGCCCTCTGACAGAGCAAAAACTGTTTCAAACTGATAGATGTGCAGCATGATAATGCTCCCTACCAATGTTAACGGGGTGGTTTTAAGTTTGAGTAACTTCTCTTGGGTGGAGCAGCGGTTCTCTCTCTTGCCACATGTCCTTGTGGTCTCTGCACATGTTGAGGTCAGGAACATGTAGAAACAAGCAGCTGCAGATGCTCCTTTATACCAAAGATAGAAACCTAATGAACGAGTAACTCAGCGTATCAGGCAGTATCTCTGGAGAGCACACTTCAGTCTAAAGAAGGGTCCTGACTCAAAACGTTGCCTATCCATGTTCTCCAGAGTTGCTGCCTGACCCGCTGAGTTACTCCAGCACTGTGTCCATCTCAGGAAGTGCATTTGAGCATCTTGCCTCAGTGGAAGCTGCATCTACAGTATATGACCACTGGTGGGGTGGGCTTGCGAGTGTGTGCTGATGGGAGTAGACGTAGGCATTGGGACTCCTCAGACACAACACCTTCACTCTGTCATTACTGATGGAGCTGGAGTGTCTACGAGTGTTGGAAGGAAATGTCTCCATGCAGGTACAAAAGTGCTGGAGAAACTCAGCGGGTGCAGCAGCATCTATGGAGCGAAGGAAATAGGCAACGTTTCAGGCTGAAACCCTTCTTCAGACTGATGTAGGGTGTGGGGGGGGGGGGGGGGGGGGGGGGGGAAGGGGAGAAGAAAGGAGAAAGGAAGGGGAGGAGCCAGAGGGCTGGGGGAGAGTTGGAGGGAAGGGGGAATCACAGAGGGGGGCAGTCGGTGGGAGGAGGAGAACTTCTTCAAAGTAGGCATACCTTGAGGAGATATCGCAGTTGAGTAGACCTGCAGACAATGTCTCCATGCAGCTTCTGTCCTGGGTTATTTGTCCGTGGCAGTGTTCATGTGTAGGTGGGTGGAGGGAACTGCTCACTGCACCCACCACTACACACGCATTGGTCATTTGGTCATTGCATGCCAGTTACGTTTGAAACAATCCTCTTGCACTTTGTTGATAGTGACTAAAGAGTACAGTGATCTCTCCCTAGCACCACACCATAAACCCTGAACAAGCTGGACCCAGCGGCTGGAGTGAGGACAGCCACATTGGGCAGATGTGCCCACACCCCAATGTGCCCCTCACTGCCCCAGCCAGTGCCCCTCACCCCAGCCAGTGCCCCTCACTGTTCCAGCCAGTGCCCCTCACTGTTCCAGCCAGTGCCCCTCACTGTTCCAGCCAGTGCCCCTCAGTGTTCCAGCCAGTGCCCCTCACTGCCCCAGCCAGTGGCTAATGTTCTGCCCTGGTCCAGGAAGCCCACTGACCAGCGATACCCTGGGGTGCATCAGCTGCCCGCTCCCCAGAGCAAACCCACAGCCGTTCCCCCTAATCTCCAATGTTGGTGCAACAGTCCAGACTCAAAAACCATGCGGAATTTCTCTGCCTCTGCGCTCGTTTCGAGACGCTGGTGACAACAGACATGGTCCTTATCAAGTGTTGCCTCATTGCCTCAGAGGCAGAATGAGGCCATTCCACCCATTGTCTACCCCTTCATTCAATCATGGCTGATCTACCTCTCCCTCTCAATCCCATTCTCCTGCCTTCTCCCCATAACCCCTGACTAATCAATCTGTCAATCACCACCTTAAAAATATCCACTGACTTGGACTCCACATCTATCCGCGGCAAAGAATTCCACAGATTCACCACCCACTGAATAATGGCATTTCTCCTCAAATCCTTCCCAAAGCCTCGCTGTCATCCTTGAGTGACCCCCATCCCAGACCATGGCACCGTCCCAGACCACCCACTGCCCCCATCCCAAACTGATCACAGCTCCCCATCCCAGACCACGGCCCCATCCCACACTGCTACCCCCCATCCCAGACCACAGCCCAGGGACCTTCATTGCCTTTGCAGAATGACTCACCTCCGGTTATTTATCTCCACATAGTCTTTGCAGACATTGTTCTCGTCTGGATTTTGCAAAAGGAACACGTTGAACATCACCTTTATGTGGTTGGGCGGGTCCACCTGAGGAGAGAATGGATCCATGGTGAGCCTGGGGTCAGAGAGCAGGAGCGGACAACCCGAACCAGAGGGGCATCGCGGGCACCACTCGCAGAAACCCCCCCACCAGATGGAAACCAAACCAGGTCCTCCACAGACCCAGCGTAAACCAGGCACCCAAACCAGTCCCACCCACACCCCTCCAATGGTATCCTGAGCAAGGCTAGACCCAAACCTTGCTTCTTGACCATACCTAAACACCGCACACACACTGCCATCTCAACCCAATGCTCCCATGCCAACTATCAGGGACCCAATTTACACCCAGCTAATACCCAGCATTAAGTCCACAGCCTCTATGTGTTTGTAAACTCAGTCATAGAGCTGTGTAGCACGGAAACAGCCCCTTCAGCCCAGCGCCCATGCCAACAAATTGCCATTCTGGATGTCCCATTTGCCTGCATTTGGCATATTTCATAATTCACTGATCAATTGTGGAGAAAGTTTGCCGTTGTCAAAGTGAAATTCAAATTCATCGTAGGTAGACATAAATGCTGGCGAAACTCAGCAGGTGAGGCAGCATCTATGGATCTAGCCAAGGAATAGGTGACGTTTCGTGTCGAGGCCCTGTTACATTTACACTTTGGAGAGGGTAGGGAAGATGTTTTCCAGAACGGCACCTGGATTAGAGGGCACCAGTGACAAGGAGAGGCTGAACAAAGTTGGATTGATGTCTCTGGAAAGACAACGGTAGACGGGAGACCTGACAGGAGTTTACAAAATGTTGAGAGGCATTGATCGGGAAGTCAATCAGAACCTTTATCCTCAGGATCAAATTATCAAAGACTAGAGTTCACATGTTTAAGATAAGAGGGGCAAAGTTTAAAGGAGATGTGTGGGCAAGTTTCTGGTGGGTGCCAGGAACATGCTGCCAGGGGGTGATGATGGAGAAAGATACAATCATGGTGTTTGAGAGGCTTTTAGATAGAGACATGGAGATGAGGGAGGTGGATCATGTGCTGGCAACTGGGATAAGATGAATTTGGCCATGTTTGACACAGACATTGCGGGCTGAGGGCCAGTTGCTATGCTGTACTATTCTATGTTTTAAACCTTAAAAGCCCTGTCCCATGGTACGAGTTCATTCCAAGAGCTCTCCGGAGTGTGCCCTGATTCGAACTCGGAGATTTACGGTAATGGCCACTCGTCGGTACTCGGGGCTCTCGTGGACATTTTTCAACATGTTGAAAAATCTTCACTAGTCTTCCCGTGGTTACCTGCCGTTAGCGAGTCTTCCCGAGTACCTGCCGTTAGCGTTACGAGCCGCTAAGAGACGTCCCCGAGCTCCAACGTACCCGCTATGTTCATTCTCCGTGCTTTCCACGAGTTTGATTTTTTTTAAACTAGGGAGGGCTCTTGGAATGAACTCGTACCGTGGGACAGGGCTTTAAGTCATTGTTTTTGCTAATTAACAGTGAGCACACCCCAAACCGTGGTCGTTATACTGCAGCAACTGTCCAAACATAGTTGGGTGCTGAGCGACAGTGAACCCTGCTAGAGTGGCACATAGGAGGTTCCATCAGTCGAGAGCCAATAATAACATGCTGATGTAAAAAGCAGAGACTTTAATCACTGGCTTCATGAAAATACGGGGATGCAATGAAAACTCACCAAGCGGACGGAGGCGATCGACGTTAAAGGGATGTGAATTGCACAGATAGTTGAAAAATAAGTCTGGATACTGTACTAAACCCCCGGCTAAAGCACATGAACGGTGAGGCCCGTTCCCTCTGTGGGTCATGCAGCACTGGCACATGTGATTCCAGAATTAGGCCATTCAGCCCAACAAGTCTACTCCGCCATTCAATCATGGCTGATCCATCTCTCCCTCCTAACCACATTCTCCTGCCTTCTCCCCATAACCCCCGACACCTGTGCTTCTGTACTAATCAGTTGAGGGTCTGAGACCAGGTACGGGAAAGATGGGGCACGTGAACAATCTCCACAGCCACAGCTCACACACAACACGGCAGTGGGGAATGTGTCAGTCCCACATTAAACTGGGTGCCCAATGACAGAACATTCTAGAGCATGCCCACCGCAGCTTGGGAAAGCAGTCACAGCAAAACATGGCGCCACAATGGTCAAGAAGATGGCCAAAGTCAACCCCCCCCCCCCCCCCCCCCCCCCCCCCCCCCCCCAGACACTGGGGGTCACTCAGCAGGAGGTGACAGGGTGGGAGTCACAATGATGACAGCTCCACAGTCCGGCTAACAATAGCTCACAAGGTCATATGTGATAGGAGCAGAATCAGGCCATTCGGCCCATCAAGTCCACTCCTCCATTCAATGGTGGCTGATCTATCTCTCCCCATAACCCCTGACACTGAAGTCCTGATACTTGGTGCTTTGTCCCACAGTCACCATCCAACACATTCATGGAGACGTAGAGATACAGGGCAGAGCCAGGCCGGTGGTTGTCTCATCTCCCCAATGTCTGCACCAGCTCTGCCAGAGGCAGAGACCCTCCCCACAGCCGGCAGCAGCCCACATCACTGACGCTTCTGTAGCACGGAGCTGATGGGTGGAATGGCCTCCTGTGACTGCAGGGACCCTGAGCCCGTACTGCTGCTCCCTTGGTGCTGAGGAAAGGCAGTGGATGTACAGGACAGGGTGATACGGAGTGAGGGTGTGGGAGTGGGACAGTTACAAGATCAGCAGAGAACCAGGTCCAGTTTTGTAACTTCCCTGCTCATATTCTCTGCCTCAGCTGGTGAAGGCAAGCATCCCGTATGCCTGCTTCACCACTCTACCAACCTGTGTCACCATCAGGGAGTTTATCCACAAACGTTCCTCTCTCTCACACACACAGCATCACCACCTCATATGACTTTGCTCCCTGCCCCCAACACCCCATCTCCACACATTCCTACAACCTCCTGAAAGTTCCTTTGGTGAAATGGCATCAACTTGAAGCACAGTTTCTCTCACCAATGATGTCCCTTCATCTGCTGAGTATTTCCAACACTTTGTATTTCAGTTGCAGGAGTGCAGGGCTCACTGACCCATGCGACCATGCACCAGATGCGACAACTTACCTTCAGCACCCAGGTGCAGTCCGCACGGGGTGGGTAGTACGCTGGATAATATGGGGAGGAGAAGCTCCCAGATCCTTGCAGAATCTTGCTGCACTCTGTGGAAACAAATGGCCCTTACGGTTAGTGAGGGCTGTTCCCACACCAACAGCACAGAGGCAGCCTCCCAGCAGCAGCCTCCCAGCAGCAGCAGCCTCCCAGCAGCAGCAGCATCCCAGCAGCAGCAGCCTCCCAGCAGCAGCAGCCTCCCAGCAGCAGCCTCCCAGCAGCAGCATCCCAGCAGCAACATCCCAGCAGCAGCCTCCCAGCAGCAGCCTCTCAGCAGCAGCCTCCCAGCAGCAGCATCCCAGCAGCAACATCCCAGCAGCAGCATCCCAGCAGCAGCAGCATCCCAGCAGCAGCCTCCCAGCAGCAGCCCCCAGCAGCAGCCCCAGCAGCAGCATCCCAGCAGCAACATCCCAGCAGCAGCCTCCCAGCAGCAGCCTCTCAGCAGCAGCCCCCCAGCAGCAGCATCCCAGCAGCAACATCCCAGCAGCAGCCTCCCAGCAGCAGCCTCCCAGCAGCAGCCTCCCAGCAGCAGCCTCCCAGCAGCAGCAGCAGCCCAGCAGCAGCAGCAGCCTCCCAGCAGCAGCCTCAGCAGCAGCAGCCTCCCAGCAGCAGCCTCCCAGCAGCAGCCTCCCAGCAGCAGCATCCCAGCAGCAGCATCCCAGCAGCAACATCCCAGCAGCAACATCCCAGCAGCAGCCTCCCAGCAGCAGCCCCCCAGCAGCAGCATCCCAGCAGCAACATCCCAGCAGCAGCCTCCCAGCAGCAGCCTCCCAGCAGCAGCCTCCCAGCAGCAGCATCCCAGCAGCAACATCCCAGCAGCAGCCTCCCAGCAGCAGCATCCCAGCAGCAGCATCCCAGCAGCAGCCTCCCAGCAGCAGCATCCCAGCAGCAGCCTCCCAGCAGCAGCCTCCCGAGGGGGGGGCGACACACACAAGAGGAAATGAAATGGAGAGGACTGGCCTAAAGGAAAATCCTGAGAGATTCTACAGTTTTATTAAGTGAAAGAGTGGCTGCAGAGAGAATAGAAAGGAGAAGGTTTTATAGGCTGGGACCTTTTTCTTTGAAGCATCGGAGGCTGAGGGGCGTGTAGGTTGAAATGTACAAGATCACGACGGGCTTGGATAAAGTGAACACTCACAGTCTTTCCCACAGGGGAGAGACCAAAGGCTTAAGGTGAGAGGATGAGCTTCTGGGCAATGTTTTCATTTAGAAGATAGTCATTGTAGAACTTAGAACATAAAACAGTAGAGCACAGGAACGGGCCATTCGGCCCACAATGTTTTTGCTGAACATGATGCCTGGTGAATCTGATCACATCTGTGTACACGTGATCCACACCCCTGTACGCCCCACACTTCCATGTGCCTATCCAAAAGCCACTTAAACCCCAACAATCATATCAGCCTCCACCGCCCCCCTCGCAAAAATACATTCCAGGCCCCCACCATCTCTGTGTGAAGAACAAATTGCCCTGTATACCGCCATTAAACTTACCTCACTCACATAGAAACATAGGTGCAGGAGTAGGCCATTTCGCCCTTCGAGCCTGCACCGCCATTCAATATGATCATGGCTGATCATCCAACTCAGTATCCTGTACCTGCCTTCTCTCCATACCCCCTGATCCCTTTAGCCACAAGGGCCACATCTAACTCCCTCTTAAATATAGCCAATGAACTGGCCTCAACTACATTCTGTGGAAGAGAATTCCACAGATTCACCACTCTCTGTGTGAAAAATGTTTTTCTCATCTCGGTCCTAAAAGACTTCCCCCTTATCCTTAAACTGTGACCCCTTGTTCTGGACTTCCCCAACATCGGGAACAATCTTCCTGCATCAAGCCTGTCCAACCCTTTAAGAATTTTGTACGTTTCTATAAGATCCCCCCTCAATCTTCTAAATTCCAGCGAATACCTTATAGTCCTTCCCTCTAGTTGGACATTTGAACCCTGGGCAAAAGGTTATCACTGTCTATCCTCTATGCCTCTCCTAGTTTTTATTATTCCCATCAAGTTCTAGAGAAAACCTCTGATGTTCTAGAGAAAACATTGAAAGTCTATCCCTGTAGCTGAAACCCTATTATCCAGGTAGCATTCTGGTCAAGCTGCTCCAAAGCCTCCACATCCAGTAATGGGGGCGATCAGAATGGTGCACAATATTGCAACGCCCTAGAGAGCTGCATCATGACTTCCTTACTCTTCTGAGGAAAGACATTCTTGCCATAGAGGGAGTACAGAGAAGGTTCACCAGACTGATTCCTGGGATGTCAGGACTTTCATATGAAGAAAGACTGGATAGACTCGGCTTGTATTCGGTAGAATTTAGAAGATTGAGGGAGGATCTTATAGAAACTTACAAAATTCTTAAGAGGTTGGACAGGCTTGATGCAGGAAGGTTGTTCCCGATGTTGGGGAAGTCCAGAACAAGGGGTCACAGTTTAAGGATAAGGGGGAAATCTTTTAGGACCGAGATGAGAGAAACATTTTTCACACAGAGAGTGGTGAATCTCTGGAAACTCTCTGCCACAGAGGGTAGTTGAGGCCAGTTCATTGGCTATATTTAAGAGGGAGTTAGATGTGACCCTTGTGGCTAAGGGGATCAGGGGTATGGAGAGAAGGCAGGTACGGGATACTGAGTTGGATGATCAGCCATAATCATGTTGAATGGCGGTGCAGGCTCGAAGGGCTGAATGGCCTACTCTTGCACCTATTTTCTATGTTTCTATGTATTCAATGCCTCTAACGATGAAGACAAGCAGAAAATGCAGGTAAACAGGCCCTGCCCAGAATGTAGCCGGAAGTGTTGTGGACAGCACTGCTTCCATGCTGACTACCTGACTGGGAATAAAACAGGAGCTGGGGACTGAATGTGGATGATGACCTGTACCGGGTGGAGCATCTCCAGGCACCAGGCACCCTCCTTGCTGCGTCGACTCCGTGCATTGCCTGCTTTGCCCAGCAACAACCTGTGACCCAGTGTGTAGCCCTGTCCACGTGAGGAGAGACTTACGTCTTTGTTTGGGAACCTGCCGGAACTCAGCCTTGAATCCGGGGTAGTTCTCATCGTCGTCGGTCATCAGTGTGACCAGCATCACATTGCGTGAGGACATCAGCTTGAAGGCATTAGTCGGGGGGTACAATCCACAGCGTCTGTACACAGGGCAGAGGGAGGCACAAGGTTCACACACCACCACCTCTCACCACCAAATAACCCCCTTCTATACACCCACTGTTGATGTTCAAGTGATAGAAGCAGAATTAGGCCATTCGGCCCATCTATCATTTCTACCATTCAATCATGGCTAATCTATCTCTCCCTCCTGAGACTCCCCTTGGGGTGGTGGGGAGTGTGTGACAGGGGCCAGTGAGTGTGAGTCAGTGGAGTCTGGAGATATGACTGTGACCATTCACCTTGTCTGTGTCTGTAAGGTCACCCTATCCTATCTGGGTCTCTCCTTATAACCCAACCCTCTAGCCCAGCAACATCTTGGTGAATCTCTCTACACCCTCTTTAGCTTAATGCCATTATATTGCCACAACATTGTTGCCTATAGCCAGGTGACCAGAACTGCGCACAATTGTGGTCTCACCAACGTCTGGCACAGTTGTACGGTCATGTTCCAACTCCAGTACTCAACACCCTCAACGGTGAAGGTGGTGGGCCCAAAGCCTTCCTCACCACCCTATGGGGACAGGGTGACAGAGGGGAGGGTGACAGGGAGGGGGGGAGGAGAGAGGGTGCAGGGAGGGGGGAGGGGGGAGGGGTGACAGGGAGGGGGGGGGGGGGGGGGAGGGTGACGGGGAGGGGGAGAGAGAGGTGACATGGGGGGGGGGAGAGGGGTGACAGGGGCGGGGGGGGGACGGGGGGGGGCTGGGATTGGGAATTCTCTGCTCCACTACAGGTTGCCACTTACTGTGTGATCTCCCGCTTCTCGATGGGACTGAGAGAGTCGTAGACAACCACAAAGTCATTGTGGCAAACACTCTCCAGGTCAAAGGTGACGAAGTTGAGTTCGATGACGTGGTGGGGGTCCGCACGCAGCACCCACTGGCACCAGACGTTGGCGGGGTACGGTTCGTTGGGAAACCCTGGAGAGGAGAAGGTGTTCATCTCCCCACCCACGGCGTGCAGATCGAAGGCGCAGGTGTCTGTGGACAGTACGTCACAGCACGGTACAATACATTACAGTAGGTTACATCTGGTTACAGTACATTACAATGCATTACAGTATGGCCCCTCCCCCGCACCACAACCTCCCATCCTCATGTTACAGCATATCCGCTCAGCACTGCAGCCTCCCATCCACAGGGACGTCCTGCTCCCCTCACACACTTGCACATTAGCCACTGCCCGCACCAGCCCCTGCACTTACGGTCCTTTGGTGGTTTCACCCTCCGTGGATCAGCACCTGGAAACACAGGGAGCATTCAACTTGAAGGTGGCACAAACACTCCCATCCAACCATCCCACCCACCATTCCTTCCCTTCCTCCCTCCCTCCCTCCCTCCCTCCCTCCCTCCCTCCCTCCCTCCCTCCCTCCTCACTCCCTTACCAGCTCTCTTCCTCACCAGTACTGCTACTCCTCAATCCCCCCTGCCCACATCCCTTGTCTCTCTGTCCCCATCCCCCCCCACACCATGTATGTATGTGCAGAGTTTGGACGTTCTACTGTGACCGTGTGGGTTTTCTCTGGTTGCTCAGTTTCCTCGCACACTCCAAAGACATACAAGTTTGGTGGTTAATTGGCTTCTGTAAAATTGTAGATTGTCCCTGGTGTGTGTAGGAGTGTTAAAGGCCTGTCCCACTTGGCGATTTTTTTCAGCGACTGCCGGCTAAAGATTTAGAACATTTCAAAATCCAGCGGCGACCAAGAAATGTAGCGACACTTGACAAAACACCACCCGCCATACGTCATAACGTCTGAAGAAGGGTTTCGGCCCGAAACGTTGCCTATTTCCTTCGCTCCATAGATGCGGCTGCACCCGCTGAGTTTCTCCAGCACTTTTGTCTACCATACATCATCACCCCGCGTCACCGCCGCATCACGCCGTGAATTTTGCGGTGACCTGATACGTCAGTCAATGTTGCCGGCAGTTGTCAAGTGGGACAGGCCCTTTAGTGTGCGGGGATCGCTGGTCAGCTCAAACAATATGAACGTGGCTCAACGACAAAGGGGGCGGCACGTGACCTCTTCCTACGAACTGAAGCAGCGAAGGTGACTTGTGAAGAAGGGACCCGATTCAGAACATCACCTATCCACGTCCTCCTGAGATGCTGCCTGACACACTGAGCTACTCCAGCACTCTGTAACTTCCAGGGCAAGTGCCTGAAGTGTCAGTGGTGGAACACTCTAGAAACAGTGACAATAATTCCATTGGTTTTAAAATAGTTATAGAAAATTACAGGACTGTTCCTCAAGTTCTAAATCAGGCCAAGGCCAATTGTGATGGCATTGGACAGGAACTATCATGGTTGGTTGGCAGAGGCTGTTTGCAGATGGAAGGGACATCTCAAAATTGGGAGGCTTTCTAAAGTGAGCAGCATTTAGAGTGCAGGGTAAGGCTGGTAGGATTATCCAAACCTGGCTGATGTATGTCATGTGCGGCCAAATGGGACCAACACAATCCCCAGAGGAGTGTAATTGATGTGAGAGGACACACGAGTGGGAAATAGTAAGATTAAACGAGAACTTACCAGTTCGAAGTTTGATCGTTATTTTATGAGGAGTACGTTGAGGAAATACGTGAAGAACCCCGCCAGGACGCATGTGTGTCATTCTTCAAAGCAGCGGTGTGAAATCACAGATAACTGTAATGACTTAAACATAGTAAGATTAGAGAAGAAATACCAGTTGAGTATATGATCATGGGTGGGAGCGGAGGGCACGTATTCCCTCAACGTACTCCTCATAAAATAACGATCAAACTTCGAACTGGTAAGTTCTCGTTTAATCTTACTATTTTACTTCGGAGTCACGTGAGTGACTATGTGAAGATTTCAAAGCTCTGTGATTTCATGCCATGGAAACGAGTCCATGCATCACATCTGCCTTAATGACTGTAGGAGGAATTGTGTCAACATATTTTAGACATGAATCTGCAATTGAAATCCATGAATTGATTAACACAAATTATAGCCCCTATTTATGGGATAATTAAATTACAGAACTTAAATTGTTTCTGCAAATGTTCCACGTTTAATGACTGGTTTATGATAAAATAGTTGGAATGTTTTTCCCCTGACCATCCTGCTGCCTTGAGGATTTGGTCCATTGGTACATCCAACTGCATAGCTGCCGATGTAGCTGCAGCCCTGGTGGAATGAGATTTAAATATATTAGTATCCATCCCAGCCTGTATTAGAACCTGTTTCAGCCATCTTGAGATGGTCTGGACCGTCACTCTTTTGTGTGGTTGCTTATGGCTGACTAAAAGTGCCTTCTCATTGTCTCTGATGATTTTCGTGTTCTCCATGTATAACGACAAATGTCTTACTATACAGAGACGATCATCTGTTGGGTAAGACCTAAATTCTATATTGAGGCCTGCTGATCCCTGTCTGCTCTGCTTTACTAATTCATAAATATGAAACGTAATATTTTCAGATGAAGAAGTCATGTGTCCAGTCTTAATTTATGTAATGACTGTACCCTTTGTGCCGTGACCAATGCCATTAGCATGACAAGTTTTTAATGTCAGTCTATGTAGGGACAGAGCTGTTGTTGGAGACCAATTCCTGAGCATCTTCAGGACAATACTCACATCCAATATATCTGTAAATTTTGGTAATGTAAAGGTCCAAATTGTGTGGCTGGAAAAGCAGCCACCATTTTGCCAATTACTTTTGCTACCAATCTGATGGACGGTTACTGATGTCAATGAGGTTATTGCAAGCCTCTATTAAGTCTATAGCCTTTCCCTTTGGCAAAGTCACCGACATGTGAACTGAGTCAATGGTGAACCCCAAATAGTCCATAGTAGTGGAAGGCGTTAATTTAGATTTAACTGGATGGATAATAAGCCCCAGTTTTTCAAATAACTGTTTTGTGGCTGTTACAGTTTGTTTGGCCAATTCCAAAGTTTTGCCCACAATAAGTATGTCATCTAGATATGCCATGACCATGTGTTTTCGTTTCCGTAGAAACGCTAGGACTGGTTTCAAAATTTTAGTGAACAGCCTGGGGGCTGATGTTAACCCATTTGGCAGCGCTCTATACTGCCTGGGCTGTCCCATCCAGTTGAATTTTAAGTAACCTCTGTGGTCACCTCGTATGGGCACTGAATAGTAAGCATTTTTTAATCGATGCTAGCCATGAAGTAACCTTTGGAAATCAATTGTTTAGCAGTAACAAAGGTTTCCATTTTAAAATGAATTTATTGTACAAATGTATTCAATTTGGTCAGATCTATGATGATGCGACAACCACCATCTTTTTTGTTTTTGGTAAAGATATTGGACATGAATTCTAGCGGTTCGTGTTGGGATTTTTCAATTATCCCTTTTGCGTAAAGCCGCTCCAGTTCAGCATGCGCTTCTGATTTTTCTTTAGTGGCAAGTACGAACATTCAGTTCGGTATATATTGAACTGGAGGGCTGTACTTGTGTATAATTCTATTGTTTATCCCTGGATACTGCTTAAAATATAAGTATCGGTAGTTAACATACTCCATGCATCCAGAAAGGAGAGTAATCTCCCCCCAACCTCCATGCTCCCTGCAATTTGTAGGGAACCAGACCCACCTACCTCCATAGTTACCAGTGACAGGTTTACTTCTTTTTGTAAATCCTTCGTTGATGTTGAGGCGTCGGTGTCTGGGTTTGTGGTTTGATTGATGTTGGAGGTTTGCGTATCTTCCAAGAAGATGGCATGGGCCATGGCCTAAGAAAGACTCATGTTCGGTGTACCGGACCTTCGAGCTTGCACCAGTCGGTCTTGTTCTACTGGTGGGTGCGTAAGGGTGCTTGTCTATGGCCGTGTGTTGCAAAGCAGTGCCAGTACATCCTGTTGGTCCTGCGACATGTCCTTCTCATCCACTGTGCGGGTGAAAGCTGTTATCCCCGGTGTTTAGGAGTTTCCATATACAATTATTTACTACAGGAACATTCAGGGATATACAGTCAGGTGTCCTCCAGGTTTTGGCCAGTCTGGTCTGGCTGTATAAAGTTGGACACCATGTCCAGTAGATTTTCACGTTCCTGCACCCCCTGCACACTTGATTTCTGTTCTACAAACCCATCTTCAGGATCAGCCCAGAACTGACCCTCAGTACTCCTCTCTGACGAGGGAGAAGCACTGTGCAGCCCTACAAGAGATGCTGCTGTGGGTTTTACATAGAGCCCACAGTGACTCGACTCCATCTCCCGGAGCCTGTCACGTTGGAGCAAATGCTCCACACACCGCTCCATCCGGCTCCAGCGCTCACGGTCGCTGGCCGCCCGCGGCTGCTCAAAGTCGGACTCCTCTGAGTCCACGGCTTTCATGGTTTTTTGTCTTGCCTTACCGCCTGGCCGCGGAGTGGATATGGCCGGTGCGGAGACGACATCGGACACAGCTGATCCCATTACAGGTGATTCAAGTGCCGCTGGCCGCTGCTACCCCACCAGCTTTGTCGCAGCCCGTTGGTTTCTCCACCTGTAATCGGCATGGGAAAACAAAAAAAGACCGCAGCTCTTACCTGCAGGTCCTGGTTTAAATTGTCGCTACGGGGAAACGTCGTTCCACCGCGCCTCCTGCCGTTTTCGACTTGTCAAAAGTCGACGGCCTCATCTGAATAGTCTCCCGCCCGGCCGTGGTGTTCTGGCCGGCGCGGGACCAAAAGTCGGCACCGCTGATCCCACTTACGGGGCTTGTGCCTTCAGCTGCTGTTGGCTCCCGCAACTTTGCGGTCCTCCCCAGCCAGCTTCACTCGCAGCACTTGTGGACACTATTTTGTCCAGCTCCTCCCCCCCCCCCCCCCCCCCCCCTGTGTAAAAACAGCGCGGGGACAAAACTACCGCAGAGTAAATCACTTACCTGCAGGTCGCGGTTTCAAACTTACCGCTGCGGGGGAACGCTCCACCCCGCCTGTCGTTTCGCAAGCGTGAAAGCGATATGACACGCATGCGTCCTGGCGGGGTTCTTCACGTAGTCACTCACGTGACTCCGAAGTAAAATCAGCAGGTCTAAAGATTCTACAGAATAAAGAGAGCGAATGGGTAACTGGAGCAAGAACACATCCCCTTAACTATCTCCCACAGCTATCTAGACTACACTTCTTCCCACCCTGCTTCCTGTAAAGACTCTATCCCCTACTCCCAATTGCGTCCATCTACGCTGCATCTGCGCCCAGGATGAGGTTTTCCATTCTGGATCATCGGAGATGTCCTCATTCTTGAGGAAACGGGGGTTCCCCTCTTCCATTATGCACTTCATCCTCCAGCGCAGCCTTCGATACAGTGAACCACAACATCCTGCTCACCAGACTCAAAGACCTCGGCATTGAAGGCTCTGCATTCAGCTGGCTCCATTCCTACCTTTCCAACAGATCCCACTTCATCTCTCTCCACAACCACACCTCTGCTACAGCCCCAGTCACTCAAGGCGTTCCCCAAGACTCCGTACTCGGCCCCCTCCTCTTCATCATCTACAACCTCCCCCTTGGTCAGATACTCCGCCACTTCAACCTGGACTTCCACTGTTACGCTGGCGACACCCAGATCTACCTCGGCACCAAATCCCCCCACAACCCCCCCCCCCCACCTCTCCCATATCAACTCCTGTTTGTCAGCTGTAAAAACCTGGATGCAACATAACTTCCTCAAACTCAACAGCGATAAGACAGAATTCCTCCTCATAGGCTCCAAAGCCACACTCAGCAGAATCAATAACCCCACTCTCACCATCGACAGCCCCACTGTCTCCCCATCTCCCCAGGCCCGCAACCTTGGCGTGATTTTTGATTCCACCCTCTCCCTTGAGCCTCACATCCGCCATGTCATTAAAACCTCCTTCTTTCATCTCCACAACATCGCCAAACTCAGACCCTCTCTCACACCTCCCGCTTGAAAGACTCATCCATGCCTTCATCTCCTCCCGACTGGACTACTGCAACTCACTTCTCCTTGGCATCAGCTCCACCTACATCAACCGACTCCAACTGGTCCAGAACGCAGCCGCCCGACTCATCACCCACACCAAATCCTGGCATCACATCACTCCAGTCCTCAAACAACTTCACTGGTTTCCCATCTCCCACCGGATCACCTACAAAATCCTGATCCTCACCTACAAAGCCCTCCACCATCTGCCCCCCCCCCATATCTCACTGACCTCCTCTCCCCCTACCAACCCTCATGGTCCCTCAGATCCACATCAGCCAGTCTCCTCTCCATCCACAAGTCCAACCTCCGCAGTTTTGGGGACAGAGCCTTCTCCAGGGCAGCTCCCAGGCTCTGGAACTCCCTCCCCCAACTGATCCGCAATTATGTGTCCCTCACCATCTTCCAGTCCCGCCTCAAGACCCATCTCTTCACCTCTGCCTATCCTTAGCCCCACGTCCCCCTCCCTTTTCATCTGTGCATTAATTGCCTCATATTGTGTTTTGTATTGAATTATGTCTTTACTTTGTGTACTAGTCATGTCTCTACTATTTATTTCATTCCCCTTACATGTTTTTCCTCTACCTGCTAAATTTTTGTAAGGTGTCCTTGAGACTCTTGAAAGGCGCCCATAAATAAAATGTATTATTATTATTATTATTATTCATCCTTCAGCACCAAGACCGCCAGGGTAACTATACAAGGATTTTGTTTGTTGAGTTTAGCTCTGCATTCAACACCTTTGTGCCAGAGCTACTGCACTCCAACCTTTCCGAGTTGATTGTGCCTGAACCCTCTGCCTCTCTCTATCTGTCCTGACAGATAGGAAGCAGCATGTGAGGCAGGGAAAGCACATCACAAATCCACACTCAGCATATGAGCACCACAAGGCTGCGTACTCTCCTCTACTCTCTCTCCACCAACGACTGCACCTCCACAGACACCTCTGTCAAGCTTCTCAAGTTTGCAGACGACACAACCCTGATTGGACTGATCCAGGATGGGGAGGAATCTGCCTACAGACAGGAAGTGTCACAGCTGGCGTCCTGGTGCTGTCGCAACAACCTAGAGCTCAATGCTCTTAAGACAGTGGAATTGATTGTAGACTTTAGGAGAGCTCCCACTCCCCTCACCCCACTCACCATCAACAACACCACAGTCACATTCTGTGGAGTCTTTTAATTCAATTCAATTCAATTCAATTCAATTCAACTTTAATGTCATCGCACAAATACAAGTATCAGTACAACGAAATGCAGTTTTGCGTCAGTCCGTAGTAGTTGTACATAAAGAGAAAAAACAAGAAAAAAATAGAAAGAGAGAAGATACAGAATAATCAGGAAATACAGAATGATTAAACAAAGGGGGACGGAGGGACCAGAGAAATCTATCGTCGGGACTCCGAGTTCAGCAGTGTGATTGTGTTGTTATAGAAGCTTTTCCTCATCCTGCTGGTACGTGACCTGAGGCTCCTGTACCGCCTCCCTGATGGGAGGAGGGCAAACAGTCCATGGTTGGGGTGTGAGGGGTCTTTGATGATCTTCCCAGCCCGTCTCAGACACCGTTTTCGGTGGAGGGCATCCATGGCAGGTAGCGGGGCACCGATGATGTGCTGCGCGGTTTTCACCACCCGTTGTAGTGCTTTCCTGTCCGCAGCAGTGCAGCTGCTGTACCATACCGTGAAGCAGGTGGTCAGGATACTCTCTATGGTACAGCGGTAAAAGTTGGTCAGGATCTGGGGGGACAGGTGGGCTTTCTTGAGCCTCCTAAGGAAGTAAAGGCGCTGCTGTGCCTTTTTGATCAGCTTGGAGGTGTTGAGGGACCAGGACAAGTCCTCCGAGATATGCACTCCGAGGAATTTATAGCTGGAGACGCGCTCCACCTCAGTCCCGTTGATATGGATGGCGGTATGACTGCCTCCTCTGGTCTGCCTGAAGTCGACAATAATCTCCTTCGTCTTTTTGGAGTTGAGGACGAGGTTATTGTCGGCACACCAGGTGGTCAGGTGCTGGATCTCATCCCTGTAGGCTGACTCATCGTTGTCGCTGATCAGTCCTACTACCGTGGTATCGTCAGCAAACTTAATAATGGCGTTGGATCCGTACTTTGGGATGCAGTCGTGGGTGAAGAGGGAGTAGAGGAGAGGGCTGAGCACACAGCCCTGTGGCACTCCGGTGTTCAGTGTTATAGTGGAGGAGGTGAGGTTATTGACCCTAACAGACTGTGGTCTGTTAGTGAGGAAGTCCAGTGTCCAGTTGCAGAGGGAGGTGGAGATGCCAAGTCCACTGAGTTTGGTGATCAAGCTGGCGGGGATGACGGTGTTAAAGGCAGAGCTGAAATCAATGAACAGCAGCCTGATGTAGGAGTTGTTGTAGTCCAGGTGGGTCAGGGCAGAGTGTAGGGCCGCCGATATGGCGTCCTCTGTAGACCTGTTGGTCCGGTAGGCAAACTGATGGGGGTCCAGTGTGGGGGGGAGGCAGGCTTTGAGGTGAGCCAAGATCAGCCGCTCAAAGCACTTTGCAATGACAGGGGTGAGTGCCACTGGGCGGAAATCGTTGAGACTCCCTGTAGCTGACTGTCAAGTCAAGTCAAGTTTATTTGTCACATACACATACGAGATGCGCAGTGAAATGAAAGTGGCAATGCTCGCGGAACAACAAAACAACCAAACAAATTATAAACACAATCATAACACACATATTATTTTACATAATAAATAATAGAAGGAAAAACGTTCTGCACAGTTAGTCCCTGGTGAGAAAGGCATTTACAGTCCGAATTGCCTCTGGGAAGAAACTCCTTCTCAACCTCTCCGTTCTCACTGCATGGCAACGGAGGCGTTTGCCTGACCGTAGCGGCTGGAACAGTCTGTTGCAGGGGTGGAAGAGGTCTCTCATGATTTTGTTTGCTCTGGAGTTGCACCTCCTGTTGTATAGTTCCTGCAGGGGGGTGAGTGAAGTTCCCATAGTGCGTTCGGCCGAGCGCACTACTCTCTGCAGAGCCTTCTTGTCCTTGGCAGAGCAATTCCCGAACCAGATGGTAATGTTCCCGGACAAGATGCTTTCCACCGCCGCTGCGTAGAAGCACTGGAGGATCCTCGGAGACACTCTGAATTTCCTCAATTGCCTGAGGTGGTAAAGGCGCTGCCTTGCCTTACTCACCAGTGCTGAGGCGTGTGATGACCATGTCATATCATGTCATATACTGTTTGGGCACTGGCACGATGGTTGATGTCTTGAGGCAAGTGGGGACAACACCCTGGGCCAGTGAGAGATTGAAAATGTCGGCGAGGACTGGGGATAGTTGTCCAGCACATGCCCTAAGCACCCGGCCAGGGATGCCATCGGGGCCGGCAGCTTTGCGCTCATTCACCTTGCTCAGTGCATCTTGTACAGCAGAGGTGGAGAGGCTGAGAGGTTGTTCATTCGGGGGTGGAGCAACTTTAATGGCTGGGGTTTTGTTGTCTCGGTCAAAGCGAGCATAGAAGTGGTTTAGCTCATCAGGCAGGGTGTCGTTGTCTGGGGGAGGGGTGTTAACTTTCTGATAATCGGCAAGGGATTTGATTCCTTGCCACATGCGCCTGGGGTCAGAGTTGTTGTGGAAATGCTCCTCAATCCGCCGTTTATGATTTAGTTTAGCAGTCCTAATTCCCATTTTCAGATTGGCCCTGGATGAGCTGTATCCCTCAGCGTCGCCAGATCTGAAAGCGGCATCGTGAGCCTTCAGTAGGAGTCTGACCTCCCTGCTCATCCACGGCTTCTGGTTAGGGAAAGTCTTTATCTCCTTGTGGGTAGTGACATTATCAGTACAGAATTTTATATAGTCCAGAACTGTTGAGGTGTACGAGTTGATGTCCACTTGTGAATTGGAGGTGGACTGAGTAGCAAAGAGACTCCAGTCTGTCTGCTGAAACTGCTCCTGTAAGTCAGAGACAGCCCCCTCAGGCCAGACCTTCACTGTCCTCATGGTAGGTTTCACACGTCTGATCAGAGGTGTGTATTTGGGGAGCAGGAACAGGGAAAGGTGGTCAGACTGTCCAAGGTGGGGGAGGGGGAGGGCTTTGTAGGCTTCAGTGATATTAGTGTAAACTAAGTCCAGAACATTGTTTCCTCTGGTTGGGCAGAAAACATGCTGATGGAACCTGGGGAGTACAGTTTTAAGGTCGGAGTGGTTGAAATCACCCGCAACAATAAATGCCCCCTCTGGGTGGGCAGATAGATGTTTGCTGATAGCAGCTTGCAGCTCTTCCATTGCTAGCCTGGCATTAGCGTCCGGGGGAACATAGACTGCAGTGATAACAGTTGATGTGAATTCCCTGGGCAAATAGAACGGCCTGCACTTTAACATCAGGTATTCCAGGTCAGCAGAGCAGTGACTACCAATCTTAACAACGTCCGTGCACCATGTGTTATTCACATAAATGCATAGTCCGCCGCCCTTGGTCTTACCGGAGTCCTCCACTGATCTGTCGGCCCTGAAGACAGTGCGTCCCTCCAGCTCAAAGGCGTTGTCTGGGATGTTGTCCTTGAGCCATGTCTCAGTGAAGACCATGGCGTTGCAGTCGGCGATCCTTCTGTGTGTGGTGATCCGCATTTTAACTTCCTGGGTCCATCATCTCCAAGGACCTTAATTGGGGGGCTACCATCGACTCCACAATCAAAAAGGCATAACAGAGGATGTACTTCCAACGGCAGCTGAGGAAGCACAATCTGCCACAGGCAATGCTGGTCCAATTTTACACGGCCATCGTAGAGTCTGTTCTCACCTTCTTCATCATGGTCTGGTTTGGCTCAGCCACCAAGCATGACACCTGGAGGCTGCAGCGAATCGTCCGATCAGCAGAGAAGGTTATTGGCTGCAACCTTCCCTCCATTGATGAACTATACAATGCAAGGGCCAGGAAGCGAGCGGGCAAGATCATCTCTGACCCCTCTCACCCTGGCCACAAACTCTTTGAATCACTTCCCTCTGGAAGGCCACTCCGGACTGTCAAAGCTGCCACAGCCAGACATAAAAACAGCTTTTTTCCACGAGCAGTTGCTCTACTCAATAACCAAAAATCTGGAGCCTCCCTTTGCTCTGGTATTTTATTTAATTCACATGTTTAATCAATAATGTTTTATTATTAATATTTAATGTTTTATGTGTCATTCTTAACTGTGTGTCATGCTGTGACTTGTGGGCAGATCGCCTAGGCAAATTCCTTGTATGTTAATAAACATTCATTCATTCATTATAGGGTCTCCTCGATATCCCACAGCTCCATTCTTGCTGCCGCCATTCCTAACAAGGACAGAGTCCCCCTTGTCCTCACCTTCCACCCCATCAGACGTCGCATACAGCACATATTCCTCCAACATTATCGCCACCTCCAACGGGATCCCACCACTGGCCACATCTTCCCACCTCCACCCCTTTCAGCTTTCCAGAGACCTGGTCAACCTGTCCTTTCCCACCCAAACCACCCCCTCCCCAGGGACTTTCCCCAACAACCGCAGGAATTGCAACACCTGTCCCTTTATAGTCAGAAAGTGATAGTGATACATTGAGTAAACAGGCGCGTTGGCCCTACTTGCCCACAGCGGATAAAACGTCCCAACCACGCTAGTTCCTACACTCTTAAGAGAGCGCGAGAGAGCGAGCCTTTGTGTACAGCCAGAGGAAATGGGGAGATGTTAATTGAATGAGCAGATGATCATGGATGCTTAAGAGTGGAAGCATACATGATGTATTAGATTGTACACGGATATTCAAACAGGAGGGATTGCCATTTAAAGCACAAGGTGCTTAAGTTGGTCAGTGCTACCCCCGAGTATCCTCAGGTCAAGGCCAATAGTGAAAAAACATCATGGCAGTGAACAGGTTAATTGCCAAGGGCTGACCAAGGACATCCTCAGATCCCGAGGGAAACTATGGAGTTCCTTGCAGAGATACTTGCATCATCTTTAGCCATTAGTGGAGGCCTGGTAGATTGGAGGGTGGCTGATGTGGCATTCCAATATGCAAGTGGCATTACTGACAGGTGTGATGCTCAGTTCAGATGCAGGGGGGGCAAAATACCTGTTTCTGTGACTCTAAGACTATCTCCGACCAATCTGTCTTGATAGTCCTCCCCCTCCCTCCCCCACCTAACTCCATCTGGTCACCATATCCACCACACCCCCACATCCAACCTGGTTCTACCCATCACCTGGAGACACAAGAGACTGCAAACTGCAGGAGGAACAGCCTGAAGAGGGATCCTGACCCAAGTTTCCCTCCCCAGATGCTGCCTGACCCACTGAATTCCTCCAGCACCGTTTTATGCTCCAGTACCAGCCCCTCTGTTTCTGGTCATATACTTTCTAAACTCTCAATCCTGATACAGGGTGTCAACCAAAATCTCTTTGCCTTCACAGATGCTGCTCAACCTGCTGTGTCTTCCAGTAGTTTGTTTTCCTCCGGATTCCAGACTTCGCTGTGCCACGTGTCTTCCTACCAAAAGTCTTTGTCACTACCCTCCAAACTTATTTTACTTTAGTTTAGTTCAGAGATTTAGTGTGGAAACAGGTGCTTTGGCCCACTCAGTCTGCACCAACCCACAGTCCCCGCACACTAACACAATCCTGCACACACTAGGGACAATTTACTATTTTTTATCAAAGCCATTTAACCTAGAAACCGATACGCTTTTAGAGTGTGGGAGGAAACCAGAGAACCCGCAGAAAACCAATGCAGGTCACGGGGAGAACGTACAAACTCCTCACAGAATCAAACGTGGGTCTGTGGCGTTATGAGACAGCAACTCTACCGCTGTGCCGCCCTATATTGCCACTTTCAGTGAGTTATGGACTTGTACCCAACGTTTGCTTGTACATCACACACCTTGGGGCCCTGCCATGTAATCTAATTGTCCGATCAGACTGTGACCGCCCATACTGCACACGTAAATGAAACAGAATCACCTGCCGGTTCTGCGTGGATGGACAGACAGTACTTACTATCAACGACCAGGTCAGAGATCCTCAGGGACTTTGTGCCGCCAGATCTGGACTTGCCGGAGAAGGGGGACACCGCTCGGATGGCTTCATCAAGCTCTGCTGCTCCCTCCGGCGGCACCCGGCACTCAAGCCAGTAATATGCGATCACCGAGCCTTCACTGTGGGAGAGGAGACGGGTCTCAGAGAGGAAGGACACAGGCAGAAACACACGGCTACACACACGTGGCCCGGGACACGAGACGTGATCAACACACGTTCTCCGGCTGCTCCACACGCTAGACTCAGGGGGCCTGTTTACCAACGCCACACCAGCTGGGAACCAGGGATCAGACATGAAGACACGAACAACTCATGTGACCTCTAGTCACCTCTGTCACTCATCAATCCACATGATCCACACTGGCCTCCACTCACTGGAGACGAGGGGACAAGAGCAGGGAGGTGGTGCTTTACAAAACACTGGCAAACATCAGCCAGAGTGGTGTGACCAATGTGTTCACTGTAGTGGGATGAGACAGTGCTGGAGGCTGTGCGGAGATTCACCAGGATGTTGTCTGGGATGGAGGGTTTAGTTACAAGCGAATGGAAAGGCTGGGTCTGGCCTCTTCCTCTGCGTACAGGATTGATTCTACACTGAGAGTCATGATCGTAAGTGATAGGAGCAGAAATAGGCCATTCGGCCCATCAAGTCAACTCTGTCATTCAATCATGGCTGATCTATCTCTCTCTCTGAACCCCATTCTCCTGCCTTCACCCCACAACCTCTGACAGCCAGACTAATCTCCCCTGCAGCACAGGACGTTAAAAGGGGAATGATTGAGAAATAAAACATTATGAGGGATACAATGGCATAAACTACAGGAATCTTTCCCTCCTACAGGTCAATAAAATTAGATTTAGGGCAGATTTAAGGTAAAAGGGGAGAGGATCAGAGGGCTGGGAGGGTTCATTCACCCATGAGTGGTGAGTGGGTGGAACAGACTGCCATAGGGAGTGGTGGCAGCGGAGTGTGTGGCTGTACGGAGTGACCCTGGCTGACACTGCCAGGAGCGGTTGGTGTTTAAACACTGAGGCTTTCTTCCCAAAAGGCCGTGATGCAAGATGGGGTTAGTACGGATGAGAGGCCACTGGTCAGTGTGGGCAGTGGCAGCATCATTGACCTGTTTCCGTGTGATAATCCTCTTCCATGCCAATTCTCCACAGGCCTCGACACTCTGGTCCTTCAAAAACCCATCTACTTCGATCATATCCAGTATTTCCAACAACCCAGATTCACAAATCCCTGGGGAGAGGATTCTACAGGTTGTCCACTCTTTTCAAGAAATATCTACACATCTTAATGACTGGCCCCTTATCTTGTAACCATGTTGCCTCATTGACATTCTGGTGACAAATCTCAACATCTATTCTGTCGCGGCCATCTCAGCGTCTCATGTGTGTCAGTAAAGTCACCCTTCATGCTTCTAGATCTGATCCAATGTGTGCTGAGCCACTCCTGATAGGGCAACTCTCTCAACACACTTGAACCGTCTCAGGTGAGGAGTCCTAAACCATGCATTGTATTCCAGGGCCAAGCACAAAGTGCTGGAGGAATTCTGTGGATCAGACAGCATCCTGACCCGTTGAGTTCCTCCAGCACTTTGTGTTTTGGTCAAGGTTGCTGCATCTGCAGTTTCTTGTCTCCACAGTACACAGGTGTGGCCTCACATGTACACTGGGAACAAAGCCTCTGTGTTTAAACACCAACCTCCTTGCAATAAATCACAAAACACTGTTCACTTTCTCACCCATTCACCCGTGAACGGTCAGTGATTCATCACCAAAGCTCGTCCTTCCCTCTCCATTCATTTGCATTCTCTCTCCATTACCATAATAATTCACCTTTGGGTTTTTCTTAATAAAGTGCAAGACCTCAGACTTCCTCACAACCTGCCTTGATATTGCTGAGTCACTCTCTGTATCTACATCCCATTGCAGAGGTACAATATACTCACAGCAACATGGCCTCGTCAACATAAGCAATGAGCCATTTACGGAACGACAAGGAGACACTTCAGCAGAAAGTGATGAATCTTTGTGTCTCTCTACCCCACAGGGCTGTGGAGACTCGTATGAATTCATTCAAAACAAGATTGAAGGGATTCTAACAGAGGTCTGGATGAAGTGGATGTGGAGAGGATGTTTCCAGAAGTTGGTGAGTCTAAGAGCAGAGGCTGTAGCATCAGAATGAAAGGATGTGCCTTTAGAAAGGAGATGAGGAGGAATTTTTTTAGTTGGTGGGTGGTGAATCTGTGGAATTCATTGCCACAGACGGCTATGGAGGTCGTCAATGGGGTGTTTTTAAGGAGGGTGTCAGGGGTCATGGGGCGAAGGCAGGAGAATGGAGTTGAGAGGGAAAGGTAGATTAGCCATGATTGAATGGCAGAGTAGACTTGATGGGTTGAATGGCCTAATCCTGCTCCAAGAACGTTAGAACTAATGAGGGATGGAGGGATATAGGGATAACGGTGGAAAATGGAACCCAATCACAATCTTGTTGAAGGCTGGACATGTTGAGAGGATCACAGAGCCTGGTCCCACTCCTAGTCCTGGAGCTGGAGAGATTGATCTGTGGACAGTCACAGGCCTCGTGGTACAGCCCGAGCATTATAGGGCTTGAGAGTTCTCCAGCTTATCGCGTGGCAGCAGCTGGCCGGTACAGGCCAGAGACTAGGGTGCAGTGATGGAGCACAGCCCTGGGACAGGCGTGTGATGAGGGTTCACGGCAAGAGTCGCTGCCGATCCTGGAGACAGTGTCAGGGTGGGGGGGGGGGGGGGGGGGGGGGGGGGGGGTGTATTGAGGACCTAAAACATCACCTGCCCATGTTCTCCAGAGATGCTGCTTGACCCACTGAGGGGGCCGAGAGAGACAGAGAGAGAGAGAGACAGAGACAGAGACAGAGACAGAGACAGAGACAGAGAGAGAGAGAGAGAGAGAGAGAGAGAGAGAGAGAGAGAGAGAGAGAGAGAGAGAGAGAGAGAGAGAGAGAGAGAGAGAGAGAGAGAGAGAGAGAGAGAGAGAGAGAGACAGAGACAGAGACAGAGACAGAGAGACAGAGAGAGAGAGAGAGAGAGAGAGAGAGAGAGAGAGAGAGAGAGAGAGAGAGAGAGAGAGAGAGAGAGAGAGAGAGACAGAGAGAGAGAGAGAGAGAGAGAGAGAGAGAGAGAGAGACAGAGAGAGAGAGAGAGAGAGAGAGAGAGAGAGAGAGAGAGAGAGAGAGAGAGACAGAGAGAGAGAGAGAGAGAGAGAGAGAGAGAGAGAGACAGAGAGGAGAGAGAGGGAGAGAGAGAGAGAGAGAGAGAGAGAGAGAGAGAGAGACAGTGAGAGAGAGAGAGAGAGAGACAGACAGGTGGACAGACAGAGAGACAGAGAAAGAGAGACAGACAGAGAGAGAGAGCGAGAGAGACATGCAGACAGACAGACAGACAGACAGAGAGAGAGACTCACATGAAGAGCCAGCAAGATGACAGTAGCAGCAGCTGGGACGGCACCAGTGGTTGAGCGGGCAGCCGGTGTCCAAAACCACAGCACCAATCTCCACACCACCAGCCCTCACCGCATGGACCACGGCCCAAATCAATGTCCCCACCCACAGCTGTCACCGTGAGAATCAGCAAGGAAGGACCTCGCCCCAAAACCACTAATCACCACCCTGGGGTCACAAGATATCTGAAAATCCACCCTCCGCACCCCTCCCAACTGCGTCACTTCCCATTCCTCCTCAACCCCTCCCCAAACCATCACACACCTCCCCATCCCCCACCCCACACTAACACCCCACTGCCCACCCCCTCCACCCGCCCAAGTCAACAATCAACAAACTGGGGTCTAAAGATATTCGAAAACCTCATCCACTCTCCCCACCCCACCTCTCCACTGCCCCAACCCCCACCCCACCCTAATGCCTCACATGCCCACCCCTCCCAAAACTACAATCACATACCAGGGATGTGAATAGTCTCTGTAACCCACCTGTCCCCACTCCCACCCCCTCCTGTGTGGATCAGGGACCTACCTGAATGCAGTAACAGTGGAGCGGACATAATGCGGAGCCACCGAGTCCATCCCCATGTAAGTTTCCAGAAGCTGTCAGATTAAAGAGGAAATGATCACATAACAATGGCCACACAACCTCTCCCTCCACATTCTCACCTTACGGTGTGTGTGTGTGTACATCACGAGTGCCTGCGCTGTGGGGGGCAGACTTGCACATGATGCCCCAAGTGTGGAGCACCACTCACCCTCCTTGCAGTCTGTGTCTCAGCTGCTGAGAGGAGGGGTGGAGGGGAGAGGCGTGGGCTGGTCAGGGCGATATACAAACCTGCACAGAAAGTACAGGAGGACAGTGCACTGTTGCAACGTGCAAACTCAAATAAAGTGCGCAAGGCATTGGCACCAATGAAGGAATGAAGTCAATCACCAGACGGGATGTGTCGCAAGGGCTGGTGCTGAGCACAACGCTCCTGATAGCATGTTGAATAGGCTTGTGGGTGACACAACAATCAGCTGTATAGTGGACAGTGAAGGTTATGTCAGGTTGCAATGAGACCTTGATCACAGGGCAAATGGGCTGAAGTATGGCAGATAGAAGTTATTAATATTATAAAATATTGTAAACAATTAAAGTTCCAGTTGGCGGCATGACTCACGTTGCAGCGGCCCCTGCAGCCTGTCTGTCTTTTTTTATTTTTCTGTCAAGTTAGATGTAGTTGTTGTGTTCTTTTATACTGTTTTTGGCTGTGTATATGTGGGGGGGGCGGGGAGGAAACTTTTAAAATCTCTTCCCGTCAAGGGAGATCCGACCTTTTCCCTGTCGGGTCTACGTTGTCATTGGGGCCTAGCACCGTGGAGCCGGCGGCCTCCAACCGGAACGACCTGGGGGCTCCAGTCACGGAGCCTGCGGACTCACCAAGGCTGGCCGGCCTTGGAGCGTGTGGGGAGGTGGTGGCTCGTTGCTGCAGCCCGACATCGGAGCTCGGAGGCTCCAGCTGCAGGCCGGTGGACTGTGATATCAGGAGCTCGCGGGAGACCGCTTTTCGGAGCTCCAGCAACGCAACTTCTCCAGTCTGTGTCGCGGAGTTGGAACAACCCAGAGCAGGGCCATACATCGCCCGGCGCGGCTTTAATGGCCGTGGGACTTATCATCGCCCGCCTGGGGCTTCAACGTCGGGAGAAAAATGGTGCAGGGGAGAGAAAATACTTTACCTTCCATCACAGTGAGGAGGAGATTCACCGTGGTGGATGTTTGTGTGAATTGAATTGTTTGTGTGTCTTGTAGGAATTGTTTTGTTTGTATGGTTGTGGGAGTTTCGTTTGAGCTTCACTGAGGTTCAAATGACATGGAATAAATATTGAATTGTATTGTAACATAACAAACTCCAGATGCTGTAATCATGAGCAAAACAAAGAGCTGGAAGAACTCAGCGGGTCAGGCAGCAGCTGTGGAGGGAATGGGTTGGGACCCTTATTCAGACTGATGGAGAAGGGGTCGGGGGAAGCTGGAAAAGAGATAGGGTTGGGGCACAGCTTTGCAAGTAATCGATCAGGGGAAATTAATTAGTTGCTGGGTGGAGTAAGTGACAACGGCTAAAAGTGAAAAGGAGACAAAAGATGGTCAGATTCAGAGAGTGGAGATGAAATGTAAAGCCGGAGGGAGGGAGGGATGTAACACGCACATACTATATGGGGAAAGGGAAAGAAGGGAGATATAGGACTTGGGGAGGGGGAGAAGAACATATGGACAAGGGGAAAGTAAGGTGTGTTTAAACCAGGGTGGGGTTGTAATACTTTAAAATGGAGAATTCAATGTTCATAACATTGGGTAATAGACAATAGACAGGTACAGGAGTAGGCCTTTTGGCCTACATTCAATGTGATCATGGCTGATCATCCACAATCAGTACCCTGTTTCTGCCTTCTCCCCATATCCATATCAAGATAGAGGAGCATGAGGTGAGGCGCACTCTGCGGGCCATCAATCCAAGGAAGGCCACTGGTCCGGACGGCGTATCTGGACGCGTGTTGAAGGACTGCGCAGACCAGCTGGCTGGAGTCTTTACAAGGATTTTTAACCAGTCTCTGGCCCAGTCCACTGTCCCACCCTGTCTGAAGTCCTCCACCATAGTCCCCTTGCCCAAAAAAACCAACATCTCCAGCCTCAACGACTACCGGCCAGTCGCACTCACACCAGTGGTGATGAAGTGTTTTGAAAAACTGGTCCGGGGTCATATCACATCACTTCTGCCCCGAAGCTTTGACCCCCACCAGTTTGCGTACAGAGCAAATAGATCCACAGAGGACGCTGTAGCCACAGCTCTCCATGCTGCACTGTCTCACCTGGAGCAGCAGGGGAGCTACGTGCGGATGCTCTTTGTGGACTACAGCTCTGCTTTTAATACCATCCTTCCCCACAAACTGGTGGACAAACTGGGGGACTTGGGACTTCCACACTCCACCTGTACGTGGATAAATAGCTTCCTGTCAGGTCGCAGCCAGAGAATCAGAGTGGGCCATCACACATCCACGGCCCTCAGCCTCAGTACCGGCTCTCCACAGGGCTGCGTACTGAGCCCCCTGCTCTACACCATCTACACACATGACTGCACCACCACCCACCACAGCAACACCATTGTCAAATTTGCGGATGACACTACAGTGGTGGGACTCATCTCCGGGGGGGACGAGTACGCCTACCGGGATGAGGTGGAGCAGCTGACAGTGTGTGCGAAGAAAATAACCTGCTCCTCAACACCTCAAAGACGAAGGAGGTAATAATAGACTTCAGGAAAAACAAAACGGACATGGTACCACTGACCATCAGAGGGGACTGTGTAGAGAGGGTGGCGGATTTCCGCTTCCTGGGAATCCACATTGAGGAGGACCTGACGTGGAGCGTGAACACCACTGCGCTGCTGAAAAAGGTCCAGCAGAGACTGCACTTCCTGAGGGTGCTCAGGAAGAACAACATCACTCAGGCTGCTGCTGTCCTTTTATCGGTGCTCCATTGAGAGCATACTAACATACTGTGTATGCGTGTGGTACACCAGCTGCACAGCGGCTCAGAGGAAAGCGCTCCAGAGGGCCATTGACAACGCCCAGAGGATTGTCGGCTGCCCTCTCCTTACCTTGGAGGACCTACACAGTTCCCGCTGCACCAAAAAACCCCAGAATATAATAAAGGACATCTCCCACCCCGGACACTCCCTGTTTGAACTGTTGCCGTCAGGCAGACGGTACAGATCCACAAGGACAAGGACAAATAGACTAAAAAACTGTTTTTACCCCACTGCTATAAAAGCACTAAATGTAGCCGCCAAGGAACGCAGGGGCGATACAGACTAAGGGACTGTGGTAACGGTGAAATCGACAGAAGGATGGAGGGTTGGGTGTGTATGCGTGCTTTGTCTGTGATATTTATTTATTTGCTTATCTTTATTATTTTACCGTGGATGTTTCGTTAGCTTTAGAAATGTTTGAATGCTGCACTGACTGGCTGACATTTTAAATTTCGTTGTACATGGCCCATGTTACAATGACAATAAAGAAACTATTCTAACTATTCTATTCTATCCCATGACTTCGCTATCTTCAAGAGCCCTATTTAACTCTCTCTTGAAAGCCTCCAGAGAATTGGCCTCCACTGTCTTCTGAGGCAAAGAATTCCACCGATTTACAACTCTCTGTGTGAAAAAGTTTTTCCTCATCTCCGTTCAAAATGACTTACTCTTTATTCTTAAACTGTAGCCCCCTGGTTCTGGACTCCCACAACATCGGGAACATGTTTCCTATCTCTAGTGTGTCCAATCCCTTAATAAACTTATATGTTTCAATAAGATCCCCTCTCTTCCTTCTAAATTCCAGAGAATACAAGCCCAGCCGCTCCATTCTATCAACAAATGACAGTCCCGCCATCCCGGGAATTAACCTTGTGAACCTATGCTGCATTCCCTCAATACAAGAATGTCCTTCCTCAAATTTGGAGACCAAAACTACACACAATACTCCAGGTGTGGTCTCACTAGGGCCCTATACAACTACAGAAGGACCTCTTTGCTCCTAGACTCAACTCCTCTTGTTATGACCGCCAACATGCCATTAGCTTTCTTCACTGCCTGCTGTACCTGCATGCTTACTTTCAGTGACTGATTAACAAGGACCCCCAGATCCCGTTGTACTTCCCCTTTTCCCAATTTAACACCATTTAGATAATAATCTGCCTTCTTGTTTTTGCCACCAAAGTGGATAACATCACATTTATCCACATTAAACTGCATCTGCCATGCATCTGCCCATTCACCCAACCTGTCCAAGTCACCCTGCATCCTCATAGCATCCTCCTCACAGTTCACACTGCCACCCAGCTTTGTGCAAATTTGCTAAATGTTACTTTTAAACCCTTCATCTAAATCATTGATGTATATTGTAAATAGCTGCGGTCCCAGCACCGAACCTTGCAGTACCCAACTAGTCACTGCCTGCCATTCTGAAACTAGACACTGCCTGCCATACCAGTTAATCCCGACTCTTTGTTTCCTGTCTGCCAACCAATTCTCTATCCATGTCAGCACTCTACCCCCAATACCATGTGCCCTAATTTTTCCCACTAATTTCCTATGTGGGACCTTATCAAATGCTTTCTAAAAGTCCAGGTACACTACATCCATTGGCTCTCCCTTGTCCATTTTCCTAGTTACATCCTCAAAAAATTCCAGAAGATTAGTCAAGCCTGATTTCCCCTTCGTAAATCCATGCTGACTCGGACCGATCCTGCTGCTGGTATCCAAATGTGACGCTATTTCATCTTTTATAATTGACTCCAGCATCTTCCCCACCACCGATGTCAGGCTAACTAGTCTATAATTCCCTGTTGAATTTCACCCGCCTTTCTTAAAAAGTGGGATAACATTAGCTACCCTCCAATCCACAGGAACTGATCCTGAATCTATACAACATTGGAAAATGATCACCAAATGCATCCAAGATTTCTAGAGCCACTTCCTTAAATACCCTGGGATGCAGACCATCAGGCCCTGGGGATTTATCAGCCTTCAGTCCCATCAGTCTACCCAACACCATTTCCTGCCTAATGTGGATTCCCTTCAGTTCCTCCATCACCCTAGATCCTCTGGCCACTGGTACATCTGGAAGATTGTTTGTGTCCTCCTTAGTGAAGACGGATCCAAAGTACCTGTTCAACTCATCTGCCATTTCCTTGTTCCCCATAATAAATTCACCCTTTTCAGTCTTCAAGGGTCCAACTTTGGTCTTAACTAATGTTTTCCTCTTCAAATACCAAAATAAACTTTTACTATCCTCCTTTATATTCTGGGCTAGCTTACCCTCGTACCTCATCTTTTCTCCCCATATTGCCTCTTTAGTTATCTTCTGTTGCTCTTTAAAAGTTACCCAATCCTCTGGCTTCCTGCTCATGCTATGTTGTACTTTTATTTGCACTCTTTTATTTTTATACTGTCCCTGACGTCCCTTGTCAGTCACGGTCGCCCCTTCTCCCTTTGGAATCTTTCTTCCTCTTTGGAATGAACTGATCCTGCACCTTCTGTATTATCCCAGAAATACCTGCCATTGTCATCCCTGCTTGGGTATCTTTCCACTAAACTTTGGCCAGCCGCTCCTTCAGGGCTCCATAGTGTCCTTTGGTCAACTGTAATGCTGACACCTCCGATTTACCCTTCTCCCTCTCAAATTGTAGATTAAACCATATCATATTATGGTCACTGCCTTGTAATGCAGGGGTGGGCAACCTTGTTCTGCATAGGGTCCAGGATGCAGGTCTGTGAGCAGATGGCTGGCCACATCTATCACGTGTACACATGGATCCCCCCTCCATCCCGCCCCGAATGTCAGGCATCAAATCATGTGTTCACATAAATCCCGCCCCTTCGAGGAAGCCACCCGGAGCACTGGCCCCTAGTAACGGGTGCTCACCAACATGGCGCCCCTAGTAATGGGTGCTCACCAACATGGCGCCCCTAGTAACGGGTGCTCACCAACATGGCGCCCCTAGTAACGGGTGCTCACCAACATGGCGCCCCTAGTAACGGGTGCTCAACAACATGCCCCCTAGTAACGGGTGCTCACCAACATGGCGCCCCTAGTAACGGGTGCTCACCAACATGGCGCCCCTAGTAACGGGTGCTCACCAACATGGCGCCCCTAGTAACGGGTGCGGCGCCCCTAGTAACGGGTGCTCACCAACATGGCACCCCTAGTAACGGGTGCTCACCAACATGGCGTCCCTAGTAACGGGTGCTCACCAACATGGCGCCCCTAGTAACGGGTGCTCACCAACATGGCGCCCCTAGTAACGGGTGCTCACCAACATGGCGTCCCTAGTAACGGGTGCTCACCAACATGGCGTCCCTCGTATGATTTCATGCTATGGGCCGCATTCGGCCCAGGGGCAGTAAGTTGCCGACCCCTATCCTAATGGCACCTTTACCTCGAGTTCCTTATCAAATCCGGTTCATTACACAACACTAAATCCAAAATTGCCTTCTCCCTGGTCGGCTCCAGTACAAGTTGCTCTAAGAATCCATCACAGCGGCACTCCACAAACTCCCTTTCTTGGAGTCCAGTACCAACCTGATTTTCCCAGTTTACCTGCATGTTGAAATCTCCCATAATAACCGTAGCATTACCTTTGCTACATGCCAATTTTAACTCTTGATTCAACTTGCACCCTATATCCAGGCTACTGTTTGGGGGCCTGTAGATAAGTCCCATTAGGATCTTTTTACCCTTACGATTCCTCAGTTCTATCCATACTGACTCCACATCTCCCGATTCTATGTCACCCCTTGCAAGGGACTGAATTTCATTCCTCACCAACAGAGCTAACTCTGCCGACCTGTCTTTTCGATACCCTTGAAAATTCAGTTCCCAGCCCTGGTCCTCTTGCAGCAATGTTGTGGCTAGGTTCAGCTCCAACTCAATAATTAAGTTTGCTGATGACACTGTGGTGGTGGGCCTGATCTCAGACAACGATGAGAAGGCCTACCGGGAGGAGGTGGCTGGTCTAGCACTCTGGTGCCAGGACAACAGCCTCCTCTTGAACATCAAAAAAACGAAGGAGCTGATCATGGACTTTAGGAGGGCACATCATCCGAGGACGTACACTCCATTGAGGATAAATGGGGATCCTGTGGATAGGGTGAACTGTTTTAAATATCTGGGAGTCCACATCTCCGAGGATATGACATGGGCATCACACGCCTCAGCACTCGTGAGTAAGGCAAGGCAGCGCCTTTACCACCTCAGGCAATTGAGGAAATTCAGAGTGTCTCCGAGGATCCTCCAGTGCTTCTACGCAGCGGCGGTGGAAAGCATCTTGTCCAGGAACATTACCATCTGGTTCGGGAATTGCTCTGCCCAGGACAAGAAGGCTCTGCAGAGAGTAGTGCGTTCGTCCGAACGCACTATGGGAAATTCACTCGCCCCCCTGCAGGAACTATACATCAGGAGGTGCAACTCCAGAGCCAACAATATCATGAGAGACCCCTTCCACCCCTGCAACGGACTGTTCCAGCTGCTACGGTCAGGCAAACGCCTCCGTTGCCATACGGTGAGAACGGAGAGGTTGAGAAGGAGTTTCTTCCCAGAGGCAATTCGGACTGTAAACGCCTATCTGACCAGGGACTAACTCTACTGGGCGTTTTTCCTTCCATTATTTATTATGTAAAAGTATATGTGTGTTATGATTGTGTTTATAGTTTGTTTGGTTGTTTGTCATTTGCAGAGAAATCCGTGAGCATTGCCACTTTCATTTCACTGCACATCTCGTATGTGTATGTGACAAATAAACTTGACTTGACTTGATGTCTCTGTAAGTCTCACAACATCATACTTGCCAATTTCTAACTGAGCCTCAAGCTCGTCCACTTTACTTTGCGCATTCATATACAACACTTTGACTTTGGTATTCACCTCCCCTCTCACACCGCTCACAATTGGCCCTGACTTTACTCTTTTATCCCTTCTAGAACTTTCCTTCCCATTAATTCGGAAGTCTTCTGTAACTTTTCCTGCACTAACTTATCCTTTAACTCCATCTTTATACTCAGAATTTGTCAATCCCCTCCCACCACTATTTAGTTTAAACCCACACGTGTAGCCCTAGCAAACCTGCCTGCCAGAACGTTGGTCCCCTCCAGTTAAGGTGTAACCCGTCTCTTTTGTACAGGTCACCCCTACCCCAGAATAGATCCCAGATAAAGCTAAATCCTTGCTCCCTGCACCAGCCCCCTCAGCCACACATTCAGATCCCCTATCTCCCTGTTCCTGCCCTCACTAGCACGAGGTACTGGAAGCAATCCAGAGATAATCACCTGTTTAGTGTATCTCTTCTGTATTTATTCCTTCTCTTTCCTATCTGTCAACTAACATTCTATGCCTGTATGTTACTCCCAATCCCAGGTATTTAAATTTTGCAGACTACCGTGTATGTGGGACTTTATTACTGATCTCCTGAAGTCCACATCCATCACTTTCATTGGTCCAACCTTGTTGAGTCTAACACTTACATCCCAGGTAGACAAAAATGCTGGAGAATCTCAGCGGGTGAGGCAGCATCTATGGAACAAAGGAAATAGGCGACGTTTCGGGTCGAGACCCTTCTTCAGACTAATGTGGGGGTGGGTGGGTGGGAAGAAGAAAAGAAGAGGTGGAGATAGTGGGCTGTGGGAGAGCTGGGAAGGGAGGGGAAAGAAGGAGAAAGCATGGACTTCCTGAAATTAGAGGTCAATGTTCATACCGCTGGGGTGTAAACTACCCAAGCAAAATATGAGGTGCTGCTCCTCCAATTTATGGTGGGTCTCCCTCTGGCCATGGAGGAGGCCCAGGACAGAAAGGTCAGATTTGGAATGGGAGGGGGAGTTGCCACCAGGAGATCAGGTTGGTTATTGCAAACTGAGTGGAGGTATTGGGCGAAGCGATCGCCAAGCCTACGCTTGGTCTCACCGATGTACAGCAGCTGACACCTAGAGCAACGGATGCAACAGATTGGAGGAGGTGCAGGTGAACCTCTGCCGCACCTGGAAAGACTGCTTGGGTCCTTGGATGGAGTCAAGGGGGGAGGTAAAGCGACAAGTGTAGCATTTCCTGCGTTGCAAGAGATAGTGCCAGGAGAGGGGGTGGTTTGGGTGGGAAGGGACGAATTGACCAGGGGGTTACGGAGCGTTGATTTGTCGAGTGTTAAGTGTGTTTAATCACATTGACATTTTAAGATTCTTTTAAGAAGCGGTCTAGTCTGTCGCCAACTCAAGAGACTGCAGCTGGGATTAGTTTGAATGAGAACATTTATAACAATACCAATAATGATGGTAAATTTCAAAACTGGGAAACGATAGAAAACAAAGATGATGACAATAATCAGTAAAGGACAAAATAGATCAAAATAGCTAGGAATATATAAAGAAATTGCAAACCTTCTGGAGATTGCAAGATGAGGTTTTCAATACTAAACAGTCCCTTTGAAACTGAGGCAGAGTCTCAATAAAATGAGCAAGACACAGAGTGCGGAGTAACCAGGTCAGGCAGCATCTGTGGAGGCACTGGACTGGAGACGTTTCAGGCTGGGACTGACCTGAAACATTGTCTGTCCATTCCCTCCACAATGGGTGTGGCCTGTTCCGCTGCGTTACTCCAGCACTTTGCCTTTGGTCAGGATTAAGACTCTAGCAATTCCTTGCGTAGCAATAATGAGGACAGGTATGTCCTACATTCCCTTGGTAATATTGTTCCCTTGGGAATAAAGACCATACTTCACACTATACCAGGTATTGAACCTGCAACACACCTGCCCTGCAGGTATCGCTTCAGCAAACACTCACCGTTTGCTCCACCGTCGTTGCCAGCTGCTTAAACGCCTCCGAATCAAAATCCTCCAGATCCTCGGTGAACTGCTTGTTGGTGATGGTGAGATAACCATTGTACATCTTCTTGATGGTATTATCCGGTCGAACTGATGGAGGTGGGAAGGTGGGAGTCAGCAAATGGGAACTATTCTCATTGGAGATTTCTGCACCAACAAACTTCCACCTACAATACTACCAACAATCCCTGCATTCACACGGCCATCTGGATATTAATCTCTGCCCTGGATCACTGTGCTCTGAATGGAGGCACTCTGCAGTCTGGATGTGGAACTGTGGATACTCAGCCCACTCAGCCCAGTGTGTAATTGCATCGTGCTCAAGATTATTCCCATTCAGCTTTGGGGCCAACAATCAGATGGAACACACAAAATAAACAACTAAAGGCCCAGGAAGACGCAAGGAGAAACTGCTCTGAGTAGACAAAAGTTAGTCTCAAACATTTTGCCTTGAGGTGCTGTGGATAGAGGACCAGGCTGACCCTGCAGGTTAAACACTCTACATCTATAACACCTGGGAAACAGTGCCAATGATGGGTGACTCTGGACACTGTCTCAGTGTTCCACTGCGCTACACTTGTATTGTATCTGAGGCACTTATCTAAGATGTATCTAACTGCTTATGTGTAGTGATACTTGTACTGAACTGTATAGAAAAATGAATTCCTTTTACAAACAAAGTACCATTGAAATATAGCGAGATAAACCTGTAAAACAGAGAATCTCTGTACTTAGTTTAGAGATACACCATTGAAACAACTCCTTTAGCCCACACTAACCATTCACCCGTTCATACTAGTTCTATGTTATCTCACTTTCTCATCCACTCCCTACACACTAGGGCAATTTGCAGAGGTCTACAAACCATCATATCCCTGGGATGTGGAGTAGGGCAATGGGAAGATTGCTCTACAGAAACAAGCACAGCCTTCATGGGCTGAATGGTCTTCATAGATTCAACAGAGTTGACGTGGAAAAGCTTTTCCCACTGAGTAGGGAAGATTCAAACAAGGGGACATGACTTGAGAATTAAGGGACTGAAGTTTAGGGGTAACATGAGGGGGAACTTCTTTACTCAGAGAGTGGTAGCTGTGTGGAATGACCTTCCAGTGAAGGTGGTGGAGGCAGGTTCGTTTTTATCATTTAAAAATAAATTGGATAGTTATATGGATGGGAAGGGAATGGAGGGTTATGGTCTGAGTGCAGGTATATGGGACTAGGGGAGATTATGTGTTCGGCACGGACTAGAAGGGTCGAGATGGCCTGTTTCCGTGCTGTAATTGTTATATGGTTATATGGTTATATGGTTAGATGTAACAATGCCATGCACGTACTAGCCCTGACTCTGTGAGATACTTTGAATATTTATCTCTTCTGCACACATTGTACGCTGTGTATTTTAAGCACAGCTGATAAGCACCCTGTATTTAAGATATTTAATGCTTAGGTGGGTGAATTATGCTCAAAACACTTTGAGTTTTTGAATTCTCCTGGTGCATCTTGGTCACCCAGGCAATAGCGGCCTCGGTGGGACAGCTTGTGTTCCCAGCTGGTGATGATCCTCCCTCTTCACCCACTGCCGTGATCTTATACTCACAATGAAAATGCCAAACCAGCAGCCCAATCATCAGGGACAATAATGCCGCTCCAAGAATGAGCCCCACCAATAAAGCTGTCTCCTTCGGGCTGCGTTTCTCCAGCTTCTTCTGGTCACTTGCCGGCAGAAACTCCATCTCCTCAGGAATGCCATTTATTTCCTGCAGAAAGCCAGAAGATGCTGATATCATTGTTTTACCCCCAATCAAACTCTCATTCCCCCCCCGCCTTCCACTGCATCAATGTGGAGTTTCCACCACCAAGACTAATATGGGATTAACGAGGCAGAGACAGCATGAAGACAAGTGTCCATGGAGACCCAATGGTGGGAAGTGGTTGGTTTGGAGCAAGGCGGGAAAAGTTGCAAGATTAACAAACTTGCAGAATGAGACTCTAATTAAAGATATTATATTGTCAATAAATACATTTGGTAGATCTTAATGAAAAGAATAAGAAAATTGGAAAGAGTATTGAAAACATTTACGAGGATGTTGCCAAGACGCGAGGGTCAGAGCTACAGGGAGAGGTTGAGCAGACTGTGACTCTGCCTTGGAGCACAGGAGGATGAGGGATGATCTTATGGAGGTGTGTTAAATCATGAGAGCAATAGATCGGGTAGATGCAAAGAATGTCTTGTCCAGAGTAGGGGAATCGAGGACCAGAGGGCATAGATTTAAGGTGAAGATTAAAAGATTTAATAGGAACGTGAGGGGTATATTTTTCACACAAAGGGTGGTGGGTATCTGGAACGAAGTGCTAGAGGAGGCAGGTACTATTGCAATGTTGAAGAAACAAATAGACAGGTACATGGAAACGACTGGTTAAGAGAGATATGGACCAAACATGGGAAGTTGAGACTAATGTAAATGGGACATGTTGGTCAGTGTGGGCAAGTTGGACTGAAGGGCCTGTTTCCAGGCTGAAAGACTCTATAACTATGTCTTGCTAAGAAAGTGGGATCTAAAGGAACGGAGGGATCTGGGAATACTGAGATAAATCTCAAACACATCAGAGATTTAATTAATAAGGTTGTACAAAACCCGAGAGTACTCTGGCTAGCCTCTGTAGAAAATAATTAAAAACAGAAATTATGGATGCGGGGCTGGCTTTCACAGAGGCCCGGGACCGTTGGAGAGAAATCCGTAACGTTCCACACGCCATAGGGAGGGTTCTGGTGGAAGCCGCTGATTGGTGGAAGCAGACTAGAGGAAGCAGCTGATTGGGTGCAACCTCAGGTTAGCATTTGTGCTTTCTGGTTAAAGGTACAGTGCTATAGTAAAGGTACAGTGGGTTAAAGGTACAGTGGGCTAAAGGTACAGTGCTTTTTGTTTATATAATAAAGGTGCAGTTTAAAGGTCACGAGGGAGCAGCTGTTGTGAGTCAGATACCTGCTGATTTCTCCCAGCAGTTTCTAGTGTATTATACTGGTATCAGATCCAGGGTAAGGCGGGAGAATGACAGTCAGAGCAGTGTACTGTTCTGGATGTCAGATGTGGGAGGTCATGGTGTCGGATGGCCCTCCAGACGTCCACATCTGCACCAGGTGCAGCGAGATGGGGCTCCTAAGGGACCGTATTAGGATCCTGGAGCAGCAGCTCGATGACCTCGCTCTGATCAGGGAGAGTGAGGAGGTCATAGAGGGGAGTTATAGGGAGGTGGTCACTCCAAAACCACGGGAGAGAGACATGTGGGTCACGCTAAGGAAGGGCAAGGGGCAGAGGCAGGAACGAGTGAGTACTCCAATGTCGGTACACCTCGCAAATAAGTACTCCTGTTTGAGTACGGATGGGGGTGACAGCCTACCCGGGGGTAGCGACAGCGGACGGGCCTCCAGCACAGAGACCGGCCCTGTTGCTCCGAAAGGTAGGGAAAAAAGAAGAGGGCAATAGTAATTGGGGACCATATTGTTAGGGGGTCAGATAGGCGATTCTGTGGACGCAGTCGGGAGACCAGGATGGTGGTCTGCCTCCCTGGTGCCAAGGTCTCAGACGTGTCTCAACACATCCAAGATATCCTGAAATCAGAGGGAGAGGAGCCGGAGGTTGTGGTACATATAGGTACCAATGACATAGGTAAAAAAAGGGAAGAGGTCCTGAAGGGAGGACTTAGGGAGTTGGGAGGAGAGTTAAGGAAAAGGACCAAAAAGGTAACAATCTCAGGATTACTGCCTGTGCCACGCGACAGTGAGAGTAGGAATGGAGCGAGGTGGAGGATAAATGCGTGGCTGAAAGACTGGTGCAGAGGGCAGGGATTCAAATTTCTGGATCATTGGGACTTCTTTTGGGGAAGGTGGGACCTGTACAGAAAGGATGGGTTGCACTTGAACCCGAGGGGGACCAATATCCTGGCGGGGAAATTTGCAAAGGCAACTGGGGAGACTTTAAACTAGAATGGTTGGGGCGAGGGACTCAAATAGAGAAAGCTAGTAGACAGAATGGGAGGCAGGAAGCAGAAAAGGGAAGCACTCGGACACAAGAGGAGAAAGAAAAAAAAGGAAATAAACAGAGAAGAAGAAGTTTCTTAAATGTGCATATTTTAATGCTAGGAGCATTGTAAGAAAGGTGAATGAGCTTAGAGTCTGGATAGACACCTGGAAGTATGATGTTGTGGGGATCAGTGAAACATGGTTGCAGGAGGGCTGTGATTGGAAACTAAATATTCCAGGATTTCGTTGCTTCAGGTGTGATAGAATTGGAGGGGCAAGAGGTGGAGGTGTTGCATTGCTAGTCAGGGAAGATATTACAGCAGTGCTTTGGCAGGATAGATTGGAGGGCTCATCTAGGGAGGCTATTTGGGTGGAACTGAGAAGTGGGAAAGGTGTAGCAACACTTATAGGGGTGTATTATAGACCACCAAATGGGGATCGAGAATTGGAAGAGCAAATATGTAAGGAGATAGCAGATATTAGTAGTAAGCACAAGGTAGTGATTGTGGGAGATTTTAACTTTCCACACAAAGACTGGGAAACACATTCGGTAAATGGGTTGGATGGGTTGGAGTTTGTAAAATGTGTGCAGGATAGTTTTTTGCAGCAATACATAGAGGTACCTACTAGAGGAGGGGCAGTGCTGGACCTCCTGTTAGGAAATTAGTTGGGTCAGGTGGCAGAGGTATGCGTTGGGGAGCACTTCGGGTCCAGTGATCACAATACCATTAGTTTCAATATAATTATGTAGAAGGTCAGAACTGGACCAAGGGTTGAGATTTTTGATTGAAGAAAGGCTAACTTTGATGCGATGCGAGTTGATTTAAAAGGAGTGAACTGGGACATTTTGTTTTATGGGAAGGATGTAGAAGAGAAATGGAGGACATTTAAAGGGGAAATTTTAAGAGTACAGAATCTTTATGTTCCTGTTCGGTTGAAAGGAAACAGTAAAAATTGGAAAGAGCCCTGGTTTTCAAGGGAAATTGGACATCTTGTTCGGAAAAAGAGGGAGATCTACAATAATTATAGGCAGCATGAAGTGAGGTGCTTGAGGAGTATAAGGAATGTAAAAAGAATCTTAAGAAAGAAATTAGAAAAGCTAAAAGAAGATATGAGGTTGCTTTGGCAAGTAAGGTGAAAGTAAATCCAAAGGGTTTCTTAAGCTATATTAATAGCAAAAGGATAACGAGGGATAAAATTGGTCCATTGGAGAGAGAGAGAGTGGACAGCTATCTGCAGAGCCAAAAGAGATGGGGGAGATATTGAACAATATTTTTTCTTCAGTATTCAACAAGGAGAAGGATATTGAATTATGTGAGGTAAGGGAAACTAGTAGAGTAGATAGGGATACTATGAGGTTCAAAGTAAAAGAAGTACTGACACTTTTGAAAAATATAAAAGTGGATAAGTCTCCAGGTCCTGACAGGATATTCCCTAGGACATTGAGGGAAGTTAGTGTAGAAATAGCCGGGGCTATGACAGACATATTTCAAATGTCATTAGAAACGGGAATAGTCCCTGAGGAAAGGGTTCTAAGAGTAAACCAAGCAATTACAGACCTGTTAGTTTGACTTCAGTGGTGGGCAAATTAATGGAAAAGATAATTAGAGATAATATATATAAGCATCTGGATAAACATGGTCTGATTAGGAACAGTCAACGTGGATTTGTGCCTGGAAGGTCATGTTTGACTAATCTTCTTGAATTTTTTGAAGAGGTTACTAGGGAAATTGACGAGGGTAAAGTAGTGGATCTTGTCTATATGGACTTTAGTAAGGCCTTTGACAAGGTTCCTCATGGAAGGTTGGTTAAGAAGGTTAAACTGTTGGGTATAAATGCAGGAATAGCAAGATGGATTCAACAGTGGCTGAATGGGAGAAGCCAGAGGGTAATGGTGGATGGCTGTTTGTCGGGTTGGAGGCAGGTGACTAGTGAGGTGCCTCAGGGATCTGTGTTGGGTCCTTTGTTGTTTGTCATGTACATCAATGATCTGGATGAAGGGGTGGTAAATTGGATTAGTAAGTATGCAGATGATACCAAGATAGGGGGTGTTGTGGATAATGAAGAGGATTTCCAAAGTCTACAGAGTGATTTGGGCCATTTGGAAAAATGGGCTGAAAGATGGCAGATGGAGTTTAATGCTGATAAATGTGAGGTGCTGCACCTTGGCAGGACAAATCAAAATAGGACGTACATGGTAAATGGTAGGGAATTGAAGAATACAGTTGCACAGAGGGATCTGGGAATAACCGTGCATAGTTCCTTGAAGGTGGAATCTCATATAGATAGGGTGGTAAAGAAAGCTTTTGGTATGCTAGCCTTTATAAATCAGAGCATTGAGTATAGAAGCTGGGATGTAATGTTAAAATTGTACAAGGCATTGGTGAGACCAAATCTGGAGTATGGTGTACAATTTTGGTCGCCCAATTATAGGAAGGATGTCAACAAAATAGAGAGAGTACAGAGGAGATTTACTAGAACGTTGCCTGGGTTTCAACAACTAAGTTACAGAGAAAGGTTGAATAAGTTAGATCTTTATTCTCTGGAGCGCAGAAGGTTAAGGGGGGACTTGATAGAGGTCTTTAAAATGATGAGAGGGATAGACAGAGTTGATGTGGATCAGCTTTTCCCTTTGAGAATAGGGAAGATTCAAACAAGAGGACATGACTTCAGAATGAAGGGACAGAAGTTTAGGGGTAACATGAGGGGGAACGTCTTTACTCAGAGAGTGGTAGCGGTGTGGAATGAGCTTCCAGTGGAAGTGGTGGAGGCAGGTTCATTGGTATCATTTAAAAATAAATTGGATAGGCATATGGATGAGAAGGGAATGGAGGGTTATGGTATGAGTGCAGGCAGGTGGGACTAAGGGACAAAAGTTGTTTGGCACGGACTTGTAGGACCGAGATGGCCTGTTTCCGTGCTGTATTTGTTATATGGTTATATGGTTATATGGAAAGATTCTCTTGAACTTTGGAGAGTTCATGCTCACTGCACCATTACTGACAAGTGAGGTGACGGCTGTGATTCAGATAGGGCAGGCTTGTAACGTGCAGAAACAGCTTAGAGATACAGCACGGAAACAGGCCCTTTGGCCCACTGATCCCCGCACATTAACACTATCCTACACACACAAGTGACATTTTACATTTATACCAAGCCAATTAACCTACAAACCTGCACGTCTTTGGAGTGTGGGAGGAAACCAAAGATCTCGGAGAAAACCCACACAGTCACGGGAAGAACACATAAACTCCATACAGACAGCAGCCATAGTCGGGATTGAACCCGGGTCTCTGGCGCTGCAAGCGCTGTGAGGCAGCAACTCGACCGTTGCGCCACCGTGGTTGGTTTATTATTGTAACGTGTACAGAGATACAGCAAAGTACTGTTCTGTATATTATCCAGTTAAATCATGAACACACCAGGTAACGCACAAGCAAAATAATATTAGAGCTACAGAGAAAGTGCAGATTTTGTTTTAAGTGGAAAGGCCACAACAAGGTAGACTGGAAGATCTGGAATTCCTCCTTCCCATATAGGAGGTCCGTTCTTAGTCTGACGACAGTGGGGGAAAAGTTATCACTGGAACTGGTGGCACATGCTTACAGGCTGTTGCATCTGCTGCCGATGGAGAGTGGAGTCGAGAGTGATCGGGAGAGTGAGCAATCCTTGATTATGCTGGCTGTTCTCCCGAGACAGTGTGATGACTCGATCTGGCAATGGAGGAGTCCCAGGACACATTGCTCCGTAAAGGAACTCCCCAGATGCTGCCTGACCCGCTGAGTTCCTCCAGCTCCTTGTTTATCACTCAAGCTCGCAACAGCTGCAGTCTCATGTGTCTCCACCTGAAATGTTGCTTCTTCAATGGACTACGGTAAATTGGTCGAGCAACTCTCCTAGTTCCTGCCTCCCTCCATTTTTGGAGAAAGGAGTTACATTTGCTATTTTCAAATTTATGTGGAGCCATTTTGACGAGGTAAACCAACACATCCCCAATCTCACTATGAATTCTAAAACTATGGTTTGAATTTCATCAAGACCCAGAGAGTGTCAGCCTGAAACTCCAACAATTAGCTCCATACCCCAGTCCTAGTGAGTCCAAACCCCCCCAACGCACCCCAGTACCTCTGTCCCTTCCCATTTCTAATTTCCAGAAAGTTCTGGAGCATCTACAGTGAAGTCCAAGGCAAAATACCTGCTCAAATCAACTGATATCTACTTATATTCTGGTATTAATTGTTTTCTAAAGGAACAACTTGGATAACCTTGATTTTTCAACATCTCCAGAAATCTCACTATGTCCCTGTGTGTGAAGGAACTGCAGATGCTGGTTTAAACCAAAGATAGACACAAAAAGCTGAAGTAACTCAGCAGGACAGGCAGCATCTCTGGAAAAAAGGAACGGGAGTCTCTTGCTCTATGGGACTGAGCTAGCAGGTTGAGCTAGTGAGTCTGAAGAAGGGTTTTAACCTGAAACGTCACCTATTCCTTTTCCCCAGAGATGCTGTCTGACCTGCTGAGTTACTCCAGCTTTTTGTGCCTACCTTCTCTCCATGTCCATGCTTAGCTTATTGCATGCCACAATTTGACCAGCCTCTCTCCTGTGTGTGATCACCCAGACCAACACCAACTCTCACCTGATGATCCAACAAAGTGCTGAGACTGGAAACACTCATGACAGACACAAAATGCTGGAGAAAAGGAATAGGCAATGTTTTGGGTGGAGACCCTTCTTGAGACAAGATTATTCTTCAAACAGGCTGCATCTGTGGGAAGGGAAACTGAGCGAATGTTTCCAGTTAGAGAGGTTTCAATGGAACAGCAGGGCAGGTCTGCAGAAGTTCTGATGTATGCTCCTTGGCTCTGTTTAACATTGGCTCTTCACATCTGGCAAAAGGTATAGAAAAGGTACACCTCCAGATTCAGCGACAGTTTCTTCATATCTGTTATCAGGCAACTGAACCATCTTGCCACAACTAGAGAGCAGCCGTGAACGACTGTCAACTTCATTGGAGACCCTCAGACTATCTTTGATTGGACTTTGGTAGACAAGAGTGCTGGAGAAACTCAGCGGGTGCGGCAGCATCTATGGAGCAAAGGAAATAGGCAATGTTTCGGGCCGAAACCCTTCTTCAGACTGATGTAGGGGGGGGGGGGGGGGGGGGGGGGGGGGAAAGAATGAAGGTAGAGGAGGAGCCAGAGGGTAGAGGGAGAGCTGAGAAAGGGAGAAGACAATAAGGGCTACCGGAAATTGGAGAAGTCAATGTTTATGCCGCTGGGTGTAAACTGCCCAAGCGGAAATGAGGTGCTGCTCCTCCAATTTCCGGTGTTGTTCACTCTGGCCATGGAGGAGGCCCAGGACAGAAAGGTCGGATTCGGAATGGGAGGGGGAGTTGAAGTGCTGAGCCACCGGGAGATCAGATTGGTTATTGCGGACCGAGCAGAGATGTTCGGCGAAACAATCACCAAGCCTCTATTTCGTCTCACCGATGTAGATCAGCTGACATCTAGAGCAGTGGATGCAATAGATGAGGTTGGAGGAGATGCAGGTGAACCTCTGTCACACCTGGAACGACTGCTTGGGTCCTTGAATGGAGTCGAGGGGGGAGGTAAAGCGACAAATGTAACATCTCTTGCTGTTGCAAGGGTAAGTGCCCGCGGCGGGGGTGGTGCGGGAGGGAAGCGAAGAATTGACCAGGGAGTTACGGAGGGAGCGGTCTTTGCGGAAAGCAGACGGGTGGAGATGGGGAGATGGGAAGATGTGGCGAGTGGTGGGGTCACGTTGGAGATGGCGAACATGACGGAGGACTATGTGTTGTATGTGACGGCTAGTGGGGTGAAAGGTGAGGACGAGGGGGACTCTGCCCTTGTTACGAGTGGGGGGGATGGGGAGTGAGAGCAGAGTCACAGGGTATTGAAGAGACCCTGGTGAGAGCCTCATCTATAGTATGGGAGGGGAATCCCCGTTCCCTGAAGAATGAGGACATTTGCGATGCCCTGGTGTGGAACACCTCATCCTGGGAGCAGATGCGATGTAGATGGAGGAATTGGGAGTAGGGGATTGAGTCCTTACAGGAAGCAGGGTGGGAAGAAGTAAACAGAAGGCGGGTAACTATAGACCGGTTAGTCTAACATCGGTGGTGGGTAAAATGTTAGAGACAATTATTAAAGAAACACTAACGGGGCACTTGGATAAACATGACTTCATCGGACAGAACCAGCATGGTTTTGTGAAGGGGAAGTCCTGTTTAACGAATCTGCTCGAATTCTTTGAGGAAGTAACAACCCGGGTGGATAAAGGGGAACCGGTGGATGTGGTATACTTGGACTTCCAAAAGGCTTTTGACAAGGTGCCACATAAGAGACTATTGCTAAAAATAAAAAATTATGGGATTGGGGGTAATATATTAGCATGGGTAGAGGATTGGCTAACAAATAGGAAGCAGAGAGTGGGGATAAATGGTTCATACTCGGGATGGCAACCGGTAACTAGCGGGGTTCCGCAAGGGTCGGTGCTGGGACCCCAGTTGTTCACAATTTATATAAATGATTTGGAGGAGGGAACCAAGTGTAATATATCAAAATTTGCGGACGATACAAAAATGGGAGGAAAAGTAGGGGATGAGGAGGATAGGAAGAGTCTGCAAAAGGATATAGATAAGCTAGGTGAGTGGGCAACAACTTGGCAGATGAAATTTAATACTAATAAATGTGAAGTCATTCACTTTGGGGAAAAAAATGATAGGGCAAGTTATTTTCTAAATGAGGAGGAGCTGCGTTGTAATGCAACGCAAAGGGATCTAGGGGTATTAGTACATGAATCACTGAAAGTTAGTATGCAGGTGCAGCAAGCAATCAGGAAGGCCAATGGAGTTTTGGCCTTTATTGCTAGGGGGATTGAGTATAAAAACACGGAGGTCTTGCTGCAGCTGTACACAGTATTAGTGAGACCACATTTGGAATACTGTGTACAGTTCTGGGGTCCATACTTAAGAAAGGATGTACTAGCCCTGGAGGCAGTGCAGCGAAGGTTTACAAGATTAATTCCTGCAATGAGGGGATTGACATATGAGGAAAGGTAGGCTGGAACTCTACTCTTTGGAGTTTAGAAGAATGAGAGGCGATCTCATTGAAACATATAAGATCGTGAGGGGCCTTGATCGGGTGGATGCACCGAGGATGTTCCCAATGATCGGGGAAACTAGAACTAGGGGACATAGTTGCAGAATAAGGGGGGGCTCTTTTAAAACTGAGATGAGGAAGAACTTCTTCACCCAGAGGGTGGTTAATTTATGGAATTCACTGCCCCAGGGAGCAGTGGAAGCAGAAACTTTAAATATATTTAAGACTAAAATAGATGGCTTTTTAGCTACCAAGGGGATAAGGGGCTACGGGGAGAGGGCAGGGATATGGACCTAGGTATGGTTAGTATAGTAAGACCTGAGTGATCTCCTGGACAAGTGTCGATCGCCTGGATTGGGGTCGGAGAGGAATTTCCCGGATTTTTTTTCCCGAATTGAACCTGGGTTTTTATCCATTTTTTTGCCTCCCCCAGGAGATCACGAGGTTCTTGGGGTGGAGAGGGGTGATAGCGGTATAAAGGGGAGGGTAGTGTCTTGTGTTCTGTGTCTTGTGTCTACTGTTTGTGGGTAAGTGTGTCTGTTTAGTGTTCAGCCATGAGCGAATGGCGGTGCGGGCTCGATGGACCTGGTGGTCTACTCTCGCACCTACTTTCTATGATTCTATGATCTATGATTCTATGAAGAAGTGTAGTCTAGATAGCCATGGGAGTCAGTGGGTTTATAGTGGATGTCGATCAGAAGTCTATCACCTGTGATGGAGATAGTGAGGTCAAGAAATGGTGGGGAAGTGTCGGAAACGGGAAACGTGCCAACTTTGATCAGACTTTACTGGCTTTATCTTGCACTAAACGTTATTCCCTATATAATGTATCTGTACACTGTGGATGGCTCGATTGTACTCATGTCTTGTCTTTCCGCTGACTAGCATGCAACAAAAGCTTTTCACTATCTTTTGACTGTATATGTGCCAATAAATTAAACTCGACTGTTTCTCTTCCCACAGTGCACACTGGCCCTGTTGAGTTTTTTCACCAACTCTCTTCCATTCACATTATTCCCATCTCAATCCTTTCTGATGATTAAATATTTCCCTAAATTAATATGAAAGCAATACGTAGTGAGGCCAATGAAACTGTGCTCAATGCTTTGCATCAACAGGTCAGACAGAAGTCGTGTCCCGTGGTGTGTCCGCACCCACATCACTACACACACACAGACACGCAGACCTGCTGAGACAAGTACACAGCTCGTAGATACTGTGTCACTAATGTCACACAACGAATACTCAGAAATTAACAATACTAAATCAAACACTTGTAAAATCAGAGTTTCGTAAGTTCATGTTCCGAGTTGCCGCCCTGAGTTGTCTAATCATAGCTGTGGAGAAGCTATGGCACTGGTGAGTACGGCAAGGCAGCGCCTTTATCACCTCAGGCAGTTGAGGAAATTCAGAGTGTCTCTGAGGATCCTCCAGTACTTCTACGCAGCGGCGGTGGAAAGCATCTTGTCCAGGAACATTACCATCTGGTTTGGGAATTGCTCTGCCAAGGACAAGAAGGCTCTGCAGAGAGTAGTGCGTTCGGCCGAACGCACTATGGGAACTTCACTCGCCCCCCTGCAGGAACTATACATCAGGAGATGCAACTCTAGAGCCAACAATATCATGAGAGACCCCTTCCACCCCTGCAACGGACTGTTCCAGCTGCTACGGTCAGGCAAACGCCTCCGTTGCCATGCGGTGAGAACGGAGAGGATGAGAAGGAGTTTCTCCCCAGAGGCCATTCGGACTGTAAATGCCTATCTCACCAGGGACTAACTCTACTGAACGTTTTTCCTTCCATTATTTATTATGTAAAAGTATATGTGTGTTATGATTGTGTTTATAGTTTGTTTGGTTGTTTGGTTGTTTGTCTTTTTGCACAAAAGTCCGCGAGCATTGCCACTTTCATTTCACTGCACATCTCGTATGTGTATGTGACAAATAAACATGACTTGACTTGACTTGACGACACAATGACCAAGTTGTTCTGGTGATCTGCTAAACCAAGGCAACAAGTAATAGTGTCTGGCATAAGAGCTAAATCACAAAATCTCAATTCCCTGAGCTGATATCATTCATGTTTGTGTATCACATTCGGCCCATCAAGTCTACTCCACCATTCAATCATGGCTGATCTATCTTTCCCTCTCAACCCCTTTCTCCTGCATTCTCCCCATAATCCGACACCCATGCTAATCACTACCCGTACCATTGCCAGGCTTCTGTAGAGCTGCTGCCTCACTGCTCCAGCGACCCGGGTTTGATCCGTTGTTTGCACGTTCTCCCTGTAACTGAGAGTTTCCTCCAGTTGCTCTCGTTTCCTCTCACACTCCACAGACCTGCAGATTGGTTAATTGGTGGCTGTAAATTATCCCGAGCATATCAATGGCTGATGGAGTCTGGGGAGAGATGATGGACATTGGGGGGGGGGGGGGGGGGGGGGGGGGGAAGCCAGAGGGGCTGTGTGGAGTTGAGTCGCTCCCCGTGTGTTAGTAAAGAGCTCCCACCATGATGAGGCACCAACACAGGGGCCAGGAGGTGGAGGTCAGGTGAAGATGGAGTCTTGTGGGAGTGAGCTGGAGGGGCCCAGTGCCAGAGCTTGCCACAGGCCTGCTGGTGGCAGCCGCAACTTGTACAATTAAAACAAGAAATAAAACTGAAGTTGCCATGGAGAGAGAAGGCATTGTTATTCTGGTTAATGATCTTTAGGAAAAGTTATAGATAAACCAATTTGCAGAGGAAGAGGCATGGATGGAAGGACGGCTTGTGCTGCTGTGGAAGGTAAATGATAAAATGTGTGAGGGAGGGCAGCCAAGGGGGCAGTGGTCCGTCTGGAGGCGGTTGGTGAGAGAAGCAGGGTAGTGGTCACAAGTGACAAAATAGAAGCCTCAGGGATCTGTGTTGGGTCCACTGTTGTTTGTCATGTACATCAATGATCTGGATGAAGGGGTGGTAAATTGGATTAGTAAGTATGCAGATGATACCAAGATAGGGGGTGTTGTGGTAATGAAGAGGATTTCCAAAGTCTACAGAGTGATTTAGGTCATTTGGAAAAATGGGCTGAAAGATGGCAGATGGAGTTTAATGCTGATAAATGTGAGGTGCTACACCTTGGCAGGACAAATCAAAATAGGACGTACATGGTAAATGGTAGGGAATTGAAGAATACAGTTGAACAGAGGGATCTGGGAATAACCGTGCACAGTTCCCTGAAAGTGGAATCTCATGTAGATAGGGTGGTAAAGAAAGCTTTTGGTATGCTAGCCTTTATAAATCAGAGCATTGAGTATAGAAGCTGGGATGTAATGTTAAAATTGTACAAGGCATTGGTGAGACCAAATCTGGAGTATGGTGTACAATTTTGGTCGCCCAATTATAGGAAGGATGTCAACAAAATAGAGAGAGTACAGAGGAGATTTACTAGAATGTTGCCTGGGTTTCAACAACTAAGTTACAGAGAAAGGTTGAATAAGTTAGGTCTTTATTCTCTGGAGCGCAGAAGGTTAAGGGGGGACTTGATAGAGGTCTTTAAAATGATGAGAGGGATAGACAGAGTTGATGTGGATCAGCTTTTCCCTTTGAGAATAGGGAAGATTCAAACAAGAGGACATGACTTCAGAATTAAGGGACAGAAGTTTAGGGGTAATATGAGGGGGAACTTCTTTACTCAGAGAGTGGTAGCGGTGTGGAATGAGCTTCCAGTGGAAGTGGTGGAGGCAGGTTCGTTGGTATCATTTAAAAATAAATTGGATAGGCATATGGATGAGAAGGGAATGGAGGGTTATGGTATGAGTGCAGGCAGGTGGGACTAAGGGAAAAAAAGTTGTGTCGGCACGGACTTGTAGGGCCGAGATGGCCTGTTTCCGTGCTGTAATTGTTATATGGTTATATGTTATATGTACAAGCTGAGGTCAGGACATGCCTGGGGGCAGGGAGGCCGGGGCTGTTTGACATTGCCGTGCCATGCCGGGGGGCAGGGGGGTGTTGGGGCCAGGTTTTACGGTCAGGGTCGAGAATAAATGGCCATCGTGGATAGCATGGACCAGTTACTGGAAGTTTGCCATGAGGTCATGTTTCACAAAACATTCGCCCCGGTTGTTCTCCAAGCTTAGGTATGATCAATCACCGCTACATAATGATATCCATCAATCTGGTGCGCTGCAATGCTGAGAACTATATCATACACTCTGTATCTTCCTCTTTGCTTTATCTATTGTACATGAGTTGGAAGCGCAAATCTTTGTAGGGGGAAGACCACAGCTTGGAATCAAGGTAGGTACAGGTGCAACTTGTGGTGAAGAATTGTTTACAATTTAGTTTAGTTTAGATTAGAGATACAGCGCGGAAACAGGCCCTTCAGCCCACCAAGCCCAGGGTGACCAGCAATCACCCCGTACACTAGCACTATCCAACACACTAGGGACACCAGGTTCAATTTTTATCAAAATCAAATGAACTTACAAACCTGTACGTCATTGGAGTGGAATAAGAAACCTGAGCATTCAGAGAAAACCCATGCGGTCACAGGAAGAACATATAAACTTCGTACAGACAGCACCTGCCTTCAGGATCGAACCCGGGTGTCTGGCGCTGTAAGGCAGCAACTCTACCGCTGCACCACCGGAGGCAAGGTGTCGACACTCTGATGCCAGAATTAGAAGAGCTCTGATTTCAGTGAGGCATTAAAAACAATGTTGAAATATTGGTAGCAGAGTGGGGTAGGGGAGATAGGGGTAGGGGAGATAGCACAGGTATGGTAAATCTACGTATCAAAGGGTTGGGTCAAGTTACAGCTGCAGAAATAAATTCCTTTGGTAACACAAGATATCTGTCCCAATCACAGCTCTGTGACGAATGTGACCCCTTTCTCACTAATTTCACCACAGTTTCCAGGAATGTGAATGGGGGTGTGAGAGTTGTTTTGACAAGAATCAGAGCAGAGATAGCACTTACTCTGTTGCAGGAGGTCGTGGTTCATCCAATATAGGACAAAACGCAACAAATCCCATTCAGTCTGATGAAGGGTCCCGACCCAAAACATCACCTGTCCATGCTTTCCAGAGTACTGCTTGACCTGCTGAGGCACTCCAGCAGTTTGTATCTTACTTTATAGACCGGCATCTGCAGTTCCTTGTGTCTACATCTACCATGTGACCAACATCGGGCAATGCAGGTGTCTGCGGCCGTGATGAAGGATCTGATGCAAGGGTACAGGTGCAACCGGGACAGTATCAACCGGCGGCTAAAACTATGGGGCGGCACAGTGGCGCAGTGGTAGAGTTGCTGCCTTACAGCGCCAAGTTTCCATGCTGTGTCTCCAATCTAAACCAAACTAAACTGGCTCTTGGTCCCACAATGTCCATGCTGAACATGAAGCCACATTACACAAATCTCCACTGCCTGCACGTCATCCATATCCGTCTATTCGCTGAATATCCACGTGCCTGTCTAAACAAAACTGCAGGCAGGTTGAGTATAATCATCTCTAGTCTACATCAACAGGAATGTACTCTGGGGCATGTCACGATAAGGCATGACAAGGTATGCTTTAGTAATGTGTAAGAACTATAGACCAATGAGAAAAATGGCAACAAAGCTTTGGATAGGAGAGGGCGACTGGAGATCAGACTGGACCTTGCGGGGAGAGGAGTCGAGGGTGGATTCCTCGCAACAGAGGCTGGGATCAGCAACCACAAATAAACCAGAGTTGGCTGCCTGGGAGACTAGAGACAGAGGTGGGACTGGATGAATGATCACTTCTTGTGGCTGAGGGGAATTCCCAGCACAATGGTGTGGGCAGCAGGAAGAGCAATTGCTAGGTAGTATGTACACACACGGAGACTGGCGCCTGGTTAGATATCTTGGTCAGCAGGGACCAAGCAATAAGGCGAACAAGGTTTAATTTGTGTTAAGTAATTCATACAACCTTCAGGTGGGAAATGCAAGTTACACTTCCTTCTGGGTGGAGGGGAAAAATATCTGAGGAGAGGAGTAGTGAACATCATCAGCTAACCTTCCACCCAGAAATTAAAACAGTCCATGGTTTGGGCAAAATAGCATTGTGGGAAGAGGACGTGAGTTTCATGGTGAGCATGAGGAATGGCAACAGGCCCTTCAGCCCAGCTTGCTAACACCGGCCAACATGTCCCATCTACACTAATCCCACCTGCCTGCATTTGGTTCAAATCCCTCTAAATCTGTCCTATCCATTGTTTCATGAACATTGCTATAGACCTTGCCTCAACTACCTCCTCCAGCAGCTCATTAATACACACACCACCCTTGGCGTGAAAATGTTACTGCTATTAAATCTTTTCCCCCTCTCCTTCAATTTATGTCCTCTTGTTCTCAATTCCCCCACACTGGGCAAGAGACTCTGTGTGTCTACCCGATCTATAGCTCTCATGATTTTGCACACCTTTGCTCTGGTTTGTTTTGGAGGTACAGCACGGGAACAGGCTCCTCGGCCCACCGACCAGTGATCCCCGCTCATTAACACTATCCTACACACACCAAGGAGAATTTTTTACATTTATACCAATTAATGGTATAATTGGTATAATACCTGTACATCTTTGGAGTGTGGGAGGAAGCCGTACTACTCCGGGAAAACCCACACAGGTCGCGGAGAGAATGTACAAACTCCGTACAACAAGCACCTGTAGCCAGGATCGAACCTGGGTCTCTAGCGCTGTAAGCCTCGCAAGGCAGCAACTCTACTGCTGCACCACTGTGCCGCCCTAAAGCGTGATCACCTCTGTAAGATCACCCCTCATCCTCCTGCGCTCCAAGGAATAGAGTCCCAGCCTGCCCAACCTCTCCCTATAGTTCAGGCCCTTGAGTCCTGTCAAAACCTTGTAAATCTTCTCTGCACCCTTTTCAGTTTGAAAACATCTTTCCTATAACATGATGTGCAAAACTGAATGCAATACTCTAAATGAGGCCTGACCAATGCCTTGCACATCTGCAGCATGACCTCCCAACTTGTCTAATCTTGTGGGGATGAAGTTCAGCCCAGAGGCAGTGGGGAAGTGGATGGATGGAGATGGGCAGCAAATACTAGTTAGCAGACACCAGCTACACCAGTCCCACTTGCCCAGCTGTATAGACAGGCCGGTCACGTCCAACAAGGTCCATCAGCTGCACACATTTGTTGTGGGGACACAGGGGGCTCTGATGGAGGGGGAGGACTTGTCTTTGCGGTTCTGGATGATCTTTGAGCACCAGCCAGATCTTACGATGGAGAGCAGGAGAGATGGTGCCCAGCAGAACATGACCACAGCTCCCAGCAACTTATGGAGCAGAGTGAAGGGGCAGACAGAGTGGAAGTTAGAAATGTACGTCCATCATTTCAGAACGAGGGAAATAAAGCAAAATATCGATCTACAGATGAGTTAATGTGCCATCATTGGAACAGACAGTGCTGGAATCCATCATTAATGATGTAGTATCAGGGAAATTGGAAACAGTGATGGGCCAGGTCGATATACACCAACATTAATAAACAGATCACAACCTGAGTTTATGGCCAACAGAATAGATAAGGGCCAAGGTTTAAGAAACATTTGGACAGGTACATGGATAGGACATGTTTAGAGGGATATGAGTCAAATGTAGCCAGCTGGGACTAGTGTAACTAGAGTCATAGAGTCATAAAGGGGACAGGCCCTTTGACCCAACGTGCCCACACCGGCCAACATGTCCCAGCTGCACTAGTCCCACCTGCCTGCATTTGATCCATATCCCTCCAAACCTGTCCTGTCTCTGTACCTGTCCAACATTCTCAAATGTTAGGATAGTCCCTGCCTCAATTACCTCCTCTGGCAGCTTGTTCCATACACCCACCATACCTTGTAACCCCTCAGATTCCCATTAAATCTTTCCCCTTCAGCTTAAACATATGCCCTCTGGTCCTCGATTCCCCTACTCTGGGCAAGATTCTGTGCATCTACCCGATCTATTCCTCTCATGATTTTATACACCTGGTAGAGGGGGGGTTGAGGGGGGGTTGAGGGGTGGGAGGGGGAGAGAGGTTGGCGAGAGGGGGCGAGAGAGCGGTGGGAGTGGTGCGGGAGTGGGGTGGTGAATGACACGAGGCCTACATGAATGGAGAATGAAATGAGTCAGAAAACAATGCAGAGACTGGAGAGCTCATCCACTGAGGCCGAAACACAGCAGGAAGGTTCCTCTCCTACCAAAGTGCGGAGGTGAAGGGTTAGTGCCACACATCAGAAAGGCGGGCAGGCGAATCGCCAGGTCCTGAAGACTTCAGTTCTCAGGAGAAAGTGGCTGCCTTGCCAACAGTCTGTCTGTCCTTTCTTCTTTCTGTTATTATTAGTATGTGGTAACAAGGATGTTTCCGTGTTCGTGGAGTTGCCGGCCTTTCGTGGAGACCGACCTGGCACTCCAAGCCGCAGGAGTCTGCGGGGTTTTAACATCGCTGAGCTTGCAGACCCTTTGCCGGGGATCGAAGCTCTAACCGCAGAGCCTGTGGACTTTAACATTGTAAAGCCCGCGGACTCTGGTAAGAAGAGGCCGACTCGGAACTCGAGAGTTTCAACCGTAATACGGTTCACTACTTTAAAAACAGACAACTCTCAAAAATGTTAGGTAAGCCAACTCAAGCTTTACTGATCATCAGCCGGCAGAAGTGACGGGGATACACCACTTTACTTCCCCACAATGAACAAAGATTTTCCCAGTGTTTTATACTGTGTCACATACCAAAGATGTTCGTCATGGTCACAAGATGTATCCATCACCACAGGACCATCCTGAGTTTGTCTATTATCAATTAGATATCAATTTGAAAGGCATCTTATCAGTTGGTACTTCCAGGACAAGACATTTCCAAGGCATCGGTCATTGTCTCAATATACATCAACCTGAGACAAGCCTGGGTGTCTGTCTCTCTCTCTCTCTCTCATATATATTATATTATATACACACATACTATATATGTATATAATAAGTTATATTTGTGCATAGTGTGTTAGAGCAATACAAGGGAAACAGAAAAAGAGGGGGATGAGGAGGAAGGATGGGAGGGAAATGAACAGGAACAGATAGATTAAGCAGGGAGGAAAACATTTAAAAAGAAAATTAACAAACTTATGTATTTGGTAGATGAGCTATATCACACACACACACTGTTCCCCCGCAACGCTGATTACACTGCGAGAGGCATAACAGAAGTCGAGTCGAGTTTCCCAAAACGTTGGAGGTTCCGCCCCGTTGTGTACTACACATCAGTCCATTGGATTTTGCAGGAGTGGTCTACCTTGCTCCGCTCTATGATCTTTGGTAACTAGTGAGGTTCCGCAAGGCTCGGTGCTGGGACTGCAATTATTTACAATATAAATGATTTAGATGAAGGGATTACAAGTAACATTAGCAAATTTGCAGATGAAACAAAGCTGGGTGGCAGTGTGAACTGTGAGGAGGATGCTATGAGAATGTAGGGTAACTTGGACAGGTTGGGTGAGTGGGCAGATGCATGGCAGATGCAGTTTAATGTGGATAAATGTGAGGTTATCCACTTTGGTAGGAAAAAGAGGAAGAAAGATTATTATTATCTAAATGGTGTCAAGTTGGGAAGAGGGGAAGTACAATGGGATCTGTGGTCCTTGTTCATCAGTCAATGAAAGTAAGCATGCAGGTACAGCAGGCAGTGAAGAAAGCGAATGGCATGTTGGCCTTCATAACAAGAGGAGTTGAGTACAGGAGCAAAGAGGTCCTTCTGCAGTTGTACAGGGCCCCAGTGAGACTATACCTGGAGTATTGTGTGCAGTTTTGGTTTCCAAATTTGAGGGACATTCGTGCTATTGAGGGAGCGCAGAATAGGTTCACAAGGTTAATTCCCGGGATGGCGGGACTGACATATGCTGAGAGAATGGAGCGGCTGGGCTTGTACACTCTGGAATTTAGGAGGATGGGATGGGATCTTATTGAACAGGCCCCCTGCTGATGGTATTTGGTATGATGGATGATGGTATGATGGGAATATGCTGGACAGAAGACGATATTTTGCAGGAGTCCCCAGTCTGACTCATTTGCTGCCAGCTCTCCCTCCAATTGGTGGCGTTCCCCATGTCTATCACTACAGACCTGCAATATTCCCAGTAAGTATGAATGCTCCTGTGAATGCTCCTTGTGTGGTGGGCTACACATGGTTCTCGGTCCCTCTGTCCCAGGTCACATCTTCCTCTGGCACTGGTGTCAATCGCCTTGCAGGTACCTCCTCCAGTGTCCTGTTCCACTCCCCTGCCTCCTATCAATAAGCTTTCGTTTTAATCATCTTTATTAAATTGCTCTATAACCCATTCTGCTTCAAGGTGAACAATCCAAGTTTCACATAGAGAGAAGGAATGGCTGACTCCTCTTCAGAAGTGTCTCGACCCAAAATGTCACCCATTCCTTCTCTCCATAGATGCTGCCTGTCCTGCTGAGTTACTCCAGTATTATGTCTATCTTTGGCATCTGCAGTTCCTCCCTACACAATCCAAGTTCAAGGTTTCAAGGTCAATTTATTGTCAAATGTACGGTACTGTGTGGTATATGAGTTATTGTACAGCCATAACTCAAGGAAAGCAACAAGACACACACCATACACACGTTAACATAAACATCCACCACAGTGGATTCCACATTCCTCATTGTGATGGAAGGCGATAGAGTTCAATCTTCTTCCTCTTTGTTCTCCCGTGGTCGGGGCGGTCAAACCATCTGCATTCGGGGCAATCAAAGCCCCGCAGCCGATGATCGAAGCCCCCGTCGGGATGATCGAAAATTCCCGCATCAGGGCGGTTGAAATGCTTTTAAATATATAAATGATACATAGTAGGTTGTAGCTTGTATTCCAAGAGAGAGAGAGACAAGCCCAGGCTTGTCTCAGGTTAATGTATATTGAGACAATGACCGATGCCTTTGAAATGACTTGCCTTGGAAGTACCAACTGTGGATTGGTGGATAGCTAATGTTATCCCACTTTTCAAGAAAGGAGCGAGAGAGAAAACGGGGAATCAGGGCCAGATTTAGATGAAGAGAGGCCCTAAGCTGTTCCACTTGTGAGGCTCCCTCCCAATCCCCCACCCCCACGCCTAGAGGAAGATGGTCCACCAGATTGACACCGATTTGCAGCTGAGCGTGGCCAATGAGATAAGGAGCTGGAAAGCCACGCTTTTTATTTATTTATTGCCAATGCTAGTGTTGAGTTGTTGGCTTAAAACACTATTATTCTGAATGAAGGGTAAGGAAAATTACTGAAGGGTTGTTTAGAGACTACAGTGCATTGTGACAGCATATGTAAGAAAGGCCTATGACAGTGTCAGCAATATTATACACCTTGCAGGGCTCTCACATAAGTTTTTTTCTCTGTTGTCAGCCGGGCAACCTTGGCAGCTTTTTAAGTTGCCAAATGACAGTTTAGTTGGTCATTTAAGGCAGCTTGCATGACGCGTGGGATAATGTACTCGGACGAAGTGCGTAGTTACCAGTCGGAATTATGCTCAATGAAGTATTCACATGTTATATCTGCTTCAAATAAAATCACAAACTAAACATATTCACCAATCAAACATGATATATACCACAATGACATGCAGCAAAATTATAATACAGTATCTCAACTCTTTTTACACGTTGTAATGAATGCAATTTCTATTATTTCTTTCCACTTCCAAACAAAAATGTGGTTGGATTATTCAGCGTACGATCAACCTCGGTGAGACCAAGTGCAGGCTTGGCGATCGCTTCGCCCAACACCTCCGCTCGGTTCGCAATAACCAACCTGATCTCCCGGTGGATCAGCACTTCAACTCCCCCTCCCATTCCGAATCCGACCTTTCTGCCCTGGGCTCCTCCATGGCCAGAGTGAGGCCCAACGCATATTGGAGGAACAGCACCTCATATTTGCTTGGGTACCCCAGTGGTATGAACATTGGCTTCTCTAATTTCAGGTAGTCCTTGCTTTCTCCTTCCTTCCCCTCCCATTCCCAGCTCTCCCATAGCCTACTGTCTCCGCCTCTTCCTTTCTTTTTCGTGATCCCTACCGAAATCAATCTGAAGAAGGGTCTCGACCGAAAACGTCGTCTATTCCTTCGCTCCATAGATGCTGCCTTACCCGCTGATTTTCTCCAGCTTTTTTGTCTACCAATGGGATCCTATCACTGGCCACATCTTCCCATCTCCTCCCCTGTTGGCTTTCCGCAGAGACCGCTCCCTCCGTAACTCCCTGGTCAATTTGGCCCTTCTCACCCAAACCACCCCCTCTCCTGGCACTTTCCCTTACAACCGCAGAAAATGCTACACTTGTCGCTTTACCTCCCCCCTTGATTCCATCCAAGGGCCTAAGCAGTCTTTCCAGGTGCAGCAGAGGTTCACCTGCACCTCCTCCAACCTCATCTATTGCATCCGCTGCTCTAGGTGTCAGCTGCTCTACATCGGTGAGACCAAGCATAGGCTTGGCGATCGCTTCGCCGAACACCTCCGCTCGGTCCGCAATAACCAAGCTGATCTCCTGGTGGCTCAGCACTTCAACTCCCCCTCACATTCCGAATCCGACCTTTCTGTCCTGGGCCTCCTCCATGGCCAAAGTGAGGCCCACCGTAAATTAGAGGAGCATTAACATATTTCGCTTGGGCAGTTTACACGCCAGCGTTATGAACACTCACTTCTTCAATTTCAGGTAGTCCCTGCTTTCTCCTCCCCTTCCCATCTCTCCCTCAGCTCACTGTCTCTGCCTCTTTCTTGCTTCTTCCCGGCCCCCCCACCCTCACATCAGTCTGAAGAAGGGTCTCGACCCAAAACATCGCCTATTTCCTTTGCTCCATAGATGCTGCCTCACCCGCTAAGTTTCTCCAGCATTTTTTGTCTGCCCATTCACACAAGTTCTGTTATCCCACTTTCCTCACCCACTCCCTACACATTAGGGGCAATTTTACAGAGACAAGTTAACCTACAAAGCCAATGCGTCTTTGGGATGTGGGAGGAAACCCACACACTTGCAGGGAGAATGTGCAAATTCAACACAGACTGTGCCCGAGGACAGGATCCAACTCAGATCTCTGGTGTTTGAGGCAGCAAGTCTACCAGCTGTGCCACTATATTTTGTTTTCCAACACACAAAAAATTATACGTTGATAACTTTGGTTACTAAAAAAATGAAAATATCCATTTCAGTCATATAAGTCCAATGTCCCCCTTTACAGCTACTGTATGTTTTAATTCTGTTCAAGACTATTGGGCAGTACATTGCCATAAAGTTGCCGCCTAAAAGTGCCAGGAATTGATCCTGAATATGGGTGCTGTCTATATGGAGTTTGCTACTTTTCCCATTGATCGCCTGGGTTTTCTCCGGGTGCTCTTGTTTCCTTCCACATTCCAAAGGTGTGCAGGAACCTATTTCAGAGCCAACCCAAAACATAACATTTTCCTTTTGTCCAGAGATTCTGTCTGACCTGTTGAGTTACTCCAGCTTTTTGTGTCTATCTTCAGTTTAAACCAGCATCTGCACTTCCTTCCTACACACACGATACTATACGATAGAATTTTATTAATACCAGGAGGGAAATTGTGTGTGTGGTTATATATATTATACACACACACACACACACACACACACACACACACACACACACACACACACACACACACACACACACACACACACACACACACACACACACACACACACACACACACACACACACTTCTATATATTCATATATAAACATACACCGTTTTGCTTTCTTGTTTATAACATTGTTTGCAGAGTACTACGTTTACATATTCTGTTGTGCTGCTGCAAGTAAGGATTTCATTGTTCTAACTGGGACGTGAGAGAATAAAACACTCTTGACTCTTGACTTACGTCGCTAATGTGTGGAATAGAACTAGTGTACGGGTGATCTGTGGTCGGCGTGGAATCGGTGGGCCGAAGGGCCTGTTTCCACGCTGTATCTTTAAATTAAACTAAAAACACTAAAACCAGAGGGAGTCTAAAGAAGGGTCTCTACCCGAAACGTCACCCAATTTCTTCTATCCAGAGTTGCTGGCTGCTCCATGTAGTTCCCCCGCACAATTAAAGCATGGAATAGTATTTACCCTACCATAGTTACCCAACCAGATGCAACTAAATTTAAGGTACCTCTTTTTTCCCCCAAGAACCCTTTTTTGCTTCAGTCCAAGTCAAGATTCAAGAGAGGTTTATTGTCATGTCCCAGATAGGACAATGAAATTCTTGCTTGCTGCAGCACAACAGAATATGTAAACATAATACAGAACAGGAGATAAAAAGTTCAGTGTGTCTATATACCATGGACCATATATTGTAGCGGCACCAAACGTGGTCGGGAAAAGGCCAGACGTCCCCCTAGCCCATGACGTCACATTCCAGCCCTCGTAGCTACTGACGAGGGTTCGACCATAAGTGGTCTGTGTATCAGCTGACGCCACAATATACACACAATAAATAAACAGATAAAATGCAATAGGTTGTTATTGTTCAGCCCTCCGCCACCTTCCGTTTAAATTCCGTTTAGAATATTTATGGAGGACCAGGAAACCAGAATCAAGAGTTACTCCAGGGAGTTACTCCAGATCCAGGGTCAGGCAGTGATTCTGCATTGGTTTTCAGCGGTCGTGGCGAGGCAGGCGGAGATGGAGATTGACGGAGAGAGATAGAGAGGGGGGCCCGCCCAGAGTTGAATGGCAGGTGCCCTGCCTTGGCCGGAGGCCCCCTAGATTTCGAGGCCCTCGGCTTCAGCCTATGAAGCCTAATGGTAAATCCAGCTCTGCAAGGCCCCCCTTGATCTCGAGACACGAAGCTTATACGTAAATCCGGCCCTGCTTTTCACTGCCAGCTGGTGCCGTAAGTGGCAGCCTCACCAACAGCCTGTCTCGTCCCTTTCTTCTTTTCTTGGTTTTAGTCAGTTTTATTTGTATGTTTTAATGTATCTTTAGTTTTTGTTTTATGTGGGGGGTGGGGGTTGGGGGGAAACATGTTTCATCTCTTCCCTCGATCGACAGAGATGTGACTTTTTCTGTATCGTATCTCTGTCCGCACTGCGGCCTTAACATCGTGGAGCTGGCAGTCCCTTTGTTAGGGGTTGACTTCTGGAGCTCCAACTGCAGGAGGTTTGATTGCCCTGACCGTGGGAGAAAAGGAGGAAAGAAGGTGAAAGTTATTCGCCTTCCATCACAGTGGGGAATGTGAGGTTGCCGAAAAACAAGATGGACGTGCTGCCTGCACTGGTGAGGACTCGGAGGGAGTGCCGCGAGTGCAGTGATCTCAGTGTTTGCGGGGACATGGCTCCATGAGGACATCCTGGTATCTGGTGCGAGTGTGGACGTCTTTCTGCATGTTCGGGCAGACAGGGACTGCAGAGAGAGTGACAGGGGTCGGTACAACTGTGGTCACATCACAGTGAAGGAGCGTGTGTGTGTGGCCCGGACATTCAACTGATGGCTGTGGGTCTCTGCTTATGCTGTGTGCCCTGGGGATTCTCACACGCCGCTGTAGTAGCTGTTTATGTTTAATCTTTATGTAGTTTTGTGTCTTGGTGCTTTATTGATGTGACTGTATGGTGAATCAAATTTCACTGTACATCAGTACACGTGACAATAAAGGACCATTGAACCATACCTCAGTACACGCGATATTGATCATGCCGACACGACTCATGCCAGGTCACATCACGTGTGGAGGGACCCATTCCTCATGCAGTCACCTGAGTTATGTTTCTTGCTTCACCAACTCTGCTCTCCACGAGGCTCCTGCCCTGACCAACTCTATCTAGCTCTTCTCCTTCTTCTTCTTCTATGTAGTGTTTTTTGGCGGTTTGCAAACAACTTTTTTGGTGCATTACCGCCAGCAACTGGCATGGAGTGTGGATCACACAACACCATTACATATACTAATAAGCTATATCCTTCTGAACAAATTGGCTACCCTAAGAAAAAGCAACAGGATTTGACAGCACTTATATGAACTCCCTTGCAAAGTATCTATCAAATCAAATTGTACTCTTTCTTTTCTGAACTGCTCACTCATCCGTCCTCTCTCCTCCTCATACCTCTCACAATGTACAATGACATGCTCTATTGTCTCTTCTTGCCCACAGTATTCACATCTGCCTGTATTATGCTTGCCTATTATAAAAAGTGTACTGTTCCAACCAGTGTGTCCACATCTAATCTCTATCTAGCTCAAAGAACTCCATGGGCCAGATTAGTGATTGACCAATTACAATTGATAAGCAATCAGTTGGGCCCTGTTGGGTGTGTGATTGGATGGAGATGGAGGCAATTAGCTAAACAAGCAGGGAGAGGAGTGGATGTATTTAAAGGTGTGGGTTGGGCAGTGTGTTTGTTGTTGTTGTTGGAGTGAGAAGTTCTTGGTTATTCACTGCTCTGGGGCTGAACATCATGGTCGATGAACCCGAGAAGCAGCAACAGAAGAAGGCAGGTGCTCCCAAAGGAGACAAGAAGGTGACCAAACGCAAGCCCAGGAGGAAGGAGAGCTACTCTATCTACATCTACAAGGTCCTCAAACAGGTAACGGGGTAACATTTGCCTCCTCGCTACCCCATCCCAGGACAGAGAGGTTTAACCTAAGCAAAACAGTGTTGCAGGAACTCTGTGGGTCAGGCAGCATCTGTGGAAGGAATGGGCATGTGATCTTTCAGGTTGGAATCCTTCAGAGATTTGACCTGGATCACCCATAAGTTCATAAGTCATAGGAGCAGAATTAGGCTATTTGACACATGGTGTCTATGCTGCTGATCAGGGCTGATCTATCTCCCTCTCAACCCCTTTTCTGCCTGCTCTGCATAACCCCTGACAGATCAAAGTTGAGACCATTGTCAAGGCTGGTGTGAGTCGCTGCATCTTCTGATGGTTGAGGTTGGAACCAGGGGTCTCCCGGAGTATCAGGGACTTTGAAGGGTGGGGGAGGAGCCTGGTGGTCTGATGCTGCCCCCACCCATGGGACCATGGGGTGTGGGCTGGTTGTGTCTACCTGGGGAGGTATCTGTGGATTGATGGGGTAGGGAGAGGCAGTCCCCCCCCCCCATGTGGGGAGATGGGTTGGGACATGCCTGAGTGGGGGTAGGGGAGGAATGTCTAGGCACAGGGTCACCCCCCCCCCCCCCCCCCCCCCCCCCCCCCCTGGTCCACCCTGACACCGCCATCTGGGGTGGTGGGATGATGTGGGGAGGAGATTAGTGCTCTGACCCCTCTCTTGCCCCAGATACACCCTGACACGGGTATTGAGGGCTAGGTGGTTGGACAGGGAGGGGTTGGTGGGAGATGGCATGGCTGGGAGGGGGGCGGGGGGACTGGGTGAGGAGGGTCTGTGATCTGAAGGTTCCTGCCCCCCTGCCTCTTCTGTATCCCAGGTTCACCCAGACATGGGCTCTGGGTGATGGCTGGAGGGGGCGTTTGTCTATGGTGGTGGGATGGTGTGGGGTGGGGGAGGAGACCTGTGCTCTGATGATCCCCCTCCCTCCCCTCTCCACCCAGGTTCACCCTGACACTGGCATCTCCAGCAAGGCCATGAGCATCATGAACTCGTTTGTGAACGATGTGTTTGACCGGATAGCAGGAGAGGCATCGCGCCTGACGCAGTATAACCACCGCTCCACAATCACGTCCCGTGAGGTACAGACGGCCGTGCGCCTGCTGCTGCCCGGGGAGCTGGCCAAACACGCTGTGTCTGAGGGCACCAAAGCCGTCACCAAGTATACCAGCGCCAAGTAGGGCTGGCCGCGCCCTGTCACCACAATAAAGGGGAAACCTTGCCTGTGTGTACGTGTGCACTATGTGTGGTGGTGGTGGGTGGGGGGGGGAGGACATCGATGGGCACCCCTACACTGCTGCCAGACCCCCTCCCTGGGGCAGTCATTCACCCCCTCAATGCCCTCTGTCCAGGCATCGAGCTGAGGAAGTCATGGTCACAAAGCAGGGCAACTGGCCCAAGTTGGCACACTGGTCACGTTCCATTTTCCCACGTTTAGTTTATTGTCATGTGTACCGAGGGACAGTGAAAAGTGTTTTTGTTGCGTGCTATCCAGTCATCACAAAGACTATACATGATTACAATCGAGCCGTTCGCAGTGTACAGTTACAGGATAAAGAGAATAATGTTTAGTGTATGATAAAATCCGATTAAAGATAGTCTGGGGGTCTCCAATGAGGTAGATGGTAGGTCAGGACTGCTCTCTAGCTGGTGATAGGATGGTTCAACTGCCTGATAACAGCTGGGAAGAAACTGTCCCTGAATTTGGAGGAGATGAAATGTGTAGGAAGGAACTGTGGATGAGGTGTGTGTTTTCACACTTCTGTACCTCCTGCCTGATGGGAGAGGTGGAGTGACTGGCTGGTCCTTGATTATGCTGCTGGCCTTACTGAGGCAGCAATGGAAGGGAGATTGATGGTCTGGGCTACGTCCACTCTGTAATTTCTTGCGATCTTGGATGGAGCTGTTCCCAAACCATATTGTAATGTATCCCGATAAGATACTTTCTACGGCACATCTGTAGAAGTTGGTGAGAGTTGTTGGGGTTATGCTGAACTTCCTAAGCCTTCTAAGGAAGTAGCAGTGTTGGGCTGCTTTCTTCACCATTGCTTCAATATGGCTGGTGCAGGTAGTGGGTGGTCAGGGGGTATGAGGACTGTAGTGTGGGTGGGGAAGAGCTGGGTTCACATGGTTTGAGGGAATGGGGAAGACCCAGTGGAACAGCCACTGACGTTACCAGGGTAGGGGGGGGGGGGGGGGGGGGGGGGGGGGGGGGGGGGGGGGGGGGGCTAGCACTAGGACCCAGCGCAGTCGAACTCGGGGGAGTTGGAGTCTGCAGCGTGGAAACAGCGCCACCGATGGTAAGGTTTGTAACAACGCCACTATGTCAAACACCTTGTCAAACTACATTATACACCTTGGTGGAGTGGGCCGAGGCCCCTCCCTAGATCTCGAGGCCCTAAACTTAAGCTTGTCTAGTTTATATGTAAATCCGGCCCTGCGGGGAATTACAGACCAGTTAGCCTGACTTTGGTGGTGGGAAAGATACTGGAGTCAATTATTAACGAGGTAATAATGGGGCATTTGGATAGCAGTAAAAGGATTAGTCCAAGTCAGCATGGATTTATGAAAGGAAAATCATGCTTGACTAATCTTCTGGAATTTTTTGAGGATGTGACAAGTAAAATGGATGAAGGGGATGTAGTGTATCTGGACTTTCAAGAAGCCTTTGATAAGGTCCCGCATGGGAGACTGGTGACTAAAATTAGAGCACATGGCATTGGGGGTAGGGCGTTGACATGGATAGAAAATTGGTTGGCAGACCAGAAGCAAAGAGTAGGAGTGAACGGGTCCTTTTCAGAATGGCAGGCAGTGGGGAATGGAATGCCGCAAGGCTCGGTGTTGGAGCCGCAACTGTTTACCATATATATTAATGATTTTGAAGAGGGAATTAGGAGCAACACTAGCAAGTTTATGGATGAAACAAAGCTGTGTGGCAGTGTGAACTGTGAAGAGGATGTTAGGAGGTTGCAGGGTGACCTGGACAGGTTGAGTGAGTGGGCAGATGCGTGGCAGATGCAGTATAATATAGATAAATGTGAGGTTATCCACTTTGGTGGCAAAAACAAGGGGGCAGATTATTATCTCAATGGGGTTAGGTTAGGTAAGGGGGAGGTGCAGCGAGACCTGGGCGTCCTTGTACACTGGTCACTGAAAGTTGGCGTGCAGGTACAGCAGGCAGTGAAGAAAGCTAATGGTATGTTGGCCTTCATAACAAGAGGATTTCAGTATAGAAGTAAAGAGGTTCTTCTGCAGTTGTATAGGGCTCTGGTAAGACCACATCTGGAGTATTGTGTACAGTTTTGGTCTCCTAATTTGAGGAAGGACATCCTTGTGATTGAGGCAATGCAGCGTAGGTTCACAAGATTGATCCCTGGGATAGTGGGACTGTCATATGAGGAAAGATTGAAAAGACTAGGCTTGTCCTCACTGGAGTTTAGAAGGATGAGGAGGGATCTTATAGAAACATATAAAATTATAAAAGGACTGGACAAGCTGTATGCAGGAAAAATGTTCCCAATGTTGGGGGAGTCCAGAACCAGGGGGGCACAGTCTTAGAATAAAGGGGAGGTCATTTAAGACTGAGGTGAGAAAAAACTTTTTCACCCAGAGAGTTGTGAATTTATGGAATTCCCTGCCACAGAGGGCAGTGGAGGCCAAGTCACTGGATGGATTTAAGAGAGAGTTAGATAGAGGTCTAGGGGGTAGTGGAGTCGAGGGATATGGGGAGAAGGCAGGTACGGGTTATTGATAGGGGACGATCAGCCATGATTACAATGAATGGCGGTGCTGGCTCGAAGGGCCGAATGGCCTCCTCCTGCACCTATTATCTATGTTTCTATGCTTTCTGAAAGTTCAGGTACACTACATCCACTGGCTCTTCCTTGACCATTTTCCTAACTCCTGCAAAGTGTTGCTCCTGACAACACCTCGTAAATGTCATCTTTACGAGGATGTTGCCAGGACTTGAGGGTCTGAGCTAAAGGGAGAGGGTGAGCATGCTGGGACCTTATTCCTTGTAGCGCAGGATGATGAGGGCTGATCTTATTGAGGCATATAAAATCGTGGGAGAAATAGATCAGGTAGATGCACAGTCTGTTGCCCAGAGCAGGTGAATCGAGGGCCAGAGAACATAGGTTTAAGGTGAAGGGGAAAAGATTTCATAGGAATCCGAGAGGTAACTTTTTCACACAATGGTGGTGGGTGTATGGAACAAGCAGCCAGAGTAGGTAGTTGAGGCTGGGACTATCCCGACGTTTAAGAAACGGTTAGATAGGACAGGTTTGGAGGGATATGATCCAAATGTGGGCAGGTGGGACTAGTGTAGCTGGGACATGTTGGCCAAGTTGGACAGAGACTGCAGCACACGGCACCAAGGAAACGAATGGTCTCGGGAATCTTTGAGTCTAGCTCAGCACTGCCTAAAATCAATGGACTGGGGCATGTTCCAGCCCATTGACTAGACGTCAGTCATCACTGGTTTCATCAAGAGATGCATTGATGACTGTATTCCGATGAAATCAATGAGGGTCTATCCTCACCAGAAACTAGGGCTGAGCAGGGAGATTCACTCTCTGCTAAAGTCCAGATCCAAGGTGTTCATGGTGGATGAATTCACACTGAACAAGTGTGATCTCCACAAGCCGCCCGAGATGCCGAGAGACAATGGCTAAACAAGCTTGAGGCAATTCAGTCCAACAGTTGCTGAGTGACATGGTGGGTCCCGAATACCATCACGGGCTACAAGCTGAAGTCAGGGGTGACTGACAAACGCATCTCTACCAGACAATCTCAATTCCTTTTACACTATTTTGAACAGACTGAGTTCCAGACACACTCCCTCCCTGTCCCCCACTGACCCAGCCATCTCAGTGGCACAAGTTGGATCTACTTTCATCAGGGCAAGCTCTCAGCAAGTGACTGGCACAGATGCAGTCCCTGGGTTCCAAAACTGTGCACAAATCAAATGGCCACAGTCATCACCAACATCCCACCCACAGTCCACTTCTCCATCCTCTCACTTCCATAGTCTACATCTCCATCAGCTTCTCGCAAACCTCCATCATCAACATGTCTCATCTACACCAGACCAACCTGCCTGCATTTGGCCCATATCCCTCTAAACCTATCGTATCCATGTACCTGTCCAAATGTTTCATAAACATTGTAATAGTCCCTACCTCCTCCAGCAGTTTGTTCCATACATCCACCACCCTTTGTGTGAAAAGGTTACTCCTCATTTTCTTATTCAATCTTTCCCCCCCCCCCTCACCTTAAACCCATGTCCTCTGGTTCTTGATTCCCCTACTCTGGGCGAGAGACTCTTTGCGATTACCCAATCTATTTCTCTCTTTATTTCCGAGCTTATTAGGCATCTGAGATGGGGTATGCCCACGAGATTCTCTGAAACATCTGCAGACACGCTCTGAAATGTATACTGACGGGATGCATCTCAGCCTGATGTGGCTGCTCTGCGCAGGAAGGAACTGCAGATACTGGTTTACACCAAAGACACCAAATGCTGGAGTAACTCAGTGGGACAGGCAGCATCTCTGGTGGCTGCTCCACTCTTCACCGCCTCAACCTGTAGAGTGTGGTGAACATGCCCAGTCCATCATAGGCTCAGCACATCCTCCCATCCAGTCCATCTTCATGGTGCTTGCATCAAGAAGGGTGGAGGAATCATCAAAGATGCATGCCATCCTGCCCCCTCCCCCTCCCACAAGGGACAATTTACACAAGCCAATTAACCTGCACGTCTTTAGAATGTCTTCTAAATGTAGTATCTGCCTCAACTACCTGCTCTGGCTGTTGGTTCCATATACCCACCAGTGTGAAAATATTGCCCCCTCGGGTTCCTATTAAAGCTTTCCCCTCTCACCTTGAACCTATGAGCTCTGATTCTTGATTCCCTTACTCTGGGTAAAAGACTATGAATTTACCCAATCTATTCCTCTCATGATCTTTCTTATACACCTCTATAAGATCACCCCTCAGCCTCCTGTGTTCCAAGGAATAAAGTCTTAGCCTGTTCAATGTCTGCCTATAGCTCAGGCCATCAAGTCCTGGCAATATCCTTGTAAATCTTCTCTGCGCTCTAACTCGGCTTAATGGACTATTCCTCAGTCCACTTGCTCAACTGATCAAGATCCTGTTGTAATTTTTGATAACCATCTTCTCTGTCTACTATACTACCCACTTTAGTGTCATCTGCAAACTTACTAATCATGCCTTGTACATCTTCGTCCACATCATTGATAGTAACCACAAACACCAATGCACGGGCACATCACTGGTCACGGGCCTCCAGTCTGAAAAGCAACCCACCATCACCCTCTGCTCCCTTGCATGAAGCCAATTTTCTATCCAGTCGGCTATCTCTCCCAGAATCCCATTGATCCAACTTTCCAGAGCAGCCTACCATGTGGAACTTGGGCAAATGGTTCCACATGGTTCCATTTGCCAACACAAAGTCCAATGTCCGCCATGGGGTAGTGGTGAACGGGACAGTACCCTGGTTTATGGATGGGCTGTTCAGAAGCCCAACGACAGTTGAAGAAGCTGTTCCTGAGTGTGGTTGTGCTTTCAAGTTTCTGTACCTTCTGCCGGACAGATTGGGGAGAAGGAGGAATGACAGGATGGGGTGTCTTTGGTGATGTTGGTTGATTTTCTGAGGCAGCATGTAGTGTAGATAGAGCCAACGGAGGGGAGGCTGGTCTGTGTGATGGACTGGGCTACATCCACAACTCTCTGCAATATCTTGAGGCCTTGGGCACTGCTATCAGTCTCCTGAACCAGTCGCCTCTTTCATAACCCCCTTCCCAGAAGTACTGCTCTGTTATCTGAACTCTTACCTCTTTCAGTTATTCCATCATTACACTTTAGTAATCTTTAGCACTACCTCACATTGCACGACAATCTTTGCACCTTTCCTCTGTTTTTTACTTATCTTTGTACTTATCATTACTACGTGTAGTGTTTACTCTATGAGCAGATAAGGAATTTCATTGAACCCTGGTGTGTACTACAATACACTAATCTGAATCTCATATCTTCATTAAGTACTCTGCCAACATTACATTGATAACAAGTCTATTAAATTCTATTTTCTGACCCAAACATCATCCATCCTTTTTCTCCGGAGATGGTGCAGACCCGCTGAGTTACTCAGGCACTTTACCAGTCTACCTTTGGTATAAAGCAGCATCTGCAGTTCTTTGTTTCTGTCACAAGCCAGTACTGGACTGAGGAAGCAGTAAGTGAGCCAGACTGCCAGACTGGACTACTGCAACTCACTTCTCCTTGGCATCAGCTCCACCTACATCAACCGACTCCAACTGGTCCAGAACGCAGCTGCCCGACTCATCAACCATACCAAATCCTGGCATCACATCACTCCAGTCCTCGAACAACTTCACTGGCTTCCCATCTCCCACCGGATCACCTACAAAATCCTGGTCCTCCCCTACAAAGCCCTCCACCATCAAAATGTATTATTATTATTATTGTCAACAGCTGTTACAGTGAATCAAACAAATGTAAGAAAGGAACATGCAAAAATATAGGATTTGACTGGATCTGATAGGCTTAGAGAAATCCACCAGGTCAACAGGCCCTTCAGCCCTCCGCGTTTGTGCTGACCATTAACTATCCATTTATCCCATATTTTGCTCTCCCACGTTCTCATCAACTACCTTAAAGGGCCTGTCCCACTTGACCGTCAATTACTCGACAGACTGGTAGTGACTGACACGTGACGGGTAGTGCACGTCATCATGCGTCCGCACAACCGTTGGTCTGGAGCGTGTGACGTCATTTGAAGATCGACACAAAATGCAGGAGTAACTCAGCAGGACCGGCAGCATCTCTGGAAAGAAGGAATAGGTGATGTTTCAGGTCAAGACTCTTCTTCAGTCACCCATTGCTTCTCTCCAGAGATGCGTCCGCTGAGTTACTCCAGCATTTTGTGTGTATTTCCAATCGTCTTGACCCCGCTCTTGGAGTAGGAGTGGGGGTGGATCCGGATCCGCAATGGCCATGAGCCCCAGGCCGAGCTCGGCGATCGTTTGCCTGCTTGTGCTGCTGTTGGAGGCGAGACGTTGCGCCACGCTAGGGTCTTGGGCCTGTCCCACTTTGGCCATCAGTTACACGACAGGCCAGTAGCGCGCGAAGAGTTCGTACAGGACAAAGTCCGCACTCCTCCACGCCACTCCACGCTCCTCCACACCACTCCATGCGCCTGTCACGAGCTACCCACACGCTAGCAGGTCACGTAAATGGCGCGCGAATGATGACCAAGTGGGACGGCCCTTCAGATTCTCCCACTGACGTAGCAACCTATCACGTAGGGTCTCGACCCAAAACTTCACCTATTCCTTTTCTCCAGAGATGTTGCCTGACCCATTGGGTTACTGAAGATTTTGTGTCTGTCTAACATGGCTTGTGGGAGGAAACGGAGCACCCGGAGGAAATCCACAGTCAGAAGGAGAACGTGCAAACTCCACACAGACCGTCTCCGAGGTCAGAATTGAACGGGGATCTCTGGTGCGTTTTTACAGCTGTGCCATTGTGCTGCCCTACAATAACTTGGGTGGCACAGTGGTCCAGCGGTAGAGTTGCTGCCTCACTGCACCAGAGTCCCGTGTTCGATCCTGACTATGGGCGCTGTCTGTACGGAGTTTGTATTCTCTCCCCGTGACCGCGTGGGTTTTGTCCAGGTGCTCCGGTTTCCTCCCATATCCCAAAGACGTTCAGGTTTGTACATTCATTAGCTCGGTATAATTGTAAATAGTCCCTAGTGTGTGTAGGATAGTGTTAGTGTGTGGGGATCACTGGTCGGTATGGACTCAGTGGGCCAAAGGGCCTGTTTCCACACTGTATCTCTAAACTGAACTCCATGTCAACACAAATTTAGATTCAAACAAGCTCTGGAAAAGGGTTTGTGGCATAGAAACCAAGAACTGCAGATGCTGCTTTATAACAAAGATAGGAACACAGGGCTAGAGTAACTCAGCGGGTCAGTACCATCTCTGGAGAAAAAGGATGGATGATGTTTCGGGTCGGGATCCTTCTTCAAGTTTCTAACCTGATTTTATGTTGCGCTTCCTGCTATGTTTGCACAGTGCAGATGCTGCTGTTGACCTGCCTGAGGGCAAGGTGTGTTGGTATTTATATGTCACAAGAAGGTGTAGTTGTTAATGTGGACTGGTGTAATCACAATTGCAAAACATCATGAATGTAAATCTAAACCTCAATCGCTGGAAATCTGAAACAAAAACAGAAAGTGCTGGAAACACTCAACAGGCCAGGCAGTGTCCGTGGAGACGCTCCTTCCAGCATCTGTATTCTGATGAAGGATCAGCCTTCACCATTACCTGCTTGTCTCCTCACACATCCCGTCCAACATGCTGGCTGGGGCTGCCACTGTATGACTTTGTGAGAATACACCAGACAGATCAACAGCTCCCCATGTTTTCAGAGAACATCCAGCATCAGGCCTGACCACCCACACAACCATGGCCCTCAACCTCGGGACCTTTCTCTACAACTGCCCCCGATGCCCACAGGCCACCCATCACCTGCCCACAATCCCCAGCACGACTGCCCTGGCACTTCCCTTGTTCCCGTCCCACAGAACGTAGATTTCCCTCCTCCATTTCTTCCCTTTCCCCATTGATCAATCCACACCTGTCTCGTGTGTCTTCTGAAGCCCCCTGTCAAACCCGCCGGCGGTGAGGGGGGGCTGCCAGCTGCCTCATGCGGAGTCAGGCCTGCTCCACCGCTGCCAGAAGATACATCCATTCAATAAACCTTTTGTAGCTTTGTCGGTGCCAGAAACATGGTGACTGTTTGTGTACTGTCGAGGTGAGGTCAGGCCTGCTGGAGGATGCACCAGATTGTAGGCAAAAAGAAACACATTCACTGTACCAGGTACATGTGACAATAATGTATCGTTGAACGTGCGAGGGAGGAGAGGCTGTGCCTCTGCTGAAGGAAGAAGCTCTGGACCAGCCCAGTGAGGGACACAGGTTGTGTAACCATTGGCAATGATGAGCATGTTGGGACCATCAGCTGGCTGTGTCTGAACTGCAATGGTGAGACTTTCAGTACAGGTTCCTTGCTCCTGCCCTGACATCACTGATAACAGAGCCCTTGACTGCATTTCATCCATTTTCTCTCAATCTCCTTCCCCCGACACAGAACTCGAGGCCCCTGGTTCTTGTCTTCCACTCCACCAGCCTTCACATTCAACAAACTATTCCCCAACATTTCCAACAAATCCCCTTGAAAAGTAAAGGATCTTTAATCTCAAACATCTCTGGATCTGCATTAATGCTTTCCAGCATTGAGTCATTCTTCCTTCTGCCTTTAACCAATCATAGTGCCATACAGCACAGAAACAGGCCCTTCGGCCCACCATGTCCATGCCAATGTTTACCCATCTACACCAACACCATTTGCCTGCGTTAGGACAATATCCTCCCATGCCTTGCTTGTTTGTGCCTATCTCAAAGCCTCAAACAATGATTGCAGCTAATTCCACCTATACCCAGATAATGGCAAGTGGACGCTGGGTCACCAGCGACACAGTGGAGGTGGACATTCCAGCTGCTTCTGATGGTCTACAGCAGCTCTTCAGTGGCCAGCTCTGAGCACCTACACCCATTCAGAGTGTGTTTTGTGTACGTGTAGACAACACTGCATGGAGGGTGTGGTCAGTCTGCTGGGGAAGAGGGTGTTGCTGCCTTGCGACTGTGTACTGATCACATTTAGCAATCCTGCTGTGGTCGGGTCAAGGGGTTTATCTCTTGGTGGGGACCCAGTTTAGCAGCCTTGTCCTTCATGGCTTGGGTCAATGGTGGTGCAGTGGCCACCACAAGCCCCATCTAGATCACATCGTGAACTTGCTGGACACGGATTCATCAGCTGAGGGAGGTCTGAATATTGAGGGACAACCCACCATTACCGAATAGTGAGAGGCTTGGATAGAGTGGATGTGGAGAGGATGTTTCCACTAGTGGGAGTGCCTAGGGATAGAGGTCAGCCTCAGAATAAAAGGATGTTGTTTTAGCAAGGAGATGATGTGGAATTTCTTTCTTCAGATGGTGGTGAATCTGTGGAATTCTTTGCCACAGAAGGATGTGGAGGCCAAGTCAATGGATATTTTTAAGGCAGAGATAGATAGATTCTTGATTAGTGATGGTGTCAGAGGTTATTGGGAGAAAGCAGGAGAATGGGGTTAGGAGGGAGAGATGGATCAGCCATGATTGAATGGGCTTTATGGGCTGAATGGCCTAATTCTGCTTTTATCACCTGAACTTGTGACTCCAGATGGCAATGAGGAGGATTATTGCCCACACGTGACCCGAGGCTGTTGGCACTCAATGTTCAGCAGTGCCAACACTGACCGGTACACGAGGGCATGGGCACAGCCCACCACAGGCCAGGACCTTCCCACAGAGTCCGCCAACAGCTCCCGCTACTCTGACCCTAGTCCCCAGGTGCCCATGAGGACTTTGTGAGACTGACTGGGTCAGGTGTGTTTGCGAATGCTGTAAATTCTGGTCTCTGGGTTGATGGACCTTGGGCGAGGGTTGCTAGTGCAGGAACGTTCCGCTGTCAATGGGGAAACGCCAGGGGAACGGTCTGCAATAAAACAAACGCACTGTAACATTTCACAACAGTCACTTCATCTGCCCTGGAAACGTGGTGTCAAAACAACACTGGCAAAGCTGGAGAACAAGTTCAACAGGGAAACTTGTCAAACCTCTAGTCACCTTAAAGACTGAGCACAAGGAACTGCAGATGCTGGAATCCTGAACAAAGCACGAAGTGCTGGAGGAATTCAGCGGGTCAGGCAGCATCCGTGGAGGGAATGGACAGATGACGTTTCAGACCGGGACCTTTCTTCAGACTGAAGATGAGTGAGGGGGCAGTGGAGCTGAGAGAATGACTAGTGCGGCAGCATCAGGACTTCCCTAGACTCTGAACCCCAGCCACAGCTACGCATCGATGCATCACCACCAAGTGAGCCCATTGTGAATCTGTGGAATTCATTGCCACAAAAGACTGTGGAGGTCATCAATGGATAAGGCATAGATAGATAGATTCTTGATTAGTACAGATGTCAGAGGAGGGAGAGATAGACCAAAAAGGCCTAAGGCAGGCAACGCCATTGTAGTGGGAGACTCCAATGTGAGAGGTACGGACAGGGGTTTCTGCGGCAACAGACGGGATGCGAGGATGGTGTGCTGCCTTCCCGGTGCCAGGATCCAGGATGTCACGGACACAGTGCAGAAAATCCTCGAGGGCGAAGGTGAACATCCGGAAGTGGTAGTGCATGTCGGCACAAACGATGTTGGGAAAAAAGGGGATGAATATTCTGCAGCGTGACTTTAGAGAGCTCGGAAAAATGCTGAAAAGCAGGACCTCCAGGGTTGTTATCTCCGGTTTGCTTCCAGTTCCTCGTGCTGGCGAGAGCAGGAACAGGGAGATACGGGACCTGAACATGTGGGTGAGGAACTGGTGCAAGGGGCAGGGATTTAGATTCTTAGATCACTGGGATCTGTTTTGGGGTAAGGGGGAACTGTACAAAAGGGACGGATTGCATCTTAACAGGTGTGGGACCAGCATTCTGGCAGGCAGGTTTGCCACTGCTACACGGGTGGTTTTAAAATGAATAAGGTGGTTGTGGTGTCGAATGGGATAGTGGAGGATGGAGTTAAAGGGAAAGGGTTTCTTAAATGTGTGAGCGTAGAGACAGAGGGGTGTAAAATAAGGGGAGAAGCAATAGGTAGCAAGGTGAAAAGTAAAAGTGGCAGGCTGGCAAATCTTGGGCAAAAATCAAAAAGGGCCACTTTTCAGCATAATAGTATAAGGGGTAAGAGTGATGTAAAAACAAGCCTGAAGGCTTTGTGTCTCAATGCAAGGAGCATTCGTAATAAGGTGGATGAGTTGAATGTGCAGATAGCTATTAATGACTATGATATAGTTGGGATCACGGAGACATGGCTCCAGGGTGATCAAGGCTGGGAGCTGAACATCCAGGGATATTCAATATTCAGGAGGGATAGACAGAAAGGGAAAGGAGGTGGGGTAGCGTTGCTGGTTAGAGAGCAGATTAACACAATAGAAAGGAAGGACATTAGCTTTGAGGATGTGGAATCGATATGGGTAGAGCTGCGAAACACTAAGGGGCAGAAACCGCTAGTGGGAGTTGTGTACAGGCCACCTAATAGTAGTAGTGGAGTTGGGGATGGTATCAAACAGGAAATTAGAAATGCATGCAACAAAGGTAAAACAGTTATAATGGGTGACTTCAATCTACATATAGATTGGGTGAATCAAATTGGCAAGGGTGCTGAGGAAGAGGATTTCTTGGAATGTATGCGGGATAGTTTTCTAAACCAATATGTAGAGGGTCCAACGAGAGAGCAGGCTATTGTAGACTGGGTATTGAGTAATGAGGAAGGGTTAGTTAGCAGTCTTGTTGTACGTGGCCCCTTGGGCAAGAGTGACCATAATATGGTTGAGTTCTTCATTAGGATGGAGAGTAACATCGTTAATTCAGAAACAAGGGTCCTGAACTTAAAGAAAGGTAACTTTGAGGGTATGAGACATGAATTGGCCAAGATAGACTGGCGATTGATTATTAATGGGTTGACGGTGGATATGCAATGGAAGGCATTTAAAGACTGCATGGATGAACTACAACAATTGTTCATCCCAGTTTTGCAAAAAAATAAATCAGGGAGGGTAGTGCCTCCGTGGATAACAAGGGAAATCAGGGATAGTATCATAACAAAAGATGAAGCGTACAAATTAGCCAGAAAAAGCAGCCTACCAGTGGACTGGGAGAAATTCAGAGACCAGCAGAGGAGGACAAAGGGCTTAATTAGGAAAGGAAACATAGATTATGAAAGTAAACTGGCAGGGAACATAAAGACTGACTGCAAAAGCTTTTATAGATATGTGAAGAGAAAAAGATTAGTTAAAACAAATGTAGGTCCCTTGCAGTCAGAAACGGGTGAATTGATCATGGGGAACATGGACATGGCAGACCAATTGAATAACTACTTTGGTTCTGTCTTCACTAAGGAAGACATAAATAATCTGCCGAAAATAGCAGGGGATCGGGGGTCAAATGAGATGGAGGAACTGAGTGAAATCCAGGTTAGCCGGGAAGTGGTGTTCGGTAAATTGAATGGATTAAAGGCCGATAAATCTCCAGGGCCAGATAGGCTACATCCCAGAGTACTTAAGGAAGTAGTCCCTGAAATAGTTGATGCATTAGTGATAATTTTTCAAAACTCTTTAGATTCTGGAGTAGTTCCTGAGGTTTGGAGGGTAGCTAATGTAACACCACTTTTTAAAAAGGGAGGGAGAGAGAAAATGGGGAATTACAGACCAGTTAGTCTAACGTCGGTAGCGGGGAAACTGCTAGAATCAGTTATTAAAGATGGGATAGCAGCACATTTGGAAAGTAGTGAAATCATTGGACAAAGTCAGCATGGATTTATGAAGGGTAAATCATGTCTGACGAATCTTATAGAATTTTTTGTGGATGTAACTAGTAGAGTGGATAAGGGAGAACCAGTGGATGTATTATATCTGGGCTTTCGACAAGGTCCCACATAAGAGATTAGTATACAAACTTAAAGCACATGGTATTGGGGGTTCAGTATTGATGTGGATAGAGAACTGGCTGGCAGACAGGAAGCAAAGAATAGGAGTAAACGGGTCCTTTTCACAATGGCAGGCAGTGGGGTACCGCAAGGCTCAGTTCTGGGACCCCAGCTATTTACGATATATATTAATGATTTGGACAAGGGAATTGAATGCAACATCTCCAAGTTTGCGGATGACACGAAGCTGGGGGGCAGTGTTAGCTGTGAGGAGGATGCTAGGAGGCTGCAAGGTGACTTGGATAGGCTGGGTGAGTGGGCAAATGCATGGCAGATGCAGTATAATGTGGATAAATGTGAGGTTATCCACTTTGGTGGCAGAAACAGGAAAGTAGATTATTATCTGAATGGTGGCCGATTAGGGAAGGGGGAGATGCAACGAGACCTGGGTGTCATGGTACACCAGTCATTAAAAGTAGGCATGCAGGTGCAGCAGGCAGTGAAGAAGGCGAATGGTATGTTAGCATTCATAGCAAAAGGATTTGAGTATAGGAGCAGGGAAGTTCTACTGCAGTTGTACAGGGTCTTGGTGAGATCACACCTGGAGTATTGCGTACAGTTTTGGTCTCCTAATCTGAGGAAAGACATTCTTGCCATAGAGGGAGTACAGAGAAGGTTCACCAGACTGATTCCTGGGATGTCAGGACTTTCATATGAAGAAAGACTGGACAAGGGGTCACAGTTTAAGGATAAGGGGGCAGTCTTTTCGGACAGAGATAGACTCGGTTTGTACTCACTAGAATTTAGAAGATTGAGGGGGGATCTTGTAGAAACTTACAAAATTCTTAAGGGGTTGGACAGGCTAGATGCAGGAAGATTGTTCCCGATGTTGGGGAAGTCCAGGACAAGGGGTCACAGTTTAACGGTAAGGGGACAATCTTTTAGGACTGAGATGAGGAAAACTTTTTTCACACAGAGTGGTGAATCTCTGGAATTCTCTGCCGCATAAGGTAGTTGAGGCCAGTTCATTGGCTGAAGGAGTTAGATGTGGCCCTTGTGGCTAAAGGGATCAGGGGGTATGGAGAGAAGGCAGGTACGGGATACTGAGTTGGATGATCAGTCATGATCATATTGAATGGCTCTGCAGGTTCGAAGGGCCGAATGGCCTACTCCTGCACCTATTTTCTATGTTTCTATCAGCCGTGATTGAATGGCAGAGTAGACTTGATGGGCCAAATGGCCTAACTCTACTCCTGTAACTTCTGAACTTGCCAGAGAATCTATTTCACCAGCACTGGCAGACAGCTGAACGAACACTGGCTGGAAACAGTACCATGGTTATGCTACATACTCCTGGGATCTGGACATCTACATGTTTCACCCTGGCATTCATCTGTCAGAAAGTGACATAGTGCTGGAGTAATTCAGTGGGTCCGGCAGCATCTCTGAGAACACGGATAAGTGACGTTTTGGGTCGGGATCCTTCTCCAGACTGATTGTATTGTCTCGATCCAAAAAGTCACTCATCCATGTTCCCAGCGATGCTGTCTGACCCGCTGAGTTACTCCAGCACTTTGTGCCTTCTTATGTATTAACCAGCACCTGCAATTCCTTGTTTCTAAATTAGTTTGTCAGCTCTGTCCCTGTGGCAGCAGCCGTGTGGGGTAGGGATTACATGCGGGGGTCTCTACTCATCCCTTCATTGGTCCTGGAATGACCACAGCACAAACAGTGGACCCCCAACCCACCCGACTCGAGTGACGAGAGAGAAGCAAACAACTGCAGCTGCCTAAAGGGTGGAACGGTGGTGCAGCGGCAGAGACCCGGGTTTGATCCTGACTACGGCTGTAAAGAGTTTGTATGTTCTCCCTGTGACCGCGTGGGTTTTTGCCCCGTGCTCCTGTTTCCTCCCACACTCCACAGACGTGCAGGTTTGTTCGTTAATTGGCTTGGTATAAATGTAAATTGTCGCTTGTGTGTGGGATACTGTCAGTGTGCAGGGATTGCTGGTCAGTCCGGACTCGGTGGGCCGAAGGGCCTGTTTCCGCGCTGTATCTCTAAACTAATCTAAACTAACAAAGAAGACAAAGTGCTGGAGATAGTCAGCAAGCGCTTGAGCAGGAAGGGCCATGGTTTCATATTTCAACTTTCGTTACAAAGGTTATCAACCAGAAGTGAAACTTCTCTCCACAATGCTCAGTTGATTCGCTGAGTATTTCCAGCATTTTGTTTTTAATTACGTAAAGAAACTTGCCAGGTTGTAAACTTCAGGTGACTCAGCACTCCTGCAGAAAGCCGTTTATCCTTGCATCACGGTTCACTATTACTCATCTCATTTAGTTTCGAAGACATGGATGGTTAATTTCATGGAAACTGATCCACCCCCGCTGTGCCCAAATCTAGCGGCATCAGCCGTGAGTCACGGTCCCAGTCCCAGTCTCATTCCAGCCCATCCACACTCACTGCTGGAGGAGAAGATGAGCAAAACCAGGAGTAACCGACTGGGAACTAACACCTGGGCCTCAACACTGTCTACACTCAGAACACAGAACAGCACAGGAACAGGCCCTTCAGCCCACAATGTCCGTACCTGACAGGATGCCAAGTTAAACTAATCTCCACTGCATGACCGGGATGACATTTCCACACTCGACAATTGGCTAAACAAAAGCTCGAGGGAGATGGTGGAGTCACTGGGACATTGTCCTTCACAGCTGGTAGAGCTGCTTTCCGAGTGCACACAGTCTTATTTTTATCCTGATATGCTAATCGAGCAACTGATGATCACTCTTCACCAATGACCCTTCATCGCAGATAGCAAACCGTATTCCACAATACCCAATCTGAACATTGCAGGTTCTGGGACCTGCTCTACATATGCGCACAGTTCATGATTATTAATTCATTTGATTTGTCCAAATTACAAAATGCAAGTTACCCACCAGTGCCACTCTCCCTCTAATGTCATGATCACATGCCCACTAAACACCCCCTCCCCAGTCATTCCTCAATCCCAGGGGCACTTTATAGTGCCCAGTTGGCCCATCTTTGGGATGTGGGAGGTAACGGGGGCATTGTGAATCGCTGTGGTCACAGGAAGGCCTGGCGGTGAGGGTTGTACTCGCTGTAGCTCTGCCTGCTGGTCAACAACAACACTCCTCTGCCATTACGTACATCTATGTCCACAACAACCCTCACTAACTCCTACAGATTTGTCAGGATGTATCACCGCTTGGTTTGGGAACAGCTCCATCCAAGACCACAAGAAATTGTAAAGAGTTGTGGACACAGCCCAGACCATCACACAAACCAACCATTGGTTCCATAGACTCCATCTACACCTCTCGCAGTTTCACCAAGGCAGCAGCATAATCAACTCTCACCACACTCCCATCAAGCACGAGATACAGAAGTCAGGTTCTGACCACAAGTCTTTTGCACATGAAACGCTACTTCTGTTCCTCCTCCACAGCTGTGGCCTGACCTGCAGCACATTTCCAGCATTGTAACGGCTAAATTACACATCAGCGAGCTTCCACTTCCTCCACCAGTAGCTGCCACCACCTACACATTTACACACTCTCCTGATGTGGACACATAGCCCATCCGTCCATTCCCACTGGGTTAACACTTTACACCAACACCTCAGCAATGCCCCTGGTTCAACTTCACCAGCATGTCCACAAGCTCAACCCAGGACAGATGGCAAATCCTGTCTTTGAATTTCATGTCAATAAACCAGTTATACAATAGGTCTAACCTAGAACATAATCCCCAAAATTAATTGTGCTCTTCTGAAGTACAGGAGCTTGTTATTTGGACAAGACAACTATCAGGAGCATGGAGCAAAATACAAAGTGCTGGAGGAACTCAGCAGGCCAGGCAGCATCTGTGGAGGGAATGAACAGGCAACAGATGATGGGTCCCGATCCGAATCATCGTCTGTCCATTTCCCGCTACACTGACCCGCTGAGTTCCTCCAGCACTTTGTGTTTTGTTCCGGACTCCAGCACCTACAGTGCCCTGGGCCTCAGCAACTTCACGACCTGGCACTGGGCTCCAAGCATCAAAACATACAACATGAACATGTAGTAGGTGCGAGCCATTTGTTGCTTTATTATTCTCACATGAACTGAAAAACATTGTTTTACGTTATCCTGATAAATCAAACCACACACAAGACAACATAGTGCAGAGAGAAAGTGGAATAGGGTGCAGAATGTTATGTCACGGCTGCAGAGAGATGAAAGAAGCACAAGGATGCAATGAGGTAGATTGGGAGATTAAGATACATGCTGCCACATGAGAGGTCCATTCACGAGTCTGATCACAGTGGGGAAGAAACTTCTCTCGAATCTGGTGGCAACTTCATGCTTTTGCACCTTTTGCCCGACAGGAGAGGGGAGAAGGAACAGCCAGGGTGTGAGTGATCCTTGATTATGTTGGCTGCCATCCCAAAGCACTGATAAACATTGATAGTTCTTTAACTACAGAACATTCAGTTCCTTATTCATATATGTTCTGCCATTCCATAAGATTACAAATGCTTGTCTAACTCAAGTCTAGGCTGTCACCCAATTACCATTTCCTTTCGATTCCCCTAATGTTCAGAAATCTGTCGGTCATTTTGGAACATACACAAGTATTGGGTAATTAGCCATGTCTGGTGGTCAATGATATTATAATACTTCATTGTCACATGTACCTATGCTTTGATTTGTATACAACACAGTAAAATCATGTAGCAGACCTCACCTTAGCAGTTCACAAGTGTCGTCATGTATTTGGCACCAACACAGTTACAAAAGTTTACCGAACACTCCTATCTACAACCTGTCACCGCATGTGGCATGAGCAACCCCCCCCTCCCCTCCCCTCACCACACTCCCTGCCAGGTTACACTTCATTCTTGGTGGAACAGATTCCCAACCATCAAAGTAAGGGAACACGTCTCTGACCCAAACAGTAAACACTCTCTTCTCAGCCAGAGTTCTGGACTCTGAAGTCTGAAGAAACAGGCTGTTCTATCAACTACAGAACATTGTAGGGATCACCCAAAATCAGAATGAGTCAATCTGAGTAAATGTGTGAAGTACGGATCTTTGTTCATGACGACATTCAGATACTGCGGCCCTCAGCTAACAATCCATCCTGCCTCGAAACAACATAGATCGTGGATCCCCACAGATGTCAATGAAAAAGGTGAATATTTCGAAAACAGCAACAAAATTCCTGTCACTGTAGGATTCAGGAAGTATCCCAATAGAGTCCCAAAGAAACAGAATATCAGAATCCAAATGTACAGCATAGAAACAGGCCCTTCAGCCCACCATGTCCATGCTGACCTTTATGAAACTATCTTGAGACACAAGGAACTGCAGATGGTGGAATCTGAAGCAAAAAACAAAGTGCTGGAGGAACTCAGTGAGTCAAGCGGCATCTGTGGAGGGAATGGACAGGTGACTCCTCGGGCAAGACCCTTCCTCTGGACATAATGAGTGGAGAAAAGCAGTACAGAGAGGGGCAAGTGCTGGCACATTTACTGGCTGCTAGTCCACTCCCTCCAATGCCTTGATTCAGGTGTTCATCCAAATAATTCTTCAATATACGTGCTGGAGTAACTCAGCGAGTCAGACAGCATCTCTGGAGAACATCAGTGGGTGACATTTTAGGTCACTCTGTGTCCTTTTATGTATTTACCAGCGTCTGCAGTTCTTTTGTTCTAGTTCATAAATATGTTTGCTTCCTAAATACAAATATGTTATCTTATATTTTATCCACGTTTGTTTAATTTCTTTATTGTAAGCAACATCACAATTCAAATAAAACATTCCTTGCAGTTTCAGAGATACAGCGTGGAAACAGGCCCTTCGGCCCACCAAGTCTATCCCGACAAATGATCGCCCGTTCCCACTAGTTCCATGTTATCCCAGTCTCTCATCCACTCCCGACACACATGGGGAAATTTGCAGAGACTAATTAACCAACAAACCCGCACAACTTTGTGATGTGGGAGGAAACCGGAGCACCCGGAGGAAACCCACACAATCGCAGAGAGAACGGACAATCTCCACACAGACAGCACCTGACATCAGGATCCAACCTGGGTCTCTGGTGCTGTGAGGCAGCGCCTCTACCCATTGCACCACTGTTTTTCTGCTTCAAAAAGCCACCGAGCTGATTTTGGTCCTTCACATCTCTGCTGCCTCCCACCCTCCCTCTCTCTCTCTCTCTCTCTCTCCCTCTCTCTCTCTCTCTCTCTCTCTCCAGCCCTCACAACACCCGTGCCACACATGCTATGTCAGGAGATGTTTCCACATTCAGAGGCCGCCCGGTATTTGGCAATCACTCCACAGAACAACAAGGGAAGCCGGATAATTTGCTAATTACTTTGATGGAATTTCATCATTGTTGTGCAGCGTGAGTTAGTCCAAGACTGGTGTGTCAAGTTGGATCATAATTCCATCCTGACATCATGGCAGAGACAACTTAAGGAACTGCAGATGAAGATAAACACAGAACTGAAGATAAACACAGAATGCTGGAGTAACTCAGCAGGTCAGGCAGCATCTCTGCAGAAATGGAGTAGGCAAATGAAGCGTCTCAGCCTGAAACGTCACCTGTTCAAGATTCAAGATTCAAGAGAGTTTATTGTCATGTGTCCCTGATAGGACAATGAAATGTTCTGCTTTGCTTCAGCACAACAGAACATAGTAGGCATGACTGCTATGTCTCCAGGGACACTGGTGTCCTACAGCCACCACTACAGGTGACGTTTCAGGTCAAAACCCTTCATCATTGCCTACTGCTTTTCTGCAGTGGGTGACCAGTCCCCCACACTACAATTAGTCTGGTCACTACCCAAAGCGTTGCCTATCCATGTTCTCCAGGTATGCTGCCTGACCCGCTGAGTTACTCCAGCACTATGTGTCCCTTATTGTACACTAGCATGCACACTGCCTTGTTTTGTACAGCCCAATATAGCCTGTGTTTTCTTTTCCTCTGCACCCCAACAATCAAATAATGCAATCTCTGCTGCACCGTCTGATGAGTGACCCTCCCTTCCTGAGCACAGAACAGCCTGGCTAACTCAGTCAGTACAGCACCACACTCTTAATCCCAGGGTGCGTGGCTTCTGGGCCCTCATTGGGAAACACTCTCATCTTGATTAGTGGGTGTCAGGGGTTATGGGGAGAGGTCAGGAAAATAGGGTGAAGAGGGAGAGATAGATCAGCCATGATTGAATGGCAGAGAGACTTGATGGGCCGAATGGTTTAATTCTGCTCCTATCACAGTCAAAGTCAAAGTTATTCGTCACATGCACCGACCGGAAGGTGCAGTGAAATGAATTTGCCAGCAGTGATATACTTTAAAAAAAGAACACACAATACACAATAGAATTTAACACAAACATCCACCACAGTATTCTTCACTGTGATGGAAGGCAACAAAGTTTAGCCAGGCCACGTATTACTTTATGATCTTATGAGACTCAATACACACTGAATAATCCAGTCGGGTCATAAAACACAGTGACAGGTCCTGCAACCCACCAACATATCTAGCTATGTGTCCCAAGCACCCACGTGTGGTCCATAGCAATATACTGTGACAATTCCAGTGGTCATCTAGATGTGAGCGGCTGCCTCCACTATCTCCATCAATCTCTTCATCGTCATCACACCCCATCTCTTCACCCAGTCTCTCCCCCACCGTCTTTCCCCAACCAATCTCCCCCACCTTGTGTCCCCCCACCCCTTCTGCTCCGCCTCGTCTCCCCCCACACCCAGTCTACCCCGCACCGTCTCCCCCGCATCGTCTCCCCCCCACCCAGTCTACCCCGCACCGTCTCCCCCGCATCGTCTCCCCCCCCACCCAGTCTACCCCGCACCGTCTCCCCCGCACGGTCTCGCCCCCCCCCCCCAAATCGTCTCCCCCCCCGCACCCTGTCTCCCCCCGCACCGTCTCCCCCCCGCCCCGTCTCCCCCCCCCCCCCGTCTCCCCCTGCATCTCCCCACTGCCCCCTCTGGATGAGACAGCTGCCTCTACCATCTCTAAATGCCAGACAGGCCTCTCCAACCAGCTATGCCTCCAACTATACCCAGGCACTAACGACTCAAATCCCTGTGGCAGCAGCTTCTCTGACCTCAGACACTAACAACTTCCTGTTATCGAATCCCTGGGCTGAGTTGGGAAGCTGCCAAAAACAACCTCCTCCATAGCTGGAAATACCAGCAACTGCAGACGCTGGTTTATAAAAATAGATACAAAGTTGTGGAGAGAGTCGGTGAGGTAGCATCTGTGGAGAACATGGTTCTGCTCACGACCCTTCTTGGATGTGTCTCTATCTGCTGCCAGACCTGCTCCAAGTACCAGCCTCCCACCCTACATCCACCTGGTACTGTTGATCTGTCACCCACTCCCTGGCCCTCCACCCCTCTCTCACCCCTGGTACCCCTGACCTCCCCACCCCCACCCTGCCCCTCTCTCACCCACTGCCAAGATGGTCAACCTCTCCTGGGTAAATCTCTCTTTCACCACATGAGCAAGTGTTTGGGACTGAGTTGTCACCGCACCCCACAAGGTAACTGAGATCAGAGACAAGGAGGAGGAGGGGTGACAGATCAGGGACATTGCCGTGTGTTGGGTGGGACACCTGGAGGCGCCGCAACCCCGCACCCCTCCCCTCCCGGCGCCGCTCTCAGGGGGAATTAAAGTTAGTGGATGATTGACCCGAAACAATGCAAACCAGGAAATCACTGACGGTGGGGGCGGGGGAAGGAATGGAGGGGAGAGGGGGAGAGGGGGAGGGGGAGGGGGGGGAGTGGGGACAGGGGGGGGGGGGAGAGGGGAAAGGAGGGGAGAGGGGACGGGGGGGGGGGGGGGGGGTACTCACGTCCTTCTTGGGGTCGAAGGACAAGCCGGACTCCCTCTTCATGGCGACTCCACTGCTCCCGGCCAGGACCGCGTCACCTGACAGGAAGAACTGCCCCGCCTCACCTGCAGACAGGTAGTGGACAGGTAGGAATAGAGGAGGCAGTGTGGAGAGAAAGAGGGCGGAGAGAGAAAGAGGGAGGGCGGAGAGAGAGAGAGAGGGAGGAGCGATAGGGGGAGGGAAGCAGGAGGGGAGGGCAGAGTGGGCGAGGGGCAGAGAGGAGACGAGAGAAGAATGAGGGGAGGGAAGACGGGACAGGTGTGGGGAAGGGAAAAGAGGTATAGAGAGGGAGGAGGGTGAGGTGGGAGGAGAGAGGGTGGAGGAGAGGGAGAAATGGGGTGGGGATAGTGTTCGTGAGACTAGGAGAGGGGAGTGAGAGAACAAGCACAGGGGAGAGAGGATGAAACTGCGCGGATAAAGGAGAGAGAGGGAAGACAGGGTGGTGGTCAGTGGAAGGAAACTAGGAGGGTGGGTGGAACGTGGGTTGGTGAGAGAGGGACAGATACAGGAGATGTCTGGGAGATGGAGAGGGTGTGGAGTAAGTTGGAGGAAGAGGGGGTAGGATGGTAAGACATGGAGTGGGGAAAGAGAGATGAATCGGTTCGAGATTTCGGAGAGTCAAATGTTTAATTGTCATCTGTACCAAAACACAATAATGAAATTCTTATTTGCAGCAGCATAACAGATTTGCAAACACAGAAGGTCATAAGTGATAGGAGTAGAATAAGGACATTCGGCCCATCAAGCCAACTCTGCCATTCACTCATGGCTGATCTATCTATCCCTTCTAAACCCATTCTGCCTTCTCCCCATAACTCCTGCACCCAAACTAATCAAAAATCTATCTATCTGTGCCTTAAAAATATCCACTGACGGCCTCGAAAGCCTTCTGTGGCAAATAATTCCTTTACTTTTCACCGCTCTCTGACTAAAGAAATTTCTCCTCATCTCCTTCCTAAAAGAACGTCCTTTAATTCTGAGACTATGACCTTTACTCCTTGACTCTCCCACTAATGGAAACATCCTCTCCACATCCACTCTATCCAAGCCTTTCGCTGTTCTGTATGTTTCAATGAGATCCCCTCATTCTTCTAAACTTAAGCGGGTACAGGCCCAGTGCCGACAAACGCTCATTATAGGTTAACCTACTTATTCCTGGTATTATTCTTGTAAACCTCTCCAGAGCCATCACATCCTTCCTCAGTTATGGTGCCCCAAATTGTCCACAATATTCCAAATACGGCCTGACCAGCACCTTAGAGAGCCTCAGCATTACATCCCTGTTTTTGTGTACAAGCCCTCTTGAAATAAATGTTAGTATTTTGTTTGCTTTCTTTACTACTGATTCGACGTGCAGATTAACTTTTTGGGAATCCTGCACCAGCACTCCCAAGTCCCTTTGAACCTCCGATTTCTGGATGCTCTCCCTATAGAGTACACCAGGGGGTGCCACACGATGGCAGCCTCACCAACAGTCTATCTGTCTTTTTGTCTTTTTTTTGTTATTTTCAGTGTATTTTAAAAGTGTGTGTGAATGTTCTGTTGAATGTGGGGGAGGGGGTCAGGGGGAAAACTTGTTTTCAATCTCTTACCTTGCCGGAGATGGGATTGTTTTCCAGATCGTATCTCCAGTCGCTCTGCGGACTAACATTGTGGAGCTGGAGGCCATGCTCGGGACTGACTTTGAGCCACATCGCGGGACGTGGAATTACCATCGGAGCCTGCGATCCCTTGCCTGGGATCGATGCCTGCAGATTTCACCATTGAGGAGTTCGCAGTCTTGGGTAGAGACCGATGTCGGGAAGCTCCAAACGACGCAGAAGGTTCGACCAGCCCCGACCTGGGGTCAGATCGCCCAGTGCGGGGGAGCTGAGATTCCCCCGTGATGCAAGAGCTTGATTGCCCCGACGTGAGGGCCCAAACGTCGCCAGCTACGGGAGCTATGATCATCCCGTCAACGGAAGGCTGGAGGCTTCCGACTGCGGGAGAATAAAGAAGGGAAGAGATTGATTTTTTTTTCGCCTTCCATCACAGTGAGGAATGTGGAGGAGTCACTGTGGTGGATGTTTATGCTAAAATGGATTGTATGTGTTCTGTTGCTTTTTATTGGTATGACTGGATGGCAAATCAAATTCCTCGTATGTTGCAAACCATACTTGGCGAATAAAATATGACTAGACTAAGTAGGACCCGTTGGGTCTCATTCTCACATGGGAGGCCTGGTCCCCCAACGCAATATTCCACCACTCACGCACAGCCCCCAACTGTGCAGGCACGGCTGACAGGTTTCCATTGAGACGTAGAACTTGCAGATATTACTGCGCAGGCACAGCTGACAGGCAAGGCTAGTGGAAAAGAGATTTATTAAAGCTTAACATGTGAATCTATCTATATCTATACATAACTAAAACTCTGATCTTGTGCTCTTCCGGTTTGCGGATTTTTTCTATTTGCGCAAAAACGGTATGCGATAGCGTTACGATTTTTTTCACCAGGTTACTCGCCATTCTTCTGTGCTGCTAGTGCAATAAGTTTCATTCCGATCAGTGGTATATTGTAGAAGTTATCGAGGTTTAAAAATCTTAAAAAACGTGTGTGCCACACGCAGTCAGCGCCAGGCAGATTGGTCTCTTCTCCTGTCCGTCAATGCCACGGCCGAGATGGCGACACCTCATCCTGCGCTGTTGCAGCCCGTCCCGCCTCACTCACAAACTCCTCTCACCCATCCTCACAGTAACTTGGGGGGGGGGGGGGGGGGGGGTTCAGTGGAGCATCCTGTAGCCGGGGGAAGGGGATGGCTTCAGGCAGGGGCTGTCGGCTGCAGATGCGGGCCTCCCCCCATGCCCCCCCCACGCTCTCCCCCCGTACCCCCTCCCCAACCCCCACCCCAACCGGCCCTCCCCCACACCCCCTTCCCCCACAACCCCCTCCCCCCACAACCCCTCTCCCGTAACACCCTCGCCCCAACCCCCCCATCCTTCCCCCACCCCCCTAACCCCACATCCGGTCACCGACAGGCCCCGTCTGAAGCCGCCCCTGTCCCCAGCTGCAGGACATTTCTCCCCTCCACCAGTCCCACTTAGTCCAGTATGACAATAAATCACTTGCCACTTGAGATGATTGCTGACTGTGCTGGAGTGCCAGAGAGGCTCTGATTGCTGTGGTAGGGTGTACACCTCCCACACGGTGAGACCACAATGGGCCAGACAGTGTACCCATCCCAGATGGTGTACCCGTCCCAGACAGTGTACCCGTCCCAGACGGTGTACCAGGACGGACAGTGTACCGGGCCAGACAGTGTACCCGTCCCAGACGGTGTACCAGGACGGACAGTGTACCGGGCCAGACGGACTACCTGGCCAGACCGGTCACTTGGCTGCGGGATGGATACCTGTGCAGACCAACAGCTGATGTATTCCAGGGCATCTTCAAGCTCTCGTTTACATGGTGGAAGGTTCCCATCTACCCTTGGACATGGGGAGCTGCCTCAATGACTGGGAGCATCTGGGAGCACCTCCACTGTAATCAAGAGCTTCCAGAGGACGATAATGCTTCAGAAACGACCTGGATCCAATTCAGACTGCCTATGGTCACAACAGGTCAGTGGTACATACACTGACTCTCCACGCTGCCCTGCACCATAGGATAACAGGGACACATAGATCAGGCTGCTTGCTGGTCATCGACTACAGCCTGGCACTATGATCCCATCCGTTATCATCGCTACTGTTTTGCATATCTTTCATTCATTGTTCTTTATCTCTCTACATTATCGTCTATATCTCTCCTTTCCCTTATCCCTAACCAGTCAGAAGAAGGGTCTCGACCTGAAAAGTCACACATTCCTTCTCTCCAGAGATGCTGCCTGTCTCGCTGAGTTACTCCAGCATTTTGTGTCTAACCTCTCCATATAGCTCACAGAGGTGCAGTTGAGTGCCAGTGAGAAAGAGAGCGAGAGAGAGAGAGTGTGTGTTATTGACAGATATGAATTGTGCAGTGTACTAACTCCGAGCGCTGTCTGTATGGAGTTTGTACTTTCTCCCAGTAATCACCTGGGATTTTTCTGGGTGCTCCGGTTTCTTCCCACATTCCAAAGACATACAGGTTTGTAGATGAATTGGCTTCTGTAAATTGTCCCCAGTGTGTTGGGTAGAACTAGTGTACAGGGTGAGCATTGGTCGGCAGTCCCCACTATGTCGACTAATTGGGCCAAAAGCCTGTTCCACGCTGGGTGTCGTTCGTTAGTTGAAACAATAACAAGCAAATAAACACCAGAAGTTTAATGAACAGTTCTGTCTTTAAATTGAAAGTGAGGGGAGAGTGTGAATGCAGTCGCCACCACCACAAACTGTGCAGTGGAGGATCCCACATTTGGGGACATGGCAGGCGTCAGCAGCTTTGCAGTCTAATGGGGAGCCTCACCCTGGGTAAGTGGTCTCTGATCACTGACCCGCCCCTGCCAGGTAAGTATGGCCCACACTGCCGCTCATACCCAGCCAACCGCAAACACTTCCCCTTCTACCTCAGCACGAAGCAACGCTTCAACTAGTCAAATGTTATGTTCCAGTTGAAGCGTCCAGCAACAGGTAGCTCTGTCCATTTCCTTTACTTTCTGTAAAGAGTCCAAACTCACACAGGTTGAAGCACAAGCATCTTGATTGTCCAGGTCATTAACTACTATGCAGGTCATCACACATTCACACTGCTACTGTGACTGGTAGACAGTGGGTGGGATCTCACACTATGAATGTTATAACTAGGCGGGGTTATAATTACTAAGCATTCTAATTGGCTAACATGCTATAGCCAATCTACATCTCTTCTATAAATGACAAGTAGACGGAGCGTTATCGCTACAATGAGTAAATAAATTGTTAAATACAAGATACCATATCTAATAATATCGGCTAAACATAATCGGTTAAACATTGATTAAACATAGTCGCCATATCTAAGAGGCAGCTTGCTAACCCGCCCGGTCCCTGTACGGTAAGGAGTTGCCTCATTAACCTTTTCTTCCGCAAACTTTAGGGCGCGTTTGGGTGAGGCCGAGGGGCTCTGTGGTGAAACCGCAGGGGAAGACGGACGCGGGAGTACCGGTCAACCGGTTACAAAAGGGGAAGGGGGAAGCAGACCGACGTGGGGAGTGATGGGGAGCAGCAGCAGGAGGTACAGGAACGGATGGAACAGCGATCGCTTTAAAGATCAGTGGAGGCGCGTCAGGACCCTAGAGGGCCAGACGTCGTTGCTTCACTGGAAGGAGGTGTTGACATCGACAAGGTAGGAGCGTGGCTCCTTTGCGGGGCCATGGATGAACCCCAGTTTATTACAGGGTATGTCCTTTGTCTGTCTGTAGACGGACCACTTGGCCTTGGATTAGAGGCTTACTGGATTTGTCGTCGGCACGTTTCTGTGCGGCTCGGTTGGATTGCACACGTTTTTGAACTACAGCAGGGCTGAAAACTTTCAGCTTTAAGTGATCCTGTGTCACTGGCAGTGGAGGTCTTGTCTGGCGGGACATCAGTCGCTGGGCTGGAGAGCCTAGAACATTGTCTCTGGCGACATTTCTCAAGTTCAACATGTCCAGGTAGATGTCAGATTTAGCCAGATAGCAGCGTTCCATGAGTTGTTTAGCACTACGAACAGCGCGTTCAACAAGTCCATTGGACTGTGGGTATTCTGGGCTGCTGGTAACATGTTGAAAGTTCCACCGTTTGGCAAAGTCTCTGAACTTGTGGCTGTTGAATTGTGTCCCGTTCGTTGTCAGTCTGAAGGCGGGCTGGAATGCCATGTACGGAGAAGTGTTGTCAGAGTTTCTGGACCACTATTTATGAGGAGATGGTTGGCAGAAAATCAATCTTGAACCAACTTGAGTACAAGTCCACTAACACGAGATAGTGCTTCCCGTGCCTGTCGAAGATATCGGCAGCCACGGATGACCAAGGTAAGAAGGGTGCCTGTTGGGACAGCAGCGGTTGTTTTTGCTTTCTGTTTTCTCCCGAATGTACTTGGTCATTCCAGGCCAATAGATCATTTATTTAGCGTGATGTAGGGTGGCCACCGTGGACCTCCTCGTGATATTTGTTCCACAGAGAGGGGGGGGATGACCGTCCTGTAGCACCAGTTCGTCACGGACCAAAAAGTAAGGTCGTAGTTCAGTGGGAGTGTTGGACTACTTGTTTAGCCAGCCGCCTTTAATGATGGAGGTTCGCAGCTGGGAGGTTTTTTCTGCGGCAGTGTGTTCGGCAAGGCGGTACAGGCGGTCAGTTGCAACGAAGGAAACTTTTAGAACAGAGAATTCTTCATGTTCGAATGGGTGTTGTTCGCTGGTGGTGCGTGGTGCTCGAGTTAGAGTGTCTGCGATGTACACGTCGTTACCTTTTTTGTAGACGATTCAAAAATCAAACCGTTGTAGCTGCATCATCATGCGTTGAAGCCTGGCTGGAGCAGCGTGGATCGGATTGCTCAGGATGGTAACCAAAAGCTGGTTTCTACCATGAAAGTTTTGCCGAAAGTAAAGTCTTTATATTTGAAGCAGGCAAAAACTACGGCGAGCAGTTCTTTCTCTATCTGTGCGTAGCGCTGTTTGGTGTCCGTCAGGGTTTGGGAAGCGTAGGATACCGGCATGACATCGCCGTTGAAAGAGGTCTGCAGACATGCTGCACCTAGTCCATACTGGGATGCATCACAGGTAATTGTAACTGACAGGTTGATATTGAAGTAGGACAGAGTGGGAGCACTGGCGAGCTGTAGCTTTAAAGTTTCGAAAGCTCGCTGGTGGTTTGGGTACCAAGACCAGGTGTTGTCCTTGAGGGTTAGTTAATGCAGGGGGGCTGACAATTCGCTGAGATTGGGAATAAATTTTCCCATGTAGTTGACCATGCCTAGAAATCATTGTCGGCTGGTGACGTCAGTAACCGGCAGCTCGTTGATTTCAGCAGTCTTCAGCGGATTAGGTTTTAGCCCATTGCTGGTGAACACGTGGCCTACATAAGTGACCGGGAACCCTGAACTTGCACTTCAGAGAGTTGCCGTTTGATTGCTGTGTTCAAATCTTTAGGATTGATGTAGATGCGTAACTCCTTCTTGTCTTTCTTTGTGGTGACAACCATCGTGTATTTGCTCACACATACCGTGCGGGACGCAGTGAGGGGCACGCACGATTGGGGTGACTGTATGTTCAACAATGATCTTGTATGTTGTGGGTAGTTTGCCGAGTTTGTTGTCAAACAAATCTTTGTAGTTGGATAACATCTGTCTGGTTGGTTCCTCTGTCAAACAGAGTTTGTGAACATCATGCCCAAAATAGACCAGACCCAGGTCATGGCACACATCAATGCCTAGCAGGGTTTCAGAACTTGGCTGAATGATGTAAAATAGTAAGTCCTTGGTCTGTTCATTGATGGTACATTTAAAGTCAGCTTTACCCAGCGGGTGAAGAATTTCTCCTCCATAAGCATGTAGAGTGGAGGAGTCTTTTTTCATGAGCTCAGTGGTTCTTATCTTGTTGAACACTTTGAGTGACATGACGTTCACACGGGCGCCAGTATCGACTTTGGTGATCAGGGGTTTGTTGTTGACCATCATGGTCACAGCAGGATCAGTTACTTTGCATGGGGTACGCAGGTTTAGGGAAAGTACGGACGACTCAGTGTCTATGGTATCAGAGTCGTTCCCGTGAGAAGATTCGTCTTGTTCATGGGAATCAGAATCGGACGGGTCTTGTTGAATCAGGTGCAGCTTTGTCCTTGGAGCTGTACTCCCACTGGATCGACAACAATCAGCAAAGTGGTTGAGATTTTTGCAATTATGACATACTTTCCCATGGGCTACGCAAAATTGCCGCCTCCTGAAGTGGAAATAGTTACAGTTTGTGCATCTCGTGTTAGGCATGTTCTGAGCTTTGCTGGACGCATTGAGAACTCTTTGCGGAGGGTAACTAGCCAAATTCACATTCAACTGTTGATTAGCATTCGTGCTATCAAAATCAGCCAGTGGTGCCACAGTCTCAGCCATCCTACAAGCATGAATTGCTTGCTCTAAAGTCAGTTCTGCATTCCGCAGCAGTTTGGCTCGCAGCTTGCGGTCGCTCATTCCTCCCACAATTTTATCGCAAACTAACTCATTTGTTAACTCACCAAATCTGCATCGAGAGCTGATGTGTTTCAGCGCAGATCATAGCCTCCGGACCCGCTAAATTCAACAGCAGCGAACCCTTCAAATCATCGGGATCGTTTCAGTGAACGATGCGGATATAATGAGAGCAGTCCTTCTCAAACATTCGCCATCGCTTGGCGATATCAGAATCAAACACTAGACAGTGGGTAGGATCTTACACTATGAATGTTATAACTAGTCGGGTTATAATTACTAAGCATTCTAATTGGCTAACATGCTATAGCCAATCTACACTTTCTTTTACATTTTCTTTTACGAATGGTTCTATTCCTGACGATTATACAACACATCATCTTACTTGGAGCTCGGAGAAGCAGGGCGAAGAGCTTATTGGCCCAAACCAGTGGGAAGGAAGGTGAGTCAGGGGCAAAAAACAGCTTAAGAATAAGGAGTAAGCCATTTAGAACGGAGACGAGAAAACATTTTTTCACATAGAGTTGTGAATCTGTGGAATTCTCTGCCTCAGGGCGGTGGAGGCTGGTCCTCTGAATACTTTCAAGAGAGAGTTAGATAGGTCTCTTAAAGATAGCGGTGTCAGGGGATATGGGGAGAAGGCAGGAATGGGGTACTGATTAGGGATGATTAGCCATGATCATATTGAATGGCGGTGCTGGCTCGAAGGGCCGAATGGCCGACTCCTGCACCTATTGTCGATTGTTTATTGAAATTTCCCCACCTCCAACAGGATTCCACCCCTAGCCGTATTTTCCCATCCCCACCCCTTCCACCTTCTGCAGATCACGTTCCCTCCGCGACTCCCTGGTTAACTCATCCCTTTCCACCCACCCAGGGCCGGCCTAAGGGGTTGCGGGGTCCAATTGGGAACAAATTTGTTGAGCCCCAGGTTCCCAGCCAAGGTCTGTCAGCCCAGTTATTTAGTATATATTATGAAATTGTACACTAAGGTGCTATGGATTATACACTGTGTGAATCTTTCCTGCTCCCATTTGACTGTCAGTAGCTCCACTGGCTTCCAACCTTTACAGTAGCAGCTAATTACCATTCAACTGCATTATGTGATTGGACACAATGCCCTTGGAGACAGCGGCTGATTGGACAGGAGGAGACCTATTTGTTGATTGGACTGGAATCTTAAGGCAAGCTGGTTTGTGATTGGACGCAACCCCCTTAGAAACAGTGACTGATTGGCCGCCAAATAATCAGGCACAAAAAAATTGACAAATAGGAAAACAAGAATCGCCAGTCGGTGTGAACTCAGTGGACTATCTGGCTGTATCTCCAAACTAAACAGTATAACAAGCAGGTACATTCATTTAAAATAAAATTCAGTGATTATTTCACATGATTTCTCACTGTGTAAAGCTCAGTATCTGATCAATTTCTGTTTAACACGTTTGGTCTGCCTTGAGCATTTTTTTCTCCCAAAACAGTTCATATCTATAGCAATACGATCAATGAACCAGACAGCAGTTGGACACAGTCATGCGATTAGCTAGCGATTGATAAGATTTGATGGGGCACCCTGAGCTTTTTTGCACTAGTATTAGGGTTAAGTTATTGAATTTAGTCGTTTCTCATACGTTCTCATACAATCTATGAGTATCATGTTTACACGCCTGTTATACAGCTGCAAATAAGAATGTCATTGTTCTGTTGTGGGTACACATGACAATTATACATTCTTGACTCGACTCTTCACTCATGCGTTTGTGCAATAGAAAACGGGTAATCATTGTACCAAGTTAAAAAGAGTCAGCAGTTAGTCAGAAAGTGACTCCAAAGAGCAACCCTTTGTTAGTTGGCTTCACTAAATGTTGTGACTCAATATTCCTCCAGCAGTTTGTTTTTTTTGCTCAAGATCTGCAGCATCTGCAGTCGCTTGCAATTTAATTCTATGTTCCGCTGCGATCTAACAAATGGATGGCCCATGTTGAAGCACACGCAGCATTGAAATGCTAATACGACAATTAGCAAGAATATTGAACAATACAGTAACACATAGTTCAGAGCAAAGATCTTATAGCGGAGCAAGATAGGCTACTCCTGCTAAATGCAACGGGCTGACGTGTAGTACGCTATGGAGGGGATCCTGGGCATTTTTCCCCGCCCATTTTAGTAACCTGAGCCTACCTGACCCGACCCGACTCGCAGTGTAATCAATGTTGCGGGGCAACAGTTTGTGTGGGTTAGATTCATAAATCTGTCAGTTCATACTTCTTGTCAAGAATAAAATTTGACTCTGGTAATTGTCTTTTTTAATGTTTTTTAAATCATTTCTTTTTAAATGGCTCACAAGCAGTGTTTGAGGATTTTGTAGTAACCGGAACCGACCCGACTCGCAGGGTAATTGACATTGCGGGGGAACTTTTTGTGTGTGATATAGGGTTAGATTCATAATTCTGTTAGTTCATAATTCTGTTAATTCTTGTTAAAGAATAAAATGTTTATAATCTTCTGTTGGCAGAGGTGCATTGTGCAGCGATTCTTGCAGCCTACCCAGTGCTAGACCAAAGATAATTCAGAGCAGTAAAAAACACAGTGGGGCATCCATCTTGTTCAAACTGGAAGAGAAACTTTATTTTCACACTTGCTCACACATCAATTACAGTACCTCTCATTGGCTGTCAATAACAGCACCTCTTTGGCTGTTATCATTGTCAGTTACTATTGGCTGCTATCATTGTCAGTCATTCACTACCTGCACCAAGATTGTCTGAGTAACAATACAACATTAAGATTAACTTCTTTACAATTGAGAGCATATTTTCATATATGTCAACATCTTCGCTATAAGATCTTTGGTTCAGAGGACACTGAACACTAACAAATGCCCATTTTCACGAAGCAAGCCACTTTTGGCAACGAAACCAGTTTTTAAAGAAGGCAGACTTTGCACTGACCACTTGAAAATAATCAGTGGTTAACTGGCAATGTAAACGTGATGGTGTGCCTGCCACCAAAACAGCGGGCACCGTGGGAGGAAGGTGGCGGAGAGGGAGATGAATGTGGATGGACAGGGGATGAAACAAAAAGATAAAGAGCTGGTTTCAGTCGGACAGCAGTATAAAACTTGAAACAGCTGGTCACAGGGCTAAGAGGCTGGAATGCTTCAGGCTGCTGTTGGACTGGAACCAGCTCTTTATCTTTTTGTTTCACAGAATCACTTCAAGCCCGGTCTCTGCATTATAAGTGCAACATGAACAGCGATGGAAATGGGTTTTAGGAACTAGGGGTACGCTAAGGTCCGTGAGGCTGAGGTTGGGAAGGGGGGGGGGGGGGTTTGAGTGAGAGGTGCAACATTTTATTTCTCTGAAATTGAAGATAGACTTAAAGCTGGAGTAACTCAGCAGGACAGGCAGTGCAGTGACTCTGGAGGGAAGACCCTTCTTCAGACTGAACTGAACTCTCGTCGAGGTGAGAGTAACATAGAAACATAGAAAATATGTGCAGGAGTAGGCCATTCTGCCCTTCGAGCCTGCACCGCCATTCAATATGATCATGGCTGATCATTCAACTCAGTACCTTCTTCTCTCCATACCCCCCTATTCTCCATCCCTTTAACCACAAGGGCCACATCTAACTCCCTCTTAAATATAGTCATAGATTGACCTCAACTACCTTCTGTGGCAGAGAGTTCCAGAGATTCACCACTCTCTATGTGAAAAATGTTTTTCTTATCTCGGTCATCAAGGACTTCCCCCTTATCCTTAAACTGTGACCCCTTGTTCTGGACTTCCCCAACATCGGGAACAATCTTCCTGCATCTAGCCTGTCCAACCCCTTAAGAATTTTGAAAGTTTCTATAAGATCCCCCCTCAATCTTCTAAATTCTAGCGAGTACAAGCCGAGTCTATCCAGTCTTTCTTCATATGAAAGTCCTGACATCCCTTTTGCTATGAATGCTAACATACCATTCACTTTCTTTACTGCCTGCTGCACCTGCATGCCTACCTTCAATGACTGGTGTACCATGACATCCAGGTCTCGCTGCATCTCCCCTTTTCCTAATCGGCCACCATTCAGATAATAGTCTACTTTCCAGTTTTTGCCACCAAAGTGGATAACCTCACATTTATCCACATTATACTGCATCTGCCATGCATTTTCCCACTCACCCAACCTATCCAAGTCACCTTGCAGCCTCCTAGCATCATCCTCACAGCTAACACTGCCCCCCAGCTTAGTGTCATCCGCAAACTTGGAGATATTGCCTTCAATTCCCTCATCCAATCATTAATATATATTGTAAATAGCTGGGGTCCCAGAACTGAACCGTGCGGTACCCCACTAGTCACTGCCTGCCATTGTGAAAAGGACCCGTTTACTCCTACTCTTTGCTTCCTGTTTGCCAGACAGTTCTCTATCCACATCAATACTGAACCCCCAATACCGTGTGCTTTAAGTTTGTATACTAATCTCTTATGTGGGACCTTGTCGAAAGCCTTCTGAAAGTCCAGATTTAACACATCCACTGGTTCTCCCTTATCCACTCTAGTAGTTACATCCTCAAAAAATTCTATAAGATTCGTCAGACATGATTTGCCTTTCGTAAATCCATGCTGACTTTGTCCAATGATTTCACCACTTTCCAAATGTGCTGCTATCCCATCTTTAATAACTGACTCCAGCATTTTCCCCACTACCGATGTTAGACTAACTGGTCTGTAATTCCCCATTGTCTCTCTCCCTCCCTTTTTAAAAAGTGCGGCTACATTAGCTACCCTCCAATCCTCAGGAACTACTCCAGAATCTAAAGAGTTTTGAAAAATTATCACTAATGCATCCACTGTTTCTACAGCTACTTCCTTGAGTACTCTGGGGTGCAACTTATCTGGCCCTGGGGATTTATCGGCCTTTAATCCATTCAATTTATCTAACACCACTTCCCGGCTAACCTAGTTTTCACTCAGTTCCTCCATCTCATTTAACCCCTGGTCCCTTGCTATTTCCAGCAGATTATTTATGTCTTCCTTAGTGAAGACGGAACCAAAGTAGTTATTCAATTGGTCTTCCATGTCCTTGTTCCCCATGATCCATTCGCCTGTTTCTGACTGCAAGGGACCTTTTGTTTTAACTAATCTTTTCCTCTTCACACATTTATAAATACGTTTGCAGTCAGTTTTTCTGCTCCCTGCCAGTTTTCTTTCATAATCTATTTTCCCTTTCCTAATTAAGCCCTTTCTCCTCTGCTGGACTCTGAATTTCTCCCAGTCCCCTGGTAGGCTACTTTTTCTGGCTAATTTGTATGCTTCATCTTTTGTTTTGATACTATCCCTGATTTTCCTTGTTATCCACGGATGCACTACCTTCCCTGATTTATTCTTTTGCAAAACTGGGATGAACAATTGTTGTAGTTCGTCCATGCAGTCTTTAAATGCCTTCCATTGCATATCCACCGTCAACCCTTTAAGAATCAATTGTCAATCTATCTTGGCCAATTCACGTCTCATACCCTCAAAGTCACCTTTCTTTAAGTTCAGGACCCTTGTTTCTGATTTAACAATGTCACTCTCCATCCTAATGAAGAACTCAACTATATTATGGTCACTCTTGCCCAAGGGGCCACACACAACAAAACTGCTAACTAACCGTTCCACATTACTCAATACCCAGTCTAGAATAGCCTGCTTTCTCGTTGATTCCTCTACATATTGGTTTAGAAAACTATCCCGCATACATTCCAAGAAATCCTCTTCCTCAGCACCCCTGCCAATTTGATTCACCCAATCTATATGTAGATTGAATTCACCCATTATAACTGTTTTACCTTTGTTGCACGCATTTCTAATTTCCTGTTTGATGCCATCCCCTACTACTGTTAGGTGGCCTGTACACAACTCCCACTAGCGTTTTATGCGCCTTAGTGTTTTGCAGCTCTACCCATATCGATTCCACCACCAAAGTTGCTCCACCCCCGAATGAACAACCCCTCAGTCTCTCCACCTCTGCTGTACAAGACGCACTGAGCAAGGTGAATGAGCACAAAGCTGCCGGCCCCGATGGCATCCCTGGGCGGGTGCTCAGGGCATGTGCTGGACAACTATCCCTGGTTTTCACTGACATTTTCAATCTCTCACTGGCCCAGGGTGTTGTCCCTACTTGCCTCAAGACACCAACCATCGTGCCAGTGCCCAAACAATCAGCCACAGGGAGTCTCAACGATTTCCGCCCAGTGGCACTCACCCCTGTCATTGCTAAGTGCTTTGAGCGGCTGATCTTGGCTCACCTCAAAGCCAGCCTCCCCCCCACACTGGACCCCCATCAGTTTGCCTACCGGACCAACAGGTCTACAGAGGACGCCATATCGGCGGCCCTACACTCTGCCCTTACCCACCTGGAAAACAACAACTCCTACATCAGGCTGCTGTTCATTGACTTCAGCTCTGCCTTTAACACTGTCATCCCTGCCAGCTTGATCACCAAACTCAGTGGACTTGGCATCTCCACCTCCCTCTGCAATTGGACACTGGATTTCCTCACCAACAGACCGCAGTCTGTTAGGGTCAACAACCTCACCTCCTCCACTATAACACTGAACACCGGCGTGCCTCAGGGCTGTGTGCTCAGCCCTCTCCTCTACTCCCTCTTCACCCATGACTGCATCCCTAAGAATGGCTCCAACGCCATCATTAAGTTTGCCGACGACACCACGGTGGTAGGACTGATCAGTGACAACGACGAATCAGCCTACAGGGATGAGGTCCAGCACCTGACAACCTGGTGTGCCAACAATAACCTCGTCCTCAACTCCAAGAAGACGAAGGAAATTATTGTTGACTTCAGGAAGATCAGAGGGGGCAGACATACCCCCATCCATATAAACGGGACTGAGGTGGAGCGCGTCTCCAACTACAAATTCCTCGGGGTACACATCTCGGAGGATCTGTCCTGGTCCCTCAACACCTCCAAGCTGATCAAAAAGGCACAGCAGCGCCTTTACTTCCTGAAGAGGCTCAAGAAAGCTCACCTGTGCCCCCAGATCCTGACCAACTTTTACCGCTGTACCATCGAAAGCATCCTGACCACCTGCTTCACGGTATGGTACAGCAGCTGTACCGCAGCTGACAGGAAGGCACTACAACGGGTGGTGAAAACCGCGCAGTACATCATCGGTGCCCCGCTCCCTGCCATGGATGCCCTCCACTGAAAACGGTGTCTGAGACGGGCCGGGAAGATCATCAAAGACCCCTCACACCCCAACCATGGACTGTTTGCCCTCCTCCCATCAGGGAGGCGGCACAGGAGCCTCAGGTCACGTACTAGTAGGATGAGGAACAGCTTCTACAATAATACCATCACATTGCTGAACTCGGAGTCCCGCCGATAGACTGCTCCAGTCTCTCCGTCCACATTGTTCGATTATTGTTTGATTATTCTGTATTTTTATTTTTATTTCTATATTGCACTATACTATGGACTGACGCTAAACTGCATTTCGTTGTACCCATACTCGTATTTGTGCAATGACATTAAAGTTGAATTGAATTGAATTGAACATCCTCCAAGTTAGTCCTTCCTTTCTATTGCGTTAATCTCCTCTCTAACCAGCAACGCTACCCCACCCCCTTTTCCTTTCTGTTTATCCCTCCTGAATATTGAATATCCCTGGATGTTCAGCTCCCAGCCTTGGTCACCCTGGAGCCATGTCTCCGTGATCCCAACTATATCATATTCATTAATAACTATCTGCACATTCAACTCATCCACCTTATTACGAATACTCCTTGCATTGAGACACAAAGCCTTCAGGCTTGTTTTTACAACGCTCTTACCCCTTATACAATTATGTTGAAAAGTGGCCCTTTTTGATTTTTGCCCTGGATTTATCTGCCTGCCACTTTTACTTTTCACCTTGCTACCTATTGCTTCTACCCTCATTTTACACCCCTCTGTCTCTCTGCTCTTGCACCCATCCCCCTGCCACATTAGTTTAAATCCTCCCCGACAGCACTAACAAACACTCCCCCAAGGACATTGGTTCCATTCCAGCCCAGGTGCAGACCGTCCTGTTTGTACTGGTCCCACCTCCCCCAGCACTTGTGATTGTCTGAAGAAGGGTCTCGACCAGAAATGTAACCCTCTCCCCAGAGCCCATACCCGTCCTGCTGAGCCACCTTCAACTTCAGAGTCAAACAAAAAACACAGAGTGCTGGAGGAATTCAGCGGACAAGGCGGCACCCGCGGAGGGAATGGACCAGGAGCCGCCATGGGCCAGAACTCTCTCTCAACCCCCTCCCCCACCCACCAACAGAAAGGAACCGCAGATGAAGCTGTCACCGCAAAATGTCTAAGAAGATGCTGGAAAATCGAAGGTAGACAAAAATGCTGGAGAATTTCAGCGGGTGAGGCAGCATCTATGGAGCAAAGGAAATAGCCAATATTTCGGGCCGGGTCTGAAGAAGGGTTTTGGCCTGAAACGTTGCCTATTTCCTTCGCTCCATAGATGCTGCCTCACCCACTGAATTTCTCCAGCATTTTTGTCTACCGCAAAACGTCAATGATTCCGGGAATGCCGAGGCGACAGGGTGAGAGAGAGGAAGTGAGAGAGCTAGAGAGACGAGATGGGGAGTGGGAGAGAGAGAGCGCGAGAGAGAGAGAGAGGGAGGGAGAGAGTGAAAGACAGAGAGACACAACGTGGGTTGGTAGGATAAATGCCTAACCTGCACACCAAGAAGAAGCTCCTTCTCATGATCCGGAGCCCTCAATCATGATGGAGAGTTTTAAGAAATTCTCAATGTGTCATCAATGCATCGATCTACATTCCTCAGTAAATGTAATTGTGTTTTGAACAAGTATTAATGATGCCACATGAATTTTATTCAAAGGAACACGGCGTCATTAATACTTGTTCAAAACACAATTACATTTACTGAGGAATGTAGATCGATGCATTGATGACACATTGTATAACAACTTGTTAATTACTGGTTCCCCAACTGTCTCCCCTCTCTGTGATAAATGTCACCTCCAAGAAGCTACCCTAAACCATTCTTTTGTATCCTGTAAAAACAAAAAAAACTTCTGGATGGGAATATTCAATACCATTTCTAAAACACTCAAAATTCAATTGGAGTCAGCGGGCTGCCCTAAGTTAACGATATTCCAAAGACGTTTCCTTGACTACGGTTTAATAACTGCGAAAAAACTTATACTTAAATTCTGGAAAAAGATAATAGTCCCCACAGTGGATTACAGAAATGACCGAGACACTACATTTAGAAAAAATAAGGCTTGTTTTGTCTGACAAATCAGATCAATTTTCCAAAATATGGTCTCCTTTCATTGAATTTCTTCACAACAGAACGGTTGAACACAAATTCAAAACCGACGCTAGGGTCGGGTAAGCGAGCGTAGGGAAGGGTATCTACGCTTTTTTTTCACTTCTTAACTTGTTAACTGGCTGTTAACAAGTGCTAACAGTAGTAGTTAACAAATCGTTTGTGTCTGATGGCCGTGCAGCGGTTGTTATCCATGTTCGTTTTTAAAAAAAATCCGGATGGCGAATGTTTTTAAAAAAAATCTTTATTTAACAAAGCAAATTTGTATTTCCGTAAGAAATATGGAACATTAGTGCGGGGCCCCCCTTAGGCGCGGGGCCAGATTGGGAGCTTCGATGCAATCTGCTTAAATCCGGCCCTGCACCCACCCATTTGTGGGCAGTAGGGGTGCAGTTCCAGCCAGCCACCTCCAGGTGTCGCTGTATGGGCTCGCCGGGCTCATTGATAACTGCAGCGCCTTCTGCCACCTGCTGGGCGCTCTGTGCCACTGCAGCTGCCCTCACCTGGACATCTCTACAAACTAACTCCACTACCAGAGATAGACACAAAATGCTGAAGTAACTCACATCTGCAGCACCCTCAACTCCCCCAACTAACTTCACTAGCACAGTGCAGTGCCCTTTACTCTCCAAGGAAAGATAGCTGAATGGATAGAAAGTTGTCTCCTTGGAAGGAAGCAGAGGGTGATGGTGGAAGGTTGCTTCTCAGACTGGAGGTCTGTGACTAGTGGTTTGCCTCAGGGTTTGGTGCTGGGCCTGTTACTGTTTGTCTTCTACATCAATGATTTGGATGAGAACATTCAGGGAGAGATTAACAAGTTTGCAGATGACACAAAAGTGGATGGTTTTGCAGATAGTGAAGATGGTTGTGAAAGATTGCAGCAGGATCTGGATCGATTGGCCAGGTGGGCAGAGGAATGGTTGATGGAATTTAATATAGAGAATTGTGATATGTTGCATTTTGGGAAGTCCAACAAGGGCAGGACCTACACAGTGAATGGTAGACCTCTGTGGAGTGTTTGTAGAGCAGAGGAATCTAGGAGTGCAGGTGCATGGTTCCTTGAAGGTCAAGTCACAGGTAGATATGGTGGTCAAAAAGGCTTTTGGCACATTGGCCTTCATCAGAGTATTGAGTATAGAAGGTTATGTTTCAGTTGTATAAGACGTTGGTGAGGCCGCATTTAGAGTATTGTGTTCACTTCTGGGCACCGTGTTATAGGAAAAACGATGTCAAGTTTGAAAGGATACAGAGAAAATTTACAAGGATGTTGCCAGGACTAGAGAGTCTGAGCTATAGGGAGAGGTTGAGTAGGCTGGGACTCTATTACCTGGAGCACAAGAGAATGAGGGGTGATCTTACAGAATCATGAGAGGAATAGATTGGGTAGATGCACAGACTCTCTTGCCCAGAGTAGGTGAATCGAAGACCAGAGAACATAGGTTTAAGGTGTAAAGATTTAATAGGTTGTATGGAACAAGCTGCAGAGGAGGTAGTTGAGGCTGGGACGATCCCAACATTTAAGAAACAGTTAGGCAGTTATATGAATAAGACAGGGTTGGAGGGATATGGATCAAATGCAGGCAGGTGGGACTAGTGTAGCTGGGACATTGTTGGCCGGTGTGGGCGTTGGGTCGAAGGGCCTGTTTCCACACTATATGACTATGATGCAAAAGTGAGTGGTATTATCGATAGTGATGCAGTGGAATCACAGGTAGATAGAGTGGTCAAAAAGGCTTTCAGCACATTGGCCTTCAGTCAGAATATACATAGATACATAGACAATAGGTGCAGGAGTAGGCCATTCGGCTTTCAAGCTAGTACCGCCATTCAATGTGATCATGGCTGATCATCCACAAATCAGTACCCCATGTAATGTTAAAATTGTACAAGGCATTGGTGAGGCCAATTCTGGAGTATGGTGTACAATTTTGGTCGCCTAATTATAGGAAGGATGTCAACAAAATAGAGAGAGTACAGAGGAGATTTATTAGAATGTTGCCTGGGTTTCAGCAACTAAGTTACAGAGAAAGGTTGAACAAGTTAGGTCTTTATTCTTTGGAGCGCAAAGGTTAAGGGGGGACTTGATAGAGATCTTTAAAATGATGAGAGGGATAGACAGAGTTGACGTGGATAAGCTTTTCCCATTGAGAATAGGGAAGATTCAAACAAGAGGACATGGATTGAGAATTAAGGAACAGAAGTTTAGGGGTAACATGAGGGGGAACTTCTTTACTCAGAGAGTGGTAGCGGTGTGGAATGAGCTTCCAGTGGAAGTGGTGAAGGCAGGTTCGATTTTATCATTTAAAAATAAATTGGATAGGTATATGGACGGGAAAGGAATGGAGGGTTATGGTCTGAGTGCAGGTAGATGGGACTAGAGGAACATAAGTGTTCAGCACGGATTTGTAGGGCCGAGATGGCCTGTTTCCGTGCTGTAATTGTTATATGGTTATATGGTTCCTGACTTCTCCGCATACCTCTTGAACCTTTTTCACACAGAGAGTTGTGAATCTGTGGAATTCTCTGCCTCGGAAGGCAGTGGAGGTCTATTCTCTGGATGCTTTCTAGAGAGAGTTAGATAGAGCTCTTAAAGATAGCGGATATGGAGAGTAGGCAGGAACGGGGTACTGATTATGGATGATCAGCCATGATCACAATGAATGGCTGTGCTGGCTTGAAGGGCCGAATGGCCTACTCCTGCACCTATTGTCTATTGTCCATCCCTTATTCTTAAACTGTGGCCCCGGGTTCTGGACTCCCACAACATCGGGAAAATGTTTCCTGCAGCTAGCGTGTCCGATCCCTTAATAATTTTATTTGTTTCTATAAGATACCCTCTCATCCTTCTAAATTCCAGTGAATATAAGTCCAGTGGCTTTATTCTTTCAATCATATGACAGTCCTGCCATCCTGGGAAATAACCTCATGAACCTCCGCAGCATTCCCTCAATAGTAAGAATGTCCTTCCTCAAATTAGGAAAACAAAACTGCACACAATACTCCAGGTGTGGTCTCACCAGAACCCTGTACAACTGCAGAGGAAAGGGCCTCTTTCCTCCCATACTCAACTCCTCTCATTATGAAGGCCAAAATGCCATTAGCTTTCTTCACTGCCTGCTGCGCCTGAATGCTTACTTTCAATGACTGATGTACAAGGACAGCCAGAAATTGTGCAATATGGTGCATACTGTAGCGAGTCTTTTAACTTACACTTAAATGCAATATATATGCTTTAAATTGATTTGGAGCATTTTTGAAAGGGGGGAGGTTGTGCGATCACTGATCACTGGCCTTGGGGGTACCCGGTGAGGGAGTGGAGCAACCGAGTGGGTAGAGGGTGTGGAAGAAGGATGTCCCCCGTCCCAGGGTAGGAACTTTTTGAAATTTGATGTATTAAAATCATGTTTTAGTGCAATGTAGAAGTATGATTTCAATGTTTTTTGTATGAAGTATTTTTAAGAGGTAACTTTTTAAGGGGTAACTTTATCCACACAAAGAGTGATGGGTGTATGGAACAAGCTGCCAGAGGAGGTAGCTGAGGCAGGGACCATCCCAACATTTTAGAAAAAGTGAGACTGATACATGGATAGGACAGGTTTGGAGGTATGGACCAAAAGCAGGTAGTGTAGCTGGGACATGTTGGCTGGTGTGGGCAAGTTACGCCGAAGGGCCTGTTTTCACACTTTATCACTCTATGACTACATTATACCTCCACCATGCATGAATGCTTCAAAATCAAGTGATCAAGTTTTATTGCCATATACTCAAGCATAGAAACATAGAAAATAGGTGCAGGAGTAGGCCATCGGCCTTTCGAGCCAGCACTGCCATTCAAAATCATCATGGCTATTCATCTAAAATCAGTACCTCTTTCCTGTTTTTTCCCCATATCCCTTGATGTCGTTAGCCCCAAGAACTAAAAGTAACTCTCTCTTGAAAACATCCAGTGAATTGGCCTGCACTGCATTCTGTGGCAGAGAATTCCACAGATTCACAACTCTCTGCGTGAAGAAAGTTTGTTCTTTCATCGCATGGATAAAATTATTATATAACAAACCTACGGTTAGAATATTAACTAATAATATACTATCTACAAAATTCCAATTATCAGCTACAAGGGCCACATCTAACTCCCTCTTAAATATAGCCAATGAACTGGCCTCGACTACCCTCTGTGGCAAAGAGTTCCAGAGATTCACCACTGTCTGTGTGAAAAAAGTTCTTCTCATCTCGGTTTTAAAGGATTTCCCCCTTACCCTTCTGTGACCCCTTGTCCTGGTCTTCCCCAACATCGGGAGCATTCTTCCTGCCTCTAGCCTGTCCCACACTTTAAAAATCTTGCAAGTTTCTATAAGATCCCCTCACCATCTCCTAAATTCTAGAGAGTATAAACCCAAGTCTATCCAGTCTTTCTTCATAAGACAGTCCTGACATCCCAGGAATCAGTCTGGTGAACCTTCTCTGCACTCCCTCTATGGCAATAATGTCCTTCCTCAGATTTGGAGACCAAAACTGTACGCAATACTCCAGGTGTGGTCTCACCAAGACCCTGTACAACTGCAGTAGAAGACTCCCTGCTCCTATACTCAAATATCTTTGCTATGAAAGCTAACATGCCATTCGCTTTCTTCACTGCCTGCTACACCTGCATGCCTACTTTCAATGACTGGTGTACCATGACACCCAGGTCTCGCTGCATCTCCCCTTTTCCTAGTCCGCCACCATTTAGATAATAGTCTGCTTTCCTGTTTTTGCCACCAAAATGGATAACCTCACATTTGTCCACATTATACTGCATCCGCCAAACATTTGCCCACTCACCCAGCCTATCCAAGTCACCTTGCAGTCTCCTAGCATCCTCCTCACAGCTAACACTGCCCCCCAGCTTAGTGTCATCCGCAAACTTGGAGATATTGCCTTCAATTCCCTCATCCAGATCATTAATATATATTGTAAATAGCTGGGGTCCCAGCACTGAGCCTTGCGGTACCCCACTAGTCACAGCCTGCCATTGTGAAAAGGACCCGCTTACTCCTACTCTTTGCTTCCTGTTTGCCAGCCAGTTCTCTATCCACATCAATACTGAACCCCCAATGCCGTGTGCTTTAAGTTTGTATACTAATCTCTTATGTGGGACCTTGTCGAAAGCCTTCTGGAAGTCCAGATACACCACATCCACTGGTTCTCCCCTATCCACGCTACCAGTTACATCCTCGAAAAATTCTATAAGATTTGTCAGACATGATTTATCTTTCGTAAATCCATGCTGACTTTGTCCAATGATTTCACCACTTTCCAAATGTGCTGCTATCCCATCTTTAATAACCGACTCTAGCAGTTTCCCCACTACCGATGTTAGACTAACTGGTCTGTAATTCCCCGTTTTCTCTCTCCCTCCCTTCTTAAAAAGTGGGGTTACGTTTTCTACCCGCCAATCCTCAGGAACTACTCCAGAATCTAAAGAGTTTTGAAAGATTATTACTAATGCACCCACTATTTCTGGAGCTACTTCCTTAAGTACTCTGGGATGCAGCCTATCTGGCCCTGGGGATTTATCGGCCTTTAATCCATTCAATTTACCCAACACCACTTCCCGACTAACCTGGATTTCACTCAATTCCTCCAACTCCTTTGACCCGCGGTCCCCTGCTATTTCCGGCAGATTATTTATGTCTTCCTTAGTGAAGACGGAACCAAAGTAGTTATTCAATTGGTCCGCCATATCCTTGTTCCCCATGATCAACTCACCTGTTTCTGACTGCAAGGGACCTACATTTGTTTTAACTAATCTCTTTCTTTTCACATATCTATAAAAACTTTTGCAGTCAGTTTTTATGTTCCCTGCCAGTTTTCTTTCATAATCTATTTTCCTTTCCTAATTAAGCCCTTTGTCCACCTCTGCTGGTCTCTGAATTTCTCCCAGTCCTCCGGTATGCTGCTTTTTCTGGCTAATTTGTACGCATCATCCTTCGATTTGATACTATCCCTGATTTCCCTTGTTATCCACGGATGCACTACCTTCCCTGATTTATTCTTTTGCCAAAAATGGGATGAACAATTTTTGTAGTTCATCCATGCAGTCTTTAAATGTCTTCCATTGCATATCCACCGTCAACCCTTTTAGAATTAATTGCCAGTCAATCTTGGCCAATTCACGTCTCATACCCTCAAAGTTACCTTTCTTTAAGTTCAGAACCATTGTTTCTGAATTAACAATGTCACTCTCCATCCTAATGAAGAACTCAACCATATTATGGTCACTCTTGCCCAAGGGGGCACGTACAACAAGACTGCTAACTAACCCTTCCTCATTACTCAATACCCAGTCTAAAATAGCCTGCTCTCTCGTTGGTTCCTCTACATGTTGATTTAGATAACTATCCCGAATACATTCCAAGAAATCCTCTTCCTCAGCACCCCTGCCAATTTGATTCACCCAATCTATATGTAGATTGAAGTCACCCATTATAACTGTTTTGTCGCACGCATTTCTAATTTCCTGTTTGATACCATCTCCAACTTTACTACTACTGTTAGGTGGTCTGTACACAACACCCACCAGCGTTTTCTGCCCCTTAGTGTTTCGCAGCTCGACCCATACCGATTCCACATCCTCCAAACTAATGTCCTTCCTTTCCATTGCGTTAATCTCCTCTCTAACCAGCAACGCTACCCCACCTCCTTTTACTTTCTCTCTATCCCTCCTGAATATTGAATATCCCTGGATCTTCAGCTCCCAGCCTTGGTCACCCTGGAGCCATGTCTCCGTGATCCCAACTATATCATAGTCATTAATAGCTATCTGCACATTCAACTCATCCCCTTATTACGAATGCTCCTTGCATTGAGACACAAAGCCTTCAGGCTTGTTTTTACAACACTCTTACCCCTTATACAATTATGTTGAAAAGTGGCCCTTTTTGATTTTTGCCCTGGTTTTGTCTGCCTGCCACTTTTACTTTTCACCTTGCTACCTATTGCTTCTACTCTCATTTTACACCCCTCTGTCTCTACGCTCACACATTTAAGAAACCCTTTCCCTTTAACTCCATCCTCCACTATCCCATTCGACACCCCACCCCCCCTTATTCAGTTTAAAACCACCCGTGTAGCAGTGGCAAACCTGCCTGCCAGAATGCTGGTCCCACACCTGTTAAGATGCAATCCGTCCCTTTTGTACAGTTCCCCCTTACCCCAAAACATATCCCAGTGATCTAAGAATCTAAATCCCTGCTCCGTGCACCAGTTCCTCAGCCACACATTCAGGTCCCGTATCTCCCTGTTCCTGCTCTCGCCAGCACGAGGAACTGGAAGCAAACCGGAGATAACAACCCTGGAGGTCCTGCTTTTCAGCATTTTTCCGAGCTCTCTAAAGTCACGCTGCAGAATATTCATCCCCTTCTTTCCGACATCGTTTGTGCCGACATGCACTACCTCTTCCAGATTTTCACCTTCGCCCTTGAGGATTTTCTGCACTCTGTCCGTGACATCCTGGATCCTGGGACCAGGAAGGCAGCACACCATCCTCGCATCCCGTGTGTTGCCGCAGAAACCCCTGTCCGTACCTCTCACAATAGAGTCTCCCACTACAATGGCGTTGCCTGCCTTAGGCCTTTTTGGTTTTGGCTCAACAACCCTATTCGCATCGCAAGCCAGTCTGCCGCTCAGTGTAAACACGTCTTCTGCCCCAACAGCTTCTAAGTGGGTGAACCTGTTCACAAGAGGTACAACACCTGGGGACGTTGGCATTCCATGCTTCCCTCCCTTTCTCACTGTCTCCCACCTTCTCTCTTCCAGTACCTTAGGTGTAACAATCTTACTGTAGGACTTGTCGAGGAACGACTCCGTTTCTCGGACAAACCGGAGGTCATCCACTTGCTTCTCCAGTTCCCCAACACGGTCCTTCAGGAGCTCTACCTGGATGCACTTCTCGCATTTGTAGCATTGTAGCATTTATATGCAGACGAGGTACTATTGTACATCACAAAACCCCAAATCAGTATACCAAACATACTAAATCTAATTGAGGACTTTGGATCTTTCTCAGGATACAGAATAAACTGGAACAAAAGTGAAATTATGTCGATAAAACCAAAAGACTCAACACATCTCTTAAAATTCCCCTTTAAAATAGCCACAGAAAAATTTAAATATTGAAATTACTATCATGCTATGTTTAATGCCAATTATAGTCCCTTACTTAAGAAACTAAATAGTCTAATCAAATTCTGGAAAACGCTCCCGATGTCTTTAATAGGTCGAATAAATGCTATAAAAATGATCTTTCTACCACAAATCCTATATCTATTTCAATTAATACCTATATATCTTCCAAAAAAGTTTTTCAAAAAATTGGACTCAGACATTACAAATTTTATATGGGACTATAAATCCCACAGAATACAAAGAACACACCTTAGTAAACCCACAGAGATGGGTGGTCTAGCGCTCCCTAATTTTATGTACTATAATTGGGCAGTAAATATTAAAAATATGATTCACCTGCTGGACAATTCTGCCCAGCAGGTGGACTGGATTTTAATGGAGAGAGAGAGGACTGCTCTCCGTGTAATACAGGAGCGACTCTCCTCTCACCAATGAATCTGAATAACAAAAATTACAATAAAAATCCAATTATACATAGCGCAATTAGAACTTGGAAACAAATAAAACAGAATCTAAAATTAAGAAATCTATCTCTTTTAATGCCAATAGTCAATAATCCGTCGTTTAAACCTTCAATTATAGATAAATCATTTACACAATGGGAAAGAATGGGAATCAAAACGCTCGGAGATTTGTATGAATTAGGAAAATTATTATCATTTCAACAATTACAACTGAAATATAATTTGAGAAATAATCAATATTTTAAATATCTTCAAACGTGTGACTATCTGAAAAAATACACAAAAGACTATCATAACATGTCCCCAGACTTACTGGACGAAGCAATGAAGACAAAGGCTTAATCAGCAAACCTAATATCATACTTATACAACACTATTTTAATATAGAAATACCTACAACTGATGGTATTAGAAGAGACTGGGAACAAGAAGTAGCTATAAAAATTTCAAAAGAGAGCTGGGATAAACACTTACTATATGTGCATAAATGTTCGATCAACGTACGACATACTCTAATTCAATATAAAACATTACATAGACTATACTATTCAAAAACCAAAATAAATAAACTTTTCCCCAACGTCTCCACCCATTTGTGATAAATGTCAGTCTCATGAAGCTACCATAGTGCACTCTTTTGTTTTTTGTATAAAAATCCAAAAATTCTGGAATGAAATATTTGAAATTTTCACAAAACTATTTAAAATAAAACTTATACCAAAAGCAGAATGGATTATTTTTGGAATAATGGAAGGTAGCCCTGAACTAAACGCGTTTCAAAAGAATTTACTTAATTACGGGCTAATAACGGGAAAAAAGCTTATACTCAAATTCTGGAAAAATACTCCAATACCAACAATAAAAATGTGGATTTCAAACATGTTCGAAACATTACATCTGGAAGATATGAGACTCCTCCTAGCAGGCAAAGCAGACCACTTCCAAAAGACGTGGTCTGCATTTATGGAACTATTACAAGCATAAGGTGCAATAGTAATTTAAAAAATAAATGGTGCCAGGATCTGGTAACGGGGGGGTGAAAAATACGGTTGGTATATCCTTTTTTGCGGAGTTTAAAAAAAAATAATAGAGCGATTGTTACTCTTTCTTTCTTCCTTTTTTAGGGTCTATTTCTTAACTTTCTTCTCTAACTCCTTTTCTAATGGGCTTTCTTTTCCCAACACTTTCCTGCACCTTCATAACTCTTTCTCACTTTCCTTACTTCTTTTATTTCTATCTTTTTTAAAGTTCAAAAAATGAAGGGGTACAACAAATGTAATAAGATATATGTGGTGTGTATTACTGCAACTTATTGTACTTCTAATCAAAATAAAATGTAAAAAAAAAATAAAAAAGAAAGTTTGTTCTCATCTCAGTCCTAACTGGCCCCCGCTCTTTATTCTTAAACTGTGACCTATGGTTCTGAACGCCCCCAACATCGGAAACATTTTTCCTGCAGTTAGAGTAAGTGAAAATCTAGCAGGCAAGCAGGATGCTTTCACCAACCACCCCCATTTGAAGTCCACTATCTTCCACCGTATCTACCCAGTGCTTGATACTTACTTCCAGCAGCCACTGGTTGTCCTTTAGGATGCACTGAGCCGCAGCCTGATCCATGCCGGTCTCCTGGGCAAATTCGACACAGAGACTGGACTCTCTCGCTCTCTCCCCCCTTTCTTCTGCTCCCTCTCCTCTCAACCCCCCTCTCTCTCCCCCTCTATCTCTCCCCTCCCCCTCTTTTTCCCCTCTCTCTCCTCTCTCCCTCTCTGTCTCTCCTCTCCCCCCTCTCTCTCTCCCCCTGTCTCCCCCCTCTCCCTCTCCCCTTCCCTCTCTCTTCTCTCTTCCCCTCTCTCTCTTCCCCCTCTCTCCCTCCTCTCTCCCTCACTCTCTCTCGTCCCCCTCTCTCCTCTCTCTCTCCCCCTCTCCCTCTCTTTCCTCTCTCTTTCCCCTAACTCTCTCTCTCCCTCTCTCCCTCTCTTTCTTCTCTCTCTCCCCCTCTCTCTCTCACTCTCTCTCCCCCTCGCTTCCCCCTCTCTCCCGCTCGCTTCCCCCTCTCTCCCCCTCTCTCTCTTTCTCCCTCCCTCTCTATCTCCCCCTCTCTCCCTCTCCACACATGCTCCCCTCTCTCTCTGTCTCTCTTCTCACCTCTCTCTCTTCCCCCCATCTCTCTCTCATCTCTCTCTCCTCTCTCTGCTTTCTCTCTCCCTCCTTTCTTAAACAGTGGTAGTACATTAGCTGCCCTCCAATCCACAGGAACTGATCCAGAATCTATAGAACATTAGAAATTGATCACTAAAGCGCCCACAATTTCTAGAGCCACCTCCTTGAATACCTTGGGATGCAGACCATCAGGCCCTGGGGATTTATCAGCCTTCAGTCCCATCAGTCTACCCAACAGCAGTTCCTAACTAATGTGAATATCCTTTAGTCCCTTCATCATCCTAGGTCCTCTGTCCCCAAGTACATCTGGGAGATTGTTTGTGTCTTCCTCAGTGAAGACAGAACCAAATTACCTGTTCAACCCGTCTGCCATTTCCTTGTTCCCCATAATAAATTCACCAATTTTTGTCTTCAAAGGACCCACATTTGTCTTAACTAATTTGTTCCTCGTCACATACTGTATCTAAAGAAGATTTTACAATCCTCCTTTATATTCTTGACCTTTGTATTTCATCTTTTCTCCCCATATTGCCTTTTTAGTTATCTTCTGTTGATCTTGACAAGTTACCCAACCTGCTGGCTTCCTGCTCATCTTTGCTTTGTTATATGTCTTCTCTTTTATTTTGATACTGTCCTTGACTTCCCTTGTCAGCCTCAGTCACCTCTTACTCCCCTTAGAATCTTTCTTCCTCTTTGGAATGAACTGATCCTGTACCTCCTGTATTGTTCCCAGAAGTACACGCCATTGCTGTCCCACCGTCATCCTTGCTAGGGTCTCTTTCCAGTCAACTTTGGCCAGATCCTCCCTCAACAGTCCCCTTTGTTGCTTCAAATGTTACCTTCTCCCTCTCAAATTGAAGATTACAATTTATCATATGATGGTCATTACTTCCTACAGGTTCCTTCACCTCGAGTTCCTTTATCAAATCCGGTTCATTACACAACACTAAATGCAGAATTGCCTTCTCCCTGGTAGGTTCCAGTACAAGCTGGTCTAAGAATCCATCACGGAGGCACTCCACAAACTCCCTTTCTTGGGGTCCAGTTCTAACCTGATTTTTCCCAATCTAACTGCATGTTAAAATCTCCCATAACCACCGTAGCATTACCTTTGCTACATGATAATTTTAACTTGATGCAACTTGCACGTTATATCCAGGCTACTGTTTGGGGGCCTGTAGATAAGTCCTATTGGGGTCTTTTTACTCTTCCACCCTATCTCCAGGCTTCTTAGCCAATTCCTCAGTTCTATCCATACTGACTCTACATCTCCTGATTCTATGTCACCCCTCGCAAGGGGCTCCTTACCAACAGAGCCACCCCACCCCCTCTGCCCACCTGTCTGTCTTTTCGATAGGACGAATACCCCTGAATATTCAGTTCCGAGCTCTGGTCCTCTTGCAGCCATATCTCTGTAATAACCACAACATCATACTAACCAATTTCTAACTGAGCCTCAAACTCATCCACTTTATTTCTTATACTTTGCGCATTCATATATAACACTTTTAATTTGGTTCTCACCTCCCCTCTCACACCGGTTCCTCTTTTACCTAATCTTGGGTAGACTAAAGTGCTGGAGAAACTCAGCGGGTGCGGCAGCGTCTATGGGGAGGACGAAATAGGTAATGTTTCGGGACGAAACCCTTCTTCAGACTGATGTAGGGTGTGTAGGGGGGGTGGGGAGGGGGGGGGGGGGGGGAGAGGGGGGGGGGGGGGGGGGGGGGGGGGGGGAGAAGAAAGGAAGAGGAGGAGCCAGAGGGCTGAGGGAGAGCTGAGAAGGGGAGGAGACAGCAAGGGCTACCGGAAATTGGAGAAGTCAATGTTCATGCCGCTGGGGTGCAAACTGCCCAAGCGGAATATGAGGTGCTGCTCCTCCAATTTCCGGTGATGCTCACTCTGGCCATGGAGGAGGCCCAGGACAGAAAGGTCAGATTCGGAATGGGAGGGGGAGTTGAAGTGCTGAGCCACAGGGAGATCAGGTTGGTTATTGCGGACTGAGCAGAGGTGTTCGGCGAAACGATCACCAAGCCCATGCTTGGTCTCACTGATGTAGATCAGCTGACATCTAGAGCAGCGGATGCAATAGATGAGGTTGGAGGAGATACACCTGGAACGACTGTTTGGGTCCTTGAATGGAGTGGAGGGGGGAGGTAAAGTGACAAGTGTAGCATCTCTTGCGGTTGCAAGGGAAAGTGCCCGGGGAGGGGGTGGTGCGGGAGGGAAGGGAAGAATTGATCAGGATGTTACGGTGGGAGCGGTCTTTGCGGAAAGCAGACAAGGGGAAAGCAGAGATGGGAAGATGTGGTGAGTGGTGGGGTCACGTTGGAGGTGGTGAAAATGAAAGAAGAACTATTTGTTGTATGTGACAGCTAGTGGGGTGGAAGGTGAGGACTAGGGGGACTCTGCCCTTGTTACAAGTGGGGGGATGGGGAGAGAGAGCAGTGTTGCGGGGTATTGAAGAGACCCTGGTGAGAGCCTCATCTATAGTAGGGGAGGGGAAAAATGAGGAGATTTCCGATGCCCTGGTGTGGAACACTTTGTTCTGGGAGCAGACGTGGAGTAGATGGAGGAATTAGGAGTATGGGATGGAATCCCCTAATCTAACTCATATCCCTTCTTGAAATTTCTGTCCCATTAATTTGGGTGTCTTTCTTAGCTTTTCCTTTACTCTCTTCCCCATCTTTATACTCCCAATTTGTCAACCCCCACTATTTAGTTTAAACCCACCCGTGCAGCACTAGCAAACCTGCCTGCCAGAATGTCGGTCCCCTTCCAGTTCAGGTGTAACCCGTCCCCTTTGTACAGGTCACCCCTACCCCAGAAGAGATCCCAGTGGTCGATAAATCTAAATCCTTGCTCCCTGCACCAGCCCCTCAGCCACACATTCAGATCCCCTATCTCCCTGTTCCTGTCCTCACTAGCATGAGGTACTGGAAGCAATCCAGAGATAATCACCGTAGAAGTCCGACATTTCAGCCTTCTCCCTAACTTTCTAAACACACGTTGCAGAACCTCCTTCCTCTTCTTCCCACATGCGCAACTACTTCTAGCTGTTCCCCTTCCCTCTCGAGGATTTTCTTAACTCGGTTTGAGACATCTTGAACCCTGGCACCAGAGAGGCAACACACCATCTCCTGTCCACACCTCGGACAATGGAGTCACCCATCACGATGGCTCTGCCCGATGTCGGTCTCGCTGGTCGAGTCTCATCGCTAGGATTGGAGCCACCGACCTGTTCGTTGCTTGGTCTGGAAGCGTTGTCTGCCCCGACAGCTCCCAAGAAGGTATACCTGTTTTCATTGGGTGAAGCCACCAGAGGCTCCTGCACTCCACGTTGACTCCACTTTCTCACAGTCACCTACCTTCGCTCTTCCTGTATACTTGGTGTGACAACCTCACTGAAGGTCTTGTCCAGGGAACTGCTTCTCCAGTTCCCAACACGTTCATTCAGGAGCTGCACCTGGATACAATTTCTGCAGGTGTCATTCCAGAAGCACCAGCAGTGTTCCTGACTTCCCACATCCTGCACAAAAAACATACTGCACCAACGTGACTGCCATTACTTCATTGGACCAAAAATCACAACAACCTCATTTTGAGCAAGTGTAGCCTCCTTGCCTCAGCCTCGTCGCCAAAGACTTTGGAGCCAAAGACTCACACGTTACTCACCAAGGCACTTCACATCAACAAGGCCATGCCCTACTTTTATTTGCTGTTCAATTATTTCGCTAATTTGCAGATTTAGTTTCAGGTTTTTAAATGACCCTCTCTTGAAAACTCACTAAGGCTTTAACTTCTGCAGCCAATCCCAGCACTCGCTCCGTCATCTGCCACTCCACTGTTGGCCTTGAATGTTCTGTATGTGTTGTAAGTTGGCCCCGACCGGTTTGGGTGAACCACATTTAGAGTATTGTGTGTAGACAAAAACTGCTGGAGAAACTCACCGGGTGAGGCAGCATCTACAGAGAGAAAGAATTGGCGATGTTTCGGGCCAAGACCCTTCTTCATACTCTTTTTGTATGGTGACCATACCCAGGTTTGGTCACCATGTTATGGGAAAATGTTGTCAAGCTGGAAATGGTACAGAGAAAATTTATGAGGATGTTGCCAGGACTCAAGGGCCTGAGCTATAGGGAGAGGTTGAGCCGGCTGCGACTATTCCCTGGAGCGCTGGAGGATGTGGGGTGATCATATAGAGGTTCAAGTTCAAATTCACATTTATTGTCACATGCACTAATTGGTACAGGGAGATTGTGTTACCATACAGCTATATAAATAAAAAGTACACAATACACAATATAATTTAACATAAACACAGTGGAATCAACATTTATCACTGTGATGGAAGACAATATAGTTGTCAATCTTCCTCCTTTTGTTCACCCATGGTCGGGGCCTAGAACCTTCTGCAGTTGCCACTACAGACAGCCCGATGTACAGGCCCTCTCGCCGGGATGATCAAAACTCCGCCGTCGGGACGGATCGGAAGACACTCTGTGGCTTGGAGTTTACGAATCGACCGCTTCTTACCAGAGATCATGGCTTCTGATGTTCAAGTCAAGTCAAGTCAAGTTTATTTGTCACATACACATACGAGATGTGCAGTGAAATGAAAGTGGCAATGCTCGCGGACTTTTGTGCAAAAGACAAACAACCAAACAAACTATAAACACAATCATAACACACATATTCTTTTACATAATAAATAATGGAAGGAAAAATGTTCAGTAGAGTTAGTCCCTGGTGAGATAGGCGTTTACAGTCCGAATGGCCTCTGCGAAGAAACTCCTTCTCAACCTCTCCATTCTCACCGCATGGCAACGGAGGCGTTTGCCTGACCGTAGCAGCTGGAACAGTCCGTTCCAGGGGTGGAAGGGGTCTCTCATGATATTGTTGGCTCTGGAGTTGCACCTCCTGTTGTATAGTTCCTGCAGGGGGGCGAGTGAAGTTCCTATAGTGCGTTCGGCTGAACGCACTGCTCTCTGCAGAGCCTTCTTGTCCTTGGCAGAGTAATTCCCAAACTAGATGGTAATGTTCCCGGACAAGATGCTTTCCACCGCCGCTGCGTAGAAGCACTGGAGGATGGAGGACACTCTGAATTTCCACAATGCCTGAGGTGGTAGAGGCGCACTGGAGGATGCTCACGAGACTCCTGAGGTGTAAATTTATTAGGATTTATACTATAATATTTAGGATAAGCTTTTTGAGAGCCCAAATTTATTTTATTATTACATAAATAATTAATAATAAGATGCCTTGCCCATTACTCAATTGCCTGAGATGGTAAAGGCGCGACTCACGAGTGCTGAGTGATGCCCATGTCATATCCTCGAAGATGTGGACTCCCAGATATTTAAAACAGTTCACCCTATCCACAGGATCCCCATTTATCCTCAATGGAGTGTACGTCCTCGGATGATGTGCCCTCCTAAAGTCCATGATCAGCTCCTTCGTTTTTTTGTTGTTCAAGAGGAGGCTGTTGTCCTGGCACCAGAGTGCTAGACCAGCCACCTCCTCCCGGTAGGCCTTCTCATCGTTCTCTGAGATCAGGCCCACCACCACACACCACAGGCCCTGCTGAACGGAGCTTCAACACTGGTGATCCTCGCCAAAAGATCCCAGGCTCTGCGATGTTAAAGTCAGCGCCGCGCCCACGGCTAGAAGCTCTGCAGACCACAGCTCCACCATGTTAAAGTCAGTGGCCGGAGCTCCAACACTGGCGATCCTCGACAAGGATCTCAGGCTCCGCGATGGTAACTCCGTGCTGCGCCTGCTGCTGCAGCTCTGGGCCGGTCTCCGGTTGGAAAGGCCGCGCCAATCCAATTGGTAGGCCGCGAGGGGGCGGCAAAGATGCGATGCATCTACATCCAGGTAAGTGACTGAAAATCGGTTTCCCCCTTCCCCCCCCCCCCCCCCCCCACCCCACCTAAGCCCCACATAAGCAGGCCGGATTTACCTAGGAGGCCTCTGGCCAAGGCAGGACACCTGCCGTTCAACTCTGAGTGGGCTGCCCTCGGGGTGGGCCCCCCTCACTATCTCTCTCTCGGTCTCCGCCCGCCATCCATATCCGTATCTGGGCTGACGGGTCTCCGCCTGCTCCTCATCCGCCAGCACGGCCGGTCGCCCTGCACATGCGCACTGCAACGGCCAGCACATCATCGGCCGCCCTGCATAGGCGCACTGCCACGGCAACTGGTCGGCGCTGGGCACTTTTTCCCTCGCTTTGAATTGTGGGAGATCTGGCCGCCATTGCTGTCTGGTTGCTGCCTCGCCACGACCGCTGCAAACCAACGCAGAATCACTCTCTGGAGCTGGAGTAACTCCCTCTTGCTTCTTGGTTTCCTGGTCCTCCAAAAATATTCTAAATTGAATTTAAACTGGAGGTGATGGAGGATCCATCACCAAACTCCAAACTCTGAACAATAACATCTTATTGCACTTTATCTGTTTATTTATTGTGTATATGTATGGTCTATGGTATATAGACACACTGAACTTTTATCTCCTGTTCTGTATTATGTTTACATATTCTTTTGTGCTGCAGCAAGCAAGAATTTCATTGTCCTATCTGGGACACATGACAATAAAACTCTATTGACTGTTGACTTGGACTTAAGCAAAAAAGGGTTCTTGGGGAAAAAAGAGGTACCTTAAATTTAGTTGCACCTGGTTGGGTAACTATGTTAGGGTGAAGACTATTCCATGCTTTAATTGTGCGGGGGAACTACATGGAGCAGCCAGCAACTCAGGATAGAAGAAATTGGGTGACGTTTCGGGTAGAGACCCTTCTTTAGATTCCCTGTGGTTTTAGTGTTTTTAGTTTAATTTAAAGATACAGCGTGGAAACAGGCCCTTTGGCCCACCGAGTCCACGCCGACCACAGATCACCCGTACACTAGTTCTATCCCACACATCAGCGACGTAAGTCAAGAGTCAAGAGTGTTTTATTCTCTCACGTCCCAGTTAGAACAATGAAATCCTTACTTGCAGCAGCACAACAGGATATGTAAACGTAGTACTCTGTAAACAATGTTATAAACGAGAAAACAAAACGATGTATATTTATATATGAACGTGTGTGTGTGTGTGTGTATAATATATATACGCGCACACACACACACACAATTTCCCTCCTGGGATTAATAAAGTTCTATCGTATAGTATCGTGTGTGTCGGAAGGAACTGTAGATGCTGGTTTAAACTGAAGATAGACACAAAATGCTGGAGTAACTTAACAGGTCAGAATCTCTGGACAAAAGGAAAATATTACGTTTTGGGTAGGGTCTGTGGAATGTGGAAGGACAGCATGCAGGTACAGCAGGCAGTGAAGAAAGTGAATGGCACGTTGGCCTTTATAACAAGAGGAATCGAATATAGGAGCAAAGAGGTCCTTCTGCAGTTGTACAGAGTCCTAGTGAGACCACACCTGGAGTATTATGTGCAGTTTTGGTCTCCTAATTTGAGGAAGGACATTCTTGTTATTGAGGGAGTGCAGCGTAGGTTTACAAGGTTAATTCCCGGGATGGCGGGACTGTCATATGCTGAGAGAATGGAACAGCTGGGCTTGTACACTCTGGAGTTTAGAAGGATGAGAGGTGATCTCATTTAAACATATAAGATTGTTAAGGGTTTGGACACGCTAGAGGCAGGAAACATATTCCCGATGTTGGGGGAGTCCAGAACCAGGGGCCACAGTTTAAGAATAAGGAGTAAGCCATTTAGAACAGAGATGAGGAAACACTTTTTCTCACAGAGAGTGGTGAGTCTGTGGAATTCTCTGCCTCAGAGGGCGATGGAGGCAGGTTCTCTAGATGCTTTCAAGAGAGAGTCAGGGGATATGGGGAGAAGGCAGGATCGGGGTACTGATCGGGGGTGATCAGCCATGATCACATTGAATGGCGGTGCTGGCTCGAAGTGCCGAATGGCCTACTCCTGCACCTATTGTCTATTGAAACAAGAGCACCCGGAGAAAACCCATGTGATCAAAGGGAAAAGGAGTAAACTCCATATAGACAGCACCCATATTCAGGATCAATTCCGGGTCTATGGCACTTTTAGGCAGCAACTTTATGGCCAATGTACTGCCCCATAGTCTTGAACTGAATTAAAACATACAGTAGCTGTAAAGGGGAACATAGCGTCACTTGGATTTTTAAGACTCAAAATGGATATTTTCATTTTTTTAATAACCAAAGTTATCAACGTATAATTTTTTGTGTGTTGGAAAACAAAATATAGTGGCACAGCTGGTAGACTTGCTGCCTCACACACCAGAGATCTGTGTTCGATCCTGTCCTTGGGCACAGTCTGTGTTGAATTTGCACATTCTCCCTGCAAGCGTGTGGGTTTCCTCCCACATCCCAAAGACGCATTGGCTTTGTAGGTTCACTTGTCTCTGTAAAATTGCCCCTAATGTGTAGGGAGTGGGTGAGGAAAGTGGGATAACAGAACTTGTGTGAATGGGTAGACAAAAATGCTGGAGAAACTCAGCAGGTGAGGCAGCATCTATGGAGCGAAGGAAATAGGCGACGTTTCGGGTCGAGACCCTTCTTCAGACTGATGTGAGGGTGGGGGGGACAGGAAGAAGAAAGGAAGAGGCGGAGACAGTGGACTGAGGGAGAGCTGGGAAAGGGAGGAGAAAATATGAGGTGCTGCTCCTCCAATTTACGGTGGGCCTCACTTTGGCCATGGAGGACGCCCAGGACAGAAAGGTCGGATTCGGAATGGGAGGGGGAGTTGAAGTGTTGAGCCACCGGGAGATCAGCTTGGTTATGGCGAACTGAGTGGAGGTGTTGGGCGAAGCGATCGCCAAGCCTGTGCTTGGTCTCACCGATGTAGAGCAGCTGACGCATAGAGCAGCGGATGCAATAGATGAGGTTGGTGGAGGTGCAGGTGTACCTCTGCTGCACCTGGAAAGACGGCTTGGGTCCTTGAATGGAGTCAAGGGGGGAGGTAAAGCGACAAGTGTAGCATTTCCTGTGGTTGCAAGGGAAAGTGCCAGGAGAGGGGGTGGTTTGGGTGGTTTGGGATGAATTGACCAGGGAGTTACGGAGGGAGCGGTCTCTGCCAAAGGCCAACAGGGGAGGAGATGGGAAGATGTGGCCAGTGGTGGGATCCCGTTGGGAGACAAAAAAGCCTGAGAAAATCAGCAGATGAGGCAGCTTCTATGGAGCAATGGAGTAGGCGACGTTTCGGGTCGAGACCCTTCTTCAGATTGGATGTCGGGGGGTCACGAAAAAGAAAGGAAGAGGCGGAGACAGTAGGCTATGGGAGAGCTGGGAATGGGAGGGGAAGGAGGGAAAAAGCAAGGACTACCTGAAATTAGAGAAGCCAATGTTCATACCACTGGGGTGTAAACTACCCAAGCGAATATGAGGTGCTGTTCCTCCAATATGCGGTGGGCCTCACTCTGGCCGTAGAGGAGGCCCAGGACAGAAAGGTCAGATTTGGAATGGGAAGGGGAGTTGAATTGTTGAGCCACCGGGAGAGCAGGTTGGTTATTGTGAACTGCGTGTAGGTGTTGTGCGAAGCGATCGCCAAGCCTGCGCTTGGTCTCGCCGATGTTGATCATACGCTGAATAATCCAATCACATGTTTGTTTGGAAGTGGAAAGAAATAATAGAAACTAGACTAAGTGGGACCCGTTGGGTCCCATGTTCACACGAGAGGGCTGGTTCCCTCAATGCAATATTCCACCTCTCTACCAATTCCAATATTGGTGGCCAGTGGGGGAGGGGGGGGGGGGGGGGGGGGGGGGGGCTTTCTGGAACGTTAGTATGGGTATTGTGGGCTGAAGGGACTGGTTAGTATGGACATTGTGGGCTAAATGGATTCTTGGGATGGCAGCTCAGTCACTCAAGCCTGATGTGCTGGCAGCTCACTAACAGCTGGTGGGTTAGCAGTTGACTCACGGCTATTCCTTGAAATGCCATTTCAAGCAGGGTGCAAGGCCACCAAATTCAGGTGCAGTTTTCTACCACTTCAAGCAGGGTGCAAGGCCATCGAATTCAAGTGCAGTTTCCGACTACTTCAAGCAGGGTGCAAGGCCACCAAATTCAAATGCAGTTTCATACCATTTCATGCAGGGTGCAAGGCCACCACATTCAAATTCAGTTTCATACCATTTCAAACATGGTGAAACCACCATAAAGCGACACAAAACACCACAAAGTACCACACTCACAGTTCAGTAGACATTCAGTGTGTTCAGTTGATTCACAGCTCAGACAGTCGTGACCGCTCCCTCCCACATCTTGCAGAGACTGAGCCACACCCACACTTCCGGGTTTTATAATCCCTCCCCCCCTCCCACCGGAAGGGGCGAGGCCTTCATGGCGTGATTGACAGGAGAAAGATTCTCAACATTTTTTAAACACTAATAACACTTTTATTTTTCATTGATGGGAAGAATCCTCTGCACCTGATGAGCAGAGTAAGATGGGCAAAAATCACAGCTGTAAGTGGTAGCGTTTTATCTAAAATCAATATAGAGTGAAATAGGAAGTTGTCAAGTTTAGACTTTTAATCATTTGCCATTTCAAACCAACCACCAACAACCATTTGCTGTGTTTTATTTCAAACAAACCACCACCAACCATTTGCTGTGCTTTTACTTCAAACCAACCACCACATTTTCATTTTCAGACCACATTAAGGGCACTCAAGGACAGTTAACCACTCTCACAGTTTAGTAACCATGTGTTCAGTGTTATTCACAGCTCAGACTGAGAGACGTGACCCTCTCGCTCCCCCATCTTGCAGGACTGACTGACTGAGGCACTCAGCACTTCCGGGTTATATAGTCCCTCCGGAAGGGTTTTAAACACTAATAACTCTTTTATTTTTCATCGATGGGAAAAATCCTCTTGTCCTGCGCAACGGAGGGGGACTCTGAGTAAGATGGCCAAAATTCACAGCCGTAAGTGGCAGCGTTTTTTCTAAAATCAATATACAGAACAACAGGAAGTGGTCAAGATCAGACATTTAGTAATATAGATTTCATTCATTGCAACGTGTAAAAAGAGTTGAGATACTGTATTATAATTTTGCTGTATGTCATTGTGGGATATATTATGTCTTGATTCAGTCGTCAAGTTAAGTCACTTTTATTTCTATAGCACATTTAAAAAACAACTCTCGTTGACCAAAGTGCTTTACAATTGGTGGAGGTACTAACGTTATACAACATTGGTTCATAGATTTAATACATACATAAATACATATATACAGCCCTCCCTCAGAGGATGTCAAGAAAGGCTTGAGAGTAAAGATGAGTTTTAAGTCTCGACTTAAAAGAGTCGATGGAGGGGGCAGTTCTGATGGGATGAGGGATGGTGTTACATAGTCTAGGAGCTGCAACCGCAAAGGCGCGGTCGACCCTGAGCTTATGCCTAGACCGGTTGGTCAGTAACCCCAAGTCGGCCAATCTGAGGGACCTGGAGGTGGTGTGGTGGGTAAGCAGATTTTTGATGTAGGTGGGGGCAAGCCCGTTAAGGGCTTTGTAAACATAAAGAAGGATCTTGAAATTTATTTGGAACCGCACAGGGAGCCAGTCGCGAGAGGCCAGAATCGGGGTGATGTGGTCCCTTTTTTCGGGTGCCCGTCAGGAGTCTCGCTGCGGCGTTTTGGAGCAGTTGCAGGCGGGACAGGGAAGATTGGCTGATGCCAATGTAAAGGGAGTTGCAGTAATCGAGGTGGGAGGAGATAAATGTGTGGATGATCTTTTCGAGGTCGTCAAATTGGAGGAATTGTTTTATTTTAGCTATCGTCCGAAACTGGAAGAAACTAGTTTTTACCACGGCATTGAGTTGTTTGTCAAATCTCAACGCTGAGTCAAATATCACGCCAAGGTTTTTTCTTTCTTTCTAAATCTTTATATTAATTTTTCAAAAAAAAAGATAAACATCACAGTGATATTTATAGGGATCAGGATTACATTAACAACAAATGTAACCAAAATATAAATCCAGTGACAAAATACATATTGGGTACAGACCTCCCAGTCTCTATGTAAATATAGATAAACGGTTAAAAGAGATCTTGTATATATTTAAAAAAAAAGAGAAAAATAAAACTCCCTAAACTAGAGTAAGCAAAACAAAACAAAACAGAATTTGGGCTGCAAAAAATAATGTCAACAATTTAGCCCCCTGTTTGTCGTGAAATCCGTTCCAACGTAAAAAGGTAAACAATTATTATTACGGCTGGAGAGGGAACAATTTATATCGTGTGAAAGTGTTGAATAAAGCTTCCCCAAGTCCTATCAAATTTAACCGAGGGTTCAACAATGTCACTCCTAATTATTTCTAAATTTAAACATGCTATATCGTTTCACAGCACCAATGGAGTGTGGTAGGAGGATTAGAGTCTTTGCATTTAAATAAAATAGATCTTCTGGCAATTAATGTAGTAAAAGCAATCAGCTGACAGGATGAACGAGACAGATGAGTAGAATCTAACATTGGTAGCACAAAAATTGCAGTAAAAGGATGAGGTTGTAGGATGAGGATAGAGCCGGAGGGCAGTGGAGGCCGGTTCTCTGGATGCTTTCAAGAGAGCTAGACAGGGCTCTTAAAAATAGCGGAGTCAGGGGATATGGGGAGAAGGCAGGAACGGGGTACTGATTGGGGATGATCAGCCATGATCACATTGAATGGCGGTGCTGGCTTGAAGGGCCGATTGGTCTACTCCTGCACCTATTGTCTATTGTCTATTGCACACATTGAAGAGGTATTGACTAATTGAAGAATCCTCTCCCATGTCTCTATAGGTAAAGAAATTTGAAGTTCTCTTTCCCAATCATTCTTAATTTTATCAGATGAACCTAAATTATTTCAAAATCAACTCATAGTCGTTATTAAACCTTTCTGATAAGGGTTCAAATGTAAATATTTTTCCATGATTTTGGTTTGATATGATAACGGAAAAGTGGGTAGAGTAGCCTTCAAAAAATGTCCAATTTGTAAAAAGATTTGAATTAGGTAGATTATATTTATCGGATAGTTGTTCTTTTTTAATACTTTATTTTATTAGACGTAAGCACAATCATATGGCACCAAAGTGCCTAATATATATTTTCATAATACATTTTATGTACAGCATCTTATTTTTTTTTGTTATAATGAAGAAAGATAAGAATAAGAAAAATAAATTAGATAGTAAAGGATAGAAAGACGTGGGATGTATAGTGTGTGAAGAAAAAGAAAAATAGACGAATGAATGAAGAAAGTTGAAGAAAAGAAAATAGGAAAAAGAGAATAAGACATAAAGAAAAGAAGTAAGGAGATCATTGTTTATAATCTTGACCATCCCTCGTCAGCTTTTACTGGATAGTTGTTCAAAGGACATAAAACAACCGTCTAAAAACAAATTAGGAAAAAATACTAATCCTTTCCTCTTCCATTGCAGAAAGGCTTGATCAGTACAAGAGGGTTGAAAGAAAAAATTAGATATGATAGGACTAAATAAGATAAAATTATTCAATTCAAACAAACCTACGAAATTGAAACCATAATCGCAATGTGTGTCTTATTATTGGGTTAATCGTTGGTGACCATTAAGTAAACTGTTGTCTGACGTGGTCAATTAAGGGCTTAAAATTGGCTTTAAATAGGTCCTTGTGTTTCTTGGTAATCTTAATACCTAAATAAGTAAAACAGTCAGTAGTCAATCTAAATGGAAACTGTCCATAATTCGAAATTTGATTGTTTAGTGGAAAAAGCCCACTTTTACTAAGATTTAATTTATAACCAGAAAAACTACTGTTGGTTAAGTAAAGCTATTATTGCAGGAATAGATTTCTCTGGATTAGAAATATATAATAACAGATCATCTGCATAGAGAGATAGCTTATATGTATTATTCCCACGGACAATGCCAAAAATATTGGGGGATTCCCTAAGAGCAGTGGCCAAAGGTTCCAAAGCAATATCAAACAATAAAGGGCTTAAAGGACAGCCCTGTCTTGTACCTCGAAAGAGCTTAAAGAAAGGGGATATCTGATTATTGGTAAGTACAGAAGCCTGAGGTATATGATATATCAGCTTGATCTAAGAGATCAATTTTGGAACAATCTTACATTTTTCTACTCATTCTACTCTGTCAAATGCCTTCTCAGCATCAAGTGAGATTACACATTCTGGAATTTTATTGGAGGCAGTATATACAATATTCATTAATCTCCTAACGTTAAAGTATGAATAACGATTTTGAATAAATCCTGTCTAATCTTCAAAAATAATTTGCGGTAAAATGTTTTCCAATCTCATAGCTAATATTTTTGAAATAATTTTAGAATCTACATTTAACAATGATATAGGTCTATATGATGCCACTTATGTAGGATCTTTATCTTTTTTAAGAATTAAAGAGATAGATGCTTCATAAAACGATTGTGGTATTTTTTTCATTAAAAGAGTTTCTTTAAAAACTTTGCATAGCCAGGGGGACAGTAAACTTGAAAAATACTTAAAGAATTCCACTGTATACCCGTCTAAGCCAGGAGCTTTACCAGAGTTCATCAAAAGGATTGCTTTCTGTATTTCTTCCTACATGATTGAGTATAGAATGAGTATAGAAGTTGGGATGTAATGTTAAAAATTGTACAAGGCATTGGTGAGGCCAATTCTGGAGTATGGTGTACAATTTTGGTCGCCTAATTATAGGAAGGATGTCAACAAAATAGAGAGAGTACAGAGGAGATTTACTAGAATGTTGCCTGGGTTTCAGCAACTAAGTTACAGAGAAAGGTTGAACAAGTTAGGGCTTTATTCTTTGGAGCGCAGAAGGTTAAGGGGGGACTTGATAGAGGTTTTTAAAATGATGAGAGGGATAGACAGAGTTGACGTGGAAAAGCTTTTCCCACTGAGAGTAGGGAAGATTCAAACAAGGGGACATGACTTGAGAATTAAGGGACTGAAGTTTAGGGGTAACATGAGGGGGAACTTCTTTACTCAGAGAGTGGTAGCTGTGTGGAATGAGCTTCCAGTGAAGGTGGTGGAGGCAGGTTCGTTTTTATCATTTAAAAATAAATTGGATAGTTATATGGATGGGAAGGGAATGGAGGGTTATGGTCTGAGCGCAGGTATATGGGACTAGGGAGATTATGTGTTCGGCACGGACTAGAAGGGTCGAGATAGCCTGTTTCCGTGCTGTAATTGTTATATAGTTATATGGTTATATGATGGGTTCATCTAACAACAAAGTCTCATTATGTGATAAATTTGGCAAATTAAATTTCTTTAAAAAGTCATGCATTATATTGGAATCAGTAGGAAATTCTGATTGATGTGGGCAAGGTATACAATTCTTGATATGATTTATTAATCTCATCATGATCTACTGTTAGAGTACATCTCGTTTACTAACTTTAATAACCTGATGTTTGGCTGAAGCAGCTTTCAACTGATTGGCGAGTAATTTGCCAGATTTATGACCATGTATATAAAATTGACTTTTGGTTTTAAGTAGTTGATTCTCAATCGGTGATACTAATAACAAATCATGTCTCATTTGAAGTTCAACTCTATTCTTATAAAGCTCTAAACTAGGAGCTTTTGAATATTATAACCATATAACCATATAACAATTACAGCACGGAAACAGGCCATCTCGGCCCTACAAGTCCATGCCGAACAAATTTTTTTCCCCTTAGTCCCACCTGCCTGCACTCGTACCATAACCCTCCATTCCCTTCTCATCCATATGCCTATCCAATTTATTTTTAAATGATACCAATGAACCTGCCTCCACCACTTCCACTGGGAGCTCATTCCACACCGCCACCACTCTCTGCGTAAAGAAGTTCCCCCTCATATTACCCCTAAACTTCTGTCCCTTAATTCTGAAGTCATGTCCTCTTGTTTGAATCTTCCCTATTCTCAAAGGGAAAAGCTTGTCCACATCAACTCTGTCTATCCCTCTCATCATTTTAAAGACCTCTATCAGGTCCCCCCTTAACCTTCTGCGCTCCAGAGAATAAAGACCTAACTTATTCAACCTATCTCTGTAACTTAGTTTTTGAAACCCAGGCAACATTCTAGTAAATCTCCTCTGTACTCTCTCTATTTTGTTGACATCCTTCCTATAATTTGGCGACCAAAATTGTACCCCATACTCCAGATTTGGTCTCACCAATGCCTTGTACAATTTTAACATTACACCCCAGCTTCTATACTCAATGCTCTGATTTATAAAGGCTAGCATACCAAAAGCTTTCTTTACCACCCTATCTATATGAGATTCCACCTTCAAGGAACTATGCACGGTTATACCCAGATCCCTCTGTTCAACTGTATTCTTCAATTCCCTACCATTTACCATGTACGTCCTATTTTGATTTGTCCTGCCAAGGTGTAGCACCTCACATTTATCAGCATTAAACTCCATCTGCCATCTTTCAGCCCATTTTTCCAAATGGCCTAAATCACTCTGTAAAATGGCCTAAATCACTGTATTATTAAATAAAAATATTTTTTATTAATTTCTTTAATCTCATCAGCCAAAATACGTATTTATTTTTGTATTTGTTTTTTTTAATCCCGCGGAGTATGAAATAATTTGTCCATGAATATATTCCTTAAAATGTAGGTGGAGCTGATGCCAAGGAGAAGTGAGTTGCAATAGTCCAGTCGGGAGGAGATGAAGGCATGGATGAGTCTTTCAGCAGCGGGAGGTGTGAGAGAGGGTCTGAGTTTGGCGCTGTTGCGGAGATGAAAGAAGGAGGTTTTAATGACATGGCGGATGTGAGGCTCAGGGGAGAGGGTGGAATCAAAGATCACGCCAAGGTTGCGGGCCTGGGGAGATGGGGAGACAGTGGTGCTTTCGATGGTGAGAGTGGGGTTATTGATTTTGCTGAGTGTGGCTCTGGAGCCTATGAGGAGGAATTCTGTCTTATCACTGTTGAGTTTGAGGAAGTTTTGTTGCATCCAGATTTTTATAGCTGACAAACAGGAGTTGATATTGGAGAGGGGGGGGGTGGGGATTGTGGGGGGGATTTAGTGCCGAGGTAGATCTGGGTGTCATCGGCGTAACAGTGGAAGTCCAGGTTGAAGTGGCGGAGTATCTGACCAAGGGGGAGGATGTAGATGATGAAGAGGAGGGGGCCGAGTACAGAGCCTTGGGGAACGCCTTGAGTGACTGTGGCTGTAGCAGAGGTGTGGTTGTGGAGATAGCTGAAGTGGGATCTGTTGGAAAGGTAGGAACGGAGCCAGCTGAGTGCAGAGCCTTCAATGCCGAGGTCTTTGAGTCTGGTGAGCCGGATGTTATGGTTCACTGTATCGAAGGTTGTGCTCAGGTCGAGGAGGATGAGGATGTTGAGGGAACCAGTGTCAGCAGAGGTGAGGAGGTCGTTGAGGACGTTGAGGAGAACAGTTTCTGTGCTATGGAGGGGGCGAAAGCCAGATTGGAGGGGTTCAAGTAGGTTATACGCAAGGAGGTGGGAATGAAGTTGTGACGCAACGATACGCTCCAGGGTTTTTGAAAGAAAGGGGAGGTTTGAGATTGGGCGATAGGTAATGAGAGAGGAGAGATCAAGACCAGGTTTCTTTAAGATTGGTGTGACAGCTGCAGTTTTGAAAGCGGAGGGGACAATTCCTTGGGACAATGAGGAGTTGAAGAGATTAGTGAGGTAGGGGCAGAGAACGGGGAGGCAGGACTTCAGCAGGGGAGTGGGGAGAGGGTCGAAGGAGCAGGTAGTGGGTTTGGAAGAGCTGATGAATTTGGAGATTTCAATAGGGGTGACCAGGTCAAACTGGGAGAGGAAGCAGTGTGGAGGAGGGGTAAGGAGGTCAGTGGAGATGTTGAAAGGAGGGGCCTTGGTAGATGGTGGAGTAGATGCTGGGGAGTCGGGTACAGGGGATAAAGATTGGTAGATGGTGCTGATTTTATCAGCGAAAAAGTGGAGGAATGAGTTGCAGAGATCCGGAGTAGAGGTAGGAAGAGTGTTTGCTCGAGGCTTGAGGAGGTTGCCCACTGTGGAGAAGAGGGTTCTGTGGTTTAGGCAGGGATCAGTGAATATGGAGGAGAGGTAGGCAGATTTTGCAGCAATGAGGGCATCTTTGTAGTCAGTGAGGTGGAGTTTGTAAGCTTCAAGATGGACTGTGAGAGATGATTTCTTTGTGAGTCGTTCAAGTCGGCGACCAGTCTGTTTCAGTTTACGAAGTGCAAGTGTGTACCAGGGTGAAGATGTGTTGAAAGTTACGGTTCTTGTTTTGAGGGGGGCCATAGTGTTAAGGGAGGTAGACAAGGTGGAGTTGAGATGGTTTGTGAGATCATCAGGAGCGATTGGGGCTGAGTCCAGGGGGAGAGTGGTGGAGAGGAGGTCAGAGAGATGGAGGGGATCATTGGATTTTAGATTACGGAAGGTGATTTCTCGGAGGAAGCGGGGGCGAGGTGTCGGAGAAGGGATGGTGAACCGTATAAGCTTATGATCAGAGAGGGGGAAGAGGCATGGATGGAGGTCGAGTACCGGTTGATTTGTGGAGCAGACCAGGTCAAGGATGTGTCCTTTGTCATGGGTGGGAAAGGTGACGTGCTGAGTGAGAGAGAAGTTGTCAAGTAAAAAGGCGAATTCAGATGCGAGCTTGTACGTGGGGGAGTCCATGTGAATATTTAAGTCACCAAGTAGCAGCAGACGTGGGGAGAGGGATGAGGCAAGTGTGAGGAGTTCAGTGAAGTCAGATAGGAAGGAGGGGTTTGGTTTAGGTGGCCGGTAAATGAGGATGACTGTCATGCAGGAAAGGGCTTTGAAGGCGAGGAATTCAAATGATGCTACTGGGGGGAGGGGGAGTTCAGTGATCCGAAAATTCTGGTTGAAAATAACAGCGAGGCCACCTCCATGGCGGGAGGGGCGGGGTTTGGAAAATCCTTCCCGGGAGCCGGTCCCACACAATTTGAGCCGCCTTTCCTCAACACCCTTCATCTCCCTCCGAGACGCAGGGAGGCGTGTCCTGTACGGGCTCCTCCTCCACACCTTGCACTTCCTCACCCTGGTCCACCGCCCAGACACCAAGTGGCGGTCGGTGTTGCCTTCCGGTCCCTCTACATTGGGGACCTGGGGTGGAGGGTATTGCACCAAGGTGTTCCCTGCAACCTGTTTCTCTCACGGTTCACAGACTCACCAGCCGCCTGCCACTGTTGCGGGCTGGAAGAGTCTGTGTACCACGTGTACATCGAGTGTGTGAGGCTGCAGCCACTGTTCCAATACCTAAAGGGGCTGCTCCTTGCCTTCTGGCTGCATTTTGCAGCCACCATCCTCATCTTTGGACACAAGATGGGGAGAGGGAAGGGCTGAAGATGTCCTGTTTGGGTTGCTCTTGGGCCTGGCCAAGCTGGTCATCCGCGAGTCACGGCGCCAGGCGGTGGAGGGCTTTACCCATGCCAGCTGCCTGCCCCTTTTCTGGGGATACGTCTGTGCCCGGGTGCGGTTAGAAAGGGAATACGCCCTGTCTACGGGCACCCTGGGGGAGTTCCTGGACAGCTGGGCTCTGCAGGGTGTTGAATGCATCCTTGACAAGGAGTGTAAGATAGTTGTATAGTAGTTTATTAAGGATATATGTTTGTATTGTATTATTGTGGTGGGTTCTGGTTTGTTTTATTGTAAAGTCAATATTATTTTTTAATATTTGAATACATTTTTTAATTAAAAAAAGATGAGGTCTTTCACATGGATTACCACACACCTCCTCTACTTGGGAGTCTACCTGAGTCCCGGTGCGGAGACCTGGCTGGCGAACTGGCAGGAGCTGGAGGTGAAAGTCGTCACCCGGCTGGGACGCTGGGCGGGTCTCCTCAGAGTGCTCTCCTACCGGGGCAGGGTGTTGGTCATTAACCAACTTGTGGCCTCCATGCTCTGGTACAGATTGACCACATTGGTCCCATCAGCCACCTTTGCTGGGATCATCCAGAAGAAGTTGGTGGACTTCTTCTGGGGCAACGGAAAGCACTGGGTCTCAGCAGCGGTCCTGAGTCTCCCGATCGAGGAGGGCGGTCAGTCGCTGGTGTGCATTCGTACCAAGTTGGCGGCTCTCCGCCTCAGGACCTTGCAGAGATACCTGTACTCAGGGCATCCTCCCCGGTGGCACGTGCTGGTGACGCACTTTTTCCAACGGGGCCGCTGCCTTCAAGGAGGTACGCGGATCCCGATGGTGGGGGTCAGCCGTGTGGTCCTGATGGGGATGACCCAGCTTCTACAGGGACTTGTTGAGTCTGGAACCTGGTTGCTGTCGCGGAGTGCGATGGCCCGGGTGTGTTTGTATTATATTATGGTGGTGGGTTGTGGTTTGTTTTATTGTAGTGTAAATAATATTTTAAAATAATTGAATACATTTTTTGATTTAAAAAAAGCTGGTTACGCGAGGAGGTGTGGTGATTAGTAGCTCCCGTCCAGACACGAGAACTAGTGTGTTTTATCATCTTTATGGAATTCGGAGGAGATACAGCATTACTTTAAACATCTGTGTGTATCACTGCGACGCTGCAGAGACTTGTTTTAAAGTTTTCTGCTTGTTTTGGGACTGTGAGCAATCTTATCAATTGACTGCTTAGCTCCCAAAACTGTGGCTGGCAACTTGCCAGGAAACTTTGCAAACCAAAAGAGGGGAGAAAAATCTTTCTGGACAAAAAGGGAAGGGGAGAACGGGAGCGTGGGGTTCATTTTCCCACACAAGCCTTAGGTGACTGGGCAATCTGTACCCAAGCACCAAGTTGAAATCGGCCGAAGGTGTGCATCGGTCGGGACAGTCCCCACTCTCCCACGGCCACCCTCCGCGGGCTGTGGGTCGGGTGGAGTGGAGGTTTGGGACAATGTTCATGCCTCCACAGTGATGTGATGGACTCGGGGGTCTGGATCAATCGCTGACAAGTCCCGCCCCCCGGCAACATCATGTCCGTTATTGAACTTTTCTGTTGAACGGCTGTTGGTCCTTTGGCCTGTAGGCGACGCTGCCTTTCCGGTAGGTGGCGTTTCGACATTCGGTAAGTTTGCTTTTAGGTGACACAGCTTTTCGGTTCCTTGGCTTTTAGGCGTCCCGCCCTTTCGGTTAGTTTTTGCATTTAGGCGTCCCATCCTTTCGGTTAGTAAGCGTTTCGTCTTCAGACTCTTTCGGTTTATTGGCGTTTCGGCCTCGTTTCCATTCTGTTCTTTAACTTCGACTTCTTTCCTTTGGGCTCTCGTCTGTCGGCGCCACATCCGCACATGACCACTGCAGCACCGTGCCGCCCATGTTACCTGTCCATGTTCTCCACACATGCTGCCTGACCCAATAAGTTACTTCAACATTTTTTTTGTTCCTTAAGCTGGCCATTCACCCTGACACTTGGCAGTAGTTGGATTGTAGACCACTGTCAGTGGCCCCCATCCTTGTAGCTTCTGTCCTGAGAAGTCTGTTCCGCTCTCAGGCTATTTTGAGGGTCTGTAGGAGGTATAAGCTGTTGAAGGCCATGGAGGGAGTTGTCCTGGTCAGCCTTGTCAGAGGAAATGGGCACCAAAAGGCCAAAGTCGGTGATGACAATGGTATTAGTATTTTTGTTCCAGGGAAAGTGGGAAACATAGTCCATGTGCCAAGGCTGTGCATGGCTGCTCCCATGTTTCATGTGTGCCACAGGCCGTTTAAATAATAGACGGTTCTTCACTCATTAGCAGACTTCACACTGAGACACACACGCTTTAACTTTGTCAAAGGGGTGTGAAAGACTTTTCTGTTCAGCCCATTCTACCGTAGTATGAACTCACAAATGTCCTGAGGTCTAATGTGGCCATACACACAGGGAGCGGTGTTCACCCTCGGTGGTTTCAACAGTTTTTACTTGCACAACCTGACGCACAGTGTTATTGTGCAGTCATGTCACAGCCATTCTTCATGGGTGTTTCTATAGGACAGCAATGGTGACGCATTGGGTTTTCTCCCAAATGTCTTGCCAGGTGGTCTTGCCCCATAGAGGCTTCCCTGCAATGTGCCAGTCATTCTCCTTCCATAGAATCATAGAGTAATACAGTGTGGAAACAGGCCCTTCGGCCCAACTTGCCCACACCGCCCAACAATGTCCCAGCTACATTAGTTCCATCTGCCCATGTTTGGTCCACATCCCTCCAAACCTATCCTATCCATGTACCTGTCTGACTGTTTCTTAAATGTTGGGATAGTACCTGCCTCAGTTACTTCCTCTGGCAGCTTGTTCCACACATCCACCAACCTTTCTGCGAAAATCCTGCCCCTCAGATTCCTATTAAATCTTCTCCCCTTCACTTTAAATCCATGCCCTCTGGTTCTTAATTCACCTACTCTGGGCAAGAGACTCTGTGCATCTACCCGATCTATTCCTCTCATGATCTTATACACCTCTATAAGATCATCCCTCATCCTCCTGCGCACCTAGGGCAAGAGTCCCAGCCAACTCAACGTCTGTCTGTAGCTTAGACCCTCTAGTCCTGGCAACATCCTTGTGAATCTTCTCTGTACAATTTCCAGCTTGACAATATCTTTCCTCTAACATGGTGCCCAGAACTGAACACAATATTTTAAATGCGGTCTCACCAACGTCTTATACAACTGCAACATGACCTCCCAACTTCTATACAATATTCTGGCTGATGAAGGCGAATGTGCCAAAAGCCTTTTTGTCCACCCGATCTACCTACGACTCAACCTTCAAGGAACCATGCACCTGTACTAGATCCCTCTGCTCTACAACACTACCCAGACTCCTACCATCCACTGTGTCGGTCCTGCCCATAATAAGACTTCCATTTCTGACCACTAATTTCCACTATCAGTAACCAAACAGCCCATGAGTCAGTGTAGATGTGAGCTTCAAAGCCAGACACAAAATGCTGGAGTAACTCAGCTAGTCAGGCAGCATCTCTGGAAATAAAAGAATGGGTGATGTTTTGGGTCGGAACTATTTCTTCAGATTGAAAGTAGTGAAGGGGGGAGGGAACTCGAGGTAGGAAATGCCAGAACAAATCCTGTGAGCTTCCTTGTCTTTGAAAGGATTTATGTGATGATAGTAAGGTCCAGTCAGTGGGACCTCATCCCCTGCCAGTCCCTCTGTCCCCACCATCACCCAGTAGCAGCACCACAGCTGTTGTTCAACAGCAATAGACAATAGGTCCAGGAGTAGGCCATTCGGCCCCTCAAGCCAGCACCACCATTTAATGTGATCGTGGCTGATCAACCACAATCAGTACCCCGTTCCTGCCTTCCAACCACATCCCCTAACTTAGTTATCTTTAAGAGCTCTATCTAACTCTCTCTTGAAAGCATCCAGAGAATTGGCCTCCACTGCCTTCTGAGGAAGAGAATTCCACAGATTCACAACTCTCTGGGTGAAAAAGTTTCCCCTCATCTAGATTCTAAATGGCCTAACACTTTTTCTTAAACTGGCCCCTGGTTCTGGACTCCCCCAACATCGGGAACATGTTTCCTGCCTCTAGCGTGTCCAAACCTTTAATAATTTTATATGTTTCAATGATCCCTCTCATCCTTCTAAATTCCAGCGTATACAAGCCCAGCCGCTCCATTCTATCAACATGTGACAGCCCCGCCATCCCGGGAATTAACCTTGTGAACTTATGCTGCACTCCCTCAATAGCAAGAATGTCCTTCCTCAAATTTGGAGACCAAAACTGCACACAATACTCCAGGTGCGGTCTCACTAGGGCCCTGTACAACTGCAGAAGGACCTCTTTGCTCTAATACTCAAGGCCAACATGCCATTAGCTTTCTTCACTGCCTGCAGTAGTTGAATGCTTACTTTCAGTGACTGATGAACAAGGACCCCCCAGATCCTGCTGTACATCCCCTTTTCCCAACTTGATACCATTCACATAATAAATTGCCTTGTTTTTGCCACCGAAGTGGATAACCTCACCTTCATCCACATTAAACTGCATCTGCCCACTCACCCAACCTGTCCAAGTCACCCTGCATCCTCATAGCATCCTCCTCACAGTTCACACTGCCACCCAGCTTTGTGTCATCTGTAAATTTGTGAATGTTACTTTTAATATCTTTATCTAAATCATGAATGTAGTGCAGTGCAAGGGGGTGCGCCAGGCACAGGTGACCAGACGCCCAGGGCTGTCCGCCAGTTTGTCCCTGCCATGATGTCCATACAGAAGCGTTTAAGTTTACTGAGGCTTGTAATTAGGCAAGGAGCCTGGCACACATCGAGAGAGCGGCAGGGTCTGGGACAGGCCTTCTCTGGCAGCATCCTGTTGTTTCTAGCCACACTCAAGTAACGGCATACATGGGTTGTAACAGGCTTGTTAAATGTTGTATGTGATGGATGTGGAACAGTAGCGGAACAGCCCAAGTAGTGGGAGTCTCCTGCTGACTCGTGGGTGTTGGCAATATCAAGGATGCTAACTTTGACCTGACCAAATATTACGCAGTCTCCTTACATCCCCTGAATGCCCAGTCCATGTGTCTGGACACTGCTGTCACTCCTTGTGGAAAACAACCAATGATGCAGACACAAGGAACTGCAGATGCAAGTTTTTTTTTTAAAAGACCCAAAGTGCTGAGTAACTCAGCGGGCCGGTGGCATTTTGGGCTGGGACCCTTATCCAGTGTCACCCTTCCCAAGTAAAGGCAAACTGATCTTGAGATTGCTCAGCAATTGGAATAAGGAGAATGACATTGGATGGGTAATCACAGCATACCCTGAGTCAGGGCCAGATGAAAGGTACTCGAGTAAACAACACCAGGCACTGCAGCTGCTGAGTGGGTGCGTGTGTATTTACCTGCCGATGGTCCTCAGTTCATCACCAGCTGTAACGGTCTCCCTGGCCAGCCAGCCTGGGCTAGAAACAGCAGACCATGGCAGCCCATCCATGGTTGCTCCAGTGCTCTGTCTCCAAGTCTAGTTCGTCCAGCTCTTTGTGTCTGCATGCATCTGAAGCGGGTATGTATGTATGTACCCACCGCCACGTCACTCTCCTATCCCAAAATTAAATGATTCAATGACACTTCATTGTCACATGCAGCAAGGTAGAGTGAAATTCTATTTGTTTTTATTTCAATCCGGTAAAGTCATGCATCAAATCTCACCCAGGCAGCACACGAAATGTCGCCACATTTCTGGCACCGACAAAGTTTGAAAAGTTTGTAGCAGTCTTATCTTGACAGCAGCAAACCAAGCCTGTTCCCGCTCGTGGCCGGTGGTGGCTGCCCACTGGGTCCCTCTTAGTTCTTGGCGGCCTGTCCACCAAGTTGCTCTCTGCAACACCCTCTGTTCATTCGGCTCCTTGGCATATCCCAGGAGTCTTCTGCCGCCGCTAATTTTCCTTTCTTTTCTTTTGGGAAATTAATTTTCTCAAAGGTTTCTGCAGTTTTTCCTCTTCTACATCTATACTCAGTGGGCTTTCATTTTCCTGTTAAAGTGGCGACACAGCATTGGAGTTGCTGCGTTACAGCACCGGAGACCTGGGTTTGATCCCGACTGCGAGTGCTGTCTGTACGGAGCTTCCATGTTCTCCCTGTGACCTGCATGGGTTTTCTCCGGGTGCTCCAGCTTCCTCCCACATTCCAAAGATGTACAGGTTTGTAGGTTAATTGGCTTGGTCCCTAGTGTGTATAGGCGATTGTTAGTGTGCGGGTAATCCTGGTCAGCGCAGATTCAGTGGGCCGAAGGGCCTGCCTCTGCGCTGTATCTCGAAACTATACTAATTTCAGATTAAAACAGGGAGAGTCTGTGGTTCATCGCTTCCGATGATGGTCAATGGTACAACAGTCTGCGCACGTGACTGCGCCTCCCTTTCCATACACCCACACTCACATGCAACTATATCAGAGAAGCCTATCTGTCGGTATCTACAAACAATATTTCCCTCTCTACTTTTCCCCCTCAGGTCTCTAGGTGATATTCCAAGGACGGGGAGACACATGGAACAGTGGATGCTGATTAGAAAAATAAGATACAAAGTGCTGGAATAACTCTAAGGATCAGGCAGTATCCCTGGAGAATGTGGATAGTTGACATTTTGGGTCGGGACCTTTCGCCCTCCTGAGATGCCGGACCCGCTGAGTCTCCAGACACGAGGACTGCTGGCACTTGAGCTCTGGAACCCTTGCCCCTCACCCAGTTAAAGCTTGTTGCCTCACAGCTCCAGAGACACGGGTTCGATCCCGACTACAGGCGCTGTCTGTGCAGTCTTTGTACATTCTCCCCGTGACCTGCATGGGTTTTCTCTGGCTGTTCCCGTTTCCTCCCACACTGTAGGACAGCGCTGGTGTATGGCCGGCATTAATGCGATGGGCCGAAGGGCCTGTTTCCCTGCTCTTTCTCTAAAGTCTTGTAACTCTGTGGCACTGTAACCCCTGACAGTAGTTAAAGTGGTTTCAGTCTCTGGATCCCGCTGAGACAACTGATTATTATCTCTGTCTAACGGATCTGATTACCAAATATCCCAACCAGTGCTGTGGGTCCCAGTCACCTTGTGATAACATACTGCCTGCTTTTGCTGGATACATTGTCACTCCTCATTTAATTTCTCTCGCTGTTGAATGGTAGATAACTTACAGGCGGTATCGACTTAATTCCACACCACCTTGCCTGCCCATTGGAGACTGATAGAAATATGGGTGGCATAGATAGGGTAGATAGAATATTTTCCGCCAAGTGGGAATGTCAAATATTAGAGGGTATACCTTTAACGTGAGGGGCACAATTTAAAGATGTTCAAGGTAAGTTATTTTACACAGAGGGTGGTGGGGGCCAGGAACGCACTGCCAGGGGTGGTGGTGGAGGCAGATACAATAGTGGTGTTTAAGAGGCTTTTAGATAAGCACATAGATATGCAGGGAATGGAGGGATATGAGTCATATGCTGATATATGAGATTAGTTGAGCTTGGCATTATGGGCTGAAGGGCCTGTTCAAGTTCTTATAGAAAATTACAAAATTCTTAAGGGGTTGGACAGGCTAGATGCAGGAACATTGTTCCCGATGTTGGGGAAGTCCAGAACAAGGGGTCACAGTTTAAGGATAAGGGGGAAATCTTTTAGGACCGAGATGAGAAAATCATTTTTTACACAGAGAGTGGTGAATCTGTGGAATTCTCTGCCACAGAATGTAGTTGAGGCCAGTTCATAGGCTATATTTAAGAGGGAGTTAGATGTGGCCCTTGTGGCTAAAGGGATCAGGGGGTATGGAGAGAAGTCAGGTACAGGATACCGAGTTGGATGATCAGCCATGTTCATATTGAATGGCGGTGCAGACTTGAAGGGCCAAATGGTCTACTCCTGCACCTATTTTCTATGTTTCTATGTTTCCTGTACTCTACTGCTCTGTTATAACACTTCCTATTCTACCTATGTAGCCTACAACCTGATAGTATGAAAATTGAATTCCCAAATTACAAGATATCTGAAATTATGCCATCTGTTATCCTAGCAACATTTACAGCTCTCTCTTGGTTAATTCGCCCGAGATCCCACACAAATCTTGGCTGTGTTCTTCCTGCTTTTATTTCCATAGAAACTCTTATTGGTTGAATTGATATTAACATGTTTTCTCTCAAATTCATTTTTCTTTCCTCAAATGCTTTTTAGTCTATCTCTGCTGAACCCTAAAACATCCAGATGTTGCAGTTGCTATTAAGCTGCAGTAAGAGAAGCTATTAGTCGACATGCAAGTCATTGTGGAGGCACAGGGAATGGAGTTGGAAACCTCACGTCAAGAACAGATGCGGTGGAAAGGGAGAAACAGAGAAAGCGATGCAGAGACACGGTGGGCTGAGATGTAGTCTAAGTAGATGTGGGAGTCACTGGGTTTGTAGGTGATATCAGTGGAGAGGGTCTGGAACCAAAATATAAATTGTCCACTTCTCTCTACAGAAGCTGCCTGGCCAGCTGACTCCCTCCAACTGCTGCCCTTTCTTTGATACCAGTTTCTCCTCCATGATTGTTGCAGCAGAACGAGTCTTCAATGAACAGTCAACAAAAAGAGTAGCTGTTTGTGGAAGTAGTGTTTATTGATGAGTTTGCATTCAGTTACCTTGCAGATTAAAACTAACACAGTGATACAACTGAAAAATGTGCATAGTCTGACAAGATAAAAGAGGAATGTGCAGGGGAAACGAACCACAGGTTACCAGAACCTCATTAAATGCCTAGACCGCCACACTACTTTACTAACATAGACACACAATGAGAAATGGAATCCTCACCTCCCAGTTTCACCTGCCGATTACAGTGCTAACCATTTAAACGTAGTTTACAGCAGAAAGTCCTATTGGTTCCATGAGATAAATCAGTACGAAAATCCTCTTCATATACGGTACTCCATTAAGTAGAAATCTACAGCCTCTATTTATAGATCTTTGTGACACACAAAATAAAACATTTAAAATAATTTTAAAAAGGAAACAACTATATCATTGTAATTCTCATCAGGTAATAGATTTTAAGATTATACATCATATATATTGCGTAGTACATTTCAAACCCATTTAAAAGAATGGGAATCTTACAATCTACAGTAGGAAGAGTTTTACACCCAAAATCTTGTGTGTGAAATGCAGACCTCTAATGTTACGAATCAGTGGTTGGAAGATTGGCTGAGCTTGCTGCGTTTGGCTCACTTTAACACCCGGCATCAGATCTGCATCTGCTCCAGGTACTTGTAGGTGGGGTTTTCATACCCATGGTTTTGCATCTTGTTCAGGTGGCGTTCTTCTGGGGTCAACATGGGGTCAACCTGTAAAAATCAAAGCACTTGGCTTTAAAAATTGTCCAAAGTCCCCATCACCCTTTCCACCTGTCTCCCTCTCTTCAAAATCTCCTGCTGAATTCAGGAAAAAACAAAAGTTGACAATAATTATAGGTGACCTGTGAAATGACTCAAATCCAGGCAACACCCATGTATCCATTTAGAATATTAATTGACCAAATCTTTTAGTTCAGTTCCAAAAAAGATTAGAAGAGTCTGAAATCTTATCAAGATCAGAGCAGTTTTCATTTTGATTTAGCTCTGGAAAAAAAAGTTTAATACAAGGATGTGTTTAGGTTTAAGCGTCAGCCTTCTTTACTCCAGGGAAAAGAGTTCCAGTGTCTCCTTACAGTTCAAGTCCGCCAGCCCCTCAAAAAAATTGTGAATGTTTTTTACACCTTCTCCAGCTTAATCCCATCCATCCTACAGTGCCGCAACCAGAAATGTACAATATTATCCAGGTAGATACTAAATGCTGGAGTAACTCAGCAGGTCAGGCAGCATCTCTTGAGAAATAGGACAGTGAGGCCAAATGTAAATTGGAGGAACAGCACCTCCTATTTTGTTTGGGCAGCTGACAACCCAGCAGTAAGAACGTTGATTTTTCTCATTTCAAGTAACTCCTGCATTCTTCCCCCCTCCACCCTTCCCCACCCTAGTCATCCTTGATTTTCACTGTTCACATTAGTGCATCCCTGTCGTTCGCACATCTACCCCAGTCAACAATGGGCCATTACGGACTCCACCCTTCCTGGGGTCATCTCTTGCCGGCTCTGTTATGTTCTGGCCTTCTCCATCTTTCCATCCGAATAAGGATTCCGCCTCGAAACATCGCCTATTCATAAGTTCTAGGAGCAGGATTAGGCCATTCGGCCCATAAAGTCCACTCCGCCATTCAATCATGGGTGATCTTCTATATTTCCCACATCAGTCCATTCTCCTGCCTTCACCCCACAACCCCCGAACTAATCAAGAATCTGTCAATCTTTAAAAATATCCATTGACTTGGCCTCCACAGCTGTCAGTGGCAATGAATTCCACAGATTCACCACACTCTGACTAAAGACTATTCCTTTTCTTCAGAGATGCTGCTGGGCCCACCGAGTTATTCCAGTGTTTTGTGTCGATCTTCGGCAGTTCCTTCCAACACAGTATAGTCCAGATGCAGTTCCACAAGCTTCTTGCACAGGCCTTGTACTCTATGACCTGCTCGATGAAGCAAGTGTCCTTCTTCACTGCCCTGTCTACCTGTGTTGCCACTTTGAGGGAACTGTGCATCTTCATCCATTGTCTCTGTTGTAAAACACTCACCATGACCCTGCCATTCACAGAGAAATCCTGCTCTGGTTTAAACGCATCACTTCACCCTTGTCTGAGTTAAATTCCATCTGTAATTCCATAACAAACTTTCCCAGTTGATCTAGATGGTGTTGTAATTTTAGACAATATTGGTATCATCTGCAAACTTACCATTCATGTCACATACATCATCTAAAGCATTACTATCTATCTTCTATCTACCTCTACATAACTAAAACTCTGATCTTGTTATCTTCCGGTTTGCACGTTTTTTTCTATTTGCGCAAAAGCTGTACGCGATAGCACTACGATTTTCCACAAGCTCACTCGCCGTTTTCCTGTGCTGCGAGTGCACCGTTTCGTTCCGATCGGTGGCATAATGTAAAAGTTAGCGAGGTTTAGAAATCTTAAAAACCGCGCGTGTGCAGATCGATCTCCACCCCTGCCAGTCAGTGGAGCGTGGATTAGTGTCTTCTCCTGTCACTCCGCTGGACGGTCCACCCCTTCCTGCGCCATCACGTCTTTACTGGAGCTGAGGGACGCTCTAGATGGCCGGCGGAGGGACCGGAAATGGCCCAGCCCGGCGTCGGAGATGTCGCCGATGTCACCAAATGGAAAGCGGAGGCTCTGATCAGCGACCGCTGTGAGTCCCCATCACACTGCCAGCTCCAGCCCCTTCCCCTCTAGTCCATCTCGCTGGCTCCTGCTCCCCTCCCCGTGATACCCCCTTCTCCCCCATGGCTCTTCCCCGTCTTTTCTCCTAGCTCTCTCCCACGCCCACACACTCCCTCCCCCCACAGCCCTCCCGCCCACACATCCATCCCCCCCACAACCTCCCCCAGCCCACATTTCCTCCTACAACCCCACCCACTCCACCTCACCCTTTCCACCCACACCCCCCAACCCCCCCCCTGCCCATACACACCACCCGCCCACGCACACACCCCTCCCACACACAACCCCACCCACCCACCCACCCCACAACTCCCCCACCCCTCCCCCCCCCCCCCCCACAATCCCTCACCTCGCTCCCACACCCTTCCCCCCCCATGGCAGTTTGTAACATGGCAGTTGTCAGTACTCGAATGAGGGAACACATCTGAAGGTGATACACTATTACTGCTATATCTTCATTTTGCAATGACATGTTGAGATGTGGTATGTGCCAGTGTGGGTTCTGTTCCTGGTGGGACTATTCTCAGTGTGGCTGGCTGCATCACTCGAGTGCAACACACTAGTTTAACTAAAACCTCAAGATGAGAAGATGGAAGTTGATTTGAGAACATTGCCACTCACTGGGGGTCAGGATGTGGAGCAGTGCCAGTGAATTTGATAATATTTACACCTGGATGTGCAGAGTTCAGTGAGTTCACTGACTATCTTCAGTGAGTAGACATCGGTTTGCAGGAACTGCTCCAGTATAGAGCGCGGGGGCTGACTGGACTTTGGAAATGGCACCAAAACTTGGCAGCGCCTGCACGTATAATATATGCAAAAATACTTTCATTGTGTATATGTGACAAAAAAGCACCATTGATTGATTACTGCAGGGTAAAAGCCCTGCATTGGCTCATACTGCTGGAAAGGAGCAATAAATCTTTCCTTGGATAAAGTTGTAATATGTGCTGTAACTAAAACTGACATGCGCACACCATGCAAAATGAAACGCCTGTTACTGTATAGCTGCTCCGAAGCTAGTGCCGTGTCTGTGAAGAAAAATATGAACTGTGTAGATGCTACACATCCCCACGTTGGTGGTGGTAGCAAATAGAGCAACAAACTCAAAGTGGCAAAATAAATCCACTGCATTGTACCACCTGCAGTAAACGCGTCTTAACACATTAATGGCTCATTTAATGCACTCACCTCTACAATGCCATGGCTGATGGTACCATACTGCCTCTTGCGTAGCATCACTAAACTGATGACAATGATCATGGCCACAGCAACCGCGATGACCAACAGGCCGATCAGAGCACTGCCGCTTAAACTGAAGTTGTCTGGCAGGGGGTCGTCAGTGTCCTGGAAAAAGACAAACATTTGTAACCAGGCCATGGGCCCACGTTAAAGCAGCCACCGCCAAACTAGGTCATGGGTTTGCTAACAGAAATGCAGTGCTTTTAGCACAAGGGTAAGAGTAAACTTGAAAAAATAATTAAAGATAGTTGGAAGGATGCAATTCTTGGAAAATGGCAAACTAAATAAACCAAATGTTGATTAAAATCTTATGGGTAAAATCCCTTTATTTTTACTTTAAGCCACAAATGTCGCAGGCAGGAATGTATGATATTAAGTTTTTAAAGCTGTTGCCATACTGAAATTATTGGTTTGTTAAGCTCAAGATAATCTGATCATATGATAAAGCTTTGCGAGGAAAGTACAAATGCTGACTCTGAAGGTGAAATGGAGCATCCATTTCTGAGTGTCTCAGACACAAGCTTGCACTGAGAGAAAGTGTCCCTACCATGTTGTTTTCTTCTCCACTCACTCGTTCTGCATTGAAAATCATTTCTTTCACATCAAAGCTCTCGTCAATCACCTGCATGGGGAACGAGCAGAAATTAAAATCAGCTATTGCACTTTCCAATTTGTTATCCTTTTCTTTGAAGATGAAAAGGAATCGGTCACCCAGTCCATTACCCACCCACTGTCAACCTCAATTCTTGCAGTTCTCTGTGCATTTATCCACCTCATTTTAAAGCCCCTAAGGATGCTTGCCAAAGTCACGTACATTTGCAAATAACATCCATTTCTACAAAATGCTTTCTGGGAGATACACAGATCCGAGTTCCATTTATAAAAATCACTGAAATTTCAGAGGTTTATGATGGCAGAATATTACTGAAAGCAAACAGTACAGTGCAAGGGAAACGAGAGATGGACAAGAGACGGAGAGCCTCGAGAAGTGGGCCATCATCACCAAAGATCATAGAGCCACTTGTCGAAAAAGCCGTAGTAGGTCATGGGCAATCTTCGGCACCATTTCCGTAACCGGCTTCAGTCTCCGCTCCAATCTATGATCTTTGGTCATGGCCTCCGCTCTATGATCTTTAGAGTGGACCATCTTGCTCCGCTCTATGATCTTTGATTTAAACCGAAGATAGACACAAAAAGCTAGAGTAACTCAGCGGTTCGGGCCAGGCAGCATCTCTGGAGAGAATGAATGGGTGACGTTTTGGGTCGAGACTCTTCTCACCCAGGTGTTAGATAAAGTTAATTATTTTTCTTTTGATTACCTATAATTGTGCCGTGCACTAAAACAGCAGGCGCTAGCTTCAGCTCCTAGCTCAATATGTAGGAAATTGTTGCAATGCAGAGCACAGTTCTGAATCGCTAAAGACCGATGCATTTCATTTGCCCAAGTGCCTTCCGCACGCAGAACTGTCGCGGTTCCTAATGGATCCTATTGGGAGTCTAAAATCAAATTAGAATCCGATGAATACGCATGCATTTTCTTGATTGTGAATTAGGAATTTATGCACTCAGGACATTTTTCCTTGATTTTTGTTTTGAGAAAATATAATTGGTTTCTATTTCAAATGGTTTACACCGTTTGTGATTCCCTCAATACCCATTAAAGAGGGTGCATTTAACTAACTAATCACAACTGAAGTAAACTCTTTTAAAAACACGTTGTTCCTGCAATTTATCATTTACCCGGTTTTTTAAAAATATATATGAATATCAATTAGTAGAAGATTGGGTAACCAGCTATGACCGTGTATAACTATTTAATTTACAGCAAATAAATATTTAGATTTTAAAATGCAGGCATTTTAAGCATCGGATTACAGTAACGGTGCCTCAACATTAAGTGTTCCATTTCTCTACAATTCTCCAAAAAGCTACCCATAATTAAAAAAATGTTTCGAATTCCATGTAAAAGCCTATCACTTTTATTTATTCGATCCCAAATGAAAAGGCGAAATGTTAATAAAATGCTAATCATTACAAGCTTTTTTGGTTGTTTGTGGCAAGAATCTTCATGTTGTATTGTCATTTGCTTTTACGTGCATTGAAACGAGTAAAGAAAATAACTCTACTGGGCTAAGTGCAGCGAGATTCAGAATCACTGTATTTTTCACCCATTCAAATGGGCCCTAAAGCATTGTGTAGGGATGGTGGGTTCTCTCGTATACTGTAGTGGCACAAAGCGTTAATTTCCGTCATTTATTGCGTCGATTTTAGAAACTGTCATACAAGTAATGAAGAGGGGAATTTATGCGTGTATTTACTGGTGATTAATACACCCCGGGATCAGTTTCAACGAGGGATGAAGTTAAGTACATAAACTGGAACCAAGTGCATTAATCATCCTTGAACACTCGCTGTTGTATTTCAATCGCCAATTGTGCCAGACTGATGTGTGTATGAAGGAACTGCGATGCTGGTTTAAACCAAAGATACAACACAAAAAGCTGGAGTAACTCAGCGGGACACGCAGCATCTCTGGAGAGAATGAATTGGTGACCTTTCGGGTCGAGACTGAAGAAGGGTCTCGACCCAAAACGTCACCCATTCCTTCCCTCCGGAGATGCTGTTTATCCCGCTGTGCTGTTACTCCAGCTTTTTGTGTCTAAACATGGTTTTCTGAAAGCTTAGCACGCCTTCTAAAACTGACCGACCACGGCATGTATCAGACCACACTAAATAATTTGGATTATGAAAGGGTTTGAAAGTATACATTTTACAGTGAAGTGCGTGGTCTTTCAATGTGCTTTATCTTTGCTGATTACACTGCGAGAGGCATAACGGAAATCGGGTCGGGTTTCCTGAAATGGCGGACGTCCCGCTCCGTTCCATACTACACGTCAGTCCATTGGATTTTGCAGGAGTGGACCATTTTGCTCCGCTCTATGATCATCACTGTCTCGTAGGATACAGCAATGGAAACTACTCGGGTCAGAACTAGGCCAGCTGACCCCTCAAACCAGCTCAGCAAAGCATCTAGATGGTGGCTAATCTTTGATCCCAGCACCATTCCTATGCCCTTTAATGTCCAGAAATCAACTTAATGACTGAGCTTCCACAGTCCTTCAAAGTTAGAAAATTCCAAACATTCACCACTCTCTGCCTGAAGAAATGTCCTCTTATCGGAGTATAAATGGCCTACTCCTTCATTGTGATTCTGTGACCCCTGGCTCTGGACTCTTGTTTTGGGGAAAATTCTGCCTTGCATCCACATTGTGGTGATTTGTGTGAAAGATGGAAGTTTCAATGAGATTACCCCTCATGTTTCTAAACTCTAGAGACTACAGGCCCAACCTACTCGATCTCTCCTCAGCCCGTAAACTTGCCATTCCTGGAAGCAGTCGGGGGAATCAACTGCACTTTCTCAGTGGCAAGTGGAAGAGCACCAAAACTAAAACTATACTCCTCGTGTGACTTCAGCAAGGCCTTAAATAACTGAGGTCAGACTTCTTTATGGAAGCATCAAATCGTCTTGGAATAAAGGTTTACATCATTCATTACATGCTGCAGCAACATATCCACTTTCTGTGGCCTTAATACAAGGAGCACAAAGGCACAGTTAGTAAAGTCATTGTCTCAGAGCGCCAGACACCCTGCTTCATCCCAACCTTGAATTCTGCCTGTGTGGAGTAAGCATGTTCTCTCTGTTACTGGGTGGGTTTCCTCTGGGTTCACCATTTCACCAACGGCCCAAAGACTTGTGTATTGGTAGTTAAACTGGGCGACATCAATTGCTCCCTACATATATGAGTGGTGGAATCTGGTGAGAGTTGATGAGAAAGTAGGACAAATAAAATGGACTAATGTATAATGACTCAGTGGGCCGAAAGGATGGTTACCCTGTCAGCTACCTCCCTTTGAACATCAACATACTCTTTTATGAAATATTAAACACTAATGTGCATCAAAGTGAATAACCTCACATCGTATTTCACTTTCCATATTCTCACCCACTCACTTGGCTGTCTCTGTCACTTTGAAGCTTCTTTACATCCTTATCTCTACTCATAATTCCACTTAGCTTTACATCATCAGCAAACATCAATAGAGAACATTTGGTTCCCTCAGCCACATCATCAATATAGATTGTACCTAGTTAACGTTGGTTCTCTGAAAGAGCTTTCACACTGAATCACACAGCCCTGCCTTTTTACCAAAGTGGCAAATTATCCAATTTTCAATTAATTATCCAATTTAATTTTGAAAGTTATTATTGAATCTGCTTCAAACCCACTTTCAGTCAGTGAATTTTAGATCTTATCACAATACATTAAACATTTCTGTGGCAGATTCAAGCATTCCAAAGGGTTTTTAAAAGCATCAGCACAACTCATCTTGCTACTCCGCAATTTGTTTACATACACACACAGATCTATTCCTGTGCACTCTTTCAGATAGTGTCATATAATTTATTTGCCTGCTGAATTGTGTCGTTCGCACTTCACATTGGTGAACTTCACCTGCCAAGTGTCTAGTTATTTCAGCAGCCCAGCCATATTTGCATTTGACCTAAACCATAAAGTGCTGGAGTAACTCAGCGGGTCAGGCAATATTTCTGGAGGACATGGATAGGTGACGATTCGGGTTGGAACGTTTCTCCCAACTGATTGTAGTTGAGGGGAGGATGCTGGAGGAGAGGTGGAGCAGGCAAGGCCAGGCAAGTGATAGGACTCAGGGGTATAGGCGGAAGGAGATGGGGTCAGTGGGGAAGCAGAAAGATGGCTACGCTAATGGGAGAAATGAGTGCATATCCACGAACGGCACGGGGAAGAAAGGGTGGTAAAGGGGGAAGGGGAGTTTGAAATTATGCTTTGCAAAATACAAAATATTTGTTAATACGTAACAAATTGTTGTTCTAATATGAGCAGAACAGTGATTTCTCTGCAGTCTGCAAAATAAATATGTACTCCTGCTCACTGCCTTATGTCATACTGTTTTACAGGACAGTTCTTTAGCTGAACTTATCCATGCTGACCAAGTTGCCGAACCAATGTAGTCCTAATTTGCCTGCGTGTGACCCATATCTCTCCAAACCTTTCCTATCCATGCAACTATCCAAGTGTTATTTAAAAGTCATACAATGCCCTCCATAATGTTTGGGGCAAAGACCCATCATTTATTTTTTTGCCTCTGTACTGCACAATTTGAGATGTGTAATAGAGAAAAAAAATAAAAAATCACATGTGGTTAAAGTGCACATTGTCATATTTTAATAAAGGCCATTTTTATACATTTTGATTTCACCATGTAGAAATGAAACCAAATTTTATAAAATAGTTTTCCCCCCCCCCCCCCCCCCCCCCCATTTCAGGGCACCATAATGTTTGGGACACAGCAATGTCATGTAAATGAAAGTAGTCATGTTTAGTATTTAGCATGCAATGACTGCTTGAAGTCTGCAATTCATGGATACCATCAGTTGCTGGGTGTCTTCTCTGGTGATGCTCTGCCAAGCCTGTATTGCAGTCATCTTTAGCTTATGTTTGGTTTGGGGCTAGTCCCCTTTAGTTTTCTCTTCAGCATATAAAAGGCATGCTCAATTGGGTGATTGACTTGGCCACTCAAGAATTGACAATTTTTTTACTTTGGAAAACTCTTTTGTTGCTTTATTGTCGTGCTGTAGAATGAACCGCCGGCCAATGAGTTTTGAAGCAGTTGTTTGAACTTGAGCAGATAGGATGTGTCTATAGACTTCAGAATTCATTATGCTACTACTATCAGCAGTTGTATCATCAATGAAGATAAGTGAGCCAGTACCTTCAGCAGCCATACATGCCCAGGCCATAACACCCCCACCACCGTGTTTCATAGATTAGGTGGTATGCTTTGGATCTTGGGCAGTTCCTTCTCTCCTCCATACTTTGCTCTTGCCATCACTCTGATATAAGTTAATCTTTGTCTCATCTGTCCACAGGACCTTTTTCCAGAACTGTGATTGCTCTTTTAAGTACTTCTTGGCTAACTGTAACCAGGCCAACCTATTTTTGCAGCTAACCAGTGGTTTACATCTTGTAGTGTAGCCTCTGATTTCTGTTCATGAAGTCTTCTGCAGACAGTGGTCATTGATAAATCCACACATGACTCCTGAAGAGTGTTTCTGATCTGTCAGACAGGTGTCTGGGGACTTTTTCATTATTATAAAGAGAATTATTCTGTCATCAGCTGTGGAGGTCTTCCTTGGCCTGCTAGTCCCTTTGCCATTAGTAAAGTTATCAGTGCTCTCTTTCTTCATAATGATAACCATATAACAATTACAGCACGGAAACAAGTCCGTGCCGAACAACTTTTTTCCCTTAGTCCCACCTGCCTGCACTCATACCATAACCCTCCATTCCCTTCTCATCCATATGATCCACCACTTCCACTGGAAGCTCATTCCACACCGCTACCACTCTCTGGGTAAAGAAGTTCCCCCTCATGTTACCCTTAAACTTCTGTCCCTTAATTCTGAAGTCATGTCCTCTTGTTTGAATTTTCCCTACTATCAAAGGGAAAAGCTGATCCACATAGAAACATAGAAACATAGAAATTAGGTGCAGGAGTAGGCCATTCGGCCCTTCGAGCCTGCACCGCCATTTAATATGATCATGGCTGATCATCCAACTCAGTGTCCCGTACCTGCCTTCTCTCCATACCCTCTGATCCCCTTGGCCACAAGGGCCACATCTAACTCCCTCTTAAATATACCCAATGAACTGGCCTCAACTACCCTCTGTGGCAGAGAGTTCCAGAGATTCACCACTCTCTGTGTGAAAAAAAGTTCTCCTCATCTCGGTTTTAAAGGATTTCCCCCTTATCCTTAAGCTGTGACCCCTTGTCCTGGACTTCCCCAACATCGGGAACAATCTTCCTGCATCTAGCCTGTCCAACCCCTTAAGAATTTTGTAAGTTTCTATAAGATCCCCTCTCAATCTCCTAAATTCTAGAGAGTAACTCTGTCTATCCCTCTCATCATTTTAAAGACCTCTATCAAGTCCCCCCTTAACCTTCTGCACTCCAGACAATAAAGACCTAACTTATTCAACCTTTTCTCTGTAACTTAGTTGTTGAAACCCAGGCAACATTCTAGTAAATCTCCTCTGTACTCTCTCTATTTTGTTGACATCCTTCCTATAATTGGGCGACCAAAATTGTACACCATACTCCAGATTTGGTCTCACCAATGCCTTGTACAATTTTAACATTACATCCCAGCTTCTATACTCAATGCTCTGATTTATAAAGGCTAGCATACCAAAAGCTTTCTTTACCACCCTATCTATACGAGATTCCACCTTCAAGGAACTATGCACGGTTATTCCCATATCCCTCTGTTCAACTGCATTCTTCAATTCCCTACCATTTACGTCCTATTTTGATTTGTCCTGCCAAGGTGTAGCACCTCACATTTATCAGCATTAAACTCCATCTGCCATCTTTCCAAATGGCCTAAATCACTCTGTAGACTTTGGAAATCCTCTTCATTATCCAAAACACCCCCTATCTTGGTATCATCTGCATACTTACTAATCCAATTTTCCACACCTTCATCCAGATCATTGATGTACATGACAAACAACAAAGGACCCAACACAGATCCCCGAGGCACCCCACTAGTCACCTGCCTCCAACCCGACAAACAGCCATCCACCATTACCCTCTGGCTTCTCCCCTTCAGCCACTGTTGAATCCATCTTGCTACTCCTGCATTTATACCCAACAGTTGAACCTTCTTAACCAACCTTCCATGAGGAACGCTGTCAAAGGCCTTAATAAAGTCCATATAGACAACATCCACTGCTTTCCCCTCGTCAATTTCCCTAGTAACCTCTTCAAGAAATTCAAGAAGATTAGTCAAACATGACCTTCCAGGCACAAATCCATGTTGACTGTTCCTAATCAGACCCTGTTTATCCAGATGCTTATATATATTATCTCCAAGTATCTTTTCCATTAATTTGCCCACCACTGAAGTCAAACTAACAGGTCTATAAATGCTAGGTTTACTCTTAGAACCCTTTTTAAACAATGGAACAACATGCGCAGTACGCCAATCCTCAGGGACTATTCCCGTTTCTAATGACATTTGGAGACTTATCCACTTTTATATTTTTCAAAAGTGTCAGTGCTTCTTTTACTTTGAAACTCATAGTATCCATAGCTACTGTACTAGTTTCCCTTGCCTCACATAATTCAATATCCTTCTCCTTGGTGAATACCGAAGAAAATAAATTGTTCAATATCTCCCCCATCTCTTTTGGCTCTGCAGATAGCTGTCCACTCTGTCTCTCCAATGGACCAATTTTATCCCTCGTTATCCTTTTGCTATTAATATAGCTGTAGAAACCCTTTCGATTTGCTTTCACCTTACTTGCCAAAGCAACCTCATATCTTCTTTTAGCTTTTCTAATTTCTTTAAGATTCTTTTTACATTCCTTATACTCCTCAAGCACCTCATTTACTTCATGCCGCCTATAATTATTGTAGATCTCCCTCTTTTTCCGAACCGTCCAATTTCCCTTGAAAACCAGGGCTCTTTCCAATTTTTACTGTTTCCTTTCAACCGAACAGGAACATAAAGATTCTGTACTCTTAAAATTTCCCCTTTAAATGTCCTCCATTTCTCTTCTACATCCTTCCCATAAAACAAAATGTCCCAATTCACACCTTTTAAATCATTTCGCATCTCATCAAAGTTAGCCTTTCTCCAATCAAAAATCTCAACCCTAGGTCTAGTTCTGACCCTCTCCATAATTATATTGAAACTAATGGTATTGTGATCACTGGACCCAAACTGTTCCCCAACGCATACCTCCGCCACCTGTCCCGTCTCATTTCCTAACAGGAGGTCCAGCACTGCCCCTCCTCTAGTAGGTACCTCTATGTATTGCTGCAAAAAACTATCCTGCACACATTTTACAAACTCCAAACCATCCAGCCCATTTACAGAATGTGTTTCCCAGTCTATGTGTGGAAAGTTGAAATCTCGCACAATCACTAACTTGTGCTTACTACTAATATCTGCTATCTCCTTACATATTTGCTCTTCCAATTCTCGCTCCCCATTTGGCGGTCTATAATACACCTCTATAAGTGTTGCTACATCTTTCCCACTTCTCAGTTCCACCCAAATAGCCTCCCTAGATGAGCCCTCCAATCTATCCTGCCAAAGCACTGCTGTAATATCTTCCCTGACTAGCAATGCAACACCTCCACCTCTTGCCCCTCCAATTCTATCACACCTGAAGCAACGAAAACCGGGAATATTTAGTTTCCAATCACAGCCCTCCTGCAACCATGTTTCACTGATCGCCACAACATCATACTTCCAGGTGTCTATCCAGACTCTAAGCTCATCCACCTTTCTTACAATGCTCCTAGCATTAAAATATGCACATTTAAGAAACCCCCGCCTCTTATTCTCTGTTTATTTCCTTTTTTTTCTTTCTCCTCTTGTGTCCGAGTGCTTCCCTTTTCTGCTTCCTGCCTCCCATTCTGTCTACTAGCTTTCTCTATTTGATTCCCTCGCCCCAACCATTCTAGTTTAAAGTCTCCCTAGTTGCCTTTGCAAATTTCCCCGCCAGGATATTGGTCCCCCTCGGGTTCAAGTGCAACCCATCCTTTCTGTACAGGTCCCACCTTCCCCAAAAGAAGTCCCAATGATCCAGAAACTTGAATCCCTGCCCTCTGCACCAGTCTTTCAGCCACGCATTTATCCTCCACATCGCTCCATTCCTACTCTCACTGTCGCGTGGTACAGGACCTCTTCCCTTTTTTTACCTATGTCATTGGTACCTATATGTATCACGATCTCAGGCTCCTCTCCCTCTGATTTCAGGATATCTTGGATGCGTTGAGACACGTCTGAGACCTTGGCACCAGGGAGGCAGACCACCATCCTGGTCTCCCGACTGCATCCACAGAATCGCCTATCCGACCCCCTAACAATAGAGCCCCCAATTACTATTGCCCTCTTCTTTTTGTCCCTACGTATCGGAGCAACAGGGCCGGTCTCTGTGCTGGAGGCCCGTCCGCTGTCGCTACCCCCGGGTAGGCTGTCACCCCCATCTGTAATGATGTTGCAAATAGTTGATTTTGGTAAGCCAAAGGTTTGGCTGATGTCTCCTAACAGTTTTATTCTTGTTTCTCAGTCTCATAATGGCTTCTTTGACTTTCATTGGCACCACTTTGGTCCTCATGTTGATAAACAGCAATAAAAGTTTCCAAAGGTGATGGAAAGACTGGAGGAAAGACTGGGTGCTGAGAGCTCTCTTATACCTGCTTGAAGGAGGCAATTAAACACACCTGAGCAATTACAAACGCCTGTGAAGCCATGTGTCCCAACCATTATGGTGCCCTGAAATAGGGGAACTTTGTATAAACACAGCTGTAATTTCTACATGGTGAAACCAAAATGTATAAAAATCGCCTTTATTAAAATCTGACAATGTGCACTTTAACCACATGTGATATTTTCTATTACAAATCTCAAATTGTGGAGTACAGAGGCAAATAAATAATTGACGGGTATTTGTCCCAAGCATTATGGAGGGCAGTGTAACTAAACTCTCCAGATTCCCACAGCTATATTGACTATACTTCCTTCCACCCTGCCCCCTCCAAGAGCACCAATCCACACCCTTGTACAACGAGACCTTCCACACAGATGCCTCAGGCGTTTTCTTTTATTCTGCACTGTGGCTTCCCCTGTACTAGAGTTTACAGCATCCTTGACTGTATTTCAACTTTCTCTCCCACGTCTGCTCTCACTACCTCTGGGGCAGAGAAACCAATCCAGCCGCCCTAGCAAGCAATGGGTTATCTTTCATTTACTACCACCTTCAGTCTGATTCCATCCATCCTCATCCTTTTCACCAGTTTGAAGCAACTTTTCCCTTGGTGACCAGCTACTTCACTCTTTCATGCACAATAATCGCCACTTCTTACAGCACTTAGCTGTGTAACCATTGGAAATGTAACATTAGTCCTTTTACTTCTACCATCCAGGGACCCAAGCAGACCTTTTAACTGCAGTAGTGCAGTAGCAATTCACCTCCACCCGTCAACACTAGTGTATTGCACTCAGTGTTGATACCCCATACTCCTACATTGTTTTGAAGAGCACCTGCACTGAGTGGCAGGGTGACCGCGAGGTCCCCATTCTACTCCAATTTGATCTATCTGCCAGTGGCTTCCTGCACTGTGACAATGAGACACAACATAACCCTGAGGAACTGCATCTCATCCTAAGATAGACACAAAATGCTGGAGTAACTCAGCGGGACAGGTAGCATCTCTGGATAGAAGGAATGTGTGACATTTCAGGTCGAGACCCTTCTTCAGTCTGAAGAAATGTCTCGACCTGAAACGTCACCCATTCCTTCTATCCAGAGATGCTGCCTGTCCCGCTGAGTTACTCCAGCATTTTGTGTCTATCGTTGATTTAAACCAGCATCTGCAGTTCCTTCCTACAACGTTGTATCTCATCCTCTGTCGAGGCCGTTGCAGCCTTCCTGACTCAGCTTTGAATTTGCTGCATCAGAAGTGCCATTGGTGCTAATAGTAAGCCAAGTGTAAATGCTGGCCTTTTCTACAGGTCCATGTTCACAACATGAATTGCTGGCTACATCCTACAGCCCTACATCTTGCAATCTCTATTCCTCGCTATTCTCATATGCCCTCATTTCATATTTCCTCTGTCTAACCTCCTAATTGACAGACCCCCCCCCCCCATTAACATTCCCAACAGAAATCCTGGAGAGATGGTCACTTTCTTCTATCCCCTGCGTCTCATCTTCTTTGTAACTTGATACAAAATAGTTTGCTCTTTATAATTTCTGTCCAAAGGTCTTCAATGCAAAACATTGGCTCAGTTTCTCTTTCCACACGTGCTGTCCAACTCTCGCAGCATTTTCTCTTTTAATTTTCAGAATGTGTATTTATTTCTATTTTCATACAGATAACACCTCAAGCTCACAAGGACAAACGACACATTATAATGAGTTGCTCCATACCACATTCTCATTAATGGCATTCTCATCACTGCCAGCTGCATTTTCATCAGGCACCAGCCCATCAGGGTCCATCATCCCAGAACCTGTTCAGATTACAGATAGTCTTGTTACATGTACACAAACCAACTCATTATGACAGAGAACTACAGTTATGAAATGAATGTTTAACATATTGAAATATATTTATACATTTTAATTCAGTGATGCCTGGACAACATACATCTCAGTCGCTGTCTGACAGCTTTGGAGACTCGCACTTAAACCTGTATAATAGCTACCATAACGATACTGGGAAATGTTACAAATTCCATTTACATTGAGTTAATTATATGTTTCTATTGTGAGGATATGGCACTAAAAAAGAGCAGGAATACAAAATAAAAGCAAAAATGTTTGGCTAGACAACATACAAATCAAAACACAAAACTTTGGGGGAACTCAGCAGGCCAGGCAGTATCTGTGGAGGGAAATGGACTGTCAGGGTTTCAGGATGGGCTCTATTTTAAGACTGATGGGGTAGAGGGGAGAAAGTTGGAAAGAGATGTACGGGCGACTTAGGTAGGAACCGGTCCTAGAGTGAATATGGAGAATTATTAAAAAGCAGGACCTTGAGGGTGGCAATCTTTGTATTACTCCCAGTGCCGTGGCTAGTGATGCCTGGAATGGAAGCAGAGGCCCGATGAAAGCATGGCTCAGGAGCTAGGGCAGATGTTCACATTGTTGGATCATTGGGACCTCTTCTGGGGCAGGTGTGACCTGCACAGGAGTGATGGGATGCAATGAACTAGAGGGGAATCAATATCCTCAGAGGGAATTGGGCTGGTTTTACTCAGGAGGTTGAAACTAGGGTCCTGGGGCAGAAAGGAGGCAGATGAGAAGTTGGGGGCATATACTGCAGTCCAAGAGAGCAGACAGGACAGATAAGTATACGGGGGAATCTCAGGGCGTGGAATTGCTGGTGGGACTGGGATATTATTGCCCTGACGGAAACATGGCTGAGAGAAGGCCAGGACTGGCAGCTCAATGTTCCAGCTTATAGATGCTACAGGGTTAATAGGGATGCAGTAAGAGAGGAGGGAGGGTTGCTAATTTGATTATGGAGGAGATAACAACAGTGCTCTGGGGGCATATTCTTGGGGGATCGCCCAGTGAGGTCCTATAGATAGAACTTAGGGAGGGAATGATCACTTTGATGGAATTATATTTTAGGTCTCTCAATTGCCAATGGGAATAGTAAAATGCTTCATCACATTTAATTACTGGTGCACCAACTAAATAATGTTGTTAAAGATTCACAATTTTATTTTATTTTAATTTTCAAAATTATAACTTTTCATAGATCCAAGAAATAGAAAAAAAAACAGCATTCCAAGTATGCACTTCATTCATAGCATCCTCAAAGCAGCATAAACTTGGATGCCATGCAAGTCAGTGATGTCTGGAAGTGAGGCTAGAATACTAAACTCGGCAAGCACGTACAAATGGTATGCAACTGGTAGGGTGGTAGAGCGGTGTTTAGATAGGACAGATGAGAAGATGAGGAGGAGCAAGAATGGGTGGAAGAGGTAACGTTGGACAGAGTTAAACCAACCTTTTTTAGTTGCTGGCAATGAGTCCGGCACTGTGCCTGGCAGCAAAATTAAAAGAAATCAAATAATGAAAAGAGCAAGAAATGAAAGTGGGACAAAATTGGTCTCTATATCTGTCATAGTATGCTACTCCAAAACATTAGATTAGGAAAAGATGTTAGTTATATTATTAGAGTTGGTCAGCATTATACTTTTTTGACTAGTCTAAAGTCATACAGTGAGTTGTTGAGCCACAGTGACAAATTGTGACTGGCTAATAAATTCAAGATGGCCTTGATCACAGCTGGCCTGTACTGAAGGAAAGCAATGGGCTGGGGAAATGATTTGAGGTGCTTGCTATTTGTTGTGGTTTCAAATAGTTAAAAAGCACAAATGTCACATTTCATCCTTATTCAAAGGTCTTTATGACTGGACAGTCAACTATTATTTTTTAAATTCTGAGTTTGGGAACACTTACACTTGTTACAACAGCCAAAAGTTCAATTTACACCACCTGATTTGCTACTAAAAGCTTAATATGGGCCCGTGCCACAGTCCCAGTAATCTCTAATTATTAATGAGCAAACATCTGTAATTACATTTCACAAACATACAAATATATAATTTTGAAGAAATAAATTTTGGGGGCAACAAGTGTGCATTCAGGCTCATGGTTTCTCGAGAACCAGTTGAAGTTGATTTGTGGTTCCAAATATTAAATCCCAAGAGGACTTTGATTGAAGACTAGGCATTTCATGGGGAGAGCAGGACCCTTACATTTCTCCAGGTTTTATTGAATAATAAATTCAATGATAAACCGTGCAGTGATGTTTTGACAGATATACAAACTGCTAAAATATTTCATTTTGGACCTTATAGCCAAAAGGATTTTCATCTGATCAACAGACTATGTACAGGGCCCTGGTTAGACTGCACCTGGAGTATTGCGTGTAGTTTTGGTCTCCTAATTTGAGGAAGTTCATTATTGCTATTGAGGGAGTGCAGTGTTGGTTCACCAAATTAATTCCCGGGATGGCGGGACTGACATATGATGGAAGAATGGGTCGACTGGGCTTGTATTCACTGGAATTTACATGGATGCGAGGGGATCTTATAGAAACATATAACATTTCTTAAAGGACTGGACAGGCTAGATGCCGGAAAAATGTTCCCGATGTTGGGAGATTCCAGAACCAGGGGTCACAGTTTAAGAATAAGGGTTAGGCCATTTAGGACTAAGATGAGGAAACAATTCTTCACCCAGAGAGTTGTGACTCTGCGGAATTCTCTGCCAAAGTCAGTGGAAGCCAATTCACTCGATGCTTTCAAGAAAGAGTTAGATTTATCTCTTAGGGCTAAAGGAATCAAGGGATATGGAGAAAAAGCCATAATGGGGCACTGATTTTAGATAAACAGCCATGATAAGCTTTGCTCGAAGAGCAGAATGGCCTGCTCCTGCACCTATTTTTCTATGTTTCTATGAGTCAGAGTTTGAGGAGGTAATGGTCAGATGTCAAAATGTATCATAGAATATGAGCTCCCTCATATTCAAAATGGGTTTATCTCCAGAGCAAGAAATCCTCAAGAAATGCAGAAGCTAATTAGGAAAGCTGACAAAGGAACAATAATAGGCAGGTGTAATAGATCATACTCAACCATCAACTGCTTGTTTAGTTCCAGCTACTTTGTTAACATTGACACGTGAACTTAGTTAACCTTTCTTGAATCAATATATGGCAACACATGGACACACACACACTATAACAACCCTGTAACAACTGCAGTATGGAATAAATCTCCTGCATTTTACGTACATCTGCCATCGTGACTAAAACAAATAAAAGAATGTGTGGTTGATGTTACCAGTGGGAGGAAAATGGGAAGGAAGACCCAAGATTAATAGATGCTTTAGGAAGACTTTGTAATTTGAAAGGACTGGATTTGTTGTATTCCCTATCGTCATATGCCTGAATCTGGGAAGGATTTGACCTGATCTACTTTATTTATTACACAAACTAAATATGGCAACTTGTAGATTTGTGGCAATTTTTTTGGTATAAATATTTCAGACAACCATCCTGTTAGAGGAGTGTGACGTGTTTTTAGGAAGCGGTTTATATTCTGATTTTCTGTACCTTACAACCATGTCATCTGCACTTGTATCAAGAAGTGCATTAAAGCCTCATTATAATGTTCTACAGTGTTCATTATTGCTGATTTCAAATACAAAGTTCTCTTTAACAGCTAAAAATGTATTTTTGTTTCTGTTGTTATTAAAAAATGTATCTTTACGTAAAGGCTGTTTGTTATATTATTTAACACAGTTAAGTGTCGATCCAAGTAATCGCTTGTCAATTTCAATGCCTTGTTAGTTTCAATAGCCTCCACAGTGCAACTAGTAGCCTGTGTTCTATAACCAAAATATATTACAAAGATGTCTGCAATAGCAAAGTTTACTGTATTTATATCCCCCCCCATCCCCCCCCGCACCCTACACACACACACATAATGGCAGTGAGATTTATTCTGCATCTCAAATTTTTGCAGTGATTTGAGAATTCTGCAAAGGTGAATTATCTACCCCGAAGGCTATAGCATAGGGGTGTCAGTGTTTTGCATCAGATTCTGACAAAGCAGATTGTTTTCCCCAGTTACCCAACAATGTGGGAAACATCAACACCAGAGTGTTTATATCTTGAAAGATAACAATCCTGTAGTTTAAAGAATATTGCCTCTTTGAAAGACTTCTCTAATTTCATTTATCTCACACAGTCTGGTCTTTCAATCATCATTTCAATAAATACCCCAGCTACTCAGCAAACTGTGGTCCCAAACATCACATACCTTGTACATCAGTGATGGATGGCATAGTCTTAACTTGAAAAGGCCGAAAGGGTTTGCCGTCAACAAATGGTGACTCAACCGATTCAAAAGCCGACTGGATTTCAGCGCTGGAAGCGAAATGATCCACACCAAAGTGTTGCTCCTGCAGAAGCTTATCTGGGAAGAGCAAGATCACATTTTGTTGGGATAATTCCAGGAAACTCTCAAATTAAAGCCACAGAAGAAAGAAACAATTTCACCCATGTTGCAAAGAGAGGAAGTAAGCAGATTGAATGTATTGAAGTTATGCAGTCATAGTTGTATAGCACACGGAAGAGGTCCTTCAGCCCACCTTGTCCATACGGACCAGGTTGTCATTCTGAGCTAGTCCCATATCTGTCTAAACCCTTCCCATCCATCCAAATGTCCTTTTGAAAGTCATAATTGTACCTGTTTCTATACCTTCCTCTAGCGGCTCATTCCATATGCAGACTGACATCCGAGTGAAAATGTTCTACCCGTAGCCACCTCTAAAATCTCTCGCCTCTCTCCTTAAGCTAATTCCTTCTTGCTTTAGAATACTCACTCCTTGGAACATGACTAAGTGTTCAATTTATCCATGCTCCTCGTGATCTGGTACATCTCAATAAGGTCACCCCTCTGCCTCCATCACGGCAAAGAAAACAATCCCAGCCTATCCAACCTTTCCCCATGTCAAGCCCACATCCTGGTGTATCTCTTCAGCATCCTATCCAACAATGGTATTCTTCCTATAACTGGATGGCAAGAACTGCACATTCAGCACTCAAACTGTGGTTTCATCAGCGACTTCTACAGCTACATCATGGTCCCAACTTTTGCACTCCATACCCTTTCCATTGCAAACAAGCCGTCTTCACTACCCTGTCCATCAGAAGCACCATTTTAAAAGAACCATGAACCTGTACTCCTAGAGTTCTCTGCTCTACAACACTTTCCAGGGCTCCATTTACTATGCCCTGGTTTAGGGTGTAGTCTTTACACACTTGTAAAGACCAAATTCCATTTGCTATTTTTTGGTCCACCTTCCCAATTAATCTAGATCCAATTATAAACTTAAATATCCTTCCTCGCTATCTATGATCCAACCAATGTTAGAAATTTGCAGAGGACACCAACAATGTTCAATACATTGTCATCTAAATTGATCATGTAGATAACAAACAACAGTGGCCCCACCCCTGGGGCACATCCCTGGTCACAGGTCTCTGCTCAGAACAACCTTCCACAACTACCATTCAACCCCTTCCTCCAAGCCAATTTATGAATCCGATTGGCTTGCTCACTTTGGATTCCATGTGATCAAACCTTGCAGACTAGCCTACTATGCGGGACCTTGTCAAAGGCCTTGCTAAAGTCTATGTAGACAATGTTCACAGCCCTGCCCTCATCGATTCTCTTGGTGACCTCTTCATAAAAATTATCAGATTCATGAGACACAATTTCTTATACACAAACGTGTCTGTCTATCTATATTCAGTCCCTGCCTATCAAAAGCTAGTAATCCTGTCTTTCAGAATCTCCTCCAACAACTTTCCCACCACTGACTTCAAGTTTATCAGTCGGCAACTCTCCGATTTGTTTTTACACTTCACATTGCTAAATTGAGCACACAATTCCATGTCAATACTATAAAGTAAATCATAGATTTAATTCCTGGCAGAAGATGCTCTTTCCATCCATATACTTTATTATCTAAGCAGGCAGTAAAGGTTTGCTGCACGCCTACTGATTTCACATATGCCCCAAGTCCAATGACTGTGTAAGTCTCTTTGTTCAAGGAGAGTAGTTGTAAAATCATCTAGGGGTAAAGAACCTCATCTACTGCATCCTCATCTACTGCATCCTCTGCTCTAGGTGTCAGCTGATTTACATCGGGGAGACTAAGCGTAGGTTGGGCGATCGTTTCGCCGAACACCTCCGCTCAGTCCGCAATAACCAACCAGACCTCCCGGTGCCTCAGCACTTCAACTCCCCCTCCCATTCCCAATCCGACCTCTGTCCTGGGTCTCCTCCATTGCCAGAGTGAGCAACAGCGGAAATTGGAGGAACAGCACCTCATATTCCGCCTGGGGACCTTGCGTCCGGATGGCATTAACATTGAATTCTCCCAATTTTGCTAGCCCTTACTGTCTCCTCCCCTTCCTTAACCCTTGAGCTGTCTCCTCCCACCCTCCTATCCGCCCGCCCTCGGTCTCCTCCTCCTCCCCTTTTCCTTCCTTCTTTCCCCCCCCCACCCCCCATCAGTCTGAAGAAGGGTTTTGGCCTGAAACGTTGCCCATTTCCTTCGCTCCTAGATGCTGCTGCACCCGCTGAGTTTCTCCAGCAATTTTGTGTACCTAGGGGTAAAGAACACTACATAGGCAAAGTCCTCACTTTGAAAAACAATAAATTGCTCTGGCATTTCACAATATTCTTGCGGGTTGAAGAAATTAGGTAGGATGCCACTCCAAACATTCAAGATATTATACAGAAGTTATGTTGGGAAAAGAATAGACCATGGAAAATCTATAATGAAGGTTCTTCAATATATAACTGTTTCTCTTACCAAAGAGGTTACATGACCCAATTTTTTCTTGGATTTTGTGTTTTTATTTTAAATATATTAGGGACTTCAGTTACTTCAGTGAATGGCCAGGGATATTATCTGCACAAAATTAGCCAGTTTATGAAACCTGTAGCAATAGAAGGAATGTTTAGATCTGGAATATAACTGATAGTGCCAATGTTCAAAAGAGGAATTGAGGTACAGTGCCAATGTTCAAAAGAGGAATTGAGGTAAAATAAGAAACTGCAAATAATGAATTAGCCACACACTGCAGGACAAGTATCAGTACTACAATGACCATCATCCCCAGCGTTAAGATTCAAATCATGGAAGGTTGGTTAAGAAGGTTCAACTGTTGGGTATAAACGCAGGAATAGCAAGATGGATTCAACAGTGGCTGAATGGGAGAAGCCAGAGGGTAATGGTGGATGGCTGTTTGTTGGGTTGGAGGCAGGTGACTAGTGGGGTGCCTCAAGGATCTGTGTTGGGTCCTTTGTTGTTTGTCATGTACATCAATGATCTGGATGAAGGTGTGGTAAATTGGATTAGTAAGTATGCAGATGATACCAAGTTAGGGGGTGTTGTGGATAATGAAGAGGATTTCCAAAGTCTACAGAGTGATTTAGGCCATTTGGAAAAATGGGCTGAAAGATGGCAGATGGAGTTTAATGCTGATAAATGTGAGGTGCTACACCTTGGCAGGACAACTCAAAATAGGACGTACATGGTAAATGGTAGGGAATTGAAGAATACAGTTGAACAGAGGGATCTGGGTATAACCGTGCATAGTTCCTTGAAGGTGGAATCTCATATAGATAGGGTGGTAAAGAAAGCTTTTGGTATGCTAGCCTTTATAAATCAGAGCATTGAGTATAGAAGCTGGGATGTAATGTTAAAATTGTACAAGGCATTGGTGAGACCAAATCTGGAGTATGGTGTACAATTTTGGTCGCCCAATTATAGGAAGGATGTCAACAAAATAGAGAGAGTACAGAGGAGATTTACTAGAATGTTGCCTGGGTTTCAACAACTAAGTTACAGAGATAGGTTGAATAAGTTAGGTCTTTATTCTCTGGAGCGCAGAAGGTTAAGGGGGGACCTGATAGAGGTCTTTAAAATGATGAGAGGGATAGACAGAGGTGACGTGGACAAGCTTTTCCCTTTGAGAATAGGGAAGACTTCAAACAAGAGGACATGACTTCAGAATTAAGGGACAGAAGTTTAGGGGTAATATGAGGGGGAACTTCTTTACGCAGAGAGTGGTGGCGGTGTGGAATGAGCTCCCAGTGGAAGTGGTGGAGGCAGGTTCATTGGTATCATTTAAAAATAAATTGGATAGGCATATGGATGAGAAGGGAATGGAGGGTTATGGTACGAGTCCAGGCAGGTGGGACTAAGGGGAAAAAAATTTGTTCGGCATGGACTTGTAGGGCCGAGATGGCCTGTTTCCGTGCTGTAATTGTTATATGGTTATATGGTTAAATCACAGGCAGCTTCATAGGGAAGGCTACATTGCTCGTATGCCCATCATCAATCTCTGAAAACCAAGGAGTGTTTTGACCCGAAACGTTGCCTATTTCCTTCGCTCCATAGATGCTGCCTCACCCACTGAGTTTCTCCAGCATTTTTGTCTACCATCCTGAAAACCATGTTGTGTTCTGAGCTTTAGTTTCGTTTATTTTAGAGATACAGCATGGAAACAGGCCAGTCAGCCCACCTGGTCCCCGCCGGCCATTGATCACCTGTCATGCTAGTTCTATGTTATCCCACTTTCTCATCCACCCCCCAACTTGCTAGGGGAAATTTAAAGAGGGCAATTAATCTACAATCCAATACATCTTTGGGATTTTGAGGAATCACAAGCACCTGGAGTAAATCCACGTGGGTCACAGTGAGAATGTGCAAACTGCACACAGACACACCCAAGGTCAAGATCGAACCCAGGTCTCTGGCGCTGTGAGGTAGCAGCTCTATTGGCGCTGTGCCACTGTTCCGCCCAATTCAGCTCTTTCATGACGAGATTACAGAGGAAACATTTCAAAGATGTTCGAAAGCCTCGTCGAAAAAATGTAATATTCCCAGTCAACGAGTTATACAGAACGGAAACAGGCCCTTTGACCCAACTTGCCCATGCCAACCAAGATGTCTCATCTGCACGAGACCTACCTGCTCACGTTCAGCCCATATATCCCTCTAAAACCTTCCTTTCCACGTACCTGTCCAAATGTTTAAATGTTGTTATAGCAACTGGCAGCTCATTCCATATACCCACCATCTTGTCAATATAATTGACAAAAGAACAAGAGTGGAGATGTTTAACTAATTTTATACACATGGAATGCCTAAAGTACACCAAAAACAGCTTCAATATGTAACCTACACAAATAAAATGCCTACATGCCACAAAATTAGCAAAGTACAGGATATGGGAAAGTATCTATGGTGTAAGAACAACTGATGTGATCTTTTAAAGTACCAGCACATGGTACTTCCTCCCAAGTTAGATCATTCTAGGATTTGATACGATTTGATTACAGGCACAAGGCAGTCGGCTCACCTGTTGTTGTAAAGCTGGAGAGATTTAGAGGTTCAGGCTCTCTGATCTATTTGCCTTTCAGTTCTTCAAATTCTATGTTAATTATTTTAACAGAACCTGTACTCAAAGCAGTCGCAGGATTTCAGACACAAATCACACAAAACTTTAGAGCCTAAACATCTTGTCATTTAAACAAGTATTTGGGTCTGGCATTTGCTTGTCAGAAAATTCCTGTAACAATTGTCTCTAAGAATGTAGAACTTTACTGGACAGTGAGCACTCAGGTTTGCAGCTGACAGATGTGGAAATTGAAGGATGAATCAATTGGCATATTTCCCCAAGCTCAAATTTTCTATGCCGCACCATCTAATGTGCGGCATAATTGAACAAAATGCTGGTGCTTTTTTAATGTCATGTTTCAGCTAAACTCCCAAATGTTCCTGTTTAATGAAGGAACTGTAACTCCCTTACTTCAAATTCACTGGCTGATTCAGAACCTGAACATCTCCTTCTTCAAACAACACACAATACACACTGGCCACAGTCGCATGGGATATGTTGCCAATCTGAAAGCTGTGATTGTGGTTTAAAAATAATTGAATGCAGTAGTTCCAAACCACATACAATTCACCATGATGCAGACATCTCCATTCTCAAGTAATCAAACCTAAGAGATTGCTACAGGACCTATACAAACCTATTTTATCTTGGATTTCCTCAGCAACATAAGGCATCTTGTAAAGAAGAGAAAGGCTCTGGTTCATCCTCTCTTCAATAACGTGGAGATGAGTCACCACCTAAACACAAGAGATAAACAAGTCAAAATATGTTCCTCACGAGATCTTCCCTCCACATCTCCAGCTTTATAGAGCATCCATTAACCATTCCTCAGCCCACTTGCTCAACTGATCAAGATCCTGCTGTCATTTTTGATAACCATTTTCACTATCTACGATACCACCTACTTTAGTGTCATCTGCAAATTTACTAATCATGGCTTGTCCATTCTCATCCAATTCATTGATATAAACTAAACAGTAATGGGCCCAGAACCAATCCCTGAGGCACACCACTAGCACAGGGCTTCAGTCCAAAAAACAACCTTCCACCATCACCTGCTGCTTCATCCCTGAAGCCAATTTTCTATCATGTCATCTAGCTCTCCCTTGACTCCAACACGAACATGCATGGCCTGAACTCTTGCCATCACATATAAATATTCTTCCAGTCTGTAAAATGCCTGATTCTCCCGACTCTATTTCCTCCATGATCTGAATCTTTTGATTCTGTCCTCCATGTTATGAATCTTCTGATACCATGTCCTCCATGCAATAATCAATCCTCAATTCATGCTAAATCCTCCCCCAGTATCGTGCGCTGTTCTCTTGTGCACCAATCGTTTGTGGTTTCTTGTTACATGCCGTACGATGTAAAAGATAGAAATATACAGCACAGGAACAGGCCTTTGGTTCACAATGGCTGTGCTGAAGTTAAACTAATCTCATCTGCCTGCGTGCGATCTATATCCCTCCCATTCCCTGCATACCCGTGTACTTTGTACAAGCCTCCTCACAGCCACTATTATATCTCCCACCACCACCACCACCCACTGCAGCATGTTCCAGGCACTTACCGCTCTCTGTATAAAACACTTGCCTTGCACATCACCTTTAAAATGTACCCATCTTGCTTTAAAACTATGCCCTCTAGTAACAACTTAGCAGGTCAATCAATATCTGTAGAAGTAAAGTGATGATGGAATAGAGATCCTGCATCAGGACTGAGACTGAGGGCAAAGGGTACTACATAAAAGGTACATAAAAGTGAGAGGGTGGGGTGGGGCAGGATCTGATATGTGATAGGCGGGTCCAGATGGGGCAGGGGATAATGGGCAGATGGAGGGGCTAGGAAAGGTGAACCACGGGAGGAAACCAAGGCAGACGGGTGTGAGGGTGATGAGTCTCCGTAATAAGGAGTGTGGATAGATGAAAAGACAAACACACCTCGTGGGAGTGGGAAAGGAACTTGGGGAGTGGGTTACCTGAAGCAGACGTAAAAGGTACCAAGCTCAATACGAGGTGCTGTTACACTAGCTTGGATTTGGTCTCACCATGGCAGCGGAGAAGGCAGAGGACAGACGGTTTGGTCCGGGAATGGGAGTTGAAATGATATGCAAATGGAGGGTCAAGATGCATTGCTGATAGAGCGCAGGAGCTCTGCAAATCATTAATCCGGTCCAGGCAACTAGGCGGGCTGGAAAAGCTCGTAATCTGGAGTTTGCATGCTCTCCCTGTGACAGTGCGAGTTTCCTCCGGGTGCTCCGTTTTCCTCTCACATCCCAAAGATGTATAGTTCGTAGGTTAATTGTCTTCAGTGTGTAGGGAGAGGATGAAAACGTGGAATAAGGTAGAACTAGAGTGCACAGATGGTTGGCATGGACTCGGTAGGCCGAAGGGCCTGTTTCCATGCTTTATCTTTCAAACAATTCAATCAATCTCTGCTTGGTTTCACCAACATAGAAGATGCCATATCATGGTCACTGAATGAAAAGACCAGGAGATGCACATGAATCTCTGCCTCGCATGGAAGGGATTTTTATGTCCTTGAGGGAGGAGCTGAATACCCAACATTAGGCACCCTCCACTTCTCCAGTAATGCTCTAGTATTCACACAAACTTTCCTTCATGCCATTTTAATTGCTCTTACTTAAGTTGAGGACCCAGGCGTTTACCCAACTATGTGTCTGAAGTTCTACCATGTTGCAATCATTGGTCCCCGACATGTCGCAGGGCGACGCTGGATTTTCAACATGTTGATAATTTTCGGCCACCTGCTACGACTATGACAGGTGCCAAAAAAATCACATAAGTGGGACAGGCCATTTGGTCATTCATGTCGCTGACATCTTTCATTTTTACTAAGCATATTACTGACTTTAATGGATAACAGCTGCACTTTAAGGGTTTCACTCACCTGGGATTTCATTTGTGCCGCTTTCTCGGGATCCACGGCCATGACATGCTGCCATCATGATTATATCTACCATGCTGCTTTTGTTTTAAACGTTACTTCATGCTCTCTTTTATTTTCGGAATGTCTATCTTGTGGAAACTCTATTCTATCTGTGTCTCATTCTTTTTAGTTCACTCTACAGTTCTGTCTGAGCCTGTGATGCCGTTGTGAGCACGTTTTCATTGTGCCTGTACAACATCCTTGTAACACAAATGAGAACAAACGGAACAATTTCTTCCACTTTTGTTGAATGACACTGTCCCAAAACAGTAGACATTTCTCTTTAAATATGTTCTGCCCGATCCAGCGTTTCAGCAGCTTTTGTTTCTGTTTCAGACATATGATGCCTTCAGTATTTTGTTTGTCTTTAAAAGGCTACCTTAAAGCACAGTTCCAGTTGCTGGGACCCAATAGATCTATCTAGGTCTATTATTGCAATACACAAATTCTATCCAATGCACACACTCTAAACAACTAAGAAGACATGGATCCATCTATTTACAATAATCTATTCAAATGGAAGACACAATGCAACTCAGCACAGTAGCTGGAAATGGTTTGATCCAAGGATGAAATACAGGAGGATATTTTTGAACCCAGTGTGCTTTGTCTCGTTATATACCTTGTGCACCAGATATTTTGTGTCTGGTGCTCTAATGAAAACCATACTGCAGCGATGAGTTCTGGTTGCTGTAGACAATATTTGATGAATGGAACTCTTCCCAGTCCTCACGGCTAAGCTCAGGTAATAATAATAATAATATATTTTATTCTCATTGCACATAAGTGTATATTAAAGGGCCTGTCCCACTTGATGTTTTTTTCGGCGACAGCCGGCATCATATCAGTGTCGCCAAAAGATTTTGAACATTTCAAAATCCAGCGGCGACAAAACAAATATTGCGACACTTGAAAAAACGCTGCGCGTCAATACGTCATCACTCTGAAAATTTTTCGGTGACCTGATACATCAGCCAATGATGCCAGCAGTCACCGAAAAAATCGCCACGTGGGACAGGCCATTAACAATGAACATACAGAAATGATCATGTAACTAGACGACTTCACTTACGACGAGATACATCGATAAAATTCTGTTTTTATACTGTTAATCCTTTGATGTCACAAACTTGAATGACTAACAGGTATATGAAGCAATCTGGTAAAGAAGCAAGTGCGCAGCCCGATTGATTTGTTTCACACAGGAAAGATCCTCGTTATCAAATAAAAAACATGCTGAGCTACTGATGTTCCTAAACCTCATCCTGCACATGCTATCAGGATTGAAAGCAATCAGTACTCACTCGTGGTGGAACTGCCTGCAGTGCAGAGAGATAGTTCTCCAAGGCAACACGTCGCCGATCATTTAACAAGGCCTCAACACGAGCAAGATGAGTTTCAACCAATTGCAGCTTCTCGGTGGCAGCTTCTTCCTCCACAGCCTCAACCATGTTCTGGAAATGCTAGTTAAAAGGCAGTAATTAACATTCCGCACAGCTAAACCTCGGTACCAAAGATCTAATCATCTCTACAGAAAGTAATATTCACACACAAACATTTCACATGAACCCAAAAGCAATTAGAACATAACAGGAAAAGAACCAATTTTTAAAGAGCATCACCTGTGGCACAGTGGCAGCAGTTGTAGCTTAGTCAGAAATATTTGGATGTGAATGTGGCTCTAGAGATTCAAGCACACATTCCATGTAAATGTTCCAATGCAATTCCAAGAAAAGGCTGCACGGTGTCTGTCCAGTTACAGGTGCAGGCTTTCAGCCTCTATTTTACACCAGCACACCATCTCTCATAACTGGCAGATAGTGGGCTTGGGAGCATTCTGCAATCCATGAAGTCTCATTGCATCAAGTATTAATTAGTTTAATTCATTCTGTATACCATTTACAAAAACATGCTATTGGTAGCAGGGCTGCTCTGAAAGTGAATCCTGTCTACTTAGAATTATTCCTTAGCAACACCACCACTTGAAAAGCTGCTGATGACCTGAAAGACACCTATCAGACACTGCCTTTGCCAGATGGCAAAAGAACCAACAGGAGGCAACAAACATCACTGAAACTCCTCTTCATCAATCCAATGCTGGGATCAGTGAAACACTTTGATATGCAGTAGTAGAACACCACGATAATTTGTCCCATTGTTTCTGCCTGCTCCTGCCGCACCAAAATGATTTCCACATCCCTTGATTCCATCCTATCCCTTCTTGTCCAATCCATTCCAACCAATGTCCAAGAAACCTCAAACACCCTTCAACTCTTTAGTAACTTTCCGTTTCCAGGCCCCCGTTCCCTCATCTTTACTATAGACGTTCAGCCGCTATACACCTCCATCCTCCACCAGGAATGCTTTAAGGCCCTCCATTTTGTTCTGTGACAGTCGACCCAGCCAATGTCCCTCCACAAACACTCGCCTCCATCGAGCAGAAGTGATTCTTACACTTAACAACTTCTGGCCCACTCCTCCAAGTCAAAGGTGTGGCCATGGGCACTCGTATGGGCCCCAGCTATACCTACCTTTTTGTCGTGTGCGTCAAACAATCCTTGTTCCAGTCATACACCGGCCTATCCCCAAACTCTATCTCCGCTACATTGATGACTGCATATGGGCTACCTCCTGCACCCATGCAGAACTCATGGACTTTATAACTGCTGTAGATTTGGTAGCAATAGCAGGAGGAGATTAACAAGAGATAAGACTGATTGGCTCTAGCCCAAGTGGGAGGAGAGAAGTGAGTCAGTGCTGGGAAAACAGTTGAAAACTGAGGAATTTGGTGTGTAACTTGCTAATTAGGCAATTTATTAGTCAATATAAGCAAGACTGCTCTTAGGGAGCGGCAATGAGGGAAGTGCCCTATGAGAAAAGTGTGAGTCTTTGGCTCGAGAGTCTGCGGAGAGGAGGCTACGCAAAACACTGCAGAGGAAGAGACGAAAGAAGGAGATGTCAAGCAAGCTGATTCAGTGCAATGCTTGCAGTATGTGGGAGGTCAAGGACACCGCTGGTGCCTCTGGCTGCTACAAATGCGAGACGTGCATCCAGGTAGAGCTCCTGAAGGACCGTGTTGGGGAACTGGAGAAGCAAGTGGATGACCTCCGGTTCATCCGAGAAACGTAGTCGTTCCTCGACAAGTCCTACAGTAAGATTGTTACACCTAAGGTACTGGAAGAGAGAAGGTGGGTGACAGTGAGAAAGGGAGGGAAGCATGGAATGCCAACGTCCCCAGGTGTTGTACCTCTTGTGAACAGGTTCACCCACTTATAAGCTGTCGGGACAGAAGACATTTTCACACTGAGCGGCGGACTGGCTTGCGATGCGAATAGGGTTGTTGAGCCAAAACCAAAAAGGCCTAAGGCAGGCAACGCCATTGTAGTGGGAAACTCCATTGTGAGAGGTACGGACAGGGGTTTCTGTGGCAACAGATGGGATGCGAGGATGGTGTGCTGCCTTCCTGGTGCCAGTATCCAGGATTCAACGGACAGAGTGCAGAAAATCCTCCAGGGCGAAGGTGAAAATCTGGAAGAGGTAGTGCATGTCGGCACAAACTATGTCGGAAAGAAGGGGATGAATATTCTGCAGCGTGACTTTAGAGAGCTCGGAAAAATGCTGAAAAGCAGGACCTCAAGGGTTGTTATCTCCGGTTTGCTTCCAGTTCCTCATGCTGGCGAGAGCAGGAACAGGGAGATACGGGACCTGAACGTGTGGCTGAGGAACTGGTGCACGGGGCAGGGATTTAGATTCTTAGATCACTAGGATCTGTTTTGGGGTAAGGGGGAACTGTACAAAAGGGACGGATTGCATCTTAACAGGTGTGGGACCAGCATTCTGGCAGACAGGTTTGCCACTGCTACACGGGTGGTTTTAAACTTAATAAGGGGGGTGGGGTGTCGAATGGGATAGTGGAGGATGGAGTTAAAGGGAAAGGGTTTCTTAAATGTGTGAGCGTAGAGACAGAGGGGTAAAATGAGAGTAGAAGCAATAGGTAGCAAGTTGAAAAGTAAAAGTGGCAGTCGGGCAAATCCAGGGCAAAAATCAAAAAGGGCCACTTTTCAGCATAATAGTATAAGGGGTAAGAGTGTTGTAAAAACAAGCCTGAAGGCTTTGTGTCTCAATGCAAGGAGCATTCGTAATAAGGTGGATGAGTTGAATGTGCAGATAGCTATTAATGACTATGATATAGTTGGGATCACGGAGACATGGCTCCAGGGTGACCAAGGCTGGGAGCTGAACATCCAGGGATATTCAATATTCAAGAGGGATAGACAGAAAGGGAAAGGAGGTGGGGTAGCGTTGCTGGTTAGAGAGCAGATTAACGCAATAGAAAGGAAGGACATTAGCTTTGAGGATGTGGAATCGATATGGGTAGAGCTGCGAAACACTAAGGGGCAGAAACCGCTAGTGGAAGTTGTGTACAGGCCACCTAACAGTAGTAGTGGAGTTGGGATGGCATCAAACAGGAAATTAGAAATGCGTGCAACAAAGGTAAAACAGTTATAATGGGTGACTTCAATCTACATATAGATTGGGTGAATCAAATTGGCAAGGATGCTGAGGAAGATGATTTCTTGGAATGTATGCGGGATAGTTTTCTAACCCAACATGTAGAGGAACCAACGAGAGAGCAGGCTATCCTAGACTGGGTATTGAGTAATGAGGAAGGGTTAGTTAGCAGTCTTGTTGTGCGTGGCCCCTTGGGCAAGAGTGACCATAATATGGTTGAGTTCTTCATTAGGATGGAGAGTGACATAGTTAATTCAGAAACAAGGGTCCTGAACTTAAAGAAAGGTAACTTTGAGGGTATGAGACGTGAATTGGCCAAGATAGACTGGCGATTGATTCTAAATGGGTTGACGGTGGATATGCAATGGAAGGCATTTAAAGACTGCATGGATGAACTACAACAATTGTTCATCCCAGTTTGGCAAAAAAATAAATCAGGGAAGGTAGTGCATCCGTGGATAACAAGGGAAATCAGGGATAGTATCAAAACAAAAGATGAAGCGTACAAATTAGCCAGAAAAAGCAGCCTACCAGAGGACTGGGAGAAATTCAGAGACCAGCCGAGGAGGACAAAGGGCTTAATTAGGAAAGGGAAAATAGATTATGAAAACTGGCAGGGAACATAAAAACTGACTGCAAAAGCTTTTATAGATAAAGATTAGTTAAAACAAATGTAGGTCCCTTGCAGTCAAAAACAGGTGAACTGATCATATATAACCATATAACAATTACAGCACGGAAACAGGCCATCTCAACCCTTCTAGTCCGTGCCGAACACATAATCTCCCCTAGTCCCATATACCTGCGCTCAGACCATAACCCTCCATTCCCTTCCCATCCATATAACTACATGGGGAACAAGGACATGGCAGACCAATTGAATAACTTAGACTTCTGACCGACATACACTATAAACCCACTGACTCCCATGGCTATCTGGACTACACTTCTTCCCACCCTGCTTCCTGTAAGGACTCCATCCCCTACTCCCAATTCCTCCGTCTATGCTGCATCTGCTCCACGGATGAGGCGTTCCACACCAGGACATCTGAAATGTCCTCATTATTCAGGGAACAGGGGTTCCCCTCCTCCACCATAAATGAGGCTCGCACCAGGGTCTCTTCCATCCCCCGCAACACTGCTCTCTCTCCCCATCCCCCCACTCGCAACAAGGGCCGAGTCCCCCTAGCAGGGGACCGGGGGTCAAATGAGATGGAGGAACTGAGTGAAATCCAGGTTAGCCGGGAAGTGGTGTTAGGTAAATGGATTAAAGGCCGATAAATCCCCAGGGCCAGATAGGCTGCATCCCACAGTACTTAAGGAAGTAGCTCCAGAAATAGTGGATGCATTAGTGATAATTTTTCAAAACTCTTTAGATTCTGGAGTAGTTCCTGAGGATTGGAGGGTAGCTAATGTAACACCACTTTTTAAAAAGGGAGGGAGAGAGAAAACGGGGAATTACAGACCAGTTAGTCTAACGTCGGTAGTGGAAACTGCTAGAATCAGTTATTAAAGATGGGATAGCAGCACATTTGGAAAGTGGTGAAATCATTGGACAAAGTCAGCATGGATTTACGAATGGTAAATCATGTCTGACGAATCTTATAGAATTTTTCGAGGATGTAACTAGTAGAGTGGATAAGGGAGAACCAGTGGATGTGTTATATCTGGACTTTCAGAAGGCTTTCGACAAGGTCCCACATAAGAGATTAGTATACAAACTTAAAGCACACGGTATTGGGGGTTCAGCATCAATGTGGATAGAGGACTGGCTGGCAGACAGGAAGCAAAGAGTAGGAGTAAACGGGTCCTTTTCACAATGGCAGGCAGTGACAGGTGGGGTACCGCAAGGCTCAGTTCTGGGACCCCAGCTATTTACGATATATATTAATGATTTGGACGAGAGAATTGAATGCAACATCTCCAAGTTTGCGGATGACACGAAGCTGGGGGGCAGTGTTAGCTGTGAGGAGGATGCTAGGAGGCTGCAAGGTGACTTGGATAGGCTGGGTAAGTGGGCAAATGCATGTCGGATGCAGTATAATGTGGATAAATGTGAGGTTATCCACTTTGGTGGCAAAAACAGAAAAGTAGACTATTATCTGAATGGTGGCCGATTAGGAAAGGGGGAGATGCAACAAGACCTGGGTGTCATGGTACACCAGTCATTAAAAGTAGGCTTGCAGGTGTAGCATGCAGTGAAGAAGGCGAATGGGTTAGATCTTTATTCTTTGGAGCGCAGAAGGTTAAGGGGGGACTTGATAGAGGTCTTTAAAATGATGAGAGGGATAGACAGAATTGACGTGGATAAGCTTTTCCCACTGAGAGTAGAGAAGATTCAAACAAGGGGACATGACTTGAGAATTAAGGGACAGAAGTTTAGGGGTAACATGAGGGGAACTTCTTTAGAGAGTGGTGGCTGTGTGGAATGAGCTTCCAGTGAAGGTGGTGGAGGCAGGTTCGTTTTTATCATTTAAAAATAAATTGGATAGTTATATGGACGGGAAAGGAATGGAGGGTTATGGTCTGAGCGCAGGTATATGGGACTAGGGGAGAATACGTGTTCGGCACGGACTAGAAGGGTCGAGATGGCCTGTTCCCGTGCTGTAATTATTATATGGTTATGTGGTATAACCGTCACTAACTCCCACCTTCCCCTCAAATTCACCTGGGCTGCCTCAGATACCTCTCTCTACTTTCTCAATCTCTCTGTCTCCATCACAGGAAAAGGACAATCAACAGACGTCTATTCCAAACTTACTGACTCGTACAGTTATCTCGACTACACATCTCCCCACCCTGCCTTTGGCAGACTCCCATTCCTCCATCTCCCCCGGATCTGCTCGCAAGGCGAGGTGTTTCATACAAAGACATCCGAGATGTCCTCATTCTTTATGGAATGGGGCTTCCCCCCTTCTATCATAGATGACAGATGTTATCACAGATGTCTCCTCTGTATCCCAGTTCCGCTCTTGCTCCCCCTCCCCCCAGTCGTAACAGGGACAGAGTCCCCCTAGTCCACAACTTTCTTCGTCGCATACAACACATCATTCTCTGACATTTTCATCACCTCCAACAGGATCCCAATACTAGTCACATCTTCCCATCTCCACCCCTTTCTGCCTCCCACAGAAAGCATTCCCTCCACAACTCCCAGGTTTATTCATCCCATCCCACCCTAATCACACTCTCCCAGGGACTTTCCCCTGCAACACCTGTCCTTCTACCTCTTCCCCCAACTTCATCCAGGGACGTGGACAGTCCGTTCAGTTGAGGCAAAGGAGTTGTTGCACCTCCTCCAATTTCATCTGCTTCATCTGGTGCTCCTGGTGTGGGCGCCTAGATATCGGCGAGACCAAGCTCAGACTGGTCGATCGTTTTGCTGAACACTTATATTCAGTTACCTTGGCCTACGTGATCTTCCGGTTGCCAAACATTTTAATTCCACTTCCCATATTAACCTTTCCGATGGGTCTCCTCCATTGTTAGAGTGAGGCCCGGTGCAAATTGGAGGAACAGCACCTCATATTTCTCTTGGTCAGCTTACAACCCAGCAGTATGAATATGGATTTCTCTAATTTCAGTTACTCCTGCATACCCAGCCTCCCACCCCCTAGTCATCCACTTGTTCCACTGTTCGCATCCTTGTCTCCCTGTCATTAGCACATCTTCCCCACCCAACAATGGATCATTACAGACTCAACCTTTCTAAAGGTCATCCGTTGCTGGCCCTGTTTTATTCTGGCCTTCCCTATCCTTCAGGGGAAAGAGTCTGACCTGAAACATCACCTATTCCTTTTCTCCCGAGATGCAGCATGACCCGCTGAGTCACTGCAGCATTTTGTGCCTATCTTCGGTAGAAACCAGCATCTGTAGTTCCTTTCTACACACTATAATTGGTTCACTGATCCAAATGAACCCTTGTTCTAAAATGACCCGCAAGGCAGGAGTGCACAGGCAGCAGTATCAGGAATTCCTAACAATTTTGTAGTGACACAGTTAATTACAATGCAGCATTAAATGTATCTAAACCACAGAAACAGCATGCTGAAGATGAGCTCAGCATTTCATTAAGTAAGAATCAAACTGCCAGTAAAAATAAAATTGATGGCAGTGAGGAAACAACATGTGAAAAAGACAGAAAATATGAATTGGCACCACTGATTGGCACGCCTTAAATTGCACAAAGGGAAAAAGCAGAATATGAACATGTATGTAAAATCTAAGTTCATGCTGGAATGTGTTCATACCTGAACCAACATCTGTCTCTCAGCTTTTGGCAGGTTCCTTGCCTGTCGTTCGGCTTCTTCCCACTCTTCTCTAACCTAATTTTGGGAGCAAAGGAAATTAAGTTAGTCTCCTCCCTGGTAGGAGAATGAGGTTGACAGGAAAATATAGATCAGCCATGATGGAATAGCAGTGACTCAATGGGCTGAATTGCCTGACCCTGCTCCTATGTTATGTGGTCTGAGAATTGCAAAATAATATTCCCCCGATGAGTTTGAAAACCACGTTCGCTACTTTGACTGGGTGTTCGCGTTCTGCCACAGTCCCGCCAGCAGTTTACAACTGTTTGCTATCCGCTTCAGGAAGGAGCGGGTGGTCTACGAGTTGAGCGTCCAGGAGGTGAACTCCATTTACGGCGGAGAGGCGCTAGGTCTGATGAGGGCCAAGTTCTTAGACAGTCATTATGGAATTGGGAAAAGTTCCAATGAGCTGGTGAAAGACGTGGACTGCCCTTACAGCGCCACTTTCCCCCACACTCTCCATCTCATGGAGACTGGAAACCAAAGATCCTATAGCGGAGCAAGATAGTCCACTCAACAAAAAAGCCATAGTAGGGTCATGGGTAACCCTCAGCACCATTTCCGTAACCGGCTTCCGTCTCCGCTCTAGTATCTTTGCTTTGGTCATGGCTTCCTCATGCACAAATCATCTTTTTTTCTCAGCTGCAGGTGATCATTTTGATATTTCGGGACGAGACCCTTCTTCAGATGGCAGTCAAGAGAAAGGGAAACGGGAGGTATAGGTATATCTTCCATTCATTTGTCCTTAGTACCGTCTATATCCCTTGTTCCTCTTTCCCCTGACTCAGTCTGATGAAGGGTCTCGACCCGAAATGTCAGCTATTCCGCTGCTCTATGACTGTTGCTTTTGTCCGTCTCGATCGCTACCCTTGGATTAAGTAGCGCAGGATAAAGATGCAAATTCATGCACAGGATGGAAACTGGAAACTGAAAACTAGGGGAATGCCGGCCCCCCGGCATCCCCCCCCCCCATCACTGGATGTAGGAAATAAACTGTTGGGGCCTTGGATAAAGTATCTGCATCACCTTTAGCCAGAGGGCAGATATTGGGTGGCTAATGTTGGACCTGTATTTAAGGGCTACAAAGACAAACAATGTAAGAACGGGGTGCAAATCCAATCAACTGCTCACCTCTCTCACGTTATTATTGGCCAAATTGGTTGCGAGTTCTGTAACATCATTCTTAGGTAAAAGTGCAATTTGTATGTTGATAACTCCCAGCTACTGAGGCTATTGCTTATGGAAATTAACTGAAATGAAGTCAGCTGGTCATACCGTGATATTTGGTTGAAACAATGAGAAAGGATAATTTGGACGGTTCCAGTTAGTCTAATGAGCAAATTTCCTTTCAGTCTCTGCGGCAGTGGTAGTTGCTGGCAATCGACCCAGGTTCGATCCTGACTACGGGTGCTGTCTGTTCAGAGTTTGTACATTCTCCCCATGGTTGCGTGAGTTTTCTCTGGGTGCTCCTGTTTCCTCCCACACTACAACGATTCACAGGTTTGTAGGTTAATTGGCTTTGGTAAAATTGTAAATTGTCCTTAGCATGTTGGATAGTGTTAGTGGACAGGGTGATTGCTGGTCGGTGCAGACTCGTTGGGCCAAAGGGCCTGTTTCCACATTGTATCTCTAAACTAAATTAAACACTAAACTCTGAGCTCCTAAGGCAAGCAGTCGTACATGTATCGTTACCTTATCCATGCGATCACGATGTCGAACCTCCAATTGCTGCTTTGCCTTTGCAAAACGCGTGTGCTCATTTGCATCTGCAGGTGTCTCAAAATAAACATCTACATCATCTGTTGGGTGAGGAGTGGAGGGAACTGCAAGACAAAAGATGAGTCAACCTCAGGACCTTCTGTTCGCTCGGGTTGCATGCAGGAGGCCTTGGATTTCACAACAAACACAAATTACTTCTGCACTGTTAAACACAATTCCCTTGGTTTCTTTTGCACTGACAGTTATAAATAATATATTACGTACAAATTTCCACGTATCAACACATGGAAACAACATGGCCCACCACCTCAGGCAATGTGTTCCAGGCCCCCACCACCCTCTGTATAAAAAAAGTCCACAATTCCCCTCTACTTTCCCCCTTTCACCTTAAAGATATGCCCTCTAATGTTGGACATTTCTATCTTGGGACAAAGGTTCTGACTGTCAACCCTTTATATGCCTCTCCTAATATTCCATACTTCGATCAAGTCTCCCCTCAACCTCCGCTCAACCTGTAGCTGAAACTCTCCAAACCGGGCAGCATTCTGGTAAACCTCTGCACCTTCTCCAAAGCTTCCACATCTTTCCTGTAATTGGAGGACCAGAACTGGATGCAATAATCTAAATCCGGTCTAACCAAGGTCCTATAGAGCTGCATCATGACTTCCTGACTCTTATACTCAAAGCCTTTAGCAATGCAGGCAAGCATGCCATATGCCTTCTTTACTGCCCTATCTACTTGTGTGCCACCTTCATTTCAAATTCTATGTTTTTGGAAGTACCTCAGAAAAAAATGAAGACATAAGAGAATACAGATGCTGGATTCTTGAGTAAAAAAGTACGAGAGAAACTCAGCGGGTCAAGCACCATCTGTGGAGGGAATGGGCAGGTGACATTTCAGGTTGAGACCCTTCTTCAGACTGATGGAGTTGGGTGGAGAAAGCAGGAAAAGAGGTGGGGGTGGGGCAAAACCTGGCAAGTTATACGGGGATACTTCTGAGGTGGCATGGGGAGGGGCATTGTGGAGGGAGGGTGATTGTCGCTAACTTCAAAAATTACCAAAGGCTAGAAGTGAAAAGGAGACAAAGGGTTGTCAGAGAAAGAAAGAAGAGCAAAATGAAAGAGCTAGAGGGAGGGATATAGGTGAAGGGCACAGGAAGGTAGGGAAATAAGAGGCAATGGTAGACTTTGAGTAAGGAGGGGTGGGAGATTAGCAGCATAAAGAGGGGAAAGAAACAGGTGGTAAGCGCACCAGGAAAAGGGGGGGAAATTAAAACGGGGGTTTTGCGTGAAATTGGAGAATTCAACATTCAAACGGTTGGGTTGTAGGCTACCCAATTGGAATATTGGTCTCACTATGACAATAGAGGAGGCCAGCAACAGAAAGATTGGTATGGGAATGGGATGGGGAGGTAAAGTGGTTAGCGGCCAAGATATCCCGTAGACCTTGACGAATCGAGCGCGTGTTCAGTGAAACGGTCGCCTAGTTTATGCATGGTCTTGCCACTGTAGAGGAGGCAACGTTGGAAACACAGAATGCAGTAGGTTTGAAGACGTGCACGCAAACCTCTTGTCTCACCTGGAAGGGCTGCTGGTGTCCCTCAATTAATGTGAGGGATGAAGTATAGGGACAGGTGTTACATCTCCAGGAAGGGGAGGGTGAGGGTGGCAGAAACAATATTGAAAAAATGAATATGATGGAACTGATTGGTTCTCTGTTCAAGGAAGAACTGGAGGGCCCCTGAGGACTTCCTGGTCGGGAATAGAGGTGTAAAGGGACTGGAAGTCCATGGTAAAGATGCAGTACTCGGAGTATAGGAATTGAAAGGTATTAAAGGTTGAAGAATGTGCGAGCTGGCTCAGATGTAGGTCAGAAACTACAAGATCGAATCAAGGTATTTAGAAATAAGTTTGGTGGGGCAGAAGCAGACAGAAACAATGGACATGCCAGGGCCATCCTGTTTGTGGATGTTTTTTGGAAAAAAATTGACATAGTGAACCGGACACAACTCAAGAGATTGATAAATAATCAGAAATGACAGGAAAGGTTGTGCTGAGAACAGAATATTACACTGTTTACAGTCTATTATATGTAAAATATAGCAGAATCATTCTATTTCAGGGTTCATTTGGAAATATTATGGAAAGTAGGATACAATTAGAAATGGGGAAGGATAGACAAATCTCAAAGGGAAATTATGTCAGTCCAGTAAGAAAATCAGACATGGATGATGACAAAACACATGGGATAACGGGAGGCTATTGTATTACAGTATATTAGGATGTCTAGGGTTAATCAATACATGGGAATATGATATTACAGCTGTCATATAGACATGGTTGAAAATAAGGCCAGAACTGGCAACTAAATCTTCCAGGATATAGAATCTTCAGACGAGAAGAGCGGGAGGGGCGGAGAGAAGTTAAATGAGAAGGTGGCATTGCACATTTGATTTAAGAATCACAAGGAACTGCTGATGCTGGTTTATAAAGAAATACAAAGTGCTGTAGTAACTCAGCCGAGCAAGCAGCATTTTGGAAGACACGGATAGGTGTCATTGCCGGTTAGGACCCTTCTTCAGACTAACTGTAGTAGAAGAGGTGCAATGCCTGTCAAGTGATAGGTGGATACATGTGAAGGGGTGGGGGTGCTTATTCAAGTGGACAAAGGCCTGAATTGAAAAGATAATAGGCTGGAGAAGATATGGTGAATCCAGAGAAAGGGATAAGGTGGAAGGGTAAAGAAGGATAGTGGAAGAAAGATGTGCACATCTGGGTAGGGTACAGGGAAAATGAGAAGCGGGGGGGGGGGGGGGGGGGGGGGGGGAGAAGAAAAATTTTGAGAATTCAAAGTTCATACCGTTGGGTTGTGAGCTACCCATGCAGAACATGAGGTGTTGTTCCTCCAGTGAACAAGAGGCCTCACTCTGGCAATGGAACAGGTCCATTACAGAAAGGTCAATATGGGAATGAGAAGGGGAATAAAAATGGTTGCCAACGGGGACATACAGTAAGCCTGGGCTGACAGAGCGCAAGTGTTCGGCAAAACGGTTTCCTAGTCTGCACTTGGTCTCGCCTCTGTAAACGAGGCCACATTGGGAGCAGCAAATGCAGTGGATGAGGTTGGAAGAGATTTCCGTGCATCTCTATCTCACCTGTAAGGGCTGCTGGATAAATGGAGGGAGGAGAAAACAGAGAAACCCTTCAAGAGTATAGAATGTGCGTGGGGATGGAACTTTAAAAAAAATAAATAAATAAAAAAAAAATAGAAGGTTAAATAAGGGTCTGAAATATAACTGACATTTTAATTTTGCAAGAAGACAACCAGATAAAATGGTGCCTCCGTTTGGGACCCAAGCTCAGACAGAGGATGTGGGCAAGATCTTAAATAAATGAATTGCATTCAAATTTATTGTATTTGAAAAATATAGGAGCAGATTGGTGAAATTTAATTTACAAGGTAGAGGAATCAGCTGTCATTGCAGGATTTAAGCCAATGGTTTGAAAATGCATTAGGGGCAAGGGAGGAGACTGCTGGCCTCAGCAGCACTCCCCAAGCAGACAGTGAAGGTGCAAACATCATTCATGTTGTTGATTTATTTTAAACATCTGCGCAGCACAATGAATTCAACTGGATTCATATTATCTGCCAATGCAAACTTTTCCTGAGTCCACATAATAAAGTTTAAATAATTTTCACTCTGACTAACATTCCCAAAATACACTTCAGGAGATATATTCTATCCAGGAATTAAAGGAAAAGCAGCAGGCACTGTTGTGCATTCCCTGAAAAGTTGATAAGATTGTTTAATTCCTATAGACGATATTTTGTTTCATAAAAGGGACAATCTATATATGAGAAAGCTCAGTTTGACCTAAGCCTCACCATAATGCAAAGTTAAGAATTGTTCCCTCATCATAAAAGAAAGATGAATCTACTACCTTTCACATCATTGACTATGCTCTCTTTGTACAAGCTCTCCTCACTGGTTGCCTCCTCCCAGTCATCGGTATATTCATCTTCTTCATCGTAGTAATAATCCAGCTCATCATTGTCCTTCTCCTCCACAACAGGAGGGTTTTCCACTTCAGTTGACTCCTCTCTGCTGAACAATTAGTACAGAAAACACATTGGAAAAACATTGCAAGCATTGGGAAATTAATTCTGTTTACAACCACACGCACTTCCCATGTTGTACATTTTCCAGTTACTCAGTGATGCGAATACATCCCACTGGATTTTAATTAGCCAATTACCAGTTTAGAGAAGTTGAGTCATCGACATAAATTTAGGGTTGGTTGGGTAATTCCACCATCCTTCAACCCCGATTGGCAAATTACTCTGTTAGTAAAATTGCTCTGATGCACGTAATACATTGCAACTATCTTCCAAACTGCACGATTACCCCAGTTTCCCATAAAAGCTGTTGCCATGTCATTCATTTCAGTGCTCATTCAGTGGACTTCAATTTCTGAGTTAATTTACTGCCAGCTACACAACACATTGTTTGTTGTGAGCTGAGACACGCAGCCGCCGCCAGTGCTTCCTGCTGGTGAACAGCAATGAAAATAAAACAGGAGAACAGGGACTGTTTATGGAGCTCAACTGAAGGCAATGACAGCTGCCACTACAAGACTGTAAGAGGCAGTTTTGTCAGCATCGCAAGATTTTAGATGGCCAATACTAGCAAACACCATGCATCATTTGACCCACTGAAGGCTTTCACAGAGTAGATTCCTTTGCACTCCTTATATACTACAAAGGTAATTTTATATCAGAACTCATGACAGAAAAAGGTGATTAGTTACCAATTATATGCTAACACTCTGATGCTCCAATTGAGAGTCTCAGTGAACTTGCGGTGGGGTGCAGGTCGAGTAGAATGTGTTTCTCAAAACTATTCAGGCGGCAGGTCACGAAAGCAATCAACAACACAGCCACTGAGAAATGGGAGTCAAGTTTTGTGAGCTCCGTGCTCTGCTTAAAATATCACCAGAATGTAGGATTGCTCAAGTGAACCATTGACTGATGTGCCACCGAGATTTAGAAGGCATTAAGCGACAGGATATTGGCATTAGATTCACTGAAATCTATGATAAGTCACAAGGAATCATATATGGGACAGACAAAAGGTTGCTTGACATAATCATCAAGGATTCTGGAGGTGTTTAACGCTGAGCAAACCGTGATTATGCTCCTAGTGGTGGACATCCGGAGTCCAGCTCATACAGCAGATTTTCATTTTCAAAAAGCCTGGAAGAGGAATGATATAATAACAGAGCACTGCAAGGTTCCGTGGGATTAATGGCCATCTTTATAATGTGGAATTGCAATTTTGTGTATGGTGAAAGAACATAGGTTTACGGTGAAGGGGAAAAGATATAATAGGAATCTGAGGAGTAACTTTTTCACAGACGGTGGTGGATGTATGGAATGAGCTGCCAGAGGAGGTAGTTGAGGCAAGGATTATTGCAACATTTAATAAATAATTAGACAGGTACATGGATAGGATAGGTTTAGAGGGATATGCGCCAAATGCAGGCAGGTGGGATGTGTAGATGGGACGTTAGTCGGTATGGGCAAGTTTCCACACTGTATGTAGCAGAGAGTGCTGAGTACATTGTAGGCTAAGTGACCAGATGGGATCCCTGCTGTGCAACTGAAGACTTCTGATGAACCCTCCATTCAAGCTCTTCTAGTACAGTTCCAACACCAGAATCTATCCAATCAATTTATATTGATCTAGTAATCAGTAATCAGCAAATGCGATGGAAAGTCTCACTGACCATAACCACTGCCCTATTTGGATTTCACTTGATCTTGATACAGCAAGGCTGAGAATGGACCAAAGAATTTTGAGGAGAATGAGGAGAGGAGAATGAATGCTCAACATCAAAGCAGTATTTGACTGAATGTTGCATCAAGGAGCTTTGGTAAAACCCAATCTTGTGGAACTCTGCCTCACCCAAATGAAGACCTTCATGATGTTGGAGGTCAACCACCACAACAATAGGCCATCACTGCAGGAATTTCTCACGGCAAGTTCCCTATTAGCCTCACCACCATCTTCAAATGCTTCATCAATGAGTTTCCTTCCATCATAAGGAGAAAACGTTTTCACAGATGAATGGACAAAATTCAATATCGTGTCTGAATGCAGCTCATGATTGAATGCTAATTACTAGAGCAAGACATCACCTAGACACTTGCAAATAAGTGGCAAAGAAGATTTACAGAAGTTCCAAGCAACCCTCAGTCTGCTGGATCTCAAACAACGATGAGACAGAGTACAGCAAGGAGATAGAATTTAGTAACATGGTGTCAGGACACCAACCTCTCCCTCAATGTCAGCAAGTCAAAGGACTAGTTATCGACTACCTTACCACTTCATGTATAGTCTTTCCGCTGACTGGATAGCATGCAGTACCTTGGTACACATGACAATAAACTAATCTGCTGATAGACACAAAATGCTGGAGTAACTCAGCGGAACAGGTAGCATCCCTGGATAGAAGGAATGGGTGACGTTTCAAGTCGAGACCCTTCTTCAGACTGAATCAGGGTGAGGGAGATACAGAGATAAGGAAATGTAAGGTGTGAAAACGAGACAAAGGGGATGGAGATCAAAGAAAATGTAGAATAGATCATGACTTGGAAATATACTGCCATTCATTCATTGCAAAGTGGAAATTCTGGAACATCTGATCCAATAGCATTACCGGAACATGCCCATGTGGTAATCCAAGGCAATAAATGTTGGATTCACTGATACATTAATAAATAGTACCATAAGTTTAAATATGGCTAACATAACGTTATAGAATAGAATAGATTGTCATTCAAACCTAGGTTTGAACAAAATATCATTTCTACAGTTTTTTACATTACAAAACAATCCAAGACCCACACTTAATACAGTTTACATAAACATCCATCACAGTGAGTCTCCAACATCTCCTCACTGTGATGGAAGGCAAAGTCTTTATCTCTTCCCTTTGTTCCTTCTCCCGTGGTCCAGCAGTCCAACTGCAGTGTCGAGGCGAACTGGGGCTCTGATGTTAAAGCCCCCGGCGGGCGATGGTAAGTCCTGAGGCCGTTTAAGCCACGCTGGGTGATGTTAGGCCCGGCTCCATGTCCTTAAACCCGTGATTCCAGCGGGAGAAGTCGCCGTTGCGGAGCTCGTAAAAGCGGTCTCCCACCAGGGACTTGGAGCTCCCGATGTTCCCGTCCACCAGGTCTGCGGCCGGTGCCTCCGAACTCTAAAAGTCGGGTCGCAGCCGCACGCCACCACAGCTCTTCCCGCTCCGAAGTTGGCCAGCTCTGCAATGTCAGTTCCGCAGGCTCTGCAACTGGAGCCCTCAGGTTAGTCCCGGCCGGAGGTCGCCGCAGGTTCCACGATGTTAGGCCCAACGACATCCAAGACCCAACAGGAAATAGTTGGGTCCCCGCACAGGGAAGAGATTTAAACGGTTTCCCCCACAGCCCCCCACATATACACAGCTAAAAAAAATAATGAAAACTAACTCAAGACATACATTTAACAAGACAAAAATAAAAAAAGACAGACGACTGTAGTCGAGCCGCTGCCGTTAGGCGCCACCACTAACGTTTGTAGGAGTCCATTACTTTACCCACATGAACTGCAGTGCGTAGTGTTTGATAAATTCAACTGCTTTCTTCAACAAAGACGTACCTTGATTCAACAATCTCTTCCTCCTCCATCTCATCGACATTTTCAAGATCAGACTCTTCAGAACTCACATCATCGATTTTGTTCTGGGGGCAGCAAACATACTCGGTGCCATGGAACTTGTCGATGCCACATGGAAGCAACATCCCATAGGTGTGCAGAATCATCGTCTCAGCAACACATGCCTACAACACAAGGGCATCGACAACTGAGATCACGAACAACTGGAATGTGTAAATCGTATGTGTTCAACTAAATACTGTTGCATTAATAATCAACTGGCTGGTGATAATTCAGGTAAGCCATCAACATTTTAATTAAGAGCCAAAACACCCAATGAAAAGATAACCAATTTTTAATTAGACACGGCCACCTAAAATGGTGCTGAACCCAAATCTACAAATACCATCACAATGAAATTCTAGCCCTAGAATATATAAACACCATACGAAACATGTCTGATTCTGCTGCAATTGAGCATCTCACACCTCATCTGACAACTCCATCACACAGAGTTCATAGAGAAACCCTTTAGCCCATGGGTGGAAATCCCGGGGGGAGGGGGTGGAATGGAGGACACACGTCCCTCCCATGTTTTGAGAGGTGGAGGGCAATGTTTTGTAATCCGTATTTTGAAATTCGGTGAAAAGAAATCTTGTAAAATCTCCGCATTCCGCGAGACAATGGGGGTGTCACTGTTAAGCGCTTGTTAAATGTCTGCATTAACATCGTATTAACACGATGTGTCACCAATTGTGTTTTAACCTTCAAGTATCACTGAAGGTAATGGGTATCGGATTTAAACAGGTCGGAGGATTGGCGTACTGCGCATGTTGTTCCATTGACATATCATTTCACTTGCACTTTTTGTGCAATGTGACAAATAAACCGTTGTATTGTATTGTATTGTTGTATAGTATTGTTTAAAAAGGGGTCTAAGAGTAAACCTAGCAATTATAGACCTGTTAGTTTGACGTCAGTGGTGGGCAAATTAATGGAAAGGATACTTAGAGATAATATATGTAAGCATCTGGATAAACAGGGTCTGATTAGGAACAGTCAACATGGATTTGTGCCTGGAAGGTCTTGTTTAACTAATCTTCTTGAATTTTTTGAAGATGTTACTCGGGAAATTGATGAGGGTAACGCAGTGGATGTTGTGTATATGGACTTCAGTAAGGCCTTTGACAAGGTTCCTCATGGAAGGTTGGTTAAGAAGGTTCAATGGTTGGGTATTAATGGTGGAGTAGCAAGATGGATTCAACAGTGGCTGAATGGGAGATGCCAGAGAGTAATGGTGGATGGTTGTTTGTCAGGTTGGAGGCCAGTGACGAGCCACAGGGATCTGTGTTGGGTCCACTGTTGTTTGTCATGTACATCAATGATCTGGATGATGGTGTGGTAAATTGGATTAGTAAGTATGCAGATGATACTAAGATACGTGGGGTTGCGGGTAATGAAGTAGAGTTTCAATGTCTACAGAGAGATTTATGCCAGTTGGAAGAGTGGGCTGAAAGATGGCAGATGGAGTTTAATGCTGATAAGTGTGAGGTGCTACATCTTGGCAGGACAAATCAAAATAGGATGCACATGGTAAATGATAGGGAATTGAAGAATGTAGGCGAACAGAGGGATCTGGGAATAACTGTGCACAGTTCCCTGAAAGTGGAATCTCATGTAGATAGGGTGGTAAAGAAAGCTTTTGGTGTGCTGGCCTTTATAAATCAGAGCATTGAGTATAGAAGTTGGGATGTAATGTTAAAATTGTATAAGGCATTGGTGAGGCCAATTCTGGAGTATGGTGTACAATTTTGGTCACCTAATTATAGGAAGGATGTCAACAAAATAGAGAGAGTACAGAGGAGATTTACTAGAATGTTGCCTGGGTTTCAGCAACTAAGTTACAGAGAAAGGTTGAACAAGTTAGGGCTTTATTCTTTGGAGCGCAGAAGGTTAAGGGGGGACTTGATAGAGGTTTTTAAAATGATGAGAGGGATAGACAGAGTTGACGTAGAAAAGCTTTTCCCTCTGAGAGTAGGGAAGATTCAAACAAGGGGACATGACATGAGAATTAAGGGACTGAAGGTTCGTTTTTATCATTTAAAAATAAATTGGATAGTTATATGGATGGGAAGGGAATGGAGGGTTATGGTTTGAGCGCAGGTATATGGGACTAGGGGAGATTATGTGTTCGGCACGGACTAGAAGGGTCGAGATGGCCTGTTTCCGTGCTGTAATTGTTATATGTTATATGTTAGGTCAGGTCATTAAGGGCTCTGGTCGAAAGGGTTTCCTGGCTGCCTTGCAGGTAAGTCCCTCATTCACGGTCACTCATCTTATTTAGTATTTTTTTCCCATCTCTCTCTCCCTCCTCCAAGGTTGGTTCTTCTGTTTGCCTTTATTTGCTTCAGTTTGTTTGTGTTATTTACCACATTGTAGCTTTTGAAAGATTCAAGCGGCTATCAGACGCTTTCTAAGGGCCGAATCGGCCTGTTCGCAGGGCCTTTCATCGCATGGCGCGGCTTAAAATCAAATTGCTGCGCCGAGGAGATCGAGGCTCCCGATGTTGAAGCCCCCACCGGGGGTGGGGATTCAAGCTCCACGATTCGGGGCGGCCGAAGCTGCTGTTGTTGGAGGTCGGAGTCGGTCACCAAGCAGGTCAACTCCCGATGTTACCGTCCACAGGGCCCAAGGCCGAAGCCTCGCATGTATGTGTGTGCTCGTGCGGCCACCAAGAAATCGCCCCTAAATTGTGTCCCTCGCCATGTTTTGATAGCTATTTCCAGCTGCACCAACCAACAACCACCCATCTTGCATCAATCTGGCTTTAATCCCAATGTTTATTCACCCTAATATTCTCATTAACTTCCCCCCAGATTCTAACACTCCCCTATGGGGCCAATATAGCCTATTAAACTGCCAACCTGTGTGCATTTGGGATGTGGAGGAAACTGGAGCACCTGGAGAAAACCTAAGCAGTCTACCTGAAGTCAGGATTGAACCTGTGCCTCTGGCACTGTTAAGCTGTGGGCCGAGCATCGAAAACGTGTCTAGAATTTAACTTTCTTGACCCATGTCTCGGAACTACATGAAATTTTGCACAGATTTAGATAAAATATAATAGAGATGGAAGTCATAACTCGTCAGTGCCAAAAGTTGCACATTAATTATTTACACTAATTAGAAAATGAGATCGAAAAAGTAAGCGCCATCTAATGTCTAATGCCCATATTACACAATGGGGAGCGTAATTCCGAGCTGCGGTCTATTTAAACCATATATTATCATACTAATATATATATATATATATGCAGGCCAACAAGTTATAAAGTTTTGAATTGGGGCAAGGTCAACTTTGACCTTCTTGGGCTGCTGAGCTTTGTATAGTGAGGGAGGTCCCACTGGGCTCTCAGTTACAGGGCTCCTGGATTCTGACCGGATGCCCGGGCTGTAACATCAATGGGGGACACCCTTACTCGGTTAATGCGGACATTCTGCAATAACGGACATCATTCCCCCTTCCCCCTAGGGCCCACTATAATGAGCTTTAACTGTAATTCCAATTATGGAGTGCAGAGATTGTTGATGCAGGTACTTACCAGAGTTAGTGGTTGAGGCAGAAACTATAACTCCAATTAAAACAAAGGTTTAGACGAATATGGTCCCAACATAGGCAAATTGGACTAGTTTAGATGGGGATTCTTGGTTGACATTGGTGTACAAGGGCCTGTACCCATGATGCATGACTCTGTGACTAGAGTGAGGGGTAAGGCAAATAGGATAAGGAAGCCTGGATGACAAGAGATATTGAAGAAAAAGGGAGGTGGCTTGGGTCAGATAATTGGGACCAAACCCCCTGGATCAGTATAGTGGACTGAAGTGCATACTTAAGAAGGAAATCAGGAGGGCAAAAAGAGAGCATGAGATTGTTCTGGGAAAGAAGGTTAAGGAGCATCCTAAGAGAATTGTATATATTGTAGAAAATAGGGTAACGAGAGAAAATGGGGCCCTTCAGAAGTCAAAGTGGCCATCCATGTATGCAGCTGCAGGAGATGGGCAAACTATATAACCATATAACAATTACAGCACGGAAACAGGCCATCTCGACCCTTCTAGTCCGTGCCGAACCACGTATTCTCCCCCTAGTCCCATACAGCTGTGTTCAGGCCATAACCCTCCATACCTTTCCCGTCCATATAACTATCCAATTTATTTTTAAATGATAAAAATGAACATGCCTCCACCACCTTCACTGGAAGCTCATTCCACACAGCCACCATTCTCTGAGTAAAGAAGTTCCCCCTCATGTTACCCCTAAACTTCTGTCCCTTAATTCTCATGTCATGTCCCCTTGTTTGAATCTTCCCTACTCTCAGTGGGAAAAGCTTATCCACGTCAGCTCTGTCTATCCCTCTCATCATTTTAAAGACCTCTATCAAGTCCCCCCCTTAACCTTCTGCGCTCCAAAGAATAAAGCCCTAACTTGTTCAACCTTTCTCTGTAACTTAGTTGCTGAAACCCAGGCAACATTCTAGTAAATCTCCTCTGTACTCTCTCTATTTTGTTGACATCCTTCCTATAATTAGGCGACCAAAATTGTACACCATACTCCAAAATTGGCCTCACCAATGCCGTGTACAATTTTAACATTACATCCCAACTTCTATACTCAATGCTCTGATTTATAAAGGCCAGCACACCAAAAGCTTTATTTACCACCCTATCTACATGAGATTCCACTTTCAGGGAACTGTGCACAGTTATTCCCAGATCCCTCTGTTCACCTGCATTCTTCAATTCCCTACCATTTACTATGTACGTCCTATTTTGATTTGTCCTGCCAAGATGTAGCACCTCACACTTATCAGCATTAAACTCCATCTGCCATCTTTCAGCCCACTCTTCCAACTGGCATAAATCTCTCTGTAGACTTTGAAAATCTACTTCATTATCCACAACCCCACCTATCTTAGTATCATCTGCATCCTTACTAATCCAATTTACCACACCATCATCCAGATCATTGATGTACATGACAAACAACAGTGGACCCAACACAGATCCCTGTGGCACCCCACTAGTCACTGGCCTCCAACCTGACAAACAACCATCCACCATTACTCTCTGGCATCTCCCATTCAGCCACTGTTGAATCCATCTTGCTACTCCTCCATTAATCCCCAACCATTGAACCTTATTAACCAACCTTCCGTGAGGAACCTTGTCAAAGGCCTTACTGAAGTCCATGTATACAACATCCACTGCTTTACCCTCATCAATTTCCCGAGTAACCTCTTCAAAAAATTCAAGAAGATTAGTCAAACATGACCTTCCAGGCACAAATCCATGTTGACTGTTCCTAATCAGACCCTGTTTATCCAGATGCTTATATATATTATCTCTAAGTATCCTTTCCATTAATTTGCCCACCACTGACGTCAAACTAACAGGTCTATAATTGCTAGGTTTACTCTTAGACCCCTTTTTAAACAATGGAACAACATGCGCAGTACGCCAATCCTCCGGCACTATTCCCGTTTCTAATGACATTTGAAATATTTCTGTCATAGCCCCTGCTATTTCTACACTAACTTTCCTCAATGTCCTAGGGAATATCCTGTCCGGACCTGGAGACTTATCCACTTTTATATTTCTCAAAAGTGTCAGTACTTCCTCTTCTTTGATCCTCATAGTTTCCATAGCTGCTCTACTTGTTTCCCTTACCTCACATAATTCAATATCCTTCTCCTTGGTGAATACCGAAGAAAAGAAATTGTTCAATATCTCCCCCATCTCATTTGGCTCTGCAGATAGCTGTCCACTCTGACTCTCTAATGGACCAACTTTATCCCTCGTTATCCTTTTGCTATTAATATAGCTGTAGAAACCCTTAGGATTTACTTTCACCTTACTTGCCAAAGCAACCTCATATCTTCTTTTAGCTTTTCTAATTTCTTTCTTGAGATTCTTTTTACATTCTTTATACTCCTCAAGCACCTCCTTTACTCCATGCTGCCTATAATTATTGTAGATCTCTCTCTTTTTCTGAACCAAGTGTCCAATTTCCCTTGAAAACCATGGCTCTTTCCAATTTTTACTATTTCCTTTCAACCGAACAGGGACATAAAGATTCTGTACTCTTAAAATTTCACCTTTAAATGTCCTCCATTTCTCTTCCACATCTTTCCCATAAAACAAACTGTCCCAATTTACTCCTTTTAAATCCTTTCGCATCTCATCAAAGTTAGCCTTTCTCCAATCAAAAATCTCAACCCTAGGTCCAGTTCTGACCCTCTCCATAATTATATTGAAACTAATGGTATTGTGATCACTGGTCCCGAACTGTTCCCCAATGCATACCTCTGCCACCTGACCCGTCTCATTTCCTAACAGGCGGTCCAGCACTGCCCCTTCTCTAGTAAGTACTTCTATGTATTGCTGCAAAAAACTATCCTGCACACATTTTACAAACTCCAACCCATCCAGCCCATTTACAGAATGTGTTTCCCAGTCTATGTGTGGAAAATTGAAATCTCCCACAATCACTACCTTGTGCTTACTACTAATATCTGCAATCTCCTTACATATTTGCTCTTCCAATTCTCGCTCCCCATTTGGCGGTCTATAATACACCCCTATAAGTGTTTCTACCCCTTTCCCATTTCTCAGTTCCACCCAAATAGCCTCCCTAGACGAGCCCTCTAATCTATCCTGCCAAAGCACTGCTGTAATATATTCCCTGATAAGCAATGCAACACCTCCTCCTCTTGAATGAATATTTGAAACTCAATGAATATTTCTTCTGTATTTATCATGGAGATTGACAAGACTCTGAAGATACAAGGAACTACAGATGTTGGAATCTTGAGCAAAACTGAAACTACTGGAGTAAATCAATGGGTCAGGCGGCACCTGGGCAAGTATGGATACATTACATTTTGAGTCGGGATCAATATTCGGACTGATAGTAGTGGGGTGGGGGGAGAAAGCTGGAAAGAGGTGGGGGGCGGGGCAAATAGGTGCACACCTCCTCCATTGTCCATTGTCATTGAGACCACACGCAAACTAGAGGAACAGCACATTATATTCTGCTTGGGTAGCTAACAACACAACGGACACTGGATTCTCCAATTTTAAGTAATAGCCTTTCTTCACCCCTTCTCTCTGCTCACTGACACCCCCCCCCCCCGCCCCTTCCCAACCCTGGTGCGCACCCATTACTACTCCCGCTGTCCCTCCCTTTGGATTTATATTTCACTCCTCTCCTTACCTAACACACTTTTGTCTCTTTTTCATTTCTAGCATTTGTCCACTCGTCTCCCAATTGAAAACCCCCCTATACCCGAGTTATAAGGAGATTGGATGGGCAGGGACCGTTTTGAACAGGTGCATGGACGGGAAAGGTTTAGAGGGATGTTCTGATAAAGCTTCACCGAGTCCGTACCGCACATTAACACAAGTACACACACAGTAGGGACAATTTACACTTGTACCAAGTATACAAACTCAAGCCAACTAACCTACAAACCTGTACATCTTTGGAGTATGGGAGGAAACCCACGCAGTCACAGGGAGAACGTACAAACTACGCACAGACAGCACCCATTGTCGGGAACCAACCTGGGTCTCTGGCGCTGCAAGCGCTGTAAGGCAACAACTCTACCGCTGTGCCACCATGCCGCCCATTTGGTAAGACAAACCAGGGCAGGGTTTCACAGTAGATGGTATTGCTCTGAGGAGCGTTGTAGAGCAGAGACACCTTGGGATGCAAGTACATAATTCCATGAAAGTGGTGACACAAGTCTTTACTTTAGACTGAAACTGAAACTTTACAGATGCAGTGCAGAAACTCGTCCTTCATCCCACACCAACCAACGATCAGCCCATACACTACCACTACAGGCACATTAGGTACTATTTATTTTTTTAACCAAAGCCAATTAACCTACAAACCTGTTCAAGAGGGAACTGCAGATGCTGGAAGATCGAAGGTACACAAAATTGCTGGTAAAACTCAGCGGGTGCAGCAGCATCTATGGAGCGAAGGAAATAGGCGAAGTTTCGGGCCAAAACCCTTCTTCAGACTGATGGGGGGTGGGAGAAGGAAGGAAAAGGGGAGGAGGACGCAAGGTCCCTGGGCGGAATATGAGGTGCTGGGAGGAACAGCACCTCATATTCCGCCTGGGGACCTTGCGTCCGGATGGCATTAACATTGACTTCTCCCAATTTTGCTAGCCTTTGCTGTCTCCTCCCCTTCCTTAACCCTCTAGCTGTCTCCTCCCACCCTCCTATCCGCCCGCCCTCGGGCTCCTCCTCCTCCCCTTTTCCTTCCTTCTACCCCCCCCCCCCCCCATCAGTCTGAAGAAGGGTTTCGGCCCGAAACTTTGCCTATTTCCTTCGCTCCATAGATGCTGCTGCACCCGCTGAGTTTCTCCAGCAATGCAGATTCAGATTCAGATTCAATTTTAATTTTGTGAACCTACAAACCTGTATGTCTTTGGAGTGCAGGAGGACACCGGAAAAAACCTACGCTGTCATGAGGAGAACGTCCATACAGCCAGCACCCGTAGACAGGATCGAACCCGGGTCTCTGGCGCTGTATGCCAGCAACTCTACCGCTGCACCACCATGCTGCCCCCTGAACCGTCAGGGTAGTGAAGAAGTCATGTGGCATGCTTTCCATCATTAGGCTGAGTACAGAGTACAAGAGTTGGAATGTCATGTTACGGCCACAGTTGGTATACCGTGTGCAGTTCTGGTCACCCTGCCACCCCCATTTTGTTCTTACCGCTTTAGCAACCGTCTGCCAGTACTGGTGACTCCGACACTCATCCATGCGTTCTTTGTGGAAGAAACGGCATTTTTCAGGAACGAGGAGCACGTCGCTCACAAACTCACCCACTGGCAAGAAAAATAAATGAATTAGTATTTATATTCCCAGAACTATAGAGACAAGTTTTCAAACATCTAAAACAGGTCACACAAATGAATAGACTCATCACAGATTTTGAAAATTTGTACAGTATTGTACAGTAATTTCAAAATCTTTGGGGGACTAATTGAAAAGTTATTTCACAGAGGTGACAAAGGCATGATGAATCCGCACAGCCTCCTTCTGCGCTTAACAATTCTGTGTAATTCCAACATTCCAAAAATAAGCTTTTGCAAAGTTGCCTAAATCCAGGTTACAAATTTTGCAGAATTGAGAGATTTCATTAAAATATGTCAATAGGCATTTTTATGCTCTTTAAAATCAATTGGCTCATATCTTTTGAAGACTCATAACTAGTTTCATCAAAAGGGTGAGAGGAGAGAGCACAAAATGCTTGGCTCTGGGCTATTACACTCAACTTGTTGACGTTGACCAAAACAAAGGCGATTTAAGTTACTCCAGTTCCATTTCTATTAGGCTGTAACTATGAAGGTTGCTCTTCATGTCTATTCCAGGTACTCTGTAAATGTGCTCAGTATGTATGCTTCCAACTGTATTCAGATAGCGACTACCCCCCTCTTCTCCCAATACCCTTTCACTCCTTCTACCAACAAAACTATACCAACTTCTCTCCCAAGGTATTGAGCTTTGCACCAATAGAGATGTTTTTCTGAACCTTCTGAATTTTGTAGTCGGCAGGGCAGTACTCTGCATATTGCCAACTTGGACAGTTTTACTTTTTTTTTTAAAATTAAGCCAATTAACCTACAAACCTGTACGTCTTTGGAGTGTAGGAGGAAACCAAAGTTCTCGGAGAAAACTTACGCAGATCACGGGGAGAACGTACAAACTCCATACAGACAGCACCTGCAGTCAGGATCGAACCCGGGTCTCTGGCGCTGCATTTTGCTGTAAGGCAGCAACTCTACCGCTGTGCCACCGTGACTGCCGTTTCATGATAATCTGGTTGTTAAGAGTATAATCATAGAAACATAGAAAATTGAGCCAGGACCACCATTCAATTTGATCATGGCTGATTATCCAGAATCAGTACCTGGTTCCTGCTTTCTCCCCATATCCCTCAACTCCCTTAGCCCTAAGAGCTATATCTAACTCTCCCTTGGAAACACCGGGTACATTAGCCTCCCCTGCCCTCTGTGGCAGAGAATTCCACAAATTCACAACATCCGAATGAAAATGTTTTCCTCGTCTCAGACACACACACACACACACACACACACACACACACACACATCCAAGATCAGAGTTTTATAAGTATAAAGATAGAGCCATTATATTGTCAGAATTATGTTGTACAGAAAAGATCTTCGGGCCAATTTATGCATTCTGGCCAAAGTGTCTACCAGAGCTAATCACATTTAAACAAGTGTATTGTACTTCGATCACTTCCTCTGGCAGCCCGTTCCATACACTCACCATCCTGTGTGAAAAAGCTGACTCAAATCTTTTCCCTCTCATCATAAAGTTGTGCCCTCTAGTTTAGACTCCCCTACCCTGCGAAATTGACTGCGACCATTCATCTCACCTTTGCTTCTCATAACTTTCTCAAAGAAAATGTTGTTGACTTTTCTCAACTGTTGTGACTGATGCCCCATTGCCAGATACAGATTGCTCACCTGACATTTAACAGAAGAGATCAGTAAGTCCTTTCAAACATACCATTTTCCTTATTTATGTCTGGAAGATGAATTTAAATATAAATGAATAATAATCATAAAAAGCTTCCATTTTCATTTTCATTTTCTTCCGCTATCATTACTGTGTGGTGAGTGGGTAGGTATCACTATAGAAATGATGAATCAATCAATCACTCCTGGTTTTCATCCAGGTGAAAGCCTTTGCTCTTTCATATTCTTTTTTCTACCTCCATTACATTCCTAATTAGCAGTACAGTGACTTTAGAGGGTCCTTCCTTACGAGTTGTAGTTTAATTATTTGCATCCCAATAAATCAATTACAGTCCCAATACAGAGACTTAAACAGATATTTAAAGTACTGGGAGACACAGCGCAATAGAGCCGCCGTCTCACAGCATCAGAGAACCAGGTCAGGTGCTGTTTGTGTGAATTTTACACATTCTTCTTATAATGCCTGGTTTTATTCCAGGTGCTCTGGTTTTCTCCCACGTCCCAAAGATGTATAGGTTAATAGGTTAACTGCCCTCTGTGAATTGTCCTTGGTGGTAGTGCCATTTACGTTTTTAGAGATACACGTGGATATGCAAGGAATAGAGGGTTGTGGATCATGTGCAGGCATGAGATATTTAGCTTGACATGGTCAGAACAGACATCGTAGTCTGTTCTGACTTGTTTCTGTGCTGTACTTTGAACAAGCGCGTGGGAATCTGGTGGAAAATAAAAAATGCTAGTAAAATAGGAATAGTGTAAAAATAAGTGGTGGGTGTGAACTCGTATGGCTAAACCAAATGTTTCTCTGCTGTATCTCTCTACGGACCAAAGATGAGATTGACAAAACGGTGCGGTACCAAATTCATACTTACCTGTCCTTTCAGGTAAACAAAAACATTCTATGACAATTTAAAAAGCAATAGAATAGCATGAATGTCTTCAGCCCACAATGTCTGCACCAACCATAATGCCATCAACTCTTATCTGCTGGCACATTATGCATATCCCACCACATCCTGCATAAGCATGTGCCTATCCAAAAGTATCTTATATGCCACCAACGTATCTGCCTCCAACATCACCCCTAGCAGAATAATCCAGGCAATCACCACACTCTGTGTAAAAACCTTGTCCCGCAGCTTTTTTAAACATTGCCCTCTGGTCCTTGACATTTCCACCCAAGGAAAAAGATTCAAGACTCCCCTAAACTTCCAGTGTTCCAGAGAAAATAACCCAGGTCTTTCCAACTATCCTTGTAGCTAATACCTTCTAATCCAGGTATCATTCTGGTAAACATCTTCTGCAACCATTCTGCACCCTTTCAAAATGATCCTTATTCTTCCTGCAAGCAGTGACCAGAACGGCATGTAGTACTCCCAATGCATATAACCATATAACCATATAACAATTACAGCACGGAAACAGGCCATCTCGGCCCTACAAGTCCGTGCCGAACAATTTTTTTTCCCCCTTAGTCCCACCTGCCTGCACTCATACCATAACCCTCCATTCCCTTCTCATCCATATGCCTATCCAATTTATTTTTAAATGATACCAATGAACCTGCCTCCACCACTTCCACTGGAAGCTCATTCCACACCGCTACCACTCTCTGAGTAAAGAAGTTCCCCCTCATATTACCCCTAAACTTCTGTCCCTTAATTCTGAAGTCATGTCCTCTTGTTTGAATCCTCCCTATTCTCAAAGGGAAAAGCTTGTCCACATCAACTCTGTCTATCCCTCTCATCATTTTAAAGATGCAACCTAACTAAAGTCCAATAAAGCTGCATCATGACTTCCTGATTCTAACGCACAATATCCTGGTCAATGAAAGCAAGCATACCACATGCCTTCTTCACCACTCTACTTGTGTTGACATTTTCAGGGAGTTATGGACTTGGACTTCAAGATCCCTCCGTACACCAATGCTGTTAAGGGTCTTGCCATTAATTGTACATTTTCCCCTTGCATTTGACCTCACATTGGTGCCCATTATGCTCAATTTGCTATTTCTTTGCTCATTTCTGTACCTGATCTATATCCCACTGTATAATTTGATGGCGTTCCACACAGTTTACATAGAAACATAGAAAATAGGTGGAGGTCATTTGGCCCTTCGAGCTAGCACCGCCATTCATTGTGATCATGGCTGATCGTCCCCCATCAATAACCCGTGCCTGCCTTCTCCCCATATCCCTTGACTCCACTACCCCCTAGAGCTCTATCTAACTCTCTCTTAAATCCATCCAGTGATTTGGCATCCACTGCCCTCTGTGGCAGGGAATTCCATAAATTCACAACTCTCTGGGTGAAAAAGTTTTTTCTCACCTCAGTCTTAAATGACCTCCCCTTTATTCTAAGACTGTGGCCCCTGGTTCTGGACTCGCCCAACATTGGGAACATTTTTCCTGCATCTAACTTGTCCAGTCCTTTTATAATTTTATATGTTTCTATAAGATCCCCCCTCATCCTTCTAAACTCCAGTGAATACAAGCTAGTCTTTTCAATCTTTCCTCATATGACAGTCCCGCCATCTCAGGGATCAATCTCGTGAACCTACGCTGCACTGCCTCAATCACAAGGATGTCCTTCCTCAAATTAGGAGACCGAAACTGCACACAATACTCCAGATGTGGTATCACCAGAGCCCAAGACAACTGCAGAAGAACCTCTTTAATCCTATACTGAAATCCTCTTGTTATGAAGGCCAACATTCCATTAGCTTTCTTCACTGCCTGCTGTGGGGCCTGAATGCAATCACCTCCTACAAGGCGAAACCAGGAGGCAGCTCGAATGTCGGCGAAACATCACTCTGTGACAAGCTCAATGCGTTTTATGCATGCTTTGATAGGGAGAATATGATGTGCTTTCCCGAGCCCCCATTCGCTGTGATGGTATTTCAGTCTCAGTCACAGAGGCCGACGTCAGGAAATCCTTCAGAGGGGTGAACCCTCGAAAAGTGCCTGGACCTGATGGTATACCCGTTCTAAATACCTGTGCGGACCAACTGGCTAGAATTTTTACGGACATTTTCAACCTCTCACTTCTGAGGTCTGAGGTCCCCACCTGCTTTAAAAGTGCATCAATTATACCAGTGCCTAAGAAGAGTAAGGTGACGTGCCTCAATGACTATCGACCAGTGGCACAAACGCCGATGGTGATGAAGTGCTTTGAGAGGTTGATCATGGAGCAAATCAACTCCTACCTCAACAAAAACCTGGTGCCACTGCAGTTCGCTTACGACCACCACAGATCAATGGTGGATGCGATCTCGCTGGCCCTCCACTCCGCTCTGGATCACTTGGACAACAAAAACTCACTTGAACTTGAACTTGTACCTGCACTCCAACTTTCAGTGACCGGTGTACAAGGACACCCAGGTCTCGCTGTACCTCCCCCTTACCTAACCTAACCTTAATGATATAATAATCTGCCCCCTTGTTTTTGCCACCAAAGTGGATAACCTCACATTTATCTATATTATACTGCATCTGCCACGCATCTGCCCACTCACTCAAACTGTCCATGTCACCCTGCAACCTCCTACCATCCTCTTCACAGTTCACACTGCCACCCAGCTTTGTGTCATCCGCAAACTTGCTAGTGTTGCTCCTAATTCCCTCTTTCAAATCATTAATATATATGGTAAACAGTTGCAGCCCCAACACCGAGCCTTGCGGCACTCCACTCGCCACTGCCAACCAATTTTCTATCCATGTCAACACCCTACCCCCAATACCACCAGTCTCCCGTGCGGTACCTTATCAAAGCCTTAAGATTGACAAAAATGGTAGGATCACATATGTTGAGGTTAAAAAAAAAAAGGAAATTATACTATTGCATCTGCTGCACCAGCATTACTCAGCATGCATTTCATGATGCTCATCAATCAGTTTGAGAGATCCATTCTGGAGATTAAGGCCAATGAATAAAGCAGTGCATCAGGAGATAAGACACGTGGGCTGAGTACAAGAACACAAATAGAAAAGTTATAATTTAACTATCTAGCCTACTCCACAAGAGAAAGATCCATTGGCTGATTTGATCTTGAGATTCACCTTGTCCAATCCCCATAACCTTGCATTTTTCATTGCTCAACAATCTTAGTATTGAATATACTTATGAATTAGTGCTCTGGGATAGAGGATTCAAAACATTCAAATCCCAGGAACTCCTCCCATATCCGTCTTATGTGGTTACCCCTTCCCTTAATTCTGAACACGGAGAAATATCCTCAGCATCTACCTTGTCAAATCCCACAGAATTCTTAAGTTAACCTCCTATTTTTCTAAACTTAAAAGACTGCAGTCCCATCTTATCAACCCTTTTGCTATATATTACCCCCACCTCATCCAAAGAATATGTTCAGTGAATCTTTGTTGCTGTTCCAGCAAACAATAACATCTGTTCCGAAGATAGACACAAAAAGCTGGAGTAACTCAGCGGGACAGGCAGCATCTCTGGAGAAAAGGAAAGGTTGAAGTTTCGGGTTGAGACCCTTCTTCAGACGGTAGTCTGAAGGGTTTCGACCAGAAACGTCACCCAAAACAAACAGCATCTGCAGTTCCTTCTCACAAATAACATCTTTTTTTGTTTTATTTTTTATTTTATTAGAAGTTAATACAGCACAAAACAGTACAGTGGCACCTAATTTTAGGTGCCAACTATGTAATACCGTAATCCATTCTATGTACAACCTCTAGTTTTATGTTATAAGAAGGAAGTAAGCAGGACAAGAAAAAGAAAACAATAGAAAGGGGAAAACGTGGAAAAATAGATGATAGAGAGTAGAAAAACGTGAAGTGTGTATATAAAAAATAAAAAAGGAAGAGAGAAAGTGGAAAGTAGAAATAGAAGAGAAGGCCCCTTAAAAGAGAATTTTTCAAATCTGTATTCGGAGATGTAGCTCTATCCGCGTCATGAACTGAAATCCTTACGGTACCGCTGCATCACATGATTCCAAAAAGTCGATGAAAGGAGACCAACTCCTTAAGAATTGGTCATATTTATCTATTAGTCGGAGTCTCATTTCTTCAAGGCGTGCTATGTCCATCGTATTCCTAATCCACATTTTAACAGTTGGTGTGGTTGTATTTTTCCAAAATTTAAGTATCAATTCTTTCCAATTATTAACCCATAATTAAAAAAAACATTTTGATCTTTATTTAAATTGGTATCTTCTCCTATTATTCCAAATATAATCCCTTCCGTTTTGGGTTCTATTCTTGACTTGAAAATCTTTGTAAATATATCAAATATATCACTCCAAAATTTATTCAACTTTGTACATCCAACAAATGAGTGTGTTATATTAGCGTTTTGAAACAAACATTTATCGCATCTGGGAGAGACGTTTGGATAAAATTTATTCAACCTCGTTTTTGAATAATATAGTCTATGTAATAATTTGAATTGAATTAAATTATGTCTTGCATTAATAGAACAGTTATGTGTATTCATCAAATACTTTTCCCATCTATCCTTCGAGATCTTTATCATTAGCTCTTGTTCCCAATCTTCCCTTAATGCTTCTGTTGAGGGTGATTCTCTATTTAATATATTATTATAAAAGTATGATATTAATTTTTGTGAATCAGCCTTAATATTCATTGCTTCTTCTAAAGGATCTAAAAATATAGTTTGAAATCTATGTGTATATTTCTTCATAAAGTCACATACCTGTATATATTTAAAATATTGATTATCCTTCAATTTAAATTTTAATTTTAATTGTTGAAATGATAACAGTTTGCCCACTTCATACATGTCCCCTACTTTCCTAATCCCCAGTCTATCCCATTGTTGATATGTGTTGTCGATGAGAGACGGTTTGAATGCGGGGTTGTTCAATAGTGGGGTTAGTACTGATAAATTATTTAATTTCAAGGATACTTTTATTTGTTTCCAAATTCTTATTATATTGTGAATAATTGGGTTCTTCTTATATATTGTACTATTCAATTTTATCGGTGAGAGCAGGATCGTTCCTATATCGTGCGGATAGCACTCCTCTTTCTCCATTCTTATCCACTCCAACTGCTGAGTGGAACTATCCAGCCAGTATATTATGTTCTTAATATGCACTGCCCAGTAGTAATATATAAAGTTAGGTAATGATAAACCCCCAACTTCTTTAGATTTGCACAAATGCTTTTGTTGAATTCTATGTGTTCTGTAGTCCCATATAAAATTAGTGATAGTGGAATCTAATTTTTTGAAAAAATATTTTGGAATATATATTGGGATCGCTTGAAACAAATATATTAATTGTGGTAAGAAAGTCATTTTTATAGCGTTAATTCTACCTATCAATGATAGTGGAAGCGTTTTCCAAAATTTAATCGTATCATTCAGTTTATTTAATAGTGGTATAAAATTGGCACTAAATAATGATTTGTGTCTTCTCGTAATTTGAATACCCAGGTACTTGAATATTTCTGTTGCAATTTTGAAGGGGAATTTTAGTAAGTGTCTCGAATCCTGTGGTTTTAAAGACATAATTTCGCTTTTATTCCAATTTATCCTATATCCTGAAAAAGAGCCGAATTCCTCAATTAGTGTTAATAAGGTGGGTATACTCGTTTGTGTATTAGTAATATATAAAAGGATATCATCAGCGTATAATGAAATTTTATTCTTTGAGTCCTTGGTGTTATATCCGTGAATATTCGGGTGATTTCTAATCCTTTCGGCCAGCGGTTCTATCATAAGGGCAAATAGCAATGGTGATAAGGCACACCCTTGCCTATTACCCCTTGATAAGTAAAATTTTGGAGATAGCGTATTGTTAGTTAATATTCTTGCCGTAGGTCTATCATAAAGTAGTTTAATCCATCTAATAAAATTCTCTCCCATATTAAATTTTTGGAGTACCTTGTATAAATACTGCCATTCTACTTGATCAAATGCCTTCTCTGCATCCAACTGAGAGATATCTTCATTGTCCTTCTTATGAGAGTACATTATATTAAAACTCACAAATAACATCTGTCCCTACTCTTGTGGTTAAAGTCATACAAAACCAGGCTTTTTGACCCACCATTTCCTTACCAACCATGAATCTATACTAATCCCATTTATCAGCACAACCTCGATGCCGTAGCAATTTAGGTGATCTAGGTTTTCCTTTAATGTTATAAGAGTACCTCCCTCCACGATCTACTCGGGGAACATGACCCGGACAATCACAATCTGGGTGAATAAGACCTTCCTCCAATCTCTTCTAAACCTTTTATCCCTTATTCAAAACTTACTCCCATATTTTGGATGCTTTTGCTCATGAAAGGTTTCCAAAAGTCTACACCTTTCATCAGTTTCTAAAGGTCAAACAATCCCCCCCCCCTTCGTTCAAAAGAAGACATATCCAGCCGTTCAAGTGTCTCATAACTGAAGCGCTCATTTCCAGGCAACATCCCAGTAAACCTCCTCTGCTACCACTCCAAATGTCTTTCTTGAATAAAGGTTTCACATTTGTTGAACTCCACTCATCTGCCACCAGACTCCATCCATCATTCTTGCATTGGAAGCCAACTTTCTGTTTGTCTTTCTAATTACTTTCTCATAGGCCTATACAGCATTGAATCAGGTCTTTCACTGTTCACTCCACAACCCACCTCACCGCCCACCCCAGATTCTACCAGCAACCTACACACTTGCTGCAATTTATTCTGCCCAATTAACATACCAATCTACATGCCTTCAGTGTGTGGGAAGAAATGAACACAGAGGAAATCTAGGCAGTCATCGGAAAAACCTGCATATTCCACACAAATAGCACCAGACTGAGCCTAGTCTTAGAATACAGAACAGTACAGCACAAGAACAGGCCTTTGGACACAATGTCTGTGCCAAGACTAACTTCCATCTGCCTGCCTGCACATGATTCATGTCTCTCCATTCCCTGTATATCTATGTGCCTATTCTGAATAAGTCTGAAGAAGGGTCTTGATCCAAAACATCACCCATTCCTTCTCTCCAGAGATGCTGCCTGTCCCGCTGAGTTACTCCAGCATTTTGTACCTATTTAAAAGCCTCTTAATTGCCGCAATTGTATCTGCCTCCATAACCCTCTCTGGCAGCATGTTCGTCACCCACTGCCCTCTTTGTAAAAAGCTTGCTGTGCCATTTCTTACAAACTTTGCTCCTTTCACCTTAAAGCTATTCCTCTTAGTAATTCAAACAGATACTCTATATTTCTTGTGCAAAGACACTCCGAATTCTCTGATCAAGAATATTTAATTGGGTCACTGCATTTAAATAAATATTCTGAAATAAAAAGTAAGTTCTGAATAAGTTCGGAAGATCAGGCAGCATCCGAATAAATTGAATGCAAGAGCAGATCAGAATGGGAAAGGATAAAATTAATACTCAGTCTTTTTCCCAGGGTAGAATATTCTAAAACGGGAGGCTTAAGGTGAGAGGGAAGGGATTTAAGAGGAACATCAGGGGCAAGTTTTTCACTGAGGATAATCTGTATCCGGAATGTGTTGTCAGAGGATGCTATAGAAGAGAATACAATTGTGACTTTCATAAGACAATTGGACAACTAAAAACAGGCAAGGTTAAGTGGGCTAGGGCCAAATGCAGGCAAATGCCAATATGATCGTCATGGACAACGTGGGCCAAAAGGCCTGTTTCCATGCTGTATAGCTTTATGACTGGAAGGAGTATTAGTCCATTTGATTACTCATTCTTGCTTTGCCATTAATAAGATCATGGATGCTCTTTTAACTCAGCACTTACTAATTCTAATCTAGGGAGAGGCAGGCCATTTGGCCCTTTGAGCATGCTGTACCTGTATTAAAGATCATGGCTGATCTTCTACCTCAATGCCATTTCCCTGCACTACTCTATCTTGATTACCTAAATATTTAGAAAACTGATGAACTGTATCAAACACTGACTTTTCTGTCCTGGGCCTCCTCCATTGTCAGCGTGAGGCTAAACGCACATTGGAGGATCACCACCTCATATTTCACTTGGGCAGCTTAAAACTCAGCAGTATGAATATTGATTTCTCTAACTTCAAGTAACCCTTGCATCCCCTCTCTCTCCATCTCCCCCCTAGTCCTCGTACTAGTTTCATTGTCGTCCTGGTAAGTTCCATTGTCTGGAACTCTTTTTCACCTAGCCCACATCTAACAATGTTTTGTGTATCACTGTTACCTTTTTGCATATCTTTCATTCATTTGTTCTATATCTCTCCATATCACCGTCTATATCACTCTTTCCCATTCCCCGACTCTCAGTCTGAAGATGGGTCTCGACCGAAACGCCAGCTATTCATTTCTCCAGAGATGCTGTCTGACCCACTAAGTTACTCCAGCTTTTTGTGTCTATCCTCGGTCTAAACCAGCATCTGCAGTTCCTTCCTACCATTATTTTTCTGTTTTCTTTCGCTTTGGTGCCTTCAAGGTAAAACTTTTATTACATACTAGACCAAGTGCAGACCCGTTGGGTCTGTTCCCCCAACGTGCGGTTGTGGGGGGGGGGGCGGCATGCAGCGTCACACACTAACTATCCCCCGCCCCCCCCTCACGCTAATTATCCCCCTAGATATTATATTAATATTATTCATTTGCTTCTTTTATCCCATAACCACCCTATCTACTGACGCATAGCCCCCAACTTGCAGTCACATCTAGAGGGGTGGGCAGGCGGGGGTGGAGAGTGAGGGCAGAGAGAGAAGGCGCAGACACAGAGAGAGAGACAGAGACACAGAGAGTGGGGCAAGAGGGATAGTGGGGTGGAGAGGAGGGCAAGAGGGAGCAGAACCAACTCAGAATCTACCCAGTTTATATTTAGATTAGTCCATGATAATTATTTTATCTGCCTCTCCTAGAGTGGGGTTAGTGCATGCTGTTAGATTTATTACATCTACATTTCATGATTTATTACATCTACATTTATTTTGTGTTTTATACAGCTGCTGCTGTTTGGGGACATACAGATATCTTCCAAAAATGTTTTCTGGTCTTCGCTCTTTCTTCGATTCAGCCAAAGAGATTCTGCTCCTTGATTTTCCAAGATAAGCACCTTTGTCTTGGTGTATTAAACCAATACTCAGGGCTGCCCCATTCTTTTCTCTTTTTGAAGTTAAGTGCCTTGGAATATTTAGATTCTAACCTCGGTCACTGTGTAAGCAATTGTCTGAAAAGGGACAATTTCCAACACCCAAGAAAGGGAGTTTGTGGAGTGCCTCCGAGATAGATTCTTAGAGCAGCTTGTACTGGGGCCTACCAGGGAAAGGCAATTCTGGATTTAGTGTTGTGTAATGAACTGGATTTAATGTTGTGTAATAGAAACATAGAAAATAGGTGTAGGAGGAGGCCATTCGGCCCTTCAAGCCAGCACCGCCATTCATTGTGATCATGGCTGATCGTCCCCAATCAATAACCTGTGCCTGCCTTCTCCCATTGATTCCACTAGCCCCTAGAGCTCTATCCAACTCTCTCTTAAATCCATCCAGTGATTTGGCTTCCACTGCCCTCTGTGTCAGGGAATTCCACAAATTCACAACTCTCTGGGTGAAAATGTTATTTCTCACCTCAGTCTCCCCTTTATTCTAAGACTGCAGTAAAGAGGTTTGTCTACAGTTGTATAGGGCTCTGGTGAGACAACATCTGGGGTATTGTGTACAGTTTTGGTCTCCTAATTTGAGGAAGGACATCCTTGTGATTGAGGCAGTGCAGCGTAGGTTCACAAGATTGATCCCTGGGATGGCGGGATGAGCCCTATACAGCTGCAGAAGAGCCTCTTTACTCCTATACTGAAATCCTCTTGTTATGAAGGCCAACATTCCATTAGCTTTCTTCACTGCCTGCTGTACCTGCACGCCAACTTTCAGTGACTGGTGTACAAGAACACCCAGGTCTCGCTGCACCTCCCCGTTACCTAACCTAACCCCATTGAGATAATAATCTGCCCCCTTGTTTTTGCCACCAAAGTGGATAACCTCATATTTATCTGTATTATACTGTATCTGCCACGCATCTGCCCACTCACTCAACCTGTCCAGGTCACCCTGCAACCTCCTAACATCCTCTTCACAGTTCACACTGTCATCCGCAAACTTGCTAGTGTTGCTCCTAATTCCCTCTTCCAAATCATTAATATATATGGTAAACAGTTGCAGCCCCAACACCGAACCCTGCGGCATCCACTCGCCACTGCCTGCCAGTCTGAAAAGGTCCCGTTCACTCCTACTCTTTGCTTCCTGTCTGCCAACCAATTTTCTATCCCAGTCAACACCCTACCCCCAATACCATGTGCTCTAATTTTAGTCACCAGTCTCCCATGCAGGACCTTATCAAAGGCTTTCTGAAAGTCTAGATACACTACATCCACTGGCTCCCCTTCATCCATTTTACTTGTCAATTCCTCAAAAAATTCCAAAAGATTCGGCACGGACTAGAAGGGTCGAGATGGACTGTTTCCGTGCTGTAATTGTTATATGGTTATATGATTAGTCAAGCATGTTTTTCCTTTCATAAATCCATGATGACTTGGACTAATCCTTTTACTGCTATCCAAATGCCTCATTATTAACTCTTTAATAATTGACCCCAGCATCTTTCCCACCAAAGTCAGGCTAACTGGTCTGTAATTCCCTGTTTTCTCTCTCGCTGCTTTCTTGAAAAGTGGGATAACATTAGCTATCCTCCACTCCACAGGAACTGATCCTGAATCTATTGAACATTGGAAAATGATCACCAATGCGTCTACTATTTCTAGAGCCACCTCCCTGAGGACCCTAGGATGATGACCATCAGGCCCATGGGATTTATCATCCTTCAGTCCCATTAGCCTACCCAATACTATTTCTCATCTAATGAAAATTTATTTCAGTTCCTCTAGCCCCTTGGATCCTCTGCCCTCCAGTACATCTGGGAGATTGTTTGTGTCTTCCTTAGACAGATCCGAAGTACCTGTTCAACTCTTCTGCCATTTCCTTGTTCCCCATACTCATTTCACTCGTGTATGCTTCAAGGGACCCACATTTGACTTTGTTATTCTTTTTCCCTTAACATATCTAAAGAAGCTTTTACTGTCCTTCTTTACATTCCTGGCCAGCTTCCCCTCGTACTTCATCTTTTCAGCCCGTATTGCCCGTTTTGTTTCCTTCTGTTGTCCTATGAAAGTTTCCCAAACCTCTGGCTTCCGGCTACTCTTTGCTGTGTTATACATCTTTTCTTTTAGTTTTATTCTATCCCTAATTTCTCTTGTCAGCCACGGTTGCCTCCTACTCCCCTTAGAATCTTTCTTCCTTTTTGGAATGAAATGATCTTACGTCTTCCAGATTATGCCCAGAAATTCCTGTCATTGCTGTTCCACCGTCATTCCTGCTCGTATCCCTTTCCAGTCTACCTTGGCCAACTCCTCATGCTCATGCCTTCATAATCCCCTCTGTTCAACTGCATCACTGACACTTCCGATTTAACCTTCTCCTTCTCAAATTGCAGATTAAAACTAATCATATTATGAACCGGATTTGATAAGGGAACTTAAGGTAAAGGAGCCATTAGGAGGTAGGGACCATAATATGATATGTTTTAATCTACAATTTGAGAGGTAGAGGAGAAAATCAGAAGTGTCAGTATTACAGTTGAGCAAAGGGGACTAGGAGGCATGAGGGAGGAGCTGGCCAAAGTTGACTGGAAAAAGACCCTAGCAGGGATGACAGTGGAACAACAATGGCAGGTATTTCTGGGAATTATACAGGTGGTGCAGGATCAGTTCATTCCATAGAAGAAGATAGATTCTAAGGGGAGTAAGAGGTGACCGTGGCTGACAAGAGAAGTCAAGGACAGTATAAAAGTAAAAGATAAGTATAACATAGCAAAGATGAGTGGTAAACCAGAGGATTAGGAAACTTTTAAAGAGCAACAGAAGATAACTAAAAAAGCAATTAAAAAGAAAAGATGAGGTACGAAGGTAAGCTAGCCAAGAATATAAAGGAGGATAGTAAATGCTTCTTTAGGTATGTGAAGAGGAAAAAAATTAGTTAAGACAAATGTCGGTCCCTTGAAGACAGAAACAGGTGAATTTATTATGGAGAACAAGGAAATGGCAGACGAGTTTATCCATCTTCATTAAGGAAGACACAAAAAATCTCCCAGATGTACTAATGGCCAGAGGATCTAGGGTGACGGAGGAACTGAAGGAAATTCACATTAGGCAGGAAATGGTATTGGGTAGACTGATGGGACAGAAGGTTGATAAATCCCCAGGACCTGATGGTCTGCATCCCAGGGTACTTAAGGAAGTGGCTCTAGAAGTCATGAACGCATTGGTGATCATTTTCCAATGTTCTATAGATTCAGGATCAGTTCCTGTGGATTGGAGGGTAGCTAATGTTATCCCACTTTTTAAGAAAGGCGGGAGAGAGAAAACAGGGAATTATAGACCAGTTAGCCTGACATCGGTGGTGGGGAAGATACCAGAGTCAATTATACAAGATGAAATAGCGGCACATTTGGATAGCAGTAACAGGATCGGTCCGAGTCAGCATGGATTTACAAAGGGGAAACCATGCTTGACTAATATTCTGGAATTTTTTGAGGATGTAACTAGAAAAATGGACAAGGGAGAGTCAGTGGATGTAGTGTACCTGGACTTTTAGAAAGCATTTGATAAGGTCTCACATAGGAGATTACTGGGCAAAATTAGAGCAAATAGTATTGGGGGTAGAGTGCTGATATGGATAGAAAATTAGTCGGCAGACAGGAAACAATGTGTAGGGATTAACTGGTCCTTTTCAGAATGGCAGGCAGTGACTAGTGGGGTACCGCATGGCTCAATGGTGCTAGGACCGCAGTTATTTACAATATACATTAATGATTTAGATGAAGGGATTAAAAGTAACATTAGCAAATTTACAGATGACACAAAGCTGTGTGGCAGTGTGAACTGTGAGGAGGATGCTGTGAGGATGCAGGGTGACATGGACAGGTTGGGTGAGTGGGCAGATGCATGGCAACAAAAGGAAGGCAGATTATTATCTGAATGGGGTCAAGTTGGGAAAAGGGGAAGCACAACGAGATCTGGGGGTCCTTGTTCATCTGTCACTGAAAGTAAGCATGCAGGTACAGCAGGCAGTGACGAAAGCTAATGGCATGTTGGCCTTCATAACAAGAGGAGTTGAGTATAGGATCAAAGAGGTCCTACTGCAGTTGTACAGGGCCCTAGTGAAACCACACCTGGAGTAATGTGTGCAGTTTTGGTCTCCATATTTGAGGAAGGACATTCTTGTTATTGAGGGAGTGCAGCATAGGTTCACCAGATTAATTCCCGGGATGGCAGGACTGTCAAATGTTGAAAGAATGTAGCGACAGGGCTTGTATACACTAGAATTTAGGATGAGAGGATATCTTATTGAAACATATAAGATTATTAAGGGATTGGACATGCTAGAGGCAGGAAACATGTTCCCGATGTTGGGGGAGTCCAGAACCAAGGGCCACAGTTTAAGAATAAGGAGCAGGCTATTTAGAACGGAGATGAGGAAAACATTTCCACCCAGAGAGTTGTCAATCTGTGGAATTCTCCGTCTCAGAAGGCAGTGGAGGCCAATTCTCTGGATGCTTTCAAGAGGGAGTTAGATAGAGCTCTTAAAGATAGCGGAGTCAAGGGGTTTGGGGAGAAGGCGGAACGGGGTACAAATTGTGGATGATCAGCCATGAGCGCAATGAATGGCCGACTCCTGCACCTATTGTCTATAAAAGGCTAATAGAACATACTAATTTATTTCTACATGCCATTAATTCATCTGTCAGATGAATGCAGAGCATTGAACTTTGTCATTTTGCCATATTTTCCTAGTTTGACCAGAAATAGAGAAATATTTATTGACAGGCTCGGATTTTAGCGAGCAGTTTTGCTCTGCTATACTGCCACATTACATTACTCTTTCAAATTTTACCTCACCAACTATTTTGTTTAAACCCATATCAATTGTTTAATACGTGGCTTTAAAAATGGTGCAAGGAGGAGGGATTCAAATTTTTAGGGCATTGGAACCAGTTCTGGGGGAGATGGGACCAGTACAAACAGGACGGTCTGCACCTGGGCTGGAATGGAACCAATGTCCTTGGGGGAGTGTTTGCTAGTGCTGTCGGGGAGGATTTAAACTAATGTGGCAGGGGGATGGGTACAAGAGCAGAGAGGCAGGGGGGTGTAAAATGAGGGTAGAAGCAATAGGTAGCAAGGTGAAAAGTAAGTGTCAGGCAGACAAAACCAGGGCAAAAATCAAAAAGGGCCACTTTTCAACGTAATTGTATAAGGGGCAAGAGTGTTGTAAAAACAAGCCTGAAGGCTTTGTGTCTCAATGCAAGGAGTATTCGTAATAAGGGGATGAGTTGAACGTGCAGATAGCCATTAATGATTATGATATAGCTGGGATCACGGAGTACATGGCTCCAGGGTGACCAAGGCTGGGAGCTGAACATCCAGGGATATTCAATATTCAGGAGGGATAGGGGGAAAGGAAAAGGAGGTGGGGTAGCGTTGCTGGTTAGAGAGGAGATTAACGCAATGAAAAGGAAGGACATTAGTTTGGAAAATGTGGAATGGGTATGGGTAGAGCTGCGAAACACTAAGGGGCAGAAACGCTGGTGGGTGTTGTGTACAGGCCACCTAACAGTAGTAGTGAAGTTGGAGATGGTATCAAACAAGAAATTAGAAATGCGTGCGACAAAGGCAAAACAGTTATAATGGGTGACTTCAATCTACATGTAGATTGGGTGAATCAAATTGGCAGGGGTGCTGAGGAAGAGGATTTCTTGGAATGTGTGCGGGATAGTTATCTAAATCAACATGTAGAGGAACCAACGAGAGAGCAGGCTATTTTAGACTGCGTATTGAGTAATGAGGAAGTGTTAGTTAGCAGTCTTGTTGTACGTGCCCCCTTGGGCAAGAGTGACCATAATATGGTTGAGTTCTTCATTAGGATGGAAAGTGACATTGTTAATTCAGAAACAATGGTTCTGAACTTAAAGAAAGGTAACTTTGAGGGTATGAGACGTTAATTGGCCAAGATTGACTGGCAATTAATTCTAAAAGGGTTGACGGTGGATATGCAATGGAAGACATTTAAAGACTGCATGGATGGACTACAACAATTGTTCATCCCAGTTTGGCAAAAGAATAAATCAGGGAAGGTAGTGCACCGTGGATAACAAGGGAAATCAGGGATAGTATCAAAGCGAAGGATGATGCGTACAAATTAGCCAGAAAAAGCAGCATACCAGAGGACTGGGAGAAATTCAGAGACCAGCAGAGGAGGACAAAGGGCTTAATTAGGAAAGGAAAAATAGATTATGAAAGAAAACTGGCAGGGAGCATAAAAACAGACTGCAAAAGTTTTTATAGATATGTGAAAAGAAAGAGATTAGTTAAAACAAATGTAGGTCCCTTGCAGTTAGAAACAGGCGAGTTGATCATGCGGAACAAGGGTATGGCGGACCAATTGAATAACTACTTTGGTTCCGTCTTCACTAAGGAAGACATAAATAATCTGCCGGAAATAGCAGGGGACCACGGGTCAAAGGACTTGGGGGAATTGAGTGAAATCCAGGTTAGTCGGGAAGTGGTGTTGGGTAAATTGAATGGATTAAATGCCGATAAATCCCCAGGGCCAGATAGGCTGCATCCCAGAGTACTTAAGGAAGTAGCTCCAGAAATAGTGGATGCATTAGTAATAATCTTTCACAACTCTTTAGATTCTGGAGTAGTTCCTGAGGATTGGCGGGTAGCAAACGTAACCCCACTTTTTAAGAAGGGAGGGAGAGAGAAAACGGGGAATTACAGACCAGTTAGTCTAACATCGGTAGCGGGGGAAACTGCTAGAGTCAGTTATTAAAGATGGGATAGCAGCACATTTGGAAAGTGGTGAAATCATTGGATAAAGTCAGCATGGATTTACGAATGGTGAATCATATCTGACGAATCTTATAGAATTTTTCGAGGATGTAACTAGTAGAGTGGATAGTGGAGAACCAGTGGATGTGGTGTATCTGGACTTCCAGAAGGCTTTCGACAAGGTCCCACATAAGAGATTAATATACAAACTTAAAGCACACGGCATTGGGGGTTCAGTATTGATGTGGATAGAGAACTGGCTGGCAAACAGGAAGCAAAGAGTAGGAGTAAACGGGTCCTTTTCACAATGGCGGGCAGTGACTAGTGGGGTACCGCAAGGCTCAGTGCTGGGTCTCCAGCTATTTACAATATATATTAATGATCTGGATGAGGGAATTGAAGGCAATATCTCCAAGTTTGCAGATGACACTAAGCTGGGGGGCAGTGTTAGCTGTGAGGAGGATGCTAGGAGACTGCAAGGTGACTTGGATAGGCTGGGTGAGTGGGCAAATGTTTGGCAGATGCAGTATAATGTGGATAAATGTGAGGTTATCCATTTTGGTGGCAAAAACAGGAAAGCAGACTATTATCTAAATGGTGGCCGATTAGGAAAAGGGGAGATGCAGCGAGACCTGGGTGTCATGGTACGCCAGTCATTGAAAGTAGGCATGCAGGTGCAGCAGGCAGTGAAGAAAGCGAATGGTATGTTAGCTTTCATAGCAAAAGGATTTGAGTATAGGAGCAGGGAGGTTCTACTGCAGTTGTACAGGGTCTTGGTGAGGCCACACCTGGAGTATTGCGTACAGTTTTGGTCTCCAAATCTGAGGAAGGATATTATTGCCATAGAGGGAGTGCAGAGAAGGTTCACCAGACTGATTGCTGGGATGTCAGGACTGTCTTATGAAGAAAGACTGGATAGACTTGGTTTATACTCTCTAGAATTTAGGAGATTGAGAGGGGATCTTATAGAAACTTACAAAATTCTTAAGGGGTTGGACAGGCTAGATGCAGGAAGATTGTTCCCGATGTTGGGGAAGTCCAGGACAAGGGGTCACAGCTTAAGGATAAGGGGGAAATCCTTTAAAACCGAGATGAGAAAAACCTTTTTCACACAGAGAGTGGTGAATCTCTGCCACAGGGGGTAGTTGAGGCCAGTTCATTGGCTATATTTAAGAGGGAGATGTGGCGCTTGTGGCTAAGGGGATCAGAGGGTATGGAGAGAAGGCAGGTACGGGATGCTGAGTTGGATGATCAGCCATGATCATATTGAAGGGCCGAATGGCCTACTCCTGCACCTAATTTCTATGTTTCTATCTATGATTCTAATTGCCCAAGTTATTTCATTTACTAGGACTGTAGTCCAGGCATGAGTCAAGTGAAGCCCATCCTAACGGAACAGGTCTTACTTTGCCAAGTACAGTACATGTGCTACCGACATCAAACCACTCTCGTACAACAGAGGGGAACAGAGTTAATGTTTCAGATCAGTTGTAAAAAAAACTAAGAAAAGGTAGCGATAAAACAAGGCTGAAATGCAGATAAAGATGAAAGGGGTAACACAGAAAGTGTGAGATATGGTGACTGAAGGACAAAAGGCATGATGATGTGGGGATTAGTCAATAGCAAGATGTCGATATGGGGAAGATGAATAATTAATAACTGTAGTTGCTGCAAATCTGAAATAAAAACAAAAAAGGCGAATTTTTTTCCCCAGCATTTTCCGTTTTGATCCCATTTAATTAATGAGTAAATTAAATTATTTAGTAAAGTAAATCAGTAATCGGTAATTAATCAGTAAATCAGTAATCATTCTGTGGAAAGAGAAGGAGAACAATGTTTCAAGTATAAGATTGTCAGTATGAAATTGTCAGAATGAAAGAAAATCTTAAAGCAGCTGTAAGTTCTGATATAAATGGATGCAATTGGGTGCGGTGATTTAATGATAGACAAAGGGCAAGCAAGAACAGGGAAGAATTTTGAATTTGCAGAATGAAAATTAAAAAGCTGCAGATCCTGACAAAAAACCTGATAATTCTGGATGAACGTCAGAAAGATAAACAGTGAAAGTTTTACATTTCAGGGGCATTCACAAAATTGGGAAAGAGAAATATTCATAAATCTGCAATTAAGAAAGTGTGCAAATTCCTTGTCTTAGTTAATATGGGTACAATGCCAAAAATACAGTATCTGGTTAGGCCTGAGAACGTGTGCTGTGTACACGTCTGGGCAGTAACATCATTTACAAGATCAAGACATTGCAGATGACAGGAAGAAGCAGTCAGCCAGGATCTCAATGATCATCTTCACTCACTGTGAGAGGTTACACTAGCTGAATCGCTGTCCTGATAGCAGAAAAAGTCAAGAAGAGAAACAAAGCATTTCAAAATTGTAATGGATGCTGACTGGGCAAGTCAGGAGATATTATTTTCTGTAATCTGCGGTCGTTCAGTTAGAATGACCAGTGAAGAAAAATTTAAAAAGAGAAACACATTCATAAAGTAGGAGGCACAGTGGCGCAGAGGTAGAGTTGCCTGCCTTACAGCACTGGAGACCTGGGTTTGAGTTTGTACGTTCTCCCCTTGACTACGTGGGTTTTCTCCAAGATCTTCGGTTTCCTCCCACACTCCAAAGACGTACAGGTTTGTAGGTTAATTGGATTGGTTAAAGTGTAAAAAAAATAAAATTGTCTCTACTAGTGCGGGTAGGATACTGTTAATGTGTGGGGATCGCCGGGTGGTCCCGACTCGGTGGGTCAAAGTACTTGTTCCTGCACTGTACCTCTAAACTAAACTGAAGTGGGTTACTTAGGTCAGCAATGTAGTGCCTCAAAGGACTGTGAAATCAGAATCTCACGGAACATCAAAAAGATCTGTTTTAAAAAGACAACTGTGAGATGTTACAATTTTATCTTCACTGTGAACTTCAATCTTGGAAATCTAACGGAATTGAAGAGCTTTACTGCAGAGGAAAAGACTGGAGTAGTGACAAAAGAAACAACTGAAGTTGGAATCTGTAGCTAAAAGCAAACTGCTGGAGGAACCCTATCCATTTGCAAAGACAAATGGACAGACGACATTAAGTAGCTCCCGTTTGCTAGCCATTTAATTCCTCTTCCCACTCCCACACCCACCTAATGAATTTGGTCTCCTCCACTGCCAGGGTGGGGTCAAACGCAAACTAGGATGAACAGTATCATAGGTAGACATAAAATGTGTCTCAGCAGGACAGGCAGCATCTCTGGAAATAAGGAATGGGATGAGAGACACCAGAGATGCCGCCTATACTGTTGAGTTCCTCCAGCATTTTGTGTCTACCTTTGATTTAAACCAGCATCTGCAGTTCCTTCCTACACAAGAAGAGTATCGTGTTCAGTTCTGGGTGCTATGTTAGAGAAAAGATATTGTCAAGTTGGAACGGTACAGAGCAGATTTACGAGGATGTTACCAGTACTCAAGGCTCAGCTCTACAGGAAGAGGTTGAGCAGGCTAGGACTCTTCTTTGGAGCGCTGGAGGATGAGGGGTGGTCTTGTAGAGGTGTATAAAATCATGAGAGGAATAGATCCGTTAGAGACACAGAGTTGCTTGCCCAGAGTAGGTGAACCGAGGATCACAGGACATGGGTTTAAGGTGAAAAGATTTAATAGGAATCTGAGGGGTAACTTTTTCACACAATGGGTGGTGGGTGTTTGGAACAAGCTGCAGGGTTGAGGCAGGGACTATCCCAATGTTTAACAAACTGTTAAGCAGGTAAGAATCATGAGTCAAGGCTGTTTTATTGTCATATGTCCCAGATAGGACAATGAAATTCTTGCTTGCTGCAGCACAACAGAATACCTGAGGCAGCGACTTCGATAGATCCCTTCGATGGTGGGGAGGTCAGAGCCGGTGATGGATTGGGCAGTGTTCACAACGTTTTGCAGTCTTTTCCGTTCCTGGATGTTCAAGTTGCAGAACCAGACCACGATGCAGCTAGTCAGTATGCTCTCTACTGTGCACCTGTAGACGTTCCAAGAGAATCCTCTTTGACATACCGAATCTCCGTAGTCTTCTCAGGAAGTAGAGGCGCTGATATGCCTTCTTTATAATTGCATCAGTGTGCTGGGTCCAGGAAAGATCTTCAAAAATATGCAGCTCAGAAAATTGAAGTTTTGACCCTCTCCACCCATCGATATAAATAGGATTGTGGGTCCTTATCCTTCCCCTTCCAAAGTCCACAATCAGTTCCTTGGTTTTACTGATGTTGCGAGCCAGGTTGTTGTGCTGGCACCATTTGGTCAATCGGTTGATCTCACTTCTATACTCTGACTCATCACCATCTATACTCTGACTCATCACCATGGATTGGACAGGTTTGGAGGGGTATGGGCCAAACGCAGGCAAGTCGGACTAGTGTAGCTGGGACATTGTTGGTCGGCGTGGGCAAGTTGGCCGAAGGGCCTGTTTCCACCTGTATGACTCTATGATCTATGAGTCTATAACAGCACCTCACATTCTTCCTGGGTAGTCCCCAAGACAATGGCATGAACATTGAATTCAATATCAGTTAACTCACTCCTCTGTCTCTCTTTCTTTCCCTTCTAATTTATCAAAGTTAGCTCAACACTCCCTTATTTTCAACCCCTATCCTCCCAGCTCTCCATCATTGCTTTCTCCCCAATCCTTTCCCACCCAATCTGCCACACACTCTTCCTACCGGATCCCTAACCCCTCCCCGCACCGTTCTCATATACCTACCATCTATCTCCCTTATTTGGTTTCACTCTTCCTCTCTTATCCAGATTAAATAATCCAGGCCCTGTATTGATTTATAGAGAGAATTTTATTCTGTATCTCAAAATTTTGACATGCTTTGTGAATTCTTGAAAGGTGAATTTCTGCGACCTGTAACATGGGGTTGTCATTACTTGAAAAGAAAACAATGTGAGGGCTCTGCAGCAAAAGGAAGGGAATGCATCAGACTGCAAAATACTTTCCATGATCAGGCACAAACAGGATGCATGGACAGAATAGCTTCATTTGATAATTTTCTGCATAATCCATAATTTCATTTCCAATTATTCTAACAAAGAAAAAACTAAAAGTGTCAACATGTGATATTGAAATTGGGCCACATAACTGCTTCATTCCACTTTAATCAATTCATCGCATTTGCATGGTCTTCTTCAAGTAACTGGCAGCCCGTTTTGGCCAAGAGGTTTGCCCATGCTCCTCCAGGGCATTCTGTAACAAGTCATCTAAATATACTTAATACATTCTAAAGGGTCTCGACCCGAAACGTCACCCATTCCTTCTTTCCAGAGATGCTGCCTGTCCCACTGAGTTACTCCAATTATTGTGTCTACCTTAATATACTTGGATTTCTTGCACAAATTTTGTCTTGGCTTTTCAAACGACCAAGTTATTCCAATGAACACACAATTCACTATGCAAATCTTAGAATCATTACTAATGTTATGGGAGCCATAATCTAATTAGCTGTGCAAATGTAAATACATTGTGGAGATGCAGTGAGGGCCAGGTGAAGCAAAGAGGTATTTTTCATCAGATGACAAGTACTCCAACCCAACAATTCTCAAAAGACAAGTTACACAAATTAGTTTATGTTTTACTGACAATAACCTGGATCTAAATGCATGATACTGAGAGAACAAGCTTTGTAAACCAATCTGGACAGTAACTGATTTAATTAATGTCAAATTACAAGCAGTAATTAGTTTGATACCCATCAGCAAGCCTTTTATATGAGAGAGATTCTAATGTTTCACAGATGAATCAATAACACAGCTGCTCACTGCTGCTAACTTTCAGATTCTGTTTTAAGAATGGCATAAGCGGGAATAGGCTCCTTTCCTCTAGTACTGGGTTTTAGGTGAAGGTAAATTTGTACTCACCCAGGCACTTCACAGGAATGACCATGTGAGTGTGACCACGACATTGTTTCTTTCCCTTCTTACACCAGTTCTCAATGCTGATCGGTTTATTTGCTTCCATCACATTGGTAATTTGCAGCTCTGGATAAACCTAACAAAAGTAAATGCCACATTTATATCAGACAGATTTATATTTACAGATTTTGTTTAATTTGGGTTCATTTGTTTGTTGTATGTTTTCATACCTCTAGCTTCCCTCGCCCCTGACTCGATCAGAAGAAGGGTCTATTCCAATCATCACCTATTCCTTTTCTCAAGAGATGCTGCCTGACAATGAGTTACTACAGCATTTTATGTCTATCTTCACATTTGTTTTTTGGATGGCAGGATCCATTTTGACATTTGCCTCTGGCCTGGAGCCATGAATACTTCCAACCACTGACAGGTTCTGTAACTCCTATGCAAGTGACGAACTTGAATTCAGGATCATCAACCTGAAATGTTAAAACTGTTTCTCTCCCTGCAGTTTTTTCAGATTTTCAGAGTTTATTTTACATCAACAGCATTTAAAGAATTTGGTTGTATTTTACTAGCTGGGAAATAAATGCTATTAATGGGCTCCATGAACGACACAATATTTTTGACGGGGCAATTGAATGATCGATGGGAGTGAGCTTGCATTAACTTCTGTTCACCTCAGCAAAATATGGTCGCATTGCAAAATTTTAGGCCGACTGTAATAATAAAGGACATATGCTCACGACTCACCTCCTGACAATATTGCTGAATCTCTTCTTTGTTCCCTAGGCAGCTTTTGGTTCCTGAAGGATCAGATTCCCATTTTCCATTGTGGATATTGATATGCATATTGAGCTTTCCACAGAACATGGCAATTTGTGGCTCTGCTACTGCAAATCCAGCTCCAGTATTTGCTGCTAATGCCTGAAACAAAGAAACAAAAGCTTCACCAGCAGTTCATCGCTCGTCAACCACCAACATTATTCACAGTAATCCAGTAAGCATTTGAATTATTTCTTAATTTAGTCACAGGATCTAATCGTCCAGCGATTGCTGTTCATTCCAAATAACTGCACAAGGTTTTAGAAGCAGCCAGGAAGAAAGCAGCATCACAACAGTAGAAAGTAGAAATGCCTCAGTAGACAGGTTACAATATGAAGAACAGTTACATATCATGAATAAAATGAATAACAGACAAGGTACCATGGGACTTCACCACATTCCATTTAGAACTGATTAGCTGCTTACCAACCAGAGGCAGTATGACAATAGACAACAGGTGCAGGAGTAGGCCATTCGGCCCTTCGAGCCAGCACCGCCATTCAATATGATCATGGCCAATCATCCACAATCAGTACCCCGTTCCTGCCTTCTCCCCATATCCCCCGACTCTAACTCTCTCTAACTATCCCCCGACTCTAACTCTCCCTAAGCTATCTAACTCTCTCTTGAGAGCATCCAGAGAATTGGCCTCCACTGCCTGAGACAGATAATTCCATAGATTCACAGCCCTCTGTGTGAAAGTTTTTTACTCATCGCCGTTCTAAATGGCTTACCCGTTATTCTTAAACTGTGGCCCCTGCTTCTGGACTCCCCCAACATCGGGAACATGTTTCCTGCCTCAAGCATGTCCAAACCCTTAATAATCTTACATGTTCCAATAAGATGCCCTCTCATCCTTCTACATTCCAGAGTATACAAGCCCAGCCGCTCCATTTTTATCAACATATGACAATCCTGTCATCCCAGGAATTAACCTCGTGAACCTTTGCTGCACTCGCTCAATAGCAAGAAGGCCTTCCTCAAATTTGAAGACAAAAACTGCACACAGTACTCCAGGTGTGGTCTCACTAGGGCCCTGCACAACTGCAGAAGGACCTCTTTGCTCCTATACTCAATTCCTCTTGTTATGAAGGCCAAGATGCCATTTGTTTTCTTCACTGCCTGCTGTACCTGCATGCTTACTTTCAGTGACGGATGAACAAGGACTCCCAGATCTCGTTGTACTTCCCATTTTCCCAACTTGACACCATTCAGATAATAATCTGCCTTCTGGTGTTTGCCATCAAAGTGGATAACCTCACATTTAATAATAATAATAATATAATAATAATATCTTTTATTGTCATTGCACATAAGCGCAACGAGATTTGGTATGCAGCTTCCATCCGATGTCATAACTTAAATAACTAATAAAATTTAGATTTAGATACACCGAGAACATGGTTTGTAAGAAGAACATTACAACAGTAAAATATTCAAATTTATCCACATTTATGAACTGGGTACACGAGCGCACAGAATACAGGAACAGGCTCAAAGTCAGCGAACAGGTAAATTCCAACTTCAAGTAATGCAGGCCTCTTCATCATCAACCCAGCTTAGCTTCTCCAGACCCCACCCAAACCTTTCTTTCCACACCCTGACCCCTGCCCACATCAAAGATAGGCACAAAAATCTGGAGGAACTCAGCATCTCTGGAGAGAAGAAATGGGTGACGTTTCGAGTCGAGACCCTTCTTCTTCAGAAGATTCTCGACCCGAAATGTCACCCATTCCTTCGCTTCAGAGAAGCTGCCTGCCCCGCTGAGTTACTTCAGATTTTTGTGTCTCTCGTCAGTTTAAACCAGCATCTGCAGTTCCTTCTTACACACCCTGCCCACATCATGCAGTTTCTTTCCTGTCCTCCACCCTCTCATTACCCATTCCTCTCTTGTCCAGGACCCCCATTCAGTGAACTCAGAGACATCATGGACACTGGCACCACGGAGTCTCCTGTCAACATGGACACAATTCCCACAGGGAGAGTCGTCAGGGACATCAGCAGTTTCCCTGACTTCTCACATCCTGTAGGAGGAACATTGCAGCACCATTGACTGCCACCAAGAGCACACTCACACACAAGAAATAGCAGACTACACCTTTACCTCCTGTCTCCCTCCGCTTAGCTTTTCCTCAGCCTCGAGTCAAACCCTCACACTTGCCACTTGCCCCTTGCCACCCCCACACAGCCTCTCCCCCAACACGGCTGGTCCACCTGGCCTTTTTATAGGTTGCTCAATTAGCCAACTTTGATCGCTCAACCAATCAAACTGCTGCCTGTTGTAATCTCCTGCTGTTGCACAAAATCAACGGCAGTCTTTAACCTCACAATTTCCTACAAACTATTTCCCCTCTACTCCATCAGTTCAGATGAAGGATCCTGACCCAAAATGTCGCCAGTCTATTTCTCTCCGCAAAGCTGCCTGACCCACTAAGTTCCTCCAGCAAATTGTTGTCCCCCCCCACCCCCCACAGTCTGGTAAGTAGCATTGGATGAGCCAGAGTGTGTTGTTTTTGCGATTGAAAGCCTGTGACTTAGGCAGAGCAGAAGGACCAGGGCTGGGATTGTTACTGCTTGTATATCATTTAAGAATCTGGCTGCGAATGTACAAAGAATGATTACTAAATTTGCAGACAAAATTGTGTTGTTCATGACGAGATAGACACAAATTGCTGGAGTAACTCAGCGGTACCGGCAGCATCTCTGGAGAGAAGGATGGGTGATGTTCCGGTCGAGACCCTTCTTCAGAATGAAAGTCATGGGAAAGGGAAATGAGATGCTGCCTGTCTCACTGAGTTACTCTGGCATTTTGTGTCTATCTCAGTTTAAACCAGCATCTGCATTTCCTTCTAACACAGGTCATATACAATGGAGGACCTGGCGTGGGGGGACCACCATGAGGGAGGGGGGAGAGCAATGGATAACCTGGGGGCAGGGAGAACAAAGGAGGAGCCGGCGTACGTTGTAACTTTGTCAGCGCTGTAGGTGTATGCAAGCAAAGAATCGCACTGTGCCTTGTTGCATGTGACAAAAAAGTATTCTGTTATTTTTGGGCACTTCCTGAAACACTCTGGAATGTTGTCCAAGGTACTGGGGATTTATCAACCTTTAATTCAATCATTCCCTAACTAACACCTATTTACAATGCCATTTTATGTCTCCACCTTGAATCTACTACTATCCCTAATTTTGCTTAATTCCTTACAATTGAGTCTTTCTTCTTGTTTCACTTTTGTTCCAGACAGCAATGAACAATTTTGTAGTTTATCAATGTGCTCCTGAATGACTGGCCATTGTAAATCCAAAATCAACCGCGTAAGTTTGAGAATCTATCTTTACAAAGTTAGGTTTACAAGACCCTTGTTTTAAATCCACAATGCCACTTCTCATCTTATTGAAGAATTTTACTATATTATATTTGCTCAATCCCAAGACAAGAGACGTAATAAACGAGGAAAAATAGTTAAGTATATATACACACACTGAATTTTTGGCATGTGTTGTGGTGTGGTTGCGTGGGGGGGGGGGGGTGTGTATGTGTGCTCTCTCTCTCGCAGCCTCTTTGGCAACATCCTTTCTCGCCGCTCCGCCTCTGTGGCGTCTGAAGAAGGGTCTCAAACTGAAACATCACCTATTCCTTTTCCTCAGAGATGTTACTCCAGCAGGGGTGAAATGAGTGCGGCCAGGATGGTGTGGGTCTCTGATGATGCTGGCTGCCTTTTTGAGGCTGTGACTCCTGTAAATCCCTTCTATGGTGGGGAGGTCAGTACCCGTGATGGACTTACTGGGCAGTGTTCACCATATTTTGCAGACTTCTTCGTTCCTGGTCATTCAAGTTGCTGAACCAAGCCGTGATGCAACCAGTTAATATGTTCTCCACTGTGCACCTATAGAAGATCAAGAGAGTCCTCTCTGACATACCCAATCTCTGCAATCTTCTCAGGAAGTAGAGGCACTGATGGGCTTTCTTTATAGTTGCATCAGCGTGCTGCGTCCAGGAAAGATCTTCCAGAGATATGCGCACCTAGGAATTTGAAGCATTTGGCCTCTCCACCATTGATATAGACAAGTTTGTGGGTCCTCTTACTTCCTCTTCCAAAGTCCACAATCAGTTCCTTGGTCTTCCAACATTGATAGTCAGGTTACACAAAAAAGCTGGAGAAACTCAGCGGGTGCAGCAGCATCTATGGAGCGAAGGAAATAGGCAACGTTTCGGGCCGAAACCCTTCTTCAGACTGATCGGGGGCGGGGGTGGGTGGGGACAAGAAAGGGAAAAGGAGGAGTAGCCAGAAGGCTGGGGGATGGGAGGAGACAGCAGGGGGGCTGAGGAAGGGGAGGAGACAGCAAGGACTAACAAAATTGGGAGAATTCGATGTTCATGCCCCTGGGGTGCAGACTCCCCAAACGGAATATGAGGTGCTGTTCCTCCAATTTCCGGTGCTGCTCGCTGTGGCCATGGAGGAGACCCAGGACAGAGAGGTCGGAGGCGGAGTGGGAGGGGGAGTTGAAGTGCTGAGCCACCGGGAGGTCAGCTTGGTTATTGCGGACCGAGCGGAGGTGTTCGGCGAAACGATCGCCCAACCTCCGCTTGGTCTCACCGATATAGATCTGCTGACATCTAGAGCAGCGGACGCAATAGATGAGGTTGGAAGAGATGCAGGTAAACCTCTGTCGCACCTGGAACGATTGCTTGGGTCCTTGAACGGAGTCGAGGGGGGAGGTAAAGGGACAAGTGTTGCATCTCTTGCGGTTGCAAGGGAAAGTGCCCGGGGAGGGGGTGGACCGAGAGGGAAGGGAAGAATTGACAAGGGAGTTGTGGAGGGAGCGGTCTTTGCGGAAGGCAGATATGGGGGGAGATGGGAAGATGTGGCGAGTAGTGGGGTCACGTTGGAGGTGGCGAAACTGACGGAGGATTACTTTTTGTATGTGGCGGCTGGTGGGGTGAAAGGTGAGGACTAGGGGGACTCGACCCTTGAGGCTCGCACCAGGGTCTCTTCCATACCCCGCAACACTGCCCTCTCTCCCCATCCCCGCACTCGCAACAAGGGCCGAGTCCCCCTAGTCCTCACCTTTCACCCCACCAGCCGTCACATACAAAAAGTAATCCTCCGTCAGTTTCGCCACCTCCAACGTGACCCCACTACTCGCCACATCTTCCCATCTCCCCCCATATCTGCCTTCCGCAAAGACCGCTCCCTCCATAACTCCCTTGTCAATTCTTCCCTTCCCTCTCGGTCCACCCCCTCCCCGGGCACTTTCCCTTGCAACCGCAAGAGATGCAACACTTGTCCCTTTACCTCCCCCCTCGACTCCATTCAAGGACCCAAGCAATCGTTCCAGGTGCGACAGAGGTTTACCTGCATCTCTTCCAACCTCATCTATTGCGTCCGCTGCTCTAGATGTCAGCAGATCTATATCGGTGAGACCAAGCGGAGGTTGGGCGATCGTTTCGCCGAACACCTCCGCTCGGTCCGCAATAACCAAGCTGACCTCCCGGTGGCTCAGCACTTCAACTCCCCCTCCCACTCCGCCTCCGACCTCTCTGTCCTGGGTCTCCTCCATGGCCACAGCGAGCAGCACCGGAAATTGGAGGAACAGCACCTCATATTCCGTTTGGGGAGTCTGCACCCTGGGGGCATGAACATCGAATTCTCCCAATTTTGTTAGTCCTTGCTGTCTCCTCCCCTTCCTCAGCCCCCCTGCTGTCTCCTCCCATCCCCCAGCCTTCTGGCTACTCCTCCTTTTCCCTTTCTTGTCCCCACCCACCCCCGCCCCCGATCAGTCTGAAGAAGGGTTTCGGCCCGAAACGTTGCCTATTTCCTTCGCTCCATAGATGCTGCTGCACCCGCTGAGTTTCTCCAGCTTTTTTGTGTAACCTTCGATTCTCCAGCATCTGCAGTTCCCTCTGAAACATTGATAGTCAGGTTGTTGTGTTGGCATTATTTGGTCAGTCAATCAATCTCACTTCGATACTCTGACTCATCATTATCTGTAATTCGTCCGACAACATTGATGTCCTTGGTGAATGCAAAGATGGAGTTCACACTGTGTCCGGCCACACAATCGTGAGTGTAGAGCGAGTAGAGTAGGGGCTGAGTACGCAGCCTCGTGGTGCTACCATACTGATGGTTATCAGGGAAGAAGAGGGCCCTCACACAATAAGATTATTAATTCTCTTTCAACACTCATTGTGGCATAGCTTGCCCTCTAGTTTAGTCTGTCAGATTTGTCCATAATTTAATCCTGCACCCAATTCAGGTATTGCTCCTCCACAATACTGTTACTAATTTGACTAGCCTGTTCCTTGCATGTAGATTTAAGTTACCCAGGTTACATTTGTACCTTTATTCCACATTTTCATTCCTTTTTTAATGCCATTCCCAACATTGCCATTAGTATTTGGAGTCTATGCGGGCAGAACTATTGCACACCCATGATATGAAGTTAAGACATTTTTTTCCCTGCAACTGGGTGGAATTTCTCTGTGTTCCAGTTTACTCCAATGTTCATTGGCTGCTGTCAGTTCAGTTTAGTTTATTGTCCCATGCACAGAGGTACAGTGAAAAGCTTTTTGTTGCGTGCTAACTAGTCAGCAGAAAGACAATACATGATTACAATCAATCCATTTTCAGTGTTTTTTGAGGGAGGAATTGATGTGCATTCGTGAGAATTCTTACAAGGAATTGAGTGAGGTAATAGGACATTAATGCTGATAGACCCAGCATACATTTCAAGGGTTAAATAGACCCCTCCAAGTTTAAAACAAATATGAGAAATAACATTTCCATTAACAATTTCTGATCCTTGTACTTTTTTGGTCTACCCATCCGGATTCTGCATCATCCAGGCAAAGAGCCTTCATCACTACTGTGCTAATTGTCTCTTTAACCATAAACACTACTTCATTTCCTTTTCCTTCCTGCCACACTTTCCAAAATGATGAAAGCCCTAGATGTTAAGTTTCCATCATTGGTCCACCTGCAATCATCAATTTGCAAAATGTACTCCTCTGGATACAGATGAGGCCCCGGAGGACAAGAGTATCCAATGTATTTCCTTTGGTTAAGGAGTGAAGTAGAGAATATCCAGGGAAATATAAGTCAGTCACGTCAATAGAAAAAAAGCTACTGGAGAGGACTCTTCAGGATAGGATTTACTCCCATTTGGAAGAAAGTAAGTTACTTTGGAACAATCAGCATTGCTTTGTCCTCAGCAAAGAGTGTATTAATAACGATCACATTTTTTGAGGGTGTGATGAACGTCATTGATGAAGGTAGTGCAGTGGATGTTATCTTTGTGAATTTTAGTAATGCATTTGCTAAAATCTCTCATGGTAGGCTAGGATGGCAGGCGAAGTTAAAACATAAAGGCTACCAGGACCTGGTAATGGGGGGTATAAAATCATTTTTTAATAAAAACACGATTGGTATATCCTTTTTTGCGGAGTTTTGTGTTACAATAGAGCGATTGATTTTCCTTTCTTCCTTTTTTTTCCTTTTCTTTCTAGGGTCTTATTTATTTTCTTTGCTTCCTTCTCTAATTCCTTCCCTAAGGGGTTCTCTTCTCCCAACACTTTCCTGCACCCTCACGATTCTTGCTTACTTTCCTACTTCTTTTATTTCTATCTTTTTTAAAGCTCAAAAAATGAAGTGGTACAACATAATGTAATAAGATATATGCGATGTATTAATGTGATTTACTGTACTGCTAATAAAAATAAAATTAAAAATTTTTTTTTTAAAAAGGATGGCAGGCGAAGATTAAGATGCACGAGATTAACAGTAACTGGATTGTATGAATTCGGAACTGGCCTACCGATAAGAGACATTGTGATAGAATGTCAATTCTCAGGCAGGAGGTTTGTGAATGGAGTAGGAAAGAACTGCAGTTGCTGGTTTAAACCGAAGATAGACACAAAATGCTGGAGTAACTCAGCAGGACAGGCAGCATCTCTGGAGAGAAAGACTGGGTGACGTTTCGGGTCGACACCAGACTCTGTCCAGGAACCCCGATAGTCCTTTAAGGTTAGGCAGAGGTTCACTTGCACCTCCTCCAACCTCATCTACTGTATTCGTTGTTCAAGATGTGGGTTCTTACACATTGGTATGACCAAATGTAGACTGAGCGATCGATTTGCTGAACACCTTCACTTAGCCCGCCTGGACCTACCCGACTCCCGGTTGCCAAACACTTTAATTCCTCTTCCCATTCCCACATGGACCTTTCTGTCCAAGGCCTCCCCATTGTCAGAGTGACGTTAAACACAAATTGGAGGAGCATCTCAGTTTGCTTGGGCAGCTTACAACCCAGTGGTATGAATATTAATTTCTCGAACTTCAAGTAACCCCTGTATTCTCCATCCCTCCCCTACCCAAGTCTCACCAGCTACTTGTTCTCACCTAGCAAACAGCTAACAAGGGCCTGTTTCCTATATCATTGTTACTTTTTTGGGGCTGGAAGATTGCAACTTTCACATGGTCCGCCCTGTTTCGACTAATGCAATCAACTCGACGTGCACAAACGGAAGATCAAATAGAACAAGTTGTCCAACAACTTTAGGTTGTGCACGCCACACGAAAGAAGAAGCAGAAGTTACATTTTTGCATATCTTTCATTCAATTGTTCTATATCTCTCTACATCACCATTAATATCTCTTGTTTTCCTTTCCCCCGACTCTCAGGCTGAAGAAGTATCCCGACCCGAAACATCACCCATTCCTTCTCTCCAGAGATGTTGCCTGTCCCGCTGAGTTACTCCACCATTTTGTGTCTATCTTCGGTCTGTGAATAGAGTTCATTGGAGATCTGTGCAGGTACTTCTGTTGTTTGTGATATAAAGGACTTGGATGTAAATGTAGATGGGCTGGTTAGTAAGTTTGCAGTTGACGCCAAGATTGCTGGAGTTGCAACAGTAGGAAGATTAAAGCATACAGCAGGATATTGATCAACTACGGCAATAGGTGGCAAAATGGAGTTTAAACTGAGCCAGTGTGAGGTGTTGAAATTTGAGGGCTTGAATGTAAAGGGAAAGTTTACAGATGTACAGAGGTCAAAGTCCCAAGCTCCCAGAAAGATGCAAGGCTAGTAAGGGTGGTAAATCAGTATAGTAGTAGAAGTGGTAAAGAAGGCCTATGGTACACTTGCCTTCATTGGTTGAGGCCTTGTGCACGAGTCAAGTAGTCATGATGTATTTCCACAAGACTTTTGTGAGGCTGCATTTGGAGAGTTGCTTTGCAAGGAGGATGCACGAGGGGTTTACCAAAGTGCTGCCTGGATTAGGGGGACACAAGCTAAAAGGAGAGGGTGAACAAACTTGGATTGTTTCTCTGCAATGTTGGAAGATCTGACGGGTATAAAAATGATGGGAGGCAAAGATGGGGTAGGCAGTCAGAACCTTTTTACAGAGTAGAAATGTCAGACTACAAGGTAGAGCTTGAAGGCAAGAGGAATAGTTTAAAAGGGGATGTGTGAGCTTTTTTCTTTTTTTACACAGAGTGTATACTGAATTGGTGAGACCAAATCTGGAGTATGGTGTACAATTTTGGTCGCCCAATTATAGGAAGGATGTCAACAAAATAGAGAGAGTACAGAGGAGATTTACTAGAATGTTGCCTGGGTTTCAACAACTAAGTTACAAAGATAAGTTGAATAAGTTAGGTCTTTATTCTCTGGAGCGCAGAAGGTTGAGGGGGGACTTGATAGAGGTCTTTAAAATGATGAGAGGGATAGACAGAGTTGATGTGGACAAGCATTTCCCTTTGAGAATAGGGAGGATTCAAACAAGAGGACATGACTTCAGAATTAAGGGACAGAAGTTTAGGGGTAATATGAGGGGGAACTTCTTTACTCAGAGAGTGGTAGTGGTGTGGAATGAGCTTCCAGTGGAAGTGGTGGAGGCAGGTTCATTGGTATCATTGAAAAATAAATTGGATAGGCATATGGATGGTCTGAGCGCAGGTATATGGGACTAGGGGAGAATACGTGTTCGGCACGGACTTGTAGGGCCGAGATGGCCTGTTTCCGTGCTGTAATTGTTATATGGTGGCGGGTGCCTGGAATGTGCTGCCATAGGTGGTGTTGGAAACAGATACAAGTGGCATTGAAGAGGCTTTTAGATAGCTACATGGATATGCAGGGAATGTAGGGTTAGGGACAGGATCTTGGCATCATATTCAGCACAGACTTTGTAGTCCAAAGAATCTATTCTATGTACCATCCAACTTTTTGTGAATGTTCCACATAAAAACACAATCTTTCAGGCTAGCACCTCCGCTCGGTTCGCAATAACCAACCTGATCTCCCAGTAGCTCAGCACTTCAACACCTCCTCCCATTTTGAATCCGACCTTTCTGTCCTGGGCCTCCTCCATGGCCAGAGTGAGGATTACCATAAATTGGAGGAGCAGCACCTCATATTTCGCTTGGGCAGTTTGCACCCCAGCGGTCTGAACATTGACTTCTCTAATTTCAGGTAGTCCTTACTTTCTCCTCCCCTTCTCAGCTCTCCCTCAGCCCCCTGGCTCCACCTGTTCCTTCCTTCCTTTCTTCCTCCCCCCCCCCCACCCCACCCGTCACATCAGTCTGAAGAAGGGGTTCGACCCGAAACGTAGCCTATTTCCTTCGCTCCATAGATGCTGCCTCACCCGCTGAGTTTCTCCAGCATTTTTGTCTACCTAGCATTTTTTGACATTAACTTCACTTTCAAAATTTACACTGTAGCTCTGTTTGATTTCCACCCTCGATTTATAGGGTTGGCCAGGTTGCGGCTGCACCAGCAGGTGTACAGACCAGCCCTTCACCTGCTCCGACTGTGGCAAAGGCTTCAAGTCGTCGCCGGACCCGATGCACAGGCACCTGTACACCGTGGAGCGGCCCTACACCTGCAGCGACTGCGACAAGGGCTTCACCCGCTCCAAAAACCCGCTGGATCATCAGCGCACCCACACTGGCAAGCGCCCCTACACCTGCGCCCAGTGCGGCAATGGCTACACCTGCTCCAAGCTTCTGTCCCATCAGCGGGTGCACACCGGCGACCGTCCCTTCCCCAGGCCCTTCGGCTGCTCCTATTGTGGCAAAAGCTTCATGACAGCGTATGACCTGAAGGTCCATCGGCGAGTGCACATGGGCAAGAAGCCCTTTGGCCGCTCCACCTGCAGCAAGAGCTTTGCCCGGTTGTCGCGGCTGCAGGTGCACCGGCGGTGTGGAAGAAAAGTTAATGCCCTTCCTTGCTTAATTTTGACTGGAATGGAACAAGGTAACAAAAGGGTGTTTTGGATGTGACAATTGGCAGCTCTCGCTTGACCAGGTGCAGAAGACATTCATGGGAATCGGCAAAGTAAGATTAGATGCCTTACCTCTTGTCTGGGAATGTGTTGAAGGGTGGATGGTAAATGTAAACATGTAATGGTAGAGAAGATAACAAAACTTGTTTTCCCTTCGTGAGGAGTTACAATAGATCACCCGCGTCCCCTTCCGCGAGTAGCATAGATACATTGTAGTAATTGAGAGGCTTATGATTGGCTTGGAGAGGGGATGGAGGCGTGGGCCACCTGAAAGGTGAGATAGCATAATGTCAAGATGCCCTTGTAATGTGTTTGACTTGTATTAACCATCTGTTGTTGAATAAGATTAAAATAAGCGAAAAGTATATTATGACTAATGAAATAATTGGTACCTGTGTAGTTGATAGATACTACTTTACAAAAATATTCTAACAGCAGTAAACAAAAGTTGTTTACTACACAGTATAACTGTTGGCTAATTCTGCTCTGAAATCAGAGAACTGGTAGGCAATTTACTGCTGCCATCTCTCCATGATATCATGCAATAAAATCTCTTGAAGCAAACCTGCGAAGTCCGTTATTTTTAGTGTTCCTTTAATCTCCCTCTAAATTAATTTCTTCCCCAGAATTTGGCGTAGTCGTCAGTATCCCAATTGTAACGGGATTCGAACTAATGCAAGGGGAAATAAAAGGGAAGGATAAAATAGTCCCCACTGAAAGAGGGACGGGGGCATCCCAGAGTCCCAGAGAAGGGAGAGCCCCGGCAACCTAGCTATATGGCCGGTGACTCACGCTGAGACAAGAGGCCTGTGGGGTGAGGCACGATGGCGGAGAAGATAAATGGGAGCATGTACCGTACAGCGCGTAATAGAAATTGAAAGGTGACTTTGAGGTTTATGGATGGTGCATGCAAACTGTAAATCGAATATTATAAGACATTTTCCGTGAAAACATAACTTTTGTTTTAACAGACTTGTGAATAGAATATGGGAGGAAACAGTGGTCGATCGGAAAAATCTGATCCTACTGATAGAGGGAGGCCTGAGGAAAAGAAACAGGCGATCCAGGAGGGAATGATGCAGATAAGAAAGAACATTGCCAAGGTGATAAAAAAGACCAAAAGACACCGGGAAAAGGTAGGAGATCCCATTGTTCCACCGGGATCGGCAGCAGATGTGGTAACAAAAATAACTGAGATGACCAATGTCCGTAAATTTTTTGTGTCCCCTCAATATATGCCTCGTAGGTAAGGTGGTACAGGCAGCTGTGATCAGATTGTTTAAAACAACGGAAGAAGAACCCATGGCTGCAGTCAAGATAGGTGACTGCCATTTAGAAGGATGAGAGGAGGTATGTTACGAAACTTACCTTCAGCGGCGCTGCAGTTCTGTCGCTGCCCGTGTGCGTGACTTTGGCGCCTTTGATAGGGGGGCGAGTTTAAAATGCGATTTTTCTGCAGCCTCTGTCAGGCTAAAGAAAAATTGCTTCGCCTGCCGTTTTATGAAGTTTATTAAAATTAGTGCTGGATCACTTAATTGTTGGAGTAAAATTAAAATCATCTTCAAATACCGTCAACGCCGACAACGGGACGGATCTCACGTAGGGGACAAAGCAAGGTATGCCGTTTATTTTTTCATATAAACTTGCTTCTTAGGAAGCCTTTAATCAAAATTTCAAGTTGCGAAAATGTAATTATGTAAATATACGAACCAGCAGTATTTTTCCTGCCGATATGGGGTTTAAATACACTGCAACCGCAACGTTCCAAACCAGCACGTTGCACAAAATCCCACTCGCAAGATGATTTAATGCCCATTAATTTACAGGAATTAAACACTAAATTCCTTCCATTTGGCCTATAAATTCATGACAATGAGATTTAAAAATCATGTTATATTGTGAATTCTTGTGTTAATGTTATTTGGAACACTTAGGCTTTTTAAAAATGATAACCTTTTCTTAAGAAATGGATAGATGTTTAGATCTAGTAATTGAATTTTGAAATTAGCTACAATTGGGTAACTAACTAATTATGTGCTTTAATTTCAGGTCATCCAAGTAAGATTGTTTCATATTTGTTTTGGAATGCTTCAATCTATAATTGAAAATTTCATTCAGTTCTCTTAATTTTTAAGAAAATTATGGGCTTTTGACAGTCCTTGATCACAGCTTTTGTGTTAAGTCAATGGAAAAGCAATTGGGAACAAAATGCTAATTTCCGAGTATGAAAATGGCCATAACTTTTTTAATATTGAAGATATGAAAGTGAATTAGGTATCAAATTAAACTTAATTTTATGCTTCATCTGGTGGGATAAATTGCAGACTTGATTTTTAAAATCTCAACATTTTGTAATATTGCTAATGAGAGGGGATCTTATTGAAACATATAAGATTATTAAGGGTTTGGACATGCTAGAGGCAGGAAACATGTTGGGAGAGTCCAGAACCAGGGGCCACAGTTTAAGAATAAGGGTAGGCTATTTAGAATGGAAATGCAGAAAAACTTTTTTCACCCAGATAGTTGTGAATCTGTGGAATTCTCCGCCTCAGAAAGCAGTGGAGGCCAATTAACCATATAACAATTACAGCACGGAAACAGGCCATCTCAGCCCTACAAGTCCGTGCCGAACAACTTTTTTTCCCCTTAGTCCCACCTGCCTGCTCTCATACCATAACCCTCCATTCCCTTCTCATCCATATGCCTATCCAATTTATTTTTAATTCTCTGGAGGCTTTCAAGAGAGAGTTAGATAGAACTCTTAAAGATAGCGGACTCAATGGATATGGGGAGAAGGCAGGAACGGGGTACTAATTGTGGATGATCAGCCATGATCACAATGAATGGCCCGAAATGCTGGCTCGAAGGGCCGAATGGCCTACTTCAGCACCTATTGTATATTGAAATATTGTTCTCAAGATCATTGATGAGTACTGAGATTGTTATGAAATTTACAGATTGAAAATTCTTAGATGCCCTTAATCACCTCCAAACTCAGCTTCCCCAGTGCAATCTACCCGATCTTCTCAGCTTACTTGCTCCAAATCATTTAATCACATTTTCTTCACCTTTAGATTTGACCTCTCAATTAGTCCACTGTCAGCCTGCTTACATGAAATCCAATCCATATCATCCCTCTCCCGCACAGGAGCTTGTAAGCCTGTCCTCTATATTATATCTGTATTCCGTTGAACAAAATTGAAGGTTTCTATCTGCCATTCTAATTCACCCACAATCTCATTCTTGAAATTGTATTCAAAATACATCTGCTCTTTACATTTCTCTTTCAGTAGTGAGATAATTCATCCATAATCTGTTAGCATTTACATAATGCCCATTTGCTTTGGAACTAATTTACTAAATAAGATATCAACCAACAATATATTTAATATTTAAATAAAAAATAGTAAATATATTTAGTGCAAACGTGCTGCCATTATTAACCTCATTAGAAATCTAGACAAAATATGTTTCCTTGAAAGATTTTTCAACACACTTGTACATGCCGTCTGTCACCCACAGATGAATCAGTTAATGCAAACAGTTTCAGGTTGGTCCAAGCTGGACTGTCACAGCCGTGACTGTGCAAATTGCAGCTACAGGTGCACAACCTTTTATCCGAAAGCCTTGGGACCAGACACTTTTCGTAATTCGGAATTTGTCGGCCTTCGGAATGGAAATTTTTTAGCGTAGATTTTAATGGCTGGCTCAGTGGTAGAGTGCTCTGCTCATATCCGCAAGGTCACGAGTTTGCGCCTTGATCCCGGCAGTTCCTCGGTCGCGAGTTTGAGTCTTCAATGTAGTTTTTTCTTGCAGAATAAATGTCTGTATGAAATGCAGTGTGTTGAATGAATTTCTGAATTTGTAAATGTGACCGCAGCATTGAATCACCTCTCGCACTCATGTCACCCTAGCGGGGCTACATGCCCTTAGGCGACCTAAGGCGACATTTTCACACTCTTATATCCGTGTGCAGCAGAGGCGACGTGCGTTTGGCCCCAAACGTGAGCTTTGGCGTGCCATGTTTAGCGGCAAACGTGAGCTTTGGTCTGCAGAAGACATCCTGGAAAAAATGTCCGGTTTCTTCCAGGTAGGCGATATACCCTCCACTTCTCTTTTATGAAGGGGATTTAGTTCCCCTTTCTTCCAGGACCGATCGGAGGTTCCGCTGTCACTTCTGGGGGCCGCCCTCGGTGAACGTCCTGTCTCCCTGTCCCTGGGATAGCAGGGGGCGCTCAAACAGCACAATACCCCCCTCCCCCTCCAACTCAAGAGGAATCCGCTCCCCGATGGGCCGCTACGGCGACAAGTGGCAGTTCGCCCACAGCCCGAGCTGCGCGACCCCAAGAACAAGACGTACCTTGCACACCATCAGCTTCTGTCCATACGGCGAGCGTGTTCCTCTGGAGTTGGAGCGGCGCTGGGCTGGAGTTGCTGATCTGGGATCTCCGTGCTTGCAGTGGGCCTGGGGGTCGGTGTCCCGATGAGGGGGCACAGCTCGGGCTGTGGGCGAACTGCCACTTGTCGCCGTAGCGGCCCATCGGGGAGCGGCTTCTGGTGGTCCTGATGTCTCCGGCCAGTTTGCAGTTTTCCTCTGGAGTTGGAACGGGGCTGGGCTGCTGCTGGCTGTGGATCTCTGGGATCTCCGTGCTTGCAGTGGGCCTGGGGGTCGGTGTCCCGTTGGTCCTGAAGTCTCCGGTGACTGGCATTGTATGCTGGCATCGCCGACGTGAAGACAGTGCAAAGCCCCCGCGCCGGTGCAATGTGCGGGGAGCTGGAGAGGGGAGGGAAGGGGTCACACACATGGCCGGGAAGCAGAGGGGTGTAGGTGGGGGTGAAACTGAAGGGAGCGACAATCTGCTGCTCCCTGCCCGCTGAGTTAAAAAGTTCCCATGCAAGACTCACGATACACTGTGTATTGTGAGTCTACCGTGGGAACTTTTTAACTCAACAGGCAGGTAGCAGCAGATTGTCAATTATTAACCCTCCCGCGCAATATACCCTCACCTTCTCTTTTATGAATGGGGATTTAGTTCCCCTTTCTTCGAGGACCGACCGGAGGTTCCGCTGTCACCTCTGCGGGCCGCCCTCAGTGAACGTTTTCAAGGACCTTTCTTCAAGGACCGAAAAAATGTCCGCTATTCGGAGGTTTTCGTTATTTGGATCTTCGGGTAAAAGGTTGTGCACCTGTAATACTATCCATCCTTTCTCACGGGTCTGCTTTGTCTTCTGTAACTCCTGAATATTCCACAACAGTGATTAATTGCTACATTGGAGTCCTTTGACGTTTCAAGCTGCAGTTCCTCCCCAGGTTATTATGGGGTTCTTTCAGTTCCCGAGTACTGTTCGTAACCTGAACAGTTCACGTCGGATATGCAACGCCCGACAGAAAATATAAAAATAAAAACATGGGACAACCAAGGGCAACATGTAATTGCATTTAATTCAGCCATTCAAATTTGTCCGCTAGGTGCAATAATATTTTCACAAATTGCGTGCCCACATAGCAGAAGATGCCTGCAGCCCGACAACACCTAACAAATCCAGCCCGCTTGTTTCCCCAAATGCTCGTTCGTAAGACGGTGCAGTACACGAGTCGGGCATTCATAACCTGGAAAGGACCTGGAAATGAATCAGCATATGGTGCAGAAACATCAAGAACAATTCTTGCATCATTGAAAGTCATGTAGTTAAGATTCTCCCACATTCATTTTAGGTAGCAAACAGTAACGAAAAAGGAAACAAGAGTATTTCTGAACAAATATGGTGTGTGATTTGAAGCCAAACTCATAGCTTGGAGCGACAAACTATCTCCTATATTAACTCAGCGGATCCTAAAGACCCTGTCCTACTTGCGTGTCCTTGGCACGCGTTGAGACGTGACGGTCCCGCGAAGATTTCGTTCGCTACAAAATTTCGGAGCGCCGCGCGATATCGCGCACAACTACATACCCCTCTGCGCTTCTCAGTGGGACCGGCCCCGCGTGGCCACACGATGCCCGTGCGCTACAACGCGGCGACGAGGTCGCGTAATTTGTGTGCCAAGGACTCGTAAGTGGGACAGGGCCTTAAAGCATCAGTAAAGGAAATGGTCAGTCGACATTTTAGATTCGAACTCTTCATCTTGACTGAAAGAGTTGAGGGAGGTGATTAGTATAAAAAGATTGTGGGGGGCATTGATTCCCTGCATGTCTCCCATGATGTCCTGGTTCACTGATCCTTCCCACTTTCCAGCATTTTCCATTACAACTGTAGAAGGTGTAACACCAATCCATTCATGTCCACCCTCACTACCATCCAGGGATCTAATCAGCTTTTACAGGCGAGGCAGAGATTCAATTCCTCTTTAGCTAACCTTGAGCATTGCCTTCAGTGATCTTGATGTGGCCTCCTCGACACTGGCGTGTCTGTCCTCGGCTTCCTCCACTATCAGGATGATGCCGTGCAAAAACGAGGGACACTACTATATTCCGCCTGCATAGTCAACAATCTGATGGCATGAACATTGAATTTTCCAATTTCAGGTCACCTGTTCACCTTCTGTCAATTTTTCTCTGCTTCTGAGCCAATTTGTAACAATTTATTTCACCACAAATGTTGCCTCGTATGTCTCAGTCCATAGAATCAGAGAGTCAAACACAGACCTTTGGATGCTTCGTGTCCATGCCAATCAGAGCATTTAACTGAGTTTTGTTTATGTCCCTTTCTCCTTCCCCTTTTGATCTACCCAGGTTTCTCCCAAACATACTTATTTTTAAACCTACCCCAGCCCCCTAGTTTTAGTCTCCAGCATTTTTGTCCACCGATTTTCCAGCATCTGCAGTTCTTTCTTAAACAGCCACCTATCATCCAGTTTTTCCCCTCGCCCATGCACTCCTTTGACCCATACACCCACTGGGTCCCCTTGTCTCACTGTCCTTCCCTATCCCCATGAATAGAGGTTCAATGCTTCCTAATGGATTATCACCTCTGAGCCCTTGTGACTATTCTCACCCTTTCCTTCCCAATGAGATTCCTATGTCAACCTTCCTCACCGATCCTCCTACTGCTTGCCCTGCCCCTCATCTCTTTTATTGGCTACCACTCCTCTACACTTTTAGTCCAAACTAGACCAACGCAATATTCTACCACTCACCTACACGAGGCGATGTTCAGTGAAAATGCCGATTCCGGCATGGCAAGACTCCCCCAACAGCTCAGGCGTGGCTGACGGGTCCCTGTTGTGATGCCACAGATCGCCGTTGTAACGCGAGTCAAAATGGCGATCTCAAAATGGAGGTGGGCCAACTGTGCAGGCGCAGGCGGGTGGGGGGGAAGAGACCCACAAACGCTACCGAACCGCCACTGGACCCCCCCACTTGAGATGTCCGGCCCCTAGGCCCAGCTTGGAGAAGCTCCAACCCCAACACCAGCGGCCCCAGACCCACAGCCAGCCAACCCCTTCCCCTTCCCACCAGAAAGGGCGTGGCCTTCATGGCGGTGATTGACAGGAGAGAGAATCTCAACATTTTTAAACACTAATAACTCTTTTATTTTTCATCGATGGGAAAAATCCTCGTCCTGCGTAGCTGAGGGGGACTCCGAGTAAGATGGCCAAAAATCACAGCTGTAAGTGGCATCTTTTTTTCTAAAATCAATATGCAATGCAAACAGGAAGTGGTCAAGATGAGACTTTTAATTATATAGTTGAATGCTTCCAACCTGAAATATTGATTGTTTATTTCCTCCACAGATGATGCTTGACCCACTGAGTTTGTGGTTCCAGATTCAAGCACCTGCAGTCATTTACAACTAACAAGCGCCAGTTGCCCGAGGTAACATATTTCGGATGGAATGCGGTTTCTTTCACCTCAGATGCTGCCTCTATGTCCGAGTCATAGAATCAGAAGCAGGCTTTGGATGCTCCATATCCATGCCAACCAGACAATTTAACTACACTAAGCTTGTTTTGATTGCCAGTAGCCTTCTATGCTCTGGCAATCAAAATGCTTCTTGAAAGGTTAGGAGAATCTGCCTCAATAGGGTGATGGGGAGAGACTGGAAAGTAGGGAGCTGGGACCAAAGTAGATCAGTGGACTTATAGTAAATGTTAATGGATAGTTTGTCTCCTGAGATTCAAACAGAGGGTTCAACAAAGGTGGTGGGAAATGGTCCAAGTGAACACAAGGGCAGGATGCATGTTACTTGGAAATTTGTCACATTCACCCACCACATCTTCCTCTCCCTACTGTTATCTGAACCAGGGAATCACACTCTCTGTGATTCCCTGGTTCATTTATCTCTCCCCACCCATCTCTCCTCCTCCACTGGCGCTTTCCTCTGCAACTTAGGGGTTAGATCTGCCCTTACATCTCCACCCTTGCTACCATGCAAAAAATCAAACAGTCCTTCCACGTGAAGCAGAGATTCATGTACACCTCCTCCAACCTCAGCAAATGCATTAAGTGCTCTTGGTGCGGCCTCGTCTACATCAGTTAAACCAAGTACAGACTATGCCAGCGCTTGGATGAGCCTGGCCACCTGTGCTAGACACACTGACCCCCTGTTCTCAGCCTCCATCACTGCTAGGGTGAAGCCAATTGCAAATCAAGAGAACAGTTCCTCGAATTCTGCCTGGGTAGTCGAGAACTCGAAAGAATATAATGTTCATGCTGCCGATTCAGGCAACCCCCTTAGGTCCCTCTATCCACTCTAATCCTCCTACACACGTGCTTCTTTCCCATTGCACCCTGCACCCTCACAGCCAGCCATCACCCAAATACTCCTCTCATCAGGCCCCTTTCCACCTTGCCCTTTCTACCCACTTCACTGCCCTGATTTGATTCCAAACTTCACCGTTTCTCATTAGATTCCACCATTTGCAGCCTCTGGTTACGTCCACCAATTACATCCTCGTCTCTGTTATCCCCACCACTCTCACCCACCTGACGTCATCCAAGATCCACCCCACCTCATCCAAATCCACATATCACACTACCTTTTGGGCCCAGCAGTCTTGAATTGGGTGTTTCTCCTACCCTATTCCAGTCCAGAGGACAGATCTCAATCCACAACATCATCTGTCCATTTCCCTCCATAGATGCTACCCGACTGCTGAATTCTACACCAGACAGTCTCCTGCTCAAGATTCCAGCATCTGCAGTTTCTTGTGCCTCCTGAAGCAGTGTGATCCATTTCTAACCACCCTTTGGATTAAGAAAAGATCTTCCCCCAAAGCACACGATTTTCCATCCCTTACCTCAGACCCATCTCCTCTGGCTTTGTGTGTGTCTTTGCAGGGAATATCAATGCCATGTGCCATCAATGTTTTACATATCTCTTTCAAGTCTCCCCTCAGCATATTATGATTCAAGGAAAACAAACAGTGTTTCTTCTTAATATGTAATCCTTTTATTTAAATGCTTCATCCGCGCACATCTGTGAACCGCCTCTAGATGTTCAAAGGTCAGCTGCGGGAGGCACCCCAGGCATGCAGGTGGCTAGATGAGGCGAGGGGTGACATGCTAGTGGGTCGACGTGTCCGGACGGATGCCTTGGTGGAGTGGGCCGCTGGAGGCACTGAAGCAGCTTGGGACTCGGAAAGATCAGACGCCATGCCATATGGCCAAGAGCGTGGATTAGGCACGGCTGCAGCAGCATGTAATGGCGAAGCAGCGGGGGAGTACAGCCAAAGCACTGTCTGACCAGGCAACCCCTGCAACTCTTGCCCAGTGTTGCTGCCAGGACAAGGGGCCTTTATGGCCAAGTTAAAAATACTTTTTTTCAACAACTCTGAACTTGATGGGTACAAAATAGAGCCGGAAACATGGTGAGTCTTCTGTACTGCCTCAGTGTATTCCACTTTGTTTACACTTTTGTACTCGAGTATGATTTTGCCTATGTATAAAAAGATTTTTACTGAACTATATGTAAAAACAACTATATTTCTGTACCTATGTACATTTGACAAAGTACCATTGGACATCCCTCTTATAATGTGGTGAATGGAACTGCACAGAATGTTCCAGCTACGGTTTAAGCAAATGTTTTATAAAGTTGCATAATCGTTTGGAATATTGTTTGCAGCCCTCTGCAGGTGGAATGGGAGAGGGTGAAGGTTTACCAGAATGCTGCCTGGAATAGAGGACATTACATTTAAGAAGAGGTTGGACGAATTGGGACTGTTTTCACTGGAGCCAGGGAAGCTGAGAGGCAGCGTGATAATATATAAATAAGAGGTATAGACATGGTGGATGATCAGAGATTATTCCCAGGATGGAACTGTCAAATGTTAGAGGGAATGGGTAGGAAGGAACTGCAGATGCTAGTTTAAACCAAAGATAGACACCAAAAGATGGATTAACTCAGCAGGTCAGACAGTATCTCTGGAGAAAAGGAATAGGTGATGTTTCGGGTTGTGACTCTTCTTCAGACTGAGAGTCAGGGGAAAGTGAAACAAGAGATATAGATGGGGATATAGAGAGGGCCCAGGATGAAAATGTGTGGGAACATTGAGGAGATTTATGAGGCCCACCTCTTTGTTTGCAGAGGGCGTTATGTGTCTGCAACACAATGGCAGGGGAGGTAGGAGAAGCAGATATGATATCCTCACTAAATATTTAGGCAGCCACATGTGGGCAGATGGGATTAGGTTAAGTTGGCATCGTGGTTGGTACAGACATTGTGGGCTGAGCTATCCTTTTCCTCTGTGTGGGCTGTTTTATGATCTCCCTGATCCTATATTTGAGGCCCCAGTTAATGAAGGCAAGCATCCCACATTATTCCTTTACTACCGTATCTATCTGTGCTGTCACTTCATGGATATTTGGACATACACCAGACAAAAGGTCTCTTTTGTTCCCAATGTTGGGGGAGTCCCTGGTGTTCCCGATGTTGCGGGAATCCAGAACCAGGGGCCACACTTTAAGAATATGGGGTCGGCCATTTGGAACTGAGGTGAGAAAAAATCTTTTCACACAGAGAGTTGTGAATTTGACATAATGACTTTCGACCAGTGGCTCCAACACCCATTGTAATGAAGTGTTTTGAGCGACTGGTTATGCAGCACATCAAAAATAGTCTACCTGCCGACCTAGACCCACTGCAGTTCGCCTACAGAGCCAACCGATCCACAGAGAACGCAGTCTCAACAACACTGAACCTCGTACTGTCACACCTTGATCAGAAAAATACTTATGCCAGGATCCTCTTCATAGACTTCAGCTCTGCGTTTAACACAATCATTCCGCAGCAGCTGGTGAAGAAGTTGGAGCTATTGGGGGTTGATGCTGGCACACGTAACTGGGTCCTGAACTTTCTATCACAACGGCAGCAGACAGTCAGGGTGGGCAGTAGGACATCAAAAACCATAGCCGTGAGCACTGGCTCGCCCCAAGGCTGTGTCCCAAGCCCCCTGCTGTTTAGTCTGCTTACACACGACTGTACTGCTAGACTCAATAACAACTTCATCAACAAGTTCGCTGATGACACAACAGTGGTGGGTCTCATCAGTGACAATGATGAGTCAGCGTACAGGATGGAGGTGGAGCTGCTCACAGGATGGTGCAAATCCCACAACCTCATTCTCAACGTGGGAAAAACTAAGGAGATGGTGGTTGACTTCAGGAGGGCGGGAAAACAACACCATACACCTCTGCACATCGATGGAGCTGATGTGGAAAGGGTCAGCAGCGTGAAGTTCCTAGGACTCCACCTGTCAGATGACCTGATGTCCACAACCAACACCACAGCACTGGTCAAGAGAGCCCAGCAGCGACTACACCCTCTCTGAAGACTACGTAAAGCAGGTCTCCCTACTACACATCTACGAACTTTTTATAGGGGGACAGTCGAGAGCACATTAACCAACGGCATCACTTCCTGGTTCGGAAGCTGCAAGGCGTACGAACGGCACCAACTTGACAGGATTGTGAAGACCGCCAGCAGGATTATTGGTGCTCCACTCCCTTTCTTGCTGGACATATACAGGAAGAGATGTATCAACAGAGCCATCTCCATCATCAAAGACCCCTACCACCCATCGCATCACATATTCTCCATCCTGCCATCTGGGAAGAGGTACAGAAGCATTAGCTGCAAAACCAGCAGGATGCTCCTCAGCTTCTTTCCGCAGGCTATAAGACTGATAAACGGACTTAGCCCCCTGCCAAAGTATCGCGCACCAACCATCAACCTGGACACACTGCAGCAGCTGTCGATCGGAACGCCTGTTGATGTTTAGTAGAGAGTAGAGTGTTTAATTTAATTTGTTCATGATATATGTATTTTTATTTCTATTTACTTGGTGTTATTTGTACTGCACACTGAATGGACACTGGTTGAGCAACGTTTTTTTGTTTCCTCTGGGTATGTGAGTACTCAGGAAATGACAATAAAGATATACTGATACTGACTGATACTGAATTTGTGGAATTCACTGCCTCAGAAGGCAGTGGAGGCCAATCCACTGGATGCATTCAAAAAAGAGTTAGATAGAGTTCTTAGGGCTAGAGGAATCAAGGGGTATGAGGAAAAGACAGAAATGGGGTACTGATTATGGATGATCAGCCATGATCACATTGAATGGCGGTGCTGGCTCAAAGGGCCGAATGGCCTACTCCTGCACCTATTGTCTACATATCTATGTAATACCCCTTCTGGTATAAATCTTATCCTTACATGATCACTGCAAATGCACCACTTTATCAGGATAGAATTCTATCGGTCATTACACTGCCCAGTCCAGCTGCTGATTAATATCATTCTCAAGCTTCAGGTTACACTTATCACTAGAAACACCACCAAATTTCGGGTCACCTATGAACTTAATAATCATTCCTCCTATATACGCAACACTGATCCCTATGGTACACGACTGGTCATAGGCTTCCAGTCACAAAGCAACTCTCTACCAGCCTGATGCCCAAAATGTCACCTATTCCTTTCCTCCAGAGATGCTACCAAAAGAGCTGAGTTACTGCAGCATTTTGTTTCTCGCTTCTATTGACACTTGTCCAATGATACTCAATGTCACACACAACCGTTAGTGCTCTTGCAGTAACAAAAAAAGTCTGACTAATAAAAAGGCTGTGCTATTGAAAATCCTGCAGGAAAATAACTTATTGCTAGCATGCAAGCTGGCCCATAACCTGATACAATTATTTTATAACATCATGTTCTATAACACAAGGTTTCTTAGGAACCCGACAATGTTGTCACAGAACTTCCTGTAATTATGGTTAAGAATAACACTGGATCTCAGCTCTAAATTGGGGGAGGGCTAATTACCACACGAGTAAACAGGGACCGGGAAGAGTAGATTGGGATCTCGTGTTATAGGGCAAAACCTGTTCCGCCACATGGGATTTTTTTTTTAAGGATAAGCAGGTTGAAATTCAGGATCGGCATGTTCGTGAGGATGATAGATAAAAATGTATATTAAGTATATTAAGAAAAATACCGAGGCATTTTATACATACAGCGCATTCAGAAAGTATTCAGACCCCTTTACTTTTTCCACATTTTGTATTGTTTCAGCCTTATTCTAAAATGGATTAAATTCTTTTTTTTTAAATCATCAATCTACACACATATCCCATAATGAAAAAGTGAAAACAGGTGTTTAGAAATGTTTGCAAAGTAATTAAAAAGAAATAACTGATATATCACATTTACATAAGTATTCAGTCCCTTTATTTACTTTGTTAAGGCACCTTTGGCAGTGATTACAACCTCAAGTCTTCTTGGGTATGACACTACAAGCTTGGCACACCTGTATTTGGGTAACTTCTCCCATTCTTCTCTACAGATCCTCTCAAGCTCTGTCAGGTTGGATGAGGAGCGTCAATGCACAGCTATTTTCAGGCCCCTCTCGAGATATTCAATCAGGTTCAAGTTGAGTCACTCAAGGACATTCACAGACTTGTCACAAAGCTACTCCTGCATTGTCTTGCCTGTGTGCTTAGGGTTGTTGTCTTGTTGGAAGGTGAACCTCTGCCCCAGTCTGAGGTCCAGAACGTCTGGAGCATGTTTTCATCAAGGATCTCTCTGTACTTTGCACCGTTCATCTTTCCCTCAATTCTGACTAGTCTCCCAGTTCCTGCCGCTGAAAAACATCCCCACAGCATGATGCTGCCACCACCATGCTTCACCATAGCTTTGGTATTGGCCAGGTAATGAGCGGCGCCTGGTTTCCTCCAGACATGATGCTTGGCAGTCAGGCAAAGGGTTCAATCTTGGTTTCATCAGATCAGAAAATCTTGATGCTCATGACTTTTGGCAAACTCCAAGTGGGCTGTCATGTGCCTTTTAGTGAGGAGGGGCTTCAGTCTGGCCACTCTACCATAAAGGCCTGATTAGTAGAGTGCTGCTACAAGGCCGGGTATTTTATAAAAAAAGAGGGTAGTGTGGCGGTCCCTGGGGGGTAGGCATTGGTCTGCCACGGGGTTTCCTGACGACACTCCCTAGGGGTTCTGACAAGGGTGTCGTGGTGTGTACTCTGACTGTTGGAATTAAAAAGCTTCTTGGAGTTCCGCGACCCATCGTCCCCATCGCCTGGCGGCGCAGGGTGTTTGAGGTGCTCCATGGACTTGCGCATCCCTCCGTCAGGGCGACAACAGCCCTAGTAGCCTCCCGCTTTATTTGGCACGGGCTACGGAAGGAGGTTGGACATTGGGCGCGCACTTGCATCCCGTGCCCGACCGCCAAGGTGCAACGACACGTGCACGCGCCGTTGCAGGAGTTCCCCATTCCTCAGAAACGTTTCGACCACATTCACGTGAACATCGCGGGGCCGCTGCCTTCGTCCCAGGGCATGACGTATCTATTCGCCGTTGTGGACCACTTCACGCGGTGGCCTGAAACCATTCCGCTACAGAATTCCGCAACAACCACCTGCGCTCGAGCATTGTTGGCGCACTGAATCGCCCGGTTCGGGGTTCCACTGGACATAACTTCCGACCGGGGGCCTCAGTTCACGTCAGAGCTGTGGTCGGCCATGGCACGCCTCTTGGGTGTTCGGCTGCACCACACGATGGCGTACCACCGCAGTCGAACGGCCTAGTGGAGTGGTTTCGCCGACAGCTTAAGGGTGCCCTGAGGGCGCGGCTCACTGACCCAGACTGGGTAGACGCTCTACCGTGGGTTTTGCTGGGGATACGCACCGCACCCAAGGAGGACTTGGCCTCCTCCTCCGCCGAGTTGGTGTATGGGTCTCCGTTAACGGTGCCTGGGGAGTTCATCCCACCGGCACGTGGCCAGGTGGAGCAGCCTTCAGAAGCTCTGCAACGTCTTCGGCAGACGGTGGGCAAGCTGGCGCCGGTGCCCACTTCTCGTCATTGGTCCTTCCGTCCGTAAGTTCCCTCTGCTCTGGAGGACTGCCAGTTTGTTTTTCTACGCAGGGATGCACATCGGACACCTCTACAGCGGCCGTACGAAGGTCCCTTCCGGGTCTTGGAACATGGCTCGTCGACTTTCGTCCTGGACATGGGGGTCGGCATGAGACTGTTTCAGTTGCGCGGTTGAAGCCAGCACATATTGATATCGATCGGCCGGCGCTGGTAGCGCTGCCCCGTAAGCGAGAGCGGCCTCTGTCTAGGGTACCTCCTCCTCTGCCTACTTCGTCCCCCTCACTTGTTGATCAGTCGCCTGTTCCGGGGCCGAACGTTGTGTGCACCCGGGCTGGCCGCCGTGTACGCCCTCCTGTCCGTTTCGTACCTCGGGGGGGGGGGGGGGGGGGGGGGGGGGGGGGGTCCTGTGGCGGTCCCTGGGGGGTAGGCCACCCCTTGGATCATCCCCCTCGCCGATTGAGGGACAGGGGCGTTGGTCTGCTACGGGGTTTCCTGACGACACTCCCTAGGGGTTCTGACAAGGGTGTCGTGGTGTGTGCTCTGACTGTTGGAATTAAAAAGCTGCTTTTGAATCCGCCTGGCGTCTGGTCTTTTCCTGACCTTGACCAGGCCACTACAGTAGGTAGTAGGTGCTTGAAACATGTCACCAAGGAAACTGGTAGATGCAGATACAATAGTAGCATTAAAAAAACATTTAGACAGATGTATGAACAGGCAGGAAATAGAGGAATATAGATTTTGTGCAGGAAGATAGGATTAGTTTACATTGACATCGTGTTCAACGCAGACATTGTGGGCTGAAGGTCCTGTTCCTGTGCTGCACTGTTTATGTTCTATGTATGTTGGAAATGGGCAGACCCAGTTCTCAGAAAGTGACTCTATTCTGAACCTTTAATTGTATCTTTTTTCACAGATGCTACCAAACTGCTCAGTGTTGCCATCATTTTGTATTTTTGGTTCAGAATTCCAGTCGGCATTTTTTTAAACGTTTGGAAACACAGGAAGTAATTAGTACGAAGGACACCGCCTACATGTGTGGCGAGCCAACCAATCAGAGCTGAAACAGCAAATTATAAGATTTGGATGTAAACTGAACCAGACAAATGGGGATTCAAAAGATACAAGTCCACACCAAGGACAATTACTTGAAACTAGTAGAGGATTGCGCTCTCTAGTATACAAACAAATTTCGGAAAGAATTAGAGTTTACCAACTGACAGATAAATGAGCTTGGTGAAAGAACAATGCCACCTTCATAAGAAAGTCTCTTCAGAATAAAAGTGCTGTGGCATGAATTATGAACAGCAATTACAATTGACAAGAGGACTCATAACCTGTATTCAGGTCACTGCAGAAAACAGTTTCAACACAAAATAGGAACCAAGGAGAAAGCATTACTCCAGCTAAAAAAGAGTCACAGCGAGAAGACTTTTTCAGAGAGAATAATTAATCACATTGCAGGCCACAATCAAGGATGGCATTTCTTCCTCCGACTAAGATCATCAGGTGACTAGAAAGGTTTTTAAATTATGAGGTGTGCCTCAATTTATGATTTACATTTCTGAAAAAAGTTCTATTAACCCCAAAAAAAGCAGAACATGAAAAGATGCTTCCCAATATTTCAAAATAATGACCTGGTTGTAATCTAAAGCTCAAGATACTTGGTTAAAAAAAAAAGAAACTCCTCAAAAGTACATGAACACAAATATCTGAAACAATGCACATAATTTTATTTGCAATTAAAAACTTTAATTAAGATCGTACAAACCATCCATTTTATACTAACCCTACATTAATCCCAATATTTTTCACCCCACAGATTCTACCACTCACAGGTTATTGCAAAACATGAACGCTCCCTTGGTAATGGAACACTACACTCCATCTCTTGCGCAACCTTGGACCGTTTCTCTAATTATGTTTTTGCACAAATGTCTTGTTTAAAGAGTTTTTCTTTTAGAAATGGTATGTGTAATTTATGCATGTATAATTTATGTTTTTGCGAGTTTGCCTTGGCGGCAATGGGAGCCTCGTGGTCGATGAGCATGAGGGTGGAGGGGAAGACAATGGGGACCAGGCATAGGGGGACAGCCGTGAAGAACAATGGGGACCCGGCATGAGGGGGGATCGCTGTGAGGAATGGGTGGGAGAACAAAAGGGGATCCGGTGTGGAGGAGGGGTGGGGTACTCTAGTTTAGAATCCGGTCATGGGGATAAGTCTGTGTTAGTTTGTTCCAGTGAAGTGCACATGGCAGCCAGCCAACAGTCGCTTGTCTTTTTTTTGTTTTCACTTTTAATTTCAAGTTTTAGTGTACCTTGTATGTTGTGACTGGCGGCAGACCAATTTCCCCCCGGTATAAAGTTTTATCGTATCGTTTGTCTCAGTCTATGTGCCTGTAATGCGGCTGCATAGAAGATGTTTCATTCTATATGTACCTCACCCCACTTGTGTGTATGACAACAAACAATAAACAATTTTTGTAGGAAAGAACTGCAGATGCTGGTTTAAACCGAAGATAGGCACAAAATGCTGGAGTAACCTAGCCGGTCAGGCAGCATCTCTGGAGAGAAGAAATGCGTGATGTTTCGGGCTGAGACCCTTTTGCAGACCACAAGTCAAATGAATGAAAGATATGCAAAAAAGTAACAATGATAAAGGAAACAGGCCATTGTTAGCTGTTTGCTAGAGGAGAACAAGATGCTGGTGCAACGGGTGGGGGATGGATAGAGAGAGGTGGAATGCAGGGGTTACTCTCTCGTTTCCCTTTCCTCTGACTAGTCTGAAGGGTCTCTTCCATCCTCACCTATTACCAGTTGTAAGCTTTTAGTCCTTTGCAATTGCAAAAATCCAATACCCATCCTATCACCTTCCTGGCTAGCTGCCATAGTTCCACCATCCAGTAACTCGGTCTTTCTCAACTGTTATTTACTTGCGCTTCCAATCTTGTGATCACAATGCTGCCAGCAAAGAAACTAAATGTAGATTGAATGCTTGCTTTGCAAAGCACCCATGCTCAGTCAGCAGATGTGATGAACAATGAGGCTCAACACAAGCGCGAGGAACAAGTAGAAATAAGGGCAACACAGTGGCATACGTGGTCGAGCTGCTGCCTCACAGTGTTAGGGACCAAGGTTCGATCCACTACGTTGGGTAATGTCTGTGTAGAGCCTGCATGTTTTTTTTGTGACCGCGTGGGTTTCCTCTGGGCGCCCTGGTTTCCTCCCACATCCCAAAGTTGTGTGCGTTTACAGGTTAATTGACTTCGGAAATTGCCGCTAGTGTGCAGAGAATGGATGTGAAAGTGGGATAACATCAAACTGGTGTGAACTGATAGTCAACGATCAACGAGAGTTGTTTTTTAAATGTGCTATATAAATAAATGTGACTGATAATTTTGGTTTTCATTTGATTTATCTTTATAATGTTATAATGTGTACTGGTAAATAAAAATTATAAATAACAAATGTAGAGCTAGGATTAGGGGCAGTCTGTTTGTCAGTCAGTCAGTCTGTCTGTCTTTCAATCTGTCGGTCGGGCCATCGTGTTGAGCGATGGGCCAGGCCCCCTACGGGAGGTGAGCCTTGGACCACCGGGAGGTGCGGGTTGGGCCGCCGGGTGGTGAGGGCCGGGCCTCCGCCGGGAGGTGAGGGTTGGGCCGGGCCTCCGCCGGGAGGTGCGGCTTGGGCCTCCGGGAGGTGAGGGTTGGGCTTCCGGGAGGTGAGGGTTGGGCCTCTGGGAGGTGAGGGTTGGGCCTCCGGGAGGTGAGGGTTGGGCCTCCGGGAGGTGAGGGTTGGGCTTCCGGGAGGTGAGGGTTGGGCCTCCGGGAGGTGAGGGTTGGGCCTCCGGGAGGTGAGGGTTGGGCCTCCGCCGGGAGGTGAGGGTTGGGCTGGGCCTCCGCCGGGAGGTGAGGGTTGGGCCGGGCCTCCGCCGGGAGGTGCGGCTTGGGCCTCCGGGAGGTGAGGGTTGGGCTTCCGGGAGGTGAGGGTTGGGCCTCTGGGAGGTGAGGGTTGGGCCTCCGGGAGGTGAGGGTTGGGCTGGGCCTCTGCTGGGAGGTGAGGGTTGGGCCGGGCCTCTGCTGGGAGGTGAAGGTTGGGCCGGGCCTCTGCTGGGAGGTGAGGGTTGGGCCTCCGGGAGGTGAGGGTTGGGCCTCCGGGAGGTGAGGGTTGGGCCGGGCCTCCGGTGAGTGCTGCGAGGAATCGGGCTGTCGGCCGGCCTGTGTTGCAGCAAGCGGGCGGTCTGATGGAGCCGGCGCTATCTGGGTGCTGAAGGCGGCCCGGGCAACGTGCAAGGCAGTGCTGCCCCCCTCCATCGCCACCACCAGAAGGGCATGCTGGTCGAGATGGACACGCTGCGGGGCCACAGTACGGAACCCGCAGCCGGTCCCAAAGCGGCTCCAGCCTTGGGCAGCTCTGGGAGGGAGGTGGGTTAGGGGGAATTTTTCTTCCTTAGCCTTCCCCCAGCCTGGCACTGCCCCAGCCCCACTATGGCCATGACCCCCACTCTGCACATTGGCAGTCAGTGGGGTTCAGTAACCGGGAGAACCCAGAAGAACTGCCCTGACCTATTAATTAGGCTTGTTCAAGAGGACCTCTGCGGCAGTCTCATTCAAAAAAAAACTCACCATTATATTGATTATATTATTTTTATAGAATACAATTATACATAATTATATATGATTACCAGACAGACAGATATTGTATAATAATAGTTTAAATAGACTGCAACACGGAAATAGGCTCCCCATGGTGTAATATGGCCATTAGACACTAGATGGCGCTTACTTTTCCAATCTCATTTTCTAATTAGTTTAATTAATTAATGTGCAACGTTTGGCACTGACGAGTTATGACTTCCTTCTCAGTTATATTTCATCTAAATCTGTGCAAAATTTCATGTAGTTCCAAGACGTGGGTCATGAAAATGGATTTCTAGACTAATTTTTGATGCTCGGCCCACAGCCTAACATAATTAATGGTATCACAATATAAATTTATGCGAGACATCTGTAAACAAAAGAATGTCGGCAGTTTCATCATTTTACTGATAATCAATGCATACCGGAATGGAGTTGTGGAGACAGAAGCCCAGAATCAATCAATCAATTAAGAATCAACTGGTTACTATATTGGGGGAAAAGGGTAGCATTATCATTCCAATTGGCAAAGTTGGCGGCTTAGTGGCATTATTTATGTTTTTTAATCTTATAAATTAACAGCTTGAAAATTCAAGAGATATTATCGTCAAATCTCAAACAAAAACGGCAAACAATGCTTACAGAACAAGACTGAAACGGAGTAGTTAGTTTGAAAATGTACAGCTTAGTCTCTTTATATACCAAAATAAAGCATTATCAAGCAGTAACCAATAGTTACATTAATTATATATACACAAACCAGCATCACCCAAAGCTCATCATTCTCAATGAAGATAGGATTTATAATTTTTTATGACCTTGACAGTATTAGAGAATCCAAATAAGTCAAAAGAATTGTCATTTCAAACCAGTTATATTTTGGCCACCTTTTCCAACCAACTCATGAAGTATTATGTTAATATACTATTTAAATGCAAGCTCTTGTTAATCAGCATCTTATAAAACAATGCAGTTAAATCCTATTAAAACCACAAGATTTAAATCACAAGTCTCATGCTGTAGGGCATAATTCAAACGACCGAAATATACAACAAACAACAGAAGCCAAGACAACCCCCGGCCTGGGAAATATGCATCCGCCGCTCTTACCTGGTTAGCTGCCAGTTCACCCACGAATTATCTATCTACAGAACACCATAACGGCAATACAAAAATCACAAAAATTGTTATTGTGGGCAAATTAACACCACTTCAACAACCCAAGACTTTAAGCCACACAATTAAAAAAATTCAAAAATAGTACTTAACATCATTAAGCCCATTATAAACAGTTTTCAGTGAACTGACCTGCAATGACAATCAATGAAAATAAACTGCTGACAAACCACAAAATAAGCACATTTCCAATTAAGAACAATAAACAAAGTACTGTTGACAATTTATAAATGTTTTTTAACTTGCACTGCCCTTTCAATATACAGTAAGCCTGACAAGGCCCCTTATAAGCATTAGCAAACACAGCTACACAAGTAGATCCACTTCCCCCCCACACACACACACACACTTCCACAAGTACAGTGCTGAGGAAATGCACACAGTTGGAGGTGTTGCTATTTGCATGTAATAACAAACCAAGGCTGGGAAACCCCAAAAATATCCCACATTGATATTCAAAGATGTCCAGGGCAGTTAGTTTCACTGTGCTATTCAATATTTATCTTTCAAGTTATACAATTTAAATATCTGGTCATTTCACATCATCATTTGTAGGGAAACATGGTGTGCAATTTGGCTGCTCTATTTCGTACATTACAACATCAACCACATTTCAAAAGTATTGCACTGGTTGTAAAGCATTTTGGAAGTCATGAATGGTGCTTTCTAAATTGCAATCTGTCCTTTCTTACATACCCAGCTATGCATACACCTTCCAGCTGCTCAGCCACTCCAACAGAGACTCTACTCACCCCTCTTCCCCCCAATTCATGGGGCAAAATATTTAATCAAAGTAATAACTTTGTTGTTCAATCCTGCTGGTCACTTCATGTTATGGCAGGACATAACCATAATAGCAATGATGTACAGAGGGATCTTAGGGTCCATGCCCATAACTCCCTTAAAGTAGCAATATAAGAAGATGGAGTGTATGGCATGACAAGAAGTTTTTAAGTATGACATGACAAGAAGGTGTATGGCATGCTTGCCTTCATCGGTCAGGGCATTGCAAGTCTTGCACCTTTATAGCAGTTAGGTGCAATGGATCACCCCATTACAGGAAGGGTGTGGAGGCTTGGGAGAGGGTGCAGAATGCTATTTGGGTTAGAGGATATTGCTACAAGGAGGTTGGAGAAAGTTGGATTGTTTTCTTTGGAACATTGGAGGCTGAGAGGAGAACTGATAGAAGTATATAAAAATTATGAGGCATAAATGGGATAGAAGGAAGAACCTTGTCCCCGGAGTGGAAATATTTTAAGGGTGTATGCAGGACAGGTTTTTTTTTTTTTTTTTTAATTAGACAGAGGTGAGTGGCAGGAACGCACTGCCAGTGGTGTTGAAGGAAGCAGATACAACAGCAGCTTTTAGGAGGCTTTTGGACAGATAAATTAATACGCAAGAAATGTAGTGATAAGGATTACTTACAGGCAGAAGGGATGCGTTTAATTTGACAGGCATTGCGGGCTGAAGGGCCTGGTCCTGTGTTGCATTGTTCTGTTCTATGTACTGTAGCAATTGCAGTTTAGAACTAACAATTCACATGTTGGCAAATAAGATGGAGATACATTTAAATGCCACCACTGAACTATTTAAATTAATCTAATTAACCAATTTGCAGTGTGAAACATTTCAGTATTGATTATGATTAAGGACAGTGATTATCAGACTGCTTCACAATCCTTCTTTAAAGAAGCAAACATACTACGCTTCCCAATGATTAAAGGCAGAATAATTGGCCTGATATTCTTCCTTTTCCCTCTTCATTTATCATTAACATGCTATATTTGCTATTTTCTGATCACCTGGCATTGTCCTAAAATCTACAATAACAATTGAACTGAGCAAAATGAATACAGATTTATTAAACAACATGAAATAAAATTTTGGTTTTTGATTAAATGGACATTAAATAGGATATCACGAACAGAATAGAGAAGGAAGAACCAACTAATGTGGGCCTGGACTTTAGGAAGGCCTTCAACAAAATGACACACACTATTAACAAACAAAATGTATGCAGATACAAAGGACTACAGATGCTGGTTTAATAAAAGGGATGGAGTAACTCAGTAGGTCAGGCAATATCTTTGGAGAACATGGATAGATGATGTTTCAGGTCAGGATCCTTTTCCAGTTTTGGGGGTGATATAACCGAGGGAATAAAGTATCACAACAATGCATCCACTAACTTTGTAGCCAACAGAAGGCAGAAGCCATCAGGTCCAGGGGACCTGGTTTTAATGTTTTTAATATTGTTTGCAAAAAAAGTGTTTTCTTTTATTTTACTGTGCTCGTTACTCTTATTCCTGCTGTGTGTGACAAGTACAAAACACATTCTTAATATCTCAGTGATATCCTTCCTATCTCCTTTGTTGTACCTGTTGCAACATCTTTTGGTAAGTTTGGACAAAAATAATTTGAGAGGCAAGAAGAAGTAGGATAAAAAAAATGAAAATGATGTAGAAGCTGAGGTTAGACACAAAAAGCTGGAGGAACTCAGCGGGACAGGTAGCATCACTGGAGAGAAGGAATGGATGACGTTTCGTGTCGAGACTCTTCTTCAGATCTAATTAACTATTTAAATTAATCTAATTAAACAATCTGCAGTGCGAACCATTTCAGTATTGATGACGATTAAGGACATTGATTATCAAAAAACTGCAACTGCTTCACAATCCTTCTTTAAAGATGCAAACATACTACCCTGCCCAATGATTAATGGCTGACTAATTGGTCTGATATTCTTTGTTTTCTCTCTGCATTTATGCGTTAACATGCTATATTTAATATTTTCTAGTCACCTGGAATTGTCCTAAAATCTAAAATAGCAAATGTACTGAGCAAGATCAATGCAGATTGTTATACAACATTGAATTAAGAAGGTCTCGACCTGAAACATCATCCTTTCCTTCTCTCCAGAGATGCTGCCTGTCCCGCTGAGATACTCCAGCTTTTTGTGTCTATCTTCGATTTAAACCAGCATTTGCAGTTCCTTCCTACACAGATGCTGAGGTACTGTCTTCAAAGGTTCGCTACTTTCTGATTGGTAAAATGGGCTTGAATGTCTGACCCCTTAATTTACGTGTAATCCCAGTTCTAGATTAACCTGGTCAGGGAGTTTACTTTAATAGGGAATCATCTCTCACTCTGTAGATCTTTCAGTCCTATGTAATTATTGTAATGCTGGTATTTAAAAAAAATCATGATTGACTAAACATTAATGCAGGGATCCAAACCAAGAGCTCCAAAGGTAGATTTATAAAAGTTTGACATCACAGATACTGGTAGGTTTTGGAGGGTTTTTAATCTTGCTCGATTTTATAATTTAGAACGCACTCAATTAGAAACTGGCCTTTCAGTCCAACACATCCATGCCCGCCAAGAAGCACCATGTTTGACCCATATTCCTCTATCTAAATGCATAGCTTGAAATCAACTGGACTGTTATGATGTCAAATTTGAAAATGAAAATTTTAATGATGACTAAGGTGGTAGGGCAGGCGATGTGTATGTGGGAGTTGGTGGAGGCCACTGATCACAGGAACCACATTTGTAATATGTATCTTTCGATCAAGGAACAGAAGATCAGGTGATGAGCTAGAGGTCAAGTTCCAACCACAATAATGCAGAGAGGAAGAAAATTAATTTTATACAGTTGATAGTCAGACCCTACAAGTATTGTGGCATGCGAGTGAAAGCAGAATCAATCCAAACATGAACGGCAGGTGATAGATTTTGGTGCAACTTCAATTGCTGCATAGTAGGAGCACGAGTGGCAGGAGAGTGGATTGGCAAAATAATAGTGAGGAGGATTTGGAGCCAAACACCAACTCGACCAGCCTTAGAAACTGAACTCTGATCTATTGAATGAAACCCCATTCTGCAATCACTGGTTTAAGGAGCCCTTTACCGAAATATTCTATTCTTACCACCTGCACTCCACACAATCTCCCTTTACCTTCCCATCCTCACCCCACTCATCCCCACCTCACTGATGCAAAGCTTTTTCCTTATGCAGTCTCATTTTATGGTTTCAAATTATCATTACATTTTTTAAATTCTACTTATTTTAATGAATAGCTCTGAATATTATTAGTTATGTTATATTGACATAAGAGTTCCAGGTTTTTAAACACTGTGACAGCGCAGGATCAGCAATACATTTCCCAATCAGGATGGTGTGGGGCCTGGAAGGCAACTTCCAGGACAAAGAACAGTACAACACAGGAAAGGTCCTTTAGCCCACAACGTCTGTGAGAAACATGCGCTTCTCTTGTCCTTTTAAACAGCGATGGCAATGTCCTGTATGATGTTGATTTTCTTAAACTCTCTTCCTTGTAGGTATACCACTCCACCAGGATCACAGCAGTTCAAGGGGGCAGCTCACCTGCACCTTCTTAAGGGCAACAAGGATGGGCAATTTAATGCTAACTCAGTATGTGAAGCCCATGTTAAAGCTGCACTCATCCATGCAGGTGGAGATTATTACTTCAAACTCCTGACACAAGCCTTGTAGATAGTGGACAGGCTCTGGGGAGTTATAGCACGAGTTATAGGCACTGACCTGCTCCTTTAACCACACTGTGTATATGGTTACTCCATTTTAGTTCTGGTCAGTACAGTGATGGTTCACCAGACTGATTCCTGGGATGGCAGGTCTTTCATATGAAGAAAGACGGGATAGACTCGGCTTGTACTTGCTAGAATTTAGAAGATTGAGGTGGGATCTTATAGAAACTTACAGAATTCTTAAGTGGTTGGACAGGCTAGATGCAGGAAGATTGTTCCCGATGTTGGGGAAGTCCAGAACAAGGGGTCACAGTTTAAGGATAAGGGAGAAGTATTTTAGGACCGAGATGAGAAAAACATTTATCACAGAGAGTGGTGAATTTTACTTCGGAGTCACGTGAGTGACTACGTGAAGAAGACCCCATCCAGGCACACACGGGTCATATCGTCAGATGCATAGCGACTGCGACCGTGTTGGGAGGAGCAGAGCCCTCCAAGCAATGAGTGAAAGAAAACCTGATGGTATGTACTTTTACTTTCACTTTCAGGCCATTTTCCTTCCGTGGAGACTGTGTGCTGAGAAACAGGCAAGTCTAAATATGGAGGAAAGTGGGAAAAGTAAAGGGAAGCGCACCGCAGCTAAAACTCAAGAGGACAGAGTAGTTAAAATGTCTGCTGTAGAGTACTCTGAGAGTAGTTAAAATGTCTGCTGTAGAAAAACCAGCGACTACAGAAACGGTAGAAAAAAGTACCGTTGTAACACCTATAGGGTGTAAGGCCAAAAAGAAAACAAACAGGACAGTAGACTCGGATGAGTCGGACCTGGAGGTCATGTCAGATCGGGTCGCAAAATTGGAATTCCTCATGGGGAAAATGATTTACAAAGGCACACTCCAGAAGGAGTACAGTTACCGTGGGCCTACAGGAGAGCCAGCGTATGGAACACCCAGGAGAGGTCCTGGGAAACGCTGGCCTACAAGTGAGCCAGCACCAGAAATGCCTTATGAAAAATAATATGTGTTGGCCTAGCAGAGAGCCAGCACCAGAAATGTCTGAAGAAAGACAATACAGGCGTTGGTCTACAGGAGATCCAGCATTAGCAGCAACCAAAAAAGGGCAGCCAGAGTATGGTTCTATGGAAGAGCCTGTGAGATGAATACCCGAAAAAGGGTTTACTAAGTGTAGGCCTATAAGAGAGCCAGCGCACGAAACACCTGAAGAATAAATACCAGGTGAACCCCACTATGAGGAATATCCGGAAGATTCTGATAATGAATCGTATGAGGACCAGAGCCCAATAATAGAGCTCAAAGTACCAGGTCTGGCCCAAAAATTCTCAAGTCCCAGACTGAAGGGACAACCGTTGGCAGAAGAAATAGCAGCAACTATAAATTACCTGCTTTCCCATCAGTTAGAAGAACTAACGATGGATGAAACTATCAATAAATATGAAATCCCGCAGAATTGCGCACTGTTAGCAGTCCCAGCAGTAAACAGTATAATATGTTTATATGGGGCTATTTGGGCACTGCAGTACGCACCCAAGAAATGAGGTTACAGCGGGTGCTGAGATTAATGGGGTCAAATATTACGGCGTTTGCCAGAGACCTGGAAGAAGGACATGTGACAACGTCACAACAGGATGTTTTGGCACTAATGTGTAATGCACACTTCGAAAGAAACTGTATTCGTAAAAGTGCTATAAGACCTAACATACATCCTAAGTTTGCAGGGCTCTGTAAACCTTCAAATATACAATTGCCAAACTTACTCTTTGGAGAAGATCTAGCATAAAGGGTGAAAGTCCTGATGAAGAAGCAAAAACCGTGGGGATGGTTAAACCACCGATGTTTGGCAGATCAGTTCGAAGGCAATATCCATACCGAAGGGTGGCTGGAGCTGGTGAAGGAACAAGTCGTTCGTACCCGTATACGCGTTATTGGCGCACTGCTCCAAGACGTGTATTTTTTCTAGAGCAAAAAAGGATGGTGGTTGTAGAATCATCCTTGATCTAACAAGTCTTAACCCTTTTGTACAGTATAAACATTTCAAAATGGAGACATTTACTAATGCTATGCAGCTAATTTCAAGAGTGCTATATGGCCAGCATAAATCTGCATGATGCGGTATTACTCTGTGGCTGTGCATGGTAATGACCGAAGATATTTGAAATTTAACTGGATGAATCAATTATGGCAGTTCAAAGCATTGCCTAATGGGTTAACCCAATCCTAGCATTGCTAAGAGCCCAGGGCCATTTGGTAATGGCTTATTTGGATGATATTTTAATTGTGGGTGATACTTAAGCTACAACAGAAGCATCAGTATCAGGTCAAGCTCACATTTCAAAGGCTGGGTTTTTTTAATACATCCAGATAAATCTAGATTGTCTCCAAATAAAACAATTGATTACTTGTTTATTAATTCAGAACACATGATAGTGACTTTACCCAAGGACAAAAAGCTGCAGTTAATTGAGGGTTGTAACAAACTCATTACAGAGCATCATACCAGAGCATCATACCAGAGTATTTTGGTAGTACCCGATTGGCCTACTCAACCATGGTTCCCAGTGATAATGAACATGGTATTAGAACCATGTATCACCATCCCGAATAGACCAGATTTGTTGGTTCATCCCGTAACAAGGGATAGCCACCCATGCCATAACTATTTGAATTTATTAATTTGTAGAGTTTAAAAATACCTCTACTACAGCTGGGACTGACGGACCGAACAATGAATATGATTTTGGCGGCCCAAAGACAGTCCACCAAAAAACAGTATCTGGTCTATATCAGGAAGTGGGAGATGTATTGTAAAAAGAGATATGAATATACCGTCTGTTCTGGAATACCTGGCAGGCCTCCATTATGATAAGGGGCTCAGTTATTGTGCCATCAACTGCGCCAGAAGTGCCTTATCGACTTATCTATGGCAAGGAACAGAGCGTCACCCTGTTGGAACTCACCCACTGGTAACAAAACTTTGAGGGGAATCTTTAATACCAATCCCCCAAGAACCAGGTACTCCCAAATTTGGGATGTGAGTATTGTCCTGAAGATGCTCAGGAATTGGTCTCCAGCAACAGCTCTGTCCCTACACAGACCGACATTAAAAACATGTTATGCTAATGGCATTGGTCACAGCACAAAGGTTACAGTCATTACATAAATTAAGACTGGACAACATGACTTCTTCATCTGAAAATATTACGTTTCATATATATGAATTAGTAAATCAGAACAGACAGGGATCAGCAGGCCTCAAGATAGAATTTAGGTCATACCCAACAGATGATCGTCTCTGTATAGTAAGACATTTGTCGTTATACATGGAGAAAACGAAAATCATGAGGCAATGAAAAGGCACTCTTAGTCAGCCATACGCAACCACACAAAGTGTGATGGTCCAGACCATCTCAAGATGGCTGAAACAGGTGCTAACACAGGCTGGGGTGGATACTAATATTTTTAAATCTCATTCCACCAGGGCTGCAGCTACATCGGCAGCTATGCAGTTGGATGTACCAATGGACCAAATCCTCAAGGCAGCAGGATGGTCAGGGGGAAAACCATTCCAACTATTTTATCATAAACCAGTCATGAAACCTGGAACGTTTGCAGAAACAATTTTAAGTTCTGTAATTTAATTTACCCCATAAATAGGGGTTATAATTTTGTGTTAATAAATTTTATGAATTTCAATGTCGAATTCATGTCTAAATTATGTTGACACAATTCCTCCTACAGTCATCAAGGGAGATGTGATGCATGGACTCGTTTCCACGGCATGAAATCACAGAGCTTTGAACTCACGTGACTCCGAAGTAAAATAGTAAGATTAAACGAGAACTTACCAGTTTGAAGTATGATCGTTATTTTATGAGGAGTAACGTTGAGGGATTACGTGCCCTCCGCTCCCACCCTTGATCATATACTCAACTGGTATCTCTAATCTTACTATGTTTAGTCATTACAGTTATCTGTGATTTCACACCGCTGCTTTGAAGAATGACACGCATGCGTCCTGGCGGGGTTCTTCACATAATCCCTCAACGTTACTCCTCATAAAATAACGATCAAACTTCAAACTGGTAAATTCTCGTTTAATCTTACTATTCTGCTGTAGATTTTTCTGACAACTTTAAGGTGAGATTGATGAGGCTGGTATTGTTTTCTTTGGAAAAGAGGCAGAGGAAAGATCCAATTAAGAAATAGAAACAAGGAACTGCAGATTACAAAAGAAGACAAAGTGCTGGAGTAAGTCAGCAGGTCAGACAGCATCTCTGGAGAACATGGAGAGGTGATGTTTCAGATCGAGACCTTCACACCTAATAAGCGAGTTCGGTATTCTGACTGCACATGCCCAGGTCATGGGTCACAAGCGAAAAACACCCTCGGCAGCCGTGCCGCGGCATGGACACAGAACTGCGCGTCATCTGCAGCCAGAATCGATCCCAGGTCTCCGACGCCACAATCTCTGCCGAACCACCACTGGACCAACCTCGTCCCCTCCCGAGTGCCCCCCCCCCCCCCGCCGTCTGGGGGCGGCCGGAGACGTCGGGAGTCAGACGGGACCGACGCCCGCAGCCAGGACAGAGAAGCAGCGCTAAATCCAGCTCAACTCTGCCTGTCTTGCTGGGTTAACTTATCAGCCCTGCCTGGACTTACGCGAACTGCGGCCCAGGCTTAGAGCCAGCGCAGAGAACTCTCTCCACGGCTCCGGGCTGGTGTCCCATCAGGGCTGCAAGTTAATCCGGCGAGGGGGGGGGGGAAAGTTCCTTTCACGGCCTGTGGGGAGTCTGGCCAGTGGTAAAGTTGCGGGAGGGCAAGAGCGTTGAGAAGGATGGGGTCTGGGATCATGCCAAAGCAACCAGCACAAGAGCGGGTCAGCGGGCGGTGAATAACAGGACAGCGGGCGGTGGAGCTTACTACATGTGTCAGTGCGACCAAACTCAATTGGCCCCTTGTTCGTGCTGAGACAGGAGTGTCCACTGTCCGCTGTACTGTTATTCATCGCTCGCTGACCCGCTCCGTGATCTTTGCTCTCGAGTTGGTCCCCTCACTGTTCAGACGGACAGCACCAAAGATCCTAGAGGAACAAGATAGACCACTCTTCCGAATTTCAATGGGCTGACGTGTAGTACGTGACGGAACGTCACGGCCGCCATTTTATAGTGCGACACTCGACTTCCGGTATGCCACCCGCTGTGATCCAAAGCAAAGATTATAGAGCTCCGCTATAATCTTTGATCCAAAGCAAAGATCCTCGAGTATCTTGTAGCGGGAACAGCCCCCTCCTTTGCGTAGTTTCCCTTGCATTGTATTGCTTTAACACACACTGCACAAAATTAAATTTAACGTATACATATTATATATATTTATATGAATGTGTGTCTGTGTGTGAGAGGCAAGTTACAGATAGTTAAGTTTATTCTCATGGATCAGAAGCTACTTTGATTTAAATAATCACTATTAATTTATTTGTCTTGTAAGATGATATACATAAACCATAAAGGCAATTATATATATAATTATATAGTAATAATATATATATGCATATATATATTTATACACACATATATATATACACATACATATATATACACACATACATACATACGTATACACATACATATGCACACATACATATGGATACATTTATATGCATACATACACACATATAAACATATATATATATACATACATATATACACACATATACATATACATGCATATATACACATACATGCATATATATACACATACATATATATTTATACATATGATTAACATGTAGAGGAACCAACGAGAGAGCAGGCTATTTTAGACTGGGTATTGAGTAATGAGGACGGGTTAGTTAGCAATCTTGTTGTACGTGCCCCCTTGGGCAAGAGTGACCATAATATGGTTGAGTTCTTCATTAGGCAGGCAGTGACTAGTGGGGTACCGCAAGGCTCAGTACTGGGACCCAAGCTATTTACAATATATATTAATGATCTGGATGAGGGAATTGAAGGCAATATCTCCAAGTTTGCGGATGACACTAAGCTGGGGGGCAGTGTTAGCTGTGAGGAGGATGCTAGGAGACTGCAAGGTGACTTGGATAGGCTGGGTGAGTGGGCTAATGTTTGGCAGATGCAGTATAATGTGGATAAATGTGAGGTTATCCATTTTGGTGGCAAAAACAGGAAAGCAGACTATTATCTAAATGGCGGCCGACTAGGAAAAGGGGAGATGCAGCGAGACCTGGGTGTCATGGTACACCAGGCATTGAAAGTAGGCATGCAGGTGCAGCAGGCAGTGAAGAAAGCGAATGGTATGTTAGCTTTCATAGCGAAAGGATTTGAGTATAGGAGCAGGGAGGTTCTACTGCAGTTGTACAGGGTCTTGGTGAGACCACACCTGGAGTATTGCGTACAGTTTTGGTCTCCAAATCTGAGGAAGGACATTATTGCCATAGAGGGAGTGCAGAGAAGGTTCACCAGACTGATTCCTGGGATGTCAGGACTGTCTTATGAAGAAAGACTGGATAGACTTGGTTTATACTCTCTAGAATTTAGGAGATTGAGAGGGGATCTTATAGAAACTTACAAAATTCTTAAGGGGTTGGACAGGCTAGATGCAGGAAGATTGCTCCCGATGTTGGGGAAGTCCAGGACAAGGGGTCACAGCTTAAGGATAAGGGGGAAATCCTTTAAAACCGAGATGAGAAGAACCTTTTTCACATAGAGAGTGGTGAATCTCTGGAACTCTCTGCCGCAGAGGGTAGTCGAGGCCAGTTCATTGGCTATATTTAAGAGGGAGTTAGATGTGGCCCTTGTGGCTAAGGGGATCAGAGGGTATGGAGAGAAGGCAGGTACGGGATACTGAGTTGGATGATCAGCCATGATCATATTGAATGGCGTTGCAGGCTCGAAGGGCCGAATGGCCTACTCCTGCACCTAATTTCTATGTTTCTATTATTTTCCAACGATCAATAGATTTACGATCAGTTCCTGTGGATTGGAGGATAGCTAATGCTATCCCACTTTTCAAGAAAGGAGCGAGAGAGAAAACGGGGAATTACAGACCAGTTAGCCTGACTTTGGTGGTGTGAAAGATGCTGGAGTCAATTATTAAGATGTAATAATGGGGCATTTGGATAGCAGTAAAAGGATTAGTCCAAGTCAACATGGATTTATGATTTTACAATGCATTTAAGCCTCTCCCATTTTTATGAGATGAATTCCTGGAATATGTAAGAAGTTTATTGTAACCTAGTGCTACTTGCCTGAACAATGGATGATATATCACTTAAATGCAATTGTTTTCAGTTGTGTGGAGAGACCTGTATATTGAAAATGCGTTTTGGCTCTAATATGTCAATTTACCTTAAATGTAGAAGAGCTTATTAAAATCTTCTTACAAAGACCATTAAGTATTTTCTATCTATCCTCTTTTGGACCCAAGGCATAGCAGAGCTGCCAACTCTCACGAAGAGGTAAGGGAGGGAGAGATGGAAGGGAGGGAGAGAGGGAAGGGAGGGAGATCGCGAAGAGAGGGGGAGAGAGAGAGAGAGAGAGAGAGAGAGAGAGAGACCGAGAGAGAGAGAGGGGATCGAGAGAGATCGAGAGGAGGGGAGAGAGAGATCGAGAGAAGAGAGGGAGAAGGGGGGAGAGGGAGAAGGGGGAGGGAGAAGGGGAAAGGGGGGGACAGGGAGAAGGGGGGAGGGAGAAGGGGACAGGGACAAGGGGGGGAGGGAGAAGGGGGAGAGGGAGAGTGGAACGATAGCACATTATAACGCGCAGCCGTCCCATTCCGACCAAAGATTATAGAGCAGAGCTCCACTAGTATCTTTGATTGCGGCCGCCGCCACCGAACCCCCCGACCCACCATTGCACCCAAAGATGATAGAGCAGAGTTATATAATATTTGATTGCACCCTTCTTCACGGCGGGCTTGTGATCTTTGCTTGTGATGTCTTGTACGTATGTGAGTGTTGTTTGCTATGTCCCTATGTTCGAGGAATATAATGGGTAACAGCCGCCCATTCTCGGACTTGAATCTGAGCTCGAAAAATCTCCTGGTCACTGGACCTAATGTGTCCGCGGGCCATATTGTGGAGACTAATCCCATACAAAACAAAACCAAAAACGTACAGAAGTGTTAAAATTGTCTTTATTATTGTGGTGAGTAAAGAACTATTAAAAATAAGTCTAATAACTTTCTAATGTACCGACAAACCAAGTTTCCCAATGGCCGTTGATGGGAGAACAGAAAATAACATTTTCACGACAGAATATCGACTGAAAATAATAAAAATATTTTCTCACCTTTCTTTTTTATTGGGGAACCTAAAGAATGACAGGTCGGGTCGTTTAGATTTACGATTAGAATACTTGATAGCAGAGCAGTGAGATGAAATTTAGATAAGGACGCCATGACAGTGTGGGGGAAGCCCAATAAAATGCTCAATAAAATGGCGTCGACGATCACACACGTCATACTACGCGTTTTTCGAGGAGTGGTCTATCTTGTTCCTCTAGGATCTTTGGACAGCACTGCCAGAGGTGAGCGGGCCGGCAGAAGACACTGAAGTCCGACGGCCACTCGCAGCCACCCGAGCTGCTTTCCTCCCCAGCCACAATGGTGTGGCTCCACGCCCGGAGTGCCAGGGCAGCGGTAAGTGAGTGAGCTGCTGAAATGATCACCGACCCCCTCCTTCTCAACACTCCTGCCCTTCCCGCAACTTTACCCCTGGTCAGACTCACCCCCAATTGGTCCCTTGAACTAGTATTGTCATTCAATAAGATCACAACTGATTCAACTTGTCCCGGTGTGCTCCCGTTTTTCCCACCATCTCTCTGCCTGCCGTCACCCTCCACCCATTCAATAATTCCGAATGAAGGATATTTGGAAGCCTTGGGTAAATTGAATTGTTACTTTCTTTATTTTTACGGATAGGAGAACAATCTGCGCATGCGCGGTTTAAAGTTTTTTGTTTTTTTAAAGCCGACTGACTGCCTACCCTGAGTAATTACTCATGGCACGTGCTTGATAGATAGGACAGGGTTATAGGGATATATGCCAAACACAGGCAGGTGGGACTAGTTGGCCAGCATGGGTAAGTTGAACTGAAGGGCTCGTTTCCACATTGTATGACTGACCATATGACTCCAAATCATATCCCTTGCACCCACACTCATCTCATTCAATGTCATCAATTCCTTTCCTCCTCAAACCCCTAGATACAGCCTGACCCTCAGATTCTCCAGCAGATTGGAACCCCCTTTCCCTCGTTTCCATATGTCATCAAACCAGCAACTGTCATAATCTTCCTACTGAGTTGAGCCCAAAGCTCCAACATGTACATTCATTAAATCTCACTGCAATGTCATGCAGATTTTAACATGTACATACAAGCACTATATACACGTTACTGCTGGGAAACCACAAGAAAGTCAGGACTTCAGATTTGTCAGCATATCAGCTTTAGCATGGATATTTTTTGTCCCAAAGTGAATGATGATTCACAGATTAAGAGATAAAGTTTTAAAAATCCATGATCTTTCAAGATTCAAAGAGGAAGAAGCTGCTCATTGGTTTATGCAAATTGGATTGCTGTTTACACAAAACAGACCTATCGACCATCACCAATCCAAATTTCAAGCAATTTACCCAGTCATGGAAAAACAGAAAACGTTTACTGACTGACGTTAATGAATGTTCAACAATGAGATCGTTAAAGATAATTTCCCAACATCAGCACGGTGCAGTTAATTATGAACGGCAATGATGTTCAAATGTGCTAAAAATAGTCTTGAAGCTTATGCAACAGTATGAAATCTCAGTGAATCAGATCACAGATCCTGACAAAAATTGAAAGGAATTATGTAAACAGGCTTTGATCTTTTTGAAATGAGCTGCTTTTTGTCTGCCTCTACACGCAACCCAGGCAGAACAGCACAGTAAAGGCCCTTCAGCCTACAATGTCTGTGCTGAACATGATGCCAAGATAAACTAATCTCATCTGTTTGTATGTAATTCATAATCCCACATTCCCTGTTTATCCATGTGTCTATTTAAAAGCTTCTTAAATGCAACCATCGTATCTACCTCCACAACCACTTTTGTCCGTGCATTCCAGGCACCCACCACCCTGTGTGGAAAGCTTGCCCCATACATCTTCTTTACACTTTGCCCCTCTCATTCCAAAGCTAAAATAGACACAAAAAGCTGGAGTAACTCAGCGGGACAGTCTGAGGAAGGGTCTCAACCCGAAACATCACCCATTCCTTCTCTCCAGAGATGCTGCCTGCCCCGCTGAGTTACTCCAACTTTTTGTGTATATCTTTGGTTTAAACCAGCATCTGCAGTTCCTTCCTACTCATTCTAAAGCTATGCCCTCTAGTCTTTGACATTCCCACCCCGAGCTAAAGATTCTTACTGTTATTTGAAACGGGCCCAGCAATTCAATTTATTCCCAAATCCAAACATTAATGCTTTTGAAACAGGCAAATGGCGTACATCACACACCTGCATACAATGACCCGATTATTGGAAATCAATGCTGCATACAACACAAACTCTAGGCTATGTATCAGAATCAAATCTCCCCTGAACAGGCAGACAAGCTAGCAATCTTAGGCATGCTGAGATAAAAGCATGTCTTCAGCAATGCACATTAAAATTGCCACCCAAGAGGAAATGTATTACATGCTGCAGCATGGAAGAAAGTAATTGAGGCAAACAATCTGTGTAAATGTTTACATACCTTGTACATCTCCTCCCACCCTGCCTCTTGCAAAGATACTCTCCCCCACCCTCCGTCTTTGCCACATCTGCTCCCAAGATGAGGCTTTCCATTTGAGGACATCCAAGATGTCCTATTTCTTCCCCCCTTTCTGTCATAGATGGATTCCTTACCCACATCTCCTGTGTCCCGTAGTTCTGCTCTTTCGCCAATAGACAGAATAAGGATCCCCAGGTCCTCGCCTTTCACCCCACCAGCCTCCAAATCCAACATATTAATCTCCAACATTTCAATCACCTCAAATGTGATCCCACCAGTCAGATTTTCCCATCCCCACCCAGTTCTGCAGAGACCACAATTCATCCCTTTCCACCTAAACCACCCCTCCCCAAGTAATATCCCTTACAACAGCAGATGTAATACCTGTCCCTATACCTCCCCGATCACCTTCTTCCACAGCAGTCCTTCCAGGTGAGGCAGTGGTTCATATGCGTCTCATCATACTGCATCCGGTGTTCCCAATGTGGCCTCCTGTACATCGGCAAGACCAAGCATAGACTTGGCTACCGTTATGCGAGGGTATAGAAGTAGCCAAGTGGATCTCCAAGTAGATCTACTGGATCTCCCAATTGCTAACCATTTTAACTTCCCTTCCCATGTGTTTCGCCTCTTCCATTGAAACAGAGTGTGGCAACTTGCCAACTGGAGGAATAGCACCTCATATTCCACTGGTAGCTTGCAACCCAACAGTATGAATACTGAATTCTCCAATTTCAGGTGATCCCACCTGGAGTAGCACTTATTTTTCCCCTCTTCCACCTACATTTGTTCCTCTTGCTTCACAATTCTCAACTCTTCAATCCTTTCATCTCACATCTTCTGCCATTATCTAACCGTCTGTGTATCACCCCCACCACCACCCCCCCCCCCCCCCCCCCCCCCCAACCTGCATCACATATTACCTGCCAGGTTTTGTTTTGCCTTTCCTCTCACCCCCAACCACATGAGGGGTTCCGACCTGAAAGGTCACCTATCTATGTTCTCCAGAGAAGTTGCCTGACCCCCTGAGCTACTCCAAAACTTTTTTTTTGTAAACCAGCACCTGCGGTTCCTAGTTTCTAACCTCAGCCCTTTTGCTTACATCTGTATTATATAACATTGCTTCATGACATTTCTTCAACATTGACTCCGAGGCTTCATCAAGATATTTTATTCAGACAATGAAACCAACATTTCATAACAGGACTAAAACAAAGTTATGAGCATCAAGTCATGAGCAAAGATCAAGCTGCCAGGGGAACATAACAGGTCTGGCAGCATCTGTGAAGAAAGTTGGATTGCCATTTATTAATTATGCCTGACCCACCAAGTTCTTCCAACAGTTTTTTTTGCTCATGATTCCAGCATCTGCATTCTTTTGTGTATCCCAGTTTTGACCCCTTCAGTTTGCGATGTCTCTGGGGCTAAAATAATCCATATTTCAATCTCCACTGGTTTTCAAAAACATATTCTCCCTTCTTACCATTATTTCACATTCTAAACTACAGTAACCAGCACTTCTCATCTTCACTTCGAAGAAAGCGAGTCCATTGGGTCCATGCCAGCTCCCGAGGGATCAATAGAAGGAACTGCAGATGCCTGTTCAAACCGAAGATAGACAAAAAGCTGGAGTAACTCAGCAGGTCTGGAGAAAAGGAATAGGTGACGTTTCGGGTCGAGGCCCTTCTTCAGACCTGTTCTCCAGATTTTTGTGTCTCTCCCAAGGAATCAATCCCATTCCTTGAACAAAACACAAAGTACTAGAGTACTCAGCAGGTGACAGAAGCCTCCTTGCATCTCCATTGTCCTGCTGCACTTCGTGCTCCAGCATCTGCAGTTGCTTACAAATCCCATTCCTGCTCCAGCATCTACGGTCTCTCATGAATCCCTTTCCTGTTCTCCTTTCTTCCCTGTATTCTGCAACATATTCTCTCTCACTCATATCCATCAACTCCCCCTTGGTTTTCTCCACTACCATGGGATGATTGAGTAGAGTTCATTTTTAGAACAGTTAATTAAGCTGCCAATGCGTTGTTGGTCTGTGGAAGGAAACTGGAGCCCCCAGAGGAAACCTGTGATGCCACAAAGAGAACACGCAAGCTCTGCACACGGAATTGATTGCAGATCCCAAGAACTGTTACTATAACCGTTGCTATATCTTGCCACCCTTCAAGTTTCTTCCGATAGTTATTGCGATAAACCGTTGCCACGCCCATGCAAAACTTTGTATTTCATGCCTGGTAGTTACTCCTGCTCTCATGAAGATTAATACAAAGAGAAGTTATGATGTAAACATTCTGCCCATTACCTTTGATGCTCTTGAACTTGTTCCAATTACAAGCAAAAATTCCACTGAAAGATACATTTGATTAACAATAGGTAATTTTAACACATTTATTTGCAAATGTAACCAAAACTGTAAAGTCTCGACAAGAGTACATGGAAGTCACTGAAACAGCGATGCAACAGCGAACACAGCAGTAGCCACGCAACTGTAATATATTGCCAGCTGGCGCACTCGTGTTTAGGTATTATGCAGACTATTTGCAAAGTTTTTGTTTTGATCTGTGTGATGCCCAAACAAAAATATTTCCGGGCAGCCAACACTGTGCCTGATTAATAGTTTGTGCAAGGAACAATGTAAAGAATTGCAAATTGGTGCCAAGTACCAGAAATGTCGATCAAGAATACGCTATATAGTCCACAGTGTATCAGCAAACAGTTGCATTTTCTAGCACAAGATCAAAACTAGAGCTATTAGCAAAGGAAAATACTGCAGGACTGCTTCCAGAAATACTAAATCTATTCCAAGAATTGGAAAATGCCAATGTTAAAGCCTCCAACAGAATGGAGTCAGGTCTTCCCAGTAATCCCCCCAAAACAACTTCATGACACTGGGAAAGGATCAACTGTCCAAAGGCCATTCGCCCATTGGTAAACAGTGGAGTGACAGTCACCCTCTCAGAGATTCAGGACCACTGACCACTAGGGCTGCAGTCCACCAGATGGTATTGCAAGACCAGAGGGTTCACCTTGTCACTAATGTCATCCCAATGTCAGCCCATGCATTTCTGCTACACACAGTCTACCAGGAACATCATGCCCACCTGCCCAAAACATCCCCAAACCAACAGTCCCTGGTCTCACTTACACCCTCTTTCCTGAGCATACAAATGGCCCTCCAGGACACGTACGTTGCCTTCTCTATCCTCACCATCAAAGGGAACCCACACAACCCACCTACATGGGGATGGACAGCAAAAACCCTTGTTTCTACCACCTCCTAACCGACGATGAAGACAACCTCTTCCCCTCCAACTTCCAGTTCAAGGCATAACTCCCCCCCCCCCCTTCCACGTTGGTTACCCTCCGCCAAGGCTCATCTACACAAAGCCTCCTCCCAACTCATAGACACAACCACCCCTCCTCCTCCTGCTGCCAAATGATTGTTCTCTTTTCCCCCTCAACCCACACCACCATCATTCTGGTGTCTGCACCTACGCTCTACACTTGCCTCTCCCACCCACCGTCTCCCTCGTTAACCAACCACTAGTCCCTCCCCTCCTCAGCCTGACCACAACTCCTCCCTCCCTCCTTCCGTGTCAGCCACCACAACCCTCAGCCGGCGACCGCAACCCCTCTCTCCCGTCGTCAGCCTGACCACAAGCCCTCTCTCTCCGCCTCAGCCAGACACCATCCTCTCCTCAGTCTGACCACAACCACTCCCTTCAAGCCTCAGCCAGACACCACAGCCCCTCCCTCCTCCCTTCCTCCCTGCGCCTGGCCCAGCGCAATGCAGCCCGCACCCACTCCATGCAGCCTCCGTGTCCCGGCCCCGCGCGGCCCCATCCCACCAGGCCGGGCAAGGGGGGCTACTCCCCGGCCGGCGATGTGGCGCAGAGTCGGGCGGCACTGATTTCTGTGGTAAATCCAAGGGCGGAGATAGATAACGGGCCGGGTCGCCACCCTCCTGGGGCGGACGGGACACGGCGGGCTCCTTACCTCGACATAGGCAGCCCCCGCGGGCTGTGCCGCCAGCAGCAGCAGCAAGCGGCCGACAAGGGCAAGGACGGCTCCGGTTGCCATGGCGGACCTGCTCCCGCTCCACTCAACCTCTCGTCCCGAGCGTCGACTCGACACCAGCTCCTGCGCGCCCCCAAGTATCGAGCAATTGCGCGGCGCGGCGAGTCGCGCCCCCAGCACACGCAGCCCGACGTGCTCGCTCACGAACGGCACGCCCTCAGCCCACGCAGCCCGACGTGCTCGCTCACGAACGGCACGCCCTCCCCCTGCGCTTCCGCTCCATGTTACCAAGTTACTCAGCTGAAAGAAGGAGGAAGCAATGTCTTCGCACCTTACCTCGATCTCCTATTCTTCAACTTTACACATTTCCCCCACTATTCTGTCTCCCAGCTTCTCCCACACAGCCCCACTCCAATTCTCCTCTCTCTTACTCAGTTACTCTCCCTGACCCAACTCTCTTCATCTTTCTGTTTCTCTCCATCCAAATCCCATCTAGTTGAGCAAAGTGGTAGGTGTTCTGTCAGGGCAACCTTCACTTATAGGGTGATTTCACTAAAGGTCACTGGAGCGTAGATCCGCACCCACGTGACCAAAATTCTCAAGTGGAGGACACTCGAGGGTTCGGTACATGTTAGTGGATGGGAAAAAACGCATTTTCCCACCCGTTAAAAACATAGAAAACGGCGAGGTTGTGAGCTGCAATTTACTGTGCCAGTCGGGGTGACCGTGAGGCACAGCTACCTAGATTTACAGGGGGAAAAAAAGATAGCAAGTAAGGTAAATTCAAGAGGGAACTGAAGGTGCCAAATCGGCGGAAATGAACAGCCGACATTTGCCGTGGATATTTACAGGACCAAAATATCGGGAATTATCGCGTTTTGCTCGCTGAATTTATCAAAAGTAAGTTAATAATGGAAGAGAAATGGGTGGGGGTGGGAGAGGCGTGGGGTAAGGGGGTAGAAGTGGAAGAGTGGGGAGGGATGGGTAGCGGGAGTGGTGAAAGAGGGACAGAGGGGTAGGGGGAAGGGGGTGGTGGTAGAGAGGGAAGGGGGGTGGGGGAGAGAGAGAGATGGGTGGCAGAAGGAGAGGGGTGAGGAGAGGGACACATAGAAACATAGAAATTAAGTGCAGGAGTAGCCCATTCGGCCCTTCGAGCCTGCACCGCCATTCAATATGATCATGGCTGATCATCCAGCTCAGTATCCTGTACCTGCCTTCTCTCCATACCCCCTGACCCCTTTAGCCACAAGGGCCACATCTAACTCCCTCTTAAATATAGCCAATGAACTGGCCTCAACTGCCTTCTGTGGCAGAGAGTTCCAGAGACTCACCACTATCTGTGTGAAAAATGTTTTCCTCATCTCAGTACTAAAGGATTTCCCCTTTATCCTTAAACTGTGTCCCGCTTGTCCTGGACTTCCCCAACATCTGGAACAATCTTCCTGCATCAGACAAATGCAATTCAGGACTTTTCTCTTCACAAGCAAAGTCAGAATGACGGTTAGTGAAGAATTTGAATAATCGCTGAGCGTTCTCTAAATTCTAGAGAGTATAAGTCTATCTAGTCTTTCTTCATAAGACAGTCCTGACATCCCAGGAATCAGTCTGTTGAACCTTCTCTGTACTCCCTCTATGGCAACAATGTATTTGAGCATTGGGCATTGTGACATCACACAATGGAACGTTCACCAAGGGCTGGGGCTGGTGCTGCTTCTATGGGTGAGAAGCCAGTTTATTTTTGAAATATTGGGGTGGGGGGGGGTGAAGGATTTGATTAAAAACGTGTACTTAAACACGATGAAATGTAATGAGGAGCGGATACTTAGAAAGAAAAGCGAAATCTCTACCGAAATGGAAAAGATGTCGGCGATTCTGCGTCTGGTTTCGGAGTTGCAGGGAATCAAAGGAAGAAACGCGGCCGGTAGCCGTACAAGCAAATGGATCCATTCCGATTGGACGTCTGCGAGCGTCGGGCATCGCGATTGGACGTCTGCGAGCATCGGGCATTGTGACATCGCACGGCGGGAACAAATCGAAAGGCAGGAAGGGCACCGGACGGCAGGCGGTCGGATGGGACAAGAGTTTTATATATATACTAGACCAAGTGCAGACCCGTTGGGTCTGTTTCCCCAACGGCGTTTGCGGGGGGGCGTGAGAAGAGGGGAGGGAGGAGGAGGAAACGGGATAGATTTGGGAGGGAAAGGAGAGCGTGGTAGGGGGTGAGAGATGGGGAGAGAGATGTGGGGGAGGGGGGATTGGGAGGAGGGGGGGATGGGGAGGAGGGAGGGATGGGGTGACGGGTAGAGGTGTGGGGGGAAAAGAGGGGGAAGAGTCGGGAGGGAGAGTGGAGGGGAAGGGGGAGAGAAGTGGAAGAGTGGGGAGGGAGGTGGAGAGGGGTAGCGGGAGGTTTTTTTAGTGATGGAAGAGGGACAGACGGATAGGGGGAAGGGGGGGTGGGGGGAGAGAGGGAAGGGGGTGGGGTAGACAGGGAAGGGGGGTGGGGGGAGAGAGGGATTGGAGAGAGTGGGAGAGAGGTGAAAGAGTGGATCCAGAGAAGGTGAAAGAGTGGGGGAGAGAAGTGAAAGAGTAGGGAGGGAGGGGTAGAGGGGTAGCGGGAGTGGTAGAAGAGGGACGGGGGAGTGGTGGAAGAGGGACGGAGGGGGGGGGGGAGGGGATGGGGTGGGAGGGAGAGAGGGGGGAAGGGAGGGGGGAAGAGAGAGGGGTGGGGGTGGGAGAGAGACGTGGGGTAAGGGGATAGAAGTGCAAGAGTGGGGAGGGAGGGGTAGGAGGAGTGGTGAAAGAGGGACAGAGGGAGGGGGAGGGGGAAGGGGGGAAGAGGGCGGGAGTGGTGCGAGGGACGGAGGGGTGGGGGATGAAGGGGGGGGGGGGGTAGAGAGATGGGTGGGAGAGGGAGAGGGGTGAGGAGAGGGAAACAGAGAAACATAGAAATTAAGAGCAGGAGTAGGTCATTCGGCCCTTCGAGCCTGCACTGCCATTCAATATGATCATGGCTGATCATCCAACTCAGTATCCTGTACCTGGCTTCTCTCCATACCCCCTGATCCCTTTAGCCACAAGGGCCACATCTAACTCCCTCTTAAATATAGCCAATGAACTGGCCTCAACTACCTTCTGTGGCAGAGAGTTCCAGAGACTCACCATTATCTGTGTGAAAAATGTTTTCCTCATCTCAATACTAAAGGATTTCACCTTTATCCTTAAACTGTGTCCCGCTTGTCCTGGACTTCCCCAACATCGGGAACAATCTTCCTGCATCAGACAAATGCAATTCAGGACTTTTCTCTTCACAAGCAAAGTCAGAATGACGGTTAGTGAATAATTCGAACAATCGCTGAACGTTCAGATGCTGCGCGCGCCTCCTGCACCAAAGGGGGGGGGGGGGGGGGGGGGGGGGGGGGGGGGGAGCGTGTGTCATCACGCACAAAGATCTTGTAGTGGTGAGCTCCGCTATAAGATCTTTGGTCACACACTAAGCTCGCGCCTCCACAAACAGATGAGCGTCTTCTTGAATGGAGAGCGCGTGGCTGCCTCCACAAACAGTCACACACACTGTGGACCCGCCCCCACAAAAAAATATTGTGTGAGGAAGGGGAGGAGGAGGGGTGGAGAGGGGGAGGGGGAGGGGGGAGGGGGGAGGAGAGGATGGGGAGAGAGGTGGGGGGGGGGGAGGGGTTGGAGCGGGTGTGTGCATGAGTCGAGAGAAGGGCAGAGAGAGAGAGAGAGAGAGGGCTGGAACAACAACAAAAAAGCTGGATAAACTCAGCGGGTGCAGCAGCATCTATGGACCGAAGGAATAGGGCAACGTTTTTGGCCGAAACCCGGAAGAAGGGTTTCGGCCAAAAACGTTGACCATTCAATTCGCTCCATAGATGCTGCCGCACCCACTGTGTTTATCGAGCTTTTTTTATGTCGACCATCGATTTTCCAGCATATGTAGTTCTTAAAGGCAGAGACTGTGCACGGTAAGGGAATGAGGAGGGAGAGGGGGAAGAGTGTGGAGGGAGGGGGGAGAGTGGGATGGGAGGGGGAGAGGTGGGGGGGGGGGAGAGAGGGGAAAGAGTGTGGGTGGGGGAGAGAAGTGGAAGAGTGGGGAGGGGGAGGGAGGGAGGGAGGGAGGATGGGGGGGGAGAGGGGGTAGCAGGAGGGGGAAGAGGGACAGGGGGAGTGGTGGAAGAGGGACAGAGGGGTAGAGGAAGGGGTGGGGAGAGAGGGAAGGGTGGGGGAGAGAGGGGAGAGAGAGAGGTGGGGTAAGGGGGAGAGAAGTGGGAGAGGGAGGGGTAGGGGGAGTGGTGGAAGAGGGACAGAGGGGAAGGGGGCGGGGGAGAGAGGGAAGGGGTGGGGGTAGAGAAGGAAGGGGTGGGGGAGAGAGGGATGGGAGAGGGGTGAGGAGAGGAGAGGAGAGGAGGGGGAGAGGGAGGAGGAGAGAAGGAGCAGAGAAGTGGAAGAGTGGGCAGGGAGGGAGGGGTAGCGGGAGTGGTGGAAGACGGACGGGGGTAGGGGAAGGGGTGCGACAGGGAGGGGTAGAAAGAGGGGGGAGGGAGGGAGAGGGGTGGGGTAAGGGGAGAGAAGTGGGGAGAGTGGGGAGGGAGGGGTAGAGGGACTGGTGGAAGAGGGACAGAGTGGTAGGGGGCGGGTGGAGAGAGGGAAGGGAGTGGGGTAGAGAGGGAAGGGGGGTGGGGGAGAGAGGGATGGGTGGGAGAGGTAGAGGGAGAGGGGTGAGGAGAGGGAAACAGAGAAACATAGAAATTAAGAGCAAGAGTAGGCCATTCGGCCCTTCTAGCCTGCAACACCATTCAATATGATCATGGCTGATCATCCAGCTCAGTATCCTGTACCTGCCTTCTCTCCATACCCCCTGATCCCTTTAGCCACAAGGGCCACATCTAACGCCCTCTTAAATATAGCCAATGAACTGGCCTCAACTACCTTCTGTGGCAGAGAGTTCCAGAGACTCACCACTATCTGTGTGAAAAATGTTTTCCTCATCTCAGTACTAAAGGATTTCCCCTTTATCCTTAAACTGTGTCCCGCTTGTCCTGGGCTTCCCCAACATCGGGAACAATCTTCCTGCATCAGACAAATGGAAAATATCTCGGAGATTGAGCGTCTGGATTGGGCGTGGCAATGAATCAAAGGAAGAAATGCAGCCGGACGGCAGCCGGACGGCAGCCGGACGGCAGGCGGACTGATTTGAGTTTTATATATATAATAGATAGATAATAGATAATAGATAATAGATAGATAGATAGATAGATAGATAGATAGATAGATAGATAGATAGATAGATAGATAGATAGATGAGAGGGATAGACAGAGTTGACGTGGATAAGCTTTTCCCACAGAGTAGGGAAGATTCAAACAAGGGGACATGACTTGAGAATTAAGGGACAGAAGTTTAGGGGTAACATGAGGGGGAACCTCTTTACTCAGAGAGTGGTGGCTGTGTGGAATGAGCTTCCAGTGAAGGTGGTGGAGGCAGGTTCGTTTTTATCATTTAAAAATAAATTGGATAGTTATATGGACGAGAAAGGAATGGAGGGTTATGGTCTGAGCGCAGGTATATGGGACTAGGGGAGAATACGTTTTCGGCACGAAGTAGAAGGGTCAAGATGGCCTGTTTCCGTGCTGTAATTGTTATATGGTTATATGGAGACCAAATCTTGCATGCATGATGACAGATTTATATTCCACAAAGGCCTTGTGGAATTGCAGAATTTTGTTGCGATTAAGGACAACATTCCATTTGTAACTGAATCATCTGCTGTATCTGGAGATGAAATGTATGCATTGCATAAATTGCATTGAAGCAGCTCACTGTGGTTCTAAATACCACCATTACAAATTGCTTCTCACTTTAAAAATATTTAAAAACTCTTATGCCAAACATAGTGTTGCAGATTAAAAAGATGAGGCAAATTGTTTAGTTAAAGTGGGCAAGTTCATTCGGCAGAACAGACAGGGGCAGGACAGGAAGCAAGCTGGGTCCAAAACACAAAACTGCATTTATTTTAATGCAAGAAGCTTTACAAGTAAGGCAGATTAACTCAGGAAGTCGAAAGACTTCTTGGATTGTATTATTATAGCCATAACAAAAATGTAATTAAGAGAGCATTAGGTCATAAGTGATAGGAACAGAATTAGGCCATTTGACCCATCACGTCTATTCCGCCATTCAACCATTGCTGATCGATCTCATCCTCCTAACCCCATTCTCCTGCCTTCTTCCCATAACCTCTGGCGGTCATACTAATCAACAATCTATCTATCTCAGCCTTGAAAAGATCCATTGACTTGGCCTCCACAGCCTTCTTTGGCAATGAATTCCACAGATTCAACACCCACTGACTAAAGACATTCCTCCTCATCTCCTTTCTCAAGGAACATCCTTTAATTCAGTGGCCATGACTTCTGATCCTAGACTCTCCCACTAATGGAAACATCCTATTCCCTAGGGTGCAGTACATCCGGCCAAGGTGACTTATCCACCTTTAGCCCTTCAGCTTCCCAAGCACCTTCTCTTAGTAATAGCCACTTCACTAACTTCCACCCCCTGACTCTCATAAATTTCAGGCAGGTTGCTGGTGTCTTCCACTGTGAAGACTGATGCAAAAAAGTAATTCAATTCCTCTACCATTTCTTTATTCCCTATTATCACCAGCATCATTCTCCAGCAACCCAACGTCCACTCTTGCCTCTTTCTTACTCTTTATATAACTGAAGAAACTCTTGCTATCATCTTTTATCTTATTGGCGAACATACCTTCGTATTTTATCTTTTCTCCCCGTATTGCCTTTTTAGTTAACTTCTGTTGTTCTTTAAAAGCTTCCCAATCCTCTGACTTCTTTGCGATGTTATATACCTTCACTTTTAGTTTTATGCTGTCCTTGACTTCCCTTGTCAGCCATGGGCTCCTCATTCTACCCCTGGAATCTTTCTTACTCTTTGGAATGAAAAGATCCTACTTCTTCTGGATTATTCCCAGAAACTCCTGTTCCACCATCATTCCTGCCAGGGTCGCTTTCCAGTCAACTTTGGCCAGCTCCTCCGTCATGCTTCTGTAGTCCCTTTTGCTAGGCTGAATGGCCTACTTCTGCTCCTACATCTTATGGCCTTACTTCAGCCATTCAACCTATCGAGTCTGCTGCCCTATTCGATCATGGCTGATCTTTTATTCCCTCTCAACCATTCTCCAGCCTTCTTCCTGTCATTTTGACACCCTAATCAATCTCTGCTTTAAAAACCCTCTGTGTCAATTAATTTCACAGATTCACCACTCTTTGGCTAAATAAATTGCTCCCATCTCCAAACTCAGTCCTTTTATTCTGAGGCTGTGCCTTCATTGGTAGGTTTCAATAGATCCCCACTCATCTTTCTAAACGACAGCGAGTAGAGGCCCAGAGCCATCAAATGCTCATACGTCAATGCAACCATCCCTAGAATAATTCTCATAAACCCAGGGCTGCCAACATTGGGTGAGAGTTGGGAGTGAGAAATTGCGAGAGACCAAGCCTGAGGGAGCATAGCGACTGAGTGGGGGGTATGAGGTTGTTGGAGGAGGGTGTGTCCCCCTCCCTTTTACGGAGCTTTTGCATTTTTCAGCTTGAAATTGTGCAATCTGGTGCATACTGTAGCGAGTCTTTTAACTTACACTTGAATGCAATATTTATGCTTTAAATTGGATTAGCTATGAATAAGGTAAGGCTAAATTACATTCCACAGTAGAGACAGGCTCTGATCAACAGGTGCAGCACATGAATGATCTTAGTATATTCATGTATGGAAATCAGATTACAATCAAACACTTGGCCCATGTTGACCAACCTGGGTTTCACAGCACACCTGGTACTACTCCTGAGCCTGACTCCAATTGCATACCTTCTCTGATTCCTGACCCTGAATCCAGCCTTACACCTGGCCCCCTTTACTGCCCTGATCATAGCTGTTTACCTGCTTAGGTTCCCAATGCTGAACACTCCCATTGTCCCAGCTTTGACTGCCCCCCTTGTACTATTTCAGACCGTGACTCTGGATGCACACTTGGCCTTGCTCCTTGCCCCCTTTGCACTGACAATATATCTGGCCCACACATAAAGCCCCATATCTGACCCCCTGGACAACCTATTACGTTCAAGTCCACAGGTGCTTATCTAATGCGGTAATCTTTTATGGGGCACTTGTGTAACAAAATTTGCTACACCCTTATTAACAAGGCTTCCTTGTTATCCAACATGCTAGTTACTTTGTCAAAGAAGTCATCAATTGGTTGAACACAATTTCTCATCAATAAAATTATACTTGCTCAGTTATATAAGTATTCTGTTACCATTTCCTTCATTTTCCTAACAAACTGGCCTGAAATCATTTTCACCCCCAATATTTTCAGTATTTTGCTGACTTCCTCTCTGCTGGGACTTTTCTGAAATGCAAAGTCCAATAACTATATATTTAAGCAATATTATTCTATTAAATGTGATCTTGAGAGTACATCATATTTTCTGTGGTATTCATAACGCAATGATAAACATATCTTTGTTTTGATTGCACCTACCAATATGCATACATTATTATATTACAGTTAATATGTACCGTGGGCAAATTTTTGTTCCAATGCTCCCCATTCCCAATTACTTTTACATTGAAGTGATTGACATCCAAGTGAAGTTTAAATGGCATCAGAAAAGTAAAATCTCCGGAATGGATGATATTCATTAGGTGGTTGGCTGGAGTCAGTATCAGCACAATTACTATATTAAACATTGAATCTTCAGATGTATCTCTGTCACTCCTTTAAAATATGCCCCTTCTTTGAACAAGCTCTTAAGCATCACATCTGAATCAGTTTCCATCTGACTACACTCCTTGAGGATGTTCATCTAGTGTTCAATTAATAAAACAATGAGATTGGGGCCATTTCTATTCAACCTGCCAAAGGAATTTGAGGGGGGGGGGGGGGGGTTTAGAAATAGTCGATGAGGTAAACAAACATAATAGTTGAGTGGCAAATGTGAATAGTGCTACCAGCCCAATATTGAACTGAAGGAAATAATGGGTTATCGGTGCTGTATGCTGAGACAGACAGCTTGACACCTTGCATGTCATTTTAATATTACACTTATCCCATCCCCCTGGATATTCCGGATTAATAAATTAAAGTTTTGTCAACTAATTATAAATCAGGCTAATTACATATCAATAACATTAGTCAACTCCGAAACACGAAGCGCTGAGCATTGGGATCCAGACATCTCGGACAACTGGCCTTAGTTCCCCGCTCACATCTGGCAGTGTTCTCTGTATGAACCAGAGGCCACGGAGCGTTTGTGAAAGTGGGGGGCTGAGCGATCACTGATCACTGGCCTTGGGGGTACCCGGTGAGGGAGTGGAGCAACCGAGTGGGGAGAAGCTGTGGGAGTGGAGCAACCGAGTGGGGAGAGAGTGTGTCCCCTCCCACTTTTTGAAATTTGATGTACTAAAATCATGTTTTAGTGCATTGTAGAAGTATGATTTCAATGTTTTTTTGTTTGTAGTATTTTTAAGAGGTACCTTATTAAGGGGTAACTTTTCCCACACAAAGGATGGTGGGTGTATGGAACAAGCTGCCAGAGGAGGTAGTTGAGGCAGGGACTATCCCAACATTTAAGAAACGGTTAGACTGATACATGGATAGGACAGGTTTGGAGGGATATGGACCAAAAGCAGGTAGTGTAGCTGGGACATGTTGGCAGGTGCGGGCAAGTTGGGCCGAAGGGCCTGTTTTCACACTGTATCACTCTATGATTATATTATACCTCCACCATGCATGAATGCTTCAAAATCAAGTGGTTGAGTTTTATTGCCATATACTCAAGCATAGAAAATAGGTGCAGGAATAGGCCATTCCGCCCTTCGAGCCAGCACTGCTATTCAATATGATCATGGCTGTTCATCTAAAAATTAGTACCTCTTTCCTGTTTTTTCCCCATATCCCTTGATTTCGTTAGTCCCAAGAGCTAAATGTAACTATCTTTAAAACATCCAGTGAATTGGCCTCCACTGCCTTCTGTGACAGATAATTCCACAGATTCACAACTCTCTGCGTGAAGAAAGTTTGTCCTCATCTCAGTCCTAAATGGCCTACCCTTTATTCTTAAACTGTGATCCCCTGGTTCTAAACTCCCCCAACATCGGGAACATTTTTCCTGCAGTTACAGTAAGTGAAAATCTAGCAGGCAAGCAGGATGCTTTCTCCAACCACCCCCATTGGAAGGCCACTATCTTCCACCGTTTCTACCCAGTGCTTGATACTTACTTCCAGCAGCCATTAGTTGTCCTCCTAGATGCACTGAGCTGCAGCCTGATCCATGCTGATCACCTGGTCACATTCGGTACAGAGACTTTCACGGCTTCCAACGCCTCCGACTGCTCGGGACTCTTGCACTGAAGCTGCTCCATGGCCGGAGTGCAACCTTCCAATGGCCCTGTGGCTTGCATTGGGGCTGCTCCATGGCCTGAGCGGCAGCCAGCGACTCGCCAGCCCGGCAAACACTCGCCAGCCCGGCAAACACTCGCCAGCCCGGCAATCACTCGCCAGCCCCAGCTCCCCGTCCGCATCTGTCTCCGCTGCTGCTTGTGCTTCCATCCCTCCCTCAGCCCCAGCTCTCTAACACTCGCGGCCCACGCTCAGTTGATATACAACAGAGTGTGAGAAATTTGAGATCAGCGTGAGAATTTGTCGAAATGCGTGATTCGCACGCTCAATGCGTGAGAGTTGGCAGCCCTGTAAACCTCCGCTGGACTCTCCAACACCAGTACATCCTTCCTCAGATATGGGGCCCAGAACTGCTCACTTATATTCTAGTCCTCTTGAATATAAAAGCAAGGATGTAATGTGCCATCCTTACTACTGATACAACCTGCAAAATAACCTGTGTAAGAAAGAACTGCAGATGCTGGTTTAAATCGGAGGTAGACACAAAATGCTGGAGTAACTCAGCAGGTGAGGCAGCATCTCCGGAGAGAAGGAATGGGGACGTTTCGGGTTGAGACCCTTCTTCAGACTGATGTCAAGGGAGGGGGCGGGACAAAGATAGAATGTAGGCGGAGACAGAAAGACTAGTGGGAAAACTGGGAAGGGGCACGGGATGGAGAGAGAGAAAGCAAGGGCTATCTGAAGTTAGAGAAGTCAATTTTCATACCGCTGTTGTGTAAATTACCCAAGGGGAATATGAGGTGCTGTTCCTCCAATTTGCGCTGGGCGTCACTCTGACAATGGAGGAGGCCCAGGACAGAAGGTCAGATTGCGAATGTGAGGGGGAGTTGAAGTGCTGAGCCACCGGGAGATCAGGTAAGTTAAGACGGATTGAGCAGAGGTGTTCAGTGAAATGATCGCCAAGCCTGCGCTTGGTCTCGCCGATGTAGAGAAGTTGACATCTGGAACAACGGATACAGTAGATGAGGTTGGAGGAGGTGCAACTGAACCTCTGCTTCACCTGGAAAGACTGTTTGGGATCTTGGATGGAGTCGAGGGGGAAGGAGAAAGTACCTGGGGAGGGGGTGGTTTGAATGGGAAGGGACGAGTTGACCAGGTAGTTCCGGAGGGAACAGTCTCTGCGGAAAGCAGAAAGGGGTGGAGATGGGAAGATGTGGCGAGTAGTTGGGATTCCGTTGGAGGTGTTGGAGGATTATATGCTGTGTGCGACGGATGATGGGGTGGAAGGTGAGGACAAGGGGGACTCTGGCCTTGTTGCGAATGTGGAGAGGGGGAGTAAGAGCGGAGCTGCAGGATATCAAGGAAACCCTAGTGAGAGCCTCATCTATAATGAAAGAGGGGAACCTTCGTTTCCTTAAGAATGAGAACATCTCCGATGCCCTGGTATGGAACACCTCATTCTGGGGGGCAGATGCAAAATAACCTTTTGGGAATCCTGAATCCTACAAGCGCTCCATGGCCCTCTGCACCTCTGATTTCTGAACCCACTCCCCATCCTGAACCCACACCCCAAATAATATTCACCTTTATGAAAGTGAATGACTGTACACTTTGCTACGCTGTATTCCATTTGCCACTTCTTTGCCCACTTTCCCAACCTGTCCGAGTCCTTCTGTAGATTCCCTGTTTCCTCAAAACTAGCTGCCCCTCCACCTATCTTTGTATCATCCACAAACCTGGCCACAAAGCTATCAATTCCATTATCAGGTCATTAACATATATTGCAAAAAGTACCGGACCCAATACCGACCCCTATGGACAGTACTAGTCACCGTTAGCCAACGTGAAAAGACCCTCTTTATTCCCACACTTTGCCTTAGAGTCATAGAGTGATACAGTGTGGAAACAGTCCCTTCGGCCCAACTTGCCCACATCGGCCAACGTGGCCCACCTGCCTGCGTTTGGTTCATAACCCTCCAAACCTGTCCTATCCATGTACCTGTCTAACTGTTTTGTAAACTTTGGCGGAGCCCAGACATTCTAGTCCTAGCAACATCCTTGTAAATCTTCTCTACCCTTTGTAGCTTGACAACATCTTTCCTATAACATGGTACCCAGAACTGATCGCAATACTCTAAATGCAGTCTCACCAACGTCTTATACAACTACAACTTGACCTCCCAACATCTATACTCACTTCTCTGACTGATGAAGGTCAATGTGCCAAATAGCCTTTTTGACCACCGTATCTACCTGCGACTCGACCTTCAAGGAACCATGTACCTGCACTCCTAGTCTACAACATTCCTCAGAGCCCTACCATTCACTGTGTAGGTCCTGCCCATGTTAGACTTCCCAAAATGCAACAGCTTACATTTATCTGTATTAAATTCTATCAACCATTCCTTAGTCCACCTGGCCAATCGATTAAGATCCTGCTGCAAATTTTCACAACCATCTTCACTTCTGCCAGTTGGCCAATCTTCTATTTATGCTGGTACCTTGCCGAGAATACCATGGGCTCCTATCTTTAGCAGCCCCGCATGTGGCACCTTATCAAAGACCTTTTGAAAATCCAAGTGAACAACTCACACTGACACTCCTTTGTCTATCCTGCTTGTTACTTCCACAAAGAATTCCAACAGATTTGTCTGGCAAGATATTCCCTTAACAAAATCTGACTGACTTCAGCCTATTTTATCATGTGCTTCCAGGTCCCCCAAAATCTCATCCTTCATGATGGACTCTAAAATCTTATAACCACTGAAGACAGACTAACTGGCCTATCATTTCCTTTGGTACACAAAAATGCTGGAGAAACTCAGCAGGTGCAGCAGCATCTATGGAGCGAAGGAGATAGGCAACATTTTGGGCCGAAACATTTCCTTTCTTTTGCCTAGCTCGTTTCTTAAACAATTTTCCAGTCCTCTGGAACTATTCCTGACTCCAGTGATTTTCGAAAGATTACTACTTATGCATCCACAATCTCTACAGCTATATTTTTCAGAACCCTGGGGTTTAGTCCATCTGGCCCAAGTGATTAATACACCTTTGGACCCTTTAACTTCCCAAACACGTTCTCCTTAATAGCTGTGACTGCACTCACTTCTGCTCCCGACTCTCAAATTTCTAGCATGTTGTTGGTGTCTTTCATCATGAAGACTGACACAAATAGCTTATTCAGTTCATCCACCATTTCTTTTTTCCCATTACCACCTCGCCAGCATCATTTTCTAGCTGTCCAATACCCTCTCTTGCCTCTTTTTTTTGCTAATTATGTAGCAGAAAACCCTGGTATGCTCTATTATATTATTGGCTAGATGAATTTCATCTTTTCTCTCCTTGCTTCTTTAGTTTTTGGGGGGGGCTATTAAGGGCCTCCAAATCCACAAGCTTCCCACTAATCTTTGCCATATTATATGCCTTCTCTTGCTTTAATGCTGTATTTGCCTAATTCTTCCTAAAATATGTTTCTTCCTCTTTGGGAAGAAAAGATCCTGTGTCTTCTGAATTACTGGTAGAAACTCTTACCATTGTTGCTCCACCATGCTAGGGTCCCTTTCTAATTAACTTTTACCAGCTCCTCCCTCATGCCCCTGTAGTTACATTTACTCAACAGTAATCCTGATACAGCTGATTTTGGCTTCTCCCTCTCAAACTGCAGGTTGAATTCTATCATATTATGATCGCTGCCTCCTACGGTTCCATCATCTTCTCTAATCAAATCTGGTTCATTACGCAACACCAAATTGACAATTCCCTTTTCCTCAGTGAGCTCGACAATGAGCTACTCTAAAAATCCATCTCATAGGCATTCCACAAATTACTTCTCTTAGGATCCAGTACCAACCTGATTTTCCCAGTCTGCCTGTATATTGAAATTCCCCATGACCACTGTGTCATTACATTTCTTGCATGCCTTTTCTATCTCCTGCTGCAATTTGTCCCATTTATCCTGGCTGCTATTCAGAGGTCTGAAAATAACTCCCATCAGGATCTTTTATGTAGTTTCACAATTCTACCCAGAAGGATTCTACATCTTCTGATCCTGCTGAGGATTGTATTTCATTCCTTACCAACAGAGCTACTCCGCCCCCTCTGTCCAGCTGCCTGCCTTCTGGAGAATGGGCAGATTTTAAAAGTGAGAAAGAGAGAGTTCAGGATAATCCATTGGAGATAGGCAAGGCTAAAAAACAAAATTTCTGTGTTTGCACTGAGAAGGTCATGGAATCAGGGTCTACCGTAATTTGTCATCTATATTAACGACAGATGAAAATATAGTTGGCATGGTTAATACGTCTGCCGATTACACAACATTTGTGGTATAGTATATAGTGAACAAGATTCACTAAGATTCCAACAGGATCTAGGTCAACTGGGCAAATGGGCAAATTAATGGCAGATGGAATTATTCAGTGTGAGATGTTACACACTGGTCAGATAAACCAGCACAGGACTTACACAGTAAATAGCAGGGGCCTGGGAAGACCTGAAGGACACAGATACAGAATTTCCTGTAAGTAGTGACTCAGGTGGATAAGTTGGAGCAGAAGGCGTTTGGTACCTTCAGAAGGATGTTATTAAGCTGCAGCTGGTGTAGAAAATAGTCACAAGGATTAGGACAGAAGACTTGAATCAGTAGGTGAGGTTGGATAGAGTCATAGAGCATAAAAACAGGCCCAACTTGCCCATTCCAACCAAGTTGACCCATCTACACTGCGTTTGGCCCATAAAGCTTTTCTGTCCATTTATGTCCAATACCTATTTTATGATATTAGTAAAGTATAAACAAATTGTATGCATAATTTATTGGTCATCAAATTCAGGACGTCAATTCAAGTCAAGTTCATTGTCATATGAGCGTATGGTACGGTATAGGTTTAATGAAAATCTTGCTCTCAGCAGCATCACAGGAGTATTTCATCATATGACACATATTGCTCGATATTGCTCGACTTTGGCCAGCATTGGATTGGTGCCAGCCAGGCCGACTGGAATAATGTTGTTAGCTACAGGCAGGATATAACATGACTACAACATGACTGGGCTCTGAAGAAATGTTTCCATGATCATCAACCCCAAAATTGCACAAATGTAAGGCTCAAGGGCCCAAATTATGAAAATGTACTTCAGCATCTGAAAAACTGTTGAATATTTCAACTTCAAATTTATCAAACATGGATTTTACTTCGGAGTCACGTGAGTGATTCCGTGAAGAACCCAGCTCTACTGCGCATGCGGCATTACGCACAGCTGTGCAGAACGCGGCCAGCGGGAGTCGGGCAGCTCCCGCATCCAAGGACGAGAGGTAAGTACTTACCTTAATCGGGCCTTGTGGTTTTTGCTCCAGGGGGAGCAAAGTAGAGAGGCATGGTGAGCGGCCCCCTTTCGACTCCAGCGTGGAGCCGACAGTGGACGGGGAAAAGGCGCTACCCGGACCGCAAACGCTGCGGACCGCTGCAAGAAGCTGCGCTAATGCCGGTCCGCTGAACAGCTGTTTGGTAACAGCAGCGGACCAGCGGGAAGTTTAAAAACCCGACCGGCAGCCCTGCAGACTCCTGACAAAGAGAATCGCCGCCCGGGAACCGCCACAATGCCGCCTGGAAAACGGCAGGCAGCCTCTACATACAGGTAAGACAAAAATCTTCCCAATTTAACAGGTTCTACAGGAGCCAACTTCCTCCAAAACTGGAACAGGTTGGAGACAGCAAAAATAAGTATGTCTGTCTCCCCAAGCCAGAGGAGGTCATGGAGTTCACCTCCAGGAATAAAGGGGCACTGGCTGAATGCCAAGGGAGCTGACTCCTACCCCAGTGCTATTGCACTAGCCATCTCCCTTGTCGAGGGATTGATGCAACAGCGGAGTTTGAGCTATGCCTCCTCCAATTTATAGCACACCCTTTTGCTCCCTCTTTTGAGGCTAGCTAAGGAGGCCAGGGCTGGGCTGGCTTAAACGCTGGGCAGGCGGACGAGAACAGCAGTATGCCAGGGGAGCAGGATCAGGAAGAGCTACTGGGTGTCGTGGGCCACTACATGGCTCCTCCACGCGACCATCTTCCCAACAAAGCCCTGCAGGAGCAGGCCTTTCCAGAGGCAAATCCGCAGGCAGCTGGGTCAGCGGACTCGCAGACAAGCAGCGAATTCTACAGAAGGGTCAAGATGTTACCGCCTTTGCTCGTTTTTTCCACGGATTATACTCTCCCAGGATGAGACTATCCCATTGCACTACCAGGGTGCTGACGCCTAAGATGTTCCCAAATTTGGGATACTCGACTGAACAATGGTGCATATAGACCTGCCCGCAACCCCAAATATATGGGGCTATGCAAACCGCTGCTGCGGGAAGAGAGGCAGCTAAACCTGTGCGCCTCATGAAGGCAGGCCATGGAACGAGCAGGACATCGCATCCAACACCCAGCTGGCAGCACCCCTCGGCATCCACCAGCGATATCAAACAAGGACTGGTGAAAGCCTGGCGACCGCTTCACATTACCCCCAAAGTTCTTTTTAGACGGGGCCCAGAGCGGAGCCGTGGGAAGATGCGCCGCCCCACCGACAGCACCAGCATACCAGCAAACTACGCCTTCATGAAAAAACATCAAACATGGAGGTAGGTAGTCTGGTTCCTCCCAGTTTACACTAAACAAGGGTGTTCTACTAACTGCGGGGGGGGGGGGGGGGGGGGGGGGGGGGGTTACACTTGTTAATAAAGCATGGGATGCTGTCACAAATAACTAAAATATACTCAACAGTATTAGAGGATAAAAACGAATTCAAATTGGGCATATTACCGCCAGTTCAGCAATGCGACCAAAGGGCACTTTCTCCCTCTAAGAAAAGAGAAGTGAGAAGGTCAAGCTGAACTAGAAAGGCTCATTACTAAACAGATCATGGGAGTAAACATGAACCATTGGAAACTACAAAAGATGGTGAATGTAGCATCATCATTGATCTAATATCACTAAATAAATCTGTTGAGTATATATACACTTTAAGATGGAGATGGGTTTTTGTCACTGCCAGGCATCTGATCTCCCAAGGATACCTAAGGGGAGCATTGATATGGAAGATGCTAACTATCTTATACCCATACACTAGGATCATTATAGATACCTAAAAATTTTACCTGGATAATGGATATCCCGGTTAGGGCAACCATGGGAGCATAGAGCAGTCCCTATGGTCTAACTTCTGCCCTAAATCTATTATAAATATCAAACGGCCATGAAAATATTAAGAAAACAAGCATAATCATGGCATATATTGGATGATATCCTCATATTAGGGGAAACAAAGGAATTAGCTGTGGCAGCAGTTCTAGCTACGAAACAGCTCCCTAAGCTCTGAGGTTTATCCCACGCCCAGATAAACCAGTATTGAAGCGTTAACTACCAGGATTATCTGGGCTTCAATAATAATTCCGTCCATATGACTGTTACTTTGCCTAGGTACTTGGGTCACTATAATCAAATCATGAATGTACCCACTGAAGCTATATCACAACTAAGGTGGTGGGTAGACATATATTTGGCATAGTTTTCAGCCCTATTATCATCACCAATCCCAATTTGGTTATTAAAAACCGATGCCAGTACTTTAGGCTGGGGAGCAACTAAACTCCATATCCAGCACAGGTAACAGATGGACCAATTCACAAACATCGTTAAACCCCCTTTTCACGGTGCGACTTGACGCAAGAGGTAACCAGAGTTTGACATCGTGGGAACCTCGTGCGGTAACAATACGGCATTCGTGGACCACCGTGGCGCTAACGGCATGTAATCGTGTACCTTGGGTACTCGGGAGAAAATTCAAACATGTTTGAATTTGTCCAAGAGTGTCTTGTGCACTTGTGGTTGAGCATTGCAACATTTTATGAACGAAGTGTCCCGTGCGATATCCGTAGTAACTCTTGCGGTCACCGTGGGAACTCCTGCCAACGGTGAACCCGGAAGTTGGATAGAGTGAATCCAGCCAGTTTGCTATTTACATACAAATCTAATAAAACTAGCTAAGCATTTCATTAATGTCAGTGTGTCTCTTTTTGTCTGAAAGCAGTTTCTAACTGGAGGAACTCCGCGGGCCAGGCAGCATCTACGGAGGGAAATTAACAGGCGAGCCTTTCCTCAGGCTGCCTTATCTCTCTACCACCCCAACTCCCACCCACACACACAAATGCTGGAGAAACTCAGCGGGTGCAGCAGCATCTATGGAACGAAGGAAATAGGCAACGTTTCGGCCCGAAAAGTTGCTTATTTCTTGTGTATGTGTCGGAAGGAACAGCAGATGCCGGTTTAAAGATAATGAGTTCGACGGCAGGCAGCATCTTTGGGGAGAAGGAATGTGTGACATTTCGGGTCGAGACCCTTCTGGTATGCTGCTTGTCCCGCTGAGCTACATGTTGTGTCTATCTTCGTTTTAATCCAGCATCTGCAGTTCCTTCCTGGCTGAACCCGATTGAAAGATGAGAGGCTGGGCGATAGAAATCATTAAATGAATTAAATAACTAAAAACCTGTCTAATCGTATCTACGGGATTGAACAGGCTAGATGGAGGAAGAATGTTCCAGATGTTGGGGGAGTCCAGAACCAGGGTCCCAGTTTTACAGTCTACCGTGGGAATTCTTTAATTACAGCGGGAAACCTTCAGTTTCCCAGGGGGTCGGGACGGGACTGGAGTTGGGAGGGAAAGGTGGGGGAGTCGAGGGAGACAGATGGGGGTGACTTCATTTACTGGCGGTGGGTGTCTGTCACTGAAACAGGCAGGTAAGATTTCGCATCCACCTTGTGTGTGCGTCTCTCTCTCTCTCTCTCTCTCTCCCTCCCTCTCACACAGGCATGAATGGAGGAACTCCGCGGGCCAGACAGCATCTACGGAGGGGACAGGCGACCCATTCTTCAGGCTGCCTCCCCCCTCTCTCCCCCCCCCCCCCCCAACTCCCACCCACACACGCGAATGCTGGAGAAACTCAGCGGGTGCAGCGGTGGAACGAAGGAAATAGACAACGTTTCCCCCGCTGCATAGATGTTTCTCCAGCATTCGCGTGAGTGGGTGGGAGTTGGGGGGGGGGGGAGAGAGACATAAGGCAGCCTGAAGAATGGGTCGCCTGTCCCCTCCGTAGATGCTGTCTGGCCCGCGGAGTTCATCCATTCATGCCTGTGTGAGAGGGAGGGAGGGAGAGAGAGAGAGAGAGAGAGAGAGAGAGAGAGAGAGAGAGAGAGAGAGAGAGAGAGAGAGAGAGAGAGAGAGAGAGAGTCCTGGTCAGTCCTTTGAAGATAGACACCAGTTGCTTGGAGCAACTCAGCGGGACAGGCAGCATCTCTGGAGAGAAGGAACGGGTGGCGTTTCGGGCTGAAAGTTTCTTCAGACTGAAAGTTTCACCTCTCAGTAGATCATAAAATAACACAATAATCACGGTCAATGTGAGATACAGTCTTTATTCATATTTGACAAAATAAAAAGACGACTTCTTGCACATATTGAGAGAAGGTGCATCACACCAAACAACATTTGTCTAAAAAAACACAGATTATTCTTCAGCTCATTAAAGAGCTCAGGTGAAAAAAACGAATAGAGTGTGTGACAACAAAATAACATCATTTGTGCCACGTGATTAACTACACTACAGTCCACGATGTTGATTCGGAAAAGATCGGGAGACGGACAAGTCACTCGCACAAATGACAGAATTGCCGAGTACCGTGGGAACTCTTTACTCTACCCCCGTTATATCGTGTGATATCGTGCTAGACCACGACCACTCCACTCTGGCTACATCTTGCGTCAAGTCGCCCCGTGAAAACTAGCCATTACTACACATACCGGGCATCAACTACTTGGGATTGGTGAGCGCCTATTGGGCTAAAAAACATATGCATTTCAAATGCAGCACGTACATATGTGGTTACGGATTGATAATACTATGGTGGTGGCTTATATCAACCATATGGGGAGCATAATAATCATTGTTGTGCATCAAATTGGTCAAACAAATCTGGCAATGGTGTGTCAAAAGACATTTTAACTATCAGCTGCCTATGTCCTAGGAAGCTAGAACACAGTGGGAGACACCAGGTCACGGGGTAAATTTATGATTACATTGAATAGATGTTAAACCCAAAATATCTGCTAAAGGTATTAAGCAGTTTGAAAGCCAGATATCAATTTGGTTGCACAAGAAGGAATCACAAGTATGTGACTTGGGAACCAGATTAGAGGCAGCAGCGATAGATGCCTACACGCTGGAAGGGGGAATTTCTGCTTTGCCTTCCTCCCTTCTGCCTCATCAGACGGGCACTTCGGAATACAGATGGGAGTCTCCGAGATATTGAACGTGCCCGACCGGCCTACACACACAGCCATGGTTCCCAGTTCATCACGACACGGTGGGCGAGTCACCTATGGATTTCCCTAGTGGACCATGGTTGCTGACTGAACCCAGTATCAGGCACAAGCCACCCATGCCAGGGAAACATCAAACTCCTGGGTGCAGGGTTTGAATAGACCTTACCAGGGACTGGGATTATCCAAGGGACCACCATGTCGGCATCCCTGCGAACAGTCACTAAAAGCTAACATGGGTAAAATACTGCCACGACGCAGGGACAACATACCGAATTATTCAACCACTGGCGTATTGGAGTTCCTGGAACATCTACACCATGACCAAAAGGTGAGTTACAATGCCGTAAATACAGCATGAAGCGCCTTATCTGCTTATCTAAAACAGCATGACAGCGGAGCATGGGATCCCATCCACTGAAGGTAAACTTATGAAGGGCAACTATAATATAAGCCCCAAACACCCAGGTATATACCCATGTATGGGATATTGGTGTGATATTGACATATCTCAGAGAATGGCACCAGCCAGATCCCTCAGCTTGCTTAATCTATGTTTAAAAAACGCTCATGCTTATGGCTCTCGTACACGCTCACAGAGTCCGGTCACTCCATAAACTAGACTAGATACATGGTGATTACCCCGGACGCATCACGTTCATATTTAGGTCTGGTAAAATCTAACTCGCAGGTATTTGGGACTAGGCGAGATTATGAGTTCGGCACGAACTAGTAGGGTCGAGATCGCCTGTGTTTTCCGTGCTGTAGTCGTTATATGGCTATATGGACCAGGAACGCCCAATTCACTGGTGGGGTTCCGGGCCTACCCACCAGAGTCCAGGTTGAGTGTGGTGACCCATCTACTACTATATATAGACACAACACACAATCTTAGAGGGAGAGGAAAGCCTATGGGTCAACCACAGTAACCCAAGACGGGGTACGAGCCAAACCACTCCAAGGTGGCTCAAACAGGTACTGAAAGCTGCCGGAATAGATAATAATACATTTAATCCCATTCCACTAGGGCAGCATTGGTATCAGCGGCTGAACGAATGGACATCCCGGTTGACCACATTTTCAATACAGCAGGATGGTCAAGGGAACGACGTTCTGAACATTTTTTATTATAAACCGTTGATAAACCTGATTTAATTGCAGGAGAATATTACAAACTGCAATATTAATTTAAGCTCAGAGGAGCTCTTTATGTTGTTATTGTTAACAAATACCTTTCTGTTTCTTTTGAAAGCAGATCCACTGGTTGATTACGATAACACTTCCTCCCTCATAAACTTCGGCAGTGAGTGAAATAAAAACTGTTACACGGTTTGAAATCACAGACCTTTGAAGTCTTCACGGAATCACTCACGTGACTCCGAAGTAAAATAGTAGGATTAAACGAGTACTTACCAGTATGAAGTTTGATCTGTATTTTATGAGGAGTTACGGTGAGGTATTACGTGCCCGCCGCTCTCACCCTCATTATATAGATCAAACTAATAAACTGATGTCTCGTGATCTTTACTATCTTACTTCAAATATTGTGTCTATCCTGTGATTTCACACCGCTGCTTCGAAGTATGCCACATGCGCAGTAGAGCTGGGTTCTTCACGTAATACCTCACCGTAACTCCTCATAAAATACAGATCAAACTTCATACTGGTAAGTACTCGTTTAATCCTACTATTAAACATGAAATAGAATATACCAGAATCAATATTGGCAATATGTAAAGGGACCTACAAGTGAGAGGGAATTGGACAGGGTAAGTCACTGAAGTGTCTGTGGCTGAGCTCTTTGGGATCAGCAGCCACAGTACTAATTATGTTTAAAATAGTTATGGATAAGGACAGGCCTGGTCGACAAGTTAAAGTTGTACATTGGGGAACGGCCATCTTTCATGGCCTGACCCTGCAAACATGTACTGGTCCTGCCTGCTTCAAAGTCTCCACTATTGCCCCTGCACCCAAAAAAGGCAAAGATTACTTGTCTTAATGACTCCAGGTATGTCACACTGACCTCTGTAGTCATGAAGACACTCGAAAGGCTAGTGCTGGCCAAGCTGAAAAATATCACGATCCCCCTGCTGGATCCTATCCAGTTTGCATATCGGGCCAATAGATCTATGGATGATGTAGTCAACCTGGGCCTGCACTTCATCCTACAGCACCTAGACCGCCAGGGGACCTATGCGAAGATTCTGTTTGTTGATTTTAGCTCTGCATTCAACACCATTGTGCCAGAGCTACTACACTCTAAACTTTCCAAGTTGACTGTGCCTGAACCCCTCTGACAGTAGATCACCAGCTTCCTGACAGACAGGAAGCAGCATGTGAGGCTGGGAAAGCACATCTCAGACCCGCAAACACTCAGCATAGGAGCACTGCAAGGCTGCGTACTCTCTCCTCTCCTCTACTCTCTCTCTACACCAACGACTGCACCTTCACAGACTCCTCTGTCAAGCTTCTCAAGTTTGCGGACGACACAACCTTGATTGGACTGATCCAGGATGGGGAGGAATCTGCCTACAGACAGGAAGTGTCACAGCTGGCGTCCTGGTGCTGTTGCAACAACCTAGAGCTCAATGCTCTTAAGACAGTGGAATTGATTGTAGACTTTAGGAGAGCTCCCACTCCCCTCACCCCACTCACCATCAACAACACCAGTCACATCTGTGGAGTCTTTTAAGTTCCTGCAAACATCATCTCCAAGGACCTTAAGTGGGGGCTACCGTCGACTCCACAGTCAAAAAAGCACAACAGAGAATGTACTTCCTACGGTAGCTGAGGAAGCACAATCTGCCACAGGCAATGATGGTCCAATTCTACACGGCCATCGTAGAGTCTGTTCTCACCTTCTCCATCATGGTCTGGTTTGGCTCAGCCACCAAGCACAACACCTGGAGGCTGCAGCGAATCGTCTGATCAGCAGAGAAGGTTATTGGCTGCAACCTTCCCTCCATTGATGAACTGTACAATGCAAGGACCAGGAAGCGAGCGGGCAAGATCATCGCTGACCCCTCTCACCCTGGCCACAAACTCTTTGAATCACTTCGCTCTGGAAGGCGACTCCGGATTGTCAAAGCTGCCACAGCCGGACATAAAAACAGTTTTTATCCAAGAGTAGTTGCTCTACTCAACAGCCAAAAATCTGTAGCCTCCCTTTGATCTGATATTTTGTTGGTTCACATGCTTGATCAATGGTGTTTTATCATTAATGTTTTATTATTATTAATGTTTAGTGTTTTCTGAGTCATTCCTAACTGTCACTGCATGTCATGTTGTTACTTGTGGGTGGAGCACCAAGGCAAATTCCTTGTATGCGAATACTTGGCCAATAAACTTAGTTACTTACTTGCAAAAGTTGATTGGAGAACATTATTTGCAGGCAATGGAACAATGGAAAGTGGCATACTACTGAAAGTGTGATGGTGAGACTTGAAGGAATACACACAACTGTAGAGTGAAGAACAAGGCAGGTAGGCACTCTGGATGAGATATTGATTATTGAGGCTCTGGTCAGGGAGAAAACGGACCGATGGGTCAGGTATAGGCATCTGGAATGAAGTGTTTCCCGCAGGGATACAGGGAATTGACGAACATACTTAAGAAGGAAATCAGGAGGGCAAAAACAAGGGCATGAAACTGCAATGACAGATAAGATTAAGGGAAAAGGTTTGACATGGTTCTGCATGGTAGGCTGCTCTGGAAGGTTAGATCGCATGGGATACAAGGATTGGATAGCAAATTGGCTCCATGGAAGAAACCAGAAGGCGATGGTGGAAGGTTGCTTCTCGGACGAGCCTGAATAATAGAGAGGTTGGGCAGTCTAGGACTTTGGAGTGCAGGAGACGACAGGTGTCATAGTCATAGAATGTGGAAACAGGTCCTTCGGCCCAACAATGTCCCAGCTACACTAGGCCCACTTGCCTGCGCTTGGTCTATATCCCTCCAAACCTGTCCTATCCATGTACCTGTCTGTTTCTTAAACGATGGGATAGTCCCAGCCTCAACTACCTCCTTTGGCAGCTTCTTCCATACATCCACCACCCTTTGTGTGGAAAAGTTATCCCTCGAATTCCTATGAAATCTTTTCCCGCTTACCTTGAACCTATGTCCTCTGGTCCTCGATTCCCCAACTTTGGGCAAGAGGCTGTGCATCTACCCGATCTATTCCTCTCATGATTTTATACACCTCTATAAGATCACCCCTCATCCTCCTGCACTCCATGGAATAGAGGTCCAGCCTACTCAATCTCTCCCTGTAGCTCACACACTCTAGTCCTGGCAACATCCTCGTAAATCTTTTATGAACCCATTTAAGCTTGGCAATCTTTCCTATAACATGGTGCCCAGAACTGAACACAATATTCTCGATGCAGTCTCACCAACATCTTATACCACTGCAACATAACCTCCCAACTTCTATCCTCAATGCTCTGCTGATGAAGGCCAAAGTGCTAAAAGCCTTTTTGACCACCTTATCTACCTGCGACTCGACCTTCAAGGAACCATGCACCTGTACTCCTAGATCCCTCTGCTCTACAACACTACCCAGAGACCTACCATTTACTGTGTAGGTCCTGCCCTTGTTCGACGTACCGAAATGCAACACCTCACACTTCTCTGTATTAAATTCCATCAACCATTCCTCCGCCCACCTGGCAAATCGATCGAGATCCTGCTGCAATCTTTCACATCCATCTTCACTATCTGCAAAACCACTAACTTTTGTATCGTCAGCAAACTTGCTAATCCTGCCCTGTATGTTCTCATCCAAATCAATGATACAGATGACAAACAGTAATGGTCCCAGCACCGAACCAGTCCGAAAAGCAACCTTTCACCATCACCCTCTGCTTCCCTCCATGGAATCAATTTACTATCCATTCAGCTAGGTAGACACAAAAAACTCAGCGGGACAGGCAGCATCTCTGGAGAGAAGGAATGGGTGACATTTCAGGCCGAGAGCCTTCTTTAGCCATCTCTCCTTGGTTCCCATGCGATATAACCTTCCAGAGCAGCCTTCCATGCGGAACCTTGTCGAACTCTTTACTGAAATCCGTACACAACATCTACAGCTCTGCCCATATCGAACTTTTTGGTCACATCTTCAAAAAAATCAATCAGATTTTTGAGACATGACCTCCCACGTACAAAACCGTGCTGACTATCCCTAATCAGCCCTTGCCCATCCAAATGCCTGTATAACCTATCCCTCAGAATATTCTCTAGTAACTTTCAACTACAGATGTTAAGAGCACCGCTTATAGTTCCCAGCATTGTCCCTGCAGCCCTTCTTGAAAAGAGGCACAACATTTGCCTCCCTCCAATCTTCCGGCACCTCTCCTGTATTTAAGGACTCATGAATTTCAACCTGGGCTCCCACAATGTCCTCAGATATATCCGATCAGGCCCTGGAGACTTGTCTATCTTCGAACATGACAGTACATCCAGTACGTCTTCGAAGGTAACACTGACTGTCGCTCAAAACCTCATTGACATCATTGATGTAACTAGGAAAATGGACAAGGGAGACCCAGTGGATGTAGTGTACCTGGACTTTCAGAAAGCATTTGCTATGGTCCCACAAAGGGGAGTAGTGGGCAAAATTAGGGCACATGGTATTGGGAGCAGAGTGCTGACATGGATAGAAAATTGGTTGGCAGACAGGAAACAAAGAGAAGGGATTAACGGGTCCCTTTCAGAATGACAGGCAGTGACTAGTGGGGTACCACAAGGCTCGGTGCTGGGACCGCAGCTATTTACAATATGCATCAATGATTTGGATGAAGGGATTCAAAGCAGCATTAGCAAATTTGTAGATGACACAAAACTTGATGGCAGTGTGAACTGTGAGGAGGATGCTATGAGAATGCAGGGTGACCTGGACAGGTTGGGGGAGTGGGCAGATGCATGGCAGATGAAGTTTAATGTGGATAAATGTGAGGTTATCCACTTTGGTATCAAAAACAGGAAGGCAGATTATTATCTAAATGGTGTCAAGTTGCGAAAATGGGAAGTACAACGGGATCTGGGGGTCTTTGTTCATCAGTCAATTAAAGTAAGCATGCAGGTACAGCAGGCAGTGAAGAAAGCAAATGGCATGTTGGCTTTTATAACAAGAGGAATTGAGTATAGGAGCAAAGAGGTCCTTCTACAGTTGTATAGGGCCCTAGTGAGACCACACCTGGAGTATTGTGTGCAGTTTTGGTCCCCTAATTAGAGGAAGGTCATTCTTGCTCTTGAGGGAGTGCAGCGTAGGTTTACCAGGTTAATTCCTGGATGGTGGGACTGTCATATGCTGAGAGAATGGAGCGGTTGGGCTTGTATACACTGGAGTTCAGAAGGATGAGAGGATATCTTATTGAAACATAAGATTATTCAGTGTTTGGACACGCTAGAGGCAGGAAACATGTTCCCGATGTTGGGGGAGTCCAGAACCAGGGGCCACTGTTTAAGAATAAGGGGTAAGCCATTTAGAACCGAGACTGGAAACACTTTATCACGCAGAGAGTTGTAAGTTTGTGGAATTCTCTGCCTCAGAGGGCAGTGGAGGTCGATTCTCCGGATACTTTCAAGAGAGAGCTAGATAGGGCTCTTAAAGATAGCAAAGTCAGGGGATATGGTGCGGAGGCAGGAACGGGGTACTGATTGGGGATGATCAGCCATGATCACATTGAATGACAGTGCTGGCTCGAAGGGGGATTGGCCTACTTCTGCATCTATTGTCTATTGCCCCAAGTACCTCCGTCCTACTGTCTTTCTCCTCGGTAAATACAGAGGAGAAATACTCATTGAGGACCTTGTCCTGTGGCTCCACGCAGAGGTGACCGCTTTGATTCCTAGAGAGGTCCCATTCTCCTCTCTCTAGTTACCCCTTTCCCCTCTTATGTATTTATAAAATCTTTTGGGATTGTCCTTAATGCTACTCGCCAGAGCTATCCCCTGGCCCCTTTTTGCCCTTCTGATCTCCTTTTTTAGTTTACTCCTTAGTTCCTGAAACTCCTCCAGAGATGCACTTGATCCCAGCTGCCTATACCTGTCCCATGCATTCTTCTTGTTTTTGACAAATGGGCTGGATGGGTTGGAGTTTGTAAAATGTGTGCAGGATAGTTTTTTGCAGCAATACATAGAAGTGCCTACTAGAGAAGAGGCAGTGCTGGACCTCCTGTTAGGAAATGAGACGGGTCAGGTGGCAGAGGTATGCGTTGGGGAACAGTTCGGGACCAGTGATCACAATACCATTAGTTTCAATATAATTATGGAGAGGGTCAGAACTGGACCTAGGGTTGAGATTTTTGATTGGTGAAAGGCTAACTTTGATGAGATGCAAAAGGATTTAAAAGGAGTAAATTGGGACAGTTTGTTTTATGGGAAAGATGTGGAAGAGAAATGGAGGACATTTAAAGGTGAAATTTTAAGGGTACAGAATCTTTATGTCCCTGTTCGGTTGAAATAGTAAAAATTGGAAAGAGCCATGGTTTTCAAGGGAAATTGGACACTTGGTTCGGAAAAAGAGAGAGATCTACAATAATTATAGGCAGCATGGAGTAAAGGAGGTGCTAGAGGAGTATAAAGAATGTAAAAAGAATCTCAAGAAAGAAATTAGAAAAGCTAAAAGAAGATATGAGGTTGCTTTGGCAAGTAAGGTGAAAGTAAATCCTAAGGGTTTCTACAGCTATATTAATAGCAAAAGGATAACGAGGGATAAAGTTGGTCCATTAGAGAGTCAGAGTGGACAGCTATCTGCAGAGCCAAAAGAGATGGGGGATATATCGAACAATTTCTTTTCTTCAGTATTCACCAAGGAGAAGGATATTGAATTATGTGAGGTAGGGGAAACAAGTAGAGTAGCTATGGAAACTATGAGGATCAAAGAAGAGGAAGTACTGACACTTTTGAGAAATATAAAAGTGGATAAGTCTCCAGGTCCTCACAGGATATTCCCTAGGACATTGAGGGAAGTTAGTGTAGAAATTGCAGGGGCTATGACAGAAATATTTCAAATGTCATTAGAAATGGGAATAGTGCCGGAGGATTGGCGTACTGCGCATGTTGTTCCATTGTTTAAAAAGGGGTCTAAGAGTAAACCTAGCAATTATAGGCCTGTTAGTTTGACGTCAATGGTGGGCAAATTAATGAAAAGGATACTTAGAGATAATATATATTAGCATCTGGATAAACAGGGTCTGATTAGGAACAGTCAACATGGATTTGTGCCTGGAAGGTCATGTTTGACTAATCTTCTTGAATTTTTTGAAGAGGTTACTCGGGAAATTGATGAGGGTAAAGCAGTGGATGTTGTATACATGGACTTCAGTAAGGCCTTTGACAAGGTTCCTCACGGAAGGTTGGTTAAGAAGGTTCAATGGTTGGGGATTAATGGAGGAGTAGCAAGATGGATTCAACAGTGGCTGAATGGGAGATGCCAGAGAGTAATGGTGGATGGTTGTTTGTCAGGTTGGAGGCCAGTGACTAGTGGGGTGCCATAGTGATCTGTGTTGGGTCCACTGTTGTTTGTCATGTACATCAATGATCTGGATGATGGTGTGGTAAATTGGATTAGTAAGTATGCAGATGATACTAAAATAGGTGGGGTTGTGGATAATGAAGTAGATTTTCAAAGTTTACAGAGAGATTTATGCCAGTTGGAAAAGTGGGCTGAAAGATGGCAGATGGAGTTTAATGCTGATAAGTGTGAGGTGCTACATCTTGGCAGGACAAATCAAAATAGGACGTACATGGTAAATGGTAGGGAATTGAAGAATGCAGGTGAACAGAGGGATCTGGGAATAACTGTGCACAGTTCCCTGAAAGTGGAATCTCATGTAGATAGGGTGGTAAATAAAGCTTTTGGTGTGCTGGCCTTTATAAATCAGAGCATTGAGTATAGAAGTTGGGATGTAATGTTAAAATTGTACAAGGCATTGGTGAGGCCAATTCTGGAGTATGGTGTACAATTTTGGTCGCCTAATTATAGGAAGGATGTCAACAAAATAGAGAGAGTACAGAGGAGATTTACTAGAATGTTGCCTGGGTTTCAGCAACTAAGTTACAGAGAAAGGTTGAACAAGTTAGGGCTTTATTCTTTGGAGCGCAGAAGGTTAAGGGGGGATTGATAGAGGGCTTTAAAATGATGAGAGGGATAGACAGAGTTGACGTGGATAAGCTTTTCCCAATGAGAGTAGGGAAGATTCAAACAAGGTGACATGACTTGAGAATTAAGGGACAGATGTTTAGGGGTAACATGAGGGGGAACTTCTTTACTCAGAGAGTGGTGGCTGTGTGGAATGAGCTTCCAGTGAAGGTGGTGGAAGCAGGTTTGTTTTTATCATTTAAAAATAAATTGGATAGTTATATGGATGGGAAAGGTATGGAGGGTTATGGTCTGAACGCAGGTGTATGGGACTAGGGGAGAATACGTGTTCGGCACGGACTAGAAGGGTCGAGATGGCCTGTTTCCGTGCTGTAATTGTTATATGGTTATATGGTTAAATGCCTCAATTTCCGTCGTCAGCCAAGCTTCCTTGCGTTTACTTGCTTTGCCCTTCACTCTAACGGACGTACATATCCTGAGCTTTCGTCAGCACTTTTAAAAACAACCCACTTGGCCGGTGTTCCTTTCCCCTCAAATAACCTGCTCCAGTCAATTTGAGCGAGACCCTCTCTCATACCCTCAAAGTCGGCCTTACCCCAGTTGAGCATTTTAGCATGTGGGCCCTCTTCGTTCTTATCCATAACTATCTTAAACTTAATCAAACTGTGGTCACTTGTGCCAAAAGGCTCCTCCACAAACACTTCATTAACTTGCCTTTCCAGTTTCCCAATTCTAGATCCAGTGCTGCCCTCACACGTGTGGGGGCCTCTACATACTGCTGAAGAAAACTCTCCGGAACACTTTTGAGGAATTGCACCCCATTTAAACCCTTCACACTATGATTTTCCCAGTCAATAATGGGAAAGTTAAAATCCCCTACAACACCAACCTTATTTGACCTGCAACTGTCTGCAATCTCCTGGCATATTTGTTCTTCTAATTCCTGTTGACTATTCGGGGGTCTGCAGTACACACACACACAAGGTGATCATCCCTTTCTTGTTCCTCAGCTCCTCCCATATAGACTCACTAGACGAACCGTCCCTATTGTCACCTCTGACCACTGCCATGACATTCTCCTTAACCAACAATGCAACCCCCTTATCTTTTTCCCTCACCCCTGTCTCTCCTGAAGGTCATGCTTTGAACTGCCAGTCCTGGCCCTCCCTTAACCAGGTTTCAGTCATGGCTAAAACGTTCCAGTCGCTCGTACCTCTCCATGCCCTAAACTCATCTGCCTTACCCGTCAGGCCCCTTGCATTAAAATATGTGCAGTTTAAATCAACCCACCTTCCTCACTCTTCGCCTTTAATCTGCCTTTTCCGCCCACTAACCTTTGTCACACCACCCTCCATACCAACTTCTAGACTCTCACGTGCCTCTGTCCTGTACGAGAGCCCACCCACTGCCAAAAATGTACAAAATCATAAGGGGGATAGAGTAAATGTACAGACTTTTTTCCAAGGTAGGGGAAAGCAGGAAGTATGAAGTAGGTTAAGATGAGAAGGCAAAGATTTAATAGGAATTTGAGGGGCATCTTTTTCCACAGAAGATGGTGGATATGTGGAATGAACTGCCAGAGGGTGTAGTTGAGGCAGGAACAATAACAACATTTATAAAACTTTTGGACAAGTACATACAGTAGATCGATAAGGTTTAGAGATATGGGACAGGCACAGACAAATGGGACTAGCTTGGATGTGGCATTTGGTTGGCATGGACAAGTTGGGAAGAAGGACCTATTTCCGTGTTGTGTGAGCAAATCAGGCAGCATATATGATAAGAGAAAAGAGTTCATGTTTTAATAAAAATATCTCTTCATCAGAACTGTATTTTAGCTTTAATTTTACCTGATTCTCAGAACGAGGCTTAACATGGTACTAGATTGAAACGGAAATTGTCAAGATTGTTTGTCATATATTCCACGACTAGAACAATCACTTTTTAACTTGCTGCAATTTTACAAGCAGATTAGACAAATTAATAAATGATATGAAATGATAAACAAAAAATTGGAGTAACTGAGCGGGTCATGCAGCATCTCTGGAGAAAAGGGATGGATTACCTTTCTGGTCAAGACCCTCTTCAGACACATGGAGTATGTCTATAGTCTGAAGAAAGATCTCAACCCGAAACATGACCTATTCCTTTTCTCCAGAGATGTTGCCTGATTCACTGGGATACTACAGACCTTTGTGTCTATCTGGTTTAAACCAGCATCTGCAGGACCTTCCTACAAATAAATAATTTGTTTGAAGAAGGGTCCCGACATGAAACGTAGCTTATCCATTTTCTCCAGGGATGCCTGACCCGCTGAGTTACATTTTCCAGTACATTTTCATGCAAAGTCTATTGTGGTGCAATGCTGAGGTAGGGTTGTGCAGGATGGTTGCTGACAAGAAGCTGTTCTTCAATCTGGAGGTAACAGTTCTCAGGCTCTTGTACCTTCTTTCCAATGATAGCAGCAAGATAAGAGCGTGGCCAAGGTGATGTGGGTCATTGATGATATTATCCTCTGTCTTGAGGCAGGGCTTCCTGTAGAACCCTCCGATGGGGAGAAGTGTAATACCTGTGTTGGATCGGGCATTGTCTACCACTTTCTGCTGTCTACTTTGTTGCTTTGCATCGAGTTACCAAATTAAGCCGTGATGCAACCAGTCAATATGCTCATGCCGTTCTTCTATACAAGTATTCTGTGAGATGTTGAATCTTCTCAAACATCTGAGAAAGCAGAGCCTGTCTTTTTGATTGCATCAATGTGCTGGGCCTAGTACAGAGAATCAGAGATGAGCACACCCAAGAGCCTGACTCTCTCCCCCAACATCCTGCCATCGAAGATAAGTGTACAGCCCCTCGACATTCTCTTTCTGAAGTTACCATCAACTCCTTGGTCTTGCAAATGCTGACCATGATTATCCATCGAATTATCAATTTCCTTTCTATACTCTGACTCATTATTACCATTAAAGGACACAAAGTGTTGGAGTAACTCAGCAGATCAGGCAGCATCTCTGGAGAACATGGATAGTTATCCATATTCTCCAGTGATGCGGACTGACCTGCTGAGATACTCCAGCACTTTGTGCCCTTTTGTGATTTAACAAGCATTTGTAGTTTTTTGTTTCTCCATTATTACAAACACTACTTGTATCTTTGGTTAATTTAAAGATAGGGTTGTAACTGTGTCTGGCGATGCAGTTGTGGGTGTAGAGCAAACAGAGCAGGGTACTGAGCGCAGAGCCCTGAGGTGCCCCTGCGATGAGGAGGTGCTGTTGCCAATTCATAGATTGAGGTCTGCGATGGGGAGGTCGAGGATCTAGTAGCAGTGGGAGAAACTGACACACGGATCACTGAGTTGACATAAATGATTTGGGCTTCGCCCCTCCCGCTAGTCTCTTTCTTTCTTTCCTCTTCTGCTCCATTTCTGCCCCCACCACTAATATCCCATACCTTCCCCATATTCTCTCTGTCTCCAAACTACTCTCAACCTCTATTCTGCCCACCCCATTCTCCACTCTCCCCCAAGCCATTCTCCCATCCCCTCATACCTCCATTCTCCCACATCCCAATTCTCCTCTCTCCATCCACAAAGATTCCTCACCCCCATTCCTCCTCTCCAGCCACTCCATTCTCCACCCTAATTCTCCCCACATACATTTTTGCCCACCCCCATTCTTCCGATCTATTTCTCCCCATAACCCACCCACATTCTCTCCTTTCTCCTCTACCGCCCCATTCTCTCACCGCCCCATTGCCCCCTCCAGCCAATCTCTCTTTATCCCCATTTATCCTCTGGCTTCTTCGCTCTCCCCACCACTCTTTGCTTTCATCCAGTCTTCTGTTCTACCACTTATTCTTCCCTCTTCCCAAACCATTCCCTCTTCTTTTTCTCATTCCCATTCCCCATTATGTGCATGCCCCTCCGCCAGCCCTCATTCCCTTCTTATTACCCCCCACAGCATTTTCCTTTCTCACCATCCATTACTTCCCTCTCACCCCACCTCTATTCCCCCACTTCAATTCTCCCAAATCCATACTTAGTTCTTCCCCAGTCACGCCTCTTCCAACCCCTATTCTCCCCTCTTCCTACATCCCATCTCCCCAGTCGGCTCCGCTCACAGCCTCCACTGCCCTCACCAGTCTCCTCCACCTGCAAATCCCATCATCTCTTCTCCCCATTCTCTCGTCTCCCATCAGCCCCATCCAAACCCCCATTCTTCCACAACTTCCCCCTCTCCCAGCCCATCCCCCCCGCCCCATACCTGCCCTTGCCTACCTCTTCCCACTTCATTTTCACCTCAATCTTCTCTGCCATTCCTCCTTCCATCCCTGATCCTCCCCTCATACTCCCCAATCTTATTTTCTACTTCCCCTCCCTTTTCCCCATTCTCTCTCTCCCCAACACCATTCTCTGCCACCCTAACCAGATTTTCCTCTCCATCCACCATTCTCCTCCCAAACACCTAATATTTTCTCTCTTCTACCCCCCGCCATTCTCCATCCTCATTCCCAATTTGCCCCTTCTCCTGCCCAACCCATCACTCTCTCTGCCCCCCCCCCCCTCACTCTCCCCTCTCCCCTCATCTCCCATCCCTCTCCCCCCTCATCCCTCTCCCCCCCCTCATCTCCCATCCCTCTCCCCCCTCCCCCCCCCCCCCCCCCTCCCTCCCATCCCCCCCCTCATCTCCCATCCCTCTCCCCCTCCCCCCCCCCCCCCCCCCCCCCCTCACCCCTCTCCCCGCCTCTCCCATCTCCCCGCCTCCCTGTCCCCCCCCCGCCCCCTCATCCCCCCCCCCCCCCCCCCCCCCATCCCCTCCCCCGCCTCATCTCCCGGCATCTCCCATCCCTGTCCCCCCCCTCCGGACGGCGCCGGCGCGCGCGGCCGGACGGCCAATGGCAGCGCGCGGCGGGCGGGCCGCTCTATGCTAATGCGGGCGGCGCTGCTCCATTCTGCGGCCCGAGGTGAGCACCGGCCGATATTTACCTGCCGAGCGGGCAAGCGGGCCGGGCCAGCGGGCGTGCCGGGGAGCTGCGGCCGTGTGTGTGAGGCGGTAAGTACGGGCGCGGGCTCCGGGCGGCTGTCGGGCCGCGCCGCTCCTTCGATGCCGCTTCCCGCACTCTTGTTGTTTTAGTCGCTCCCAAAATGGCGGCGGCGGCTCCGGCCCGGCCCCACTTCGTCCACCCTCCCGCCGGTGGCCCGGGATGGCCGTGCTGGCTGGGCTGAGCGCGCCGAGCGCCAGGCAGGCGGCGGGGCCGGGATCTGGGGCCGGAGGATGGTGGCAGGAGCTGCTTTAACTCCGTGTCCGGCGTCGGCGCCCGTCTGCCCGCGCCGGTGGTACGGTCCGGCCCGGCCCGGCTGGGACACTGCACCTCGGGGTCACCGCGGGGGGAGCCGCCTCCAGGACCCCCCCCCCCCCTTCCCCCCGCCCCGGGGCCACCGCCCGCACTGCGGCACCCCCGCCCTCCATCCCCCACCCACCCGGCCCCCCGCTTGCCCAGCCCCGCGGCCGCAGCCGCCCCAACCGTGGCTCTCGCCCCCATCCCCGCCCGCAGCCTCAGGTGGAGCGTTCCGCCCCGGCCTATGGGAGGGCCGAGACCGTGGGGGTGGGGGGCAGTGACTGGGGGTCCGACAGTGACTGGAGGGACAGACTGGAGGTGGGGGGCAGTGACTGGGGGTCCGACAGTGACTGGAGGGACAGACTGCGGGTGGGGGGCAGTGACTGGAGTTTTCCAGGGAGTGGAGGATGAAAGTGAGGGGGATGGGGGTAATAATTGAGGCATCTTGATGAGGAATGGGTGTGCAGAGTGGAACTGGTGGTTAGATGGAGGCAGTCGGTAGGGGTGGTGGTGATAACAGTAGTGGTTGTGGCAATGGCAGGTGTCAGTGTTGGAAATGGCACGGGTCAGTAGGGGTGGTGATGATGGTAGTGGGAAGTGAGGGTGATGGCAGTAGGCAGGGGTCAGTGGGAAGGAAGGGTGGTGATAATGGCAGTGGGCACAAGGGGTGGTGGTGATGGCAGGGGTCAGTGGGAGTGGTCTGGGGCTAGCCGGGCAATGATTGAGGTGTCTTTTGATGAGGGCAGTCAGGGTGGTAATGACAGTAGTAGGGGTGGTGATGATGGCTGTGGGGGTTGTTGCAATGCATGGGTCAGTGGTAGTGATGGCAGTGGGCATGGCAGAGATCACTGGTGGTGACAGCAGTGATGGTGACTTGTGATGGCAGCTGGCATGGGTAATGATGGCAGTTGGCTGAGTCAGTGAGGGTGATGGCTGGGTATGGAGGCAGGGGGAAAGAAATGGCATTGGGCAGGGCCAGTGGGAGTGATTATGATGCAGTGGGTTTGGGGGCAGGGATGGTGATAGCAGTGGTTATTGGGAGTGGTGGTGATGGCAGTGGGTATGAGTGATGGCAGGTGCAGTGGGAATGGTGGTGATGGCAGTGGATTTGGAGGCAGGGGCAGTGATTGTCTATTGTCTATTGTCTATGATGATGGCAGTGAGCAGGGTCAGTGGGAGTGACTGATGACTGACAGTGGTAGTGGTGGTGATGGCAGTGGGTATGAGTGGTGGAAGGTGCAGTGGGAGTGGTGGTGATGGCAGTGGGCATGGGGGCATTGATGGCAATGGGCATGGATCAATGGGGAGTGGTGGTGACGGCAGTGGGCATGGGGACAGTGATGGTGATGGCAGGTGTAGTGGTGTGAGGGCTATCAAGTGTGCACTGTGGAGGTCTGCTGAGGATTTGAGATAATGGGTGAGGAGTGGTAACGAAGGATGAGGCATGACATGATAAGGATAATGAAGAGGATTGTTAAACAATGCACTCTGGCTTGCTGGCATTCCACTGATCACTGACAGGACTTTGTACAGAAAAGTATCATATACCAATCCCTCTTTACTCCATTGTGGGTGTGGTTGTGTGCAGAATAATTGATTGATTACAGTACGAACGGCCATTCAGCCTCAGTATTGGCTTTGTTTAAGATCATACTGCTCCGCAAGCCCCTGCAAACTTTCCTCAGATACTTGCACAGCTTTCCATGGAAGGCTACAATTAAATCTGGCTCCATTACATGTGCATTCCAGCCAGCTCCCGTGTTTTGAAGATATCTGTACTACTTTTGCTGAGGAACTTCAAGAATCAAGTCAAGAGTGTTTTATTGTCACATGTCCCAGACAGGACAATAAATTATTGCTTGCTGCAGCAAAACAGAATATGTAAACATAGTACATAACGGGAGAAAAAAAGAAAAAAGTTCAGTGTGTATATACACACATACACACACATGCTCAATAAATAAACAAACATAGTTCAATAATATAATAGTCTGTTGCAGTTCAGAGCTTATTTGTTGTTGTGTTTAATAGCCTGATGGCTATAGGGAAGAAGCTGTTCCTGAACCTGGATGTTACATCTACCCAATTAATGATTTTGTACACCTCTACAAGATCTCCCCTCATCCTCCTGTGCTCCATGGAATAGAGACCCAACCTACTCAACCTCTTCCTTTTGCTCACACCTTCTAGTCCTGGCAACATTCTCGTAAATCGTTTCTGAATCCTTTCAAGCTTGACAATATCTTTCCTGTAACATGGTGCCCAGAACTGAACACAATATTCTAAATGCGATCTCACCAACGTCTTATACAACTGCAACATGACCTCCCAATTTCTCCCAACTTTTGTATCATCAGTAAACTTGCTAATCTTGCCCTATATGTTCTCATCCAAATCATTGATGTAGATGCCAAACAGTAATGGGCACACCACTAGTCCCAGGCATCCAGACTGGAAGCAACCCTCCACCATTACCCTCTGCTTCCTACCATTTAGCCAAGTTTCTATACATTGCTAGCCAATTTGCTATCCATCTCTCCAAGGATCACATGTGCTCTAACCTTCCAGCTTACTACGGGAAACCTTGTCGAATGCTTTGCTGATATCCATGTATACATCTACAGCTCTGCCCTCATCAACCTTTTTGGTTACGTCTTCAAAAATATCAATCAAATTTGTGAGACACAACTTCCCACTTACAAAACTCTGACTATCCTTAATCAGCTCTTGCCCATCCAAATGCCTGTATAACCTATCCCTCAGAATACTCTCCAGTAACTTACCAACTACAGATGTTAAGCTCACTGGCCTACATTTCCCAGCATTTTCCCTGCAGCCCTTCTTGAAAAGAGGTATACAATTTGTCACATTCCAGTCTTCTGGCACCTCTCCTGTATTTAAAGATGACTCGTAAATTTCAACCAGGGCTCCTGCAATTTCCTCTCTAGTTTCCCACAATGTTCTCGGATATATCAGATCAGGCCCTAGAGATTTGTCTACCTTCAAATGTACCTTCAGTACTTCTTCGAAAATAACCCTGCCTGCTCTCAAGGCACTTCTCGTGAGTGCTCCCATTTTCTCCGTCCTACTGTCTCTCTCCTCAGTAAATACACCTCCACACAGAGGCGATCGCTTTGATTCCTGAGATGTCCCACTCTCTCTCTCTAGTTGCCCTTTTCTCCCTTTGGTGTTCATTCCTAATCAGTGTAGCTTTCTCAAACAGCCATTCTGTCCCAACTCGTCCGCACAGACCAAGGTGCAACATGACGTCCCAACTCTTGAACTCCATGCCCAGACTGATGTCCTGCTGAGTTACTCCAGCATTTTGTGTCAATCTGGTGTAAACAAGCATCTGCAGTTCCTTCCTACTTATACCCCTAGGTCTCTCTGTTTTACCATGCTCCTCAGTGCCCTGCTATTTACTTTGTATGTGTACCCTGGTATAACCTTCCAAAATACATCTTTGTGCACTTTTCTGCATTTAATTCTATCTGCCATTCCTTTGCCCGTTTACCGAGTTGACTTAGAATCTGTGGTAGCTGTAGACAACCTTCTTCACTGGCTACTACACCACCAATTTTGGTCTTACCTGCAAACTTACTAACAATGCCACTCACATTCTCAGCAGAATAGTTAATATAGATGGCTAAGCAACAGCGGACCCAGCATTGATGACTACAGCTGGTCACAGGCCTCAAATCTGAAACTCTGGTCTGTGGCACTGTGAGGCAGTGGCTCTTCGTGTGCTGGGAGTGGAGGGATATGGACCACATGCAAGCAGAGGAGATCAGTTGCAATGTAGTTCAAGTAGTTGTGTTAATTAATAGATTTGCTGTGGGATTATTCAGTTGCTTCAATTCTATCTATATGCAAGAAATAGACTGTGGACAGCATGGCACAGTGTGGCACAGTGTATGTGTGTGATGTGCAGCTGTTTACCATCTAGGCATGTGAATCTGTTGTAGTACATCTTAAGTGGATGTTCAGTGCGTGGTGGAGATTTTGGATTGCAAGGGTCTGTGATCAGTTTGCACATTTGTATGGCTTTGGTGTGCATTGATGGTATATGTCAAACCCAAATATCACAACCATTAATTTCAAGTTGAGCATAGTGTGAGTTGGCAAATGTAGATCGCTGCTTGAGCCTTCCACTGGTGGACAGTTTTACATAATTGCTGCTCCAAGACACATTTCTGGGGAATTTATTTGTTCTACTGATATCAAAATAGCTGTCTCTTGTAACTATCTCTTGGGATTTGTTGGAATCGCCCCCACCCTCCTCCCCAACTATTTTCCATCTTTCTTTCCCTTACTACAATGTCTGAGGAGGGTTCCCGACCTGAAATGTCAACGATTTATGTCCTAAAGTGATGCTGTCTGTTCTGCTGATCTTTGTTGGAGTAACTCAGACTCTAATATCTGTAGTTCCTTGTGTTGTCCTGGTGTTAAGGTTTGGGCTTTGTATGATGTGCTTGAAATGCTTTTCTGTGCATTGAAGCTTTCTTCTGCATTGGTCTGATCCTACTTCTGCAATGGCCCATCCTTCATAGACAAAAATATCATCGGCCTGGTCGGCATGCCAGCAAAGCTGATCTCATCTCCCCTAAAGTTCTTCTGATGCACAATAGCATTCTGAGCAACTAATACCACCAGAAAGTTTATTGATGGTTGATGATGATGAGCTCCTCATTTTTTAAATCTAGACACATAGAAACATAGAAATTAGGTGCAGGAGTAGGCCATTCGGCCCTTCGAGCCTGCACCGCCATTCAATATGATCATGGCTGATCATCCAACTCAGTATCCCGTACCTGCCTTCCTTGTGTTGTCTATAATGTCTTTTTACAATACTGCACACAAAAAATGTGACAAATGGGGTCAAATTTCAAGTTCTTTCAAAAAAGATTGACAAGCACTTTATTAGGTTCATGACTAACATAGCATCAACAACAAATATAAGAAAATACTAGACCAAGTGCAGACCCGTTGGGTCTGTTCCCCCAACGTGTGGTTGTGGGGGGGGGGGGCGGTATGCAGCGTCACACACTAACTATCCCCCCCGCACTCACGCTAATTACACCCCTTGATATTATATTAATATTATTAATTTGCTCCTTTTACCTCATAACCACCCCATCTACTGACGCATAGCCCCCAACTTGCAGTCACATCTAGAGAGAGGGGGGGGTGCGGGGGTAGAGAGTGAGGGCAGAGAGAGAAGGGGGCAGAGACAGAGAGAGGGGCAAGAGAGATAGAGGTGAGGAGAGGTGGAGAAGAGGGAGGGTGGGTGAGGGCGGAAAGGTGGGGGAGGAGGGGAGGAGAGAGAGAGAGGGTGAGAGTGAGGGGCAGAGAGAGGGGGTGAGGGGGAAAGGTGGGGAGTAGGGAGGGGCAGGGGGAGGGAGGGTGGAGGGAAGAGGGTAGGGGTGTGGAGGGGAGGGTGTTTAGGGGATGGAGGGGAGGAGTGGAGAGAGAGGGGGGAGGAGGGGGGGAGAGAGAGGGTGTGCTGAGAGGGGGAGCGAGGGGAAGGGGAGAGGTGGGGAGCAGGGAGGGTGGAGGGAAGGGGGTAGGGGTGTGGAAGGGAGAGACGGAGGGGAGGAGGAGAGGGAGAAAAAGAGGGGAGAGAGAGAGGGGGGAGAGGAGAGGAGAGGGGGTGGGGGGAGAGGAGAGGGTGCCTTTTTACTTCAACCCAAACAACCAGTGCTTTTTTCCCTCAAACTAACCATATTTTCATTTTCAAACTGCATTATGGGTACTCACAGCTGTGGAGACATTTGTTCAGTGTTTTTCAGAGCTCTGATTGAGGCACACCACTTGCAGAGACTGATTGAGGCACACCACTTCCTGGTTTTATAGTCCCTCCCCATCCCTCCGGCAGAGGCAGCAGAGAGAATGGGGAATTTTGTAAAAACATTAATATCTCTGTCATTTTTCATCGACGGAATCCAAACCAACTAGAAACAAGATGAATCTCTGCTCCTGACCTTCAGGCATCGTCAGCATTGCATCAAGGAGCCATGGTATAGTTAAAATCAGTGGGTATCAAGGGGGATGTACTCCAGCGCTTGGAATTGTGCCTCGCACAGAGGGAAGTTAGAATGTTGTAGGTCAAGGTTCTTAATCACAGGACATCACGAGGATTTCCTCTGGGTAGTGTCGGCGAGCCAACCCTACTTCATTGGTACTGTGATGCCGAAGTTAAGGATAGAATAAAACTAAAAGAAAAGATGTATGACACAGCAAAGAGTAGCCGGAAGCCAGAGTATTGGGAAACTTTCATAGGACAACAGAAGGAAACAAAACGGGCAATATGGGCTGAAAAGATGAAGTACGAAGGGAAGCTGGCCAGGAGTATAAAGAAGGACAGTAAAAGCTTCTTTAGATATGTTATGGAAAAAGAGTAGCAAAGTCAAATGTGGGTCCCTTGAAGGATGACATGGGTGAAATTATTATGGGGAACATGGAAATGGCAGAAGAGTTGAACAGGTACTTAGGATGTGTCTTCACTAAGGAAGACACAAACAATCCCCCAAAGTATAGGAGGACAAAGGATCTAAAGGGGTCGAGAAACTGAAAGAAAATGTCATTAGGCGAGAAATAGTATTGGGTAGGCTAATGGGACTGAAGGATGATAAATCCCCGGGGACTGATGGACTGCATTCCAGGGTCCTCAGGGAGGTGGCTCTAGAAATAGTGGACGCATTGGTGATCATTTTCCAATGTTCAATAGATTCAGGATCAGTTCCTGTGGAATGGAGGATTGCTAATGTTATCCCACTTTTCAAGAGAGGAGTGAGAGAGAAAACAGGGAATTACAGACCAGTTAGCCTGACTTCGGTGGTGGGAAATATGCTGGAGTCAATTATTAAAGAGGTAATAATGGGGCATTTGAATAGCAGTAAAAGGATTAGTCCAAGTCAGCATGGATTTATGAAAGGAAAATCATGCTTAACTAATCTTCTGGAATTTTTTGAGGATGTGACAAGTAAAATGGATGAAGGGGAGCCAGTGGATGTAGTGTATCTGGACTTTCAGAAAGCCTTTGATACGGTCCTGCACGGGAGACTGGTGACTCTAATTAGCGCACATGGTATTGGGGGTAGGCTGTTGACGTGGATAGAAAATTGGTTGGCAGACAGGAAGCAAAGAGTAGGAGTGAAGGGGCCTTTTCAGAATGTTGGCAGTGGCGAGTGGAATGGGCAAGGCTCGGTGTTGGGGCCGCAACTGTTTATATTAATGATTTGGAAGAGGGAATTAGAAGCAACATTAGCAAGTTTGCGGATGACACAAAGCTGGGTGGCAGTGTGAACTGTGAAGAGGATGTTAGGAGGTTGCAGGTTGACCTGGACAGGTTGAGTGAGTGGGCAATGCGTGGCAGATGCAGTATGATATAGATAAACTAGACTAAGTGGGACCCGTTGGGTCCCAGCATCACACGGGAGGGCTGGTCACCAATATTCCACCTCTCCACCAATTCCAATATTGCTCGCCAGTTGGGGGGGGGGTGTCTGTTGCGCTAGTATGGGTGTTGCGGGCCGAAGGTAATGGTTTCCAGAGGGCTAGTATAGACATTGTGGGCCGAATGGATTCTTGGGCTGGCATCCAACTGTTGCAGCGATTTCAAAAGCCAAACCAAGGCAAACAATTGGGCTGCAGCCACCTGACAACCAAAATTCATTTTGTGAACACAAACTTGTTAAAAAGGCGAGGCAAACAATTGGGCTGCAGACAAGAGCAGCCTCCAGGGGTGATTGTATAGTCCCGTTTAGGAAAAGTGTCTTTGGGCAGTCGGTATTTTCATATCGAAGCTACAATCTTGCGTATTACATGTAAATGTTTATTAATATGCACTGTCCCCTAAATAAACAAATTACAAATTACAAAATCTACAGGCCCCCCAACAGTAGCCTGGACATAGGGTTCAAGTTGAATCAGGAGTTAAAATTGGCATGTAGCAAAAGTAATGCTGTGGTTGTTATGGGAGATTTCAACATGCAGTTAGACTAGGAAAATCAGGTTGGTACTGGACCCCAAGAAAGGGACTTTTTAGAATGCCTTTGTGAAGGATTCTTAGAGCAGCTTGTATTGGAGCCTACCAGGGAGAAGGCAATTCTGGATCTAGTGTTAGGTAATGAACCGGATTTGATAAAGAACTTGAGGTTAATGAGCCATTAGGAGGTGGTGACCATAACATGGTCAGGTTTAATCTACAATTGTAGAGGGAGAAGGGTAGATCGGAGGTGTCAGTGTTACAGTTGAATAAAGGGGACTATGGGGCCATGAGGGAGGAGCTGGCCAAAGTTGACTGGAAAGATACCCTAGCAGGGATGACAGTGGAACAACAATGGCAGGTATTTCTAGGAATAATACAGAAGATGCAGGATCAGTTCATTCCTAGGAGGAAGAAAGATTCAAAGGGGCGACCTTGGCTCACAAGGGACGTCAGGGACAGTATAAAAATAAAAGAAAAGAGGTACAATGTAGCAAAGATGAGCGGGATGCATGAGGATTGGGTAATGTTGCAAGAGCAACAGAAGATAACTAAAAAGACAATACGGGGAGAAATGATGAGGTACGAAGGCAAGCTAGCCAAGAATATAAAGGATGATAGTAAAAGCTTCTTGTGAAGAGGAAACAATGAGTGAAGACCAAAGTTGGACCCTTGAAGACCGGAAAAGGTGAATTTATTATGGGGAACAAGGAAATGGCAGATGAGTTGAACAGGTACTTTGGATCCGTCTTCATAAGGAGGACACACACAATCTTCCTGATATAGTAGTGGCCAGAGGATCTGGGGTGACAGAGGAAATGAAGGAAATCCACATTAGGCTGGAAATGGTGTTGTGTAGACTGTTGGGACTGAAGGCTGATAAATCCCCAAGGCCTGATGGTCTGCATCCCAGGGTATTTAAGGAAGTGGCTCTAGAAATCATGGATGCATTGGTGATAATTTTCCAATGTCTATAGAGTCAGGATCAGTTCCTGTGGATTGGAGGGTAGCTGAGGTTATCCCACTTTTTAAGAAAGGCGGGAGAGAAAAACAGGGAATTATAGACCAGTTAGCCTGACATCGGTGGTGGGGAAGATGCTGGAGTCAATTATAAAGGATGAAGTAGCCGCACATTTGGATAGCAGTAACAGGATCGGTCCGAGTCAGCATGGATTTACGAAGGGGAAAATCATGCTTGACTAATCTTCTGGAATTTTTTGAGGATGTAATTTAAGAAAATGGACAAGGGAGAGTCAGTGGATGTAGTGTACCTGGACTTTCAGAAAGCATTTGATAAGGTCCCACAGGAGATTAGTGGGCAAAATTAGGGCACGTGGTATTGGGGGTAGAGTGCTGACATGGATAGAAAATTGGTTGGCAGTCAGGAAACAAAGAGTAGGGATTTACAGGTCCCTTTCAGAATGGCAGGCAGTTACTAGTGGGGTACCGCAAGGCTTGGTGCTGGGCTCGCAGCTATTTACAATATACATCAATGATTTGGATGAAAGGATTCAAAGTAACATCAGTAAATTTGCAGATGACACAAAACTTGATGGCAGTGTGAACTGTGAGGAGGATGCTATGATAATGCAGGGTGACTTTAACAGGTTGGGGGAGTGGGCAGGTGCATGGTAGATGATGTTTAATGTGGATAAATATGTGGTTATCCACTTTGGTATCAAAAACAGGAAGGCAGATTGGAGTCAAGTTGGGAAAAGGGGAAATGGAGTCAAGTTGGGAAAAGGGGAAGTACAACGGGATCTGGGGGTCCTTGTTCATCTGTCAATGAAAGTAAGCATGCAGGTACAGCAGGCAGTGACGAAAGTGAATGGCATGTCGGCCTTTAAAACAAGAGAAGTCGAGTATAGGAGCAAAGAGGTCCTTCTGCAGTTGTACAGAGCCCTAGTGAGACCACACCTGGAGTATTGTGAGCAGTTTTGGTCCCCTAATTTGAGGAAGGACATTCTTGCTATTGAGGGAGTGCAGCGTAGGTTTACGAGGTTAACTCCTGGGATGGCGGGACTGTCATATGTTGAAGGAATAGAGCAGCTGGGCTTAGAAGGATGAGAGGGTTAGGGTTGAAACATATAAGATTGTTAAGGGTCTGGACATGCTAGAGGCAGGAAACATGTTCCCGATGTTGTGGGAGTCCAGAACCAGGGGCCACAGTTTAAGAATATGGGGTAAGCCATTTAGAACGGATGGAAACACTTTTTCTCACAGAGAGTTGTGAGTCTGTGGAATTCTCTGCCTCAGAGGGCGGTGGAGGCCGGATCTCTGGATACTTTCAAGAGAGAGCTAGATAGGGCTCTTAAAGATAGTGGAGTCAGGGGATATGGGGAGAAGGCAGGAACGGGGTACTGATTGGGGATGATCAGCCATGATCACATTGAATGGCAGTGCTGGCTCGAAGGGCCGAATGGCCTACTCCTGCACCTATTATCTATTGTCTATTGAAGCACCAATTAAAGATAGTCCGAGGGTCCCCAATGAGTTATATGGTGGCTCAGGACCACACTCTAGTCTAGTTGATGATAGGATGGTTCTGTTGACTGTTAATACCTGGGAAGAAACTGTCACTGAATCTGGAGGTGAGTATTTTCACACCTGCACCTGACTGATTGGAGAGAGGAGAAGTCTTCGGTGAGACTGGTCCTTGATGATGTTGGTGGCCTTGCTGAGGCAGCATGAAGTGTAGATGAAGTCAACAGAAGGGAGGTTGGTTTGCGTGATAGTCTGGGATGTATAGAAAATAGACTTTGGTATTCTCCACCCCAGAGGGCTGCAAATAATTAGTCAGATGAAGGGTCTCGACCCGAAGCATCACCTATTCCTTCTCTCCAGAGATGCTGTCTGTCCCGCTGAGTTACTCCAGCATTTTGTGCCTACCTTCGATTTAAACCAGCATTTGCAGTTCTTTCCTGTATATTCAAGACTGGTGGATAGATAATGTAGTCTGGAAGGAAGAATGCGTAAAGGCAAGATTTTAAATTGAGCAAAGTGACCTGAGTGTGTGTGTGCAGTAATCATTGAACGTGATGAAAGGTTTGAGAACCCAATTGATAGGGCAAACACAATTTTAGTCTTTATCAATAAGGAGGATGTGGGGCCACCAGAGAGGGTCTGGAAAAAATTATCAGAATGGTTCTAGGCATGAGGGACTAAATGTACGGGGATCGGTGTGAGAGACTGACTAATTTAGAGAGGAGAAGGAGAGTTGGTGGAATAATATAAAAAGATGAAGTCCAATCTGTATAGGTAAAGGCTGTTCTCTTTTTGGAGGGGCAGAGGTCAAAGGTGAACAAATCAAGAGTTACATGAGGAAAGTTTTTGACCACATAATGTGCTTGGATGTAGGAAATGCACTGCCTGCAATGTGAAGGAGGTCGATTCCACAGTTACATAAATGCACGATGAACTAAAATTTGCAAGTTACAGAAGTTACGGATGCCCAAGTTTGATCCTGATTTGGTGCTGTCCATTGCACATGGTGGTTGCACATTTTCTTTGTGACTGCTGGTTCTCTCTGGGAGCTCAGGTTTCCTCCCACATCCCAAGGATAGCCGGTGAATTGACCAGAATAAATTGCCCCAGCTATCTGAGTGAATGGTAAAATACGGGGGAGTTAATGATAAAATGGGATGAATACAATAGGATCAGTTGAGTAAATGGATGTTTATGATTGGCACTGACTTGGACGGCAGAGGGACCTGTATATGCTATCATGACTCTGATCGACGGGGCCGTGATGGGATTAAATGAACAGAATTGCCCTAACCGAGTGATGGTGTGGCCACAATGGGCCGAGTGAACTCCGATGTTGTAACCATTCTTTGATTCTGTGATGGATATGAAAGGATCTGGGCAAGAAGGTTTTTAAAGAAGGTGACGTGCAGGTGGCCTCGATGCTGGCCTTGCAGTGATGGCCTCGTTCTGTGACGACTAAAAAAAAAACAATGAGTATCAGGAGCACCAAAAGACAAATGTAATACATGGGATTTAAATGAGGGTTACTTTTCTGCATAATTACTTGGGTCACTGTTTCTAACCTGATGTTGACAGAAGCATTGCTTGATTAGGTTACTGAAAATAACAGCAGGAAAACAATTTGGAGACAGCAATGAGAACAAGTTAGGTCTAATGTAAGTCCAGTCAAGGATAATTAATCAAAGGATATAATAATAATAAAGAACTGCAGATTATCAAAGACACAAAATGCTGGAGAAACTCAGCTAATCAGGGAGCATACCTGGAGAGCATGGCTCGCTGATGTTTCAGGTTGGGATCCTTCCCTTATATATGAATAATCATAATATGTGTGCTGGGTTTGAGAAAGTGTGTAAGAAGGAACTGCAAATGCTGGTTTAAACCAAAGATAGACACAAAATCCTGGAGTAACTCAGCAGGACAGGCAGCATCTCTGAGAAAGAATGGGTGGTGTTTCGGGTCGAGAGCTCTAGGGGCTAGTGGAGTCAAGGGATATGGGGAGAAGGCAGGCACGGGTTATTGATAGGGGACAATCAGCCATGACCACAATGAATGACGGTGCTGGCTCGAAGGGCCGAATGGCCTCCTCCTGCTCCTATTTTCTATATTTCTATGTTACAATACAGCCTCCCTTCCCTGCTATTTCTGGGAGATGGTTTTTCAATCTCTCTGCAAGGTATTTTATAAATATCACAGACACAGGGTAAATTTACAACTTCAGACCATTACCTCAAAAGTATAGCCTCAACCTCATTATAATTTAACATAGCCAAAGCTAACCACAGCTTTGAATCCCTCAGCCTTGAATTCTGTCTCAAACTCAGCATAACCAGCCATAACTTCATCTTTATGTCACATCAGAGCTCAAGAATGTGCCATAGAGAAAGAGCAGATGACCTCTGGCCTAAGAAGAGGCCCTATTCAGTAATCCATTCTTCAACACAAAATCATATCAAATACAATTTCCTCCAACATTATAATTTTCTCTAAGCAATAAGCTAAGCTACGCAGGTTCAGATTAGTATTTCTATGTTTTGATTCATCTGTTCGCTGTATGTGTACTTTATTTCTTTAGGATACATGTGTTTCTGAAAACCTTAAACTTTTCTCTTGCAAATTACCTAGCTTATATAAAAGTCACTACCCGAGCAATTCTATTATATAATATTTCCTCAAAAGGAGAGGTGGGAGCAGAACAAAGCCTGGCAAATGACAGGCGGATACAGGTGGGGGGTGTTTCTATGTTTCTATATGGAATGTGCTGCCAGAGGAGGTGGTTGAGGCAGAAACTATACCAACCTTTAAAAGACATTCAAACAGGCATGTGGATTGGAAAAAGTTAGAGAGATATGGACTAAACATAGGTAGGTGGGCCGGCCCTAGTTGGGCCAAAGGGCCTGCTTCTGGGTTGCATGACTCGACTGTAAAACAAGAGTAACTTATTTAACATGAATGATTAGCAAAGCATTAAGATAAGTAGCTGTGTCTATTGGCAGGATGAGAATATTATATAATGAAAAGAAGGAAAATAATTTGCTGAAGTGAGAGAAGTTGGTTCATGAGGTGGGAGCTGGATGAGGATTTTAAAATTTGATTGAAGTCAGAGTAAAGGGCGTCAGTGGCGTCAGTGGCTTTTTGTCTTTTTTGGTTCTATTGGTTTTATGTATGCTTTGCTCACACTTGGACCTGGAAAGCACATGCTAAAATAGAGGATCTGGAAAATGGGCTTTCCAGGAGAAATATGGCGAAGTTCCAACTGATTTAATTTTTTGTGAGATAGTTCATGTTGTCAGAGATTTTGGCAATTCTGTGTCTGACTAGGAAACCTCAAACTGTGAAAGGCCTGGATAGAGTGGATGTGGAGAGGATATTTCCACTAGTGGGAAAGTCTAGGACCGGAGGCCATAACCTCAGAATAAAAGGATGTACCTTTAGGAAGGAGATGATGAGGAATTTCTTTAGCCAGAGTAGTGAATCTGTGGAATTCATTGCCACAGAAGGCTGTGAATGCCAATGGATGTTTTTAAGGCAGAGATTGATAGATTCTTGATTAATATGGGTGCTACGGGTTATGGGAAGGAGAATGGGGTTGAGAGGGAAAGATAGATCGGTCACGATTGAATGGTGTAGACGATAGGCTGAGTGGCCTAATTCTGCTCCTATCACTTATGAACATGAATCTCGAGCTAGGGTAGCTGCAGTGATAATGTCATTCAAGAATCTCATCACCACTTTGATTACTTTGTTTGTGTTCCATCTGCACTTTTCACCACAATTCATCATATGTATTCCGTACAAGATTTGCTACTTTTGATCGTTGAGGTGCTTTCACAGCAACTTGCACACCTGTAAGGGCCTGTCCCACCAGCATGCGATTGCATGCGTCTAGCACGACCAAACGTCGTCGCTTGAGGCTTACGGCTGCCCGTGGCCGGTCCCACTTCCAAGCGCGGAGGCATATGGAGTTGTGCGGGGCTCCGAAAATCCTACACTGTCCGAAGATTCCGCTCGCCAACGGCCTGTCGGCCTGCAGTCGCATTGAGGGCGTACTTGACGGCGTCCACCTAGCGCGTGGCGTTGCATGATGACGTCACCGCCCGGCGTGCCGTTGCGTGATGACGACGCCGCGCGACGTCCAAATTCAGTCGGCCCGCCTCCTGCCCAGCTGATTGGTGAGTATGGTGTCGGGACCAGCCCCGCACAACTCCATACGCCTCCGCGGTTGGAAGTGGGACCGGCCCCGGGCGGCCGTACGCCTCAAGCCACCATGTTTGGTCGCACTTGACGCATGCATTCGCATGCTGGTGGGACAGGCCCTGTACTCTCCATTGCTTACTGTGGATGTTCAGGTGCTGCAGAAAACTGCTATCACTTTGTTATTCACTTTCTTCACGTGGATTTGTATTGTTGCTTAAGATCCAGATGTCCTTGTTGTAATTCCTTCACCATACCTACTTCAGGAGTTCAACAAGTTAAGCTTTACAATGCATCAATACAAGATTGAATGAGATATTTATTGGGAGTAAAAGTTATTTGATTGGCAGAATAGTAGGAAGGAGATGGAAGTAGATTTTGCTGATGAATGTTGCATATCTTCCTTCGCAGAAACTTTGAGAAATACAGACCAATAAACATTAATTTGTATTGGTCCATTTCACGTGAATATAGATCAGTCTGGTTCTTGGGTGCTTGATGGCTAATGAGGTCGGTATGTGCCTGTAAAAGTTGCCACAGGTTAGGCTGGAACAGGTGGTATGGGAAGTGATGGACTCCTTTCATTCTACTGTTTTTTGCCTGCTTGCAATGACTTAGTTCTTTGTATGATTCTTTGTGCTCCTACATTTCCGTGTTAATCAGCCAGGAATTCCCTTAAATTGAGGGAATTCACTGTTTTTCCCCAGAGGCTCTGAGAACATCCTGAATTGCTCACTCAATTTGCTCACATGGTAATCTTTTGCCTTGTTGAACTTGGAATAAAGTAATGCAAAAAGGAATATATTTGAAACGAGAAATAAAACATGCTAGAAATACTCAAGAGGTCAGACAGCATCCATAATTGCTGCTGACCAGAGTATTTCTAGCATCTATTTCTATTTCAGAAGAGTGTAATAGGGCAATTTAGTGTAATCAGGGTCTCCGCCAGGGATGCTTGCTTGGTAATATTTGGAGGATCTTATGGTGACTATGTAGGTATAATTGTGGGACAGAAAATGTTTTTTTTCTGCTGCAAAGACAGATTCTTGAAAGCTGTAATACCTGCATTGTGAGGGTTAAGGGTTTTCTGAACAAGAGAAGAACTCAAAGTGGGAAGGGAAGGACCACCTAGACACTACTAGCATAAATACGGCAAACAGAGAGGCTCTGCTGAAGGATTGAGGAAAGCGGGCCAAAATTTAAGCAGCAGAATCCAAGGATGATCTCTGGATTATTAACTGAGCACACATGCAATTTGGCAAAAGATAATTAGGATAATAGAAGTAACTGTGTGGCTCAAAGCTTGGTGTGTTAGAAATAGTTTCAATTCATGAGGCAGGTTGGGAAGGTGAGAGCAGTTCCATTAAGATGGGCTTCACCTGAATTGTGTTGGACCAGTTTCATGGCAATAAGTTGTAGAAAGAATGTAAACACAATAGTTGGGGAAGGATTCTGAGAATGGGATGTGTAATAAATCGAGAGGAAAAGAGAGTGATGGCACAGAATTGTTAGGGAGCAGATGACACGCAACTGTGATGGGCTGGGCTAGAGAATGTAAGCACACGTATGCAGCACTGAGCAATTTAAGAGTTAGTAGAAACTTAGCCAAAGCTCGTCTTTTTTTAATGCATGTAGCATTTGCAATAAGATAGATGAATTGATGGAAGAAATAGCAGCATATGATCTAATGCCTACTATGTAGAGATACGCAAGGGAGGAAGTAGTTTAAGGCCCCGAAAATGTGACCGTATGATATATTTCAACATAAATGGGGTAATATTTAGGCCATGTTTTAGGAAATTGCTGTTGTCATGGGAGATTTTACATTAATTAGATGAGCCAGACTGGCAAAGATATCATAAAAGTAGCATTTGTGGAGTGCGTCACTGTTACAGAAGCTGCCCAAGGATGGGCTATTTTGGATTTGCTTGCGAGTAATGAAGGCTAAATGAGATGTGGTTAAAGATCTCCGAGGAGGGTGTGAGCACAGTATGATGGAATTCTAGATTCAGTTTGAGATGATCACAACAGGAGAGTACCATAGTCTTCAATCTAAATGTGGGCATTAGAATGACATGAAAGTGGAGCTTGGGTGGAATGAGCTAGGTAGAAATGTATCCCAATCGGAGAGGGAAATGTATCCCAATCGGAGAGGGATTCCTTGAGGAAGGGGCACTATCTGCAGTTGACAAATGAGGTGAAGGATAATGTTTAATTGAAGGGTAGGCCATGCAAGGTGGTAGGCCAGATGATTAGTTCTTAGGATCTTGCAGCAAAAGATTTAAAAACCTCAAGAGATAAATTGATTTTTGAGAGCAAACTTTCACGTTATATCAAGTCAAGCAGTAAGAGTTACTCTGGAAATGTAAAGAGCAAGATGGTGGCTAGGGTAAGTGTGGGACTGCTGGAGAACGAGACTGGTGAATTAATAACAGGATGTGCCATTAGATGACGGAACATGGATGTAGAGAGCAGATGTAATTGTATCATTTTGAAATGGAGAATGGATGCATTGGGCCACATAGCCGAGATTAGGAGGAGGTAAAATGCAAGAATCTATTGTTAAGAAAATGGATGATAACAATAGGATTGAGCAAAATCAAAAGTAAGGTTATGAAGGAGAAATCATGCCTGATGAATCTTCCAAAGTATTTTACGTTTGCAGTTGGGAAAATAAGGGAGGAGAAACCAGTTGATATAGCACATTTGGACTTTAAACAATTGTCTGAAAAATTACCTCCAAATATTTAAAGCAAATTAAGAGCGCATAGGAGTGGGGCTGACATAGTGGTGTGCCTTGACGGTAGATTAATGGACGGAAAACAAGAGGAGTAAATGTCATTTTAGGGTTAGAAGGCTGAGACCAATGGGGTGCCATAAGGATTGGTGCGGGGGGCTGCACAATCCAGATTCATGATTTGGATCTCTTTACTCGGGATACTTGGATACTTTACTCAGAGAGTGGTAGCGGTGTGGAATGAGCTTCCAGTGGAAGTGGTGGAGGCAGGTTCATTGGTATAATTTAAAAATAAATTGGATAGGCATATGGATGAGAAGGGAATGGAGGGTTATGGTATGAGTGCAGGCAGGTGGGACTAAGGGGAAAAAAGTTGTTCGGCACGGACTTGTAGGGCCGAGATGGCCTGTTTCCGTGCTGTAATTGTTATACAGGTGCACAACCTTTTATCCGACGATCCAAATAACGAAAACCTCCGAATAGCGACATTTTTTTCGGTCCTTGAAGAAAGGTCCTTGAAAACGTTCACCGAGGGCGGCCCGCAGAGGTGACAGCGGAACCTCCGGTCGGTCCTCGAAGAAAGGGGAACTAAATCCCCATTCATAAAAGAGAAGGTGAGGGTATGTTGCGCGGGAGGGTTAATAATTGACAATATGCTGCTACCTGCCCGCTGAGTTAAAAAGTTCCCACGGTAGACTCACGATACACAGTGTATCGTGAGTCTTGCGTGGGAACTTTTTAACTCTGCGTGCAGGCAGCAGTAGATTGTCGCTCCCTTCAGTTTCACCCCACCTACACCCCTCTGCTTCCCGGCCATGTGTGTGACCCCATCCCTCCCCTCTCCAGATCCCCGCTCATTGCACCGGCGTGGGGGCTTTGCACCGTCTTTACGTCGGCGATGGCAGCCAGCAGGTCAGTGCAGTCACCGGAGACGTCAGGACCAATTGGACGTCGACCACCAGGCCCACCGCAAGCACGGGGAACCCAGAGACCCACAGCCAACAGCAGCCCAGCCCAGCCCCGCTCCAACTACAGAGGAACCTGGGTTGCGGATGACGGGGCGCAGCTCGGGGCGTCGTAGGGGCCCATCGGGGAGCAGGTTCCTGTTGGTCCTGACGTCTCCGGCCACCTGCTATCCTCCGGGAACTGTACCGCCCTTGCAGGAGAGTGGGGTTGTTTGCAGTTGCAGAGGGAGGGGGCAAGGGCGGTACAGTTCCCAGTCTCAGCTCCAGTCCAGAGGGGTGGCCGGAGACGTCAGGACCAACGGGACAGCGGCCCCCAGACCCACTGCAAGCACGGAGATCCCAGAGACCCACAGCCCTTAGCAACTCCAGCCCAGCCCCGCTCCAACTCCAGAGAAACACGTAGGGGCAGACGCTGATGGTGTGCAAGGTACGAATTGTTCTTGGGGTGGCGCAACTCGGGCTGTGGGCAAACTGCCACTTTTCGCCGTAGCGGCCCATCAGGGAGAGGATTCCTCTGGAGTTGGAGGGGGAGGGGGGTATTGTGCTGTTTGATCGCCCCCTGCTATCCCAGGGACAGGAAGACACAGCGGCTTTTTAGACTGGTGGGCAATCACTTCCAAAGTTCAGCCCACACAGTCAGTACACCTCTCCTACACTGCATTTCATACAAACAATTATTCTGCAAGAAAAAACTACATTGAAGACTCAAACCCGCGACCGCGTAACTGCCGGGATCAAGGCGCAAACTCGCGACCTTGCGGATATGAGCCGAGCACTCTACCACTGAGCCAGCCATTAAAATCTACGCTAAAAAAATTCCATTCCGAAGACCTACAAATTCTGAATTACGAAAAGTGTCTGGTCCCAAGGCTGTCGGATAAAAGGTTGTGCACCTGTATGGTTATATGGTTATATGGATCAGAAGTATAGAAGCTGGGATGTAATGTTAAAATTGTACAAGGCATTGGTGAGACCAAATCTGGAGTATGGTGTACAATTTTGGTCGCCCAATTATAGGAAGAATGTCAACAAAATAGAGAGAGTACAGAGGACATTTACTAGAATGTTGCCTGGGTTTCAACAACTAAGTTACCGAGATAGGTTTAATAAGTTAGGTCTTTATTCTCTGGAGCGCAGAAGGTTAAGGGGGGACCTGATAGAGGTCTTTAAAATGATGAGAGGGATAGACAGAGTTGATGTGGACAAGCTTTTCCCTTTGAGAATAGGGAAGATTCAAACAAGAGGACATGACCAGAATTAAGGGACAGAAGTTTAGGGGTAATATGAGGGGGAACTTCTTTACTCAGAGAGTGGTAGCGGTGTGGAATGAGCTTCCAGTGGAAGTGGTGGAGGCAGGTTCATTGGTATAATTTAAAAATAAATTGGATAGGCATATAGATGAGAAGGGAATGGAGGGTTATGGTATGAGTGCAGGCAGGTGGGACTAAGGGGAAAAAAAAAAGTTGTTCGGTACGGACTTGTAGGGCCGAGATGGCCTGTTTCCGTGCTGTAATTGTTATATGGTTATATGGTTATATGGATCAGAAGTATAGAAGCTGGGATGTAATGTTAAAATTGTACAAGGCATTGGTGAGACCAAATCTGGAGTATGGTGTACAATTTTGGTCGCCCAATTATAGGAAGGATGTCAACAAAATAGAGAGAGTACAGAGGAGATTTACTAGAATGTTGCCTGGGTTTCAACAACTAAGTTACAGAGATAGGTTGAATAAGTTAGGTCTTTATTCTCTGGAGCGCAGAAGGTTAAGGGGGGACGATAGAGGTCTTTAAAATGATGAGAGGAATAGACAGAGTTGATGTCGACAAGCTTTTCCCTTTGAGAATAGGGAAGATTCAAACAAGAGGACATGACTTCAGAATTAAGGGACAGAAGTTTAGGGGTAATATGAGGCGGAACTTCTTTACTCAGAGAGTGGTAGCGGTGTGGAATGAGCTTCCAGTGGAAGTGGTGGAGGCAGGTTCATTGGTATAATTTAAAAATAAATTGGATAGGCATATGGATGAGAAGGGAATGGAGGGTTATGGTACGAGTGCAGGCAGGTGGGACTAAGGGGAAAAAAAGTTGTTCGGCACGGACTTGTAGGGCCGAGATGGCCTGTTTCCGTGCTGTAATTGTTATATGGTTATATGGTTATAGAAGACCAAGTTTTGTTGATGTTTCATGGAGGATGCAGAAAAGCATCAGTGAAAATGAAAGGTAGAATGGTATTGGTATTATTATTGTTACAGTGAACAACTTCCCTTTGCGTGCCATCAAGTCAATCAAATTATACATTAAGCCAAATTCAAGCCATACATAAATACAACAGGTAGTGCAATGAACAAAATACCAGAGTGCTGAGTAAAGTGTTACAGCATGAACGTGTTACAGATACAAAAAAAAGTTCAATGTCCATAATGAGGTAGGTTGGACGATCAGCCTAAGAATAAGGGGTAGGCCATTTAAAACGGAGATGAGGAAAAACTTTTTCACCCAGATAGTTGTGAATATGTGGAATTCTCTGCCTCAGATGGCAGTGGAGGCCAATTCTCTGAATGCTTTCAAGAGAGAGTTAGGTAGAGCTCTTACTGATAGCGGTCAGGGAATATGGTGCGAAGGCAGGAAAGGGGTATTGATTGTGGATGATCAGCCATGATCATAGTGAATGGTGGTGCTGGTTCGAAGGGCTGAATGGCCTACTCCTGCCTATTGTCTATTGCCTACACCCTACCTTATGGGAGGACCATTCAGTCATCTGATAACAGCAGGGAAGGTGCTGTTCCTTAATCTCCTGGTATGTGCTTTCAAGCTTTTGTATCCTCTGCCTGAGTGGGGAAGGGCGAAGACGAAGATCCACTGGGGTGAATAAGGTTATTGATTATGTGTAGGAAGAAACTGTAGATGCTGGTTTAAACCAAAGATAGACACAAAAAGTTGGAGTTACGCAGCTAGTCAGGCAGCATCTCTGGAGAAGGGGAATAGGTGATGTTTCAGTCGAGACCCTTCTTCAGACCTGTTGGGTGTAGGGGAATAAAATAAAGTTGGAGAAGCTGAATTATTTTCCAAATGAAGAGATTAATAGCATTTGCTTTTCAGAGGGACGTGCACAGATCACTGAATATTAATGACGGGTACAGCGAGTAATTCAGAATGTAAACAGTATGTAGGCTTTTGCAAGAGAATGGCTGCAGCACTAAAAATGTAAGACTGAAATTATAACGGTCCTTGTGAGACTGCACTTAGAGTAAGAGTGTGAGAGATATGCAGGTCCTTCAGCCCACCAAATTCAAGCTGACCACTCAGCATCTATTTTTACACAAATTGTACCTGTTTCTCGGTGTGTTTTGTGTGGGAGGTGGTGTGGGGGGGTAAGGGGGAGACCTTTTCGGCCGCCTCCTCCATGGAGAGGCGACTTTTTCCAGGTCGCCTCCCCCGTGGCCTAACAGCAAGGATCGGCGCGGCCTTTCCCGGAGACGCGCCCGGGGCTTCAGCGGCGGGCACAGCGTGGACTCTCAGCGTGGAGCGGGTGAGCCCTCGCTGGGGCTCGCCGGAGGGGAGCGCTCCGTTTCGCAGCCCGGGATCCCTCATGGGGGACCCAGGGGAAGAAGAAGATATCACTGCCGGCCCGCGGCCAACTTCTACCGCGGGCGCGGTGGTGACTTACCATCACCCCTGGAGGGGAGCTTCGACCGCCGGCCCTGCGGTCTGCGGTGCTTCTGGATGTGGCGCGGCGGGAACTTTAAACTTTAAATCTCGACCGCCGGCCTGCGGCCTACACCAACTTAAAGCAAGGTGGGGAAGAGCCGATCCTGGACTTACCTGGACTTGTACCTTGTCCTTTTACCATCTGGACGCCCGCAGCAACGGCTGCGGAGGGTTGAGGTCCCGACCACGGGGGAAAATGGAGGAGGACTGGCCCAATTGTGTGCCTTCCACCACAGTGATGAATGCTGTGGTGGATGTTTATGTTAAATTTTTATTGTGTTTTTGTGTGTGTTCTTTATCATTGTACCGCTGCTGACATATTCATTTCACTTGCACTTTATGTGCAATGTGACAAATAAACCGTATTGTATTGTATTGAAACCATTTTATTCTCCGCATCCTGCACAACCATTCCAGCAATTTAAATGTGGGAAGAAGCTGACATGGTCAGAGGGAAAATGTGCAAACTCCAATTGTAGTGACAGTTTTTTACAACATCTCAAGGATTTAGTCCTCGATAGTCACTAATGACCGTGGATCAGAAGGTAATCTATACGCATCCACGAGCTCTCCATGAGACATTCAATGCTGTCGAAAGATGAATCTTCCAAAAACAGTCTCTTGATTAATAGTTTCTTTATTGTAGTAGTACAAAGTAAGATAATTCATAAAAGCTTCTTGTATAAGTACATTTCAAACATACTCGTGGTCATGCTCGGTCGAACACTTGTCTCTTCCCGATCTTCTTCAAACTAAACTAAATTCTTTGGGGTTCTGCGCCAGAATCCCAGCCGCAAACCACGCCCCAGACTACGTATAAATCCCACCCACATAATTACAGGCAGATAAATCTAGTTATAACATACTAAGTTAAGCTAAATGGCTACTGCACCAATAGACAGCACAAGAGGTAGGGAGTGAACCCAGATCACTAAAAATGTGAGGCAGCAGGTCTACTTGTTACACACCATACTACCCATTTTGTACAAGCCATCGCCGTATCCAAGGACAGACATGGTGGGTAGCACAGGGACAATGAAGATTCACCAGACTAATTCTAAGGATGAGGTAATGCACTCTGGAGAAAGATAAGGTAAACTATTTTCTAGAGTTTGAAAGATTCTTGTTGAAACGTTTACAATTTTAGAGGATAAAGCGGGGGCCGCGTTCCCCCTAGCTAAGGTGTCAGGAACATTGTCGGGGGGGGGGCTGTCGACTTCTGCAAATAATGGTTGAAGTTTATTGTAGAGAAACAGATTAATGTTCTTGAGATGATGTTTAAATGTAGCAATTTGAAATATGCAAGAAATCTGACTGGGACATAGGTAATATATCTTTAAATATATTTAAAGTGACCGGATAAATTGAGATTTTTATTCAAGAAAAATAATTTCAGGTCGGCTTAATAGAAAAATACTGAAGCAAGAACATTCCTACAACATTTACAGAAGGACTGGCAGGATTCCAGCTCTAAAATAGGATTCTAACATGGAGCATGCAGAACATAGAACAGTACATAAGATAGACACAAAAAGCAGTAACTCAGACAGCGTTTTTGGAGAAAAGGTATAGGTGACGTTTCTGGTCAAGACCCTTCTTCATACTGGCAGTCTTAACCTTAAAACGTCACCTATTCTTTTTCTCCAGTCATGCTGTCTGACCTGATGAGTTACTCCAGATTTTTGTGTTTATCCAGTTTAAGCCAACATCTGCCATTCCTTCTTATACATAAAACAGTACCACAGGAACATGGCCTTTGATCCTCAATGTCCGTACCGAACATGATGCCAAGATAACGAATCTCATCTGTACATTACCATATCACTCCATTCCCTGCATGTCCATGTGCTGATCTAAATGTTGCTTGAACAGCATTATTGTATCTGCCTTCATTACCACCCCTAGTAATGCCAGGCACCCACCACCATCGGTGTAAAAAGAAATCTTTCACCCCACGCACCTCCTTTAAACTTTGTCCCTCTTGCCTGAAACTTATTTCCTCTAGTCTTTGATATTTCTACCCTGGGGGTTTTGACAGTAAACCCTATCTATGCCCCTCATCATTTTATGTATTTCTATCAGGTTCCCATGACTTCCGGTTCACCAGAGAAAACAGCCCAAGTTTATACAACCTCTCCTTATAGCTACAGCCTCTAATCCACGCAGCATTCTGGAAGGATGTGGAGTTTAATGCACCCTCTCCAAATACTGCACATCCTTCCTGTGATTTGGCAACCAGAACTGCAAACAATACTCCAAATGTGGCCTAGCCAGAATACTATAAAGCTGCAATATGACTTTGTGATTCTTATACTTAATGCCTGATCGATGAAGGCAAGTATACCATATGCCTTCTTTCCCACTCTATCAATTTGTGTTGCCATTTTAGGGGAGCTATAGACATGGACACAAAGATTCCTCTGTACATCAATGTGTTATGGGTCTTGCCATCTACTGTATACTTTCACCCTCCATTTGACCTCCCAAAAAGTACACTTGCTTAGATTAAACTCCATTTGTCATTTCTCTGTCCGTTGCAGTAGCTGATCTATATCCCGCTGTCTACTTTGACAGCCTTCCTCACAGTCTGTGATCCCAATAATCTTGGTGTCGTCGGCAATCTTACCAGCTAATCTACATTTACGTCCAGATCATTTATAAATATCACAAACAACAGAGGTACCAGCACAGATCCCTGCAGAACTCCACTAGTCACAGACATCCAGCCAGAATAAAGGCCTTCCACCACAACCCTGTGCCATCTATGAATGTGCTAGTTCTGAATCCAAATGACCAAGCACCATAGATCCCATGCATCCTAATCTTCTGGAGATAGACACATAATGCTGGAGTAACAGCGGGCCAGGCAGCATCTCTTGAGAAAAGAAATAGGTGACGTTTCGGGTATTATCTGAATGGTGGCCGATTAGGAAAAGGGGAGATGCAACGAGACCTGGGTGTTATGGTACACCAGTCATTGAAAGTAGGCGTGCAGGTGCAGCAGGCAGTGAAAATGCGAATGGTATGTTAGCATTCATAGCAAAAGGATTTGAGTATAAGAGCAGAGAGGTTCCACTGCAGTTGTACAGGGTCTTGGTGAGACTACACCTGGAGTATTGCGTACAGTTTTGGTCTCATAATCTGTGGAAAGACATTCTTGCCATAGTACAGAGTACAGGGGAAGTATTTTAGGACCGAGATGAGAAAAACATTTTTCACACAGAGAGTGGTGAATCTCTGGAATTCGCTGCCACAGAAGATAGTTGATGCCAGTTCATTGGCTATATTTAAGAGGGAGTTAGATGTGGCCCTTGTGGCTAAGGGGATCAGGGAGTATGGAGCGAAGGCAGGTACGGGATACTGAGTTGGATGATCAGCCATGATCATATTGAATGGCGGTGCAGGCTTGAAGGGCCGAATGGCCTACTCCTGCACTATTTTCTATGCTTCTATGTTTTGAGGGGTTTACCAGATTGACTTTTATCAAATCCCTTATAGGAGTCCACGGCTGGAACAGTGGATGCAGTAGATGAGGTTGAAGGAGGTGCAAGTGAACCTCTGCCTCACATGAAACTGTATCCTTTACTGTATCTGCTGTTCCAGGTGTGGACTCCTATATATGGGCGGGGCCAAGCACGGACTGGGATCGTTTCGCTGAACACCTTTGCTCCGTCCGCTTAGACGTACGTGATCGCCCGGTTGCTAAATATTTTAACCCCTCCCATTCCCATACTGACCTGTCTGTCCTGGGGATCCTCCACTGTCAGAGTGAGGCTAAATGCCAATTGGAGAAACAGCACCTCATATTTTGCTTGGGCAGCTTACACCCCAGCGGTATGAATATTCTCTAACTTCAAATAACTCTTTCCCTCTCGCCCTGCTTTCTGGATGTCCCTTTGCTCACAAGCAACCTGATGGAAAAGGTTGGTCCTCAATGCTCCAAAGGAAAACTGCGGACTTGCATTGTAGCGGTATATAAAACAAGGGGCAGAGATTGCATGAATGGTGACTCTTTTTTCCGATGAGAGTGGAGTATAAAACTAGAGCGCTTGGGCATAAGGTGAGAGGGACATTTTAATGGGCACCTGAGGGGCAGGCTTTTCATTCAGTGGTAGGTGTGAGTACAATTACAATATTTAAATGGAAAAAAAACACAATGCTGGAGTAACACAGCAGATCAGGCAGCCTCTCTGGTGAACAAGGTGATGTTTTGGATTGGGACCCTTCTTCAGACTGAATGTATGGGGATGGGAATGAAAGCTGGAAGTTAGGGCTGTGGAGAGAGCTCAGAGGTTGAGGCAGTGCAAAGCCTGGCAAGTAACAAGTGGATAGAGATGTGGGAGGGGTTCTGATTGGCAGATGGTTGGACAAGGCCAGAGATGAAAAGATAAAGTGTGAGAGATAAGGACCGGAAAAATATGAATTGTAAAGTCAGAAGGAATATGGGTGGGAGGAGGAGGGAGAATGAGCGCAAATCCAGGTGAGATACAGGGAAGAGATGGGAGAAAAATATGGGAGAGGAGAAGGGTGGGTAGGTTTGTTTGCAGATTAGTAACCTCCAGGCACGAAAATCGCTATCAAAATATGGGATATCAAATAGTGCAGGCAGGGCTATAGACTGACGGGACACCAGCCTGGAGTCGTTGAGCTAGCTCTGCTTCGCCACGCTTCCTGTAAACCTCGGCTGTCGTTCCCGAAAGTCCTGGCAGGGCTGTAGGTTAACCTGGCGGGACGGGCAGAGTTGAGCTGGGTGTAGCGCTGCTTCTCTGTGCTGGCTGTTGGCCTGGGGGTGCCGCTCGTGTCTAACCCCGACGTCTCTGGACACCCCCGGGGGGGGCATTCGGGTGGGGACGGGGATGGTCCAGTGGCGGTTCGGCAGCGGTTGCAGCGCCGGAGACAGATCGATCCTGGCAGTGGATGAGGCGCAGGTCTGTGTCCAGGGTTGCCGAGAGTGTTTTGGCACGTCTCCCTCCTCCAATCACCGTGCTCTATCCTCAGTCCCAACCCCCCCAATTCTGCCTCTGACCGACACCTCCCTCCTCCAATGATCGCGCTGAATCATCATGCCCCGCCCCCATTGCCCACTGACCGATGTCTCTCTCGTCCAGGCGCCCTCGATCAGCAGTCCAACCTTCACTGTCTCGCGGAAAGCGGAGATTTCATCAGGTTTTAAATCCGGATTACAAAAAATGGGAGGGATCGTCCCCCACCTCTCAAAACAGGGGGGGACGTGTGTCCCCCTGGCCGCCCCCCCCCCCCCCCCCCCCCCGGATTTCCGCCCCCCCTGGTGACCTCCATAATTTTTAGGACGAAGACCCATAATTTATTTAGAAATACTCTTCAGGAGTCGGGTGCGGATTTGTCAATGACCACTGTCTGCAGAAGACTTCATGATCAGAAATACAGAGGCTGCACTGCTGACAAGATGCAAACCACTGTTTAGCTGCAAAAATAGGATGGCCAGGTTACAGTTTGCCAAGAAGTACTTAAAAGAGCAACCACAGTTCTGGAAAATGGTCTTTTGGACAGATGAGACGAAGATTAATGTATATCAGAGTGATGGCAAGGGCAAAGTATGGAGGAGAGAAGGAACTGCCCAAGATCCAAAGCATACCACCTCATCTGTGACACATGGTGGTGGGGGTGTTATGGCCTGGGCATGTATGGTTGCTGAAGGTACTGGCTCACTTATTTTCTTTGATGATACAACTGCTGATGGTAGTAGCATAATGAATTCTGAAGTGTATAGACACATCCTATCTGCTCAAGTTCAAACAAATGCCTCAAAATTCATTGGCCAGCGGTTCATTCTGCAGCAAGATAATGATCCCAAACATACTGCTAAAGCACCAAAGGAGTTTTTCAAAGCTAGAAATGGTCAATTCGTGAGTGGCCAAGTCAATTGCCCAATCTGAACCCAAGCCTTTTATATACTGAAGAAAAAACTGAAGGGGACTAGCCCCCAAAACAAGCATAAGCTAAAGATGGCTGCAATACAGGCCTGTAATAGCATCACCAGAGAAGACACCCAGCAACTGGTGATGTCCATGAATTGCAGATTTCAAGCAGTAATTGCATGCAAAGGATATGCGACAAAACGCTAAACATGACTACTTTCATTTACATGACATTGCTGTGTCGCAACATTATGGTGCTCTGAAATGGGGAGGCCATGTCTAAACACTGCTGTCATTTCTTCATGGTGAAACCAAGATGTATAAAAATGGCCTTTATTAAAATATGACAACGTGCACTTTAACCACATGTGACTTTTTCTATTACAAGTCACAAATTGTGGAGTACAGAGGCAAATAAATGGGTCTTTGTCCCAAACATTATGGAGGGCACTGTAAAATTAGAGAATTTAATCATATCGTTAAGCTGTAAGCTACCCAAGTGGAATACGAAGTACTGTTCCTCCAGATCGCATGACCTCATCCAGAGAAAGGTCAATATGGGATTGGGAAGTGGAATAAAAATGGTTAGCAACTCGGAGATGCGGTAGGCCTTAGCCGTCTGACCGCAGATATTTGCTAAAATGGGCGCTTGGTGTCCGCTTGGACTCACACTTAGGTTGGCTATTTACGCTTGGTAAATGGGGCCACATTGGGAACACTGAATGCAGATGAGATTAGAGGAGTTTGTGAACCTCTTTCTCACCTGGAAGGACTGCTGGGGTCCACGGATGGAAGTGGAGGAGATAAAGGGCCTCTTTATCTTGGATCTTGTTGAAGTGGCAGAAATATTGGAGAATGATGTGTTACAAGGATATTATACTATTCTAATTATGTCATTTTATACAATATGAATACAATCCAGCCATACATGTAGGTATGTTACAAAACTTACCTTCAGAGGCGCTGCAGTTCTGCCACTGCCCGTGTGCGCGACTTTGGCGCCTTTGAGAGGGGGGCGGGTTTAAAATGCGATTTTTCTTCAGCCAATTCAAATCGATCTCTGTTAGGCTGTTTAGTTGCTAAAGAAAAATCTCTTCGACTGCCGTTTTATTAAGTTTATTAAAATTAGCGCTGGATAATTTAATTGTTAGAGTTAATTCAAAATCATCTTCTAAAGCCGTGAACGCCGACAATGGGAGAGATCTCACATAGGGGACAAGGCAAGGTAGGCTGTTTATTTTTACATAAAAAAGTACTTCTTAAGATGCTCTTAATCAAAATGTTAAGTTGCGAGGTGACTTGGAGCCCATCCGAATCGGCAGTATTTTTCATGCCGACATGGGGCTTCAAATTCACTGCAATCGCAGCGTTCCAAACCTGCGTGTTCCACAAAATCCCACTCGCAAGATGATTTAAATGGCCATTAATTTACAGCAATTAAACACTAAATTCCTTCCATTTGGCCTATAAATTTATGACAATGAGATTTTAAAATCATATTATATTGTGAATTCTTGTGTGAATGTTATTTGGACATTTAGGCTTTTTAAAAATGTAAATCTTTTCTTAAGAAATTGATACATGTTTGGATCTAGTAATTGAATTTTGGAATTAGCTGCAATTGGGTAATTAACTAATTATATGCTTTAATTTTGGGCCATCCAAGTAAGATTGTTTAATATTTATTTCAGAATGCTTCAATCTATAATAACTGAAAATTTATTTCAGTTCTCTTAATTTTTAATAAAGTTATGGCCGTTTGACTGTCCTTGATCACAGCTTTTGTGTTAAGTCAATGGAAAAGCAATAGGGAACAAAATGCTAATTTCCGAGTATGAAAATGGCCATAACATTTTTAATACTGAAGATATGAAAGTGAATTAGGTGTCAAATTAAACTTCTTTTTATGCTTTATCTGATGGGATAAATTGCAGACTTGATTTTTTTAATCTCAAAATGTTGTAACATTGCTAATACATGAGTCCAATAGATGGTGCTACAGTGTCATAGCGTCACAGTTACAGATAGTGCAGCTTAAAGAAAAGTGCAAGATCTGTGTTGATGTAGGTTGGGAGATCCATACTGTATCCTAGTTTATGGAAGTACCATTTGGTAGTCTGATATAACAATGGGGAAGATGATGTTCCTGAATTTAGCCATTTGTGCGTACAAGATTTTGTCTCTTATGCCTGTGAGTGGGGAGAAATGGGAATGGTCCTTGAATATGGTCCTTGAATATGTTGGCTGCTTTCCTGAGGCCGCAGAAGTATAGATGGAGTTACCGGTGGTGGAGGCTGGTTTGTGTGATGGACATCCCCAACTCACCATGGCTTCTTGCCATCTTGGACAAAACTGTTGCCATACCAAGCTTGATTGCATTCTGATAGGATGCTTTCTGCAGTGCATCTCCAGAAGTTGGTAAGAATTGTGGAGACATGTCAAACTTCCTTGGTTTTCTGATGAAGTAGAGGCATTGGTGTGTTATCTTGGCTGTAGTTTCAATGTGGTTTGTGCAGGACAAATTGTTGGTGTCAGTTACACTTCTGATTTGAAGCTCTGCAGATGCTGGTTTAAACCGAAGATAGACACAAAAAGCTGGAGTAACTCAGCGGGACATGCAACATCTCTGGAGAGAAGGAATGGGTGATGTTTCGTGTCGAAACCCTTCTTCAGACTGAAAGTCATGAGAAAACTTTGTCTGAAGAAGAATCTCAACCCAAAAAGTCATCCATTCCTTCTCTCCAGAGATCCTGCATGTCCCGCTGAGGTACTTCAGCATTTTGTGTCTATCTTCTTGCAATCTGTAATACACTGTGTGAGCAGGTGGTGGAGGCAGAGACACCCACAGCATTAACATAGAAACATAGAAAATAGGTGCAGGAGGATGCCATTCGGCCCTTCGAGCCAGCACCGCCATTCATTGCGATCATGGCTGATTGCCTCCAATCAATAACCCGTGCCTGCCTTCTCCCCATATCCCTTGATTCCACAAGCCCCTAGAGCTCTATCTAACTCTCTCTTAAATCCACCCAGTGACTTGGCCTCCACTGCCCTCTGTGGCAGGGAATTCCACAAATTCACAACTCTCTGGATGAAAAAGTTTTTCTCACCTCAGTCTTAAATGGCCTCCCCTTTATATTAAGACTGTGGTCCCTGGTTCTGGACTCGCCCAACATTGGGAACATTTTTCCTGCATCTAGCTTGTCCAGTCCTTTTATAATTTTATATGTTTCTATGAGATCGTCCCTCATCCTTCTACTCCAGTGAATACAAGCCTAGTCTTTTCAATTTTTCCTCATATGACAGTCCCGCCATCCCAGGGATCAATCTCGTGAACCTACGCTGCACTGCCTCAATCACAAGGATGTCCTTCCCCAAATTAGGAGACCAAAACTGTACACAATACTCCAGATGTGGTCTCACCAGAGCCCTATACAACTGCAGAAAAATCTCTCTATTCCTATACTGAAATGCGCTTGTTATGAAGGCCAACATTCCATTAGCTTTCTTCACTGCCTGCTGTACCTGCACGCCAACTTTCAGTGACCAGTGTACAAGGACACCCAGGTCTCGCTGTACCTCCCCCTTACCTAACCTAACCCCATTGAGATAATAATCTGCCCCCTTGTTTTTGCCACCAAAGTGGATAACCTCACATTTATCTATATTATACTGCACCTGCCACGTATCTGCCCACTCACTCAACCTGTCCAGGTCACCCTGCAACCTCCTAACATCCTCTTCACAGTTCACACTGCCACGCAGCATTGAGTCATCCGCAAACTTGCTAGTGTTGCTCCTAATTCCCTCTTCCAAATCATTAATATATATAGTAAACAGTTGCAGCCCCAACACCGAGCCTTGCGGCACTCCACTCGCCACTGCCTGCCAGACTGAAAAGGACCCGTTCACTCATACTCTTTGCTTCCTATCTGCCAACCAATTTTCTATCCATGTCAACACCCTACCCCCAATACCATTCGCTCTAATTTTAGTCACCAGTCTCCCGTGCGGGACCTTATCAAAGGCTTTCTGGAAGTCCAGAGACACTACATCCACTGGCTGCCCTTCATCCATTTTACTTGTCACATCCTCAAAACATTCCAGAGGATTAGTCAAGCATGATTTTCCTTTCATAAATCCATGCTGCCTTGGACCAATCCTTTTACTGCTATCTAAATGCCCCATTATTACCTCTTTAATAATTGACCAGCATCTTTCCCACCACCGAAGTCAGGCTAACTGGTCTGTAATTCCCTGTTTTCTCTCTTGCCCCTTTCTTGAATTAGCTATTCTCCAATCCACAGGAACTGACCCTGAATCTATTGAACATTAGAAAATATTCACCAATGCTTCCACTATTTCTAGAGCCACCTCTCTGAGGACCCTGGGATGCAGACCATCAGGCCCCGGGGATTTATCATCCTTCAGTCCCATTAGCCTACCCAATACTATTTCTCGCCTAATGAAATTTTCTTTCATTTCCTCGACCCCCTTAGATCCTCTGTCCTCCAGTACATCTGGGAGATTGTTTGTGTCTTCCCTAGTGAAGACAGATCCGAAATACCTGTTCAACTCTTCTGCCATTTCCTTGTTACCCATACTAATTCCACCCGCGTCTGCCTTCAAGGCACCCAGATTTGACTTTGCTACTCTTTTTCCCTTAACATATCGAAATAAGCTTTTACTGTCCTTCTTTATACTCCTGGCCAGCTTCCCTTCGTACTTCATCTTTTCAGCCCGTATTGCCCGTTTTGTTTCCTTCTGTTGTCCTATGAAACCTGCTCCATTGTTCTGTGTCTTGACATCAGAGTCCACTGCAGCACCCTGTGATATTTCACTAAATCCAAAGGTGCTAAATAATGGAAATTTATTGCTATGATAGTTACGTGGTACTTGTATCCTGGCCCACATGACACCAGATTTTAATTGTGGACCACTTCTCTGTGAAGTTTAAAACTGTGTGTTTGATGTTCAGTGTTCTTCGTCAACCATCTTATTGTATTAATGGAATCGAGCTGGTATACTGTGAGCTTTACAAGGTTTTCATTACATGTGACGATTGCATTGAGTACTCTACCTGCCCTGCTGCATGCTTGGGCAAGTTGTTTTGATGATTGACACTCATGATAATGTGCTTGACTGTGTTATGCAAAGAACCTGCTGCTCCAAAATTTTATTCAGCAACTGAAAAAGTTTCAATCAGTGACAGGAAGAATAATCGGTTAGAAGACTGGAAAGCTGCCAGTAAATAGCATTTTTTGTTACAGTGTACCATGATTCAGCAATTTGAGGATATCAAAGGAATGGGGAGGGGACGAGGAAGAGATGCAACACTGATATTACTCAGAATACTGTCAGCAGTGCCGTCCGTGCCTTATTCATCTAATATTGAATCTTAAGGACGATCATCAAGAATAAAGGTGATGTTGATATAGAGATTATCTATTGTTAACCATTGACCTGTACAAAAGCACTCTGGGCCAGAATTTTCAATCAGTATCGCAGCATGGCAAATCACTTCACCTTTTGGCCATGTTGATGCACGAACAGAAGTTACAAAGCTTTTTCCATAATAAGTTGTAGAAATCTAGATGCTCCTAGCCCAGAGATGTTGTATATTTTCATTTTAAGTGCGATACGACAGAAAAATAAGCATGAAATAATGTCTTCTTTGTTTGAGCTTGAATGTATTGCACATAATGCAAACCTCTGGGAATGTCCATGTGGGTGATGTGATGGTGCACAGCATGTCCAGGTTTCAGCCTTGTGGAAGTTGGAGACTAAATCATGCAGCCGTCTTACTTGGAATGAGAGAATCTATTCCTGCGTGTCAACAGAATGCTTATGTTGAGGTACTGCTAATGAGGAAAGACAAATATAATACCTGCACTAACTTTTCCAATGCTGAATGTTTCTCATTGGTGATCAACTTCAATGTCTCTTCGTTGAAAGATATATAATATTCAAACATATGTTTTTTCATGAAATCAAACAATTCAAATATGTAATGAACAGCTTCACCATGCTATTGATCCCAATGCACACATGTGGTCCCCATTTGTGCAAGATGGATGGCCTCCTGCTTGTATGCAGTGCTCCATCTTGGCTGCTGAATGGTTGACGATTTACGATGCAGGAGGAAGCCATTTGGACCAAGTCTATGCTGATTTGAAAGAGTTCTCAAGCTTAATCCCCATTCATGGGCTGTGGCCCTGCAGGCTGCTGCTCTTCAAGATTACGTTCAAATGCCTGTTTACACATGATGAGGATTTCTGCCTCTCCCATCCTCTCTGGCAGTGACTTCCAGATCCTTGCCGCTCTCCAAGTGAAGAATACATTTTAATTTGCTCTCGAATCCTTGCATCATCTATCTATATTACTAAATCTCTGTTCTTGACCGCGTTTGGCCTTTTGTGCTGCGATTTCCGAGAGAACGCCGCCACCTATTGCCGTCATTTTTGGCCACCTCGCTCAGAGCCCCCCTCCGCCTTCCGGGACCAGAGGATTTTTCCCATCGATGAAAAATCAGAGAGATATTAATGTTTTTTTTTTTAATTGCCATTCTCTCTGCTGCCCCTGCTGGAAGGAGGGGGAGGGACAATAAAACCAGGAAGTGGTGTGCCTCACTCAGTCTCTGCAAGATGGAGGAAGCCATCTCTTGGAGCTCTGATTAACACTGAAAACATGTCTACTCAACTGTGAGTGTCCTTAATGTGGTTTGAAAATGAAAATATGGTTGGTTTGAAATAAAAAGGCACTGCCTGCAAATGGTTGTTTGGGGGCGGGCGGGGGGGGGGGGGGGGTGGTTGGGTTGAAGTAAAAAGGCACTGCCTGCACATTTTTTTTGTTTGGGGGTTTTTGGTTGAAGTAAAAAGGCACTGCCTGCAAATGGTTGTTTGGGTGCTTTGGCTTGAAGTTGAAAGGCATTACTTACTGCAAATGTTGGCTTGGGTGCTTTGGCTTGAGGTTGAAAAGACACTGCCTGCAAATGGTTGTTTGGGCGGTTTGAGTAGAAGTAAAAAAGGCACTGCGAATGGTTGTTTGGGGGGGTTGGGTTTGAAGTGAAAAGGCACTGCATGCAAATGGTTGTTTGGGTTGAAGTGAAAAGGCACTGCCTGCAAATGGTTGTTTGTGGGGTTTGGGTTGAAGTGAAAAGATACTGCCTGCAAATGGTTGTTTGGGGGGGTTTGGGTTGAAGTGAAAAGGCACTGCATGCAAATGGTTGTTTGGGTTGAAGTGAAAAGGCACTGCCTGCAAATGGTTGTTTCTGGGGTTTGGGTTGAAGTGAAAAGGCACTGCCTGCAAATGGTTGTTTGTGGGGTTTGGGTTGAAGTGAAAAGGCACTGCCTGCAAATGGTTGTTTGGGGGGGTTTGGGTTGAAGTAAAAAGGCACTGCCTGCAAATGGTTGTTTGTCTAAACTTGACAACTTCCTGTTTGCACTATATTGATTTTAAATAAAATGCTACCACTTACGGCTGTGATTTTTGGCCATCTTATACAGTTCCCCTACTCTCAGCAAGTGCAGAGGATTCTTCCCATCAATGAAAAACAAAAGTGTTATTAGTGTTTAAAAAATGTTGAGAATCTCTCTCCTGTCAATCACGCCATGAAGGCCACACCTTTTCTGGTGGGAGAGGGAGGGATTATAAAACCCGGAGGTGTGGCTCCACCTCTACATGATGGGGGAGGGAGAGGTCACGACTCTGTCAGAGCTGTGAATCTACTGTATGGTTTTATGGTGGTTTCACCCTGCTTGAAATAGTATGAAACTGCATTTGAATGTGGTGGCCTTGCACGAAATGGTATGAAACTGCATTTGAATGTGGTATCGTTGCACCCTGCATGAAATGGTATGAAACTGCACTTGAATTTGATGACCTTGCACCCTGCTTGAAGTTGTAGGAAACATAGAAACATAGAAACATAGAAATTAGGTGCAGGAGTAGGCCATTCGGCCCTTCGAGCCTGCACCGCCATTCAATATGATCATGGCTGATCATCCAACTCAGTATCCCGTACCTGCCTTCTCTCCATACCCCCTGATCCCCTTAGCCACAAGGGCCACATCTAACTCCCTCTTAAATATAGCCAATGAAGTGGCCTCAACTACCCTCTGTGGCAGAGAGTTCCCACTCTCTGCGTGAAAAAAGTTCTTCTCATCTCGGTTTTAAAGGATTTCCCCTTTATCCTTAAGCTGTGACCCCTTGTCCTGGACTTCCCTAACATCGGGAACAATCTTCCTGCATCTAGCCTGTCCAACCCCTTAAGAATTTTGTAAGTTTCTATAAGATCCCCTCTCAATCTTCTAAATTCTAGAGAGTATAAACCAAGTCTGTCCAGTCTTTCTTCATAAGACAGTCCTGACATCCCAGGAATCAGTCTGGTGAACCGTCTCTGCACTCCCTCTATGGCAATAATGTCCTTTCTCAGATTTGGAGACCAAAACTGTACGCAATACTCCAGGTGTGGTCTCACCAAGACCCTGTACAACTGCAGTAGAACCTCTCTGCTCCTATACTCAAATCCTTTTGCAATGAAAGCTAACATACCATTCGCTTTCTTTACTGCCTGCTGCACCTGCATGCCTACCTTCAATGACTGGTGTACCATGACACCCAGGTCTCGCTGCATCTCCCCCTTTCCCAATCGGCCACCATTTAGATAATAGTCTGCTTTCCTGTTTTTGCCACCAAAATGGATAACCTCACATTTATCCACATTATACTGCATCTGCCAAACATTTGCCCACTCACCCAGCCTATCCAAGTCATCCTGCAGTCTCCTAGCATCCTCCTCACAGCTAACACTGCCCCCCAGCTTAGTGTCATCCGCAAACTTGGAGATATTGCCTTCAATTCCCTCATCCAGATCATTAATATATATTGTAAATAGCTGGGGTCCCAGTACTGAGCCTTGGGGTACCCCACTAGTCACTGCCTGCCATTGTGAAAAGGACCCGTTTACTCCTACTCTTTGCTTCCTGTTTGCCAGCCAGTTCTCTATCCACATCAATACTGAACCCCCAATGCCTTGTGCATTAAGTTTGTATACTAATTTTTTATGTGGGACCTTGTCGAAAGCCTTCTGGAAGTCCAGATACTGAACCTGAACAGTAGGAAACTGAACCTGAATTTGGTGGCCTTGCACCCTGCTTGAAGTGGTATGAAACTGCACTTGAATTTGGTGGCCTTGCACTCTGCTTGAAATGGTAGGAAAATGGATTTGAATTTGGTGGCCTAGCACTCTGCTTGAAATGGAATTTCAAGGAATAGCTGTGAGTCAACTGCCAGCCCACCAGCCGTGAGTGAGCTGCCAGCACATCAGGCTTGAGGGACTGAGCTGCCACCCCAAGAATCCATTTCGCCCACAATGTTCACACTAGCCCTCTGGAGACCAGTAGCCAACAACACCCATACCAGCTCTCCAGAAAGCCCCAATGTCACAAAGAGCTCTTGGCCAGTGTGACCTGATTTTCAAATATCAATATTTGTGTTCATTTTTTGACACAGGAGGCACCCTTTTGGTCAATCCAGTCATGCTGGCTCTCAGAACCCATTCCTTTGTAAACTATTATTTTACACATGCCCATTATTACCCCCTTAATTTCCCTACTACCTATCTAAACGTCATGAACAACATATCTTTGTAATGTGTGTGGAAACCAGAGCACCGGGGAAAACACGCACAGTCATAGGGAAAATCTGGTCAGATGGGCAAGTGAGAGTTTGTTGGGAGCACAAATACTTTAATCTTATGAGAAAGCAGCTGTTTCTTGCTCGACACAGCTACTCCTTGGGTCAGGGCATCGGGTAGCCTTGGAATCTGCTGGAGGCTAAATTGAATCTTAATTTTGTGTAGTGGTATCCAGTGAAGATTGTATGAGACTGGCTGTGTGCATAGTAATCATTAGTGGCTTCAACGGTCGTGTGATTGAGTGGCCAGTTCCTTAATAAGAGCTGGGGCCCTGATGTCATTAGCACTGTTGATTATGCACAGGTGAGTGTAATTGAAAAATTATTAAGACTTAATGCGTGCGGACTGCCGCTGTGCGCAGGCTTTTGTGTGTAATGGATGGTAATAAATCATAAAGTAACAGCTCCAACATAGGGTGGCATCCTCTTTGCATTGTGCTATTTTACCACTTTTATTTTACGGGCAATAAGATTTTGTAAGATGAGGTCTGACCCACTGAGGTACTCCAGTGCTTTTTTTTTGTAAACTGGCATCTGCAGTTCCATGTTTCAAATAATTTCAAATTCATTGTCTGTCGATATGTTTGCATCTTAGGCCATAAACATCACTTAGAATTTTCCTGGTGGTCAATATTTAACATGATGGTTGGATTTAAAATATGACACATTCATTTGAACAGCTTGAACATCAATATACGTCGGCCTTAACCTAAATCCTTGATTGGATTTTTTTTTTAAAATAGAGAGTTTGCTCTAGGAATTGACAGACGTAAATGACAACCCATATTAATGTTAAGAGCATTCAGATCTTTTGCTTTTGCCCTTCAGTGGTTTGCGTATTTGTGAAATGTGGAGAAGTGCCCCAAAACCTTTCTGACATTGAAGTAAACTACATGCTGAAATGCTGCACATGCCTGTAGATTATTCATCTTTGATTTACCTTTTTATTCAAAGTTTTCATATTTGTCTTTTCCCAGGATTGGGTTATATTTGTTCCTGATGTCAATATGTGACTACAGTAACTGACTTACTGAAGATTTTCCACTCTTGCTGCATGAGACTTCTCAGAGGATCAACTATGGAGTCCAAGACTGACAGTCCTGTCTGGGGCACACCGTCAGAGCATGATCAGACTCCAACCCAGGTAAGTGGAACTAATCAGTGAAACGAGGTATAACCGTATCTGGTGATCAATCACCGATCAATAGTGTTGCTGAGATGTTGCTTCAGGCAGATTGCTTTTGCTGAATAGAAGGTGCACAGCCTGGGAAGCACATTACACAGACACCGTGACAATTGGGGGTATTATTTTACGCAAAGGAATATTTGATCTGCTTCAAATATGTGAGGAAAGGGATCAGAAAGGAACATTTATGTAGACTTGCCAAGTTTCCTGGTTGTTCTCCAAGTAGTTCGTAGCCCTCTTCAGCACAGTGCAAATATTCCTCACAGTCCCTAACTGGTAGCCCAGGTTATGCTCACTGACTGGCTTATCAAATGTAGTAATAGAGGACTTGGCTTTGGAATTTTCACTTAATTTGGGAGAAATAGTTGGGATGTCCACTGTGTGTGTCGCTATGTCGCTCTTCAAGGGAGATGCTAAATGCATTTCGTTGTCCCTGTACTGTACACTGACAATGACAATTAAATTGAATCTGAATCTGTGGTATCAAGAAATGCTTCTTGTCATTACCCTTGAATAACCTAGCTTTCATATGAAGTGTGTACCTCTCTGACCCTCCTCAAAGGAACAAATATCTCTTTACCCTACCATAGAACATAGAACAGTAGAGCACAGAAAGCGGCCCTTCAGCTCACCATGTCCATGCCAAACATGATGCTTGTTAACTATTCTCATCTGTCTACACACGATGCATACTCCTCCATTTCCTGCATATTCCTGTGATGATCTAAAGGCCTCAAATGCGACAATAACAAGGAAAATCTCAACTGAAATATGTAAACATTTTCCCATTTCGGAGTCTGGTTTTCGAGGCACACACACACACACACACACACACACACACACACACACACACACACACACACACACACACACACACACACACACACACACACACACACACACACACACACACACACACACACACACACACACACACACACACACACACACACACACACACACACACACACACACACACACACATACTTAAATGGTGTTAAATTCTAAAGTGGTGTGTATATCTTTTTTTTTTTTTTGCACGTTCTCCAAAGCCTCTATGTCTTTTCTGTAATAGGGAAGCCGGAACTGCATACACAGTGCCCTCCATAATGTTTGGGCCAAAGACCCATCATTTATTTATTTGCCTCTGTACTCCACAATTTGAGATTTGTAATTGAAAAAAATTGGATGTGGTTAAAGTGCACATTGTCACATTTTAATAAACGCCATTTGTATACATTTTGGTTTCACCATGTAGAAGTGACTGCAGTGTTTATGCATAGCCCCGCCCATTTCAGAGCACCATAATGTTTGGGACACAGCATTGTCATGTAAATGAAAGTAGTCATGTTTAGTATTTTGTTGTATATCCTTTGCATGCAATGACTGCTTGAAGTCTGCGATTCATGGACATCACCAGTTGCTGGGTGTCTTCTCTGGTGATGCTCTGCCAGGCCTGTATTGCAGCCATCTTTAGCTTATGCTTGTGGGGGCTAGTCCCCTTCAGTTTTCTCTTCAGCATATAAAAGGCATGTTCAATTGGGTTCAGATCGGGTGATTGACTTGGCCACTCAAGAATTTACCATTTTTTAGCTTTGAAACACTCCTTTGTTGCTTTTGCAATATGTTTGGGATCATTGTCTTGCTGTAGAATGAACCACCGTCCAATGAGTTTTGAGGAATTTCTTTGAACTTGAGCAGATAGGATGTGTCTATACACTTCAGAATTCATTATCCTACTACCATCAGCAGTTGTATCATCAATGAAGTTAAGTGAGCCAGTACCTTCAGCAGCCATACATGCCCAGGCCATAACACCGTGTTTCACGGATGAGGTGGTATGCTTTGGATCTTGGGCAGTTCCTTCTCTCCTCCATACTTTGCCCTTGCCATCATTCTGATATAATCTTTGTCTCATCTGACCTTGGAAGACCTTTTTCTAGAACTGTGATTGCTCTTTTAAGTACTTCTTGGCAAACTGTAACCTGGCCATCCTATTTTGCGGCTAACCAGTGGTTTGCATCTTGCAGTGTAGTCTCTGTATTTCTGTTCATGAAGTCTTCTGCGGACAGTGGTCATTGACAAACCCACACCTGAAGAGTGTTTCTGATCTGTCAGACAGCTGTTTGGGGATTTTTCTTTATTATTGAGAGAATTCTTCTGTCATCAGCTGTGGAGGTCTTCCTTGGCCTCCCAGTCCCTTTGCGATTAGTTCCAATTGACTTTGAGATATCTACACTGCTCACTTTTGAATTTAAAAACAATCAAAAGAAATTCTATTCAAGTAAAAAACATGTACAAAAGTAGACACAAAATGCTGGAGTAACTCAGCGGGAAAGGCAGCATCTCTGGAGAGAAGGAATGCGTGTCGTTTCGGGTTGAGAAGGGTCTCGACCCGAAACTTCACGCGTTTCTTCTCTCCAGAGATGCTGCCTGTCCCGCTGATTTACTCCAGCATTTTGTGTCTACCTTCGATTTAAACCAGCATCTGCAGTTCTTTCCTACACAAAAATATATAATACAGGAACTGCAAAAAATTATTCCAACATTCATGGAGGCTATACATGCATTCAATTCATCGTTACGTAATGTTTGTACAAATTTACCCCCGTACCTTTGCCACTCATGTGGCCCCCTGGCGTGAAATCCCTTCCCTTATTTTGAGGGACGTCTCCACCACACCTACCCCCCAATGCAATGCTTTGCATAACACTAATTACTCACTTGTTCTTCTAATTACCTTTATTCTATGGTGATGAGTGCAGCAAAGGAGGATGCCATTCAGCCCATTATATGTGTGCCAACTGTCTTTTGGCACAACTTGTTAGTTCCACGCCTCTACTTTTCTTCAATATATAGTTATCCAATTCTCTTTTGAGGAAGGAGTGGATCCTGCCTCCGTAACATCTGGAACAGATTCCAGCCACAAAACCACGAGTTGTGTAAAAATAAAAATTTCGATGTGACACATTTCGTTCTTTCACTCTTTATATAGATGACCTCTAACCCGTGGCTCCTTCATTCAAAGCAACAGCTTTCCACAATTCACTTCCGACTACATTTTCAACATGTATCAAATCTCTTCTCGGTCTTCTCATGAGGAAAAAGTACTATTCTAGCATATCTCATAACTGTAGTTCCCCATTCCAAAAACCATCCCTGGACACTCACTAATGCTAATTTATCCTTACTGTTGTACTGTGGTGACCAGAATTGAACACTTTGATAGACTCTTTGTTAAAAAGGCTCTGAATTCTGTATAACATATCAACTGCTTTCTCATTCTACTCTGCCACTTTCAATGATCAACGCACGCACGCGTTGTCTGGGAATGTAAATGCACAAAACATTGCTCCTCTTTTTGATGCCAAATTATATGTACAATAAAGGAAATTGCCCCCTGTCAAAATGCATCACCTCTCCCTCTCGCTTCTAAACTTCATCTGCTCAACGTCTGCCCAGCCCACCATCCTACATATACCTTCCTGCCTTCTATATCTATCTTTCTGGCAGCTGACAATACTGCCAAGCTTTGTGTTAGATTGCTTACACTGTTAAGGTAATTAATGTAGATAAATAAAAATGTTGAATTGAATACATTTTATTAGCCAAGCATGTATACATACAAGGAATTTGCCTTGGTGCTTTGCTCGCAAGGATCACAACATGATATACAGTAGACAATTACAAATAAAACATAATTTAAACATGTGAAGAATAAAATAAAATACCAGAGCAAAAGGACGCTACAGACTTTTCGCTGTTAAGTAGAGCTACTGCTCGTGGAAAAAAGTTGTTTTTATGTCTGGCTGTGGCGGCTTTGACAGTCCGGAGTCTCCTTCCAGAGGGAAGTTCTTCAAAGAGTTTGTGGTCAGGGTGGGAGGGGTCAGAGATGATCTTGCCCGCTCTCTTCCTGGCCACTGCAGTGTACAGTTCGTCAATGGGGGGAAGGTTGCAGCCAACAACCTTCTTGGAGGATCGAACGACCCACTGCAGACTCCAGATGACATGCTTGGGGGCTGAGCCAAACCAGACCATGATGGAGAAGGTGAGGACAGACTCTATGATGGCATTATAAAACAGGGCCATCATTACCTGTGGCAGATTGTGTTTTCTCAGCTGCCACAGGGAGTGCATCTTCTGTTGGGACTTTTTGACTGTGGGGTCGATGATGGCCTCCCATTTAAGGTCCCTGGAGATGTTGGTTCCAAGGAACTTAAATGACTCCACAGATGTGACTGTGGTGTTGTTGATGGTGAGTGGGGGGGAAGAGGAGGGGGAGCTCTCCTATAGTCCACAATCAATTCCACTGAAGCACAATAAAGCGAGTTGTAAACTCCAGAGAAAGCTTTATTAAATACGAAGGAACTTCAAAACAATGAACACACCTTATCTCCAACCCCCGCCCCTCGATCATGAGCTTCTTCCGAGGGTTCGACTAAACAATAGCCCAACTATCAGATGGTGCCAAACCACCCCCCTGAAACAGAAAAACAAAAACGAGCAGGCCGATGAATGCAGCGGCCCGATCTCGTAACCACAGGACCCGCATTCAGACATTCCGCAGGCATGGGAAATGGGGGCTGAGCCAATGAGCCAACGGCTGGCCAATGTCCACATGAGCCGGCTTAAGATGCACCACAAATACAGTCTCAGGCTTTCCGCCCACGTCCAACACAGAAGTTGAAATGCCGTGCTGCAACACCCGGAATAGACCCTCACGTGAGCGTTGCAATGGCGTACGATGAGCATCCCGACGCTGGAACGCATATGGGCAGTTCTTGAAGGCAGATGGGACATAGGATAAAGCCACTCTGTGCCGGGTTGTTGGAATGGGAGAAAGCTTGCCCACCTGCTCCCGAAGACGCAACAGCACAGAGGAGGGCGACTCCCGCTGCACCTGCGCAGCCGGAATGAACCGTAAGCGGAGTACCGCACACTAATTCAGCAGAGGATGTAGCCAGATCCTCCATGGTGGCAGTGGGAATTCCCAACAATACCCACAGTAACTCATCAACCCAATCCGGACCTCCCAGCTATGCTTTCAAAGCATCCTTGAGACGGCGGTGGAAATGCTCAACCAACCCATTGGATTGCGGATGGTGGGCATCAGAATCAGAAGTGAACTGTGCCCCCCTGTCAGATGAGGTGTCCACCGGCACATCAAAACGAGCGATCCAATGAGCGGCGAGGGCACGAGCGCACGTAGCAGCAGTGGTATCGGCGATCGGAACAGCCTCCGGCCATCGAGTGAAACGATCAACGATGGTAAACAGATGAGTAACCCCTCTGGACGTGGCAATGAACCCACAATATCCACATGGGTACGGTCAAAATGCCTCTGGGGCACTGGCGCCCTGACATGACGCTGGATTTTAGACGTCTGACAGGAGGTACACCTTCTCGCATAGTGAGCAACCTGCTTACGCAGACCATGCCACACATACTTGCCCGCCACCAACGCAATCGTCCACCGGATGGATGGATGAGCCAAACCATGAACCAGATCGAATACCCAGCGACACCAAGCTGCAGGAACGATGGATTTCAGCTGACCAGTCGACACATAACAGAGGACCATGGCACCAGCAGGAGCAAACCGCACATCCAACACCAAACCAGAAATAGAGTTGCAGTGGGCTAGCACCTTATCATCGTCAAGCTGTGCAGCCGCCAGGGCAGTATAATCAATACTCTAAGCCAACTCATGAACAGCATGGATGGCGGTGCGGGACAACGGATCCGCAACCAGGTTGCTCTTCCCCACAATGTGCTGGACGCAAGTTGTGTTTTCCGACATGTAAGCCTAATGGCGCTGCTGCCGTGCTGACAAGGGATCTGAGGTCTTTGCAAAAGCGATAATGAGAGGCTTGTGACCCGTGAAAGCGGTAAACTCCCTGCTCCCGATCAAACGCACTGTTCTTCTGCTCAGCCGGGCTCAGGTGCCGACTGAAAAAGGCGAGAGGCTGCCAGCGCCTATCCATCAACTGCTCAAGTACGCCCCCAACAGCAGTGTCAGAAGCATCAACCGTCAGAGAAGCTGGAGCATCGACTCTAGGATGGACTAACAGCGTCGCTGTCACCAGCGCCTCCTCTCAAACGCAGCCCTGACCTCATCGGCCCACACTAGGTCACGTCGCTTGCTGGACATGAACCTAAACAACGGCTGCACAATCCGAGCACAAAACAATGGTAAAAAATTACCATCCCGACATACTCCTGCAGGCCACGCACCGTGGATGGTCGAGGTAATGCTGAATGATGTCAACCTTACTCGGGAGCGGCACCACCCTCTGGTGCAACATGATGCCCAGAAAAGAGACAGAACTCAGACAAAAAAGACATTTTGATGAGTTTGATATTCACTGAGACGCTATCACAGCAAACGGATGTGGGCGCTGTGCTCCTGACTAGAGCGACTGGCGACGAGGATATCGTCCAAGTAAATAAATAAAAAGTCCAAACCGCAACCCAGCATGTCCATGACATGCTGGAAATCCTGTGCGGTGTTCTTAAGACCGAAAGATATACGTATGAACTCGAACAGCCTAAAAAGAGTATTGATAGCAGTTTTGGGGACATCAACCTAATAAACTGGAATCTGATGATAATCTCTCACCAGGTCGATCTTTGAAAAAAAGTTGGCCCCATTCAAATGGGCCGTGAATATGTCTTGGATAATTCTGGATATGTGGAACAGGATGTCGATCAGCCGCCGTGACTTAATTTAAAACCCTGTCTCCTTCGTTTGGCGGAACTCAGCCTTGGCATTGCGAAGCTTGCCTGGAGGCAAACGGCGTGCCCGAGCATGCAGTGGTGGTCCGGTGGTAATAATATGATGTAAAACCCCATGTTTTGAAGCGCCTGACTGAAACTGAGGGGTCAGAATGGCAGGTAACTCCGCTAATATCTGTGCGTATATATTGTCAACAGCAGAAACTGGGTCGAGGCGAGGCAGAGGAACTGTTGAAGTTGTACAGGGTCTTGGTGAGACCACACCTGGAATATTGCGTACAGCTTTGGTCTCCTAATCTGAGGAAAGACATTCTTGCCATAGAGGGAGTACAGAGAAGGTTCACCAGACTGATTCCTAGGATGTCAGGACTTTCATATGAAGAAAGACTGGATAGACTCGGCTTGTCCTCACTAGAATTTAGAAGATTGAGGGGGGATCTTATAGAAACTTACAAAATTCTTAAGGGGTTGGACAGGCTAGATGCAGGAAGATTGTTCCCGATGTTGGAGAAGTCCAGGACAAGGGGTCACAGTTTAAGGATAAAGGGGAAATCTTTTAGGACCGAGATGAGAAAAACATTTTTCACACAGAGAGTGGTGAATCTCTGGAATTCTCTGCCACAGAAGGTAGTTGAGGCCAGTTCATTGGCTATATTTAAGAGGGAGTTAGATGTGGCCCTTGTGGCAAAAGGGATCAGGGGGTATGGAGAGAAGGCAGGTACAGGATACTGAGTTGGATGATCAGCCATGATCATATTGATTGGCGGTGCAGGCTCGAAGGGCCGAATGGCTTACTCCTGCACCTATATTCTATGTTTTTATATTTATCTCCAACCCCTGCCCCCATGCTTCTTCTGAGGGTTCGACTAAACAATGGCCCGACTATCAGATGGCGCCACACCACTGTCTTAAGAGCATTAAGCTCCAGGTTGTTGCGAAGGCATCAGGATACCAGCTGTGTCTTTTTCTGTCTGTAGGCAGATTCCTCCCCATCCTGGATCAGTCCAATCAGGGTTGAGTCGTCCGCAAACTTGAGAAGCTTGACAGAGGTGTCTGTGGGGGTGCAGTCGTTGGTGTAGAGGAGAGGGGAGAGTACGCAGCCTTGTGGTGCTCCTATGCTGAGGGTCTGCAGGTCCGAGATGTACTTTCCCAGCCTCACATGCTGCTTCCTGTTTGTCAGGAAGTTGGTGATCCACTGACAGAGGGGTTCAGGCACAGTCAACTGGGAGAGTTTGGAGTGTAGTAGCACTGGCACAATTGTGTTGAATGCAGAGCTAAAATCCACAAACAAAATCCTTGCATAGGTCCACTGGCGGTCTAGGTGCCGGAGAATGAAATGCAGGCCTAGGTTGACTACGTCATCCACTGAACTATTGGCCCGGTATGCAAACTGCAGGGGGTCCAGCAGGGGGTTTGTGATATTATTCTGGTGCGCCAGCACAAGTCTTTCAATGGTTTTCATGATTACAGAGGTCAGTGCGACAGGCCTGTAGTCATTAAGGCCTGTAGTCATTAAGATCAGTAATCCTTGGCTTTTTGGGTACAGGACCAATAGTGGAGACTTTGAAGCAGGCAGGGACAGTGCAGGTTTGCAGGGACTGATTGAAAATGTCTGTGTAGACTGGTACCAGTTGTTCGACACAGAGCTTGAGGGTAGAGGGGGAAACATTGTCAGGGGGGTAGGATGTTGAACAGGATAGAGGCTAAAATCTGCTATGGACGGTGGTGAGGGAATGGGTAGTGGACAGAATAGGCAGGTGAAAGACAGGGTTGGGTTAAACTGCATGTATTTTAATGCAGGGGCCTGACGGGTAAGGCAAAGGAGCTTAGGGCATGGATAGGTACGAACGACGGGGACGTTGTAGCCATGACTGAAACCTGGTTAAGGGAGGGGCAGAACTGGCAGTTCAATGTTCCAGGATACAGGAGCTTCAGGAGAGACGGGTGAGGTAAAAAGAGGAGGGGGGGGGGGGGGGGTTGCATTATTGTCTAAGGAGAATGTCACGGCAGTGACATTACGGACCGTTCGTCTAGTGAGGCCATATGGGTGGAGCTGAGGAACAAGAAAGGAATGATAGAAACATAGAAAACATAGGTGCAGGAGTAGGCTTTTTGGCCCTTCGAACCAGCACGGCCATACAATATGATCATAGCTGATCATCGAAAATCAGTACTAAATGTAACTCTTGAAAACATCCAGTGAATTGGCCTCCACTGCCTTCTGTTGCAGAGAATTCCACAGATTCACAACTGTCTCGGTGAAGAAGTTTTTCCTCATCCAGTCCTAAATGGCCAACCCCTTATTCTAGTGAGGACAGGAACAGGGCGATAAGGGATCTGAATGTGTGGCTGAGGGGTTGGAGCAGGGAGCAATGATTTAGATTTTTAGACCACTGGGATCTCTTCTGGGGTAGGGGTGACCTGTACAAAAGGGACGGGTTACACCGTAACTGGCATTAACCAACATTCTGGCAGGCAGGTTTGCTAGGGCTACACGTCTGGGTTTAAACTAAACAGTGGGGGGGGGGAGGGATTGACAAATTGGGAGTATAAAGATGGATTTGAAGGGGAAGTGACTACAGGAAAAATTATAAAAGATTCTCGAATAATGGGAAGGAAAGCTCGAGAATGGACAACAGAGTAAGGTCAGGGCCAATTGCGAGGGGGGAAGTGAATACGGAGGTCAAAGTGCTGTATATGAATACACAAAGTATAAGGAAAAAGGTGGACGAGCTTGAGGCTCAGTTAGAAACTGGCAAGTATGATGTGGGAATTACTAAGACATGGCTGCAAGAGGGCCAGGGCTTGGAACTGAATATTCAAGTGTATACCTCCTATCGAAAAGACAGACAGGTGGTCAGAGGGGGTGGGGTTGCCTTGTTGGGGAGGAATGAAATTCAGTCCCTTGCAAGGGGTGACATTGAAACAGGGGATGTGGAGTCAGTATGGATAGAACTAAGGAATTGTAAGGGTAAAAAGACCCTAATGAGACTAATCTATAGGCCCCCAAACAGTAGCCTGGATATAGGGTGCAAGTTGAATCAGGAGTTAAAATTAGCATGTAGCAAAAGTAATGCTGTGGTTGTTATGGACGATTTCAACTTTCAGGTAGACTGGGAAAATCAGGTTGGTACTTGACTCCAAGAAAGGGACTTTGTAGAGTGCCTTTGTGATGGATTCTTAAAACAGCTTGTATTGGAGCCTACCAGGGAGAAGGCAATTCTGGATTTAGTATTATGTAATGAACCGGATTTGATAAAGGACCTTGAGGTTAATGAGCCATTAGGAGGCAGTGACCATAACATGGTCAGGTTTAATCTACAATTGGAGAGGGAGAAGGGTAGATCGGAGGTGTCAGTGTTACAGTTGAATAAAAGGGACTATGGGGTCATGAGGGGGGGAGTTGGCCAAAGTTGACTGGAAAAATACACTGGCAGGGATGACAGTGGAACAAAAATGGCAGGTATTTCTAGGAATAATACAGAAGGTGCAGGATCAGTTAATTCCTAGGAGGAAGAAAGATTCTAAGGGGAGAATGGGACGACCATGGCTGACAAGGGACGTCAGGGACAGTATAAAAATTAAAGCGAAGAAGTACAACGTAGCAAAGATGAGCGGGAAGCAAGAGGATTGTGTAATGTTTAAAGAATAACAGAAGATAACCAAAAAGACAATACGGGAAGAAAAGATGAGGTACGAAGGTAAGCTAGCCAAGAATATAAAGCAGGACAGTAAAAGCTTCTTTAGGTATGTGAAGAGGAAAAAATTAGTTAAGACCAAAGTTGGACCCTTGAAGACTGAAAAAGGGGAATTTATTATGGGGAACAAGGAAATGGCAGATGAGTTGAACAGGTACTTTGGATCTGCCTTCACTAAGGAGGACACAAACAATCTTCCTGATGTACTAGTGGCCAGAGGATCTGGGGTGACGGAGGAACTGAAGGAAATCCACATTAGGCAGGAAATGGTGTTGGATAGACTGATGCGACTGAAGGCTGATAAATCCCCAGGGAATGATGGTCTGTATCCTAGGGTACTTAAGGAAGTGGTTCTAGAAATTGTGGATGCATTGGTGATCATTTTCCAATGTCTATAGGCACAGGATCAGTTCCTGTGGATTGGAGGGTAGCTAATGTTATCCCACTTTTTAAGAAAGGCGGGAGAGAGAAAACAGGGAATTATAGACCAGCTAGCCTGACATCGGTGGTGGGGAAGATGCTGGAGTCAATTATGAAAGATGAGATAGCCGAACATTTGGATAGCAGTAACAGGATCGGTCCGAGTCAGCATGGATTTACTAAGGGGAAATTGCTCCTCAACTCAAATCCTCTCGCAATGAAGGCAAAATGCCATTAGTTTTCTTCACTGCCTGCTGTACCTGCATGCTTACTTTCAGTGACTGATGTACAAGGACACTCAGGTCTTGTTGCACCTCCCCTTTTCCCAATCTGACACCATTCAGATAATAATCTGCCTTCCTGTTCTTGCCACTAAAGTGGATAACCTCACATTTAGCCACATTATACTGCATCTATCATACCACTCACCCAAGTCACCCTGCAGCCTCATAGCATCGTCCTCGGAGCTCATACTGCCACCCAGCTTTCCGCAAACTTGATGATGTTACATTTAATTCCCTCGTCTAAATCGTTATATTGTAAATAACTGGGGTCCGAGCACTGAGCTTTTCCACACCCCACTAGTCACTGTCTGTCGTTCTGAAAATAACCCGTTAATTCCTACTCTTTGCTTGCTGTCTGCTAACCAGTTCTCTATCCATGTCAATATCCTACCCCCAATACCATGTGCTCTAATTTTGCACATTACTCTCTTGTGTGGGACTTTATCAAAGGCTTTTTAAAATGCCAGTGGCTCTCCTGTATCATCCACTGGGTCTCCCTCATCCATTCTACTTGTTGCAGCCTCAAAAAATTCCAGAGTCAAGCGTGATCCTGTCACTGCTTTCCAAATGCGCTGCTATAACATCTTTAACAATCGACTCAAGCATGTTCCCCACTACCGATGTTAGCCTAACTGGTCTATAATTCCCCGTTTGTTTTCTCCCTCCTTTCTTAAAATGTGGGGTTACATTGGCTACCCTCCAGTTCACAGGAACTGATCCAGAGTCAAGAGAACATCGGAAAATGATCACCAATTTATCTACGATTTCTAGGGCCACCTCTCTGGGATGCAGACCATCAGGCCCTGGGTATTTATCTGCCTTCAGTCCCAACAGTTTACCCAGCACCATTACCTGACTAATGTGGATTCCCTTCAGTTCCTCCCTTGATCACCTTGTGTGTTACAGACCCTGAAATAGTCAACAGGAATTAGAAGAACAAATATGCCTGGAGATTGCAGACAGCTGCAGGTCAAATAAGGTTGTTGTTGTAGTTGGGGATTATAACTTTCCCAATTTCGTCTGGGAAAATCACAGTGTGAAGGGTTTAAATGGGGTGCAATTCCTCAGTTTTCTTAAGCAGTATGTAGAGACCCCCACACGTGAGAGGGCAACACTGTAAATCCAGTGTTTGGGAATTGGGAAGGGCAAGTTAGTGAAGTGTTTGTGAAGGGGTACAATAAATGTAATAAGATATATGTGGCTTGTACTACTGTAACTTACTGTACTTCTAGTAAATAAAAATATATTTTAAAAAAAGAAGGGCTGCAGGGAAAAATGCTGCGAACTATAGGCCGATGAGCTTAACATCTGTAGTTGGAAAGTTACTACAGGTGCACAACCTTTTATCCGAAGATCCAAATAACGAAAACCTCCGAATAGCGACATTTTTTCAGTCCTTGAAGAAAGGTCCTTGAAAACGTTCACCGAGGGCGGCCCGCAGAGGTGACAGCAGAACCTCCGGTCGGTCCTCGAAGAAAGGGGAACTAAATCCCCATTCATAAAAGAGAAGGTGAGGGTATATTGCGCGGGGGGGTTAATAATTGACAATATGCTGCTACCTGCCCGCTGAGTTAAAAAAGTTCCCACGGTAGACTCACGATACACAGTGTATCGTGAGTCTTGCATGAGAACTTTTTAACTCAGCGGGCAGGCAGCAGCAAATTGTCGCTCCCTTAAGTTTCACCCCACCTACACCCCTCTGCTTCCCGGCCATGTGTGTGACCCCTTCCCTCCCCTCTCCAGCTCCCCGCCCATTGCACCGGCGCGGGGGTTTTGCACTGTCTTCACGTCGGAGCTTAGTGCCAGTCACCGGAGACGTCAGGACCAACGGGACACCAGCCCCCAGGCCCACTGCAAGCACGGAGATCCCAGAGACCCACAGCCAGCAGCAGCCCAGCCCCGTTCCAATTCCAGAGGAACACGCTCCACCGAAGCTGATGGTGTGCAAGGTGCGTCTTGGTCTTGAGGTTGCGGATGAGGGGGTGCAGCTCGGGCTGTGACGCCTCTGGCCACCCTTGGAACTTGGAACTGTGGGGTTGTTTGCAGTTGCAGAGGGAGGGGGCAAGGGCGGTACAGTTCACAGTCTCAGCTCCATTCCAGGGGGGTGACCGGAGACGTCAGGACCAACGGGACACCGACTGCAAGCACGGAGATCCCAGAGACTCACAGCCAGCAGCAACTCTAGCCCAGCCCCGCTCCAACTCCAGAGGAACCCGGGTTGCGGATGAGGGGCGCAGCTCGGGCTGTGGGCGAACTGCCACTTGTCGCTGTAGCGGCCCATCGGGGAGCGGGTTCCTGTTGGTCCTGACGTCTCCGGCCATCCCCCTGGACAGGAGCCGAGAGACGTCAGGACCACCAGAAGCCGCTCCCCGATGGGCCGCTACAGCGACAAGTGGCAGTTCACCCACAGCCCGAGCTGCACCCCCTCATCGGGACACCGACCCCCAGGCCCACTGCAAGCACGGAGATCCCAGAGACTCACAGCCAGCAACAACTCTAGCCCAGCCCCGCTCCAACTCCAGAGGAACCCGGGTTGCGGATGAGGGGGCGCAGCTCGGGCTGGGGGCGAACTGCCACTTGTCGCCGTAGCGGCCCATCGGGGAGCGGCTTCCTCTGGAGTTGGAGGGACAGGGAGACACAGCGGCTTTTGAGAATGGTGGGCAATCACTTCCAAAGTTCTGCCCACACAGTCAGTACACCTCTCCTACACTTGTCTCCCGCACTAAGATTATCTCGCAGAGAATGATCCCAGCCTAACCCTCCCTATTCTCTCCTATACTGCAAGAAAAAACTACATTGAAGACTCAAATTCGCGATTGAGTAACTGCCGGGATCGAGGCGCAAACTTGCGACCTTGCGGATATGAGCCGAGCACTCTACCACTGAGCCAGCCGTTAAAATCTACGCTAAAAATCTTTCATTCCGAAAGCCGAAAAATTCTGAATTACGAAAAGTGTCTGGTCCCAAGGCTTTCGGATAAAAGGTTGTGCACCTGTAGTGAGTATTCTGAGGCTTAGGCTATACAGACTAGAGGGTGTAAGCTATATGGGAGAGGTTGAGTAGGCTGGGTCTCTATTCCTTGGACCAAAGGAGGATGAGGGGTGATCTTTTCAAGGTGTACAAAATCATGAAAGGAATAGATCGGGTAGTGGCACAGAGACTCTTGCCCCGAGTAGGGGAATCGAGGGCCAGAGGACATAGGTTCAAGGTGAAGGGGTAAAGATTTAATAGGGATCAGAGGGGTAACGTTTTCACACAAAGGGTGGTGGATGTATGGAACAAGCTGCCAGAAGAGATAGATGAGACTGCAACTATTCCGTCGTTTAAGAAACAGTTAGACATGTACATGGATAGGACAGGTTTGGAGGTAATAAACTTAATAATCTTAATAATATTTTTGTTTCAATAACATACCCTCTCATCCTGCTGAATTCCAGTGTATTGCAAGTCCAGTCGCTCAATTCTTTCAACATAGCCATAGATTCAACAATTAATCTCTTGAACCTATGCCACACTCCCCCGATAGCAATAATAGCCTGTTGCCGCACTGTTTCACTCTGACTCTATGTTTAACCTTCATGACTCGAAGTGACTTAATCAGATCCTCTCGTTACTCTGCTTCAAGGAGAATCACCTTGGTTGTTGCAATCTACCACATGGCTGAGTACTTCATCCCTGGAAGCATTTTGATCAATCTCCTGCTTTATTGTTTATCATCGTGTTACCGTTTCAACACAAACAACTCATATCCTCAATAGGAGGAGATTTGGGTTTGAGCTGAGTGAATGGCTTTAGTTGGTGACAAATTGAGGTTTTCTGTGGTGTCCTAAGATTTCTTAGAACTGATATTTTTCTTCCTCAGGTACATTTTGTTCCGGAGAGCAGTACAGTTGCTCAGATTGTTTACACAGATGAACAGGACCGACTATCCCAACAAGTGGTGTATGCAGCCGATGGGACATCCTACACTTCTGTAGATGGGGCAGAACACACCCTGGTGTACATTCACCAAGCCGACGGGACGCAGGTAAGCTGGGTATGGTGGTCTTTTCAGTGCCTCTGGTTGTGTGGCAATTGAATGTTTCTTGAGGCTTTAATGGTGGTGGAGCCAGTGGATAGGAGTGGATGGAGCACTCTGCACAGCAATGATTAGAATACTTGCTTTGCTGCCCATTTCCTGACCAAGCATCTGTGTTCTAGATGGGATGTGATGGGAACACTGGAATTGCATCTTCCTGGAGGTGTTAATGAGTTATCATTTTATCTTTAATTGTGAGGTTTCTAGACATTTATCCAGATGGATGTGATATATAGTAAAGCAGTGTCCTTCCATTTTATGATATCATTAAACCCGCGTCTGCGATGTTAGTTAATGGCTCCTCTTGAACATCTGGGATCAAATGTTGGTCTGTGGATTATCACATCGTAACGTTTTCCTAGACTGCACTATGTCAACAGCAGTCTAATAACATTCCTATGAAAGTTATTACTACAGAAATCAAGCTCAATAAATGTTGGAACAGTTTGCCTGGAAGTATTTCCTGTGGGGGTGGGTGCTGGGAACATTGGGCAAGAAGAGATCTGTGTAATTTTGATCAGTGATAATTATCGTCTGGTGTAATACCCTCTTTTTTTTCCCCCTGAAGGCAGTTTTTACAGATCAATCCCAGGTAGCATACATTCAACAGGACACAACCACCCAGCAGGTACAAAGGCTATTTTGATCATTTCGCTGCTTTAAATTAACAGACCTCTTATTGATTGGGAGTACTAAGTTAAGGGGTGGTGGAAGTGTCCATGTGCATGTTGTTGTAGTTTGGACAGGTAATTTCGTGTGCATTATTTTGTGTGCATTATTTTTGGTGAGCTGGAGAAGAGATTCCTCTATATGTGTACATGGAGCACTGTAAGATGGAATGAATGAATAAATAAGCTTATTGGCCAAGTGTTCACATACAATGAATTTGTCTTTGTGGTCTGCCTGCAAGTGACAACATGACATACAGTGAGAGTTAGGAATGACCCATAAAACATTAATTATTAATAATAAAACATTTTTCATTAAACATGTGAATTAAATAAAATACTAGAGCAAAAGGAGGCTACAGATTTTTGGTTATTGAGTAGAGCTACAGGTGCACAACCATTTATCCGAAGTTCCAAATAACGAAAAGCTCCGAATAGCGGACATTTTTTCGGTCCTTGAAGAAAGGTCCTTGAAGACGTTCACCGAGGGCGGCCCGCAGAGGTGACAGCGGAACCTCCGGTCGGTCCTTGAAGAAAGGGGAACTAAATCCCCATTCATAAAAGAGAAGGTGAGGGTATATTGTGCGGGAGGGTTAATAATTGACAATCTGCTGCTGCCTGCCCGCTGAGTTAAAAAGTTCCCACGGTAGTCTCACGATACACAGTGTATCGTGAGTCTTGCGTGGGAAATTTTTAACTCAGCGGGCAGGCAGCAGCAGATTGTCGCTTCCTTCAGTTTCACCCCACCTACACCCCTCTGCTTCCCGGCCATGAGTGTGACCCCTTCCCTCCCCTCTCCAGCTCCCCGCCCATTGCACCGGCGCGGGGGCTTTGCACTGTCTTCATGTCGGCGATGCCAGCAGGTCAGTGCCAGTCACTGGAGACGTCAGGACCAACGGGACACCGACCCCCAGGCCCACTGCAAGCACGGAGATCCCAGAGACCCACAGCCAGCAGCAGCCCAGCCCCGTTCCAACTCCAGAGGAACACGCTCCCCGTAGGGACAGAAGCTGATGGTGTGCAAGGTACGTCTTGTTCTTGGAGTTGCGGATGAGGGGGCGCAGCTCGGGCTGTGACGTCTCCGGCAACCCCCCTGTACAGGAGCTGAGACTGGGAACTGTGGGGTTGTTTGCAGTTGCAGAGGGATGGGGCAAGGGCGGTACAGTTCCCAGTCTCCGCTCCATTCCAGGGGGGTGGCCAGAGACGTCAGGACCAACGGGACACCGACTGCAAGCACGGAGATCCCAGAGACTCACAGCCAGCAGCAACTCTAGCCCAGCCCCGTTCCAACTCCAGAGGAACCCGGGTTGCGGATGAGGGGGCGCAGCTCGGGCTGTGGGCGAACTGCCACTTGTCGCTGTAGCGGCCCATCGGGGAGCGGGTTCCTGTTGGTCCTGACGTCTCCGGCCACCCCCCTGGACAGGAGCTTAGAGATGTCAGGACCACCAGAAGCCGCTCCCCGATGGGCTGCTACGGCGACAAGTGGCAGTTCGCCCACAGCCCGAGCTGCGCCCACGTCATCGGGACACCGACCCCGGGCCCACTGCAAGCACGGAGATCCCAGATCAGCAACTCCAGCCCAGCCCCGCTCCAACTCCAGAGGAACACGCTCACCGTAGGGGCAGAAGCTGTTGTGTGCAAGGTACGTTTCGTTCTTGGGGTGGCGCAGCTCGGGCTGTGGGCGAACTGCCACTTGTCGCCGTAGTGGCCCATCGGGGAGCGGATTCCACTGGAGTTGGAGGGACAGGCAGCAATCACTTTCAAAATTCTGCCCACATAGTCAGTACACCTCTCCTACACTTGTCTCCTGCACAAAGATCATCTCGCATAAAATGATCCCAGCCTAACCCTCCCTATTCTCTCCTATTCTGCAAGAAAAAACTACATTGAAGACTCAAACTCGCGATCGAGGAACTGCCGGGATCAGATTCAGATTCAATTTTAATTGTCATTGTCAGTGTACAGTACAGAGACAACGAAATGCATGCGATCGAGGCGCAAACTCGCAACCTTGCGGATATGAGCCGAGCACTCTACCACTGAGCCAGCCGTTAAAATCTACGCTAAAAATCTTCCATTCCGAAAGCCGAAAAATTCCGAATTCCGAAAAGTGTCTGGTCCCAAGGCTTTCGGATAAAAGGTTGTGCACCTGTACTGTGTGTGTGTGTGTGTTATTTGTGTGTGTGTGTGTGTGTGTGTGTGTGTTTGTGTGTTTTTCTGTGATTCACATCTCGAAAACCCAACGCGCTGGGTGAAATTTTAACATATTCCGGTAGAGATTTACCTCATGATCTCGAAAATCGCCTCATCTGAAAATTTGATTAAATATTTCTTGAGTTTTTTTACTAAAATTGTTCACCAATCTGAGATCTTTTTAAAATCTAACGAGCTGAAGTGAGCTGTATGATGTCACAATGCCTCTGCTCCTCACGGCGAGCTACGCAGTTTGCAACGCGCAGCCTGCTGGGCATTGTTTTCCATGTGAGTTACGTAAACCCCCCCCCACCCCCGTGTAAATTGCATTCGGCCGGCCTCCCCTTTCTCTCTCCCTTCTCCCTTCACCCTCCCCCCCCTCCCGCTCCCCTCCCCCATCACCCACCCCTCCCCCCTCAGCCCCCCTCTCCACCTCCCTCCCCCTCTCTCTCCCCCCTCCCCCCTCCCCTTCCCCCCTCCCATTTTCCCCCTCCCCCTCTCTCCTCATCCCCCCCTGCCTCTCCTACCCCTCTCCTCTCCCTCTCTCCTCCCCTCCCCCCATCTCTCCCCCCCCCCCCTCTTTATTTGCCGTACTCTTTCTGCTTCTCGAGATAGGGCGGGGATGTGGTAAAAGGAGCCAATGAATAATATTTATATAATATCAAGGGGGTGGTTAGTGTGTGTGTGTGTGGGGGGAGGGGGGGCTTTGTTAGTGTGTGTTCCCCCTTCCCTCTCCCACCCCACCCCCTCCCCAACCGCGCGTTGAGGGGACGGGACCCAACTGGTCCCCCTTGGTCTAGGGTCTATTAAATATCATGATAATAACTGCTTCCTCTGGCAACTCGTTCCATGTGACAATAACCGTATAATTTATGTATATGAGCTGTATTCATTCTCGCACATGCTCAGTAAATCAGTCAGTGACCTTTGACCTTGGAAATAAATCATTCCTGCTCTTGATCCCAACACGAGTGTGTGGAGCCATCTTTCTCGGTCTAATATGTGCTAGTTTTACCTATATCATAAGCAGACACATATCAAAACATGGTGGCAGCGGTGCTAGCTGCATGCATGAGTAGAACGGTATGCAGGTCAGTGAGCACACAAAGACAAGACGCAGTGTGTAAATCAGTACTGTGGGGGTCGAGGGCTGAAACGACGTGCTGTGGAGGATTGCTTAAAGACCGCCGGCCTGCGGCCTACACCAACCTAAAGCCGCGGTCTCCGGTGAGGAAGAGCCGATCCTGGACTGACTCTGGACTCTGGTCCCGACCACGGGGGTAAATAACCATATATAACCATATAACAATTACAGCACGGAAACAGGCCATCTCGGCCCTACAAGTCCATGCCGAACAAAAAATGGAGGAGGACTGGCCAAATTTTGTGCCTTCCACCACAGTGATGAATGCTGTGGTGGATGTTTGAGTTAAATTTTTTTTATTGTGTATTGTGTGTTCTTTATCATTGTACCGCTGCTGACAAATTCATTTCACTTGCACTTTATGTGCAATGTGACGAATAAAACCGTATTGTATTGTATTGTATTGTACATAAGCTATTAAGAGCGAGGGGATATGCTGATATTTCAAAATGGCGCAGGCCAGTGTATCTTTCCATGTGGCTCCACCACCCAATCTAAAGCTCAAAGAGAACCGGGTGGAAGAGTGGAAAATGTTTAAACAAATATATGAAAATTATGCAGTGATAACAGATCTGGATAAGAAGGAGAAACTGTATCAAAAAGCAGTATTCCTACATACTGTTGGACTGGAAGGACTGCGAATCTTCAATACCCTGACGTTCGAAATGGTAGCAGATGAGACGGATGTGAAAGTCATCATCGACAAGATGTCTACCATCATCATAGGAGAGACGAATGAAACGTATGAAAGATTCATTTTCAATAAACGAGACCAGAAACCAGGGGAAAGCATTGAATCGTATGTTGCAGAAGTGAAGGAGCTTGTTAAAACATGCAACTTCTGTGATTGCCTCATTCGAGATTGCATCGTCATTGGTATTGCAGATCAGTCAACTAGGAAGACACTCCTTCAGCAGAGGAATCTGACTGCAGGGGACTGTAGACATATGTAGATCCTCGGAGGTAACAGCGGCAAGAATGCAGGTCATCGGCGAAGAGCCGACAATACACAAGGTGGAACGATACAAACCGAGGGAAAAGATGGTTGATTTTCCTTCACAGAGGAAGAATCAGGGACCAGCCAAGTGCAAGTTCTGTTTGAGGATGCACAAGCGTAGCAAGGAGGAATGCCCAGCTTATGGGAAGGACTCCAACAGATGCGGACGACAAAACCACTTTGCCTGCTGCTGCACAAGCAGAGGAAGGAGAGCATGCAGAAACGGGGTCTGCACAAGGTCGTAGAGACATCTGACACAACGTCCATTTCCGACACAGAGTCTGTGAGTTGCATTGAGATCAATGCAGATGGAAACAATTCCTCATCAGGCCTATTCGCTGAGATGCAGGTCGGCACAGAAGCCATCAAGTTTCAGATTGACTCTGGTGCCAGTGTTATGTAATTCCCAATGATCTTGATTGGATTCAATTTATTGTCATTGCACTTTTCAGTGCAACAAAATGGTTTAGCCTGCAGTCATAACATAGAATAAATAACAAACACTCAACATAGTTTAAGTTCCAAAGTCATTGTCTCTTCCCTCCTTGCTCTCCCTCTGCGCTGAGGCAATCCAAGCCTCCAATGTTGTGGCCCCGCCGGGTGATGGTAGGTAAGTCTCGCGGCTGAATCCGTGCTCCGCAAACGGGCCGGTTCAAACTCCGCGGCCCGGGGCGGTCGAAGCTGCCGTCCTCCAGTCCAGCGGACGCAGCTCTAGTTGCGGGAGCTCCGGAAAACAGAACTTGAGCTACCGATGATGTCGTCCACTGGCCCGCGGCAGAGCCTCCGAGGCTGCAAAGTCGGGTCGGACGTTGGGTCGCCCCGCAACCACAGCCCCGAAGTCGGCCAGCCTCGTTGGTAAGTCCTGGCTCTGCCTCCGCAGCCTCGAGGTTGGTCGCAGTTGGAGGCCGCCAGCTCCGCGGTAGGCCTCAGCGCAGACGTACACGGTGACGGGGGATACGGCAGGAAAGGTCGCATCCCCCCCCCCCGAAGGAAGAGTCAAAAAGCATGTTACACCCACCACCCCATACATACACAACTAAATAAACCGAAATAAACTGTAAAAACGGGACAAAAGAAAACAAAAAACAGAAAAGACAAACGGACTGCAGGCGAGCCGCAGCTGCAAGGCAGCGCCGCCACTTCCGGTCATTACATAAAGAGGACATTAGATGAGAGAAAATCATCTTAAAGATGTACAACGGATCCAACCTGCTGGCAGAAGATAGAACAAAAGTCATACTCCGGAACAAGACCTTCATTGTGGTAGAGGAAGGCTGGCTCACACCACTCCTGAGCGGCAAAGCTGCACAACAGATGAAACTCATCACGGCTCACTACGAGAATTTCAAGAGCCTGAATGCTGTCAGCGAGGCTGGCTCATTATTCAACAGCTACAATGATGTCTTTAGAAACATAGAAACATAGAAATTAGGTGCAGGAGTAGGCCATTCGGCCCTTCGAGCCTGCACCGCCATTCAATATGATCATGGCTGATCATCCAACTCAGTACCCGTACCTGCCTTCTCTCCATACCCCCTGATCCCCTTAGCCACAAGGGCCACATCTAACTCCCTCTTAAATATAGCCAATGAACTGGCCTCAACTACCCTCTGTGGCAGAGAGTTCCAAAGATTCACCACTCTCTGTGTGAAAAAAGTTCTTCTCATCTCGGTTTTAAAGGATTCCCCCCTTATCCTTAAGCTGTGACCCCTTGTCCTGGACTTCCCTAACATCGGGAACAATCTTCCTGCATCTAGCCTGTTCAACCCCTTAAGAATTTTGTAAGTTTCTATAAGATCCCCCCAATCTCCTAAATTCTAGAGAGTAAACCAAGTCTATCCAGTCTTTCTTCATAAGACAGTCCTGACATCCCAGGAATCAGTCTGGTGAACCGTCTCTGCACTCCCTCTATGGCAATAATGTCCTTCCTCAGATTTGGAGACAAAAACTGTACGCAATACTCCAGATGTGGTCTCACCAAGACCCTGTACAACTGCAGTAGAACTTCCCTGCTCCTATACTCAAATCCTTTTGCAATGAAAGCTAACATACCATTCGCTTTCTTTACTGCCTGCTGCACCTGCATGCCTACCTTCAATGACTGGTGTACCATGACACCCAGGTCTCGCTGCATCTCCCCCTTTCCCAATCGGCCACCATTTAGATAATAGTCTGCTTTCCCGTTTTTGCCACCAAAATGGATAACCTCACAACAAAAGACGACAAAAGACCGGGGCGACTACCAGGCAAGGTCAAGTTGGTAACGTAGACAGAGGGTGTGACCCCCATCACTGTGCTCTGCAAAGCCGGTACCTGTAGCCATGAAAGGGAAGGTCAAGAATGGTCCCATGAAGTTGGTCGAGCAGGACATCTTGACTAAAGTCGAAGAACCAACTGAGGGGTGTAGCAGGCTGATCGTTACGGAGAAAAAGGACAGCACAGAGTTGAGGTTCTGCATAGTTCCTAGATCCCTCAACAAATCCACAGACTACCAGTCATAGAGGATGTGCTCCCTGAGCTGTCCAAGGTGAAGATTTTCTCCAAATTCGTTCTGAATTCAGGATACCTCCACTGCGAACTAGATGAGGGGAGCAGTTTCCTAACAAGCATGAACACTCCTTTTGGGAGATATCGCTGGAAGAGGTTGCCCTTTGGACTGAAAGTAAGTGCAGAGATCTTCCAGAGGAAGCTGCAACAAGCACTAGAAGGATTAAAGGGAGTGGAATGTGTTGCAGATGACATCATCTTATTTGGAGTAGGGGGCACCAGAGAAGATGCAGAAAGAAATCACGATGCAAGACTGCAAGATCTTCTTCAGAGATGCAGAGACTAAGGCATCAAGCTGAACCTTAAGAAATCGGTAGTGAAAACTACGTATCACATTTCTAGGACATGTAGTTATTGACCGAGGCCTGAAACTGGATCCGAAGAAGATCCAGGCTATCCGAGAGATGCCCAAACCAGCCAATCCAACAGAAATCCAAAGATTACAAGGCAGTGCCAACTACTTGGCAAGATTCCTGCCAATGTTGTCGGACACATTTGAGCCTTTGACGAGATTGACCCACAAGGAAGCAGAGTGGGAATGGTCATCAGAACATGACATGGCAATGTCAAAGATTAAGGAGCTGTTTACAACGGCACCTATCCTGGCGTACTACACACCAGACGAACTGCTGACCATGCAATGGGATGCAAGCAAGGCAGGTCTAGGTGCAACACTTATGCAGATAGGACAACCACTGTCCTATGTGAGTCAAGCATTGATACCAACCGAGCAGAGATATGTTCAGATTGAGAAGTAGGCACTGGCAATAGTGTTTGCCCTCGAGTGCTTTCATCAGTACACTTTACAGTACATAGATTAAAAAGCATCTGCATAGAGCACCAAGACGTCTTCAGGGCATGATGATGAGGATGCTACACTATGACAACAAGATCAAATGGGTAAAGGGAAATGACATGCATCCAACAAGCATGAGCATATCTCCCGGACACCACAGGATCGACCAGATTCACTGATGTCAACGTAGTTGAGTCCTTGAGCATGGGAGAGGACAAGGTCAAACGCATCTAAGCCACAGCAGGGAAGACAAAACACTACAAACAGTTCAGAAAGTAATCCAAAATGGATGGCCAGAAGTCCAAGAGGCAGCACAACCGTACTTCAATGTCAGGGACGAGTTGAATGTGCAAGATGGCCTAGTATTCAGAGGAGAGTGAGTTGTACTCCCTATCACTTTACGCAAAGATAGGAAGGAGGCACTACACACCTCTCACCCAGGAGTGGAAAGATCCCTCAGAAGTGTTAGAGAGTGCATTTTCTGGCCCGGAATGAACTCTGATGTGTAGCAGTACATTTCAAATTGAAGCCTGCAGGACGTATGAACAACAGAATCGGAAAGAAACTCTGATGCCCTATGACATCCCAGACCGCCCATGGGAGAAAGTGGGAACCATATGTTTGAACTTGAGGAAAAGCATTATTTAATGACAGTTGACTATCTAATTTCTGGGAAATAGACAGACTGTCCGACCTGAGCAGCAGAACAATCATTGTGAAACTCAAGAACCACTTTGCAAGATACGGAATTCCCAGCACCATAGAAACATAGAAAATAGGTGCACGAGAAGGCCATTCGGCCCTTCGAGCCTGCACGGCCATTCAATATGATCATGGCTGATCATCCAACTCAGTATCCTGTACCTGCCTTCTTCCATACCCCCTGATCCCTTTAGCCACAAGGGCCACATCTAACTCCCTCTTAAATATAGCCAATGAACTGGCCTCAACTACCTTCTGTGGCAGAGAATTCCACAGCTTCACCACTCTCTGTGTAAAAAAATGATTTTCTCATCTCGGTCCTAAAAGACTTCCCCCTTATCCTTAAACTGTGACCCCTTGTTCTGGACTTCCACAACATCAGGAATAATCTTTCTGCATCTAGCCTGTCCAACCCCTTAAGAATTTTGTAAGTTTCTATAAGAGCCCCCCTCAATCTTCTAAATTCTAGCGTGTAGAAGCCGGTCTATCCAGTCTTTCTTCATATGAAAGTCCTGCCATCCCAGGAATCAGTCTGGTGAATCTTCTCTGTACTCCCTCTGTGGCAAGAGTGTATTTCCTCAGATTAGGAGACCAAAACTGTACGCAATACTCCAGGTGTGGTCTCACCAAGACCCTGTACAACTGCAGTAGAACCTCCCTGCTCCTATACTTAAATCCTTGGTAATATTTCCTTCGCTCCATAGATGCTGCTGCACCCGCTGAGTTTCTCCAGCATTTTGTGTACCTTCGATCTTCCAGCATCTGCAGTTCCTTCTTGAACTCCTTGGTAATATATTTTTATTGGAAGCAATTGTACAAAAAACAAAGTCACTTGACAATTCTACAACTCTATCACAGCTTCAATTTTAACATTTTACAAACAGAATATTAAATTGAGAAGAGAAGAACGAGAAGAGAAAAGAAAGAGAAAAAAGAAAAGGAGAGAGAGGAGGAGATATGTCCATCAACCCACCCATGCGCCCCCTCACCCAGCCCTATAATCAGTTTTGAGTTTGAGATATTGTATTGCCAAATCAATAAAAGGGTCCACCCATGCGCCCCCTGTCACCCGTAATCCCTATAAGGGAGTTTTTTTCCAAAATTTAGTTTTTTTTGTTCAACCATTTTGTAAAGTTGCTCAAGAAGCTATTCAATTAAATTTTGGGTCTGTCCCTAGTGGAGCTTTCAGGGTCCAATATTTTTAAAAATTGGTGGGCTTCTTGGATTGTCAATCAAGATAAAATCTAATTCTTTTTAGATGTAATGTAGCACTTGTCAACTTTCGGGCGTAATCCACAATCTTCACTGAAGGCTTTTGTCCCACCTGTTGTCCCATTTTTCCAAATGCCTTAAATAAATGATGGCGTGTTGTTTTGGAGGGCTATGATATTCTGTACCTTGTCTATCAAGGAATCGTGCATCTGCACCTGCGAGACCGTGAATGTTCTAACATGCATCAGTTATATTCCCAGTACTATAAAGTATTATTCTTCCATTGAACGAAAACACCATCTAGAGTAGAGGGATTATTTATAATGAAGAAGGAGAGACATGTCTCTCAATTTGAGACTGGACCAGCTGTTTTCAAATGTGAACAGTACTATGTATTATCGGATTATGCTCTTGCGTTGATTTTCATTGGCACACCTTTGGTCCTCATGTTGATAAACAGCAATTAAAGTTTCCAAAGGTAATGGAAAGACTGGAGGAAAGACTAGGTGCTGAGAGCTCTCTTATACCTGCATTAAACACACCTGAGCAATTACAAACACTCATGAAGCCATGTGTCCCAAACATTATGGTGCCCTGTATAATGGCAGTCTTTGTATAAACACAGCAGTAATTTCTACATGGTGAAACCAAAATGTATAAAAATGGCCTTTATTAAAATCTGACAATGTGCACTTTCACCACATGTGATATTTTCTATTACAAATCTTAAATTGTGGAGTACAGAGGCAAATAAATAAATGACGTGTCTGTCCAAAACATTATGGAGGGCACTGTGTGTGACTTCATCAAAAGCCATTCGAAAAAAGTGGTTCTTTTTCATTGCTGTTTTGCTTATGTATTATGCTTAGCTTCCCCATCTTTGTTCTTCAGCACCCAACAAGCTCTGTGCATAATAAATAAGGTCTGAAATACTTTATCTTCCGTATCTGCATTAAAGGAGCCTCGATCCTTTCAAATCTTCCTGAATCAGACTGACTTCCCCCTAACTTAAAATACAAGAAAATGGTGCAAAATGTCAAAAGAAAATTCAATCTGAAATGTTAATCTTGTTTATATTTCTCTCGATAGAGATTGTTTGCAGAATTTTGTATTCCTTTTTAAGATTTTAACATTGCGATTTTTTAAATTTAACTCCACCTCACCTTAATTCAGATGATATGTATGGATAGCTGGCGGCGCTGTCAGCGATGGCAGCCTCATAGAAACATAGAAAATAGGTGCAGGGGGAGGCCATTCGGCCCTTCAAGCCAGCACCGCCATTCATTGTGATCATGGCTGATCGTCCCCAACCAAAAACCCGTGCCTGCCTTCTCCCCATATCCCTTGATTCCACTAGCCCCTAGAGCTCCAACAGTGTGCCTGTCTTTTCGTCTTTTTTGTTATTTTTAGTTTTAAAAGTATGTGTTAATTTTCTCTGGTTTGTTTTATGTTGGGGGAGGGGAAACTTTTTTCAATCCCTTACCTTGCTGGAGATGCGATTGTTTTCCGACTTGTATCTCCATTCGCTCTGTGGCCTAACATCATGGAGCTGGCGGCCTCCCTCGAGACTGTCTTTGAGCCCCACCGCGGGGCCGTGGACTTACTATCGGAGCCTGCGACCACTTGCCTGGGATCGACGCTCCAACTGCGGCCTGCGGATTTCAACATCGAGGAGCTCGCAGTCTCGGGTAGAGACTGATGTCGGTAAACTCCAAAGTCGCAGGAGGTTCGACCAGCCCCGACCCTGGGTCAGAACGCCCAGCGCGGGGAAGCTGAGATTCCCCCCCCCCGATGCAGAAGCTTGATCACCCCGACGCGGAGGACTCGACTGCTGGCTGCGGGAGCCAAGATCGCCCCGACTACGGAGGCTTTGAGTGCACCGAAGAGAACAAAGAAGGGGCGGTGTCGTATTGTAGTCGAGTGGTGGCTCCATCGAGTGTGGCAGCCTGGTCAGCAGCTGTCTGTCCTTTCACCCTTTTTGTTATCTTTAGTCTATTAAAAGTTTGTCTTTGGAGGTCTTTTAGTCTTTTGTGTTGGGGGAAGGGAAGGGGGAAACCGTTTCCCAGTCACTACCTGGTCGAAGTTGCGTCTTTTCTCCGAGCCACATCTTTATCCTACCAACTGGATTGACGCGGCTTTTCCTGCCAGAGTCCGGCCAGAGCTTCAGTAGCGGCGCAGCACTGAATTCCATTGCGGAGCAGGCAATACCTTACTGGGGATCGCTGTGTTGGAGCTCCAGAGGGCCTGCTGACTTTAACACCGTGGAGCTGTGGTCTGCGGAGCTTCCAACCGCGGGCGGCGCTCACTTTAACATCGCAGAGGCCTGGGATCTTTCGCCGAGGATCGCCACGTTGGAGCTCCGCCCAGCTCGGCCTGTGGACTTCGAAAGGCGCGGTCTGCGGCAAGATGTGGCCGATTCGGAACTTCAAGCCGCTGAGAATGTTCTTCCGTTCCAATGAGGAAATATATAATAAAATTGCTCAAATGATAAGTTGTTCAGGAACTTGTATTAAGTGACAAGAGAAAAGCTTGGAGTTGGGGCTTTCGGAGATACATGCCTCCACAAAGAAATAAAGAACAAAGAGCGCACACAGGAGAACAGATGGCTTATCATAACATGGAAATGTTGATCTGAATAGGCATACAGGTGCACAACCTTTTATCCGAAAGCCTTGGGACCAGACACTTGTCAGATTTCGGACATTTTCGGATTTCCAAATGGAAGATTTTTAGCGTAGATTAGGTAGGTAGCGGGGCGGCTTGAAAAGTCTGGAGCGGCTGCCTCCTCCCCAGAGACCGGGGAATCATTGTAAATCATTGAATAAATGTTAGTCAGTTAGTTTGGAGGGATTTTATGTGGTGGGTGGGTGAAGGGGAAAACTTTAATTCTTAGTCCCCTACCTGGTCGGCGACTCCCAACATCGCGGAGCTGGGGGCTCTGTCCGGCCGCGGGCGGCGCCGGTTGGAGCTCCGATCCCGGCAACTCGACCCCTGGCTGCGAGGCGCTCCAAATCCAGCGCCGCCCGCGGTCGGACGCCCCCAACCCCAGCTCCGCGAACGTTGGGAGAAGGCGGCCTCCGCGCCCTGGAGCTTACCGCACAGCGACCCGGTAAGGCATTGCCCGCTTCCCGCCGGTATCCCAGCGCTGCGACGTCGCCGACTCCCAACATTTGCGGAGCTGGGGTGGGGGGCGTCCGGCCGCGGGCCGCGCTGGATTTGGAGCGTCTCGCAGCCAGGGGTAGAGTTGCCGGGGTCAGAGCTACAACCGGCGCCGCCCGCAGCCCCACCTGCCACAGCGCTGCGGAGCTTACTGCACGGCGACCCGGTAAGGCATTGACCGCTCCCCGTCTCTCCGACCAGGTAGGGGACTAAGAATTAAAGTTTACCCCTTCAACCCCCCCTTCACATAAAAGCCCTCCAAACTAACTGACTAACATTTAAGCAATGATTTACAGATGTTTAAGTGTCTCCCCGGTCTCCAGGGAGGAGGCAGCCGCTACAGTAGTACAGACCTGGGTTGACCGTGGGTCGTTTCGGGTCAAGTTTGGCGCCAAACGCGAGCTTTGGTGTGCAGACGACATCCTGGAAAAAATGGCCGGTTTTCGGAGTTTTTCCGTTTCCGGAACACCGGATAAAAGGTTGTGCACCTGTATCTTTATTTATTGCTTTGAAGCAATAATCATGCTGTGAGAAGTTGTAGTTGGTTTAGGTTGCTGTTTATAATGGAGGTTGTAAATGGGATCTTTTTCCATGACATGGGCACCATCCTTCTTCTTTTGTGACACATCTCAGAGTTTGGCTGTGTCATTAAGGCGATTTATGGTAGAGGATTGTAGGCACCAAGGGTAGATACTAGTCTGTGAGATGGTTTGTGCTGTTTAAGTGTATTTATGTTGGGATAAGAGATAAGGCATAGGTGATGGTTGTGTGACCTTTGCAAAAGGATTTCTTATGTTATAGAAGACTGAGAATGTAACTGTTTTGATCTAAGCCAAACGATTGGGGTTTGCATATTGTGATCTTCAAATTGCTGTGTGGAATGCTATTGATAAGAGGTTGTAAAGAGGTCTTACATTCCTTTTCTCCAGAGATAGAAGATGGAGGTTGTAATACAAAATGAAATTAGACCCGAGCTTGGGAAGAAGCAATCAAGTGTGACAATTAATGGCCTTTATGTGTCTGTAGTTGGGAATTGTGTGATTAGAACTTTGTCTTTACCACTTTGTAAAAATGGGGCAAAACTCATCTTTAATCTTTGTAATCCATAAGTAACTGTATTTTAACTAAGTGGTTGTAAGGAAATTAATTGTGAAGTGTATTGTGTTTAATTACGATTGTAAGTATTAGACTTTGTTTAAATCGGAAATTTTAGAAATAACTTTCTTTCCCAAATGTGAAAATATGTTTTGTATGCATGTGTTGTGTGATTGCTATATTATGTGTATATTCTGAAAAGTATTCTGTGAGAATTAGTTTTATATCTGTGGTTTTACTTTATTGAAATAAAATGATTTTGAGCAAAGAGGTTGAAGAAACCACAGAGGGGAAGTAGGTTGTAAAGGGGCTGGAAAAGGGAAAATCACGTGACTATATGTGTTGTCAATCAATGGAAAGGATTTAGTTGATTGGTTAATGCAAATAAGTTAAATGTATGGTAAACCATAATGATTGGTTAATAGTTTGCTACTCCTTTTGTACTATCCTTGTCTTTTACCTATATAATGTGTTACATTTATGCCAAAGTAGTAGTTCTTTCAACCTGCTCCAGAGTTTCTAACTCTGTGTTGGAAGGTTTAAAGAATTATCCAGCGCTGTAAGAATAAAGAATTGATTTTAGCAGCAATGGTTTGAATCAAGTTTTCTTGAATTAGACTGGCAAAAGAACTCATTTTAACACCTACGTCTTGGTTCTTGGTTTCTTGGTCCTGCAAAATATTCCAAATGGAATTTAAACTGGAGGTGGAGTTCCATCATCCCGGCGGGAGGGCCTGAAACATATGGCCACCGTTGCGGCGACTGTGGAGGCCTCAATAGGCCCTGACAACGGGTGAATAAGAGGAAGATGTCTGAACTTTATTGCCTTCCCTCACAGTGGGAAACGTTGATTCCGTTGTGGGGGATGTTCATGGTAAATTCTGTCGTGTTGTGTTCATTTTATTTTATTTGAGCTGCATGGTAACTCATATTCCACTGCACCAATTGGTGTATGTGACAATAAATGTAACTTGAACTTGAGATTGAACTTTTTTGCCTTCCATCACAGTGAGGAACGTGGGGGAGTCGCTGTGGTGGATGTTCACGTTAAATATTTATTTGGGTGTCTTGTTGCTCTTTATTGGTATGATGACTGTATGACCAATCAAATTCCTCGTATGTTGCAAAACAGACTTGGCTAATAAAGTACTATTATGATTATAATTATGATAGCTTTGTATCAGAAACTCTTTTTGTCTCCAAGAATTTGGTGTGAATCCATAGAAACATTTACAGTTGTTTATATTTCATCATATTGGACATGGATTCCTTTGTTCTGATCAGTGCACAATATGTTTTGCAATTGAGGGCAATCTTCAAAACTGATCTTCAGTTATTGCCGAGAATGATATTTCATATTTTCAGATGACTGAATTTTTTTTTTTAATGGTGAAAAGAATAAATCACGCTTCTTACTTGCTCTGACAATGTTTTTTTTAAATATCCAGGTAACAGTTCTTCTACCTGCAAACCAGAATGTCCCTGGTGCTAATTTGGCCGTCCTTGGCAGTGTGACTGAGACTCAGCAGCCAATACCAGTGGAAAACGATTCTCAGGTAAATAAACCTTCACTTCAGCAGGTTCAATACTTGTCAGACCACATTACCGACATCTGGAGGGCCTGTTCCAAGTGCAGTAGTATCCGCTGCAAAGAGTGCAGCAGAATAAGTAGTTAAGGCATTATGTAGAGTACTGTATTAGATTGAGATATGTGCAAGAGGAATAACTGTTCCATTGGGAGTGAAGATAAGCAAGGTGCTGGTGGAGGGAGATTCATCAAGCTAGAGAGCAGGAAGTAGAGCCGGAAAATGATGAGAGCAAGAATAATCAAATAATGTCAGGAAGGGATAGATTGTACAAACAGATGGTCAAGTAGGGTTCAAGCCTGGAGAAGATGCCCATAACCCAAATGGTTCCCTTGCACAAAATAAAACTACTTAGATGTTGAAGGAAAGTCAAAGGTAAAATAAAGGTTCGATCTAAATGTACAAAACATTCCTAAAAAGGTGGATTAAAAAATCAGCACAAATAGGTGTAATTAAACACAATGCGATTACAATGTAAATTCCTGGATGATGCACGAGATGGTTTATGGACTATTAGGTGAGCAGTGAACTTGTGGTGAAAAAATGAAGTATGTGCCAGGAACTAATGATGAGGCTGTCGTGAATATAAATAGTGAAGTGAGAGACAAATGGGCCTGTCCCACTTAGGCGACTACCGCAAAATTTTCAACGTGTTAGGCTACAATTTTTGCTGTCGTAGTTTGACGTAGGTGTTGGCGTAGGTTGTCGTAGGTGCTGTCGTAGGTGAATTCCATTAAAACTAGTCCCTGATAGTCACGTAAAGAGTCGCCTAAGTGGGACAGGCCCTTTACAAAGGAAAGGAGGAAAGAGCAGAGAGTGTTCAGATCTGGGGACGGTGTTACAGGAATGATGTTATCAAGCTGGAAATTGTGCAGGGAAGGTTTACGAGGATGTTGCTAGGACTAAAGAGGTTGAGTAGGCTGGGACTCAATCCTTGGAGCGCAAGAAGATGAGGGGTGATCTTATAGAGGTGTATAAGATCATAAAAGGAATAGATCAGGTAGATGCACAAAGTCTCTTGCCCAGAGTAGGCGAATCGGGGACTAGAGGACATAGGTTTAAGGTGAAGGGGAAAAGATTTAATAGGAATATTCAGATGGGACTAATTGAGGTATGTAAACTTGTGATGGGTATGGAAAGGGCAGCTTACAGGAAATGTTTCACCATATCAGAGGACGATAAAACTAGGGGATTTAGGGTGAGGGGAGAGAGATGTCGGGGAATTTTCTTCACCGAGAGGGTGGTGAGTCTCTGGAGTTGGGAGCTGGCTCATTGAGTGTTGGGAACTGTCTCATTGACACCATTGTGTCTCGACAAACACTTGAATCACATGGGCACAGAGGTCCATGTACCAAGTGCTGGAAGATACGATGAATAGAGAAAAATGTCCACTGGTCAGTTTGCCCGATTGGCCGAATGCCCAGTTTCTATGCTGTATGACTCTGTGATTCTATGCTCCTATTTTCTGTTTCTCTTTAAACTACAGCTGAATGAAGAAGCTTACAGGACATTTAGTTGATTGCATCTGTTTTGTTCCTTAGTCACATTTGACCACCCCAAATAATGGTACTCCTCATCTGACTGAGGTCAGCAACTCTGTGCAGCAAATACCGGATGCACTGGACACAACAGAACCTGACCTGGATACAGATGAGGACGAGGATGATGATGATGAGGAGGAGGAGGAAGAGGAGGAAGAGGAGGAGGAGGAGGAGGAAGAGGAGGAGGATGTGGACTCATCTGATCTCGACGATTGGGAGCCGGGTCCTCTGAGGCCCTTTAACCCGTGTGATTTGTGTAAGTGGAACTGTAGTCAAACATTGATAGGGTGATACAGCACATAAATGGGTCCTTCAGCCCTCTGTGTCTGTTCTATCAATTAATCCTATATTAATTAATACTCTCTCCTCAACAACACCCCCATATTCTATCACTCATCTACTCTTCAGGGGCCATTCACAGTAGCATATTAACCTACCAGTCTGCGCACCTTTTAGGATGTGGGAAAAGACCCATGTGGACACAGGGTGAACATGCTAAGTCCATGCAATAGCGCCTGAGGTCAGGATTCAACCCTGGTCTCTGACGCTGTGGGTCAGTGACTCGACTCGCTGCTGCTGCCCTCCAGAAGTGGAAGGAATTCACTCATCACTTTCTATGTCTTTCTGTTTTGAGGCGGTTCTTACTGTTTATTGATGAAGAGCGATTGATGTAGCACCAATGCCTGTTATTTTCTGCATGAAACAATGCAGAAGGAACTCAGAGATAGACATCATCAGGAGTCTGAGGAAGGGTCCCGACCCGAAAAATCACCTTTCCCTTTTCTCCAGAGATGTTGCCTGACCTACTGAGTTATTCCAGCACTTTGTGTCTGTATTTGGTATAAATCAGCATCTACAGTTCTTTGTTTCTACATTTGAAGACAATAAACAATAGGTGCAGGTGTAGGCCGTTCGGCCCTTCGAGCCAGCACCGCCATTCAATATGATCATGGCTGATCATCCACAATCAGTACCCCCTTCTTGCCTTCTCACCATATCCCCTGGCTCCATTATCTTTAAGAGCTCTATCTAACTGTATCTTGAAAGCATCCAGAGTATTGGCCTCCACTGCCTTCTGAGGCAGAGAATTCCACAGATTCACAATCCTCTGTGTGAAACCCTCTGCATGTCCAAACCCTTAACAATCTTATGTTTCAATAAGATCCCCTTCATCCTTCTAAATTCCAGAGTATACAAGCCCAGCCACTCCATTCTATCAACATATGACAGTCCCATCATCACGGGAATTAACCATGTGAACCTACGCTGCAGTCCCTGAATTGCAAGAATGTCCTTCCTCAAATTTGGAGACCAAATCTGCACACAATATTCCAGGTGTGGTCTCACTAGGGCCCTGCACAACTGCAGAAGGACCTAAAATTTGCTCCTATACTCAACTCCTCGTGTTATGAAGGCCAACATGCCATTTGCTTTCTTCACTGCCTGCTGTACCTGCATGCTTACTTTCATTGACCCCCAGATCTCGTTGTACTAGAGGAAATGGGCAGATGAGGTTTTGAGCTGGGGTCCTTCTCCAGACTGAGTCTCTGTTAATTTCTGTTGTACTTTATTTCAGGGTGTGAGGATTGCAATATGGCACATCCAGGTGCGTGCCCCAAACACGGTGCTCTGCACTGCATTCCCAACCGGCCTGTGCTGAGCAGGGCCAGGGCCAGCCTGCCGCTCATTCTCTACATCAATCGGTTCGCCGGTGGAATCTTTTCCAAGCGGCGCATTCCAAAACGCACACAGTTCGGTCCTGTTGAAGGACCATTCGTTAAGCAGTCTGAGCTCAGTGATGATTATATTCATTTAAAGGTAAGTCTTTTAACTTGATTGCAACTTGCAAATTATCCTTTGCTGTTTTAGTTTTACAGATAGGCCCTTCGGCCCACCAAGTCCATGCCGACCAGCACTATCCCACACACAAAGGACACTTTACAATTTTTATTTTTACCGAAGCCAATGGACCTACAAACCTGTATGTCTTAGGAGTGTGGGAGGAAACCGGAGCACCCGGGGAAAACCCACGTGGTCAAGGGGTGAATGTACTAACTCTGTACAGATAGCACTCGTAGCCAGGATAGAAACACGAGTCTCTGGGTCTCAGCAACTCTATCGCTGCGCCACCGTGCCGCCCATTGCTGTCTTTTACTTTAAATTTGCAAAGCAGAGTTTGAACAAATTACTAAAGAGTTTTGTCTTGTTCAAATACGAAGGTATGAAATATTTCAGTTTGGTATTTCATTGAGAAGGTTTAACACACAGAGACTTATTGGTTAAGCATTTGCTGATACACCTGAGATATCGTCAAACAATACACACCTGACCATATTTTTGCCATTCAGAGTGCACATCCCTATCTGTGTGTCAGTACTTCAGGTATATCCCATGACTAAGTGTGCTATTTTCCACTTCCCTCAGTGATTTATTATTTTCCTGAGCTGGGATTATGAAATGTAATAATAACAGTTGAGGGTCAAGTCCACTGGTGAAACTCTACAGCATTTCCCACTTTGCTGAGAGTGGTCTGAAATGATCTAATTCTGCCCTGGATTTTGACATCCTGACAAAATTTATGAGGGAATTCCATACCTGACACTCACCTGACATAGATTTGAATCAAGTGACCAACTCATGGTGATATAATCATGTTTGCTGAGCTGGTTCTTGCTAGATCTATGTGATTCAGTGGGAACTATTTCATCTACATGTACCCTATCCTGAGGTCTTCAATGCACAGTTTGTACTTTGTGCAGTTGGCGTCAGGGTATGTTTATTTTAGTGATATGGCATGTTAACAGGACCTTCAGTCCATGGTGACCACCTATCACCCTTTCACACTAGTTCTATGTAATCCCACTTTTGCATCCACTCCCTGCACACTTGGTGCAATTTACACAGGCTAATTAGTCCACAAACCCACATGCCTTTGGGATGTAGGCAGAAAGCGGAGCACCTGGTAAAAACCCATGTGGTCACAGAGAGAATATGCAAACTCCACATCGGCAGCACCGGAGGTCAGGAACGGACCTGGACCTATGGCGCTGTGAGGCAGCTGTGCCAATGAGCCTCCCAGGATCAGTGTTATAGTGAACATTTGAGCTTTTCTGACACTGTTTGGGGTGCAAGGAATTCTGTGCAGCAGTGCTCGCCCCAACAAAACCTTGCCTGTTTATCCATCTGGAGAATTGCAAGGGCTGGTGAGCTTTGCCTTTACACAGCAATTTAGGACACAGTGATAAAGTGGTCATTCGTCAGTGTTGATATGGAGGGGAGCTTCTGCAGTATAATAACTTCAGAATGTGCATGAAACATTTTGAAATGGTGTGAGGTGCTACATTAATGTTTTTTTTCTTTTAACAGATTGCTATGGGAGTTGTAAGGGAGGGTTTGAAAGAAGGAGAGAAATCTGGGGATTTATGGTTTGATCTGTCTGATGAGAACTTGTGCAACTGGATGATGTTTGTACGACAAGCTCAGAACCACTTGGAGCAGAACCTGGTGGTGTACCAGTACGGCAAGAACCTCTATTTTACCACCATCAAGCATATCGAGCCAAAACAGGAACTCAAGGTAAAAGAGAACATGGGTGGGTGCTGGATGATGTCACTGGTGCAAATAGTGGTCTGTTCAAATTATTCTCTTATTTAAAGTAAAAAAAGATGCTGAATAGATCCGATATTATTTTGGAAAAAACAACAGTTAAAGTTCAGATTGGCGACTTTTAATCTGAACTGGGAAAAACTGACAATGCAGCTTAAAACTGCAGAGAAAGGGGCCTCCGGTGTAAAGAAGAAAATAATGTTATCGGATGAAGCCACATGATACAGATGTCAGGGTGCCAGTGAGCAGTGCCAGTGACAGCAGTGTCAGTGTTGGATATGCCAGTGACAGCAGTGCCAGTGACAGCAGTACTTGTTACAGTGGTGCCAGTGACAGTAGTGCCAGTGACAGTAGTGCCGGTTACAGTGGTGCCAGTGACAGTAGTGCCGGTTACAGTGGTGCCAGTGACAGCAGTGCCAGTGACAGTAGTGCCAGTGACAGTGGTGCCAGTGACAGTGGTGCCAGTGACAGTAGTGCCAGTGACAGTGGTGCCAGTGACAGTGGTGCCAGTGACAGTAGTGCCGGTTACAGTGGTGCCAGTGACAGCAGTGCTGGTTACAGTGGTGCCAGTGACAGCAGTGCTGGTTACAGTGGTGCCAGTGACAGCAGTGCTGGTTACAGTGGTGCCAGTGACAGCAGTGCTGGTTACAGTAGTGCCAGTGACAGTAGTGCCGGTTACAGTGGTGCCAGTGACAGCAGTGCCAGTTACAGTGGTGCCAGTTACAGTGGTGCCAGTGACAGTGGTGCCAGTGACAGTAGTGCCGGTTACAGTGGTGCCAGTGACAGTAGTGCCGGTTACAGTGGTGCCAGTGACAGCAGTGCTGGTTACAGTGGTGCCAGTGACAGCAGTGCTGGTTACAGTGGTGCCAGTGACAGCAGTGCCGGTTACAGTGGTGCCAGTGACAGCAGTGCCGGTTACAGTGGTGCCAGTTACAGTGGTGCCGGTTACAGTGGTGCCGGTTACAGTGGTGCCGGTTACAGTGGTGCCGGTTACAGTGGTGCCAGTTACAGTGGTACCGGTTACAGTGGTGCCGGTTACAGTGGTGCCGGTTACAGTGGTGCCGGTTACAGTGGTGCCAGTGACAGCAGTGCCGGTTACAGTGGTGCCAGTGACAGCAGTGCTGGTTACAGTGGTGCCAGTGACAGCAGTGCTGGTTACAGTGGTGCCAGTGACAGCAGTGCCAGTGACAGTGGTGCCAGTGACAGTGGTAGTGGTGCAGTGACAGTGGTGCCGGTTACAGTGGTGCCGGTTACAGTGGTGCCGGTTACAGTGGTGCCAGTGACAGCAGTGCCGGTTACAGTGGTGCCAGTTACAGTGGTGCCAGTGACAGCAGTGCCGGTTACAGTGGTGCCAGTTACAGTGGTGCCAGTTACAGTGGTGCCAGTTACAGTGGTGCCAGTTACAGTGGTGCCGGTTACAGTGGTGCCGGTGACAGTGGTGCCAGTGACAGTGGTGCCAGTGACAGTAGTGCCGGTTACAGTGGTGCCAGTGACAGCAGTGCCAGTGACAGCAGTGCCGGTTACATAGAAACATAGAAATTAGGTGCAGGAGCAGTGCCGGTTACAGTGGTGCCAGTGGCAGCAGTGCCAGTGACAGCAGTGCCAGTGACAGCAGTGCCAGTGACAGTAGTGCCAGTGACAGCAGTGCCAGTGTTGGTGGTGCCAGTGTGTTATCAGGAGGAAACAAACAACATCTAAAATACCAGAGGAAGAGATGGGGGAAAGAAAAATGAATGCTGAAAGTATGAGATAAAAGACTGAATACATGATTATCTGAAGTAGTCGTCGTTGTTGAGGCCTGCATGCTGTGCTGTGGCACTTTGGGAGATGAAGTGCCCTCTCCTTCAGCTTACGTTGAACTCTGGAGCAGTTAGAAAGTTGGATTGCACACGGGAAGTAGGGCAAGTGTTGATGTGGTTCAAGCAGCTGTGCGGGTCTGTTGGATTGTGGTGAGCTCTGGTCACTCAGCATCTCTGTGATGGAGGAGAGGTAGACCCCAGAGAGACCTGTGCTCTGTTTGTATTTCTGTCCTGAAATGACACCTAATTACCACCTTATTGAATGCCATTTGTGAATTTTTCAACACAAGCACGTATGGTCTTGGTGATGCAAACTCTGTAACAGAACTGGGAATTAACATTCAGGAGTGGCTAACTAACAGAAAGCAGAGTCCGGATACTCTCTGGAATTAGTGGGAAGCCACAGGCAGTGCATGGTCAATATTCATTACTTAGATGAAAGCACCGAGTTTGTTGGAGCCAAATCTGCTGCTGAAAGATGCGATGTTTCAAATAAGAGGGCATAGGTTGAAGGTACGGTGTGGGAGGGTGCAGTGATCTGGAAACCACTGCCTGAGAAGGTGATTGAGACGGGTTCTCTCACATCATAGATGGGCACCTGAACTGCCAAGGCCCATGTGCTGGTCAGTTGGATTAACCTTGATAGGATGTAGTGGCCCGAAGGGTCTGTTTCTATGCTATGTTACTCCATGACTTTACAAAGGGGAGCATTTTGTGAAAAGGACACATATTCTTGAGGGGACATTAGTAGAGTGGCATGTGCTGGTGGAGGCTGTGACCCTGCTGGGAAGTGTGTGGGATTGGCAGAGATTTCTTGTTGCACCCATCATGTCAGCTCGGGTATGAGTGACGGTCACTCTGCTCACATAGACTTTAGCAGAGCCAATACTTGCAGGACAAGTGGACTGGAGTTAGGCCAAGTGAAAATTAGTGACTGTGGAATCCAGGAATTTAAAGGAGAAAACAGTTTGAGAATTTAATCCAAAAACACAACATGCGGTAAACGCTCAGCAGGTCAAGCATCATCTGTGAACGAGAAACCAAATTACATTTCAGATTAAAATACCCTTGTTGGTTCTGACCTGCTGAGTGTTTCCAGCATTTTCCATTTTTGTTTCACATTTCCAGCATCTGCAAATCTGATATTTTTCATCCTACATATTTCAGTGTAATTTGGTAACAACAGTTTATTGGCTGTGAGAAAGGGACTTATTTGAAACTCCCTAGGTCATAAAGGCTATGAGGAGAGAGCCCGTTTCTCTGAGCATTGCTCTGTGTATATTGCAGGTATGGTATGCAGCATCGTATGCAGACTTTGTGGAGCAGAAGATCCACGATATATCAGAAGAGGAACGGAAAGGTGAGTGACAGCTTTGGCGGCAAGTGTAGGTTGAGAAGCCGTTGCGTTGTGCACATAGTGACTATAGGGGTAAATATTGGATGTGACCTGAAGAGGTGCCTCTGCTTGTTGTATGGAATTGTATGAGGCAGACTGGACTTGAGCATAATGTCTGAGCTTAGTGTTAGACCAGCAGCGTAATCAAGGACAAGTCGCACCCTGGCCATTCCCTCTTTTCCCCTCTCCCATCGGGCAAAAGGCATAGAAGTATGAAAACGCACAGCTCCAGATTTGGGGACAGTTTCTTCCCAGCTTTTATCAGGTAACTGAACCATCCTACCACAACCAGAGAGTGTTCCTGAGCTACTATCTACAGTACCTCATTGGAGACCCTCACATTTTCTTTGATCGGATTTTACTGGTTTTATCTTGCACTAAACATTATTTGCGTTCTTCCCTTTATCATGTATCTGTACACTGGACGGCTCGATTGTAATCATGATTGTCTTTCTGCTGACTGGTTAGCATGCAACAAAATCACGTGACAATAAACTCAACTCAAAGTCAAAGACAAAGTAGCCTTTATTGTCATTAAGACCTTGCGGTCTGAATGAAATGTTGTTGCCTTACAGTCCTACATATAGTAAAAATGGCAAAAACACACAATAACACAAATTAATATCCACCACAGTGAGTTCACCAGTCACCTCCTAACTGTGATGGAAGGCAAACGTCATAAGTCTTTGTCTCTTCCCTTCTTATTCTCCCTCTGCGCCGAGGCGATCTAGGCTTCGGATGTTGTGACCCCACCGGGTGATGGGAAGTAATGTCAGTCCCGCGGTTGAATCCGAGCTCCGCCAACGGGCCGGTTTAACTCCGCGGCCCGGGGTGGACGAAGCCGCCGAAGCTGCGGCCCTCCTGTCCAGCGGACGCAGCTGTTGTCGCGGGAGCTCCGGAGTACAGGTCACCAACCTGTGACCTGCAAGCTCCCGAAGATGTCGTCCACTGGGCCCCGCGGCCGAGTCCACCGGGCCCGCGGCCGATCCTCCGAGGTCGGGTCGCCGCTGCCGCCGGAACACTGACCCAGCTCCGAGGTCGGGTCGCCGCTGCCGCCGGAACACTGACCCAGCTCCGAGGTCGGGTCGCCGCTGCCGCCGGAACACTGACCCAGCTCCGAGGTCGGGTCGCCGCTGCCGCCGGAACACTGACCCAGCTCCGAGGTCGGGTCGCCGCTGCCGCCGGAACACTGACCCAGCTCCGAGGTCGGGTCGCCGCTGCCGCCGGAACACTGCCCCAGCTCCGAGGTCGTGTCGCCGCAGCCGCTGCCGCCAGCTCCGCTATTAGGCCTCGGCGCAGGCGGAGACGGGGGATACGACAAGAGGTCGCATCCCCTGAAGGAAGAGACCAAAAACATGTTTCTCCACCCACCCACACACATACACAACCTAATAAACCAAAAATGAACTAAAACGGGACAAAAGAACAACACAAAAAAATAAAAAAATAAAGGGACTGCAGCGCCGCCATCTTTAAAAAAAATGTTTAAAAAATTGTACAAACTGATGTGTAGAATAGCATACTGCTGCTTCGATGTAACTGCTGACATTAGACAGAACATCGTGAACATGTGATTTGACTGAGGATTTATTGCTTCTATACCCACTTCACACAGAAGTGGGGAAGAAACAAAGACTGAGAAATAATGAACACTTCTTTTGCATTATCTGTGGTGCTGGAGAAGCCAGGAAGTCAGTTTTTCTTAGTTTGTGATAAATCTAGTTTTTCTGATGGAAGAGAAATGTGAGCATCAGACATGCCCTTGTTTGTTTTTCTCAACATTATGCAAACGTTAAGAGCTTGTTTCACTTTGATTAACATGAGAGAAAAGAATGACGGTGAGTAGGGTAAAAATGGATTTTCAAAAATCACACACCAAGGTTGTGCATAAGAGGGAGAACTGGAAACAGAAGGGAAGGGGTAAAATCAAGGTAAACTCGATGATGTCCGATTCATTACATGCTAATCGAAGAATCAAGTGTTGGAATCTGCCAACAATGTAAAATTGTGCAGTGAGATGAATTGTGAATTTGGATTTTATCGAACATAGAACAGTACAATACTGGAACAGGTCCTTTGGTCCACAATGTGTGCCAAACGTGATGCCAAGACCTAATCTTATCTGCACATCATTTTATTTTAGCTTATTATTGTTATGTCTACTGAGGCACAGTGAAAAGCTTTAGTTTGCGTGCTATCCAGTCAAAGAACACCACGCTGATCTCACTATCCTCCTTGTTCTTTTCCTTAGTGAAAGCAGATACAAAGTGTTTGTTTAGTACCTTACCTTCATCTGCAGATTCCAAGTACAAATCCCCTCCTGTATCCTTGATTGGTCCTACCTTCTTTCTGGTTGCCCTCTTATTTTTGTTATAGGTATAAAAAACTTTGGGATTTTCCTAATAGATAATAGACAATATAGGAGTAGGTCATTTGGCCCTTCGAGCCAGCACCGCCATTCAATGTGATCATGGCTGATCATCCCCAATCCCGGCCTTCTCCCCATATCCCCTGACTCTGCTATTTTTAAGAGCCCTATCTAGATCTATCTTGGAAAGTATCCAGAGTACCTGCCTCCACCGCCCTCTGAGGCAGAGAATTCCACAGACTCACCACTCTCTATGAGAAAAAGTGTTTCCTCGTCTCCGTTCTAAATGGCTTACTGCTTATTCTTAAACTGTGGCCCCTGGTTCTGGACTCCCCCAACATCAGGAACATGTTCCCGGCGTCTAGCGTGTTCAAGCCCTTAATCTTACATGTTTCAATGTTTCTCATCCTTCTAAACTCCAGAGTGTACAAGCCCAGCTGCTCCATTCTCTCAGCATATGACAGTCCCGCCATCCTGGGAATTAACCATGTAAACCTACGCTGCACTCTCTCAATAGCAATAATGTCCTTCCTCAAATTAGGGGACCAAAACTGCACACAATACTCCAGGTGTGGTCTCACTGGGGCTCTGTACAACTGCAGAAGGACCTTTTTGCTCCGATATTCAATTCCTCTTGTTCTAAAGGCCAACATGCCATTCACTTTCTTCACTGCCTGCTGTACCTGCATGCTTACTTTCATAGGCTGATCTACAAGGGCCCCCAGATCCCGTTGTACTTCCTCTTTCCCCAACTTGACGCCAATTAGATAGTAATCTGCCTTCCAGTTTTTGCTACCAAAGTGGATAACCTCACATTTATCTGCATTAAACTTCATCTGCCATGCATCTGCCCACTCCCCCAACCTGTCCAAGTCACCCTGCATTATCATAGCATCCTCCTCGCAGTTCACACTGCCACCCAGTTTTGTGTCATCTGCAAATTTGCTAATGTTACTTTGAATCCCTTCATCCAAATCATTGATGTATATTGTAAATAGCTGCGGTCCCAGCACCGAGCCTTGCGGTACCCCACTAGTCACTGCCTGCCATTCTGAAAGGGACCCATTAATCCCTACTCTTTGTTTCCTGCCTGCCAACCACTTCTCTATCCATGTCAGCACTCTACCCCCAATACCATGTGCCCTAATTTTGCCCACTAATCTCCTATGTGGGACCTTATCAAATGCTTTCTGAAAGTCCAGAGAAACCTTATTTTTGTTATAGGTATAAAAAACTTTGGGATTTTCCTAATCTGACACGCCAAAGGCATTTTCTGTCCCTCTTTGGCCCTTCTAATCACCTGCTTGAGTTATTTCCCTTTCTTTGTAGAATGTCCTGTCTGATTCCATCATTTTAAAACTTGCACACACTTCCGTTTTCCTTTTGACCAAATGTTCAACTTCTGGTTGTCCACGGTTGCTTTACTTTGTATTTAATCCCTCCTCCTTACTGGAACATGGCAGTCCTGAACTGTAAACGACTTCTACGTCAGATGTGTACCCACCTGGTGCAATAGTAATTTAAAATATAAATGGTACCAGGATCTGGTAACAGGGGGTATAAAATAAATTATTTTAAAAAGAATACGGTTGGTATATCCTTTTTTGCGAGTTTTGTGTTACAATAGAGCAATTGTTTTTCCTTTTTTTTCTTTTCCTTCTAGGGTCTTATTTCCTTTCTTTACTTAGAGAAACTTCCTCCCTAAGGGGCTTTCTTTTCCCAACACTTTCCTGCACCTTCACGATTCTTGCTCACTTTCCTTACTTTTATTTCTATCATTTTTAAAACTCGAAAAACGAAGTGGTATAACAAATGTAATAAGATAGAGTCCAATCCCATGAGAGGGCGTGCATCTTTCTTAGTTTTAAGCTTCACCCATACTGTCTCAGTTGACGAACCCTCCAGTATATCCTCTGAGTGCTGCTTGACAGTCTCCCTGATTAGTAGCACAACTCCCCCATGTCTTCCCAGCTCCCCTTCTCGATCACAATTGAAACATTGATCCCGGAACATTGAGGTGTCAGTTGTGTCGCTCTCACAACTGCGTTTCCGCAATAGCCAAGAGTTAATTGTGTTTTATTATCACCTATCCCGAAACACCAGCGATTCCTAGTTTGAAGTTTGGTTGGAGTTCATAGTGTTCAAAGATGGTTATTCGTTGTTGGGAAGAAGCTGCTCCTGAACCTGGATGTTCTAGTTTTCGGGCTCCTGTACCACCTTCCCCATGGGAATGAGAATGTGGCGAGGATGTTGTGGGTCTCTGATGATACTGCCTGCCTTTTGACGTGGAAAAGCTTTTCCAACTGAGAGTAGGGAAGATTCAAACAAGGGGACATGACATGAGAATTAAGGGACTGAAGTTTAGGGGTAACATGAGGGGGAACTTCTTTACTCAGAGAGTGGTAGCTGTGTGGAATGAGCTTCCAGTGAAGGTGGTGGAGGCAGGTTCGTTTTTATCATTTAAAAATAAATTGGATAGTTATATGGATGGGAAGGGAATGGAGGGTTATGGTCTGAGCGCGGGTATATGGGACTAGGGGAGATTATGTGTTCGGCACGGACTAGAAATTGTTATATGGTTATATGGTTTTTGAGGCAGTGCCTCCTGTAGATCCCACCAATAGTGGGAAGTGGGTGAACTGGGCAGTATTCAATTCAATTCAATATTTATTCCATGGCATTTGAACCTCAGTGAAGCTCAAACGAAACTCCGTTTCTACAGCCATACAAACAAAACAATTCCTACAAGTAACAAACAATTCAATTCACACAAACATCCATCACAGTGAATCTCCTCCTCACTGTGATGGAAGGTAAAGTCTTTTCTCTACCCTGCACCATTTTTCTCCCGACGTTGAAGCCCCAGGCGGGCGATGGTAAGTCCCGCCGGCCATTTAAGGCTGCGCCGGGCGATGTACGGCCCCGCTCCAGGTCTAAATATCACAAAGTTGGAGCCCCGGTGGGCGTTGGAATGTCCCGCGGCCATTAAAGCCACGCCGGGTAATGTACGGCCCCGCTCCAGGCCGTTCCAACCCCGCGACACGGGCTGGAGATGTTGCGTTGCGGAAGCTCTGAAATGCGGTCTCCCACCCGGTCCCGCGAGCTCCCGATGTCACAGTCCACCGGCCTGCTGCTGGAGCCTCCGAGCTCCGGAGTCGGGCTGCAGCAGCGAGCCACCACCTCCCCCCACACTCCGAGGCCGACCAGCCCCACGATAGTAAGTCCGCAGCTCCGCGACTGGAGCCCCCAGGTCGTTCTGGTTTGTAATTTCCTGGGTTCCCGTGCATACGAGTCCACAACATCATAGTCCCAAGCACCAATCCAGGCTCTGAGACCATGAGAGATGGGAGCAGAATTAGGCCATTCAGCCCAGGTTTACTCCTTTATTCAATCATGGCTGATCTATCTCTCCCTCCTAACCCCATTCTCCTGCCTTCTCCCCATAACCGCTAACACCTGAACTAATTAAGGAAAATCTATCTCGGTCTTAAATATATCCACTGACATGGCCTGCACAGTCTTTGTGGCAAAGAATTCCATAGATTCACCACCCTCTGACTAAACAAATTTTTCCTCATTTCCATCCTAAAACAACGTCCATTAATTGTGATGTAATATTTGATAACCATCTTCAATGTCTATGATACTACCTATGTTAGTGTCGGTTGCAAACGTGCTCATTATGCCTTGTAGATTCTTATCCAAATGGTTGAAGTAAATCACAATTGGGCCCAGCACTGATCCCTGATGTTCACCAGTCACTGACATGATGATGATGATGATTATTCCTACAGGTGTAAACATACCCTCGGGTGTGTTTGCAATCTAAGTAAACCAGATTAGTAGAGATTTCACATGGTAAAATCCTGATCATTTACCACTAAATATCTCAAAGCGGATTCTGCAACTTTCAAAATGCAATTACTCTATGGCCAGGAGATTAATTTGTGTGGTTATGCATAAAAGGCTCGGGTGCAGGAATGAATTTGAAAGCCAGTTGTCTGACTGTTCTAAGATTCTCTAATTCTGTTAGTCTACCTATGTCAGGTGTAACAATTCAGTTGAGCTCATGGGTCACTCAAGTCAAGTCAAGTCACGTCAAGTTTATTTGTCACATACACATACGAGAAATGAAAAGTGGCAATGCTCGCGGACTTTGTGCAAAAAGACAAACAAACAAACAACCAAACAAACTACAAACAGAATCACATATTCTTTTACATATTAAATATTGTGGGCGGAAGGAAAAAGGTTCAGTAAAGTTAGTCCCTAGTGAGATAGGAGTTTACAGTCCGAATGTCCTCTGGGAAGAAACTCCTTCTCAACCTCTCCGTTCTCACAGCATGGCAACGGAGGCGTTTGCCTGACCATAGCAGCTGGAACAGTCCGTTGCAGGGGTGGAAGGGTCTCCCATGATTTCATTGGCTCTGGAGTTGCACCTACTGATGTATAGTTCCTGCAGGGGGGCGAGTTCCCATAGTGCGTTTGGCCGAACGCACTACTCTCTACAGAGCCTTCTTGTCCTGGGCAGAGCAATTCCCAAACCAGATGGTAATATTTCCGGACAAGATGCTTTCCACAGCCGCTGAGTAGAAGTTTATGTACTAATGCACTAATAGTTTATGTACGACAAATGTACCTCTGCAGTGATTGATGAGGCACAGTTGCATTCGTCAGCTGTGGCCCTGATGTTATCATTATAAATGGCAGGTTTATCCTTACCAGTCCTTTCTAAGATTTTAGAATCTTTTGAAGTAAAATGATAATGGTATCAGAATGTGATTTAAAATTATTATTTTTTTAAATTGGATGTGATGTCCATATTCAGGATAAATATCAATGGGCAGTCTGCAATGTGTTTCCTGTTCCTCAGTTCTACGAGACCAGGAGAAAAACTGGCCTTGCTATGAATGTAACCGTCGCTTCACCAGCTCCGAGCAGCTGCAGCAACATCTCAACATGCACGATGAAAAGCTGGACTTCTTCAGCAGGTATGTCCGTCAATGCATTTGAAGTCAGTGCTCTTTCTCTTGTGTTTTCCAGTGTGCTTGTCAACTTAACGTAAGGAAGAGGAACAGCAGCAACCCGCTGTCCCACCACAATATGATCAGTTCTGTATAGAATTATCTTTTCAATATCAGCGGTAGACAAAAATGCTGGAGAAATTCAGCGGGTGAGGCAGCATCTATGGAGTGAAGGAATAGGTGATGTTTCAGGTCAAGACCCTTCTTCAGACTGACGTGGGGGTGGTGGGGGCAGGAATAAGAAAGGAAGAGACAGAAACAGTGGGCTGTGGGTGAGCTGGGAAGGGGAGGGGAAAGAGGGAGAAAGCAAGGACTACCTGAAATTGGAGGTCAATGTTCATACCGCTGGGGTGTAAACTACTCAAGCAAAATATGAGGTGCTGTTCCTCCAATTAACGGTGGGACTCACTCTGGCCATGGAGGAGGTCCAGTCCAGAAAGGTCGGATTCGGAATGGGAGGGGGAGTTGAAGTGCTGAGCCACTGGGAGATCAGGTTGGTTATTGCGAACCGTTCGGAGGTGTTGGGCGAAGCGATCGCCAAGCCTGTGCTTGGTCTCACCGATGTAGAGCAGCTGACACCTCGAGCAGCGGATGCAATAGATGAGATTGGAGGAGATGCAGGTGAAACTGCCACACCTGGAAAGATTGCTTGAGTCCTTTGATGGAGTCAAGGGGGGAAGGTAAAGTGACAAGTGTAGCATTTCCTGCGGTTGCAAGGGAAAGCGCCAGGGGAGGGTGTGGTTTGGGTGGAAAGGGACAAATTGACCAGGGAGTTACGGAGGGAGCGGTCTCTGCGGAAAGCCGACAGGCGGGGAGATGGGAAGATGTGGCCAGTGGTGGGATCACGTTGGAGGTGGCGAAAATATCAGAGGATTATCTGTTGTATGTGGCGGCTGGTAGGGTGGAAGGTGAGGACAAGGGGGACTCTGCCCTTGTTACGAGTGGGGGAATGGGGAGTGAGAGCAGAGTCACGGGGTATAGAAGAGACCCTGGTAAGAGCCTCATCTATAGTCGAAGAGGGGAACCCGGGTTCACTAAAGAATGAGGACATCTCCGATGCCCTGGTGTGGAACACCTCATCCTGGATGCAGATGCGGCGTAGATGGATGAATTGGGAGTAGGGGATAGATTCCTTACAGGAAGCAGGGTGGGAAGAAGTGTAGTCCAGATAGCCATGGGAGGCAGTGGGTTTATAGTAGATGTCGGTAAGTAGTCCGTTACCTGCGATGGAGATAGTGAGGTCCAGAAACGGTAAGGAGGTGTCGGAAATGGTCCAGGTAAATTTGAGTGCAGGATGGAAGTTAGTGGTGAAATGGATGAAGTCCGTGAGTTCTGTACGGGTGCAGGAGGAAGCACCAATGCAGTAGTCGATGTAGCGGAGGTAGAGTTCGGGGATAGGGTCACCGTATGACTCGAACAAGGATTGTTCGGCGTACCTTACAAAGAGGCAGGCATAGCTGGGGCACATGCGCGTGTCCATAGCTATGCCTTGGATTTGGAGGAAATGTGAGGAGTCAAAGGAAAAGTTGTTGAGGGTAAGGACCAGCTCCGCTAGGCGGAGGAGAGTATCGCTAGATGGGGATTGGCTGTTTCTGCAGTCGAGGAAGAAACAGAGATCTTTAAGACCCTCCTGGTGGGGGATGGAGGTGTAGAGTGACTCGACATCCATGATGAAGATGAGGGAGTGGGGGCCTGGAAAATGGAAGTATGGAGGCGACGACGAGCGTGTGAGGTGTCTTGGACATAGGTAGGGAGGGATTTAACTAGGGGAGGACAGAATGGAATCGAGGTATGTGGAAATAAATTTGGTGGGACACGAACAAGCAGAAACAATGGGTCTGCCAGGACAGTCAGGTTTGTGGATTTTAGGGAGAAAGGACTGGGGATCGATGAGGTTGGAGGTTTGGGAGGGCAGGGAGCCAGAACTGATGAAGCCAGTGATAGTGATAGTCAGCAGATCTATATCGGTGAGACCAAGCGGAGGCTGGGTGACTGTTTCGCCGAACACCTCCGCTCGGTCCGCAATAACCAACCTGACCTCCCGGTGGCTCAGCACTTCAACTCCCCCTCCCACTCCGTATCCGACCTTTCTGTCCTGGGTCTCCATGGCCAGAGCGAGCAACGCCGGAAATTGAAGGAACAGCACGTCGCCTTGGGGAGTCTGCATCCTGGGGGCATGAACATTGAATTTTCCCAATTTTGTTAGCCCTTGCTGTCTCCTCCCCTCCCTCAGCCTTCGGGCCCCTCCTCCTTTTTCCTTTCTTCTCCCCTCCCCCCCCACTCCCCATCAGTCTGAAGAAGGGTTTCGGCCCGAAACGTTGCCTATTCCCTTCGCTCCATAGATGCTGCTGCACCCGCTGAGTTTCTCCAGCATTTTTGTGTACCTTTGATTTTCCAGCATCTGCAGTTCCTTCTTATACACATAGTGTTTGAGATAATAGCCTGGTGCCTGTCTGTGCGGCCGTGGTCCAAGGTTTGTTGGAGGGGAGGTGTCTGAGAGTTGGCACCTGACCTCAGCCTTGTAGAGATCTGCGCGCCTGACTACCACGGCACCTCCCTTGTCGGCAGGTTTGATCAACAAGTGTAAATATCAGCTACCTCTTTTAAATACTTGACATCATCTAGCCTCCATAATCCACAGGGGTTGAGAACTCCAGACATTTCAGCCCTTTTTGAAAAGTTACTGCACAATACAGTTTTCGGTTAATTTTTAGGTTAGTTGAGGGAGGCACAGTGGGGCCACGGTCAAGTTGCTGCGTTAGAGCGCCAGAGATCCGGATTCAATCTTGGATGCTGTCTGCACGGAGTTTGCACATTCTCCCTGTGACCTCTGGGTGCTCCGGTTTTAGGTTAAATGGCCTCTGTAAAATTGCCTTGTGTGTGTAGGGAGTGGATAAGAATGTGGGATAACGTAGAACTAGTGTGTGTGGGTGATCAGCCTGGAGTCGGTAGGTCGAAGAGCCTAATTTCCAGGCTGTATCCCAATGAATCTTCCGTTGAATCAATTCAGTCAATACTGTGGTATTATTTAATGCAGTCTGGACCGGACAAGCTAGATGCAGGAAAATAATTATATAACCATATAACAATTACAGCACGGAAACAGGCCATCTCGGCCCTTCTAGTCCGTGCCGAACACGTATTCTCCTCTAGTCCCATCTACCTGCACTCAGACCATAACCCTCCATTCCTTTCCCGTCCATATAACTATCCAATTTATTTTTAAATGATCCCAATGTTGGGCGAGTCCAGAACTGGGGGCCACAGTCTTAGAATAAAGGGAAGGCCATTTAAGACTGAGGTGAGAAAAAACCTTTTCACCCAGAGAGTTGTGAATTTGTGGAAATCCCTGCCACAGAGGGCAGTGGAGGCCAAATCACTGGATGGATTTAAGAGAGAATTAGATAGAGCTCTAGGGGCTAGTGGAATCAGGCTTTAATTTTGTAAAAAGATTTATTCTGTTCCACTTTATCAAATGGCTACTTCATTTCCATGTACATACTGCAGAAAGAGTACAAAAGCAATGGAAACTGGGGTTCAGAGGTTATTAATCAATGTAGTACGGGAACTGAGGTTGCCTTTTCTTTCTTGACTGTTGGTTTTGACATTTGCTGTCACCGTCCCTCCTTTGTCATTGCCCTTTACAATCATGGATACGGTTCCCAGTGTTTTATTTCAGTGTTTGTATCAAATCTCTGGTGACAGGTCAAAGAGCAGGAGTCGTGGCCGAGGTAGGAGGCGGTTTGGCACCGGGAGGCGGCCTGGGCGCCCACCCAAGTTCAACCGGCAGGACCCGGCCGCAGAGCAGAGCGAGGTGAGACTGGCTGATCTGCTTAAAGCTTCTGAAATAATATGTCTATATTTAGGCAAGAGCTGCTATCTTGCCTATTTCAACCCAACGTTCAGTTCAATGACCTATGAAAACATTCATGTTTTCATAGTCAGACGGTGTGGAGACAGACCCTTCGGCTTAACTTGCCCATACCGACCAACATGTCCCATCTACACAAGTCCCACTTGCCTGCATTTGGCCCAAATCCCTCAAAACCTGTCCTATCCATGTACCTGTTTTAATTGCTGCCTTAGCATTGCGATAGTCCCTGCATCAACTACCTCCTCTGGCAGCTTGTTCCATACACCCACCACCCATTGTGTGGAAAACGTTACCCCTCAGATGCCTATCTCACCAGGGACTAACTATACTGAACGTTTTTCCTTCCATTATTTATTATGTAAAAGAATATGTGTGTTATGATTGTGTTTATAGTTTGTTTGGTTGTTTGTCTTTTGCACAAAAGTCCGCGAGCATTGCCACTTTCATTTCACTGCACATCTCGTATGTGTATGTGACAAATAAACTTGACTTGACTTGACTTGAGATTCCTATAAAATCTTTTCCGTTTCACCTTAAACCTATGGCATCTGGTTCTGGATTCCACTACTCTGGGTAAAAGACTTTGTGCGTCTACTCGATCTATTCCTCTCATAATTTTATACACCTCAATAAGATCAATAAGAGCTCTATAATATTTCTTTGAAATAATTTGTACCTCTGCAACCTGCTTGGAGTTGACATGATCCTTTTGGATAAATAAGTGGGATCCCATTCTCCACAGCTGGTTTCTGGACATGGCGCTGGTCTGAAGCTGGTGTTTAAGTCCTGTCTGATATACAGAGAGTAAAGGGCCTGTCCCACCAGCATGCGATTGCATGTGTCTAGCGCAACCAAACGTGGTGGCTTGAGACGTACGGCCTCGAGACGCTGCGTACGCCCTCAATGCGCCTGCGGGCTGACATGCCGTTGGCGCGCGGGATTTTCGGACAGTGCAAGATTTTTGGAGCCCGCACAACTCCATACTCCTCCGCCGATCGAAGTGGGAACGGCCCCCGCGAGGCCATACTCCTCAAGCGACCACATTTGGTCGTGCTAGACGCATGCAATCGCATGCTGGTAGGACAGGCCCTTAAGAACAGTGGGAGATTCCACAACTGCATTAACTTGAATTCCTCAATGGTTAACTGAGTATACAAGTTAACAAGTTTTCTGATCTATAATCCATGATCTGTGATGAAATAAATCTGCTTGGTTTTTGATTGAGAATAATAGCATCTTTTGCTGCCATGATTGAGGAAGGAAGAACTTTCCTGTAAGCAATGGTTATGAAATGTTGTCAATGCACCACTGGACAAAAGAAAGACATTTGTTGTGAAACTGATGAAGGAGATCTGATAATTGTGTAAGATTTTAACAAAGGATCAAGCAGTTAATTTGCTTTGCAGAGAAATGACAATTACAAAAATTCAAGGACCCCCAACCCCGCCCTCCTCCCCGAGAGTTCCCCATAATGTTCAGAAGCTGCAGGATACAGGATATCACTGTTCTCTTCCTTGAGCTCATTGGCTTCCTTGTCCGCTGTATTCATTTCAGATCATGCCCATCTCTTGTTAACTCCACACAGATGACCAGGCTGCACCTCTCTCTCTCATTCATTCCCCTGTTGCTCTTAATAGACTTGGAGAATCTTGTAGGTTTCTTCCTTACTTTACCTTTGTGGCTAAAGGGATCAGTGGGTATGGAGAGAAGGCAGGTACAGGATACTGAGTTGGATGATCAGCCATGATCATATTGAATGGCGGTGCAGGCTCAAAGGGCCGAATGGCCTACTCCTGCACCTAATTTCTATGTTTCTACCTATCAGGGATATCTTGTATCCCCATTTTGCTCCATTGATTTCCTCTAGTGAACGCCTACATCTCTTATGCTTGTGGGATTTGCTTGATTCTAGCTGCCTGCACATGACTTAAGTCTCATTTTTACTTTCCCGTCCAAAATGCAAAGTTTCCTACATTATTTTTATTTTTTTATTTTATTTTATTATTTATTTCGAACAGAATAAAAGAATAAAAAGCAAATGTGAAACAGCATACAAAAAACAAAACAAAAATATTTATAAAGTGTCATAAAAATATCTATAAATAAATGAAATCATATGTGTCCGAAAAGGAACAGGAAGAAGCCAAAGCTTATTAATTCCCACCCCTTATTCAACTGCTTGTACTTATCTTATACAAATTTAGCAGCTATATGTACACCAGCCACTATATGTACACCAAATTATTTACATTTGAACACTAATCAAATATTTACAAAGCCATACAAAAAAGAAAAAAAAGAAAAAGAAAAGAAAAAACCCGCATATACTATACAGTATCTTAATCATATTCACAACCCATCACTCTATAATCACCCTTCCCAATACAATCAGTATAAGAAATATCACAATCACCTATCCTCATCCCAATATCCTTTTAAACAAGTGTTTTTGTACATCTTTTTAAACTGAATTTGCTTGTGCTAAGTTTTATCTCCTGTTCCAGACCATTCCACAAATTCACACCACAGATTGCTATGCACATACTTTTAAGAGTTGTTCTGACATTGAGTTTTTTTTTAATTATGTCCCCCTCTCAAATTATACCTACCCTGTCTTTCCATAAACAGTTTTTGTATATTTCTTGGAAGTAAATGATTTCTTGCTTTGTACATGATTTGCTCAGTCTTAAATTTAACCAGATCAGTGAACTTCAGTGTATGTGACTTTAAGAATAATAAATTGGTAAGTTCAAATGGTATTTTCATTTGCTAAATATTTCTTACTTTCTTTTAAAATCTTTTTATTAATTTTTTTCAAAAGCAAAAACACAACAACAAAAAAACAATAATGATAAACATAACAGTGATATTGATACATAAGGATCAGGATTACATTAATAACAAGTATAACCTAAGTATGAGTCCAGTGTCAAAATACACATTGTGTATAGACCTCCCGGTCTCTATGTAAATATAGTTTAGTATTTAAAAGAAAGCTTGACTATATAAAAACAAAAAGATAAAAAGGAAAAAAAAAGAAAAAGAGAGAGAAAGTAGAAAAACAAAACCCCCTAAACTAGAAAAAAAAAAGCAAAACAAAATCTGGGCTGCAAAGAATTTCAACAATTTAAGTTTGTCATCAAGTCCATTCCACCATATAAAGGTAAAAACAATATTATAACGGGTGGAGAGGGAACAATTTATATTGTGTGAAAGTGTTGAATAAAGCTTCCCCAAATCCTATCAAAGTTAACCAAGCGTTCAACAATGTCACTCCTAATTTTTTCTAAATTTAAACATGATATTGTTTCAGAGTACCAATGTAGTGTGGTAGGAGGATTAGAGTCTTTGCGTTTAAATAAAATAGATCTTCTGGCAATTAATGTAGTAAAAGCAATCAGCCGATGAACGGAACGAGACAGATGAGTAGAATCTAACATTGGTAGCACAAAAATTGCAGTAAAAGGTTGTAAATGAATACCTAAAACTACAGAAATAGTATCCAAAATTTATTTCCAATATTTTTCCAAAAGTGGGCAAGACCAAAACATATGAGTCAATGAGGCCACTTCAGAATTACATCTGTCACAGGTAGAATGTATATATGACCATAAAAACGAGCTAACTTATCTTTTGACATATGAGCTCTGTGAACCACCTTGAAGAATTAATTGAAGAATCCTCTCCCTTTTCTCTGTAGGTAGAGAAATTTGAAGTTCTCTTTCCCAATCATTCTTAATTTTATCAAATGTGTCTATTTGTGATTTCAGAATCAACTCATAGTCGTTATTAAACCTTTCTGATAAGGGTTCAAATGTAAATTTTTTTCCAAGATTTCGGTTTGGTGTGGTAACGGAAAAGAGGGTAGAGTAGCCTTCAGAAAATGTCTAATTTGTAAATATCTAAAGAAATGTGAGTTAGGTAGATTATATTTATTGGAGTTGTTCCAAGGACATAAAACAACCATCCAAAAACAAATCACGAAAAGCTGCTAATCCCTTCCTCTTCCATAACAGAAAGGCTTGATCAGTACTAGAAGGTTGGAAGAAAAAATTAGATATGATAGGACTCGATAAGATAAAATCATACCATCCTAGTAACATACAAAATTGAAACCATATTCAGAATGTATGTCTTATTATTGGGTTAATCGTATATTTATTCAATCTCGTAATTGTGAAAGGTAACGAGGCCCCTAGGATAGAAGCCAATGATAACCCTTGCATAGAATCACGTTCAAGACTTATCTATCCTGGGCATTGGGTATCTTCTAAATCTTTTGTCCAAAACGTTAAATAGTGAGCATTAACTGCCCAATAGTAAAATCTAAGGTTCGGCCGTGCCAAACTGCTGTCTTTTTTTGATTTCTGTAAGTATTTTTTTTACAGTCTGGGATTTTTATTCTTGAAGAAATTTTTGAGTCAATAATATCAAAGAAAGATTTAGCAATAAAAATTGCTATCGTCTGAAATAAATACAAAAATGTAGGTAGGATAAACATTTTAATAGCATTGATTCAGCAAATTAAAGATAAGGACATTGGCGACCATTTAGTAAACTGTTGTCTGATGTGATCAATTAGGGGCGTAAAATTAGCTTTAAATAGATCCTTGTGTTTCTTGGTAATCTTTATGCCTAAATTAGTAAAACAGTTGGTAGTCAATCTAAATGGAAACTGTCCATAATTCGAAATTTGATTGTTGCTAAATCTTCGTTCGCTCACTTAACTTATATATCTCCTTCTACTACCTTCCTTGGCAGTGTGTTCCAGGCACCTATCATTCTGTGTTTTAAAAAAACTTACTCCGACAATCTCCTTCAGACTTTCCCCCTTTCACCTTGAATCTATGTGCTCTAGTATTTGGCTTTCATCCAGGGGAACAAAACTCTGACTATATCCCCTATCTATGCCTGTCAAAATTGTACAGACTTCTATCAGAGAAAATGAACCGCGTTTGTTCAACTCTCCTTATAGCTACTATTGTCTAACTGGGCAACATCTCAGTAAACTATCTCTGCACCCTTTCTAAAGCCTCTGCATTCTTCCTGTAATGCAGCAACTGGAACTGCACAATATTACAATTGCGGCTTATCCAAAGTTTTATACAGCTGCAACATAACTTGCTGCTTTTTATACTGGACCCTCTTTTTCTAACCAGTAAAAGCAGGTATACCGTACTCCACTTTCACTGCCTTATCAAGACTTTTTGCTTTTTTCATGGAGCTTTGGACTTGCATCCCAAGTACATTGTACATCAATGAACATGGAACAGTACAGCACATGGCCAGGCCCTTTGGCCCACTTTGTCTATGCCGAGCACCATCACTGTGTCCCACCTGGACTCGCACCCATTTCCCCCTTCCCCTTCCACTCTATTCCTCCCACTGGCTTCATAATTTGCACTTCTTTTCGTATTTCACACCCTTTGTCTTTTCACCTCTGGCCTTTGTCCATCACCTCAAACCTGTATCTAACAATTACTCGCCAGACTTTGGCCTGCCCTTCCTTCATCACAGTTTTCTCTCCCCCCCCCCCCCCCCCCCCCCCCCCCCACCGCAATCAATTTGAAGAAGCGTCCCAGCCTTGTAATGTGTTCTCAGAGATGCTGCCTGACCCGCTGAGTTACTCCAGCACTTTGTCTAATGTGCAGTTCCTTGTTTCTCCTTCTGCCTTCAGCAGTTGACCAACTTCTATCTGTGATTTATACACCAGATCGAAGGGAGGCTACAGATTTTTGGCTGTTGAGTAGAGCAACTACTTGTGGATAAAAACTGTTTTTATGTCCGGCTGTAGCAGCTATGGCAATCCGGAGTCGCCTTCCAGAGGGAAGTGCTTCAAAGAGTTTGTGGCCAGGGTGAGAGGGGTCAGAGATGATCTTGCCCGCCCGCTTCCTGGCCCTTGCAGTGTACAGTTCATCAATGGAGGGAAGGTTACAGCCAATAACCTTCTCTGCTGATCGGACGATTGGCTGCAGCCTCCAGGTGTCATGCTTGGTGGCTGAGCCAAACCAGACCATGATGAAGAAGGTGAGAACAGACTCTACGATGGCCATGTAGAATTGGACCATCATTGCCTGTGGCAGATTGTGCTTCCTCAGCTGCCTTAGGAGGTGCATCCTCCGTTGCGCCTTTTGGGCTGTGGAGTCGATGGTAGCCCCCCAATTAAGGTCCTTGGAGATGATGGTCCCAGGAACTTAAAAGACTCCACAGATGTGACTGTGGTGTTGTTGATGGGGAGTGGGGTGAGGGGAGTGGGAGCTCTCCTAAAGTCTACAATCAATTTCACTGTCTTGAGAGCATTGAGCGCTAGGTTGTTGCGACAGCACCAGGATGCTAGCTGTGACACTTCCTGTCTGTAGGCAGATTCCTCCCCATCCTGGATCAGTCCAATCATGGTTGTGTCATCTGCAAACTTGAGAAGCTTGACAGAGGTGTCTGTGGAGGTGCAGTCGTTGGTGTAGAGAGAGTAGAGAAGAGGGGAGAGTGCGCAGCTTTGCGGTGCTCCTATGCTGAGCGCTTGCGCGTCCGAGATGTGCTTTCCCAGCCTCACATGCAGCTTTAAGTCTGTCAGGAAGCTGCTGATCCACCAGGGGTTCAGGCACAGTCAACTCGGAAAGTTTGGAGTGTAGTAGCTCTGGCACAACGGTTTTGAATGCAGAGCTAAAATCAACAAACAGGATCCTCGCATAGGTCCCCTGGCGGTCCTGGTGATGTAGGATGAAGTGCAGGCCCAGGTTGACTGCATCATCCACAGATCTATTGGCCCGATATGCAAACTGCAGAGTGTCCAGCAGGGAGTTTGTGATATTTTTCAGATTGGCCAGCACAAGCCTCCTGCTAAATCTCCTGCTTGTGACATTTTCTGTTTGAACAATTTAGAATTTCTCCTTGTTCAGGACCTCCAGGAAAACTTTATTGGCCATTACAGTGTTCCATAGTACTTTTAAAACATTAATCAGATAGTCTCACAAGCTACAAGTTTTCTTTCATTAAAGTCCCAGAAATATGGCAACATATTGTTCCATTTTCAATTTATTCAGGCTGTTTAGTTCAATTAAGTGACGCAAAGCTACATCTTTATACGAAAACAGTAGCTAGGCCAAATATGTGAAATATATTTACACCCACAATGCAAGCTCATGTTACCTACTATGACACGTTGCACCTGAGGTCACAGAGCACTTACTCTACTGAATTCTTTGGAAGCGTGTAGAAGCCTTTGGTTTTAATTGTTGGTACGATTGCTAATAATTGATACAGCGGTGGTGACTGATATGTGGGGAGCGTTTGATATGAGGCATTGGCAATTTTCTTTACAACTCTCTTGGTTATGGGGTGAATCTTTCTGTCAATCCTTTCTCCGACATAACATTTTTTTTCTTGCAGTGGGAAGATTGGACATATTTGATATCAGTAATGACAAAAACAACACGATTGTAAAACAAGCAAATATTTCAAGCAGGATCATAATTATAAAACAAAGTGTATTTTGGCATCTTGCTGTGACTAATGTCGCTGTGAAGGTTCAATTCCACCTTTGTTCACTGCCATCAGGCGTTACAGCTTGCTGTGAAGCGGCGCTTTGAAGATGCAGATGAACCCGTGGCCAATGGAATGGATCAAGAGGAGAATTCTGCAGTTAACTCTGAGCAGCCAGAAAATGATTCAAGTATTGCGAATAACACAACGACCACAGGTCCTGGCGAGGAAGTGCGGCGCCACAAACGCATACGGGTAATTGCAAACGTCAACTGTATGTCCTTAGTTTTAAATACAGTTACTTTGTAGATAAAATTTGACCAGGAACTATATTTTTAAAAACTTTGCATATCTGGTACTTGGATGGGGGAGCCATGGTGATATCGATATGGCAACTTGAATTTGGATTTAAGCTGGTTACAGTGTTTCACGACAGTGTATTGGGCTGATTCTCAGTGAACCCTTGTGCACTATGGCAAGGCACTATGAAGAATACCTGTCCTTACAATTCTTCTGTGAATTTGAAATTCTGTGAACTTTCTTGCTGAAGTTCGGTCAACTCTTGAGAAGAACATTCCTCCTTGCAGAAAATTCTTGGGCAAACCTGCACTCGTGTTTATCAAATTACTAAAAATATTTCAGTGAGTATTCCGATAATAATAAAATAAATCCATTCACTTTTAATTTATTAAAAAATGTGCATTAGTGAAAGTTATCTTTCAAATAGTAACTTCTAAATGAAATTGGAGTAACTGCATTCAGTAATGTACAGCAGTTGTGTTGGTGCAGGTTTGAAATTACATAATCTTTTTATATAATGGTTTTATTGTTAGTGTTTCTCTAGATACCATCTATAGATCATCCATTGATAAATGACAGTTTGTGTGCATAAATGAGGGCTAATGATTTTACTGGTGTAAAACCTGACTGAGGGTATAAAATACAAATTGAAAGTGCTGGAAATGATTAGCAGGTCACGCCACATCTGTGGATAGAGAACCAGAGTTCAGGTTTCATGTTTATTTAAGACTTCTAGCATTTGCAGTGTTTTTGATTTTCATTGCCTGAGGATTTGTCAGGCATCTGAGTCTGCAGTGATCCCAAGTCTGACCTTGCAGCAGGTGGATGCAGAATATATTATAGTAGTGCTAATGTTAAGGAATTGTGGGCCCCAACTTCCCATTTTAATATTTGACAAAGACCTATTATGATATTGACTAAACTCAACTCTCTCAGATTAAAAGTTGAATACATTGCTTGTGGGATGCATTGTGTAGAAGTTGTCTATTTTTCTTGTCAATAAGCCTCATATGCTGCCAGTAACTTGGTTAATTTTCAATTGAAATGCTGTTTGTTTGAAGTTGCTTGTTGTCAAGTGAATGAGTGGCAGGTCTGGTTGTGGTATTGAACTTGATGTCAGTATTTTCTCTTTCCATATGCTTCGCAGGTGGATTTCCAGGTGGGTTTTTCATTGGTTTAAGCATGTTGGGCATACCATGGTCTGGGGGGGATCAGGGCTCTCGCTTAACTTTTTTTCCCTGTTGCCAGCTGGGCAACCTTGGCAGCTTTTTAGATTGACAAATGACATTTTAGGTGGTCATTTAAGATGGCTTGCATGACGCGTGCTCGGACAAAGTGCGTAGTTACCAGTCGGAATTATGCATTCGCATATTATTTCTGCTTCAAATAAAGTCACAAACTAACATATTCACCAATCAAGACATGATATATGCCACAATGATATGCAGCAGAATTATAATACGGTATCTCAACTCTTTTTACACATTGCAATTAATGCAATTTTTATTATTTCTTTCCACTTCTAAACAAAAATGTGGTTGGATTATTCAGCGTATGATCAACCTGTGTCAATAAACCCTGGACCTTGATAACATATATGCTTAACCATGCACACTACAAGCATGTTTTCTGTGAAGGACCGAACATTATCATGACATGGCCATAGCATGGGTTGTTATTGCTATTGGTACAGGAACACTCTCGCTTCCCACATAATTTATCCACAACAAAATATACAGGTTGCAAGGAATTTTCTAAAGGCATTTTATGATAATAGCTGACAAAACTGACTATACCCATCAGACAGGTTAAACATTACACTGACTAACAAGAGATGGCCAAAGGACATAAATGCAGCAAATGTTTGGTAATATATTTAAAGGTGTCAAGACGCCACATTACCAGACATTCAGATTAGATGTATGTGGCAATGAAGATACCCAGTTTGTAAGCACCATTTAAAAAAAAAAATTGTTGATGAACGCTTTTTCCATCATTCCCACTTCAGAATTAACGTTAAAATTTCAACTGAAATATCTCCTGACCAAATTTGTGATGTATATGACTGGCTGCAGAAGTAAAACCTGGATAAATCCAACGTATAGTTGTGAATGTTGCTCATTAAATAACTACAGTACTGATACTCCACATTAACAGCATTGATTTGCCATTAAAATGAATTCTGTAATAACGTGTCAGCGACAATCGAACACTGCGGTTTTAATGTTTCACGTGTTCAAAAGTTAATTAATCCATCTTTATGGATTAAAACAAATAATAACATTGTGACTTAAAACATAATTGATTGCATTCTGTTATCAAACATAGTCAATGTTAGCTCTGAAGACATTTCCAGCACAATAGGGTCGGGAGGGGGGGGGTGTATGAATCGGTGTGGATTGGATGGATTGAGGCAGGGGAATTAGTGAGTGTTGGTTGGAGTAGGTAAAATTATGAGGGGAGAGCACGGGGGATGTCAGTGGGGTTGAATGGGGGGGATCTGTGCAGGATGGATGGGGGAGCAGTGCAGGATGAAGGGCGGGAGCAGTGCAGGATGGATGGGAAGGGGGTCAGTACAGGATGAATTGGTGGACCAGTGTAGGATTGATGGGGAGTGGCAGGAGAATCAATGCGAAGTGGCTAGGGAGATCAGTGCAGGATGAATAGATGTGGAGGGGAGCACAGGGGATGTCAGTGAGGACTGAATAGAGACAGGAATGGGGATCAGTGCGGGATGGAGAGGAGGGGTCTCAGGATAAGGGGAGTGGAGGGGGGCGTATGAGAGAGAGAGAGAGAGAGGAAGGGGCAGAGGAGGTGGGAAGGAAGGCCAACGCTCCTCGGACAACACCTGTCAGGCACATAAATCGCAACCAAAATATGGAGGGGACCGCGGACAGAATATCTTGGTGGCAGCACGCACATGCGCACACTCACACACACACGCGCGAGGCTTCGGAGGCTTCTGTGAACAGTAATTTCAGCTCAATCCAGCACTAAATGCAGTCCAACTGTGCCTGTCTCGCCTACAGCCCTGTGTCAATCCAGACATGGCTGTTGGTTAACCTGGCGGGACAGGCAGAGTGAGCTGGGTTTAACGCTGCTTCTCTACACTGGCTGGGGGCGCCGCGCCCGTCTGGCTCCCGATGTCTCTGGCCATCCCCGGGCGTGTGGAGGCTCTCGGGTGGGGACGGGGACGGTCCAGTGGCGGTTCGGCACCGATTGCAGCGCCGGAGACCTGGATCGGTCCTGGCTGCGGTGCAGGGCTGCCGAGAGTGTTTTGGCTCGTCTCCCTCCACCAATCACCCCCCCCCACTACTCTACTTCCGCCTATGACCGACACCTCCCTCCTCCAAGGGTCTGTTTTGAAAGCGCCGTTGGTGGAGTGGCAGCAGCTGCCGCTAACCGGCCGGGCGGTGCGGGAGGAGGAGGAGATGGAGCCGCCGCAGCCGCTGCCCGTCTTTAGCTCCGACCCTCCGTCACGCCACACTCAGCATCTTTCCCACAACCGTCGCCGACACAAAACGTCACGTTCCTTTTCTCCAGAGATGCTGCCGGACCCGCGGAATTACTCCAGTTTTTTGTGTCTATCTTCAGTATAAACCAAGTTGCCAAGCCGGGCAAAATGACTCGCCATTTAGGTTGCCCTGCAGCACTTTGAGTGGTCAGTGGCACCCGGGCAACCGTTAATTTCGAGCTCTGGGGATAGACCTAGGAGAGAGGTCATTTGTCTATCTTCTGTAGCTGTTTGCTTTTGAGAACAGTGACATTTTGTAAAAACCAAACCGCTGGAAGAACTCAGCAGGCCAGGCAGTATCTGTGGAAGGAAAGGGGCCGTCGATGTTAGGGGTCAGGACCGTTCTTCAGACAGATGGAGTAGATGGGAGATCTCTCCTCTTCTCAGTCGGTCTGGAGAAGTGTCCCTATCCCAACAATCATCTGTTAATTTCCCACAGATGCTGCTTGACCCACGGAGTTTTTCCGACAGTTTGTTTTTTACTCATGATTTCAGCATCTGCAGTCTCTTGTGTCTCCACGATTGTCTCGTGTTATTTTCTACTTTCACTCAGTGTCCCAGCATTGACTGATTGATTTCCCAATTAAAATGTGCCACTGAATTGTGCCATTTGTGGTATGTGTGGGTGCAAATGTCTATTTCTGCGTGCCTGTGTGTTTGTGCTCATAGTACAAATGCTTATTTAAATCACTGGATATTTGTGCATTATTTTGGTCACTACATAACGAGTACGAGCGGTTGGATTGACTCGAGTTGCACCAATCACGCTGTGGACTTTTTCATGCATCATTACATCTACGTTGTGGCTTCCTCCTTTCTCTTCATTGCAAATCATGAAAACGGAATTCACACTCTGATCAAAAGAAAAAACCTTTCTGATATCTGACCTAATTTTCTCGCTTTATAGTTTCAGTCTGCTAGTTGCAATTTAATTTGAATGGCTGTACTTTTTCTACGCTGTTTGTTTGAAGTCATGTTGTCAAACCCACTAAGACTCATAAACACCAGTGTTTTGTGCATTTCTTCAGCAGTCATACCCCTGGATTTTAATGTGTGGCTCTTCAGAGTACACCTCTTTCAGTTGTCGTATTTCCCGGCAATGAAGACACCATTTTGTACCCTAAAATAAGGCCCGAAAATTTACCTGCGTCTTGGAGGCCGAAGGCTAGATTGTTATCTAAGAAAGATAGACTTGGGCCAAATCGCTGTTAAAATATGGTGGGGACACAATGAGGCCTAACACAGGGTCAGTAACCTACGGCCTGGATCCGGCCCGTAACCAGAACTCAAGCAAACCCAAGCGAGCCGACCTGGGAACTGCAGCCATTAACAGGGCAAGCAGCCGACCTGGGCGCAACAGCCAGACCTGGGCAAGCGAGTTGACCTGGGCGCAACAGCCAGACCTGGGGCAAGCAAGTTGACCTGGGAACTGCAGCCATTCACAGGGCAAGCAGCCGACCTGGGTGTCACAGCCAGACCTGTGACACGCAGGCTTTGCAGGTGTGTGGTGGTTGTCGGTCAAGTGAGAAATACAGAGAATAAGAATGCTGCTGCCTTGTCAACAGACGCGGACAAAAGCAGTTGGTATTAGGTTTGAAATTCTCGTTATCCCTATTTTTGACCTGCCTCGGAGACAGGACAGTGAGGGGACCAGCTCAAGAGCAAATATCATAGAGGGGGTCAGCAGGCGATGGATAATAGGACAGCGGGCGGTGGAGCTTGCTCCTGTGTCAGCGTGAGTAACCTCAATTGGTCCCTTGAACTAGTATTGTCATTCAATAAGATCACAACTGATTCAACTTATCCCGGTGTGCTCCCGTTTTCCCCACCATCTCTCCACCTGCCGCCACCCTCCACCCCCCACCCATTTAGTCATTCAGAATGGAGCAGATCTGGAAGCCTTGGGCAAATTGAATTGGTACTTTTTTTATTTTTTTGAACGTGAGAAATTCTATGTCCCGCCAGCCTTTTTTTTTCCAAAATTTAGTAACTCACAATGTGGGTGCGTCTTCATCATTGCCGGGAAACACGGTAAATCTTCAATTTTCAACAATGTCTTTTTCATCTAGTTGATTCTTCATTTGATGTGCAGTATAAAACCGCAACACATCTACAGAAACCGTTTCCTCTTATAAATTGGCAAACCACTTTATTAACGTAAATTTATTCAGCTTCACAAATGAATTGTAGTTGATGTGTCCTCCAGATTGGTATGAATGATGCACATACTGTAGATGTGCGATCAATACTACAGAAGGGAGACCACTCCTTCAATACCGAGCAGGGAGCCCAGTGCTCAGTATGGATGAGTGAGATCAAATGGCCTCTTTCTACACTGTACGATTCTGACATGGACTCTGTGTACTCACTGTAAAAAAAATCTCAAACTGCAAAGAATGATCATCCTTATATCCAGTGTTATTTTCAATTTTCTTTCCGTCATGATTCTTTCAGACGAGTGAGAAATAAAAGTATGAAATACCCCAGAGACGAGAACTGTGAAAGTTTGCTGAGAGATGTTGAAACAGCTCTTGAATATTTTACAGCTATGGCACGATGCTTGGCTTTAAATCTCCACGTCCAATCTTCATGCATTCTTTTGATGTTTACATTGAATTATTTTGTTTGTGGATAAACCTTAACTGTAGATTTTAGCCGTTGGTTGATGATAGATGTTCAGCTTTGAGTTGATTTGAACAAATAATGGCCATTTCATGTGTCGTTAGCAGTGATTTCCCCTTGATGCACAGTTAATGTTTGAAGCTGAGTTGCATTAACATTCCACTTCGAGGACATTTGGTCCATTGGGTGTTCAATCTCCTTTCTATGCTATTCTGCTTTCCCACATGCTTTACAAACAGGTTCCATGGTTACATTCCCTCTTTATTCTAGTAAAGTGGTATCATACTGGGGCCCCAGTATGAAAAATATAATAATAATAATAATAATACATTTTATTTATGGGCGCCTTTCAAGAGTCTCAAGGACACCTTACAAAAATTTAGCAGGTAGAGGAAAAGCATGTAAGCGGAATGAAATAAATAGTAGAGACATGACTAGTACACAAAGTAAAGACAGAATTCGATTCAAAACACAATATGAGGCAATTCAAGCACAGATGAAAAGGGAAGGGGACGTGGGGCTAAGGATAGGCAGAGGTGAAGAGATGGGTCTTGAGGCGGGACTGGAACATGGCGAGGGACACGGAATTGCGGCTCAGAGGGAGTTCCAGAGCCTGTGAACTGCCCTGGAGAAGGCTCTGTCCGCAAAACTGCGGAGGTTGGACTTGTGGATGGAGAGGAGACCGGCTGATGTGGATCTGAAGGACTGTGAGGATTGGTAGGGGGAGAGGAGGTCAGTGAGATATGGGGGGGCCAGATGGTGGAGGGCTTTGTAGGTGAGGATCAGGATTTTGTAGGTGATCCGGTGGGAGATGGGAAGCCAGTGAAGTTGTTTGAGGACTGGAGTGATGTGATGCCAGGATTTGGTGTGGGTGATGAGTCGGGCGGCTGCGTTCTGGACCAGTTGGAGTCAGTTGATGTAGGTGGAGCTGATGCCAAGGAGAAGTGAGTTGCAATAGTCCAGTCAGGAGGAGATGAAGGCATGGATGAGTCTTTCAACAGCGGGAGGTGTGAGAGAGGGTCTGAGTTTGGCACCAAGGATGTGCTGAGTATTCTGGATTAACAAGACGTTTGAATCATTTCACCTTTGGGATATATATTTTATTGTTTAAAAAGTGCAGAGAAACAGAGTGTGGAACTGTGCCCCCTTGTGGTGAAGGAAAACATGCATTTCAATTTAATTCAATTCAATTCAACTTTAATGTCATCGCACAAATACAAGTATGAGTACAACGAAATGCAGTTTTGCGTCAGTCCGTAGTAGTTGTACATAAGGAAGAAAAAATAGAAAGAGAGAAGATACAGAATAATCAAGAAATACAGAATAATTAAACAATGGGGACGGAGGGACCAGAGAAATCTATCGGCGGGACTCCGAGTTCAGCAATGTGATTGTGTTGTTGTTGAAGCTGTTCCTCATCCTACTAGTACGTGACCTGAGGCTCCTGTACCGCCTCCCTGATGGGAGGAGGGCAAACAGTCCATGGTTGGGGTGTGAGGGGTCTTTGATGATCTTCCCAGCCCGTCTCAGACACCGTTTTCGGTGGAGGGCATCCATGGCAGGGAGCGGGGCACCGATGATGTGCCGCGCGGTTTTCACCACCCGTTGTAGTGCTTTCCTGTCCGCAGCAGTGCAGCTGCTGTACCATACCGTGAAGCAGGTCTCTATGGTACAGCGGTAAAAGTTGGTCAGGATCCGGGGGGACAGGTGGGCTTTCTTGAGCCTCCTCAGGAAGTAAAGGCGCTGCTGCGCCTTTTTGATCAGCTTGGAGGTGTTGAGGGACCAGGACAAATCCTCCGAGATGTGTACTCCGAGGAATTTATAGGTGGAGTCGCGCTCCACCTCAGTCCCGTTTATATGGATGGGGGTATGACTGCCTCCTCTGGTCTGCCTGAAGTCAACAATAATCTCCTTCGTCTTTTTGGAGTTGAGGACGAGGTTATTGTTGGCACACCAGGCTGTCAGGTGCTGGATCTCCTCCCTATAGGCTGACTCATCGTTGTCGCTGATCAGTCCTACTACCGTGGTATCGTCAGCAAACTTAATAATGGCGTTGGATCCGTACTTTGGGATGCAGTCGTGGGTGAAGAGGGAGTAGAGGAGAGGGCTGAGCACACAGCCCTGTGGCACTCCGGTGTTCAGTGTTATAGTGGAGGAGGTGAGGTTATTGACCCTAACAGACTGTGGTCTGTTAGTGAGGAAGTCCAGTGTCCAGTTGCAGAGGGAGGTGGAGATGCCAAGTCCACTGAGTTTGGTGATCAAGCTGGCGGGGATGATGGTGTTAAAGGCAGAGCTGAAGTCAATGAACAGCAGCCTGATGTAGGAGTTGTTGTAGTCCAGGTGGGTCAGGGCAGAGTGTAGGGCCGCCGATATGGCGTCCTCTGTAGACCTGTTGGTCCAGTAGGCAAACTGATGGGGGTCCAGTATGGGGGGGAGGCAGGCTTTGAGGTGAGCCAAGATCAGCCGCTCAAAGCGCTTTGCAATGACAGGGGTGAGTGCCACTGGGCGGAAATCGTTGTGACTCCCTGTAGCTGACTGTTTGGGCACTGGCACGATGGTTGATGTCTTGAGGCAAGTGGGGACAACACCCTGGGCCAGTGAGAGATTGAAAATGTCAGCGAGGACTGGGGATAGTTGTCCAGCACATGCCCTAAGCACCCGGCCAGGGATGCCATCGGGGCCGGCAGCTTTGCGCTCATTCACCTTGCTCAGTGCGTCTTGTACAGCAGAGGTGGAGAGGCTGAGAGGTTGTTCATTCGGGGGTGGAGCAACTTTAATGGCTGGGGTTTTGTTGTCCCGGTCAAAGCGAGCATAGAAGTGGTTTAGCTCGTCAGGCGTTGTCTGGGGGAGGGGTGTTAACTTTCTGATAATCGGCAAGGGATTTGATTCCTTGCCACATGCGCCTGGGGTCAGAGTTGTGGTCATGGTAGGTTTCACACGTCTGATCAGAGGTGTGTATTTGGGGAGCAGGAACAGGGAGAGGTGGTCAGTCCAAGGTGGGGGAGGGGCAAGGCTTTGTAGGCTTCAGTAATATTAGTGTAAACTAAGTCCAGAATATTGTTTCCTCTGGTTGGGCAGGAAACATGCTGATGGAACCTGGGGAGTACAGTTTTAAGGTCGGAGTGGTTGAAATCACCCGCAACAATAAATGCCCCCTCTGGGTGGGCAGATAGATGTTTGCTGATAGCAGCTTGCAGCTCTTCCATTGCTAGCCTGGCATTAGCGTCCGGGGGAACATAGACTGCAGTGATAACAGTTGATGTGAATTCCCTGGGCAAATAGAAGGGCCTGCACTTTAACATCAGGTATTCCAGGTCAGCAGAGCAGTGACTACCAATCTTAACAACGTCCGTGCACCATGTGTTATTCACATAAATGCATAGTCCGCCGCCCTTGGTCTTACCGGAGTCCTCCACTGATCTGTCGGCCCTGAAGACAGTGCGTCCCTCCAGCTCAAAGGCGTTGTCTGGGATGTTGTCCTTGAGCCATGTTTCAGTGAAGACCATGGCGTTGCAGTCGGCGATCCTTCTGTGTGTGGTGATCCGCAGCCTTAGTTCGTCTATTTTACTCACCAAGGACCGGACATTCGCGAGGAAAATGCTGGGCAGAGCTGGCTGGTGAGGATTTGATTGCAGCCTAGCTCGATGGCCTCCCCGCTTCCCACGCCTTTGTTTGCGGTCCCTGCGCCGCCTCCGGACACTTCCTGTCGGGGGCGCAGACCCGCTAGACCACGGTGTCCTGGTGATCTCCGGCGGCAGTTGAAAGTCGCTTCTGGGGCTCGTTGTGCAGAGACGGCCGAGCTCCAGGAGCTCCTGACGGCCGTACAGAGTCTTCGCTCGAGTGCTCCGGGCGAAAACTAAGGTGATTATTAACAGAAAAAAAACTAAATTGCAAAAACTACGGAGACGCAGAGCCTCGCGTTGTGCACGCGACGCCATCTTGGATTTGGGGTTCTGGTGTGTGAGAGGAGGGTGAAACTGGGGCCTGGTTTGTGAAAGTGAGTGTGGAATTAAAGCCTTGATGTATTATAAAGAGCATGGAACTAGAGCTCTGTGTGTGTAGGGAGCATGGTAGAGAATTGGAATCCATAGCAGCAGTGACGCCAGTGAGGGGCTGGAAGTCAACAAAAACAAGTTCCGTCGATAGAATAGTCAGGAGCCCTGCATGGAGCGAGGAAGGACTGTTGGATTCAATTGAATTTATTTAATGCAAGAAGTCTGGTGGAGAAGGCGGATAAAATCTGGGCGTGGATAGGTATGGGAACTAGGACTACGATTATACCCGTTACAGAAACCTGGGCTGTGTGGGTTGACAGGACTGGCAGCTTAATGTTCCAGGGTAAGTAAGTAAGTAAGTTTTATTTATATAGCACGTTTTAAGTCAACTCCCATTGACACCAAAGTGCTTTACATAAATTAAATAATAAGTTTCCATACAAACCATAGAAAAAGGTTAAAAAAAAAAAAGAAAATGGACACAACACATTATAGAGTTCAACACAAACGTCCCCCCACAGCAGAATCAAAAATTTCCACTGTGGGGAAAGGCACCAGAAAGTTAAGTCCTCTTCCTCTGAAACACCCGAGGTCGGGGCCCATTTGTGGCCTTGCAGCCAGTCCGATAATTTTCAGGGCCCTCTTGCCGTGAAGATGGAACTCCAGCGTCGGGTGAAACATTCCTCAAGCGGCTGGGAAAGTCTGGAGCGGCTGCCTCCTCCCCGGAGACCGGAGACCGGGGCACTCGTAGACCTCAGGCCGCGCCGGTTGGAGCTCCGACCCCGGTGAACTCGATCCCTGGCTCCGCGGCGCTCCAAATCCAGCGCCGCCCGCGGCCGGGCGCCCGCAGCCTCAGCTCCGCGATGTTGGGAGTCGGCAGCCACAGCGCTCCGGAGCTTACTGCACGGCGACCCGGTAAGGCATTGCCCGCTCCGTGACTCTGCTCCATGATGGTGTCCTTGCGTTGTGCCGCCGCCGAAGCTGTAGTCCCGACCAGTCCCGACAGGAAACGCCGCTCCATTCTCGATGGTAGGCCGCGAGGACGGGGCGAAGAAGCAGCTCGGAGGGATGCTGCCTCTCCGACCAGGTAGGTAACTAAGAATTAAACTTTCCCGCTTCCCCACCCCCACCACATAAAAGATCTCCACTAAGGACAGGACTTAAAATTTAAAAAAGCTGAAGAGACAGACTGCGGGCAGGCTGCCATACACAGACGGCGCCCACTCCTGCACATCCGCCATCTTGTACAGCTGCTGCAGGCAAGGTCGAGGTCTGCGGTGACATTACTAATGGTTTGTCCAGTCTGTATTGCTGGAGCTGAGAGATAAAAAGGAGATGATAACCTTGTTGGAAGTGTACAGTGGGAATTAGAAGAACAAATATGTCAGGAGATTGCAGGCAGCTGCACGACTAATGGGGTTGTCATAGTATGGGATTTTAACTTTCCCAATATAAACTGGGACTGCCCTAGTGTTAATGGGGCGGAATTTGTCAAATGTGTTCAGTAAAGTTTCCTTAGGCAATCTGTAGGATGCCCGACACTGGTGAGGGCAAAGATTGATCGACTCTTAAGAAATTGGGACGGGCAAGTTAATGAAGTGTCAGTGGGCAAGCCTTTTGACATCCAGAACCAAAGTTCTATTAGCTTTAAAATAGTTAATAGACCAAGTGCAGGCCCGTTGGGTCTGTTCCCCTAACGCAAGATTCCACCACTCACCCGTTCCCCCGAACGCAAGTCATTCGCCAATGCAATATTGCACCACTCACTCATAGCCCCCAACTGTGCAGGCGCCGCTCATTTCTCCTCATCCTCCAGCACTACCTCCTTCTCCTCTTCACCCTCCCTCTTCAATCCCTAAAGAGAGCGGGGGGGGGGGGGGGGGGGTAGAGAGAGGGGGGTAGAGAGGGAAGGGAAAGGGGGAGTAGAGTGGGGGGGGAGTGAGGGTAGAGAGGGAGGGGTGTGAGGGAGGGAGAGGGAGGGGGGGTAGAAAGAGAGGGGGGGTAGAAAAAGAGGGTGGGAGTGAGGGTAGATAGGAGGGGGCATCTCCCTCCCCACCCCCCACCCCATCTCCCTCCTCCTCATTTCCCTTATCCTCCTCCCCTCACTCCGTTCCCTGCCTCAGGACCTACCCAGGTCGAAGAGCAGCGCCAGGGCCTGGAACTCAGCCTGGTTTTTGTACTAAACCCGGCCCTGGCTGTAGACTCCAGCTGTCAGTTCGGCCGCCTCCTGGGCTCCAGTGCAGGCCCTGACTTCACTCTAAGTGTGTGAGAGGGAAGAGGGACTATGGTCCCGGTGTGTGAGGGGGGCTGGGTGTGTGTGAGGGACTGTGTGCCGGATGTGTGTGACGTGTGCGGACGTGGCGCCGACGGACGAGAAGCCAAAGCAAAGAAGTCGAAGCCAAAGAACCGAATGGAAATGAGGCCGAAACGCCAAAAAAACGAAAGAGTGCGAAGACGAAACGCCAAAAAACAGAAAGAGTACGAAGACGAAACGCCAACTAGCTTAAAAGCTGCGTCGCCTAAAAGCAAACACAACGAATGGCTGCTCTGTCAAAATGCCTCCTACCCGAAAGGCGGCGTCGCCTACAAGCCAACGAACTGACTGCCGTTCAACAGAAACGTTCAATAACGGACATGACGTTGCCAGGGGGCGGGACTTGTGAGCGATTGGTCCAGACCCTCGCGTCCATCACATCCCACACAAGCCATAGGTGACTGGGCAATCTGAACCCAAGCACCAAGTTGAAAGCGGCCAAAAGTGCACATCCCTCAGGACAGCCCACACTCTCCCACACGTCCGTTCCACCGACCCACAGCCCGCGGAGGGTGGCTGTGGGAGAGTGTGGGCTGTCCCAAGGGATGCGCACTTTTGGCCGCTTTCAACTTGGTGTTTGGGTTCAGATTGCCCAGTCACCTATGGCTTGTGTGGGAAAATGACTCCCACGCTCCCTTCTTCCCCTTCTCTCTCCCCTCTTCTCTCTCCCTTCTTCTCTCTCCCCCCCTCTCTCTCTCCCATCTTCTCTCTACTCCTCTCTCTCCACTCTTCTCTCTCTCCTCCCCTCTCTCCCCTCTTCTCTCTCTCCTCTTCTCTCTCCTCCTCTCTCTCCCCTCTTCTCTCTCTCCCTTTTCTCTCTCCCTTCTCTCTCTCCACTGCAATTTGGTGAGTTTGCTTTTAGGCAACGCAGATTTTTGGTTAGTTGGATTTTAGGCACCCCGCCCTTTCGGTTAGTTTGCATTTAGGCGTCCCACCCTTTCGGTTAGTTGCCGTTTCGTCTATGTACTCTTTCGGTTTTTTGGTGTTTCTGCCTCGTTTCCATTAGGTTCTTTGGCTTTGACTTCTTTGCTTCGACCTCTCGTCCGTCGACTCCACGTCCGGGTACCGTGTGTAAGGGACTTGGGTCCCGGTGTGTGTGAGGGATTGTGGGTGCAGTGTGAGAGGATGACATTGTACCTCCATCTGAGGACTATCTTCAATAGGTATAAATTGAAGCCTGTGATGATGTCCTTTGTAATAAATGCTGAGTGTCACAGTTCACGTCACTAGTTTGTGTTTTTTCTGGTTGTGATTTTTGGAATCCAGTTCCCTGCTTTGGCAAATGTTTCAGCAGTTTTTAGCACATATTGATCAATTACCTGCTACAAATGGTTAGAGATTGAGTTGCTTGCTCAAATAATTGGAGGTACAGGTTTGTAAGTCGGAGGACATCGTGTAAAATTGTGCAGGAAAATCTGTGTCCTTGTTTCATGACCTGAATGTGTGATGCTGAAGCTTTTGATGTAAACTGGTCATATTGCTCTCAGCTTCTTTACTGAGGCTGGATTTACTGAGACTGTTTATTCTCGTCCTGTTGTCAAATGGAAACCAAGGTGGTGAATTTGTTGATATAGTTATGTGGTGTTCTACCTGAACAGTCTGCAAACAGTTCATTCAACAGCGGGCTATTCCTTTATCCATGCCTCTGGCCACAGCCACTTATTCTCAGTGGGGCTGGAATGTGTCCTGATGGTTTGCCAGCTGATGCTGGGATAAAGTAGCGTGAGATTATCCAACACTGACATTTCTTCATTAATTTGGAGGATCACCAAGCCTGCAGTAAAACCTGTTGATTCTGATATTTGTTGTTGTCAGAAGTACCTGTCTGACATAGAATTTGATTCTAGTTACATTGTTTGTTATTGATGGCCTAACCTGGTATTGTGATAGGATTTGGGCGCAGCTGCACAGAAATCATTAGGGGTTTTAGACAAAATGCTGGAGCAGTTTAGCATTTCTGTAGAAAAGATGCTACGGGCAGCATCTCTGGAGAAAAGGAATAGGTGATGTTTCGGGTCGGAACCCTTATTCAAACCCCTTTCAGGTACTCCAACATTTGTGTCTATCTTCGGTATAATCCAACATCAGTCTGAAAAAGGGTCTCGAACTGGAACGTCTCCCATTCCTTCTCTCCAGAGACGCTGCCTGTCCCGCTGAGCATTTTGTCTCTATCTTTGGTTTAAACCAGCATCTGCAGTTCCTTCCTTCTCTTTAGGGGTTTAGTTTGGTCTGAAATTGTGTTGTGGTTTGTTTTTTTAATTAGATTAGTAACAATGTTTAAGAGGCAGTAATACCATTCAAGAGGCATCTGGATGGGCATTTGAATACATGAGACATATGTCATTATTGCAGGCATGTGGGATGGCCCAGCAGAGATGTGGTGGGCTAAAGGACCTGTTTTTATGCTGAATGACCCTTCGACTATTAGGATTCCCCAGTTCTAACTGCAATGTTTTTTTGGTGGAAGTACTATATTATTGTTGTTTCCAAGACTTTTGTATTAATGATGAGAATAATCGAGCCGTACAAAGCTGTGCCTCACTGTATTTACAGTCTCTGGAGCATGTTTTGCCTCTGGCCTGAGCAACAATGACCAATATGTAGGACGGAGCTGCAGATGCTGGTTTAAACCGCAGAGCATAAAAAGCTGGATTAACAGCGGGACAGGCAGCATCTCTGGAGAGAAGGAATGGGTGACGTTTCGGGTTGAGACCCTTCTTCTGACTGAAAGTCACAGGAAAAGGAAATGACAGATTTCGACGATGATGTAGGGAGATATAGAACGATGAACAAAAGATATGCAAGAAATTGACGATGATAAAGGAAACAGCCATTGTTAGCTGTTTGTTGGGTGAAATCTTCTGCAGTTGTATAGAGCTCTGGTGAGACCACATCTGGAGTATTGTGTACAGTTTTGGTCTCCTAATTTGAGGAAGGACATCCTTGTGATTGAGGCAGTGCAGCATAGGTTCACGACATTGCTCCCTGAGATGGCGGGACTGTCATATGTGGAAAGATTGAAAAGACTAGGCTTGTATTCACTGTAGTTTAGAAGGATGAGGGGAGATCTTATAGAAACATATAAAATTATAAAAGGACTGGACAAGCGAGATGCAGGAAAAATGTTCCCAATGTTGGGCGAGTCCAGAACCAGGGGCCACAGTCTTAGAATTAAGGGGAGGTCATTTAAGACTGAGGTGAGAAAAAAACTTTTAGACCCAGAGAGTTGTGAATTTATGGAATATCCTGCCACAGAGGGCAGTGGAGGCCAAATCATTGGATGTATTTAAGAGAGAGTTAGATAGAGCTCTAGGGGCTAGTGGAATCAAGGGATATGGGGAAAAGGCAGGCACGGGTTATTGATAGGGGACAATCAGCCATGATCACAATGAAAGGCGGTGCTGGCTTGAAGGGCCGAATGCACCTATTTTCTATGTTTCTATGAGAAGCTAGAGCGTCTTGGGTGGGGGAGAGAGGGAATGCCGGGGTTACTTGAAGTTTGAGAAATCAAAACTCATACCACAGGGCTGTAAGCAGGCCAAGCAAACTATGAGATGCTCTTCCTCAAATTTGCGTTTGCCCTTATTCTGACAATGGAGGAGACCTAGGACAGAAAGGTCAGTGTGGGAATGGGAAGGCGAATTAAAGTGTTTGGCAACCAGGAGATCAGGTAGGTCCGGGCAGACTGAGTGAAGGTGTTCAGTGAAACAATCGCCCAGTCTATATTTGGTCTTGCCGATGTATAAGAGTCCGCATGTTTGAACAATAGATACAGTAGATGAGGTTGCAGGAGGTGCAAGTAAACCTCTGCCTAACCTGAAAGGATTGTCGGGATTCCCTGGACAGAGTCGAGGGAGGAAGTATAGGGACTGGTGTTGCAGGGGAAGGTACCTGGGGAAGGGGTGGTTTGGGTGAGAAAGGATGAGTTAACCAGGGAGTTGCGGAGGGAACGGTCTCGGCAGAAGGCGGAAAGGGGTGGAGATGGGAAGATGTGACTGGTGGTGGAATCCCATTGGAGGTGGTGAAATAATAATGACCAATGTTCTGCTTGCGTAATCTGTACTGATGGTGGGAAAACATGTCTTCTCCTCTCTTCTCCATCTCTTCACCTCTGCCTATCCTTAGCCCCACGTCCCCCTCCCTTTTCATCTGTGCTTGAATTGCCTCATATTGTGTTTTGAATTGAATTCTGTCTTTAATTTGTGTACTAGTCATGTCTCTACTATTTATTTAATTCCACTTACATGTTTTTCCTCTACTTGCTAAATTTTTGTAAGGTGTCCTTGAGACTCTTGAAAGGCGCCCATAAATAAAATTTATTATTATTATTATTATTATGTCTTGCAATATTGTTTGCTTTGTGAAAGTAACTGGTCGTGTGATGTTGAGCTACAAAAAAAATAAAAATAGGAATGTTTCGCTGCTGATGTAGCCTTGGTCAATCATTGGGTGTGTAGTCATTCGACAACATATATCAAAATAAAAACAGAAAATGCAGGAAATACTGCAGGGTCAGGTAGTTTCAGAGGTCAGGGAAGCAACTTTTTGTATAATGCAATCTTATGAAAAACGACAAAAACTATTTATACTCTGTTTCTCTGTCCACAGGTTCTGCCTGACCTGAGATTTCCAGCATTTTCTGATTATATCGCAAGGTTTCCAGCATCTATAGTTTTTTGTTTTAAGTAACGGCTTTGAATCCTGTAGGATTTTAATGAGTGCTAGTGGGAGATAATGTACCACACATTGATGCAGCAGGTAGAGCTGCTGCCCACAGCGCCAGAGACCCGGGTTCAATCTGTCTTTGGGTGCTCTCTGCATGGAGTTTGCACATTCTCCCTGTGACCGCATGAGGTTCCTTCGGGTGCTCCAGTTCCTTCCACGTCTCAAAGATGTGTGGGTTTGTGGGTTAATTGTTCTCTTTAAAACATGTCCTGTTTAAAAATAGCCCCTAGTGTGTAAACAGTGGACATGAAAGTATGATAACATAGAACTATTTCATTGTACCGCTGCTGGCAAATTCATTTCACTTGCACTTTATGTGCAAGTGACGAATAAAACTGATTGATTGATTGATTGAACTAGTGTGAATGGGTGATCAATGGATGGCATGGACTCGGTGAGCCAAAGGGCCTGTTTCCATGCTATATCCCTAAACTAAATATGAACCATTTTTAAGCTGGATGTATGTGTATAAAAATCACCTTTCTCTTTTTTTCCCTTTAGAATGCTGCTCTACATCATCTCTTTATACGTAAAACTTTTCGACCATTTAAATGTCTGCACTGTGGGAAGGCATTTCGGGAGAAAGAGAAGTTGGATCAGCACCTGCACTTCCATGGGCGAGAGGGCAACTATCCACTGACCTGTGATATCTGTAACAAAGGCTTCATAAACAGTTCGGCTCTCGATTCACACATGAAATTGCACTCTGATCTGAAAACGTACTCCTGTATTTTCTGCACAGAATCTTTTGATAGACTGGATCTTCTCAAAGAACATGTCGCAGTTCATGTTACTAACGGCTATTTCACCTGTCCCTCCTGTAAAAAACAATTTCCAGATTTTATCCAGGTGAGTGTTTCAGTCTCGGACATTTTGAAAGTCAAAGTAGTTCTTCATGACTTTGATGCCTGCACTTAACAAATCTTTTGGGCTTTCAGATTTTGCCGGTGGTTCTGTTGCGTGTTCTTTCCCAGATCAATCCAAACTAATTCCACATCCCTGCTTTTTCGCTCTCGTAAATCAACATCTTCTAATATGTTAAGCAAGTCTATTTTCCTTAAAATACTGAATGGACTTTGTCCCAACCATTTTCTTTGGCAAAAACCTCCCATAAACAAAATATGCAAGGAATTCCTTTCTGTGCTGCATTTGCAGAAAAAAGTATGAAATTGTGAGATAATATACACTGTGTCATGAAGAAAATGAAAGGTAGAAAAAGCACACACATGAAAAGTAGAGAAGGTGAAACTGAATGAAAATGACAAGCAAGGAAAAAGTAAAATAAAGAAGTTGGCGGAAAGGCAATGACAACAGTGTGTGATGAACCAGGTCAAAAGCCACTTGTTCATCACATTCGTTCACCCTGAACATCCACAGATCCAGCCCACATTCCCGGCTTCTCTTGAGGTTTAGAAAACGGTTATAATCTGCAGCACAGATGGGCAGCATTTGGCTCATCAGAATCTGCCAGCTTCTATTATAACAATCTTGTCAATCCTATTTCAAGTTTTCTCCATAACTTATTCAAGCCAGTCAAATTCCCTCCTGAAGTCAATGAATGATTATTTTTCCATTACCCTTGCAGGCAGTGAGTGCCAAATACTAACAATGCCCTGAGACAAAATGATTTCCCTTCACATCCCATGTACTCTCTGTTCAAAAAATTGAATCTGTCTCCTTGATTCTATTTACCTTACCTTTCAAATAACCTTCCAGCTTTCCCTGAGCAATCCGCTTTGTACAGGTTCAACTTCATGCTTTTGTACTTTAGGCTTGTGTTGATGAACCCTGGCATTCCATCCATTTTACAAATGATTTTCTTGATACAAGATCCCTTTGTGCTCCACATCCATCAGTCATTGAGTCTTTATTGTCTGTTTTCATTGTTTCTGCCGAAGTATCTCAAAGTATATCAAATGTTGATTACATTTGGTTTGCAGAGTTTTGTAGAAAGATTAAATAATATGTATGAATCTTTTACCTCATTGGGGGACAAGAAGGAGGTAAAAGACCTTTAGATGAATGACTGATATGGAGTGGACACGAGTGATTAATTGTCACATGTACCGATTACAGAACAGTAAAATTGCAGTAACACTACAAGCGTGTAAACACAATACTCAGAGATAATGTACAATAAACAAAAAAATCCAATTAATCAATAACATCAATACTAGTGCAAAAATGCCTTCAGTCCTTAGTGCAACCAAAGACCATTCATAATTTGGTTTTCGTATGACTTTAGGAGCAAAAATTGTCACAGTTTCAATTTCAAGTTCTCTCATCATCCCAATATTCTGCTGTAGAGAAAATGTAACTCATATATGCTGGACTGAAGTGTCATGGACAGAAGGTTCCGCGCTCCTTTTCCAAGAAGTACCTTGTACATTGGGTGTCCAGACATTAACAATCTTAAAATACTGGGGGGAAAAATACCATCATCATTTGTAGAGAGAAACAAATTGCAACTCACCCAGTCAGTGCTTAACATTAACTCTCTGCCTCCACAGATCCTATATCACCTGCTGAGTCCTTATGGTATTTTCTCTCTTTATTCGGATGTTTAGCTTGATAGGCCTTTACCCCATTTAGATCTGCCCACATGCTCCGTGACAGGTTGATGTCCAGTCCTTGGGTCCGATATATGGTGTTTTTTGACAATCGTAGTTTCTGTTCAAGCTTCCCTCCTGGATTATTCGGTGCGGTAGGGAGAAGGGAGCAGGCAGAAGAATTTCTGAGGTTGAGATTTATAGTTAGATAGATGCTTTAGTAAGGACAAGTAAAGCAATGTTGTTGCTGCTCCCTGCATTTTGCATCTTCACATGAAGATTGTCCATGGTGTTTCCAGATGTCAGAATCCACAGTGTGATGTGGGGTGTAGTTCTTTGATCACTGAGAGGAGGTGGATTGAGGAGATTACTGGCTTTGATTTCCCCTAACTGATAGCAGGGCAAGGCCCTTGAGATATATCTTCTTGAAATTTATTGCATTTCTTTGTTTTCTGAGGTCCCAAGTCCTCTTCCAAAAAAAGTGTAAGATAAGACTGAATTTGTGACCAAAGTTCCTGTCAAGTTTTGGAACTTTCCCATCTGCTCCGACGGCCTTGTTGATTCTTGGTTTATGGCCTTTTCAACTTGCTGTCGGTGTGGGGTGGGGGTGGACTGCTTTGAAAAGGAGTCATGGTTGATAATCCATGATCTTAACCAAAGACCGAAGAGACCCAGTCTCAGTGCAGACACAAGGATACATTTCACGCCTCACCACTTTTCTTAGTCTTGCCTTATTGGTGAACCTCACTCACCTTTGGAGCTCATTTACACCACACGTGTGGAAACTGTTAAATCAAAATTGTCTCCATTGTAGAATCAATGACACTCCAGTCTTTGGGACTGAGTTGCAGTACACAGATGAAGCTTGTGTATGGAGCAATGTGGAAGTCATTTTACATTTATTCTTGGTAGCATACAAGAGAATAATTCACACTTTTAGAGCAAGGGTCCTCTACCAATTACCTTCTGTACAACACCACACCATTTAAAGTGCACAATGAGACTCTGGAAAATGTGGGTCGCCATGCCTTTAAGGTTGTCAATATAAAATTGATCATTGCTTATCTGAGAAATTAGTCTTTGAGAGGAAGATATAACTTGGATGAATGGGCAGTAGTAATTCCCAGCCCTTCCGTACACTTCAGAAACGTGTAATATGAACAGCACTCGCAAGCACTGGTGAGTGTCAGAAGTTGCGGAGCGAAGGCAGAAGAATGGGATTTAGAGGGAAAGATAGATAGCCATGATTGAATGGCAGAGTAGATTTGATGGGCTGAATGGCCTAATTCTGCTTCTCGAACTTATGAATTGATGAGATGTATCACCAACACTTGTCAAAATCCTTCAAATCCACTGAGATCAGCACCCTCATTCGAATGCCATGTCCTAATTGCGCTCGATTGGCTCCTCCAGTGGTTAGGTCCTTTCCAAAACAGAACAACTCTGAACTGTGTCACTACAAGAGATTACCAATGGTCATTAAAACAGGTTCAAAGATGTCAGAGGCCTCCTGAAAGATTGCAACATTCAATTGCAACAGCAATTCGTTCTTCCCCCGCACAATTAAAGCATGGAATAATCTTCACCCTACCATAGTTACCCAACCAGATGCAACTAAATTTAAGGTAGCTCTTTCTTCCCAAACACCCTTTCTGGCTTAAGTCCTCCCTCCACTGTCTCCAGTTTAAATTCCATTTGGAATATTTTGGAGGACCAAGAAACCAAGAGCCAGGAATCCTCTGCAACTCTGGGAAATGAGCTTCCAGTGGAGGTGGTGGAGGCAGGTTCGATTTTATCATTTAAAAATAATTTGGATAGGTATATGGACGGGAAGGGAATGGAGGGTTATGATCTGAGTGCAGGTGGATGGGACTAGGTGAGAGTAAGTGTTCGGCATGGACTAGAAGGGCCGAGATGGCCTGTTTCCGTGCTGTAATTGTTATATGGTTATATGGACATCCCTGGGCTAGGAATTCCCAATGTAGAAAAGGAGCAGCTTGTGGAAGCCCAGTGGACAGAAGATACAAAACAGGCTTTGGTTTATTATTGTCATCTGCCCAGGGTGCAGTGAAAAGCTTTATTGTGTATGCTGTCCAACAGATCAGATATACCATACAATTCAAGCTCGAGTACAATAGAAAGAGCAAAGGGGAAGATACAGAGTTCAGAATATAATTTTCAGCATTATAGTGCATCGGTTCCCTAGACAAAGTCCAGGGCCTTATGGAAGAACCATTCAGAAGCCTCAAAATGGAGGGGATGAAGCTGGAATCTGGCAATGTGTGCTTTCAAGCTTCAGTACCTTCTGCCAGATGGGAGCAGAATGAAGGAGGAATAATTGGATAATTGGCTGCTTTTCTGAGGCAGAATGAAGTGTAGATGGAGTCGGTGGTGGGATGTCTGGCCTTTATGATGAACTGGACTACATGTACGGCTCTCTGCAATTTCTTGTGGTTTGGGGCAGAACTGTTCCCAAACGTAATGCAACCCGACTCTGCTTTATATGATGCATCTGTAGAAGCTTGTGAGAATCATTGGAGACGTGCCAGATTTCCATAGACTCTCAGGAAGTAGAGGCATTGGTCTTCCTTCTTGGCTGTCCCATCAATGTAGTTGGTCCACAGCAGATTATTAGTAGATGATCTCACAAACCATCTCAACTCCACCTTGTCTACCTCCCTTAACACTATGGCCCCCCTCAAAACAAGAACCGTAACTTTCAACAGATCTTCACCCTGGTACACACCTGCACTTCGTAAACTGAAACAGACTGGTCGCCGACTTGAACGACTCACAAAGAAATCATCTCCCACAGTCCACCTTGAAGCTTACAAACTCCACCTCACTGACTACAAAGATGCCCTCATTGCTGCAAAATCTGCCTACCTCTCCTCCATATTCACTGATCCCTGCCTAAACCACAGAACCCTCTTCTCCACAGTGGGCAACCTCCTCAAGCCTCGAGCCAACACTCTCCCTACCTCTACTCCGGATCTCTGCAACTCATTCCTCCACTTTTTCGCTGATAAAATCAGCACCATCTATCAATCTTTATCCCCTGTACCCGACTCCCCAGCATCTACTGCAACACCTACCAAGGCCCCTCCTTTCAACATCTCCACTGACCTCCTTACCCCTCCTCCACACTGCTTCCTCTCCCAGTTTCACCTGGTCACCCCTACTGAAATCTCCAAACTCATCAGCTCTTCCAAACCCACTACCTGCTCCCTCGACCCTCTCCCCACTCCCCTGCTGAAGTCCTGCCTCCCCGTTCTCTGCCCCTACCTCACTAATCTCTTTAACTCCTCATTGTCCCAAGGAATTGTCCGCTCCGCTTTCAAAACTGCTGCTGTTACACCAATCTTAAAGAAACCTGGTCTTGATCCCTCCTCTCTCATTAACTACCGCCCAATCTCAAACCTCCCCTTTCTTTCAAAAACCCTTAAGTGTATCGTTGCGTCGCAACTTCATTCCCACCTCCTTGCGTATAACCTACTTGAACCCCTCCAATCTGGCTTTCGCCCCCTCCATAGCACAGAAACTGCTCTCCTCAAAGTCCTCAACGAACTCCTCACCTCTGCTGACACTGGTTCCCTCAACATCCTCATCCTCCTCGACCTGAGCGCAGCCTTCAATACAGTGAACCATAACATCTGGCTCACCAGACTCAAAGACCTCGGCATTGAAGGCTCTGCACTCAGCTGGCTCCGTTCCTACCTTTCCAACAGATCCCACTTCATCTCTCTCCACAACCACACCTCTGCTACAGCCACAGTCACTCAAGGCGTTCCCCAAGGCTCCGTACTCGGCCCCCTCCTCTTCATCATCTACATCCTCCCCCTTGGTCAGATACTCCGCCACTTCAACCTGGACTTCCACTGTTACGCCGATGACACCCAGATCTACCTCGGCACCAAATCCCCCCACAATCCCCCCCCCCCCCCCCCCCCCCCCCCCCCCCCCCCCCCCCCCCCCCCCCCCCCCCCCCCACCCCCCCCCCCCCCCCCCCCCCAACCCCCCCCCCCCCCCCCCCCCCCCCCCCCCCCACCCCCCCCCCCCCCCCCCCCCACCCCCCCCCACCAACTCCTGTTTGTCAGCTATAAAAACCTGGATGCAACATAACTTCCTCAAACTCAACAGTGATAAGACAGAATTCCTCCTCATAGGCTCCAAAGCCACACTCAGCAAAATCAATAACCCCACTCTCACCATCGACGGCACCACTGTCTCCCCATCTCCCCAGGCCCGCAACCTTGGCGTGATTTTTGATTCCACCCTCTCCCTTGAGCCTCACATCCGCCATGTCATTAAAACCTCCTTCTTTCATCTCCACAACATCGCCAAACTCAGACCCTCTCTCACACCTCCCGCTGTTGAAAGACTCATCCATGCCTTCATCTCCTCCCGACTGGACTATTGCAACTCACTTCTCCTTGGCATCAGCTCCACCTACATCAGCCGACTCCAACTGGTCCCTAACGCAGCCGCCCGACTCATCACCCACACCAAATCCTGGCATCACATCACTCCAGTCCTCAAACAACTTCACTGGCTTCCCATCTCCCACCGGATCACCTACAAAATCCTGATCCTCACCTACAAAGCCCTCCACCATCTGGCCCCCCCATATCTCACTGACCTCCTCTCCCCCTACCAACCCTCATGGTCCCTCAGATCCACATCAGCCAGTCTCCTCTCCATCCACAAGTCCAACCTTAGCAGTTTTAGAGACAGAGCCTTCTCCAGGGCAGCTCCCAGGCTCTGGAACTCCCTCCCCCAACTGATCCGCAATTCCGTGTCCCTCACCATCTTCCAGTCCCGCCTCAAGACCCATCTCTTCACCTCTTCCTATCCTTAGCCCCATGTCCCCCTCCCTTTTCATCTGTGCATTGATTGCCTCATATTGTGTTTTGAATTGAATTCTGTCTTTACTTTGTGTACTAGTCATGTCTCTACTATTTATTTCATTCCCCTTACATGTTTTTCTCTACCTGCTAAATTTTTGTAAGGTGTCCTTGAGACTCTTGAAAGGCGCACATAAATAAAATGTATTATTATTATTATTATTAATATTAATGCAAAGGAACTGGCATTCTACAGTGAGCAACTTCCCACACTCCCCATCCTTTCAAGCACCACTGGCCATGTCTACAAAGCCTACAGCTCGCACATGGGCCTCTTCGGTCACTCGGAGCCCACAGAACTGGACCCGATGGAATGGTGAAGCAGAATAGTTGGATGTGCTTGGTTTGGGTTGAAAAGAAGTTTAATACAGTTATTTAAGAAAGCACTGCAGATGCTGGAAAAATCGAAGGAAGACAAAAATGCTGGAGGAACTCAGCGGGCGAGGCAGCATCTATGGAGTGAAGGAAATAGGACCAGCTGGTCCTTACCCTCAACATCTTTCACTTTGACTCCTCCCATTTCCTCCAAATCCAAGGCGCAGCAATGGGCACGCGCATGGGCCAGGTGAATGCCTGCCTCTTTGTAGGGTACGTCGAAGAATCCTTGCTTCCTCCTGCACCCATGCAGAACTCACTGACTTAATCCATTTCACTACTAACTTCCATCCAGCACTCAAATTCACTTGGACCATTTTCGACATCTCCCTACAGTTTCTAGACTGTATCGCAGTTAACAGACTACCTACCGACATCAACTACAAACCCACTGACTCGCAGGGTTATCTGGACTACACTTCTTCCCACCCTGCTTTCTGTAAGTACTCTATCCCCTACTCCCAATTCCTCCGTCTACGCCGCATCTGCATCCAGGATGAGGAATTCCAGACCAGGGCATTGGAAATGTCCTCATTCTTTAGGGAACGGGGGTTCCCCTCTTCTATTATAGGTTCTCCTCTATATCCCGCAGCTCCACTCTCACTCCCCATCCCCCTACTTGTTACAAGGGCAGAGTCCCCCTTGTCCTCACCTTCCACCCTACCAGCCGTCGCATACAACATATAATCCTCTGACATTTTTGCCACCTTCAACCGGATCCCACCACTGGCCACATCTTTCTATCTCCCCCCATTTCTGCTTTCCGCAGAGACCATTCCCTCTGTAACTCCCTGGTCAATTCGTCTTTTCCCACCCAAATCACCCCCTCTCCCGGTACTTTCCCTTGCAACCGCAGGAAATGCTACACTTGTCACTTTACCTCCCCCCCTCGATCCCATCCAAGGACCCAAGACTTTCCAGGTGAGGCAGAGGTTCACCTGCACAGTTCGCAATAACCAACCTGATCTCCCGGTGGCTCAGCACTTCAACACCCCCTCCTATTCCGAATCCGACCTTTCTGTCCTGGGCCTCCTCCATGGCCAGAGGGAGGCCCACCGCAAATTGGAGGAGCAGCACCTCATATTTCGCTTGGGTAGTTTGCACCCCAGCGGTATGAAGATTGACCTCCAATTTCAGGTAGTCCTTGCTTTCTCCTTCGTTCCCCTTCCCTTCCCAGCTCTCCCACAAGCCTGCTGTCTCTGCCTCTTTATTCCTTCTCCCCGCCCCCCCACCCCCATCAGTCTGAAGAAGGGTCTTGACCCGAAACGCTGCCTAATCCTTCGCTTCATAGACTCACCCGCAAAGTTTCTCCAGCATTTTTGTCCACCGTAAGAAGGTTATTTGTCAGCCTTGTGGGTTGCTATGAATGAGAAGGGCCGGTTTGCCATTTTGTTGTCCACTGTATCTGTAGAGTGGATGGATGAGCAGTACGTACACCAAGGTCAAGATCCTGCTTGTGGACAGAACAATCTACAAATAGCAAATATATCTTGCTGTGTATCTAGTACGGATGGGTTTACAGATGGGTATATCATGCTGAAGGAATGTTTTGTGCTTTCAAGACTGTGGCGGTAAGAAATCATTCAATAGTCATTTGGTTTGGTTGCACGAGTGGGAGATTCATTTAAGTTTGAGGTGACTGGTTACTCTGCCGGGTGCTGAGTTGTTGTAAAGTGCAGGTGATGGGTGGAGTTGATAGAAGATGATCTAATATCGTGCAAGAAGGACCCAGTTGTCCAGGTAGAAGCAGAGATGAAAGCAGACAAGGAACTAGAAAGGGCCCAACTAAAATTGGTCATCAGAGCCATCAGTGTGATGGATGGAAAAATCAGAAGAAAGAGTTGAATCACAAAGTATGATGCTGCTTTGATTTTACAACTACATATCTAGTCTGTGTGACGACAAAGTACAATTTTAAGCCTTCATGATGAAGAACTTGAATGCATCCAGATATAGCAATAGGCACATTAATAACTGCATATAATAAGCGAGTTAATAATATGAAATGAGATACAGTAAAACCTTGATATGAAGCAGTATTTTAACTTTCACATTACAAAATAAACTATTGCTTAATTAGTTTCTTTTTGAAGACCCTCCACTCCATTACCACCACGTGGCTTCATTTCCCAATGCCCTTAAACCCACCTTACCAATGCACCTTTAAATCATGGGATGACTAGATTTCCCCACCATCCACCCTTATTCCCTGCATTCAGTTTCCGTTGCTGTATCCCACTGCCATAATTTGTAGAACAGATTCCCAGCGCTGCATCACCAATTCTTTTCCAGAATCTATTGCTGCCTCAGTACTGCTCTTGTTAGTTGGGCGAAGGTCTGTAACATTCTGCTGGGAATATTCTCGTCACGTGGTGACCCTGGAGTGACTGAAGCACAGCTGAGTACAGGGAATGAGAAAACATTGATCATAAAATCCCACGTGCACACAGCAGGAGACGAGACGCAAATACACCAACTCTCCCTGGGGCACAGGGCCCAAACACCCACCCTATCCTCCTGCATGTACACGCTGACTCTCCATGTATGCCTACACTCACTCGTGACAGGACCCACCCAAACAGACGCTCCCTGGGAGATGCTACCCTAAAGAACATAACTGAACTACATAGATTTTTGCAACCCTAAAATGTCCTGTTAGTGCTTGGGATTGTTTTTTAAATTCCAAATTAATGCAATTACATGCATTTAAATTCCCTGGTTGTCATTACTCTGTACCTGCATTCCATGTACTCAGATGTGCCCCAGTCACCCCAGGTCACCACGAGAAAGGAATATTCCCAGCAGATTGTTAAAGACCTTCACCTACTAACAAGGGGAGTACTGGGGCAGCAATAGATTCTGGAATCTTGGGTCAGTGGTGCTGAACTCAGGCAATTGTTCTTGCAACTCCACCACTGCCCCATGTTTTTCATGTATACATTTGAATCTTAGAAAGCATATGATACGCCGGTGGCCACCGCCTAACCTCCATGTCTGTTGGAATAGAGAAAATGTAGAAACAAGGTAGTGTAGATTCCGGTTTATACCAAAGATAGACACAACGTGCTGGAGTAACTCCGTGGATCAGGCAGCATCTCTGCAGAATAAGGATGAGTGACGTTTGAAGTTTGGACTCTTCTTCAGAGCTGCCCAAGTTAACTCCATCTCCTACACATGATTCGTGGTCCTGCAGATCATAGCCCTTCAACAACACATGCAAACTTACCCATTAATTTCCCTTCTATTGATCCTGCTACATTAAGATCCAAGATCATACATGCCAGTTCCACGGATTCTATGCACTGTGCACTTTCCCTCCCTTTGGTATATTCCCTGGTCTTGTTGGACTTCCCCAAATGCACAACCTCGCGGTTCATGTGTTAAATGCCATTTGCCAACTTCCTGCTCAGTTGCACAGATCATTAACATTAAGTCAAAAGTTTTCTTTTTCTCAGCCAATTTTTGTCTCAAATGTAAACTTCTTTGTCATATTCCTAGCATCATTCATATATGCTGCAAATAAGCAGGGATCAAGGAATTCCTCTGTTGTTTGCCCTTTAGTCTCAGCCATTACCCCCATGCCACTGTTGACATTTTCTCACAGTTTCTGATGCTTCCTTGGATCCAGTAGGCCTGGCAGTCTCAAAAGTCTCTAGATCCATACAGAGTACACATGCAAATGCACTGGAGAAGGGCCCCGACCCAACTAATCGCCTAACTGTGTTCTCCTGGGATGCTGCCTGACCTACTGAGTTACTTCAGCACTTTGTGTCTTTTTAAGTGATGTGGACACAGGTGAGGGAGGTTTGATTGGCAGATGGGTGGACAAAGGCCAGAGAAGGGAAGAAGAAGACCAACGGCTGAAATACGGAGGTAAGGACACAAGAAGCGCAAAATGTGGTCAGTGGAAGGGGAGAGGTTTGTGGTTGGTTAGTTACTTACAATAGGAGAATTCAATGTTTCATACCATTGTGTTGTCAGCTGGCCAAGCAGAGAGGTGCTATCCCTCCAGAGAGCGTGTGGCCTCACTGGTAGTGGAGGAGGCTCAGGACAGAGGTCAGTGTGGGAATGGGAAGGGACCAGGAGATCCAATAGGCCTAGGCGGACCAAGTGCAAAACAGTTACCTCGTCTACGCTTGGTCTCGCTGATGTACAGGAGGCCACATTGGAAACATTAGCTGCAGTAGATGAGGTTAGAGGAGGTGCACAATTACCTCTGCCTCACCTGGTAGGGCTGCTTGGCTCCCTGGATGGAGGCGAGTAGGGGAGGTATAGGGACAGGTGTTATATCTCCTCTGGTTTGGAAGGTAAGTACTTGGGGAAGGAATTGCTTTGGTGGGGAGGGATGTGTGAACCAAGGAATTGCTTTGGTGGGAGCAGTCTCTTTTGAACGTGGAAAGGGACGGGAAGATGTTACCAGTGGTGGGATCGCGTTGCAGGTGACCGAAAATAGAGAATTATGTGTTGGATGCAGAGTCTGGTGGTGGGGAAAAGGTAAGCACCAGGGGAACTCGATCCTTGTTCCATCTGGGGCAAGGGGGAACGAGAGCAGAAATGTTGGACACAGGAGATGCGGGTGAGCACCCCATTATCCGCTTGGGTGGCTCGCAGCCAACCACAACCTTTCCCTTGACCCCATCCCATTTCACCTATATCACTCCTTCTGACATCACATTTCACACTTCCGTCCTTATCTCTTTATCTCACAGCCTTTTGTCTTTGTATCTCTGCCTTTGTCCACCCATCTGCCAAACTAACCTTTCACTTGCCAGGCTTTGTCACGTCCCACCTCTCTTCCAATTTTCACCTCCTCCACGCCGATCAGTCTGAAGTAGAGTCCCAACCCAATATGGCCCCCATCCATGTTATCCATAGATGCTGCCTGACCCGCTAAGTAACTCCAACACTTTGTTCCTTTTTCGTAAACCGGCATCTGCAGTTCCTTGTGTGTACATTCAAATGCACTGACTCGATTCAACAGTCCCGATCCCACCCTGTTGATACTTCCTCAAAGGATTCACTCATGATAGTCAGACAGACACTTTGACAAATCCTGATTATCCCCGATTAATCTTTACCTTCTACATGAGGGTTTACACCATGGGTCAGAATTGATTAATAATTTTGATATAATTGAAGGTAAGCTGACATATAAGTATGTGTAAATTCTACCCTTTTTACACATACAGAGAACACCACCTCAATGTCCCCAAATCCTTCCTCTCGACCACACTATCCGCTTTCATATCAAGAGCATGCAGCATAGTTCTGGTCCTGGCATTCAACTCTCAGTGGAACCCAAAGCCCTGTCATGTCCCCTTAGAATTATGTGTTTCAATTAGATAATGAGGGGGAATGTACAGAGTCTTTTACCCAGGCTAGGGGAAACAAGAACCAGAGAACGTGGGTTTAAGGTGAGAGGGGCAAGATATTTTAGAAACCTGAGGGACAACGTTTTCATACAGAGGGTAGTGGGTATATGGAACGGACTGCTAGAGGAGGTAGTTGAGGTAGGTACTATTAACAGCATTTAATAGGCACCTGGGCAGGTACATGGATAGGAAAGGTTTGGCAGAATAAGGGACTAGCTGAGATGGGGCATCTTGTTTGCAGGAGTTAGGCTGAAGGGCTTTTTTCTGTGCTGTATGACTCTAGATCACCCCTTAGGATTTTAAACTCTAAAGAATACAGATACAACTTTTTTAGCTGCTCATGATAATTCTTATTCCCTGTAATTGTCAAGTCATATGGTTTTGAACCACCTTCAAGGCTAGTATATTCTCTCTTAAATAAGGGTTCAGGTTTATGATCTGGATGTAGTCTGATCAATACTCAGTACAATTTTAACAACACTTCTCTAATTCTGAATTTCAACTACTTGTTGCAGCTGCCTACTTAGTTGTGGTGTTCTTTGCATGGAACGCCTACTTCTTTCATTTGCAATTTCTCTTCATGTAGATAATACATGTAGACAATAAATTTTCCATTCCTCCTACCAAACTGCAAGATCGCACATTCCCCCACATTATGCCCCATTTGCCAAATGTTGCTGCCATTCACTCGACCTATCCTCATCACAACAAGCCCTCCCATCTACTTTAGTGCGATTGGGAAACTTGAATAATTGCACTGCTCCCCGCTCAAGATCATTCATATTAGCAATAAAGAATTGAGGGCGAAGAATTGATCCTTGGGCCATAATGATAATTACATCCAGCCTGAAAAGGATCTGTTTATTCTCTCCAACCAGTCCATGCTAACACACTTCTCGCAATCCCATCAGCCCATGCCTTGTGCATCAGTCTTTTAATGAACACTTTGTCAATTGCCTTCTGGAAATCCAAATACACTGTATTGACAGGTTCCTCTCTTATTGACTGTTCGAGAACACGCAAGTTTATCAAAGAGGATTTATACCGTTGACAAACCACCTGAAAATGACTATCGTTACCTACCTTTTGACACGGAGCCAATTGTGTATCTATAATCTCACTTTCCTATTAATTCTATGTTTTCATTTTATCAAGCTTCCTTGTCAATTTATACTGTTTTAATGTTTTGTGAAAGCTCCTTTATGTCTGCAAAAAAATCAATTGACTTTTTTTATTACTTCAAATAATTCAGTCAAATTAAATGAACATAATTTACTTTCAGCATGATTTAGAAACAGATCAAGTTGAAAATACTCCCCTGGTAAAGCATCTTTTATTGCCGGTCACAAATATTTTCTTGGTCTCTTTTCAAATAAAAATGTATTTAAAGGTTTCCTTTAACTTGTCTGAAGAAGGGTTTCGGCCCGAAACGTTGCCTATTTCCTTCGCTCCATAGATGCTGCTGCACCCGCTGAGTTTCTCCAGCTTTTTTGTGTAACCTTCGATTCTCCAGCATCTGCAGTTCCCTCTTAAACAGATTGTTCCCGATGTTGGGGAAGTCCAGAACAAGGGGTCACAGTTTAAGGATAAGGGGGAAATCTTTTAGGACCGATGAAGAAAACTTTTTTCACACAGAGAGTGGTGAATCTTTGGAATTCTCTGCCGCAGAAGGTGGTTGAGGCCAGTTCATTGGCTATATTTAAGAGGGAGTTAGATGTGGCCCTTGTGGCTAAAGGGATCAGGGGGTATGGAGAGAAGGCAGGAACAGGATACTGAGTTGGATGATCAGCCATGATCATATTGAATGGCGGTGCAGGCTCGAAGGGCCGAATGGCCTACTCCTGCACCTATTTTCTATGTTTCTATGCTCTCTACCATTCAGGAGAGTATTCGGCGACATTCTGGTTATCCTCAATAACGAGGTCTCTGAAAGCAATAACACAGATAGGGTACTGAAGACTGCCTTTATTGATCAGATCAATGAGTACAGGGGTTGGGATGTCATGTTACAACTCTACAAGTGGTTGGTGAGACCACACAGAGTATTGTGTGCTGTTCTGATCACCCAGTTCATGAGGATGTTACCGGCATTGGAGGGTTTGAGCTAAAAATAGTGACTGGGAAATAAAATTCTAACATGTAAAAGGAATTCAGACGGGTACATGGATAGAAAAGGCAGCACAGTGTACCAGCTGGTAGAGTTGCTGCATGTAGCACTACAGACCCAGGTGCTGTCTGTGTGGAGTTTGCATGTTCTCCTTGTAATTGCGTGGGTTTCCTTTGGGTGCTACAGTTTCCACCCATAATCCCAAAGACATGGATATTTGCAGGTTAATTGTAAATTGCCTTCAGTGTGTAGGGAGTAGATATGAAAGTGGGATAACATGGAACTAGTGTATGGGTGATCGATAGTTGGCGCGGACTCAGTTTCCATGCTGCATCTCTAAACTAAAACTACAAGGTTTCAAGTGAAGATAGACACAAAATGATTGAGTAACTCAGCAGGACGGGCACCATCTCTAGAGAGAAGGAATGGGTGACGTTTTGGGTCGAGACCCTTCTCCAGACTGGTATATCAAGGTTTACAGTGATGTGGGCCCAATTCAGGTAGATGGGACCAACGCAGGTAGACATCTTGGTTACATGGATGAGTTGGGCCGACGGGCTTGTTTCTGTGCTCTGTCTCTGTGGCACTATGTGGAATGAATGCAGGCATGTGGGATTAATATAGTGGGCAGGACTTACACTATGAAATGCAGGACTCTGAGGATGGTTATTTAACTGAAAGATCTAGGGTTACAGGTACATTGTTCCCTGAAGGTGACAACATAGACAGGGTGATTAACCTACCAACCCGCACGCCATTGGGTTGTCAGGGAAACCTGCACAATCACAGGGAGGACAAGCAAAGTCCATACAGATAGCACCTGGGGTCAGGATTGAACCTGGCTCGTTGGAGCTGCGAGGCAGCAACTGTGAGCTGCTCCACTGTACCCCACCCATGTCCCTTATGGGGTGGGGTAGAGTGGGAGAGATCAGTTATGAGGGAGGAGTGTTGTACAGAGTAAAACATGAGCATTGCTCAGTCAAAAACAAGGGGGCAGATTATTATCTCAATGGGGTTAGGTTAGGTAAGGAGGAGGTACAGCGAGACCTGTGTGTCCTTGTACACCAGTCACTGAAAGTTGGCGTGCAGGTACAGCAGGCAGTGAAGAAAGCTAATGGAATGTTGGCCTTCATAACAAGAGGATTTCAGTATAGGAGTAGAGAGGTTCTTCTGCAGTTTTATAGGGCTCTGGTAAGACCACATCTGGAGTATTGTGTACAGTTTTGGTCTCCTAATTTGAGGAAGGACATCCTTGTGATTGAGGCAGTGCAGAGTAGGTTCACGAGATTGATCCCTGGGATGGCGGGACTGTCATGTAAGGAAAGATTGAAAAGACTAGGCTTGTATTCACTGGAGTTTAGAAGGATGGGGAGGATCGTATAGAAACATATAAAATTATAAAAGGACTGGACAAGCTAGATGCAGGAAAAATGTTACCAATGTTGGGCAAGTCCAGAGCCAGGGGCCACAATCTTAGAATAAAGGGGCGGCCATTTAAGACCGAGGTGAGAAAAAACTTTTTCACCCAGAGAGTTCTGAATTTGTGGAATTCCCCGTCACAGAGGGCAGTGGAGGCCAAATCACTGGATGGATTTAAGAGAGAGTTAGATAGAGGTCTAGGGGCTAGTAGAATCAAGGGATATGGGGAGAAGGCAGTGAAGAAAACAAATGGCATGTTGGCCTTCATAGCGAGAAGATTTGAGTATAGGAGCAAGGGGGTCCTTCTGCCGTTGTACAGGGACTTGGTGAGGCTGCTCCTGAAGTATTGTATGTAGTTTTGGTTTCCCCCTCCCATTGGAATTGTGCAATAGGGTGCATACTGCAGCCAGTCTTTTAACTTACATTTGAATATAATATATATGTTTTAAATTGGATTGTAGCGTTTTTGAAAGGGGGGAGGTTGTGCGATCACTGGTCACTGTCCTTGGGGGTACCCGGTGTGGGAGTGGAGCAACCGAGTGGGGAGAGGGTGTGGAAGAAGGATGTCCCCCCTCCAAGGGTAGGGGGGACGTTTTGAAATTTGATGTATTAAAATCATGTTTTAGTGCACAGTAGAAGTATGATTTCAATGTTTTTTGTATGAAGTATTTTTAAGAGGTAAACTTTTAAGGGGTAACTTTATCCACACAAAGGGTGATGGGTGTATGGAACAAGCTGCCGGAGGAGGTAGTTGAGGTAGGGACCATCGAAACATTTAAGAAAAAGTTAGACTGCTACATGGATAGGACAGGTTTGGAGGTATGGACCAAAAGCAGGTGGCGTAGCTGGGACATGTTGGCGGGTGTGGGCAAGTTGCGCCGAAGGGCCTGTTTTCACACTGTATCACTCTATGACTACATTATACCTCCACCATGCATGAATGCTTCAAAATCAAGTGATCGAGTTTTATTGCCATATACTCAAGCATAGAAACATAGAAAACAGGTGCAGGAATAGGCCATCGGCCCTTCGAGCCAGCACTGCCATTCAATATGATCATGGCTATTCTTCTAAAATCAGTACCTCTTTCCTGTTTTTTCCCCATATCCCTTGATGTCGTTAGCCCCAAGAATTAAATGTAACTGTCTCTTGAAAACATCCAGTGAATTGGCCTGCACTGCCTTCTGTGGCAGAGAATTCCACAGATTCACAACTCTCTGCGTGAAGAAAGTTTGTTCTCATCTCAGTCCTAACTGCCCCCCCCCCTTTATTCTTAAACTGTGACCCAAGGTTCTGAACGCCCCCAACATCGAGAACATTTTTCCTGCCGTTACAGTAAGTGAAAATCTAGCAGGCAAGCAGGATGCTTTCTCCAACCACCCCCATTTCAAGTCCACAATCTTCCACCGTTTCTACCCAGTGTTTGGTACTTACTTCCAGCAGCCACTGGTTGTCCTCCAGGATGCATTCTCTCTCTGCTCAACCCCCCTCTCTCTCTCCCCTCCATCTCTCTTTCCCCCTCTCTCTCTCTCTCTCTCCCTCTGTTTCTCCTCTCTCTCCTCTCTCTCCCCTCTCCCCCTCTCTCTCTCTCTCTCTTCTCTCTCTCTCTCTCTCTCCCCCTCTCTCTCTCTCTCCCCCCTCTCTCTCTCTCTCCCCTATCTCTCTCCCCCCTCTCTCTCTCTCTCCCCTTCTCCCTCTCTCCTCTCTCTCTCTCCCTCTCCACCCCTCTCTACTCCCCCTCTCTCTCTCCCCCCCTCTCTCTCCTCCCCCCTTCCCCCCCCCCCCCCCCCCTCTCTCTCCCCCCTTTCTTTCCCCTAACTCTCTCTCCACCTCCCTTTGAGAGTCTGTCCCTTCGGCACAGAGACTCTCTCGGCAGCGGCGCTTCCGACGCCTCCGCGGCCCGGGACACTCGCACTGTCCGGAGCGCTCCATGGCCGAAGCTGCAGCGAGCGACTCGCTAGCCGCCCAAATACAAGATTAAAAATGTGGAAAGTGGGAGCAATTTGGCTTAAATGGTCATTTTAAGCCCATCCAGATCTGTATAGAGTCAGTTATGCAACATGTACATGGCTGGCCCAATTTGTCCATGATGATTAAGTTGGCATTCTGCGTGCCCAGGGACTGGCTGCCGTTCCCAGATCAGCTCGCGCCCCAGGGACTGGCCGCAGTTCTCAGGTCGGATCGCCTGCCCCGACCCCGCAAAAATGAATTGAAAAAAGAAAACGCGTTTTTTCGGGTTACGGGCCGAAAACCAGTATATTGCATATTGGGAACAGTTTGCAAAAGATCTAAACACACTACTGAGGACTCCTCGTATTTATACTTAATTAATAATCCATGGCCATTCCGAAACACCCCTCCCCAGGTTTTACAACTGATTCACCTGGTTAGTTCCATCTCCGGCTGCTTCATGTTGTCGGCGGCTGCACATCCAACCAAGAAAGAGAAGAGGTGCAACGTCACTCACAGCCACCAACTGACGCGCTTCCCCGGACCGCACAGATCCCTGGCATGCGGCGCTAAGGGACAAATTGCGCAGGGACTGTACTCAGCGTGAGAACTCGGTCGTGAGCGTGAGGGCCTGAGAAATTGCTCCAGGGCGTGAGTCTCACACCAAAAGCGTGAGAGTTGGCAGCCCTGCGTTTGTAGAAGAAGGGCTTCTGTGATCAAGCAGATAATTATGGTGCTGTGAATCAATCGTCGATGGCAGAAAGATTTTGGAGAATATTGTGAGAGAGATGTTCAGCCTGCATTTGGAATGGCAGGATAACTGGTTTAGTCACTTTGGTTTATGAAAGGAGCTCCCATCTGACTAACAACTCCAATTTTCAGAAGTACCCGAGCTTGTGGATAACACAAATTGGTGTAGGCCCAGGCGTGGTATGGAGTAGCAGTGCCCCCTGGTTGGGGGAGGAATGTGGTTGGGTCAGTGAGTTATTAAAGATTTACAGTTTTGCATGTATATTTTTATTACACTTTTGAAATCTTTAAAACAAATTCTAGAACAATTTGCTTCTCATTCTTTGGAGTTTCACATTCAAAACAACAATGTAACTCAATTCTGTCAAATAGATTTAACCCAGAAGCCATCCTATATTTTCTTTATCTTTACAACTGTAAGAACATCCTTAATTGTTTCTCCTTTGCCCCCTGTCTGTTAACTCACCTGCCATTCTTGAGTAACTAGAGACCATGAATATTAAGAACACATTCTTTGTGATGTTAATGTGCCATGCTTTATATACATACAACAATTTGTATCTGCAGCTTATCAGCCACAATGTTTAAAAAATGGAATCCAATATCAATAACATTTACTTACATTTTCTTCAGTCTGGCCATTTTAATTTTGGGAATATTTTGTATTTCACTGTTGCTGTAAAACCTGCAATATTGGAAATGTACAGCAGGTCATGCAACATTTGTGTAGACATATACCAGGTTTTACGATCCAAGCCATCTTTCATCTGATCTAAACTCTCTGTCCTCATCCTACTTTCTGGTCCTACTCTACAAGATAAATTAGTTTAACTCTTTCTAAACTTGACAGTTAATTTTCAGTGGAGACATTGCCTCACCCATTTTGTGGCCATTTCTGCATGGGTACCCCTATCCCCAGAGTCAGGCATCGTAATGTTTAACTCTCAGGTATGGTTAAACCTACGGATGTGGACAATAGGCAATGGGTGCAGGAATCGGACATTTGGCCCTTCGAGCCAGCCGGATTCAATGTGATCATGGCTGATCATCCACAATCAGTACCCCGTTCCTGCCTTCTCCCCATATCCCCTGACTCCGCTATCTTTAAGAGCCCTATCTAGCTCTCTCTTGAAAGTATCCAGAGAACCGGCCTCCACCGCCCTTTGAGGCAGAGAATTCGACACTCACAAGTCTCTGTGTGGAAAAAGTGTTTCCTCATCTCTGTTCTAAATAGCTTACCCTTTATTCTTAAACTGTGACCCCTGGTTCTGGACTCCCCCAACATTGGGAACATGTTTCCTGCCTCTAGCATGTACAAACTCTTAACAATCTTATATGTTTCACTAAGATCCCCTCACATCCTTCTAAATTCCAGAGTGTACAAGCCCAGCCGCTCCATTCTCTCAGCATATGACAGTCCCGCCATCCCGCAAATTAACCTTGTGAACCTTGTGCACTCCCTCAATAGCAGTAGACACCGAGTGAAACTGGATATGAATTATACAGTGCCCTCCATAATATTTGGGACAAAGACCCATCATTTATTTATTTGTCTCTGTACTCCACAATTTAAGATTTGTAATAGAAAAAAAATCACATGTGGTTAATATGCACATTGTCAGATTTTAATAAAGGCCATTTTTATACATTTTATTCTCACCATGTGGAGATTACAGCAGTGTTTATATATCATCCACCCACTTCAGGGCACCATAATGTGTGGGACACAGCAATGTAGTGTAAATGAAAGTAGTCATGTTTAGTATTTTGTTGCATATCCTTTGCATGCAATGACTGCTTGAAGTCTGAGATTCATGGACATCACCAGTTGCTGGGTGATGCTCTACCAGGTCTGTATTGCCACCATCTTAAGCTTATGCTTGTTTTCGGGACTAGTCCCCTTCCATTTTCTCTTCAGCATATAGAAGGCATGCTCAATTGAGTTCAGATCGGGTGATTACCATGGCCACTCAAGAATTTACCATTTTTTAGCTTTGAAAACTCCTTTGTTGCTTTAGCAGTATGTTTGGGATCATTGTTTTGCTGTAGAATGAACTGCAGGCCAATGAGTTTTGAGGCGTTTGTTTGATCTTGAGCAGATAGGATGTGTCTACACACTTCAGAATTCATTATGCTACTACCATCAGCAGTTGTATCATCAATGAAGATGTGAGCCAGTACCTTCAGCAGCCATACATGCCCAGGTCATAACACCCCCACCACCATGTTTCACAGATGAGGTGGTATGCTTTGGACCTTGGGCAATTCCTTCTCTCCTCCATACTTTGCTCTTGCCATCAATCTGATATAAGTTAATCTTCATCTCATCTGTCCATAAGACCATTTTCCAGAACTGTGGTTGTCCTTTTAAGTACTTCTTAGCAAACTGTAACCATCCTATTTTGCGGCTAACCAGTGGTTTGCATATTGCATGTTGCCTCTGTATTTCTGATCATGAAGTCTTCTGTGGACAGTGGTCATTGACAAATCCACACCTGACTCCTGAAGAGTGTTTCTGATCTGTCGGACAGGTGTCTGGGAATTTTTCTTTATTGTAGAGAGAATTCTTGCGCATCAGCTGTGGAGGTCTTCCTTGGCCTGCCAGTCCCTTTGCGATTAGTTAGCTCACCAGTGCTCTCTTTCTTCTTAATGATGTTCCAAACAGTTGATTTTGGTAAGCTTGAGGTTTGGCTGATGTCTCTAGCAGTTTTATTCTTGTTTCTCAGTCTCATAATGACTTCTTGAACTTTCATTGGCACAACTTTGGTCCTCATGTTGATAAACAGCAATAAAAGTTTCCAAAGTGATGGAAAGACTGGAGGAAAGACTTAAGTGCTGAGAGCTCTCTTATACCTGCATTAAGGAGTATTTAATCACACTTGAACAATTGGGAAGCCACGTGTCCCAAACATTCTGGTGCCCTGAAATGGGGGGGGACTATGTATAACAGCTGTAATTTCTACATGGTGAAAACAAAATGTATAAAAATACCCAGATGTACTGGAGAACAGAGGATCTAAGAGGGTAGAGGAACTGAAAGAAATTTTAATTAGGCGAGAAATAGTATTGGGTAGGCTAATGGGACTGAAGGATGATAAATCCCCTGGACCTGATGGTCTGCATTCCATGGCCCTCAGGGAGGTGGCTCGAGAAATAGTGGACGCATTGGTGATCAATTTCCAATGTCAGATTCAGGATCAGTTCCTGTGGATTGGCGGATAGCTAATGTTATCCCACTTTTCAAGAAAGGAGCGAGAGAGAAAATGGGGAATTACAGACCAGTTAGCCTGACTTCAGTGGTGGGAAAGATGCTGGAGTTAATTATTAAAGAGGTAATAATGGGGCATTTGGATAGCAGTAAAAGGATTACTCCAAGTCAGCATAGATTTATGAAGGGGAAATCATGCTTGACTAATCTTCTGGAATGTTTTGAGGATGTGACAAGTAAATTGGATGATGGGGTGCCAGTGGATGTAGTGTATCTAGACTTTCAGAAAGCCTTTGATAAGGTCCCACACGGGAGACTGGTGACTAAAATTAGAGCACATGGTATTAGGGGTAGGGTTTTGACGTGGATAGAAAATTGGTTGGCAGACCGAAGCAAAGAGTAGGAGTGAACAGGTCCTTTTCAGAATGGCAGGCAGTGGCGAGTGGAGTGCCGCAAGGCTCGGTGTTGGGGCCGCAACTGTTTACCATATATATTAATGATTTGGAAGAGGGAATTAGGAGCAACACTAGCAAGTTTGCGGATAACCCAAAATTGGGTGGCAGTGTGAACTGTGAAGAGGATGTTAGGAGGTTGCAGGGTGACCTGGACAGGTTGAGTGAGTGGGCAAATGCGTGGCAGATGCAGTATGATATAGATAAATGTGAGGTTATCCACTTTGGCGGCAAAAACAAGGGGGCAGATTATTATCTCAATGGGGTTAGGTTAGGTAAGGGGGAGGTGCAGCGAGACCTGGGTGTCCTTGTACACCGGTCACTGAAAGTTGGCTTACAGGTACAGCAGGCAGTGAAGAAAGCTAATGGGATGTTGGCCTTCATAACAAGAGGATTTCAGTATAGGAGTAAAGAGGTTCTTCTGCAGTTGTACAGGGCTCTGGTGAGACCACATCTGGAGTATTGTGTACAGTTTTGGTCTCCTAATTTGAGGAAGGACATCCTTGTGATTGAGGCAGTGCAGCGTAAGTTCACGAGATTGATCCCTGGGATAGCGGGACTGTCATATGAGGAAAGATTGAAAAGACTAGGCTTGTATTCACTGGAATTTAGAAGGATGAGGGGGATCTTATAGAAATATATAAAATTATAAAAGGACTGGACAAGCGAGATGCAGGAAAAATGTTCACAATGTTGGGCGAGTCCAGAACCAGGGGCCACAGTCTTAGAATTAAGGGGAGGTCTTTTAAGACTGAGGTGAGAAAAAACTTTTTGACCTAGAGAGTTGTGAATTTATCGAATTCCCTGCACAGAGGGCAGTGGAGGCCAAATCACTGGATGGATTTAAGAGAGAGTTAGATAGAGCTCTAGAGGCTAGTGGAGTCAAGGGATATAGGGAGAAGGCAGGCACGGGTTATTGATAGGGGACGATCAGCCATGATCACAATGAATGGCGGTGCTGGCTCGAAAGGCCGAATGGCCTCCTCCTGCACTTATTTTCTATGTTTACCTTTTAATAAAATCTGACAATGCGCACTTTAACCACATGTGCTTTACAAATGGCAAATTGTGGAGTACAGAGGCAAATAAATAAATTATTTTTCTTTTATCCCAAACATTATGGAGGGCACTGTAGATACAGAGGATAACCAGACAACAGTGATGGTTGAAAATATAAATTAATGCCAGGAAATGTATGCAATTGTTACAAAATAATTTGATATGGTTACAGTTGCATGTTAGTTATATTACATTCCAACGGTCTGCATGAATGAGTTCAAAGCCCACAATTAATTAAATTTTGTTTAATGAAATAAATCTGGAATTAAAAGTTAGTAAGATAAACTATGGTTCGAAAAGATAACACGCTGATCAAATCCCTGAGATAAGTAATGTCGTGCTGTCCTATGCTGGACTGTTTTGTAGTTGACTCGCTTCTCTCTTGTCCCTCCACTCAACAAGCAACCATATAAAACACTGATGGTGCCACACGAAGGCAGTAAATTTGATTTTGAAGTGTAGCCTGACATTGTCATTATCACAAAATCATATTGTGCAATTGATACCCTCTCCAGTCTCCTCCATCTGAGTGTGTCCTGTTACTGAAATACCGCTGCATAGCACAAAAACGGGCCCTTCAGCCCATCATATTCACACCATTCTTTTTGCCCAACAACATTGCGGCACAGACGCAGCTGTTAGAGCTGCAGCATCACAGTGCCAGAGACCTGGGTTAGATCTTGAGATATAGCGTTTGAACATTCTCCCTGTGGTCATATGGATTTCCTCCAGATACTCCAGTTTCCTCCCACGTCCTAAATGTTATTTTGCCATCTTAGAATTACAATTTTTTGGAAAGAACTGCAAATGCTGGTTTAAATCAAAGGTAGACACAAAATACTGGAGTAATCAACGGAACAGGCAGCATCTCTGGAGAGAAGGAATGGGTAACATTTCGTGTCGAGACTCTCCTTCTCCATTCCTTCTCTCCAGAGATGCTGCCTGTCCCGCTGAGTTACTCTAGCCGTTTGTATCTACCTTAGAATGAACATTGTTGAAACTTGTGGTAGGATAAATATGACGACAGGATGGAGGGGATGGATCACACGCACATGTGAATTAGGAGCAGGACAGGCTGACTTAGCTCCCAAATATACTCCACTATTTAAAGTGCTCATGGCTGTTCCATTAACCATTCACTCCATCCCTAGCAAGGTCTATCTCCACATAAAGATATTCCACGACTGTCCCATTGCCCTTTGAGGAAGATTCCTGAACCTCTGGGAGAAAATATTTCACCTCATCTGTTTTAAATGGGAAACTCTTTTGTTTAAACCAGTGACAACTGGATCTAGATTCTCCACAAGAGGAAACATCCTCCCCACATCCTCACTGTCTACAACCCATAAGGTTATTTCAATCAAATCCTCTGATGCTGTAATCTCCATCAGACATAAACCCAGATTCTCCAATCTTCCCTCATAACACCTGCTTTACAGTGCCTACAGCGACAGAGAGCCAGGTTCGATCCTGACTACGGGTGCTGTATGTACGGAGTTTATACGTTCTCCTCGTGACCTGCATGGGTTTTCTCCCAGAACTTTGTTTAATATGCGGGATCACTGGTCGCTACGGACTCGGTGTGCCGAAGGCCTGTTTCCGTGCTGTATCTCTAAAATAAAATAAAGACCACCTACCCATTTCAGTTGTTGGTGTAGATTTGCATCCAATACATTAAATAGTCCAAAATGTTTGAGGTTGTGAGTGTGAAAGGTGCAGATAGCAGTGGTTGGACGGGGAGAGAAAGTCTTGGTGGTTTACTTATTGTGTCCTGTTCTGTCTTTGCATCAATGAACAGATAAAGAAGCACATTCGCAGTTTCCACTCTGAGAAGATTTACCAGTGTACAGAATGTGACAAAGCCTTCTGCCGGCCAGACAAGTTGCGACTACATATGCTGCGACACTCGGATCGGAAAGACTTCCTATGCTCCACCTGTGGCAAGCAGTTCAAAGTAAGTGGTTGCTCAGTGCTGAAGTCAGCTGCTGCTGTTGTAATGGTGCATCTCCGTAGTTGTGTTTGTATTAGTGAGATTACTTACTGTCATCTTATTATTATCTGTGGGCTGTTCACGTAGTTTGACACACCAAAATTGTTGACAGAAATGTTTTACTTGTCACTTAACAGAGAACTGAGGGAGGGGTGGGAGAGAAGGGGCAAAGGAAGATCTGGACATGAGCATAAGTGGTATGTGCACTGTATGTAGAGAGTGTCAGATTGTCTTGGACCTTCTTGGATCAAGACCTTGCTCTGCCCACACTGTGTGATACAGCCACCCCTTTGCAAAGATTTCTGTACTTCAAAATCAGGTTCAACATAGGTTAGGACAAGATTGGAGGGATGTGGACCAAGCCCAGTCAGGTGGGACTAGTGGAGCTGGGACATGTTGGTCGGTTGGGCCGAAGGGCCTGTTTCCACACTGTATCACTCTATGACTTTATGACTCTCTTATATCTGGAACAGTAACATATATGTAGATGGCACCGGTAATGACAGAAAAATAATGCTCTGCCATCGTAGCCTGAGAATTTGGATGCCCTGATGAACAAGGTGATGGGTATGTTACCTGGAATGGCAAACTGGAACATCATCCTCACGGGATTAATGTTGTCAGGAATGTGCTCGCCTGGATCTCAGCCACTATTCCCGGGGATGAATACCTTATGACCCTCCAGTTCATTCTAACATGGAACCAACGTGCCAGAGACACGAGCACATGCACCACAGCCTAGAAACAATGGTGAGACCAAGGTGGAAGTGTACTTCAAGACCCAATGGGAAGCAAACTGATTTATTGCAAACTTTATTGCATTGATTTATCATAACTATTACAAATGTCAGAGCATGAAACAACACAGACTTCTGGAAAAGGGGAGATTTACAGGAAATGAATACGGAAACCTTTTCCCAGTGGAATCCTCCTCCTCCTTCACGAAGAAGAAGGGTCTCGACCCTAAACGTCACCTATTCCTTCACTCCATAGATGCTGCTCACCCGCTGAGTTTCTCCAGCATTTTTGTAAACCTTTCATGAACGATCAGAACTTTGCAGAACTAACATTCTATTTCAACAGAAAGGAAAAAGAGCTCCATAAACTGTTCCAGTGCAATCTGCTCATCTCTAGATACAAACAGAACATGTAAAAACACTCAGCAGGTCAAGCAGCATCTGCGGAACCAGCGCCTCCTTTCTCCGCCAAGTTAAGTGCCACAATAGATATCTATTTCTCTTCCTTCATAATGCCAAAGCTTCTTAATCTCCTGGATTCCAATCTATAAGATATACGAGCACAATTAGACCATTTGACCCATTGAATCTGCCTTGCCACTCCAGATCTTTCTTCTAACCCTGTCCCCTTCCTGCCCCTAACCTCCTCCCAGTAGTGTGTTCACCAGCCCGCTCGTCTTGCTCTCAATGATTCGGAATGATCATTCCTTAGCAGAGGGTTGTTTGTCTTCGTATTACATTGAGTCTGACATGATGATCTAGTCTTTTGCTGCCTCTGCCTCCATGCCTATTGCTTTGGTCAAAGGCCTTAAGACCAGCCTGTGAACTGGGACCCCTCCTACCCCCTGGGCTCATACGTTACTGTCCTCTCACCTTGCAGCACAGCACCTCGTCAGATCCAAACTCGTCAACGTCAACTGAACTCTGATCACAAAACCAAGACATCACGGACACACCCTCAGCCCTTCCTCGGGACCTTGACACCACCATCGAACGTCATGCCATTGTCTCTCTTACTATGTCATGAACCTCATTTCCTCTCATGATCTTCCCTCCACAACCTCCAATCTTGTAGTGCTCAGACTTGAGTCCTGCCCAAGGTCCACGCACACCTGTTGTCTCTGCTCTATCTTCCTACTTTGAAAGACACAAACTGCTGGAGTAACCCAGCAGGTCAGGCGGCATCTCTGGAAAGCATGGATAGGTGAAGTTTTGGGTTGGGACCCTTCTTTAGCCTAATTGTAGGGGCTGAAAGCTGGAAGAGAGATGGGGGCAGGTTGAAGTCTGGCAAGTGATGGGTAGATACAGGTGAGGGGGAGCACAACTTTTCCCTTTTCCACTCTGCTTTTTCTCCCCTCAATTTTTGCCTTGCCCCCCACCTCTCTTTCTCCATTCTACTATCAGTGTGAAGAAGCATCCCAACCTGAACCGTTGTCTAACCAATCCCTCCCCATATGTTGGCTGACCCACTGAGTTTCTCCAGCACCTTTGTGCTTTGCTGAAGATTCCAGCGTCTGTGGTCTCCTGTATCTCCTGTGCACACTGCTCTAATTAGCCCTTCTCTAATGGATTGCTGTTGATCTGGAACTGGAGATCTCTTGGATCCAGCAGATCACGCTTATTGCAGCTATCCTACACTTATCATATCTTGCTTAATACATTCTCAATTCACGTTTGTACCTTTGATATGTAATTTGCTTTAAACTCATTTCTTTTATCCTTTACGTGCATTCTTTATGTCCACCGTTTAGCTTATTTTGAATACCAAGTAACTGGTCCTGTGTGAGACAAGATGTAGTTTCTGTCAGCTACTACAAATCAGCAGATATATTGAAAGCACTCTTTGCCAATCTGCATTAAGTTATCAAGTTGACCAAATTCCTGATTTTGATCAACCTGTCCTTTTAAACTGCACTCTGTGTGAGCAAAGCTAGCTGAACCTTTCTTCACAAAAGCTTGGACATAAATATTGAATCGCAGCATCTTGTGGTGCATTTTATAGATGATGCGCACTGCAGTCGTGGTGCATAAATGGTGAAGGGAACAAACATTCGGGATGATGTTTGGACACCAGTCAAGCTACCTTTTCCTGCATGTTATCAAGCTTCTTGATTGTTTCTAGAGCTGCACTGATCCAGGCAAATGGGGAGCATTTTATCACACGCCTGCCTTGTGCTTTGTAGATGCAAATGCTGGTCACAGTATTTATGTGACAATTCACTTAACCTCCTGACCTCTACTCCAATATGTCAACCATGGAAGCCTCAGCAACAGTAATGCCATTGAATGTCAACGATAGAGATTTATATTCTTTCTTGTTGGAGATAGTTATTGCCTGGCACTTGTACGATGCACGTTACTGGCCATTTACCAGTCCCTGCCTGAATGTTGTCGAGGTCATGCAGTGAGCAGCCACGGACAGCATCATCTTCTGTGGAGTTGCCAGTGGAATTGAACGTTGTGAGGTCATCGGCAAATAACCATCTTCTGATCTAATGAAGGAAGGGAGAACATTGATGAAGATAGTTGGTCCAAGGACACTTGTCTGAGAAGCTCTTGCAGTGCTGTCATGGGGCTGAGCTCCTAACAAACGCAGCCATCTTCCTTTGTACAAGGTATGACTTCAAATAGTGGAGTTTTCCCTTGATTCCTATTGAAATCAATATGACCAAAATTCCCTGATGTTAACATCAGTTACTCACCACACCTTCATCCAGGTTTGGACCAGGATTGTGATGATGCCTGTAGTTGAGTGGTCTTTGTAAAAAAGCAGGTTGAACGAATGAAGAATTCACAGTGCTTCCTGGTGGCACAGTTGACGACAGTATTCATTACTTTGATGATGATCAGGGGATAATATCATCTAATATTGCACTTGGCATTGGTTTATTATAGAGGTGCAGTGAAAAGCCTTTGTTTGCACACTTTCTAATCAAATGTGATGAAAGAAGGGTCTCGACATGAAACGTCACCCATTCCTTCTCTCCAGAGATGCTGCCTTTCCCGCTGAGTTACTCCAGCTTTTGTGTCTACCTGATGATACTATTTATGAATACAATTAAGCCCGTACAACAGATAGATTGAAGAGAAAAAATATCAGAGTGCAGAATATATTTTTTTCAGCATTGTATGACTTACAGAACTGTTTCAGAGCAAAAGTCCAGTATCTGCAATGAGGTAGGTTGGAAGATCAGGACTATACCTAGCTCACTGAAAGACTGCTCAGATGTCTGATCATAGGGGAACGAAGCTGTTTCTGAGTCTGATGGTATATGCAATTTCTGATGGGGTCAGTAGTTAGCTGTTGGATTTGTCTTGCCTTTTGTGAAGAGAGCATTTCTGGATAGTTTTCCACATTGGCAGTTTAACGTCAATATTGCACTGGCACTGAAGTATCTTGTGTAGGTATCTTGTGAATTATCTTGGACAGCCACTTCTGGGGCATCTTCATTACAGTCACCTGTTGTCTGGTCCCATAACCATGCCTTCTACTGTGCTATCAGCTATTTCTTAATCTCTAACAGAATGGATTATCTTGGCTAAGACTGACTTCTATGATGTGTTGACCTCAGGAGAAAGCTTAGTGGGATTACCATTCATGCTGAAAATGGTGACCTATATCTGGGCCAATTCTTTAGAGTTTACTAGATGCAGCACAGAAATAGGCCTTTCAGCCCACCGAGCCTACTCCGACCAGTGATTCTCGTACACTAGCACTATCTTACCCACTAAGGACAATTTACAATTTACAGAAGCCAAGTAATCTTCAAACTTGCATGTCTTTGGCATGTGGGAGGAAACCAGAGCACCCGAAGAAACCCCACGCGGTCATAGGGAGCACCCTTGTTGAGGATCGAACCAGGATCCGGTACTGTAAGGCATCAATTGTACTGCTGAGCCACTATGCCGCTACCTTAGCACAAGTGCTGGGCTGCATTGTCACAGGGGATGGGAATGTCACGGGACCCTCCCCCATCTCACAGTTGTTTAGTTGTTGAACGGCTTTTATGACTGGACATGGCAGGACGTCAGGTCTGAGGTAATCCATAGGCTGTAGGATTGATTTGTGCTGCGTTATAGTATTCCACTTTTCCTAATTACCACAGTAATCATGTGCTGCAAATTCAGTTAGAGATCGCATGTACTCCTGGTGCTGCTGCTAGATTGCTTTTCTGCACTTCTCGCTGAGCCCACATTGATCCTTGGCTTGGTTATAATGATGTGCGGGACAATGGTGAATAAAATCCTGCTGTTTAGTGGCCTTTGAACCCGTTTGGATGCCCAGCGTGCAACTTCAATCCGTTCTGAATCTAATCATTTAGCCTGATGGATGTACAACACAAGACAATGCAGCATTTCACAATCTTCATAAGAGCTATATTCCAATCACTACTCCCATTGCTTTGGGGTGAAGATATATCTACAACAAGTGGACGTTAGGATGTCAAACCTGTTCATTCAGTTGTTAGGTCCATCACCACTTGCCACAGCCAGTCTGGCAGTTATGTTTTTCAGCTTAGTCAGTGGTATTGATGATGGACATTCAAGACCCAGACCTTTGCTACTTTGAGCTTCTGTCAAATCATGCTTAACACAGATTCATCAGCTTCACAATTACAATCACAATAATACTTTATTAGCCAAGTATATTTTGCAACATATGAGGAATTTCATTTGCCTAGTCAGTCATACAAATAAAAAGCAATGGAACACACAAAACACATTTTAACATAAACATCCACCACAGTGACTCATCCTCATTCCTGGTGCCACAATGGAGCCGACTACCTCTCGGCAAAGTTCCGTATTGCGAAGGAGCATTTCCGCCAAATGGAGGCCTTGGAGATTGTATAGCGTTCGGACAGTCCGTGTGCTTCCCCCCTTCATGGTTCCTAAGTTGGCGACCTTGCGGAGATTATGGTCGCCTCATTAACGACACGGTCTCCGATCGGTACCAGATCCTATATATCCAGGATTTTTCTGCCCATTTATCCGGGGCCTGTTTTTTTTCTAAAGTCGACCCAATGCGGGGCTGCCATCATCAGATCCAGGTAGCCCTGAGGACGTGCCCAAGGCGGCTATCATTACTTAGCAATGTTACAATATTTTGAGATTTTTAAAATCAAGTCTGCAATTTATCCCATCAGATAAAGCATAAAAAGAAGTTTAATTTGACACCTAATTCACTTTCATATCTCAAGTATTTAAAATGTTATGGCCATTTTCATACTCGGAAATTAGCATCTTGTTCCTTATTGATTTTCTATGGACATAACAAAAAAGCTGTGATCGTGGACAGTCAAAAGCCCATAACTTTCTTAAAAATTAAGAGAACTGAATGAAATTTTCAGTTATCATAGATTGAAGCATTCTGAAACAAATATAGAACAATCTTACTTGGACGACCTGAAATTAAAGCATATAACAGTTAGTTACCCAATTGGAGCTAATTTCAAACTTCAATTACTAGATCTAAACATCTATCTATTTCTTAATAAATGATTAACATTTTTAAATAGCCTAAGTGTCCAAATAATATTCACAAATAATTCACAATAAAACATGATTTTTAAATCTCATTTACATTAATTTATAGGCCAAATGGAAGGAATTTAGTGTTCAATTGTTGTAAATTAAAGTCCATTTAAATCAGCTTTCTAGTGGGTTCCTATGAACGCGCTGGTTTAGAACGTTCACATTGCGCTAGATTTGTGCCCTCAAATGCCCAGGAAAATACTGCTGGATATAATGGGCCCAAAATTAGCTACTCGCAACATTAAACTTTGCATAAAGGGATCTTAAGAAGCCCTTTTTAATGTAAAAATAAACAGCCTACCTTCTGTTGTCCCCTGTATGAGATCCGACCCGTTGCCGGCGGTCGGGAGTTTAGAGGTTAATTTTTAAACTACTATAACAATTATATAAAGCCCTTAAAAGTAATAATAGCTAAAGCGACGGAATCTTCCAGCGATTTTTCGTTAATAATTAACTAGGCTGAACATCCTCGATTTGAACAGCCTAGGGGAAATCGCGTTTTAAACCCGCCCCCCTCTAAACGGCGCCAAAATCGCGCACACGGGCTGGGACAGATTTTCAGCGACGCTTCAGGTAGGCTTTGCAACATACCTACATTACTCATTTCGGCCTTTTTGAATTTCTACGGATGCCTTTCGGCCGAAAGAATGCCCTGCAGGCTTTTCAGCGCCTGATGGACACAGTGAGTCGCGGCTTGGACTTTCTACTTATTTACCTGGACGATATTCTAGTTGCTAGTCACACCCGCCAGGAACATAGTGCGCACCTCCCCTTCCTCTGCCAGCGGCTCAACTAGCACGGCCTGGCCATCAACCTGGATAAATCAAGTCAAGTCGAGTTTATTCGTCACATACACATACGAGATGTGCAGTGAAATGAAAAGTGGTAATGCTCGCGGACTTTGTGCAAAAAACAAACAAAGAAACAAACAAACAAACTGCAAACAGAATGGAACAGAATCATATACTCTTTTACATATTAAATATTGTGGGCGGAAGGAAAAAGGGGAAACAAACAGCAATTTAAAAAATAAAACGGTATAATGATACAGTAAAGTTAGTCCCTGGTACACTTCACTGTGCCATTATACTGTTTTTTTTTAATTGCTGTTTTTTTGCCGATTCGGCCTCAGTTCCATCTACTTCCTGGGCCATCGTGTTACCCAGCATGGTGCGATTCCACTGCCTGACGAGGTGGAGGCCATTCGCCGGTTCCCGCGGCATACCACGGTGCGGGGGCTCCAGGAGTTTGTGGGTATGGTCACCTTTTACCACCGTTTCGTACCTGCGACGGCTCGGTTGAAGACTGCCCATGTCGACCTGAGTCAGCCTGTGTTGGTGGCCCAGCCTCGTCGTTGGGGGCGTTCGTGGTCCTGCCTGCTCCCGCCTTTGCCTTCCTCGGGGTCGTCCCCTGTGGGGGGGAGGGTTGTGTGTATGAGGTCCGGCCGCCTCGCTCGTCTACCCTTCCGGTTTTGTGCTTCGGGTTCAGGGGGGGAGGGGGGTTCCTGTGGCGCCACCCGGTGGTTAGCCCCCTGTATGTGAAACCTTGGCAGTCGGGGGTAGGGTCACGTGACTGGGTAATGGCGGGAAGGAGTTGTCGAGAGGTTTAGGGGTGTGGCTTAGTATAAGTATGGAGCGCTGGGTCAGCCCTCTCCCCGTTCACCTATGTGTTGATCTCTTTAACTAAGCAATAAAGTTCTCTTTGTTTTCACCACGCGTGGCTCGTTTATTCGCCCGCCATAAGGTCTTGTTTTGGATGCAATTTGGTAATGTTTTGTGATGTTTCAACTTCTTTTCCATGGATTGTCACATGGGCCAGACTGGGTCCAATCCACAGTCCTTCCCTGCAGGAGGCCACTGAAGCTGCTGTTTGTTTTTCCTCAGATCAATCAAACTCTCAGTGATGTTTGATGAGGCAATTTCAGTCTTTGGATCTAGCAACAATGAATGGAGTGCTATGTATTTCTTGGTCAGGATAGTGAGTAACTTGGAGGAGCATTTGTAGACGGTGATGTCTTGTTTTGGTCCAGTTCTTCCATGCAGGAGAGGTCCATAGATATGAACATTGTTGAATAATTTGTGAATCTTGTGTGCATTTTAGTGATGTTATGCCAGTGGTAGAGGGAGAGAAGATTCATGGGGCTGATGTTCTGATGTTGATGGGACTTTGTTCTGAATGTTGTCAGGTTTCTTGAGTGTTGGATTGGCAAGTTGCGAATGTCCCATCACACACCCAATTTCTGCCTTGTAGACGGTGGAAATGTTTTGGTGAGTCGCTGATAGCAGAATACCCAAGCACATTATTAATGTTCCAGAACTAGTTAGGTCTTTGGCCAGAATATTGGTATAAACAATGTGGTGAAAACGCACAGCAGATTGGACAGCTTCAATCTGCATTCATAGCGTGGTTAGGCAGCATCTCTGGAGAAGGTGGATAGGTGACGTTTCAAGTCAGGACCCTTCTTTAGACTGACTGTGGTGGGGGTGTGGTTAACTAAAAGCTGGAAGAGAGGTAGGAGGAGTGGTGCAACAGCTGGACCTGCTGCCTCACAGCTCTAGCGACCTGGTTTCAATCCTGAGTTTGCACGTTCTACTTGTGACTGCTTGCATTTTTCTGACTGCTTCAGTTTCCTCCCACATCCTAGAGATATTCTGCTTGATAGGTTAAGTTACTATCAAGTTACTCTTTGTACAACTAGGTAGCAGGGGTTTACAGACAGGTGAGGGGGAATAGGTAAGTGGGGAATGGCATTGATGTGATTTTTGAGACAATATATAGAATCACTGGGATAAACAGCTGGGTCATATTTTATAAGGAGATGTAAAAAATTACTGCATAGAGTCTGTATCCATCAAGAGTGAGTTGGTGGTTACACAAAAAAGCTGGAGAAACTCAGCGGGTGCAGCAGCATCTATGGAGCGAAGGAAATAGGCAACGTTTCGGGCCGAAACCCTTCTTCAGACTGATCGGGGGCAGAATTGGGCGGGGACAAGAAAGGGAAAAGGAGGAGGAGCCCGAAGGCTGGGGGATGGGAGGAGACAGCAGGGGGGCTGAGGAAGGGGAGGAGACAGCAAGGACTAACAAAATTGGGAGAATTCGATGTTCATGCCCCCGGGATGCAGACTCCCCAAACGGAATATGAGGTGCTGTTCCTCCAATTTCCGGTGCTGCTCGCTGTGGCCATGGAGGAGACCCAGGACAGAGAGGTCGGAGACGGAGTGGGAGGGGGAGTTGAAGTGCTGAGCCACCGGGAGGTCAGCTTGGTTATTGCGGACCGAGCGGAGGTGTTCGGCGAAACGATCGCCCAACCTCCGCTTGGTCTCACCGATATAGATCTGCTGACATCTAGAGCAGGGGACGCAATAGATGAGGTTGGAAGAGATGCAGGTAAACCTCTGTCGCACCTGGAACGATTGCTTGGGTCCTTGAACGGAGTCGAGGGGGGAGGTAAAGGGACAAGTGTTGCATCTCTTGCGGTTGCAAGGGAAAGTGCCCGGGGAGGGGGTGGTACGAGAGGGAAGGGAAGAATTGACAAGGGAGTTATGGAGGGAGCGGTCTTTGTGGAAGGCAGATATGGGGGGAGATGGGAAGATGTGAACAAGAGTGAGTTGGTGATGGAGTGTTATTTGTATTGCCGCAAAAACAAATATTGGAAACATGGGGGTCAGTCATCAAACAAAGAGGGTAGAAGCAGAATTAACAATGTGGTTTGAAGACCTTCCATTAGCATATTGGGAATGGCAGCAGGTCTGATTTAGTGGGTATGGCTATTTCAGCTTGTGTTTGACTGAATCATAAACTATTTCTCCCAGTGTAGGTATATCTCCAGATGCTTGTGGTGAGGAAGGTCATTGAGGTTGTTTAAAAGTTTAGGTTTATTATTGTCACGTGTACCGAGCTACAGTGTAAAGCTTTGTTTTGCATGCTCTCCAAACAGATTGGATAATACTACTCATAAATACCATTGTCAAACTGGGGTACAATGGATAGAGCAAAGGGAAAGATAGAGTGTGCAGAATACAGTTCTCCGCACTGTAGCACAGTGTCAGTTTCTTAGACATAGTCCAATGTCTACAATGGGGTAAAGGTAAATTAAGTAGTACCCTAGCTTATGGAAGGACAGTTCAAATGCCTGATAACCGAGAGGAAGAAGCTGTTCTGGAATCTTGTGCTGTGCACTTTCTAGTTTCTGTATCTTCTGCCAAACTGGAGCAGGGGAAATAATCAATGCGAAAAGTGTGGTGGACAAGTGTTTGATAATGTTGGCAGCTTTTCTGTGGCAATGTGGTGTGCAGATAGAATCGGTGGGAGGAAAATTTGGTCTGTGATGGACTGGGCTACATCTACAACTCCCTACAATTCTTGTGGTCTTGGGCAGAGCTGTTCCCAAACCAAGCTATGATGCAACCCAACAGTAAGGTGCATCTGTGGAAGTTGGTAAGTGGATCATTGTCATTCACATCCCCTACCAAGGATGTTGCCAGATAGTCTGGCTAGATTTATTCTTTGCGGCTTCTATTAATAGTTTGGCACATTCAGCAGCTTCAAGACAGAGTCGACCATGTTGCTGTGGACCTGGAATAGTATACGGATGGCAGATCTCATCCGCTGAAGTATGATTGATCATCAGAACAGTCCAGTGCTTTGTGGTCACCATGAGTAAAACAAAGCTTTTCATTTGATTCTGTTTAATTAACTGAATTTACATGACACAACTCTTACTGAATTGCAAGTTTGAGCTAGTGCTTCCAGTTTTCATTTTGAGTAATAGTGGGAAGCAGCACAGAAACGGGCCGTTCAGCCCAACATGTCCACGCCGACCATCAAGCACCAATCTACACTAATCCTACATCCATCTCACCTTATTATCTCACTGTCCTCATTATTAGTAATAACAATTTTCATATCATAGCTGTAGGCATGATAAAAGGCCCTTCAGCCCACCTTGTCCTTGCCACCGAGATGGCATTCTGGGCTCATTCCATTTTCCTTAATTTGGCTCATATTACTCTGAACCATATCTGTCCAAATGTTTTTTTGAAAGTAATAACTGTTTCTGCTTCTGGAAACTTATTCCACATTCAGAGTCTTGTGAGTCTGTATCTGAGTGAAAAAGTCAGCCACGAGGTCCCTCTGAAACCTCTCCCTTCTCACCTTAAGCCTAGGTTTAGCTTTAGAATCCTCTAAAGGGGCTGTCCCACTGCGGCGACCTAATCTGCGAGTTAGAAGAGTTTGCCCTCGACTCAAACTCGCAGCATGGTCGACACGTGGTCCTAGGAGGTCCTATGAGGTCACTGTAACTCTCCTTCATGGTCGAGGGAAGTTCCCGCATACTCGCGGCCTCAGTTTGGTCGAGGAAAAATTTTCAGCATGTTGAGTAAAAATTGGTCGGCATGGTTCTTTTGAACTCGTAATGCAGTGGAGTGGGGTTGATATGTAGTTATAGGCAGTCAAGGGCAGCCGTAGGCAATTGGCTCATTGGAGTTTTCAGGACCAAGGAAAACCGACCGGTAATGTAAAATGCCTGCTAAACTTTATTATAAGGCTTCTTAAAAGTGTCTCCACTCCTTCTTCCCCCCCTTCTCCCCACTTCTTCCCCCTTCCCCCTCCCCCCCCTCCGGACTCTCTAACGTGCTTACCGTACACTGTGCAGCCGTCTTTTACCTTCCTGTTCATTGCGGGTGTGAATTTCAGATAGCTCCCCCGCTTTCCCTGGCCCCCGCCTTTGCTCTGTGTGTGTGTGTGTGTGTGTTCGTGTTCGTGTTCCAGCTCGCGTTTTCATCGCTGACGGTCGATTCTGCTCGAGGTGTTTCTGGCGAGTGACTCCAGCTTGAAGGTCGACGACAGTCGCTGAAAGGTCCCGTCAGTGAGACAGGCCCTTTAGTTGGAAAAAAGACTGAGCGTTCACTTTTTCCATGCCCATCATGATCGTGAATTTTAATAGGGTCACCCTTCAGCCTCCTACACTCCAAAGAAAATAGTCCCAGCCAACTCCGTTTTTCCTTATAATTCAGGCTATCCAGTCCCGGAAACATCCTCATGAATCTTTTCGGAACTCTTTCCAGCTTAATGAAAGAGTTCCTACAGTTGTGCAAACAGAACATGACACGCCACTCTAAGTATGGCCTCACTAATGACATGTACATCTGCATCATGATGTCCCCACTTTTGTACTCAATACCCTTCCCAATGAGGTCAAGTGCACCATAAAATAATAATAATACATTTTATTTATGGGCACCTTTCAAGAGTCTCAAGGACACTTTACAAAAATTTAGCAGGTAGAGGAAAAACATATAAGGGGAATGAAATAAATAGTAGAGACATGACTAGTACACAAAGTAAAGACAGAATACAATTCAAAACACAATATGAGGCAATTATTGCACAGATGAAAAGGGAGGGGGATGTGGGGCTAAGGATAGGCAGAGGTGAAGAGATGGGTCTTGAGGCGGGACTGGAAGATGGTGAGGGACACGGAATTGCGGATCAGTTGGGGGAGGGAGTTCCAGAGCCTGGGAGCTGCCCTGGAGAAGGCTCTGTCCCCAAAACTGCGGAGGTTGGACTTGTGGATGGAGAGGAGACCGGCTGATGTGGATCTGAGGGACCGTGAGGGTTGGTAGGGGGAGAGGAGGTCAGTGAGATATGGGCACATGTGACTCACCACGTTCAGGAAACCATGCACCTGTATGTGCCATTCCTTGCAAGTCTTCCCTAATGATTTACATCCTGTTGTAAACTTGGATATCCTTCCCACAGCCCACTATACAAGCAGTTATTGGTGACATCTGAAAGCTTATCAACAATATTAATTACATTGTCATCCAAATAGTTAACATATATGGACCCAGCATTGACCTTGTGGCACTCCACAGGTGATAAGCCTCCAATCACGAAAACAACCTTCCACAATTACATAGAAACATAGAAACATAGAAATTAGGTGCAGGAGTAGGCCATTCGGCCCTTCGAGCCTGCACCGCCATTCAATATGATCATGGGTGATCATCCAACTCAGTATCCCGTACCTGCCTTCTCTCCATACCCTCTGATCCCCTTAGCCACAAGGGCCACATCTAACTCCCTCTTAAATATAGCCAATGAACTGGCCTCGACTACCCTCTGTGGCAAAGAGTTCCAGAGATTCACCACTCTCTGTGTGAAAATTACCTTTGTCTCCTTCCGACAAAAGCAATTTTGAATCCAATTTGCAAGCTCACTTTGGATTCCATGTAATCTAACCTTCCAAACCATGCTACCATGTGGGACTTTGTCAAAGGCCTTGCTAGAGTCATATAGATAACACCCTCTGCTCTGCTCTCACCAAACTCTTTGTGACATCTTTAAAATAACTTTCAGATTTGTGAGATACAATTTCCCAAACACAAAGCCATACTGATTATTCCTGCCTATCCAAGTTCCAGTATATCCTGTCCCTCAGAATCCCCTCAACAACTTTCCCACCATTGACCTAAAGTTCCCTCGCTTGTCCTTACGGACCTCCTGAAATAACAGTACAGCATTAGCCACCCTCCAGTCCCCACTTCTCCAGAACATCACCTGTGGCTAAAGGTGATGCAAATATTTCTGCAAGGGCCGTCCCCAGCCCCTCGTCTCCAATATTCTGCCATTTAGTCCCTTTGACCACCAATTCAATAACTTCATTACTATGCTGCTACTTCTGATGAAAATATTCTAAAAAACGATTTGGAGAAACTTTGGACAGTGGAAAAATTAGCAATCGTGTAACTGGCAATTTTAACCTTCAGTTGGACCATGCCTAATTTCTTATGTAGGAAAGAACTGCAGATGCTGGTTTAAATCGAAGGTAGACACAAAATTCTGGAGTAACTCAGCGGGACAGGCAGCATCTCTGGAGAGAAGGAATGGGTGACGTTTCGGGTCGAGACTCATGCCTAATTTCTTTCTCCTGGACATTAAATGGGAAGAATATGGTAAGCAGCAAAAGGGGAAAATCTTATTTGCTAATACATGACTTATCTCCAGAAGAAAGAATAAACTTTTAACATTTGACGCTACCAACACTCCTTTGGTATCTAAATAGGTTTCTGTGACTCTGCATTTGAATAAAATGCTGACTGATAACATTAAGATCAGTATTGATTAATTTTTTTATATGATGCACAATTACTTTGTTTTGTGAGACTCCAGAGAATCGATGGTCAAACAGTGAGGATTCTTCATCCAGTACAATGGTCCCAAGTGCTGATCTGTGCTCTCTATTTTGTTGACAGAGAAAGGACAAGTTAAAAGAGCACATGCAGCGGATGCACAACCCTGAACGAGAGGCCAAGAACGCTGGCCGCATCCACAAGTCAAAACCGTTCAAACCCAAGATCCCTTCCACGGACTACGAGAGTTTCATGTTCAAGTGTCGTGCTTGCATGATGGGCTTCCGGAGGCGAGGGATGCTGGTCAGTAATGGCACCATTTACACTATCTTACATTGCCCCTGCTCTCACCCGATGCAGGAGGTTGTACAGGCACAGCCTACATTTGCCTTTGGGTTGCTCACAGAATTACTGTATGTTCTCAAACCTCATAGGTAGGCATCCAACCACAGAAACTTGCAGTACATTTTACTAGCATTATTGCTGGCTATATCATGGTTTAGGTATATTTGTTGTCATGTGTGCTAAGGTGTAGTGAAAAGCTTTGCTTTGCATGCTCTCCAATCAGATCAGACAATACAACACATAATTACAATTTAAAAAATCATCTATTAAGTACAATAGAACAAAGTGAGAGATAGAGTGCAGCATATAGTTCTAGACATTATAACACACTAGTTCCATTAACAAAGTCCAATGTCCGTATTGATGTAGAAGTGAATTGGACTGTACCCTAGCTTCTGCAAGGTCCATTCAAAAGCCTGATAACATGCATGGTAACGGTGGTGTTTGAAAGACTGATGTTAGCTAAAATGCTCTATGTTACCATTGATCCAATTCATCCAGAAAAGCAAGTATTGTCAAAAGACTGGAAACTAATGAACATAACATTATAATCACTCCCAGGAAAGTACAATCCACTGAATTTGTTGTGTGTAGGACAGGGAGGTAAAGGCCAAGGCCATCATTTCTGGTGGGGACAACACTGGCCTCTGGAATAATTCTGGAACCTGCACACCTTGTTGATGTTGAAGTCGAGTGAAGATGCTGGCTTCAGCCGGGATTTGATGTTGTGCAGAGCAAAGGCATGATGTATGAAGAGCAAGATCAGGCTCTGAGACAATTGAAAAAATATGGACCAAGTGAAGAAATCAATGTGAGATTGTGAAAAGAGCTGAATGAGATGTTGCTGAGGTGATTGCTGTTTACAGTGTGGAAAACACAAGAACATGGGTAAGACATCAGAGTTGAAGGAGGTTCATTATACCAGAAGCCTAGCCCACCACTCAACAAGATCCTGATTATTATTCCACCTATATCGCCATGTGGCAGCCCTATCTCCACATCCCTTGATTCCTCTCATGTCCAGAAATATAATTATCTCTGTTTTGAGTGCACAATGATAAAGTCTCGACAGTCTTCCATTGCAGAAATTTCAAAAGATCCAATCGTGCCTGAGTGAATCAATTTCTTCACATTTTTGTCCTTAACTAGCCGTCTCATTATGTTGCATTATTGACCCCTAGTTCTAGACTCCTCCGCCAGGAGAAATCACCCTCCCTCCGATGCCCTCTTCAGCCCACCACCAATTCCATATGTTTCGATCAGATCACCTCACATTCTTTCAAACTCTCGGGAGAATAGAGGCCTATCCTACTCAATCTTTCCTCATATTACAGACCCTCCATCCCAGGAACCAGTCTAGTGAATCTTCGCTGCACTAGGTATATCATATTTAGGTAAGGAAATCAAAATTGTATTAATATTGCAGGTGTGCTCATATAGGCTTGTATAATTGTAGTAAAACATTTTTGCTCTTATATTCAAACCCTCCTGCAATGAAAGTCACCTGGCCATTTCCCTAATTGTTCAGGAGCTGCAACAGAAAGCTGCAATTGTCACTGAGTGAGGAAAAGGCAAGACAATTACTTTGGAAATTAGTACTAGGAATGTTGTTGGGAAGACATGGTGAGTGAGAAATGGCTGTAATAGGGTGAAACAAGAACAGACCTTTCAACAAACCTTGTGGAAGGAGAATGGGGTTGAGATGGGAAGATAGATCAGCCATGATTGCATGACAGAGTAAACTTGATGTGCTGAATGGCTTTGTGTTGCTCCTATAACTTATGAACTTATCCATACCAATTATGAAATACATTTCTAAACTATTCCCATTTACCAGAAACCAAGTTGAGCAATGGGCAGGACTGGCAGCTCTACATTCTGGAGTACCAATGTTTCTGGTATGACAGAGGTGGACATAAGAGAAGAGAGGGATCTGCATTATTGATTAGAGAGAACATCACAGCAGTATTTACAGAGATATCCTGGGGGAATGTCCAGCAAGTGTGTGCAGATAGTATTTAGAAGTAAGAAAGGGGTGTTCTAACCCGAACCCTTTGATGGCATTGTGCCTCAATAGTTAGTGCAAATATGTAGGGAAATAACAGATAGGTGAAGGAACAATAGGTTGTAACAGCTGGTGATTTAAACTTCCCCAGTATTGATAAGGACTACCTTAGTGCTGAGATGGGGGAGGATTTGTTAACTTTCCAGGAAAGTTTCCTGAAGCAAGATGTGGGTGTCCTTATTAGAGAAGGGACTGCAAATAGTTGAGATGTCACTGGGGGGACCACTTGGAGATCACTGACCACTAACAACGTTCAAGATTGTTGGGGAAAAGATAGGACTCGTCCACAAGTTGAAGTCTTAAATTGGGGGAAGGCTAATTTCAACAACATCATATAGGAACCCCCACAAATTGATTAGTAGAGGCTGTTTGGGAGTTAAAGGACATTTGGCAAGTGGGAAGCTTTTAAAAGTGAGACAGGGAGATGTAAGGGTCAGTATGTTCCTGTTACGCTGAAGGGGAAGGATGGCAACATTCGGGAAGCTTGCTTGAACGAGGATGTAGAGGGTTTGGTCAAGAAAAAGGTGGAGGCATATGTTAGGTATAGGCAGTTGGGATCATACGAGAGCCTTGAGGCATATCAAGGATGTAGGAGTACACTTAAGAAATAAATTAGGAGAGCAAAAAGTGGATCTGAAATATCGCAGGTAGAGAAGGTAAAGGAGAATCCTAAAAGATTCTGTAAGTATATTTATTTATTTATTTTTTTTTATTTTTTTTTTTTAATTTTATTTTTATTAGAAGTACGGTAAATTACAATCCTACACAACACATATATCTTAATACATTTTTTGTACCGCTTCATTTTTTTTTGAGCTTTAAGAAAAAGGTAGAAGTAAGGAAAGTAAAGAAAGTGCAAGAGAGTCGTGCAGTGCAAGAGTGTTGGGAAAAGAAAGCCCCTTAGGAAAGAAGTTAGAGAAGGAAGTAAAGTGAGAAAATAGACCCTAGAAAAGAAAGAGAGAGAAAATAGAAACAATCGCTCTATTATAACATTAAACTCCGCAGAAAGGGGACTACCAACCAAGTCTGTTTTGTTATTTTACCTCCCATTATCAGGTCCTGATACCACTTATTTATATATTTGTTTTGTTTTTTTTTAATTACTATTGCACCTCATACTTGTAATAGGTCCAGAAACATAGACCACGTCTTTTGGAATTGGTCTGCTTTACCTGCTAGGAGGAATCTCATCTCTTCCAAATGTAATGTTTCAAACATATTTGATATCCACATTTTTATTGTTGGTGTCGGCGCATTTTTCCAGAATTTAAGTATAAGCTTTTTTCCCATTATTAGCCCGTAATTAAATAAATTCCTCTGAAACACGTTTAATTCAGGGTTATCTTCCGATATTCTGAAGATAATCCATTCTGGTTTTGGTACCAGTTTTATTTTGATAAATAAATGATCAATCTGTGATAAATGCCTGTCAAGAAGCTACCATAGCGCACTCTTTTGTTTTTTGTACAAAATCCAAAAATTCTGGTATGAAATATTTGATATTTTTTCAAAATTGATCAAAATAAATCTGTAAGTATATTTAGAGTGAAATAATAACTAGGAAGAGAGTTGGTCCCTTAAGGATAAGTGTGATAATCCATGTGTGGAGAGATAGGAAGTGGATAAAGTCTTAAATGAATACTACTCATCTGTACTGATCATGGAGAAGGACATGAAAGCTATTGAGTTCATGGGAGCGAGCGCTCATTTCATGGAGCATATCAACATTACAAAGATTCTCAGCGGCGGGATTTATTTGTATTAGGAAAGGCAAGGACTGATCAGGGATAGTCAGCACAGCTTTGTGTGTGAGAAATCATCTCGCAAATGTAATAGAGGTTTTGAAGAGGTGACCAAGATGAGGGCAGGGTGGTAGACATTGTCTGCATGGATTTTTAGCAAGGGATTGATAAGGTGCCACATTGTGTAGCTGATCCAGAAGGTGAGAAGGCATGATATCCAGGGACAGTTAGCATAGTGTTAGGACCAGAGGTTGTTTTTCAGATTGGAGGCCTGTGACCAGTGGTGCACCACAGGGGTTGGTGTTGGGTCCACTGTTTATCCTGTATAGTAATCATTTCAGTGGTTAGTAAGTTTGCAGCTGACACTAAAGTTGTTGGTACAGTGGACAGTGAAGAATTTTCTCTGAGGTTACAGCAGGATATATCAACTCGGAAAATGGGCAAGAAAATTGCAGATGGAATTGAAATAAAAAATATTAGAAACAAAGAAATACAGATGCTGGTTTATACCAAAGATAAACACAGTGCTGGAATAACTCAGCAGGGTCAGGCAGCATGTCTGGAGTAAAAGGAAGAGTCCGATCCAAAATGTCACCCATCCTTTTTCTCCAGATTTGCTGCCTGACTTGCTGAGTTACTCCAGCACTTTGTGTCTATCTTAACCATATAACCATATAACAATTACAGCACGGAAACAGGCCATCTCGACCCTTCTAGTCCGTGCCGAACACGTATTCTCCCCTAGTCCCATATACCTGCGCTCAAACCATAACCCTCCATTCCTTTCCCGTCCATATAACTATCTTTGAATCAGAAGAATCAGGTGATGTATTTTGGGAAGTCAAACTAAGACAGGACATACATAATGAATATCAGGGTGTTAAGTTGTGTACTGTTTACTAAGAAGGCCCAGAACGGAACCTTTAGTTGGACTATCTACATGTTGGCTCAACCCACTCTCCTGGACACCATTTAAAAATCCCGTTACCTCACTGCCTTTTACACAAGGGTGACCGAGTTACTATAGGGGGAGATTGAAATCCCCTTCTGTCACCTTTCTGATCATACACCTCTCGTGATTTGCCGACATATCTACGCTGCTATCTCCCGCTAACCCAGAAAGTCATTTAAAGACCCTGCTGCACTGATGGTTTCCTTAATTAACATTGCAAAGCCTCCGCTTTGACTTCTTACTCGTCGTAAAACATCAGTAAGACTTTAAGATTGAGTTGCCAGTCCCTTCTCGACTTGTGTAAGGTCATGAAAATAGGTCAATGAAATTAAATAGGTCAATTCTGTTCTCAAAAAGAAATGAGACTTTTTACTATAATTCTGGCATTCATGTATAATACTTGATGGGCAATGAAGGTTAGGATAAAAGTAAATACTGCAAATAGAAATCTGAAAGAGAAACAATGAGCAAATCAGCCGACTTCTATGGAGAAATAAAGATTTTATGTTGCTAGTCAACAACCTTTAGTCATAACTGAGTTAGAAGATAGAAGAGAGGAGAACATTGTCTGTGGCATGAGCTTAAGTGACAAAGATGATGTAAGGTAACAACAGATCTAAATGCAGTATCATCTTATGAAATTACTGTCTGAAAATTTAGAAGGAATACTGGACGTGTCGAAAAAAACATTGGAATGCAATTTTTGAACAGTGTTGCACATTCGAATCGCTTTATTAGAAGAGTGTAGCAAAATGAAGATTGGGAGTAAAGAATTCTATCTGCAATGTTTGAAATATTAAACACTGGGAATAAAGATAAAGGACACTAGAGTGAAGGCAGAGGTCATGTTGGGAGTAAGATGAAGAATTTATTTGAAGGGGAACTAGAAGCTGAGGTTATGTTTGCAGACTGAGTAGTCAGTGTGTCAGTCACCCAGTCTGGAATCAGTTTGAAGAAGGGTCCCGACCCATTGTCCTATCTGGGCCCTCCAGAGATGCTGTCTGACCCACCGAGTTAATGCAGCATTTTGTATCTTTGTAACCCAGTGTCACCTTGTCCCTTGTATTATCTCCTGAGCTTTATCTTAACAATAGATATTCCCAGCACCTCACATTTCTTTCAGTTTCCAATTCATCAATAACAAGCCTTGTCCACTCCATTCAATGTTCCCGATGTGGCCTCCTGTACATCTGAGACCAAGCGTAGACTGGGCGACCCTTTCACACTCTGCAAGGCCTGCTGGTGTGTGATCTCTTCTGGCTATTTGATGGCCTTACTGTACTTCAAGCAGAGTATATCAGATTGTTAGACCTGCACACTGATTCCTCAGGAAGGGGCCTGTGAGAAGGCTGCAATTTATTATCATGTTTGTTCTGTTTTACAGGTAAATCATTTGTCAAAAAGACACCCAGATATAAGGATAGATGATGTGCCAGAGCTAACATTGCCTATCATTAAACCAAACAGGGACTACTACTGCCAGTACTGTGACAAGGTAAGGACTGGGTGAGGACAGGGCAAGTATGGTTGCTGTGTGTGCTGTAGCCAAGGATGGAGTTGTGGAGCAATCAGTGACATGAGTATACTTGTCGGTCCCTTCACTGTGGCTGTCTGTTAACATTGGGGGGGATGTTCATGGAGGGGCTGAATAATGGAAGCAGAATGTTCTGAGGATGTCAGTGGGATCTGGATATGTGGATGCACAAATGGGGCGACATGGTGGTGCAGCGGTGGAGTTGCTGCCTTACAGTGCTTTCAGCGCCGGAGACCTGGGTTCGATCCTGACTACGGGTGTTGTCTGTACGTTCTCCCCATGGCCTGCATGAGTTTTCTCAGGGATCTCCGGTTTCCTCCCACACTCCAAAGGCACACAGGTTTGTAGGCTAATTGGCTTGTTAGAAAAGTGAAAAGATTTGTTCCTAGGGTGTGTAGGATAGTGTTAATGTGCGGGGATCGCTGGTCGGGCCGGACTCGGTAAACTGAAGGTCCTGTTTCCGGACTGTATCTCTGTATCCTGAAGGGTGGCAGGTGAGCCTAAAGGGAGTTGAGGAAGTTATTAGATGGTAGACAAAAGTGTTGGAGAAACTCAGCGGGTGCAGCAGCATCTATGGAGTGAAGGAAAGAGGCAACGTTTCGGGCCGAAACCCTTCTTCAGACTGATGATAGGCAACGTTTCGGGCCGAAACCCTTCTTCAGACTGACGACTGACGAAGACAGATCTAAGTTATTAGATAACTGGTTCCATTGACAGGGCCATTGAATGTAAAAGCAAGGAAGGCCCTTTGAACATTTAAGAATAAAAGCTTTGATCTGGAGTATTGCAACGGTACTGGGTCTGACGTCAGGATCTTGGCGTAGATTTGTGGAGGTAATGAATAGAGGAAGGTGGATCCGAGGTGGATGGTTCAACTCTTCACGCGTGCTCCGCCATTTATTAATTCCACTTTCCCATATTCTGCCCTTCTGTATTTATAACTCTTACCAATTCTATAAGGACTGGTCAGACCACATTTGGAGTATTGTGAGCAGTTTTGGGCTTCATATCTGAGGAATGATGTGCTGGCGTTGGAGAGGGTCCAGTGGAGGTTTACGAGAATTATCTCTGGGATGATTGGGTTAACATATGAAGAGCATTTGATGGCACTGTGCTTGTGCTCTCTCGAGTTTAGGATGAGGGGGAACGTCATTGAAACTTTCCAAATAATGAAAAGCCTGGATAGAGTGGATATCGAGCGGATGTTTCCACTCGTGGACAAGTCTAGGACCAGAGGCAATTGCGTCAGAATAAAAGGACATCCCTTTAGGAAGATGAGGAAGAATTTTGTTAGTCAGAGGGTGGTGAATCTGTGGAATTAATTGTTACAGACAGCTGTGGAGCCCAAGTCAATGGGTACAGTGGAGATTGACAGATTCTTGATTAGTAAGGGGGTCAGAGGTTGCGGGGGAAGAATGGGGCTGAGAGGGAAAGATGGATCAGCCATGATTGAATGCCGGAGCAGATGATGGGACGAATGACCTAATTTTGCTCCTACGAATTATGAAATTTCAGTTTTTAATATAGTCAACAACTGAACATGTAGTCAATGTGAAGTAAAGAAGTTAAACAATTCTGTGATTCTTTGTTAGAATGTTTCTCTTGATTTTTTTTCAATTATTAAAAGACAGTGATACCGTTATAAGATCTCCCCGTAAGAATGTTATATATTTCAGTGGAATCTCTTCCTATTCTGTGAAGGAGTAGCCTGGTCTGACCTAATTGGACAGCTCCTCACCACATCACTTCCTCCTCCTCCATCTTCCCCTTTCTTCCCCTCCCTCCTCAAGTCAGTGTCCAGAAAGTTCATTGGCTATATTTAAGAGGGAGTTAGATGTGGCCCTTGTGGCTAAAGGGATCAGGGGGTATGGAGAGAAGGCAGGTACAGGATACTGAGTTGGATGATCAGCCATGATCATGTTGAATGGCAGTGCAGGCTCGAAGGGCCAAATGGCCTACTCCTGCACTTATTTTCTATGTTTCTATGATACTGTAGTCAGCAGAATTACTCTAGTCATGAACAGTTACTCTAGTCTGCACGATTACTCTAGTCAGGTCCTGCTCACTCATCTCCCACCTATCTAACAATGAACGTTGTTGGGTTTATCTGTGTGTTATGGTAGAAATGTTGTGAATATTGGTTGTACCTGGGGCATTGATGTATAATTTGTGCAATAGGTGTACAAGAGTGCCAGCAAGCGGAAAGCCCACATCTTGAAGAACCACCCTGGAGCAGAGCTGCCCCCAAGTATTCGCAAGCTGCGTCCGGCAGCTCCAGGGGAGCCAGACCCGATGCTGAGCACACACACACAACTGAAGGGCACCATCGCCACGCTGCCCGTCTGCTGTCCACACTGCTGCAAACAGTACAGCAGCAAGGTGAGTGCTCTCATTCAACCAGCTCTCACCATGGCACCAACTCACTGCTCGAAATAGTAGCCTGATGCATCCTTTCAAAGAGATGCAGATCATAGAAACATAAAAAATAGGTGCAGGAGTAGACCATTCGGCCCTTTGAACCATCACCGCCATTCAATACAATCATGGCTGATCATCCAAAATCAGTACCCCATTCTCGCTTTCTCCCCATATCCCTTGATTCCGTTAGCCCTCCGAGCTAAATCTAACTCTTCCAAAAATCCAACGAATTGGCTTCCATTGCCTTCTGTGGCAGAGAATTCTACAAATTCACAACTCTCTGGCTGAAAAAGTTTTTCTACATCTCAGTCCTAAATGGCCTACCTCTTATTCTTAAACTATGACTCCTGCTTCTGGACTCCCCCAACATCAGGAACATTTTTCCTGCACAGATCAGTCCAGAGGATGCCTTGACTCTGATAGCAACTGTTTATCACGTGGCGGTGTGAGCAAAGTAAGACAAGCTGGTTAGATACATTATTAATCCATTAATATTACTTCAAATTAAGCATTCCCTGAGGGGTGGAGGCGAGGAAGTAATCCGGAGCTATAACTCTGAAGAATGATAGGCATTGAAATTAAAATGAAGCAATAGAGGAGTACTATCAATGGCAATACGTTTGGATACAAAACAAAAACAATGGCAAGGATATAATGGCAATACAAATAATGTCTGAAAGATTTGCAAAGAACTTAAAAGAGAATGTTAAGTTAGTTTATGAAGAAAAAACCCGCTAAGTTTCTCCAGCGTTTATGTCTAATTTATGAAATATGTATATAAGATTACACGGGATTTTTGAAATAATTTGTTAATGTCACCGCATTGCTGATTACTCTTCAGAGAAGGATATGAAGAAGGGTCTCGACTCGAAACATCACCCATTCCTTCTCTCTAGAGATGCTGCCTGTCCCGCTGAGTTACTCCAGCTTTTTGTGTCTACGGTTTAAACCAGCATCTGCAGATTCTTCTTTTTGTGTCTACGGTTTAAACCAGCATCTGCAGATTCTTCTTACACACTCTTCAGAGAGTGGTGGTAAGAAGCTTTGTTAAATTGCTGCAGTCCCTCTGAATGTACTCACACCATGTTGTTGGGTACAGAATTCCAGCATTTGGAGCAGCAATGTATTCCCAAGGGGAGAGGTGTAACGATATGCTGTGGAGAAACTTGGTTTGCATGTAATCCTGGCAAATCATACCATGCATAACTACATCAAGGTACTAGTGGAAGAGAGAAGAATAACAAAGTACAGAAGATGGCAGTTGCAGAGAAAGTGCAGATTATTTTTAAAAGTGGAAGTGCAGCAGCAAGGTAGATTAGAAGATCAGGGATTCATCCTTAGTATATGAGAGGTCTGTTCAATAGCAGCAGGAAAGAAACTCTTCTTGAATCTTGTGGTACATGGTTTCAAGCTTTTGTGACTTCTGCTCAATGGGAGGCGGGGGAAGACGGAATGACCTGGCTGTGAATGGTCCTTGATTATGTTAGCTGTTTTACTGTGGTGGCGTGAAGTGTCGATGGAGTCAATGGTGGAGAGTCTGGTCCGTGTGAGGGACTGGGTTACATCCACAACTTGCTGCAATTTCTTGAAGTCTTGGACAGTGCTTTTATACTCTCAAGCTTATACTTTCTGCAGTGCATCTGTAGATATTGGTAATGTGGTTTACTTGGCCATTGTGCGAATGTGGTTGTACCAGGTCAACTTGTTGGTGATATTTACACTTTGAACTTGAAGCTCTTGATCATAGTTGGTCAGCACCAGAGGTACAGACTGTTTCCTGAAGGCAATGACAGCTTCTTTGTTTTGTTGATGCTGGGACAGAAGATGTTTTTCCTGACACCATGCTACTCTGCTCTTTCTCCTTTCTGTATTCCCACTCATCTTTGTTTATGATCCAGCCCACTATGACGGTGTCATCTCCAAACGTGTAAATGGGGTTAGAGTGTGAGGTAATGTCTTTGTGTGTGCTACAATAAGCAAGGAAACCACAACATATGATAGGATACTGAGAGGCGAGAGGAAACTGGGGAACCTTGCAGTTCACTAATCCTTAATGACAGCTGGCCAGGTCAGTATAACATAAAGTGGCAATATTAACCCGTGCATTTTACAGTATGTCCATAATTTAAGATGGAACATCCAGATCCCCCTGATTCAATAATCCCGGCTCGTAACAATTGGAGTTCAAGTTGTGTCACCGACACCTGCAATGTTTTCTTTTGCATTTTTCCTTTATTCCTCCTATATAAAATGAACATTGGATTTGTACAGAGACCGTATTATCAGGATATCAGAGCCCAAGAACCAGTTTTAAATGTTGTTATTTTGTAGAAGAATATGCCGGACTGTTGTGCATGCCATGGTCCCACAAATATCAGAAGTGTCCAGTTGGTTGGTTTGGGAGGTAGATTGGACTCGGACATCATGAGGAACACATCTGTCCAAATAGCACGGCAGCGTAACCTTCAGACAAAACTTCCAGTAATGTCTGCTCGATAATCCACAATTTGCAAGAGAAGTAGGGGCATGAGGCAGTAGGAATGTATGCACCACTGTCGTCACAGGAGCTGACAGAGTACTCGCACGTTATAGTGAGGAGTGGGTCACTTCTCAGAATAAATGTGGCTGTTCTCTCACCAGGCAAAAATGGTGCAACATATCCGGAAAAAACACACGGATGTTCTGCAGGATAATCCAAACGCACTGCAGACGCTGCCAGCACAAACACCCATCGTAGCCACTGTCATCAGCGCGGCACCCACCGTGGTCAGCACGGATGGCACCACTGGAGATGCAATTGTGGTGAGTACTCAGTGATAGGAAGCTGGGGTGGAGCAGCCAGTGTCCTAGAGAGGCCAGGAGACACAGAGAGAGAGAGAGAGGGAGAGGGAAAGAGGCACAGTGAGAGACTGAGCCGGTTAGGGAAATAGAGATATCATGGGGCGGAAATGCTGACATCCTTCACCAACAATACCCTCCATGTCCTTTCCTCACACAAGTTCTCCACTTAGCATTACTGAGCGGAGCTCTTGATCCCACAGCCCATCTTCACAGGTTCACATACCCGGTAGTTCAGAGGGGACATGCTGCGTGGTCAGTGAGAGATGAAATCAGAGGTCTGGTGCGGAAGGAGACTGACACAGAAAATCAGGATGTAGAATCAGTCTGCAGCTAAGAATCGTCAGAAGACAGAAAGCTCTGGTGGAAAGCTCCAGGCGTCCAAACTGTTGTGATAATGTAGGGGATAGCATCGAACAGGAAATCAGAGGGTTATCTAACAAAGATGATATAGTAACCACGGGGGACGTGTCTGGAAAGACTAGTCCAGCCACTAATACCATGGTTGTGGGTCCATGGAGCGTGTGCTGGGATCATAGGCACTTTGATCCCCAGCAGTAATGTGGTGGTGATCTCACCGCTCTCTGTGGAGTGAACCACCTTGACCCGGTGTAATGCAGGTGGTCTGTTGGTGTCTGGAGCAGCGACTGCTTGCAGGCATGTGATGTTGAATCACCATTGATACCATTCATGCTCTGACTGCTGGGGATAGTCTGAACGCTGTGCGTATGGTTGTGCTGCTGTTTCCTGCACCATTTGTATATCTGTACTGAGCTGCAAGTCTCACGTCTTTTCACCTTTCACACAGACAACGGATCTGCTGACTCAGGCAATGAGTGAGCTGTCGCAGACACTAACGACGGACTATCGGCCGGCTCACGGGGATTATCAGCGTGTGCAGTACATTCCTGTCTCGCAACACATCCAACCAGTTCAGGGACAGCAGCCTCAGCACATCCAGCTCCAGGTGGTACAAGTGGCACAGGTGGGTCACGTATTTTTATATCAAAGTAAACAGGAGAACAAAACTCCGCACTAAAGACTAGGTTCTGCACTCCGGACAAAACTGCGGCACGTGGCGCAGAGGTAGAGCTGCTGCCTCACAACGCCAAAGACCCGGCTTGGATCCTGACCACGGCTGCTCTCTGTACGGAGTTTGTACGTTCTCACCGTGACCTGCGTGAGTTTTCTCCGGGAGCTCTGGTTTCCTCCCACATTCCAAAGATGTACAGGTTTGTAGGCGCATTGGCTTCTGTAAATTGTTCCTTGTGCGTAGGATAGCGTTAGTGTGTGGAGATCTCTGGTCATCGTGAACTCAATGGGTCGAATGTATCTCTAAACTAAGCTTAACTAAATTGGAGCTCTGAAAATATACGGGTTATTCTGTCAGATTCAAACGGTGTGGAGCAGGAACCATCGTCCTGTACATGTTGTGGAATGGTGGCAGGTTTTAATCACCAGTGCACTGGTATCAAGTGGTAGCGTTGTACAGAAACGGGTTCTTCCACCCAACACATCCATCCAATGTCTCTGCCTATCTACATGAATCTAATGTTCACATTGAGTCTGTAACCATATAACCATATACCATATAACAATTACAGCACGGAAACAGGCCATCTCGACCCTTCTAGTCCATGCCGAACACATAATCTCCCCTAGTCCCATATACCTGCGCTCAGACCATAACCCTCCATTCCCTTCCCATCCATATAACTATCCAATTTATTTTTAAATGATAAAAACGAACCTGCCTCCACCACCTTCACTGGAAGCTCATTCCACACAGCTACCACTCTCTGAGTAAAGAAGTTCCCCCTCATGTTACCCCTAAACTTCAGTCCCTTAATTCTCATGTCATGTCCCCTTGTTTGAATCTTCCCTACTCTCAGTGGGAAAAGCTTTTCCACATCAACTCTGTCTATCCCTCTCATCATTTTAAAAACCTCTATCAAGTCCCCCCTTAACCTTCTGCGCTCCAAAGAATAAAGCCCTAACCTTCTAAGCTGTGCCTATTTACATGTCTGTTAAGTGTAGTGAGTAAATTTGACTCCACTACCACCTCTGGCAGTCAGTTCCCGATATCAACCATTCTGTGTCAAAAAACATACCCCTCGATTCTGCTTTAAAACGCATTCCTTTCGCCTTAAACCTGAGTTGATGTGAGTTGTCTCAACCTCAGGCTTGAGAGCTCCAATGTGTAGTATTTTGGGGCGGCACAGCTGCCGCGCAGCTCCGGAGACTTGAGTTTGATCCTGACCTCTGGTGCTGTCTGTGTGGAGTTTGCACATTCTCCCTGTGACCATGTAGGTTTTATCCGGGTGCTGCGGTTTGGTCCATGCAGGTTTATGGGTTAATTGCCCACTGTTAATTCCCCCGAGTATGCAGGGAATGGGTGAAAGTAGGATAATGTAGAACTAGTGGTCGGCATAGACTTGGTGGGTCGAAGGGTCCATTTCCACGCCGTTATTCTAAATTAAATGAAAACTACTGTGAGCAGTGAGCAAGTTCTGAATCTTGGATGTGGATTTCCATGACCTTGGTAAACTTGCCACATGAAGGGCAATATCTTTTGCAGCAATACGTGTCAGGCAGTAACTGCAGGAGTCTCGCCGCAGCTTCCTGGTGATCCCTCCTTTACAGCTCATCACAGGGCAACCTTCAGAATGATGAACTGTACATCACTGTGCCATCACAGAATGAGCACTGCTCTTTACATTTCCTGCTCCTGTGACCAATTATACCAGCAAATAGGCATAAAAAACAGGGAAAGTGAGAAATGAAACCAATTGCAGAGAAGGTGGAGGGAGGGAGGAGGAGCAGAGTCGATGACAATAGTCTCATGACAGATTTCAGACTGTGGTGTTGCAGCTGACAGTGGGCAGTTGACGTATGCATGGAGGTGCTTGCACTATATACTGTTATCATTGCTTATGGTGTGGTGGTCACTGTTGGGGGGAAATATCGATGGAGTGGCTGTTTTGTGAAACCTGTTCGTTCAGTTCACAAGTGAGCCAGCCAATTTAATTCTCCACCCCACTCCCACACTGACCTCTGTTCCTTTGGCCTCCGAGTCTGCTCCCCATAGGATGGTGTGTTGTTCCTCAGGCTCTTGACTGCAAGTTGCAGCCTTGCACCTCAGCGATAAATCCCATGGTTTTAGTTCTTGCTAATTTGGTTCTTTTTCTAATGTTGTGGATATTTTGGATTTCATGGGTAACTTGCGCTTCACACCTCCGTCACAGATCCCATTTATTATAGTCAGTGGGGCAGTTGTTATTCAGGTAGACTGAGAGGTTCCAGAAGGGTCGCGACCCAAAACATCACCTATTCTTTCTCTCCAGAGATGCTGCCTGACTCGCTGAGTTTCTCCAGTATTTTGTGTCTATCTGCAGTTCCTTCCTACACAAGTTGCTACTCGGGTGATGGGGTTCAATGGAGGATAGGAAACCGCACCAAGTGAGGTTCCTGACCACATTACTGTCAAGTGAGTGCTGCTAAAGATTGCAGTGTCAGGATTTAGCTCTTAATCTGATCTAATACTACACCCTGAGTACAAATATCAAGGCAGAAGTGAGAGCGGGACTAGAATAGGTCAAGTCAAGTCAAGTCAATTCAAGTTTATTTGTCACATACACATACGAGATGTGCAGTGAAATGAAAGTGGCAATGCTCGCGGAACAACAAAACAACCAAACAAATTATAAACACAATCATATCTTTCAGTATCTTTCTAAACATATGGCAGAAGTCAGAAGATGGGTTGAATAAAAAGGTACTGTATTTTGCCTGGTGATGGCGTGCTGTGCTGCTGTTGTGGTTTACACCTCCTCCCGTACTCTCTGATTGCAGGCGCCCTCTCACCAGAATCAGCATTCCACAGTGGATGTCAGCCAGCTGCACGACCCACACGGCTTTGCACAACATGCCATCCAGGTCCAGCACGTCCACGTTACTGAGCAGTCCAGCACCATGCCCACCTCTGCTGCCCAGGTAACTGATCACACCGTGCAAAGCGTCTGACTCTCCACCTAGCCTCAGCATGCCTCGTCTGTCCAGCCGTCTGTCCTCTGCAGAGTGTCCACAGTATATCACAGCACACTCATCCCAAGCCTGTCTCTGGGAAATCTCCTGAGAGATCCGATTTGGGAGTGTCACTCCCATAAGATCTATTGTATTCCTGTTCTCAAGGTTTCATTTAGTTAAAGGAAGCACAGGACAGGCAGCTCAGTAATCAGGGAGTATAATTGCTTGGAACAAAAGAGGAGGAGTCTTGTACTGCTGATCATCATGGTAGAACTGGAGCAGGAAACCATCAGTGAGGCTTTATGTTTTATATTTACAAAGAAAAGGGCTCATTTTAAACAGTTACACCAGTAGTCAGTAACAATTAGAAGTGGGCAGCACGGTGGCGCAATGGTAGAGTTGCTGCCTTACAGCGAATGCAACACCAGAGACCTAGGTTCGATCCCGACTACGGGTGCTGTCTGTACGGAGTTTTATGTTCCATCCGTGACCTGCGTGGGTTTTCTCCGAAATCTTCGGTTTCCTCCCACACTTCAAAGACGTACAGGTTTGTAGGTTAATTGGCTTGGTAAATGTAAAAAAATTGTCCCTAGTGTGTGTAGCATATTGTTAATATGCGGGGATCGCTGGTCGGCGCTGACCCGGTGGGTCAAAGGGCCTGTTTCCGCCCTGTATCTCTAAACTAAATTAATCAGATCTGTAGACAGATGATGGAAAGGCATTAAAGCAAGTAGGAGTTGGAGATTTTAGCTTCCCCAAAATTAACTGAGGTTACCTTTTGTACAAGAGCCTGAGATGGGGTGGGATTTGTAAAATGCATCCTGGAGGGTTTTTGAAGCAGTGTATAGTGTCTTTCCACGGAGGGGACTGAACTAGATCTTCTCTTGGCAAATTAGAATGTGCATGTGAGAGAAGTGTCTGTCAGTCTTTGAGAATACTGGTCATAGTTAGGTGGTCATGGAAAAAGATGCGATTGTCACTCGAGATGGGGTTGAAAACTGAGGACGATGAATTCCAAATGTGAGAGACTGGGCAGGTAGGAGAAGTGAAAGAGTTCAGAGTCAGCATTGTCCCTGTAAGGGTCAGAAGCAAAGATGGTAAGTTTAGGGAACCTCGATTTACAAAGGATATGAAAGATTTGACAGGAAAAAGTAGGAAGTCTGTTGTGGGGAATTGGTATTGAATGAGAAACCTGAAGTTTATAGGGGATATAGGAGAAAACAGAAACAACATAGGGGACATGAAATGACTTGGCAAATAGTATTCTATAAGTATAATAGAAGCAGGTTGGGACAGAACAGGTAGGTCCCCGCTCCATGTGTGGAGCCAGGGGTTATGAGCGAGGATGTAAATGAATACGCAAGGAACTGCAGAAGGTGGAATTGAGCAAAACACAAAGTAATGGAAGAAAGCAGCGGGTCAGGCAGCATCTGTGGAGAGAATGGACAGGTGACGTTCTGGGTCAGAACCCTTCTTCAGACTGCTGCCTGACCCACTGAGTTGCACTGACACTTGGTGTTTTGTTCATAAATGAATACTTCTCATCACCAGGGAGAAGGGCATGGAGGTGGGATAAATCAGGGAGGGGTATCATGATATTCTGGGGAACATCAGTATCAGGAAGAAGAAGGTATTGGAAATACTGGCATACAGTAGGGTTGATAAATCCACAGGGCCCGACTGAAACTATCTCAGGGTGCTAAGGGAAGCAAAGGAGGAGATTGGTGAGGCTCTGATGGAGACTGTTGCACCTTTATTGACCATGAGTGAGGTACCAGAAGAATGAGGGACAGCTCATGTTGTCTCCTTGCTCATAAAAGACAGGAGGGATGAGCCAGGTTACTACCGGCCAGTGAGCCTTACATCGGTGGGAGGAGAGTTGGTGGAGATTGAGGGGGAGGATTGTGTTCACTTACAACTCCAGGGACTGGAAAGACATGACTTTGTGTAGGGAAATCATGTCTCACAAATCTGAGCATTATTTCAGATGTTAACTAAGAGAATTGCTGAGGTAAATATGTAGATGTGGTTTACATGGATTTCAGTTGGTCTTTTGACAAGGTCTCGCGTGGTAAGGTGGTCGACAAAGTTGAAGCTGAAGAGTTCCAATGCATGTTGGATGCAATATTTAGGTATGTTACGAAACCTACCTGAATCGTCATTGGGAATCTGCCCTCAGCCATGGCCGCGATTTTGGCGCTGTTTGGAGGGGGCGGGTTTAAAACGCGATTTTTACTAGGCTGTACTAATCGCACATGTTCAGCCTAGTAAATCATTAACGAAAAATCGCTGCAAGACCCGGTCGCAAAAGGTATTATTAGTTTTATAGGCCTCGATAATATAGTTCTAATAGTTTTAAAATTACTGTTTCATTTCGCAACCTCTCGCAGCCCCAGGGTTTTATAGAGCAAACAATTAAAGGTATGTACCTTATTTTTACATTAAATGGGGCATATATATAACCCTATATATCAAGTTATCTATAGCGAGTAGCTCATTTTGGGCTTTTTATATCCCGCAGTATTTTTCTCGGCACTTGAGGGCACTAATCCAGCGCTATGTCAACGTTCTAAACCAGCGCGTTCCACATGAACCCACTAGAAAGCCGATTTAAATGGGCATTTATTTACAGCAATTGAACACTAAATTCCTTCCATTTGGCCTATAAATTAATGTAAATTAGATATAAAAATCATGTTATATTGTGAATTATTTGTGAATAATCTTTGGACACTTAGGCTATTTAAAAATGTTAATCTTTCCTTAAGAAATGGGCTTTTGATTATCCAAGATCACAGCTTTTTTGTAATGTCCATTGAAAATCAATAGGGAACAAGATGCTAATTTCCGAGTATGAAAATGGTCATAACTTTTTTAATACTTGAGATATGAAAGTGAATTTGGTGTCAAATTAAACTTATTGTTATGCTTTATCTGATGGGATAAATTGCAGACTTGATTTTTTAAATCTCAAAATTTTGTAACATTGCTACAATATTGACTTGGTGGAGCATAGTGTACGGGGTTGGTGGCTTGGTGGAGTATAGTGTACGGGGTTGGTGGCTTGGTGGAGTATAGTGTACTCTGTGGAGTATAGTATATCTGACTGGAAGTCTGGAACTGGTGATGGTACACTATGGATCAAGTGCTGGCAAAGGAGATTAGTATAGAAAGTATGGACATGGTGGGCCGAAGGGTTGTTCCAGTCAATACTGTATTATCAAATTATTAGATGAAGTTTGAAAGCTTCAAATTATTACAGGTTCTACAAAGAAGTAAATAGGTAATTGCATTCAGTATTCTGGATTTTATTGGAAATCACAAAATGCTGAAAATAGTCATCAGGGCAGGTAGTGGAGAGAAGTTAGATTAATGTTTCGTGTAGATGATGTTTCTGCATTTTCTCTCTGCAGCAACACTGGGACCTGATGAGTATTTCCACCGGTTTCAGTGTCTATTTCTGATTCTTGGTGTTTTGTCTGCTATGTTATTAATGTGCATGTTTCAAAGAGTGTACGTTCCTTACCCTGGCATGCAGGAACCTAATGGACATGAAATGAAAACGCTATTGAGAACAGAATGTGTTCTAAAGTTGTGGCCATATTCATGACCTGTGCACTGTGTGTTTGCTTGCAGAGTGGAAGTGGTCAGCCACTCAGTCCCATGTCACAGCAGTCACAGGAACTCAGCCCTTCCCAGATACAGAGTGGATCGTCAACACAGAACCAGGTGTTGCAGCAGCAACCCACAGCTACTGTACAGCACACTTACCTGCCCAGCACCTGGGGAACCTTTCGCAACTACTGTAAGTCAATAGACAGAAGAATGGCTAGTTGTACTGTCAGAAATTTTGGAAATGGTTTTATCTATTATTATAAGAACTATGATGCTATTTATGCAGGAAATGCATTTGTAAACTTTAACGACTGAGGTTTCAGATGTTGTATAAACCGTGCTGTCTGCGCATTATTCACTTTCATATTTGAAAATAGTACATCAACTAGCGTGGAAGCTGAGCCAGTCTGTGGTGGAGAAGCCCATCCCTGTGATCATCAGATCCCAAAGCATTTACACTGCATTTCCCTGAAAACCCGGAACTCCTGGATGTGAACCGATCAAGCATAAAATAGGTCCCTCAGAATAAAAGTCTCTTTGCGTCTCTCTTTGTGTGACATCCTTTTGCCTTCTTTTCTTCTCTAGCATTGGTTCACCCAACCCCCCTCACCAGTCCATGTATTTCATGCCAACATTTGCCCTGTCCCACCTATTCCAGCTTACTCACCCCCCAACCACCACAATCAGTCGGGTCTGCACCAGAAACATCACCTATTCACGTTCCAGAGACTCTGCTTGATCCTCTCTGAGTTCCTCCGGCACTTTGTGTCCTACGTAAGATTCCAGCATCTGCAGCTCCTTGTTCTCCATTGTCAAACCTCAGGATCTGATCAGTTCTGAAATAAAAGGAAACAATACTGGAAATAACCTCAGATTAAGTAGCATCGGAGGGTCTGGTGGAAGCTTGCTCAATGGTCAATATGTCGCTTCAGATGGTGTCCTACCCACAGTGCTTCCAGCACCTTTTATTGTGAGTTATACCAGCTGTCAATTAGATGTGGGATCTGTTGTCTGTGGCTTTGTCTAGGGGTCGTGTGGAGGAGGATGGGTATGTCACATGTAAATTCCTAGAGAAATTGAGGAAGAGAAGAGGGAGGTAGCGGCGTTTCATTGTTTATACCTTTGGGTTGTCGACCACCAAGTGGAATATTCTGAACTGCTCTTCACATTCCACTTGCGTAGTGTACAACCCAATGTTATCAACATTGAATTCTCCAATTTCACACAATGCCCCCCCCCCATTCCCCCCCACTCCTAGTATGTACACATTTCTTCCCTGTCCATTTTTGGTTCCAACCCAAAACATAATCTGCCCATATCCCTCCACTGATTCTGCCTGGCCTGCTGAGTTCCTCAAGCACTTTGTGTTTTGCTCAAGATTCCAGCATCTGCATCCTCTTGTGTATCCAGTCCCTTCAACCTGTTCTGTCATTCAGTGAGATTATATCTGATCAGGCTCTAGGCTTCTGCCTTGCCGGACAAGCTTCAATTAACCCTGGTTTTCAAATGTTCACCTCATTCTCAGGGTTCAAAGTGTTTTGTTTATAAAGAGAGTTCTACTGCCCCTGTGTGGAGACATGGCCACAGCGAGCAGCACCGGAAATTGGAGGAACAGCACCTCATATTCCGTTTGGGGAGTCTACACCCCCGGGGCATGAACATCGAATTCTCCCAATTCTGTTAGTCCTTGCTGTCTCCTCCCCTTCCTCAGCTCCCCTGCTGTCTCCTCCCACCCTCCAGCCTTCTGGCTACTCCTCCTTTTCCCTTTCTTGTCCCCACCTACCCCCGCCCCTGATCAGTCTGAAGAAGGGTTTCGGCCCGAAACGTTGCCTATTTCCTTCGCTCCATAGATGCTGCTGCACTGCTGAGTTTCTCCTGCTTTTCTGTGTAACCTTCGATTCTCCAGCATCTGCAGTTCCCTTAAAACCCTGAATGAGTTGGCTCTCATGTGAAGGTTGTCCTGGGCTCTCCCACCAGTGGAAATATTTATTTCTCTCATAATCTGCTATTCATTAATGAAGTCTTATCTTGTTCATGGATCTACAAGGCTGGTCATAGTAATCCATAGATGATAATTAAATCCTTTCCAGTTTAATTTTAGTGTATTTTAGGGCCTTAGGCCCACTGAGTCCGCGCCGACCAGCGATCCCCGTATGCTCGTACTATCCTACACACTTTTAACAAAATCACATTAGCCTACAAAAATGTTCGCCTTTGGAGAGTGGGAGGAAATCGGAGCACCCGGAAAAAACCCACGCTGTCACAGGGAGAACATACAAACTCCATCCGTAAACAAACCTGGGTCTCTGGCGCTGCAAGGAAGCAACTCTACAGCTGCACCACCATGCCGCCCCTTATTTTTAAACTACCTGTTGCTGACGTGCTGACCAGCAAGTGGTGTCTCAGATAGAACCCAGCTCTTGCACTCAACTGCGATCTTACTTCTACCTTTGCGCGTTGGTTCTGAAATGACAGCCAGCTGCTCCCCACGTTGAACTCTACCTGCCACAACTTTTATATATTGAAATGCCGAGTGACATCACCAGCCACCCAATCTGAATTGTATTCCTTATCCTTCCTCTCCCAACTCCAATCCCAACTCCAACCTATTTACTGTTCCATGTTATCTTCCTGAACAGGAAAATTAGACCATGGCTTATCATCTCATACCAGGGATACCTCCAATAGTGCAGTATCTCCCAGGTGTGGGCTGAGTCTCGCTCCAGGTCAGGGGCAGGGAATTTTCGACATACAGTGCCCTCCATAATGTTTGGCACAAACACCCATCATTTATTTATTTTTTTGCCTCTGTACTCCACAATTTGAGATTTATAATAGAAAAAATCACATGTGATTAAAGTGCACATTGTCAGATTTTAATAAAGGCCAGTTTTAAACATGTTGATTTCACCATGTACAAATTACAGCAGTGTTTATACATAGTCCCCCCATTTCAGGGCACCATAATGTTTAGGACACAGCAATGTCATGTAAATGAAAGTAGTCATGTTTAGTATTTTGTTGCATATCCTTTGCATGCAATGACTGCTTGAAGTCTGTGATTCATGGACATCACCAGTTGCGGGGTGTCTTCTCTGGTAATGCTCTGCCAGGCCTGTATAAGCGAGTTCTGTATTCCGAAAAATGCAAGGAATCATAGGATTTGTCAAAGGCCGGAGACGTCCGGACCGACGGGACACGAGGCCCAGTGCGGAGAAGCACCAACCCCAGCTCACCTCCGCCTCTCCCGCTGGGCCAACCGACAGCCCAGACCGACAAGACCAGCGGCCCCAGACCCACAGAACCCACAGTCAGCCCAACCCCGCTCCAACTCCAGAGGCACCCGCTCCCCAATGGGCCGCTAGTTCTCCCACGGCCTCAGCCCCTACCCCAAGTACAAGCCGTACCTTGCACATCACCGGCTTCTGCCCCTACGGTACCCGTTTCCACTTCATCCACATCCCCGAGGAGGAGAGAGGGCCCCTGCATCGCGAGCGCCAGCCTGGGCTCGGCCTCCTCCATCCCGGCATTAGACTAGGCTTGGGACTGGGCAAGGGAGGGGACGAGGTTGCTGCTGCCGCCAGCACCACCATCACCAACAGCACCAGCAGCTCCAGCGTGCGCCCGGCCTGCCCATGACCGGCAGGAGCCCGTCCGCAGACTCTCTCTCCGACCAGGACGACTCCAGCAGCAGTGGCTCCGAGTCGCCCCTCTTCGAGAAGGAGCGGCGGCTGCCCATCTTCAGCAGGATCTCGGTGTCGGACTGAGGGGAGGTGGGTGGAGGTGTTGGGCTGCTGGCCAACCCGGCGGGACAGGCAGAGCTGAGCTGGAGCCAGCGGCTGCAAGTCCGGGGCCGTCCCGCCAGCCCAGGGCCACCCCGGACACCACCGGACAGGGACGGGACACCGGGGACGGGACGCAACTCAACAGCACCCGCAGCAACGGAGAGCCGACCCTGACTACGGACGAAATGCAATGCAGCACAACCGTTGCCAAGACTGTTTTATAGCTAGTGACCTATGACCTGGGCATGCGTGGTCGGAATACCAAACTCACTTATTGCAGCCATCTTTAGCTTCTGCTTGTTTTGGGGGGTAGTCCCCATCAGTTTTCTCTTCAGCATATAAAATTCATGCTCAATTGGGTTCAGATCGGGTGATTGACTTGGCCTTCTTTAGCTTTGAAAAACTCTTTTGTTTAGCAGTATATTTGGGATCATTGTCGTGCTGTGGAATGAACCGCCGACCAATGAGTTTTGAGGCGTTTGTTTGATCTTGAGCAGATAGGATGTGTCTATACATTTCAGAATTCATTATGCTACTACCATCAGCAGTTGTATCATCAATGAAAAGTGAGCCAGTACCTTCAGCAGCCATACATGCCCAGGCCATAACACCCCCACCACCGTGTTTCACAGATGAGGTGGTATGCTTTGCATCTTGGGCAGTTCCTTTTCTCCTCCATACTTTGCTCTTGCCATCACTCTGATATAAGTTAATCTTCGTCTCATCTGTCCACAAAATCTTTTTCCAGAACTGTAGGTGCTCTTTTAAGTACTTCTTGGCAAACTGTAACCTGGCCATCCTATTTTTGCGGCTAACCAGTGGTTTGCATCTTGCAGTGTAGCCTCTGTATTTCTGTTCATGAAGTCTTCTGCGGACAGTGATCATTGACAAATCCACACCTGACTCCTGAAGAGTGTTTCTGATCTGTCTGACAGGTGATTGGGGATTTTTCTTTATTATAGAGAGAATTCTTCTGTCATCAGCTGTGGAGGTCTTCCTTGGCCTGCTAGTCCCTGCGATTAGTAAGCTCACCAGTGCTCTCTTTCTTCTTAATTATGTTCCAAACAGTTGATTTTGGTAAGGCTAAGGTTTGGCTGATGCCTCCAACAGTTTTATTCTTGTTTCTCGGTCTCAAAATGGCTTCTTTGACTTTTATTGGCACAAATTTGGTTCTCATGTTGATAAACCAATACGTTTAAAAAGAGAGGCAAAACATAGACAGATTTAACTCAGAGTTTCCGTGGATTTTGAAGAAACAGCAGCAAAGAGAAGCAGGAAAAAACACTGATTGGCTCTAGCCCAAGTGGGAGGAGAGTTAGAAGTGTCAGAGGGGGAAAACAGTTTAAAACTGTGGAATTTGGTTTGTAAATTGGTAAATTAGGCAATTTATCAGTCAATATAAGCAAAACGGCTCTTAGGGAGCGGCAGTGAGGGAAGTGCATTGTGAATAAAATGTGAGTCTTTGGCTCGAGAGTCTTTGGCGAGGAGGCTGAGGAGAGGAGGCTACGCATAAAGCTCGAGAGGACGGAACGCAGTGAACACATGTCGGGGCAGATGAGACAGTGTGAGCCTTACAGAATGTGGGAATTCAGGGACACGGATGGAGCCTCTGGCTGCTACAACTGTGGCAAGTGCGTCCAGCTTCAGCTCCTAAAGGACCGTGTTGGGGCACTGGACAAGCAGCTGGATGACCTCAGGGCCATCCGGGAAAATGGGAGTTTCCTGGACAGGACCTACATTGAGGTAGTCACGCCGAGGATACGGGAAGAACCAAGGTATGTGACGGAGAGAAAGGGTGGAAATTGTGAAGTGCAGAAGACCCAGGTGGCTGTGCCTAATGAAACTGGGAACTGTCTGGGGAGATGATGTTTCCAGTCCGAGCAGGCACGTCGGTGGCTCCAATCCTAGAGGTGGGACTCGACTGACGAGACTGACGTGGGGCAGAGCCCTAGTGGTGGGTGACTCCATTGTCCGAGGAGTGGACAGGAGATTCTGTGGCGGCAGATGAGATGCGAGGATGGTCTGTTGCCTCCTTGGTGCCAGGGTTCAGGATGTCACGAGCCTAATTTAAAACATCCTCGAGAAAGAAGGTGAACAGCTGGCAGTAGTTGTGCATGTAGGTACAAACGACATCGGGAAAAAGAGGGAGGAGGTTCTCCAACATGAGTTCAGGGAGTTGGGAAGAAGACTGAAATGCCGGACTTCGAGGATGGTTATCTCTGGATTGCTTCCAGTACCACGTGCTAGTGAGGACAGGAACAGGGAGATAGGGGATCTGAATGTGTGGCTGAGGGGCTGGAGCAGGGAGCAAGGATTTAGATTTATCGACCACTGGGATCTCTTCTGGGGTAGGGGTGACCTGTACAAAGGGGACGGGTTACACCTTAACTGGAGGGGGACCGACATTCTGGCAGGCAGGTTTGCTAGAGCTACACGTGTGGGTTTCAACTAAACAGTGGGGGGATGGGATTGACAAATTGGGAGTACAAAGATGGAGTTGAAGGGCAAGTGGCTACAGGAAAAATTACAAAAGATTCTCGAATTAATGGGAAGAAAAGCTTGAGAAGGGACAACAGAGTAAGGTCAGGGCCAATTGCGAGCGGTGGGAGGGGGGGAAGTGAATACTGCGGTCAAAGTGCTGTATATGAATGCGCGAAGTGTAAGGAATAAAGTGGACGAGCTTGAGGCTCAGTTAGAAATTGGCAAGTATGATGTTGTGGGAATTACTGAGACATGGCTGCAAGAGGGCCAGGGCTGGGAACTGAATATTCAAGTGTATACCTCCTATCGAAAAGACAGACAGGTGGGCGGAGGGGGTGGGGTTGTTCTGTTGGTGAGGAATAACATTCCACACGCTCATCTCCCTGCTACCTTCAGGTAGAAGGTACAGGAGCCTGAAGACTGCAACAACCAGGTTCAGGAATAGCTACTTCCCCACAGCCATCAGGCTATTAAACCTGGTTCGGACAAAACTCTGATTATTAATAACCACTTTCTGCTATTTGCACTTTATCAGTTTATTTATTCATGTGTGTGTATATTTATATCATGGTATATGGACAAATTTATCTGTTTTGTAGTAAATGCCTACTATTTTCTGTGTTCTTAAGCAAAGCAAGAATTTCATTGTCCTATACAGGGACACATGACAATAAACTCACTTGAACTTGAACTTGGTCAAACCTGTCCCAGTTTTAGTACTTTATCTTCATAGATATGGGTCAAATAAAATGACTATTTTTGGCCGCCCACTATGTCTGAAGTTTATCTTGTACCATTTACTGTGAAGATAAACACACAAAACATGTTCTGTTTAAGAAAGAACTGCAGATGCTGGAATAATCAAAGGTGGACAAAAATGCTGGAGGAGCTCAGTGGGCGAGGCAGCATCTATAGAGAGAAAGAATAGGCGACGTTTCGGCGCTTCAGACTGATGTCGGGGGGGGGGGGGGGGGGGAAAGAACTGCGGATGCTAGAAATATCGAAGGTAGACAAAAATGCTGGAGCGCAGGCTCGGCGCTCAATTCGCCCAACACCTCCGCTCAGTTTGTACTAACCAACCTGATCTCCCAGTGGCTCAGCACTTTAACTCCCCCTCCCATTCCGAATCTGACATTTCTGGCCTGGGCCTCCTCCATTGCTAGAGAGGCCCAGTGCAAATTGGAGGAACAGCACCTCATATTTCGCTTGGGTAGTTTACACCCCAGCAGTATCAACATTGATTTCTCTAATTTCAGATAGCCCTCACTTTCTCCCTCTTACCCCTCTCCCTTCCCAGCTCTCCCACAAGCCTACTGTCTTCGCCTCTTCCTTTCTTTGTCTCCCCCCCCCCCCCCCCCAAACTTCAGTAAGAAGGGTCTCGATCCGAAACGTCGCCCATTCCTTTTCTCCATAGATGCTGCCTCACCCGCTGAGTTTCTCCAGCATTCTTGTCTATCTTTAATACCTCTGTGTTCTTATTCATCGTTCAGAATGGGACCCAGCGTGGTCTTTACTCTCTTGCCTTCATTGAGAGCACTTTTTGGATCTTCAGGCTTGCCTGAAAATCAAAATTGAATTCATTCAATTTTAATATTTAATTTGTGAACATCACTATTGAACAAAAAGAGACACAAGGACGTGTAGATTCTGGAATCTTGAGCAAAACACAAAGACCTGGAGGAATAGAGAAATGTGAGGTGTTGCATTTTGGGAAGTCTATCGTGGGCAGGACCTACACTGTGCGTGGTACAGGCTTCTGGGGAGTGTTGTAGAGCAGTGAGATCTAGGAGTGTAGGTGCATACTTCCTTGAAGGTCGAGTCGCAGGTAGATCGTGTGGTCAAAATGGCATTTGGCACATTGGCCTTCACCAGTCATGTTGCAGTTTTATAAGGCATTGGTGAGGCCGCATTTATAGTAATGTGCTCAGTTCTGGGCACCATGTTGTAGGAAAGATATTGTCAAGCTTGAAAGGGTTCAGAAAAGATTTACGAGGATGTTGCCAGGACCAGAGGGTGTGAGCTAAGGTTGAGTAGGCTGGGTCTCTAGTCCTTGGAGCGCAGGAGGATGAGGGGAGATCTTATAAGAGGTATACAAAATCATGAGATGAATAGATCGGGTAGATGCACCGAGTCCCTTGCCCAGAGTAGGGGAATCGAGGACCAGAGGACATAGGTTCAAGGTGAAGGGGAAAAAATTTAATAGGAATCCGAGGGGTAACTTTTTCACACAAAGGGTGTTGGGTGTATGGAACAAGCTGCCAGAGGAGGTAGTTGAGGCTGGGACTATGGCCATCATTTTAAGAACCATTTAGGCAGGTACATGGATAGGACAGGTTTGGAGGGATATGGATCAAATCTGCTGGTAAATGGTACTTGATGGCTGGCTGGCATGGATATAGTGGGCTCAACGCTTGCTACTGTGCGGAATGATGATGTCCTAGCTTTAAAATACATTCATTTAAAATACTGTGTTTTCAACTGAACTTTTGATCATTTGTCCTGATCTGCTGCAGCCCAGATTCTTTGCTCTGGTTTACCATGCAAATGGCATTACGTGTGTGTGAGTGTTTGTTCCTGTTGGTGGGGCCACTGGCTGCAGTGGATGCTGTATGTTCAACCACGCACTGCTTCAGTTTACAATGAAAGACTTGTAGATGGCTAGTGCATGTGCCTTTAACATAGTGACCTTACCACCCTTAACCACTCCCCTTATCAGGGGTATAACTGCATGCTCCCTCCCTGGTGTCTCTCTCTCTAGCTCCGGTGACAGACCACGTACAGCTAGTATAGCACTTATGTGAACGGTTAATAAAAGCTACAGTTAAGACAATGTGTTGTTGAGACTTCTTTACAAGACTTTCCATTTGTCTTGGTGTTACAGCTTCTGAGATTCAGATGATGACCATCCCTCAGACGCAGTACGTTATTGCAGAGGCTCCAGTAACCACAGTGAACAGTGGCCAGATGAAGGCAGTGACGCAGGTCAGTGTTTGCTTCAGCTACACTCCCTATCCACAGCATCGTGCAGCTTATGGTGGAGTAACATATACTACACTTTTCTGTCTCGAAACTGAAATATTTTTGCAGCTTCTGGAACTTTCATTCATATGTGTATTCGCAGAATGATAAACTAACACAGTTGAAACTGACCCATCAGCCCATTGTCTCTGCTTGAATTATCCTGCTCTTTCCCCCACCCCTCCGCTCCAGACCATATTTTTTCCTCCAAGTCTTTATTCATTTCTTTGAATATCACTATTCTTCATTTTTCTAACACCTCGGGCAGTGGATCTTGCCCTTAGACGCAAAAATACCACCTATCATCTTTAATGTGTGATTACTGATCCACCTACCACAGCCTCTTCTCGTTCACTTTCAGTACCGTACGTGATTTAAGAAGGGTCTCGACCCGAAAGGTCACCCATTCCTTCTCTCCAGAGATGCTGCCTGTCCTACAGAGTTACTCCAGCTTTTTGTGTCTTTCTGTGATTTACAATAGACAATAGGTGTGGGAGTAGGCCATTCAGCCCTTCGAGCCAGCACCACCATTCAATGTGATCATGGCTGATAATCCCCAATCAGTACCCCGTTCCTGCCTTAACCCCATATCCCCTGACTGCGCTATCTTTAAGGGCCCTACCTGGCTCTCTCTTGAAAGTATACAGAGAACCGGCCTCCACCGCTCTCTGAAACGGAGAATTCCACAGACTCACAACTCGCTGTGAGAAAAAGTGTTTCCTCGTCTCCGTTCAAAATGGCTTACCCCTTATTCTTAAACTGTGGCCCCTGGTTCTGGACTCCCCCAACATCGCGAACATGTTTCCTGCCTCTAGCGTGTCCAAACCCTTAATAATCTTATATGTTTCAATGAGATTCCCTCTCACCCTTCTAAACTCCGGAGTGTACAAGCCCAGCTGCTTCATTCTCTCAGCATATGACAGTCCTGCCATCCTGGGAATTAACCTTGTAAACCTGCACTGCACTCCCTCAATAGCAAGAATGTCCTTCCTCAAATTAGGGGACCAAAACTGCACACAATACTCCAGGTTTGGTCTCACTAGGGCCCTGTACAACTACAGAAGGACCTCTTTGCTCCTATACTCGACTCCTCTTGTTATAAAAGCCAACATACCATTCGCTTTCTTCACTGCCTGCTGTACCTGCATGCTTACTTTCATAGACTGATGAACAAGGACCCCCAGATCCAGTTGTACTTCTCCTATTCCCACTTGACGCCATTTAGATAGTAATCTGCCTTCCTGTTTTTGCTACCAAAGTGGATAACCTCACATTTATCTTCATCTGCCATGCATCTGCCCACTCCCCCAACCTGTCCAAGTCACCCTGCATTCTCATAGCATCCTCCTCACAGTTCACACTGCCACCCAGCTTTGCGTTATCTGCAAATTTGCTAATGTTACTTTGAATCCCTTCATCCAAATCATTGATGTATATTGTAAATAGCTGCGGTCCCACCACCGAGCCTTGCGGTACCCCACTTAACAAATCTTTCCTGAAGGACCTGTGCCTTCAGAACATTGACAGTTTCTCCCGTCTTCACATAACTCAGCAGCCGATAGCAATGTCTATGTGCCCTCACTAAACCTTTGGTTATATTGTCGTGCCTAGAACTGTACATAATATTTCAGCGGAAGATCACTAATGCTCAATATTTTACGAAGGTTGCGAAACTGGGCTACTTAGAAGCAAAGCAATGTGTGTCGTGCTGCTGTACATAGTGGTGAGCACTGAGCCGCTGGGCAGATGTTGTTACTTGCTCGCAAACCTCCATGGCAAATTCCTTGTAGGTATACATACTTCTTCTTCTTCTTCTTAAGCCCTTTGCTTCTCTAGGGAGCACAGGCCATTGACAAATGTCCTCCACCTCACTCGGTTGTTGGCAGTTCTTTCGAGATGTCCCCAGTTGAGCCCACTCTCAGACACTTCTGTCTGGACGCCTCTTCTCCAGCTGTCCCTGGGGCGACCTCTTTTCCTTTTTCCTTGGGGGTTCCATTTCAGGGCTTGCCGGGTGATGTTGGTGCTGGTTTCCTGAGGGTGTGTCCAATCCAACTCCATTTTCTCCTTCGAATTTGTAAGTCAACTAGACCATCTGCTCCCCCAATGGTGTGATCCCCCAACTCAATATTCCACCATGTACCCGTCGCCTCCAACGGAACTGAACCCGTTCCCAAATGTAAGATTCCAGCACTCCCCTGCCTCCCTCAGCAGTGGATTTAAAAAAAAATCCAATTGCACCTCCCCTGGCTGCTGCAGCAGTGAAAAGTTCAGAGTGTTCCTGTCTTGCAACTTTGTATTGAAGTGTGTTGGAAGCTGATAGGAAGGAGCAGCCGTCAACGAATCAAAAGGCAGAAAGGCAGCCGGACGGCAGCCGGTCAGATGGCACGAGAGTTTTATATATTAACTAGACCAAGTGCAGACCCTTTGGGTCTGCTCCCCCAATGGTGTGATCGCCCAACCCAATATTCCACCATGAACCCGTCTCCTCCAACTGGCACGAGAGTTTTATAGATAGATAGATAGATAGATATATAGATAGATAGATAGATAGATAGATAGATAGATAGATAGATAGATAGTTACACAAAAAAGCTGGAGAAACTCAGCGGGTGCAGCAGCATCTATGGAGCGAAGGAAATAGGCAACGTTTCGGGCCGAAACCCTTCTTCAGACATAGATAGATAGATGGATGGATAGATAGATAGATAGATAGATAGATAGATAGATAGATAGATAGATAGATAGATAGATAGATAGATAGATACACAAAAAAGCTGGAGAAACTCAGCGGGTACAGCAGCATCTATGGAGCGAAGGAAATAGGCAACGTCTCGGGCCGAAACCCTTCTTCAGACATATCTATCTATCCATCTATCTATCTATCTCCTGGTTTGTTCTTTTCCAAGGTTCACATTGCTTACTTTGTCTCCACCAGATGTTAAGTATCCTCCTAAGGCAGGTGTTAGTGAATGTTTATAGCCTGTTTGTAGTGTGTTTTGTTGTTTTCCGTGTCTCTGATCCATACAGCATCACCTGTTTCACATTTGAGTTAAAGATGCATATGTTGGTGTTGATTGAGATGTGTTTTGAGCTCCATTTCTTCCTGAGCATGTTAAACACCACCCTAGCCTTATTGATTCTACTTTTTATGTCTGCCTCTCCCCCTCCTATTCTACATACTTAAATATAATGTATTTAATTCAATTCAACACACCTTGCAGTCTGTGCAGAGTTCAGCATGTCCCACTTTAGTTTGAACAGTGGTGGCAGTCCGCCTCGGTCTCCAGCCTGATCAGAGGGAGGTGTGGAAGGCCAGGCCACCAGGCCCTGATGCTGGAGGAGGGATAAGAGGGGGACACAGACGCTGTGGCCGAGACGGCTAGCTCGGCGCTTCTAGACCATGCTCTGTGTGCACCTCCCCAAACAGCATTTTCTGCCCAACCTGCTACACAACCTCTCCCTGTAGCTAACTTCCTCTAATCTAATCACTCTAATAAACCGCCTCTCCAAAGCCTCAACAACCTTCCTGTTATGAGGCCACTGAATTGCACTCAATACTTCAAATGCAGCCATATAAGTCATACAAAGTTGCAACTAAACCTGCAGCTGAAAGAGGAGAAGAAGGTGATGTTCGGGCTCTTGAAGAGGTAGATAAATTCTCATGCCCGATGAGATCTAAATGCTTTTCAAGAGACCTAATTCATATCCTTCTTGATCTCAAACTGCCCTAGCATGTTGGTATTCCGTGTATTGATCTCACTCTCCTCCATGTTTATCTCCTTGGTGAATACTCATTTAGTACCTTGCCTACATCCTCTGACTCCAAGCATAAATTCCTTATTTTATCTTTCAGTGGCTCTACCTTCTCCCTGGTCGCTTCTTGTTTTTAATGTGCGTATCAAAAACCTTTCGATATTTTAAAATCTGATTTGCCAGTGATATTACACGGCCCATTTTGGCTCATCTGATTGCATGATTGAGTTATTTCCTACTTGATTTATGTTCTTCAAAGACATATCTAATTTCATCTTCCTAAACCTTATGTATGCTTCTTTCTGATCAAATTTAAAGCATCTCTGGTCATCCAAGGTTCCCTGACCGTGCCTTCCTTATCCCTCTCCTTACTGGAACATACATCCTGAACTGCTGCTCTTTATATGACTCCCACATGTCTGATATTAACTTGCCCAATAACAACTGCTCCCTATCTTTTGCCTAACCATGTTCTAAAACTGCCTTACCTCAACTTAGTTATTTCTCTGGAAGTCCAGACTATCTTTACTCTTAACCATTTTACAACTTTCATGCGTTTAGTTTAGAGATACAGTCTGGAAACGGTCCCTTCGGCCCAGAGTCTATGCCGACCAACATGAGTAGTGAATACTGTTTCCACAACACAATATCAGGTCCAGTATGTCCCTCCTCCAGATAGATTATCCACATAGTCTTTTAAGAACGACTAGAGTACACTTAACCAATCCTGCCCCATCTAAGCCTTCTGCACTAATGAAACATAGAAACATAGAAAATAGGTGCAGGAGTAGGCCATTCGGCCCTTCGAGCCCCCTGAAGTTCCCTCTGTTATATTTCCTTAATCTGTCAGCCTATTTCTTCCCCATTCCCCTTCCCCTTTGAGGAGGTCTGTAGATAAAATTGCTTCTTGATCACTTTCACCCGTACGTAATGGTTCTACTGTTATTTCCCTCAGTGCTGTGTCCCTTTTTCTGTTGCCATCATGTTTCCCTGTTTTCTAGTTGTGAAAGACCTGCTGTGGTCAGGAAGAGCTAGAATATGGAGTAGTCCGGGCAGTTGCTTGAACAAGGCATGTGGTCTGGAGCTCTGTAGGCCAGTGATATCCATATTTAGGAGGCGGACATTTTGATTCACATAGTATTGTTAAACAACCCGTGTGCTAATAGTGTGAACTTCATGGCAAAAGTACAATCTTTGAGGCATGTTTTTTCCCCCCTCAGACTCATTATGTGATATCAGAAGGACAGTCGGAGATGGACTTGAAGCAGAACTCGAGACTTGATGTGCCTCAGACACAGACAGACACCTCCATACAACAGAATGCCCAATTCATCATTACCTCAACAGCTAATGGGACTGGAACTACTGAGGTGCCAATGACCAAGCCCTAGCAGTCAACTACTGGACACTGGTCCTCCCCAAATTCATACTAGCTCCACTGAGAGTGGAGTTGCAACTTGTGGCATGCATTTTATAAAAGGAAAAGTGAGAGAGCAGAGACTTTGGTTTACAGCTTTCCCCTTCCATGTATCTCCCCCTTCCCTCAGCACCAACCCTTCTGGAAGAGGTATTGGAGCGAAGGGCAGGATCACCAGACTCGGCCTTGCTCATGGTGGCGTGAGCTCAGTGAGATCGAGCTGCCTGTCATTGCATTGGGACTAGGCCCTGTTTTCAGACAAGCGATTGAGGAAACTGACAGGTGGGAAATGACTGGTGAACTGAGCACGTCTGTTCACTAACCCTGACAACCGGACGTCTGATTGCAGTCTGAGCAAGGAGGCTGTGTCAACAACCGCCCACAGAGCCTGAGCCCTGGACAAAGACCTCAGCACTTTGAAACTGGTTTGGTTAGCGTAGTATCATCACTGCGGCAGGGACAGTGAGCTGGATTCCAAGTCTGTGCAGCGATGGTTCCAGTGGCTTTGTAACAGTTGAATCAACAGGGACATCGATTGCTGCATTGATGCTGAGACAGGGCCTCTGGACACTGTGTACATGTGCTACACACCATTCTGACCACTGTACATGTGCTACAGGCTGTGTTCTCTGGCCACTCTGGTCCCCAAACTACATTAGGATGAGTGCAGTGTGCTGAGCTGCAAACAGAGACACACACAGACCAGCACAGCCTCAGCATCAGGCTGAAACCTCTTCACACGTTAGCAACAGACCAAGATGGAAACATTTTAATGAATGAGATTTTAATGCTCTATTATTTAAGAGTTTATGTTCATTACAAACTTCTGTGATTGTACAATTAGAAAAGCTCTGTTCTAAGACAAGTGTTTAAAGATGAATAAAAATCTACGTGTGGGCTTTGACTGCTCTTCCCTCCAGCACGTATCCTGCCCCATTGATTGCTGCTCACCTCCAACACCCTGTGTGTACGGAGTCAGGATACTGCAGAGAGAGGGCAGGGCTGATACAAAGTCTGGCCTCCTTAAACTCCAATCATTTGTAATGTCATTTCAAACTGTGCAATACTCCTGCATGTCACCTGATTTATTTTCCTTTTGTTGAGTCTATGATCTGAAAATGAAGGTTGGTGCTCTTCTGGTAAGAGTGTTCCAGGATGATGCAGTAACTCCCATCACCCGCTGGCTGGGCTGTCAGTAAATGGCTGACATTCTACTGATACCCCTTTGGGGCTTGGGTCCTTGCTAAACTTCTATTTAAAATTATTGTAGCTGACACTTTTCACTTGTGGATGACGCAGCCCCTTGCACTTGCAGTGGCTCTGACCTGCCCTGATCTCTGGGTGAATGGACAGTGACACATCCAGTGAGTGGAATCTCTCCAGCTTTCAACATTCCAAACCACAGTTCGCACTTGCACTGGTGTTAATATTGTTGTATAAATTATTGTTTCAGATCTTTAACATTTCAGTTATCAGAACATGTGTTTGGCAAAAGCTGAATATAAATAACTGATGTTACATAATTGCATATTTATTAACTAGAAGAGTTAATGGGATTTTGAATATAACATCACTCAAATCTTCAAAAACAACGAAATAAACTTCCAACGTTTCTTGACTGAAGGATCTGAATCGCAGCTGTGTTTAACATCTGCCTTGTTATCTGATTTTGAGGAATACAAAACCAAAATAGTAAATGTTTGTTTGTCTTTGTCATGTAGACCAGGCAACGACGCCTCGCCTTGCCATTACCTCAAGGCAAGGCAGGCACACTTAGTTGTTTTAAAAACAGAATATCTTTCATAGACGCTCAGAAGGACTAGAAGGTCATATCAATGAAGCATAGGTTGGAGAAACAAAGAACTGCAGATGTTGGGATCATGAGCTGGGGAAAATCAGCGGATCAGGCAGCATCTATGGAGGGAATGGATAGGTGACATTCTGGGTCGGGATTCTTCTTGAGACTGAATGGAGTAGTAGTAGTAACAGGGAATAAAGCTGGAAGAATGGTGGGGGCAAGACAAAGCCTAGCAAGTGATCGGCAGGTACAGGTGAGGAGGATATCATTAGCATATGGGTGGAACAAGTAAAATACTGTTAAAACATAAAGTACGTGCTAAGGCTTGAAGTAAAAGGTCTGAAATAAGGAGAGAACAGGACTGAACTGTGAAGCTAAATGCAGGGATATGGGTGGAAGAGACAAGGGGGAGGAAAGAGTGGGGGAATAAAAAGGAAAAGAGGACGGGGTGGGAATGAATGTACAAAGCAAGGGAAAGTAGGTGGGAGATAATTGAAGAAATGTGTGGGGGGGGCGGGACCAAGAGAGAGAGCAGGTAGGGGGCACTATTTGAAAATGGAGTTTTCAATATTCATAGCGTTGGATTGTGAGCTACCCAAGCCATGAGATACATAGGAATTAGGTGCAGGAGTAGGCCATTCGGCCCTTCGAGCCTGCACCGCCATTCAATATGATCATGGCTGATCTTCCAACTCAGTATCCTGTACCTGCCTTCTCTCCATACCCCCTGATCCCTTTAGCCACAAGGGCCACATCTAACTCCCTCTTAAATATAGCCAATGAACTGGCCTCAACTACCCTCTGTGGCAGAGAGTTCCAGAGATTCACCACTCTCTGTGTGAAAAATGTTTTTCTCATCTCTCTTAAAGGATTTCCCCATTATCCTTAAGCTGTGACCCCTTGTCCTGGACTTCCCCAACATCGGGAACAATCTTCCTGCATCTAGCCTGTCCAACCCCTTAAGAATTTTGTAAGTTTCTATAAGATCCCCCTCAATCTCCTAAATTCTAGCGCGTATAAGCCGAGTCTATCCAGTCTTTCTTCATATGAAAGTCCTGACATCCCAGGAATGCTGTCCCCCAGTTTGCGTGTGGCCTATTTCTGGCAATGGAGGCGGCCAAGTACAGAAAGGTTAGTGTGGGAAGTGGAGTTAAAATGGTTAGCAACTGGGAGATCCAACGGGCCTTGATGGACGGAGTGCAATTAGTCAGCAAAACGATCACCTAATCTACGATTGATCTGGCCGATGTAATAGGAGGCTACATCGAGAGCACTGAACTCAGCAGAGGAGGTGCATGTGAACCTGTCTCACCTGGAATAATTGCTGGGGTCCCTGGATGGATGTGAGGCAGAAGGTGTTACCTGTAGTTGCACGGGAAAGTACCTTGGGAGGGGATGTTTGGGTGGGAAGGGATGAGTGAACCAAGGGGTGGTGGAGGGAGCGGTTTCTGAAGAAGGAGGAAAGGGCGAGGAAGATGTGACAGGTGGTGGGATCACATTGGAGATGACGAAATGTTGGAGAGTAATGTGTTTCTGCGGTGAAAGGTGAAGACCTGGGTAATTCTGTCTGAGTGGAGGGGGAACGAGCAGTACTGTGACACAAGTGAGGGCTCCATCCACAGGGCGGGAGCACATTGACGGAAGAAAGGACATCGCAGGGGTCCGTTAGTGGAAAGTAGAGCAGATGAGGTGGATATGGAGAAATTGAGAGGCAAAAGCCTCTCATGAGGCAGGGTGGATATTGTAGTTAAGGTAACTGGTAGTGGCTGGGTTTGTAGTAGAGTCTGTCTGTCTCCTATGATGGAGCAGAGAGATCAAGAAAGAAGAGGGAGGTGTCAGATAGTCCAGGTCAATTTGATGGCAGGGTGGAAATTAGTGGTGAATTTCTTGAAATCGCTGAGTTTTGCATGGGTGCAGGAAGCAGCACCAATGCAGTTTTTGATGCAGTGGAGAAAGAGTTGGGGGATGGCGCCAGTGTACGTTTGGAACAAGTGTTCAGGGAAAGGGCAAGCAGACCTGCGGTCACTGTGATACAAGAAAGTGAGAGGAATCAATAGTTGTTGAAGGTGAGGATAAATTCCATGGGGCGGAGGAGACAGTTCATAGAGGGGAACTGATTGGGACTCTGTTGAAGGAAGAACGTGAGGGCCTTGAGACCCTGGTGGGGGATGGAGGTGTAAAGGGTCTGGATGTCCATGGTCAATATGATGCAATGGGGGTGTTGGAATTGAAAGTTGTTGAGTGTGTGAGGTGTCTTGCATCAGATGGGAAGGCACAGGATGTGGGGGGGATAGGATGGAATCAAGGTATGTGGAGATGATTTCAGTGGATCAGGCAGAAACAGTGGGTCTGCCAGGGCAGTCCTGTGTGTGGAATTAGGGATGGCGATAGAAGCAGGCAGGATGGGGCTGGGGAATGATAAAGTAGGAGGCTGAGAAGAGATGTCCAGAGTTGGTGAGATGAGATAAACAATTGGGGAGATGACCAGGTGTATGTCTGTGGGGTGGTGGTGAAGGGGAGGCAGGAGGTGTCAGAGAGCTGGCGCCTGGGCTCAGCACAGTACAGGTCAGCCCGACACAGCACCTCCCTTGTTCGTGGGTTTGATGATGGTGCTGAGTGAGCGGAGGGCTGTGTGTTGAGAGGATGTTGAGGTGATGGAAGAAGAGCTCAACTTCAGGTCCAGCCTGGAACTCATTGAGGTGGGGTACAAAGGTAAGTCCTTTACTGAGGACTGACCTTTCTGTATTGCAGAGGCAGTTCAGAGGGAACGGTGAAAACACGAGGGAGGCAAGGGCTCAGGAGGGTGGAGGATGGGGGGGGGGGGGGGGGGGGGGGGGGGTGAGGGGTCAGAGGAGCAGTGCTGCTAGTTCAGGAGGTAGGGCAGCAGGGCCCAGTGTTATCGGTATTAACGGCCCCCGTATGGAGGCAACTGGCGGAGCACTAGGTCCCCGGAGAGTCAACCATGTGGATGCTATTGGAGCCGTCAGTGTCAGGGCCAGAGAAGAGATGGGAGAGCTGAGCAAAAGCTGTCCAGTGCCACAAGAGAGACGTTTATCACCGTAATAAATGTATCTACATCCACCTTCAGTACCTCTCATGATGCAGCCTCCACAACTCTGGGTGGAGGATTCGAGAGATTCGTCATCCTCTGAAAGGAGAGGCAACTATGTACCTCAGTTCCAAATAATAGTGATCACAGTTGGAAATAGGTGCAGGAGGAGGCCATTTGGCCCTTTGAGCCAGCACCGCCATTCATTGATCATGGCTGATCATCCACAATCAACCCCTGCCTGCCTTCTCCCCATATCCCGATTCTGCCAGCCTTTAGAGTTCTATCTAACTCTCTTTTAAATTCATCCAGTGAAGTGGCCTCCACTGCCTTCTGTGGCAGAGAATTGCACAAATTCACAACTCTGGGGGAAAACATTTTTTCTTATCTCAGTTTTAAGTGGCCTCCCATTTATTCTTAAACTTGGGCGACCTAATCTGCAAGTTCTGGCCAGTTTGCCCTCGACTCATACTCGCTGCATGGTCGACACAAGGTCGTTGTAGGTCTTCGTAACTCTCCTTCATGCTCGAGAGTGGTCTCCGCGCACTCGAGGTCTCAGCTAGGTCGTGGCATATTTTTCAATATGTTAAAAAATTCCAGCGAGTAAAAAAAGTATGCCATGGAAAAAAATAAATATTTTTACTCGTAGGTTTAGTCATAGTAGGTCGTAGTAGGTAGACATGTTATTCGAGGGTAGTCGTAGATAGTCTTCATCATAGTCGAAGGGAGGTCGAAGGAGGTCGTCTTCACTCACCACTATTCGGTGTCCAATTTTCCCGAGGTTAGTCGTAGCTAGTTGTAGCTAGTCGAAGCTGGTCTTCTACATAGTCGAAGGAGGTCTTCAACATGTCATTTTTTTTAACTCTTCCAAACTCGCCAATTAGGTCGCCCAAGTGGGACAGCCTCTTTAGACTGTGGCCCCTGGTTCTGGACTCGCCCAACATTGGGAACATTTTTCCTGCATCTAGCTTGTCCAGTCCTTTTATAATTTTATATGTTTCTATAAGATATCCTCTCATCCTTCAAATTCCAGTGAATACAAGAAGGGTTTAGGCCCAAAACGTTACCCATTTCCTTCGCTCCATAGATGCTGCTGCACCCGCTGAGTTTCTCCAGCATTTTTGTGTACCTTCCAGTGAATACAAGCCTGGTCTTTCCAATCATTCCTCATATGACAGTCATGCCATCCCGGGGATTAACCTCGTGAACCTACGCTGCACTCCTTCAATAGCAAGAATGCCCTTCCTCAAATTAAGAGACCAAAACTGCACACAATACTCCAGATGTGGTCTCGCCAAGGCCGTGCACAACTGCAGAGGGACCTCTTGACTCCTATTTTCAAATCATCTCGTTATGAAGGCCAACATGCCATTAGCTGTCTTCACTTCCTGCTGGACCTGAATGTTTACTTTCAGTGACTGGTCTGCAAGGACACCCAGGTCTCGTTGCACTTCCCTTTTTCCTAATCTGACACAATTGAGATAATAATCTGCCTCCTTGTTCTTGCCGCCAAAGTGGATAGAAACATAGAAATTAGGTGCAGGAGTAGGCCATTCGGCCCTTCGAGCCTGCACCGCCATTCAATATGATCATGGCTGATCATCCAACTCAGTATCCCGTACCTGCCTTCTCTCCATACCCCCTGATCCCCTTAGCCACAAGGGCCACATCTAACTCCCTCTTAAATATAGCCAATGAACTGGCCTCAACTACCCTCTGTGGCAGAGAGTTCCAGAGATTCACCACTCTCTGTGTGAAAAAAGTTCTTCTCATCTCGGTTTTAAAGGATTTCCCCTTTATCCTTAAGCTGTGACCACTTGTCCTGGACTTCCCTAACATCGGGAACAATCTTCCTGCATCTAGCCTGTCCAACCCCTTAAGAATTTTGTAAGTTTCTATAAGATCCCCTCTCAATTTTCTAAATTCTAGAGAGTATAAACCAAGTCTATCCAGTCTTTCTTCATAAGACAGTCCTGACATCCCAGGAATCAGTCTGGTGAACCGTCTCTGCACTCCCTCTATGGCAATAATGAATAACCTCACATTTATCTACATTATACTGCATCTGCCCACTCACTCAACCTGTCCAAGCCACCCTATCTACAGTCTGTTTTTTCATCTTTTTGTTATTTTTAGTCTGTTTAAAAAGTATGTTTTTGGAGGTTTCTTAGTCTTTTTATGTGGGGGAGGTGGGGAGGATAAGGGGGAAACCGTTTCTCAGTCACTTCCTGGCGAGGATGCAACTATTCTCCGAGTCTCATCTTTGTCCTCCCCTCCCTCGCGGCCTACCATCTGGATTGGCGTGGCCTTTACTGCCGGAGACCGGCCAGAGCTTCAGCGGAGGTGCAGCACTGCTTTGTCATCGCGGAGCGGGCGATGCCTTATAACCATATAACAATTACAGCACGGAAACAGGCCATCTCGGCCCTACAAGTCCGTGCTGAACAATATTTTTCCCTTAGTCCCACCTGCCTGCACTCATACCATAACCCTCCATTCCCTTCTCATCCATATGCCTATCCAATTTATTTTTAAATGATACCAACGAACCTGGAAGCTCATTCCACACCGCTACCACTCTCTGCGTAAAGAAGTAAAAATGTGACAGTAAATGTAAACTTGAACTTGAAATGTGAAACCCTGCAACCTAGCATCCTCACAGTTCACACTCCCACCCACCTTTGTGTCATCTGCAAATTTGCTAGTGTTACTTTAATCCCATCATCTAAATCATTAATATATATTGTAAACAGTTGCGGCCCCAGAACCGAGCTTTGCGGCACTCCACTCGCCACTGCCTGTCATTCTGACTGGGACCCGTTTATTCCTACTCTTTGTTTCCTGTCTGTCAACCAATTCTCCATCCATTTCAATACTCTACCCCAATACCATGTGCCCTAATTTTGCCCACTAATCTCCTGTGTGGGACCTTATCAAAAGCTTTCTGAAAGCTCAGATACACTACATCCACTGGCTCTCCTTTGTCCATTTTACTTGTCACATCATCAAAAACTTCCAGAAGATTAGTCAAGAAGGATTTCCACTTCACAAATCCATGCTGACTTGGACTAATCCTTTTACTGCTGTCCAAATGCCCCATTATTACTTCTTTAATAATTAACTCCAGCATCTTCCCCGCCACCGATGTCAGGCTAACTGGTCGATAATTCACTGTTTTCTCTCTCGCTCATTTCTTGAAAAGTGGGATAACATTAGCTACCCTCCAATCCACAGGAACTGATCCTTAATCTATAGAACATTGGAAAATGATCACCAATGCGTCCACGATTTCTAGAGCCACCTCCTTGAGTATCCTGGGATTCAGGCCATCAGACCTGGGGATTTATCAGCCTTCAGTCCCATCAGTCTACCCAATACTATTTCTCGCCTAATGCAAATTTCTTTCAGTTCCTCTGTCCTCTAGTACATATGGGAGATTGTTTGTGTCTTCCTTAGTGAAGACAGAACCAAAGTACCTGTTCAACTCTTCCGCCATTTCCTTGTTTCCCATATAATTTCACCTGTTTCAGCCTTCAATGGACCCACATTTGTCTTTACTAATCTTTTTCTCTTAACATACCTAAAGAAGCTTATACTATCCTTCTTTATATTCTTGTCCAATTTACCCTCGTACTTCATCTTTTCACCCCGTATTGCCCTTTTTGTTACCTTCTGTTGTTCTTCGAAAGTTTCCCCATCCTCTGGCTTCCCGCTACTCTTTGCTATGTTATACGCCTTTTCTTTTAGTTTTATACCGTCCCTAACTTCCCTTGTCAGCCACGGTTGCCTCTTTGGCATGAAATAATCCTGCATCTTCTGGATTATGCCCAGAAATTCCTGCCATTGCTGTTCCACCGTCATTCCTGCTAGGATCCTTTTCCAGTCAAATGTGGACGATTTTGGTGTGAGGGTTCAAGTGAAGGGATAGGACAGTTCACAGCATCAAGTGTATGTGGCGAGGAAGGGAGATTTGGGGGCAGCAGTTTGGTGAGAATAAGGTCTTGGCAGGAGACGGTAAGCTTCTTGCAAGGATGAGAATAAAAATGCGAGGACAAGCAGGAGATAAACCAGCGGAAGATGCAAGGGCGTGATCTTAGAAATTTCAGGAGGTGGTTTGGCATGGTGAGACTGGGGCAATAAGGAGAGTAACAGAAATGGATGCATGCAAGCTCACATCATTTATATTTCTGCCAGGAGTTATCGGGCACGTGGGAAAATGAACAAGATGAGACAGTGGTTGTTTTTAAAGGGATAATGGTTGCCACCCCCCTTCAGACTGATTGAGTCTGAGCCCCTGCGTTGCTCCAGCACTTGGTGCACTGCACTCCATACAGACGGCAAGTTCAAACTCCAGCACGGAGCAAATATTCTACCTTTTCTGATGGTGGTGTACCCCAGCTTCCCCAGTGGTGAGCATTATGATTTATCATGGTCACAGTTACAAAGACAAAGCTATAAATGTTGTCTGTGCTGACTGGAGCATAAGCCTTACTGGAAGGTGGAATTGCTGGAGAAGTAGACATGGGTTCAGGACAATAAATTCAAGGTGTTACGAGGAAAGTAAAAGTGGTCGTGAGGATGAGATTCCAAAAAACAGAGTAACACACGGTTGCACACTGAGGGTGGAGGCATGGAGAGTTGAAAAATGTGTGCAATTCTGGTCACACCATGCCAGGAAGGTGTTTGGAGAGAGTGCAGAGATTTACCCGATCGATGCCTAGATTACAGGGTATTAGCAACAAGGAGAGGTTGGATAGATTTGCATGGTTTTCTCTGGAACTTTGGGAGTTGAGGGGAGACCTGATAGATGTGTATAGAATTATCCATAGGTGGAAATGTTGAATACTATAATGTGAGAGGGGCAAAGTTTAAAGGAGATTTTGTTTTACACGGGTAGACAAAAATGCTGGAGAAACTCAGCGGGTGCAGCAGCATCTATGGAGCGAAGGAAATAGGCGACGTTTTGTCTAGAAACACTTCTTCCTTCGCTCCATAGATGAGTTTCTCCAGCATTTTGTCTTCATTCGATTTTCCAGCATCTGCAGTGCCTTCTTAAACAGTTTGTTTTACACGGGGTCTGGTTTCACGGACATGGGTGGTGGAGGAGGCAGGTACAAGAGTGAAGTTTGAGGCGTTAGAGTGACATGGATACACGGGCCGGGGCTGGAGGGGCCGAAGGGTCTGTCTGTCTGTCTGTCCTGTGCTGCTGTTGTGTGTTCTGGGAGCGGGACCAACACCACGACCTTCCCTCCCCATTAAACCCGGAGTTTTATCCTCTTGCTCCATCCCCGTTGACCCGGTGAGCGGCCGCTCCTTCCTCCCTCCCCGGGGCCGCGGCCTCACTCGCGGGGCGCCGCCGGGACTGGGAGCCGGGGCTGTGGGGCTGGAGAGGAGACAGGGGAGGGCCCGGGCCGGGGGCCGGAACTATCCGTCGGGGACAGCGGATGTCGGGACACCCGGGCCCCACAGGAGCCGCACTTCCGGTCCGTCCGTCCGTCCGTCGCCGCGTTCCCCGTGCCGAGCAAAGATCTTTGGTGCCGAGAGGCAAGTGTCGCGGAGGCCGGGCAGGTGAGGAGGGGGAATGGAGGGGAGAGGAACGGCATTGACAGGGAGCAGGGAGAGATGTCGAGGGGGCAGGAGGGAGAGAGTTGGGGCAGGAATGATGCGCTGGAGGGAATATGCGAAAGGATTGAGGGAGCGAGGGAGTTAGTTGACCAGGAGGAGGTTGTGCGGCGGGATACGAGTGTGTGTGGGTGTGAGTGTGTGTGAGTGTGTGGTGGTGTTGAGAGCATTGTAGGGGCAAGGCAAGGGATGAGGGGGGTCGGAGAAGAGCAATGTATAAAGGGAGGTCAAGTGAGACTGAGAGGGAAGACAGTGGTTGGATGGGGATAGTGTGAGGGACTAAAATAATCGGGGACAGGAGAATGAAGAACATAATGTGTGTTCATAGGTGATGCTAACACTGAAGGAACAAGGTAGACAAAAATGCTGGAGAAACTCAGCGGGTGCAGCAGCATCTATGGAGCGAAGGAAATATTTCCTTCGCTCCATAGATGTTGCTGCATCCGCTGAGTTTCTCCAGCACTTTTGTCTACCTTCGATTTTCCAGCATCTCCAGTTCCTTCTTAAACACTGAAGGAACATGTGTGGGAACTGTACATGCTTTTTGTTACACAATAGGGCAAGGCTCCTTTGCCATCGCCATCCTTTTATAAGCAGCTCCATTTGATGTTATGCTACTTTTGGTTTCTTGTTTATTTTTTCTCAGGTTATATAATTAAAGATGGATTGTCTGGATAATATGCTAACAGAACCCTTGGATTTGGGATCTGCCAGGGAGATTAATGGTGCTGGTATCATGGAGGAGTGTTTACTTCGAGGAACCAGGGTCAGTCTCCCAGAGGATCTGTTGGAGGATGTGAGTATTTTACACCCTAAGACTTCTCTGGACACAAAGTGCAGGAGAAACTCAGCATCTCTGGAAGACATGGATCTGGCGATGGGTCTATCCTTTTTGTAAACCAGCATCTCCAATTCCTTGTTCGTATAAGAATTGAAGCACTGTATTGAAGCATTGTGCTGTATCTCCTCAAACTACTCTTGGGATTGACACTTTATCTGGAATTCAAATTGAGTTTAATTGTACCAATGATATATTTAGTTATGATTCTGTGGCATCTTGTTGCTGCCATTTTGACTGTGGGACAGGCTGCAACATTGAACGTTAACCCCTGTGTCCTATAGCCTGACATCTTCTTTGACGTGGTAAGCCGCAGGACGTGGGAAGGGGTGCTCTCTCCGGCCCAGCGTGATCACCTGAGGAAGTTTCTCCCGCAGTTCCCTGAGAATAACCGGGAGCAGCAGGATGGCATCGTCGCGGGGCTCTTCGGTGGGGATGACTTCCGCTTTGGAAACCCTCTGCACATTGCTCAGAAGCTGTTCCGAGGTGAGGAGATGGTGGCCGTGGCATCTAATGAATGCACGGTTGTGTTAAGCGGAAAGCTGCTTTAGGAAATAACATGAATGAAATGCAAGGAGTTGGGAAATTTAGATATCTCTCGAGGTTACGTTCACGAACTCTTCACGTTCAACACTATCTTAGTGTTTTGGAAATTTAGTTTAGAGATACATCACAGAAACAGGCCCTTTGGCCCACCAAGTCTACTCCAACCATCCAACAGCCATTCACTCTAGTTGTATGTTTAGTAATTTTTGCATTCATTCCTGACACACGAGAAGCAATTTACAGAGGCCAATTAACCTACAAACCCACACATTTTGGGGACATGGGAGCAAACCGGGGGAAACCCATGTGGTTGCAGGGAAACGTGCAAACTCCACACAGCCAGCACCTGAGATCAGGATCAAACCTGGGTCTCTGGTGCTGTGATGTACCAGCTTTACCAGTTGCCCACTGTGCCGCCCTGTGCTGGAATGCGTTTCCTACATTGATAATACACAGAGTGTGACCACTCAGAAGCTGCTTCCATTGGAGCTGTAGACACAAAATGCTAGAGTAACTCAGCAGGACAGTCAGCATCTCTCCAGAGAAGGAATGGGTGACGCTTCGGGTTGAGACCCTTCTTCGTTGGAGCTGTGTCGGTGAGACTGAATGTTTGAACCAAATTCAGTGTAAGGGATACTGATGAAAGAACTGTTAGGGTCGGGACAAACGTTTTGTGGTCAGAGTATCTGCTTCACCGATGCTTCCCTTTCATTGACAGATGGTTACTTTAACCCGGAGGTGGTGAAATACAGACAGCTCTGTACTAAGTCCCAGTATAAACGTTATCTCTACTCCCAGCAGCAATACTTTCACAACCTGCTCAAACAGATCCTCGTCTCCAGAAAGGTAGGAATCATCTTTGCCTGGGAAGGTCCGCTTGTTCACTCAGGCTCCTGACGCTGGAGTTTGTGCTGTCATACTTGGCACAGGATGAACTGTGATTCATGTCAAGTGTTTAGGAGACCTGACCAGAGTCTGCTTTGTAATAAAATAGGGTTTTAAGAACTCTGAAGCAGTGGTAAACTAAGAAAATTGAATGATATTTGAAGGATGTAACTAAAGAGCAGAGAGTGAGGAACAGAAGGGTCCTGATGCTTGAATTCTTCATGTAGTACTTGTACATGGTTTGTCAGGTCCAGCAAATGTTGGTTTGTGTGCCAAGGCTACGTGTGTAGTGGATACAAAATGTTTACACAACCTGCTGAGAATTTGGCTCCTAAACCAGTCAGACCAACCACTAGTTTATATTGCCGTACCTCTTAAAATTTAGTAATAAACTAGACCAAGTGGAACCTGTTGGGGCCCGTTCCCCCAACGCAATATTCCACCACTCACCCATAGCCCCTAACTGTGCATGCGCAGCTGACAGGTTCCCGATGCGATGCCAGAGATGCCCGTTGTGACGCGAGTCACAGCAACCCTCCCCAAACTGCGCCTCGCCATCCCTCTTCCTATCCCTAATCTCCTCCATTCCCCCTCATCCCCAGGACTTCCACCCCTTCCTCTTCACCCTCCCTCTTCTTTCCCCTCTCCCCCTCCCTCATCTTTTCATCCTTCTCCATTCCCCTACCCTCAGTCACTCTCTCTCTCTCCAGCATAACCTCTCTCCCCTCCTCACCTCCCACACTGCCCTCCTCTCCATCTATCACCCACTCCCTACCTCCCCCACTTCCCCCTTCCTCTCCCTGTACCCCCCTCCTCCCCCACTTTTTTTTTTTTTAAATGAAACATCCCCCCCTATCTCAACCGCCACACAATGAAAACACCAATTTTTTTTGTGTTAGTGAAGATGGGAGAGGTGTGGGCTTTGAGAGGAAGGAGTGAGGTGCGTTGCTGGATAATGAGACGCGGGAGACACTCCATGAAGCTGCGTGTGCAGGAGTTGGTAAACTGCTACATCACACGCTGGCCTTGAGGCAGTGCTGAGAACTGGGAGGTTGATGCGTCTGGTCGGGTGCTGAGATCTGCTTCTCAGCTGTCTGCTCACTGATGTTGCAGGAGTTGCTTGAAATGGCGAGAAAGAGTGGCCCTCAGCTGCCCCTGAAGAGGAAGTACCATGCGCCCTCCAGCCAGGAAGAGAGAGAGGAGGAGAGGCGAGCACAGAGCCGCTATGAGAAGATCGTGCGGGAAGTCAAGGAGGAGTGTGAAGATAACACCATCTCATCCGATGAGGAAGGTGAGCATTTCTGTGGCTGATCCAGTGAAATATTATTCCCTTGTTATCCCTTATCATGTATCTATACACTGAAAATAGATCGATTGTAATCAGGTATTGTCCTTCTACTGACTGGTTAGCATGCAAAAAAAAGCTTTTCACTGTATCTCAGTACACGTGACAATAAACAAAACTGTATTGAGGACATCAGGCAAAGCACGGGATCAAGAACATCTGAGTCTTTTAGTTGAGTTTAGTTTAGGGACGCAGCGCGGAAACTGGTCCTTTGACCCACCGAGTCCATGCCGACCAGCAAACCCTGTACACTAACACTATCCTACACACACTTGGGACAATTCACAATCTTACCAAGCCAAGGGGCAGCACAGTGGCACAGCGGGAGAGTTGCTGCCTTACAGCACTATGGGTGCTCACTGTACGGTGTTTGCACGTTTCCCTGTGGCCTGCGTGGGTTTTCTCTGGGACTTCCAGTTACCTCCCACACTCCAAAGACGTACAGTTTTGTAGGTTATTTGGATGGGGATAATTGTAAATTGTCCCTATTGTGTGCAGGATAGCATTTGTTTATGAGGATTGCTGGTCGGCACAGACTCAATAGACAATAGGTGCAGGAGTAGGCCATTCGGCCCTTTGAGCCAGCACCGCCATTTACTGTGATGATGGCTGATCATCCACATTCAGTACCTGTTTCCACACTGTATCTCTAAACTACAAATCTGTATGTCTTTGGAGAGTGGGAGGAAACCGGAGAAAACCCATGCAGGTCGCAGGTAAACCGACAAACTCTGTACAGACAGCAACCGGAGTCAGGATCAAACCTGGGTCTCTGGTGCTGTCAGGCAGCAACTCTACCGCTGCATCATTGTGCTGCCCACCGTCAGCTGAACTATCCTCCCCTCTGTTCAATGACATCTGTATCCATAGTGATTTAGTATCCACAACTCCAGGTGGGGCCGGGCAACGTCTAACCTAGTACAGAAACGGCCCCTTGGCCCACTGTGTCCATGCCAACGTACACCAATCCCATTTGCCCACCCCGGCTGTGTATCCTGTTCCTTGGCTAATTAGGTGCCTGTGCAAACACTACAACCATGTAGTGATTGTATCTGATTCCACCTCCACCTCAGGCAGCACGTTCCACATATCTACCATGTGTGGAAAACACCATTGCCCTCAAATTCCACAATGTACAGAAGCCAATTAACCTACAACCCCACATGTCTTTGGTGAGTCGGAGGAACCCGGAACACACAGATCACAGGGAGAACGTACAAACTGTGTACAGACAGCATCCGTAGTCGGGATCGAACCCGGGTCCCTGGCGCTGTAGGGCAGCAACTCTACTGCTGTGCTGCCAGAGATGCTGCCAGACCCCCAGAGTTACTCCTGCACTTTGTGGCTCGTGTTGTCCCATTAGTTGCATTTAGAACTAAAGCTGTGCATGTGGAGTAACTAATGGGGAGGTTATGGGAACAGTGAGATGGATCAATGGGATCTCTCCTCGACACATGCTCACTTCACCCAGCACCTTCACCTCTGCTGCCTTGTGTTGTGATTTGATGCACTTCTCGAGGCAGTTCTGAACACATTGATTCATCAATTTATATCCAAATAGGTTTATAATCTGACAATGTTCTATGGTCCTTCATGTTTTAACCTTCCTTTATGTTGCAGAGATGTGCTCGTGGTTCCCTCATTCTCCGGTACATCCTCCGAGTCCCAATGTAGCACTGAGAGTGGTGCCCACCCTCTCCACACAAGATATGAAGACAGTCGGTAAGTTCCTCCTCTCCATCAACCTGCCTGCCTGCCTGCCTGCCTGTCAGCCAGTCACCACCACCTGCTTCAGGCAACTCCTGTTAACGTCCAGTCAATATGTTGCTCTCTTCACGTGGAATTGTTTTTAAGTGCGGGTGAGCCAGGTCACACTTTCTGTTGAAAGTCAGTGCGAGGTGTCTGGTGTTGCCCGAATTTCATTTTCAGGTGTTTCCATGTTTTAAAGGCACTCCTTGGGCTCTTTAAGTGATTCAGTAACTTCACACAGAGAGTAGCTGAATCCTGCCGCAGTCCTTGCAGATGTCACGCAGTGTTCCTGACCCTGTTCACAGCAGCCCAGTCCCCAGAGGTACGAATACAGCTGCTCTCAAGCCTCTGTGCCAGCCCAGCAGATGGTACAGGGGAGTTCTGTACCATCCTGCACAAGACCTGCCATAGCCTGTGCCCACCCAGAGCCTTGGCACCCTCTGCCAGTCCCAGTCATACCCGACTATTGATCTGGACAAGCCCAGACCACGTGCAGCCTTGTCTGACCCCACCCTTCCTCCATGCTTAGGGTGGACCAATGTACCTGTGAGAGGCAGTGTCAATATGGTGGCATTAGTGTGTTGTAGGCGAAGTGTCGAGACCATAGAGATATTCTCTAATTATTGGGTGTGAATGAGATGGAATTGCCATGGGTGTGTTGATAGAACTGTACAGCACAAGAACAGGCCCTTCGGCCTTTAATGCCTGTGCGGAACATGATGCCAAGGTCATCTCTCACATACCTGCACATAATCTGTACCCTTCCATTACCTACCTATTCATAAGTCTCTTAAATATTTATCATATCTGCCTCCACCACCCCTGACAGCCTGTTCCAGACTCTCCACCCTCTTTATATATTTAAACAAACTTGCCCTGCACATCTCCTTTAAGCTTTGCTCTTCTTAACTTAAAGCCATGCCTTCTTATATTTGGTTAGTCAAACGGCACAGAAACGGGCCTATTGGCCCAGCAGCCATTGTACTTGCTAACACTCGTACTAATCGACACCAGTCTTCTTTGTCTGTAGCCTTCTATGCTTTGGCAATTCAGTTGTTTATTCAGATGCTGCTGTAAGACTGAGAGGGTACCTGCCTCCACCATGCGTTGCAGAAACTGCTCTTGGTGGTGCTGGTGATATCATCGATTGTGCATGGCCAGATATCATTAAACACCATTAATGTCTTGTGTTCCAGGTAAGCTTGAATTGGGGGATGAAGATTTGAAACTGATGTTGAGGAAACACGTGGAAAAGCGAAGGCACCAGCCGGTAAGCTGAGTTGCAGTCTTCTGCCCAGCAAGGTGGGCCATTGCCTGCATCAATGACACTATGTGTTGCCCTTCTTGAAAATGATCACCAACGCTCTTTCATCCACCTTTAGACAGCGCTTCCACATAGCAATAACATGCAACATGTTCCCATGTTGCTTTTGCTTCCTTTGACAGCTGACTGACCTTCCTCTCATCAGAGATAATTTTGTCAAATTTGCACCAGCAGAAGCATTTGTAAATGTGATCACATCCAACGCATTTTCTCTTCTTCTTCTCTGCATGAAGAAGAACAATTTCAGCATCTCCATGTTGGTGAAATGCCTGAATTCTAATTTCTCGACCTCTTTCCAAGGCGTGATGCTCAGCACTGAACCCCAACCCAGCTGAACATGACGGACTTTTTTGTTTTAGTTTGTAATATGAATAAAGGCAAAATGTAATTTACATTTTTAACCTTTCATCTAAAGATTTGTCAAAACACCCTCTGGGCCTCATTTCCATTGTCCCAACTTAGCTCATGTTTCAACATTTTACTCATTTTATTTTTGCTCACATTCTTGCTAACAATGTATTAATGTCTTTCTAAAGATCTAGTACTATGTCTGAAATTCCAACCAGTTCAGTGTTTTTCTTGCACAAAAACGCATGCTTTTAATGATTAGTATCCAAATACCAATGCAAAATAAATAGTCCAATTCCAACCTCTGGAGAATTCCTCTGGTCTGAAAAACAGCTATTTGCTATCATTCTTTGTTTTCTATTAGCTAACTGCCCCTTTATCCCCATGTATCGGTGTTGATTCTGTATTTCATGTCTACCAGCGTACAGATACCTTGTTTTGCGTGTTGTCCAGGCAAATCATATTGTACTTGAGTGCAGAAGATAAGATAAATAGAGTGCAGAATAGTGTTACAGCTGCAAATATAAGGCAGATAAATACAATATTCCAAGGGTTGCAATGTAGATCGAAGATTATGAAATTTTTTACTAAATAAATGAGGTTCATTCAAAAGTAAGATGAGAGTGGTGAAGAAGCTGTTCTTGAATATGGTGGCGCGTGGTTTCAAACTTGGTACCTTCTGCCCGATGGGAGAGGAGAAGAGAAAGAATGACTGAGATGCGAGTGTTCCTTGATTATATTAGCTGCTTTCCAGAGACCGCGTGGAGTCTAGATGGAGTCGATGGAGTGGCAGGCGGGTTGCATCTACAACTCTATGCTCAATACCCCGAGCAATTAAAGCAAGCACATTGTAAGCCTTCTTTACAAGTCTATCTACGCGAGTTACCGCTTTCAGGCAGCAATGGGCCTAATGTCATTAAAGATCTCAGGCAGGAAAATGAGCTCCAGGCATCTGCTTATATAGATCTGGATACATCTTTTGAAACTTCCATGTGCCTGTTTCATGCTGTTGCTGAAGTTCAAACCCAGCAACTGTGATTCAATATAGTTGGTAATCTCAATCCGTTAGTTTAACCAGCAGAGGTACAATGGAAATTGGTGGAATGTATCGTAATGGGCTTTAAAACAGTTACTAAGCCGCACAGTCACACACTTCTTGTTTTTCCTCCCATTCTCCAATCCTCAGGACCATCCAGACTTGGCTACTGGTGACCTGACTCTGAACGACATCATCGGCCGCATGAATGCTGGTCGGAGAGGCTCGCTGGCAGGTGAGTGCAAATGGCTTTCTGTCTTGTTCTTGGCACCATGGCATTGTTGTCAAACACCATGGCAGTGGGTTTCACAAAGTAGAATTGCCATAAAGTTGCTGCCTTACAGCGCCAGAGACCCAGGATTGATCCTGACTGTGGGTGATGTCTGTACAGAGTTTGTACGTTCTCCCTGCGACTGCGTAAGTTTTCTCCGGTTTCCTCCCACATTCCAAAGATGTGCCAGTTTGTAGGTTAATTGGCTTCTGTCAATTGTCCCTAGTGTGTGGGATAGTGCTGGGGTATGAGGTCGGCACAGACTCAGTGGGCCGAAGGGCCTGTTTCCATGCTGTATCTCTTACAAGTAATGTCTAAAGACTATATTGTGTATATAAGCCTGCATAGAAGACAAACATTGGCGTGGTTGTAGTTAATGGAAAAGTTGTCGAAGTGTATTGTGAGATATAGGTCAACTGGAAAATTGGGCAGGGGCTATCTGAAGTTAGAGAAGTCAATGTTCAAGAAGTGAATTATAAAAAGAGATTGGATAGACTGGGTTTATTCTCACTAGAATGTTGGAGGCTGAGCAGTGTCTTTAAAGGGGTTGATAAAACTATGGTTAGGATAGATGGTAGATGTCTCTTTCCCAGGACAGTGGAGTTTAGAGCCAGAGGGCACAGGTTTAATCTGAGAGAAGTATGTTTTTCATACAGTGGGTGGTAGTTATGTGGAACAAGCTGCTGGAGGTAAATATAATGTATAAAGGGCATTTGTACATCTAGTAGTAAAGGTTTAAAGGGACGCAGGCCGAAAGCGGGCAAATAAGATTAGTGTAGAAAGGCATCCTGGTCGGCATGGCTGACGTGGGCCTATAGAGCGCACTTCTGTACTCTATGAGTCAATGATAAGATGTCCCTCCACCGTACCTTTTTGCGTACATTTAAAGTTGTGGACAAAACATTACAGTGAAGGATCTGGGCTTTAAAGTGAACAATAAAGGATGTAACAAGACACAGATTTTTGTGAGGCAACTCCAGAGTTTGGGACCAAAGTGTGTGAGACAATTCTGACGATGAAGATGGTGAGGAGCAACGTGACAATGGTGAGTGGGGCAGCCTGGCAGGTAACATTTGTGTGGATTTAAGAATAAAGGTGTTGAGATGTTCCAGAGTTAGGGACAAGGACATGAAGGAATTTAAACACAATAATGAACATTGAACAAATACTGGGAAATGAGCTGAGATACAATGACTGACAATGTAACACTATTGGAAGTGGCATTTCTGTTATGGAATGGATCAGGGTTCAGCACTCTCCTTGAGAATAAATACTGGGATTCATCTGTTCTGGATGTTGGATGTACTCTGAGAGCATTGGAAATAAAGGCAAACATTGGCGTACATTTTAAATAAGAAAAAGCAGGGTCCAATTACATTGAGACACAGAAGGAAACAGGCCTTTCGGCCCACTGAGTCGGCAATGACCAGCAATTACCCTGGTGTCAGGGGTTACCGGAAGAAGGCAGGAGAATGAGGGAAAGATAGATCAACCATGATGGAGAAGACTTGATGGGTTAAATAGCCTAATTCTGCTCTTAGCACTTATGAACCCTGTACACTAGCACTATCCTACAGACTAGGGACAATTTACAATTTTACCGACCCAATTAACTTACAAACCATGCTCATTATCACTACATCTTTGTAGTGTGGGAGAAAACCAGAGCACTCGGAGAAAACTCGTGCGATCACGGGTAGAACAGACAGCACCCGTAGTCAGGATCGAACATGGAGCTCTGGCGCTGTAAGGCACTGTGTCAATATTGCTCTGGCGCTGTAAGGCACTGTGTCAATATTGAAGGGGATAGTGTAGGAGCGGTGGGATTATTTACATTTATCCCATTTCAGATCAACTGCGTAATGCGTTGTACAGTTCAGTACAGTACAGTTGAATTTATCGCCACATGTACCGAGGTAGAGTGAAAAGCTTTTGTTGTGTACAATCCAGTCAGCGGAAAGACAATACATGATTACAGTTGAGCCATTTACAGTGTAAGTGAATAACATTTAGTGCAAGGTAAAGCCAGCAAAGTCCGATTAAGGATAGTCTGAGGAACACCAATGAGGTCGATCAGAAATGCTCTCTGGTTGTGATAGGATTATCCAGTTGCCTGATAACAGTTGTGGAAGAAACTGTCCCTGAATCTGGAGGTGTACATTTTCACACTTCTATCCATTTTCCCTGATGGGAGAGTGGGGAAGAGAGAGTGGCCATGGTGGGACTCATTTGTGATTATGCTGCTGGCCTTGCAGAGGCAGCGTGAGGTGTAGATTCTCCGGGAAAAAATGGTGGCGGCGGGAAATTCAAATTAACAATGGTACCTTACCGCAAATCGGCTTCATCTGCTTCAATTGCTGACTGCGGTTTATTTCCATCCTGGACGAGGTCTTGACTTACCACCTGACGTGGGACCACTGGAGGGTCGCTCCGGTTGCGGTGGTCTGTAGAGTTTTTTGGCCGTTTTCGGCCGTTGAACGATCGTCCCCCAGCAGCCTATACTGCTAGCTTCTAGCTGCTAGCCGCCAGAACCGCTAGAATCCCTGCACGCTGCCCGGAGAGGACGCTGGCGTTGACTGTTCATCGCTTCTCCGCCCGCTGTTTCCCCCCCCCCGTCTGTTACCTACCTGCCTGTCTGTTCCCTGCCTGTACCTGTGCCTGTGCACCATTGACGCTGGACACCTCCCTGCACCAGTGAGGGAGCTGGATCCTCTCTGCACCTGCACCGCTGGACAACCTCTCTACACCTGCACCGCTGGATACTCTCTGCACCTGCACTGCTGGACACTCTCTGCACCCTCATCACTGGACTACCTCTACACCTGCTCTGCTGGACAACCTATCTGCTCCCTGAATGCTGGACACCTCGCCCTTGCCCTCCATGAACTAATCCTTGACAACACTGCTGGTCAACTGCTTTGCTCCCTCACTGCTCGACACCTCGCTGCACCCGCTCTGCTGGACAACCTCTCTGCACCCTCACCATCATGCTCAAATATTCAACTCTACAAATGACTGGTTTCTTCAACAACCACATCCCATCCTGCATCCAAGTCATTAAACAGCTTGGACTTCTACGTCGACCCCGTTTCATCCACAGAGGCTCTCGGCGCAGGCTTGTTTGCTTCAACCACGGACATTCCATTCCATCCATCTGCTCACTACCACGCTCTGCCCCCACTCACCTGCGTCACCCCCCATCCCAGCTGACCGCACGCACTGTCAACCGGGACAACCTCAGATCTCTCCAGCCTGCCCCCATCCCTCCACCCTCTCATAATGCCAACTTTGCCCTCCTCAACACCAGGTTGCTCAACAACAAAGCCCTTGCCCTCCATGAACTAATCCTTGACAACACTCTGGACTTCCTTCTGCTCACTGAGACCTGGCAACAACCCAATGTCTTCTTCTCCCTCAATCAAGCATCCCCACCTGGATTTAATTACATTTCCAAACCCCGCCCCTCCCGCCATGGAGGTGGCCTCGCTGTTATTTTCAACCAGAATTTTCGGATCACTGAACTCACCCTCCCCCCAGTAGCATCATTTGAATTCCTCGCCTTCAAAACCCTTTCCTCCATGACAGTCATCCTCATTTACCGGCCACCTAAACCAAACCCCTCCTTCCTATCTGACTTCACTGAACTCCTCACACTTGCCTCATCCCTCTCCCCACGTCTGCTGCTACTTGGTGACTTAAATATTCACATGGACTCCCCCACCTGCAAGCTCGCATCTGAATTCGCCTTTTTACTTGACAACTTCTCTCTCACTCAGCACGTCACCTTTCCCACCCATGACAAAGGTCACATCCTTGACCTGGTCTGCTCCACAAATCAACCGGTACTCGACCTCCATCCATGCCTCTTCCCCCTCTCTGATCATAAGCTTATACGGTTCACCATCCCTTCTCCGACACCTCGCCCCCGCTTCCTCCGAGAAATCACCTTCCGTAATCTAAAATCCATTGATCCCCTCCATCTCTCTGACCTCCTCTCCACCACTCTCCCCCTGGACTCAGCCCCCATCTCACCTGATGATCTCACAAACCATCTCAACTCCACCTTGTCTACCTCCCTTAACACTATGGCCCCCCTCAAAACAAGAACCGTAACTTTCAACAGATCTTCACCCTGGTACACACCTGCATTTCGTAAACTGAAACAGACTGGTTGCCAACTTGAACGACTCACAAAGAAATCATCTCTCACAGTCCATCTTGAAGCTTACAAACTCCACCTCACTGACTACAAAGATGCCCTCATTGCTGCAAAATCTGTCTACCTCTCCTCCATATTCACTGATCCCTGCCTAAACCACAGAACCCTCTTCTCCACAGTGGGCAACCTCCTCAAGCCTCGAGCCAACACTCCCTACCTCTACTCCGGATCTCTGCAACTCATTCCTCCACTTTTTCGCTGATAAAATAGTAAGATTAAATGAGCTTACCAGTTTGAAGTTTGATCTTGATTTTATGAGGAGTTACGATGAGCGATTACGTGAAGAAGGGCCGTCCGTCTGCGTGCGCGTCAATCTTCAAAGCAGCGGTGTTAAATCACAGATAACTAAGAAGACCTGAGAATAGTAAGATTGTGAAAAAAACTAGAACTTCCATGTGACCTTGATAATATGAGGGTGGGAGCGGTGGGCACGTAATCGCTCATCGTAACTCCTCATAAAATCAAGATCCAACCTCAAATTGGTAAGTTCTTGTTTAATCTTACTATTTTACTTCGTAGTCACGTGAGTGACTTTCGTGCACCCATCCTGCAGCTGCTAGGATGTCATCAAGGGGCTCGTCCATCGTTCTTGCTGCCGACGTAGATGCAGCCATGGTGGAGTGAGATTTAAAGATATGAGTATTTATTCCCGCTACTACTATTACCTCCTTTAACCATCTGGAGATAGTTTGTGTCGACACCTTTCGGTGTGGTTTCTTGTGGCTGATGAGGACCGATTGTTCTGAGCCTCTGAGGTTTTCCGTGACTCTCAGGTAGTGGTGTAAATGTGTTACCACACACAATCGTAGGTCCTCTGGATATGCCAGGAACTGGATCTTCATCCCTGGCATTCCTGGCCTGCTCTGTTTGATCAGGTCTTTAACAACGAATGTTATATTATTCGTGTTGCTGGTCGTGTAGTCCAGTCGTAGTTTTTGTAGTGTCTGGACTCTTTGGGCTGTTATTAGCGCCATCAGCATTACCACTTTCAATGTTAGTTTAGACAAAGCTAAGGCCGTTGGCTGTCCCCACTGATGAAGTAAGGTCAGTACCATGCTCACATCCCATGTGTCCGCGTACCTAGGCCTTGGGGGTATCGAATTGTAAATTCCCTTCATGAATTTTATTACGAAGGGGTGCGTTCCTATCGGCCCCTGCCCTGCCTCCAATAGGAGGATAGTGCACATCTGGCACTTGATTGCGCTATAATGCATTTCGTTGTCTCTGTACTGTACACTGACAATGACAATTAAAATTGAATCTGAATCTGTATAACTTAATTTATAGTCATAGTACAGGGTTGATAGGAACTTCAAGACATCCGTTATCCGAACTGTGTTGTATGCTATATCGTTTGCATGGCAGAAAGCTTCCCACTTCTTAATATGAGTGGCGTACTGTTTTTTGGTACTGTCCCTCCATTCCTTTGTGATGACATCCACAGTTCGTTCGGATAATCCAATGTCTTGAAATGGCCTCCTCAGAATCTGCAAACCAACAAATCAATCCGGTCAGAAAGTGGATGGCTGCTCCCTGAAACTGGGTTTACTAGGAGATCTCTCCTATTAAGTACAACCATTAATGGCTGGACTATGATCCCCAGTATTTTTGGGAACCAGGCTTGTGTAGGCCAATCTGGTACTACTAAAATGCCTGCACCTTTGTCTTGCTTGATTTTAGTCAAGCATCGGTTTATGAGGCAGAATGGTGGGAATGCATAAATATGCATTCCTCCCCAGTTTAGGGAAAAGGCATCCACTGACTCTGCTCCTGGGTCTGGCTCCCAGGACACATATCTGGGTAATTGATGGTTTAATCTAGATGCAAACAGATCCAAATCTGGAGTGCAAAATCGTATACACAATACAATTTATTTGTCATTTGGACCTCGTTGAGGTCCAAACGAAATGTCGTTTCTGCAGCCATACATTACAAAACGAAAAAGACCCGAGACACAACACAATTTACACAAACATCCATCATTGTACTTCCGGTGGCGCTGGTGCCAGCAGCCTCCACCTTCAGCCGGGTATCTTTTTGTTTTTTTAGTTATGTTGATGTGTGTTTTTTATGATTTTTTTAATGTCTTTGTGTGGGGGAAGAGGGCACGGTGCGGGGGATACCGTCCTTCAGCCGTTTCCTGGTGAGGACGCGACTATTATTCGAGTCGCGTCCTCACCCCCCCCCCCCCCCCCCCCCCCCCCCCCAGTGGCCTACCTGGATTGGCGCGGCCTTTCCTGCCGGGATCGACCAGAGCTCCAACAGCGGCGGGACAGCGCTGGAACATCGCGGGGCTGGCGATGCCTTACCGGGGGTCGCCGTCTGGAGCCCGGAGTGCTGGACCTGCTGCACCGACATCATGGAGCTGCGGTTTGCGGAGCGCCCAACGCGGGCGGCGCTGACCAATATCGTGGGGTCCTGCGACTCTGCCCGGCTCGGCCTGTGGACTCAGGAGCTGCGGACTCCGGCTGCGGGAGGCGGCTGATCAGGAGGTCCGGGCCGCTGAGGAGGAGGATGTTCACCATCGGGGATCGGCGTTCCACCAGCCCGGCGTGAGGGCCTGAACATCGGGCCACCCGGGGCGGCGACTGCGGGTGCTCGGAAGGCCCCGACTACAAGATACAAGATAGATTTAATTGTCACGTGTGCCAGATGGCACAGTGAAATGAATTCCCATACAGCCATACAATAAAAATAAACAGGACTCAACACACTATAGAATTCAACACAAAACATCCCCACACAGCAGAACCAAAGTTTCCCACTGTGTGGGAAGGCACCAAAGTCAGTCTTCTCCCTCCACTGTTCCCCATGGTCAGGGTCTCCCCAAGCCCTCCGCAGTTGCAGCTACGGGCGGCCCGATGACCAGGACCGCTCGCTGGGATGATACCAGTCCGACGTCGGGGCTGCGGGACGTCCTCAGCGGCGTGGACACCAGAGTCGGCCCCCTCCTACCGGAGTCGGCGGCTTCCAATATCCGTAGGCCGCGCCGGGCGGAGACTGCCGCTGTAGACCCTCTGCAAGGCGCCCCAGGACTCCTCGGTGTTGTTCAGCGCCGCCCGCGTTGGAAGCTCTCCGCACCAGAGCTCCACGATGTTGGAGCAACGGCCCAACGCTACGGAGCTCCAAACGGCGACCCAGGTGGGCATCGCCAGCTCCGCAGTGACTCCAGCGCTGCGCCGCCGCTGTAGCAGCCCTGGTCCGGTTCCCGGTCCCCGGCAGGAAAGGCCGCTCCCATCCAGGTGGTAGGCCGCGAGGTGGGGGGCGAGGACGCAACTCGGAGAAATAGTCGCGTCCCCTCCTGGAAGAGACACGGATGAACATCTGGGAAGATCGGAGGGGAGGCTGGCTGGACAATGGTGCCTTCTTCACCTTGGTGCCTCTGTGTTGTGTTGTGTCGTGGACTTTCTGTGTTTGTGCTTTTTTTTTAATTATATTTATATTTTCCCGTGGCCAATAAAGCCACGCCGGGTGATGCAAGGTCGCACACCGGGTCTTGTTGTTGGAGCCCCGGCGGCCACTCGCAAAGTCCCGCGGCCATTCCAAGCCGCGCGGGGCGGTGATGTAAGGCCCTGCTCCAGGTGCTCTTCAACCCCGCAACTCAGGGTTGAGAGAGGTTGTTGGCTCCACACCAGGACACGAGGTTCTCAATCTCCTTCCTCTACTCCATCTCATCATTTGATATTCGGCCCATTATGGTAGTGTCTCCGAATTTGAAAATTGAATTCGATTTGTAGATGGGTGCACAGTCGTGGGTGTACAAGGAGTAAAGAAGGGGGGTGAGAACGCAGCCTTGCGGAGCACCAGTGTTGAAGATTATCGTAGAGGATGATGTGTCCCCTCTCCTCACTGATAGGGTTCTGTTGGTCAGGAAGTCGAGGATCTAGTTGCAGCAAAGACCGCTGACAGCAGGTCCCGCGAGTGAAGTGATACGTTTGGATGGTATAATGGTGTTAAAGGCAGAGAGTAATGATCTCACACAGCAGGAGCTCGCATAATCTGAAGCTAATGCTTTGATCTTCACCCACAGCTTTATTAGATCTTCCATTCCCAAAGAAAAGGACGAAAGATAAAGAAGAGAGGAAGAAAAAGAAAATGAAAGTGATAAAACTGGAGCCCGAGGATTTGGCCGAGTCGTCGGGAGCAGAGGGACCGATGGCACCACCTCCAGAGCAGCAGGTGACACCCAAGTCGGTCACTACTCCTGAACCGTGAGTGGCTTCTTCACTTGTTGACTCATGCAGCTCCAAGTATGGTCCATATTAATGAATGCTATCTGGTTGGCACAACTGACTGCAAGTAATATAACCATATAACATATAACAATTACAGCACGGAAACAGGCCAACTCGACCCTTCTAGTCCGTGCCGAACACGTATTCTCCCCTAGTCCCATATACCTGCTCTCAGACCATAACCCTCCATTCATTTCCCGTCCATATAACTATCCAATTTATTTTTAAATGATAAAAACGAACCTGCCTCCACCTTCACTGGAAGCTCATTCCACACAGCCACCACTCTACTTCATTATCCACAACCCCACCAATCTTAGTATCATCTGCATGCTTACTAATCCAATTTACCACACCATCATCCAGATCATTGATGTACATGACAAACAACAGTGGACCCAACACAGATCCCTGTGGCACCCCACTAGTCACTGGCCTCCAACCTGACAAACAACCATCCACCATTACTCTCTGGCATCTCCCATTCAGCCACTGTTGAATCCATCTTGCTACTCCACCATTAATACCCAACAATTGAACCTACTTAACCAGCCTTCCGTGAGGAACCTTGTCAAAGGCCTTACTGAAGTCCATATATACAACATCCATTGCTTTACCCTCATCAATTTCCCTAGTGACCTCTTCAAAAAATTCAAGAAGATTAGTCAAACATGACCTTCCAGGCACAAATCCATGTTGACTGTTCCTAATCAGACCCTGTTTATCCAGATGCTTATATATATTATATCTATGTATCTCTTCCATTAATTTGCCCGCCACTGAAGTCTATGTATCTCTTCCATTAATTTGCCCGCCACTGAAGTCAAACTAACTATTCCCGTTTCTAATGACATTTGAAATATTTCTGTCATAGCCCCGGCTATTTCTACACTAACTTCCCTCAATGTCCTAGGGAATATCCTGTCAGGACCTGGAGACTTATCCACTTTTATATTTTTCAAAAGTGTCAGTACTTCTCTTACTTTGAACCTCATAGTATCCATAGCTACTCTACTAGTTTCCGTTACCTCACATAATTCAATATCCTTCTCCTTGGTGAATACCAAAGAAAAGAAATTGTTCAATATCTCCCCCATCTCTTTTGGCTCTGCAGATAGCTGTCCACTCTGTCTCTCCAATGGACCAATTTTATCCATTGTTATCCTTTTGCTATTAATATAGCTGTAGAAACCCTTTGGATTTACTTTCACCTTACTTGCCAAAGATACCTCATACTTTCACCTTACTTGCCAAAGCACCTTGGTCACTCTTCCAAAAACTCAATCAAATTCACAAGATGCTGTTTCCCACACGGAAAACCCTGCTGCCTATCTTTATTCATTCCTTACCTTTACAAATACTGGTAGATCTTGTCTCCCATGATCATCTTCAGTAACCTTCCCATATTAGGCTCACCAGCCTGCAGTTCTCTGGCTTGCCCTTCCAACATTAGCCACCCTCCAGTCTTCTAGCACTAAATCCGTGGCTAACGATGAAACCATTTTCTCTGCCAGGAGCCCAGCAACTCCTTACCTAGTTTTCCCAAATTTGACTAAACTTGATCATTCACGGGGAATTTATCTAACTTTATGTGCTTTAAGTACACGGACACTTCTTATGTAACGTGTTTATGTTGCAAGACATCACAATTCTCTTCCCCATCACTTTCGCCAGAGGGAAAAAACGTAATGTTATCACGTCCAAATCCTGCATCTTCACACAGATAACCACATTGATCTGTCAGAGGCCCCATTTGCTTCCTAGTTACTCTTGTTCTTAATATATTTAGAATCTCCTGGGATTCTCATTGATTTGATCTGGCAAACCTGTCTCGTGTCCTCTTTGTGGATCCCCTGATTTCCCACAAGGATATTCCTGCATCATTTATATTCCCCAAGGGATTTGCTTGCTGCCTTTACCTTGACCAGAACCTCGGACACCCTCATCATCCAGCTTTCCCTCATCATGCCAGCCCTTCTCTTTACACTAACAGGAACATGCTGGTTCTGAACTCTTCCTGTCTCACTTTTAGAGCACAGAAAAAGGCTCTTTGTCCAACAATGTGTGTGCTGAACATGTTGCCAAGTTAAACTAATCTCCTCTGCCTGCATGTGATCCATAAGCCTACCTAAAAGCTTCCTAAACACCACTATGTATCTGCCTTCACACCACCCCTGGCAGCACATTACAGGCACCCATCATTCTCTTTGTACAAACAAACTAGCAGTTGGAGTTTTTTAGAGCCCACTGCTGAGGGAGGCACGGAAGTGGTGGAATCTTACATTCGGGAACGGCTTGAGTTGGTGGACCACGCCTCTCATGGGGGCTACGGTTAGGGAACGAGTGCGTTGGGGGAGCAAACCCAACGGGTCTGCACTTGGTCTAGTCTTTAAACTTTGCCCCTCTCACCTTAAACCTACACCCTCAAGTGTTTGACATTTCCACCCTGGGATACTGTCTGTCTACCTGTGAAAAGCCTCTCACATCCCACTTACCTGCAAACATTCAATCTTTGTCACTTGTCTAATACCATCAACATCAACTCTGCACCACTTTAGCTCTTTACTTGCAGACCAGTTTAATATTTTTCCATAACTATTTAAAAACAAATACAATGACGGTCACTGGTCCCACAGTGCTCCCCCACTGACACTCCAGTTATGATCATACAGCAGAGTAGGTATGGAAGGAATCTGATACAGGGATACAAAATATGTCAGTGGCACAGATGTAGTAGATAGTATTAAAGGTTTAGGTTTCTAAAACTAGAGGGGATCAGTTTAAGGAAAGGGGAAAGAAGTTTAGAGGAGATCTGAAGAATATTGTTTTCACCTAAGGGGTTGTTGGAATCTGGAACACACTGCCTGATGAAGTGTTGGGGCCGATACTCTGACAACAGAGGTGTCTGGGTGGACATAGGAGGCCATGGACCAAGTGCTGGGATTAGTGTTGATGGTCAACATGGACAAGATGCCCAATAGACTATTTATCTACCGTGTGGCTAAGTCTCACTGCTGGAAGAGACCTTGCTGATGTTTTAATGACAATTTGCTATCTCACCAGCAGTTGTCTGAGTCTAACTGTTTGTTTAACAGTGTTGTGCAGCAATGTGAAATTCCAATGATGTAAAACTCATTGTTGCATTTTCATTATTGTGTTTGAACGATTACTGTGCATTTTGCAGGACCCTTGACACAGCAAAGTTGACAACAGTTCCGGGAATCACAGCTTGTTTCTTCAGTCTGCTGCAGGAGATCTTACTGTCAGAGGGAGAGGCGAGTGTGGCCTGGGTAAGTGGCACAACATTAATCTTAGTGTGATTCCAGGTCTGCTGCTGAGATGATGTTGCTGCAGCTTTACATGTCCATCAGCACAAAACACATCGAAATATACTATAATCAACAATACAATGAATTAATGTTATACAAGGTAATACGATTGTGTTATAGGAGCAGAATTAAGCCATTGGGCCTAACAAGTCTACTCTGCCATTCAATCTCTATCTCTCCATCCTAACACCATTCTCCTGCTTTCTCCCCATAAGCTCTGACACCTGTACAAATCAGGAAGCTACCTCTGCCTTACATATATCCACTAACTGACCTGAGTGTGCCGCTGGCAGAAAAGCTAAATTGCTTCTTCTCCCGCTTTGAAACATCACAACAGCAGCACTCACCTGCTACAGCCCTGTTCCCACCCTCACCTGGCTCCTGTACTACTCCACTCACTGTCAGGGAGCACGATGTCAGACGGGTGCTCCTGGCAGTGAACCCCAAGAAGGCTACCGGCCCAGATGGAGTACCTGGTAAGGTGCTCAAAGCGTGTGCCCACCAGCTCACTGCCATCTTCACCAGAATTTTCAACCTCTCCCTGGACCAGGCAGTTATTCCATCCTGCCTAAAATCAGCCACAATCGTCCCAGTGCCGAAGAAGTCTCCCATCACCAGCCTTAATGATTACCGTCCTGTGGCCCTCACTCCGATAATCACGAAGTGCTTCGAGAGATTGCTCCTCCAGCACATCAAGGACTATTTACCACCAGACTTCGACCCCCACCAATTCGCTTATCGCCAAAACAGATCCACGGAAGACGCCATTACCGTAGCTCTCCACTCTGTGCTGAGCCATCTGGAGCAGGGGCAGAGCTACGTCCGGATGCTCTTTGTGGATTATAGCTCAGCTTTCAATACAATCATTCCGGACATTCTCATTGGTAAACTGGTCACTCTCGGCCTCCCCACTCTCACATGTGCCTGGATAAAAGATTTCCTCACCAACCGGCCCCAGACTGTGAGACTCGGCCCCCACCTCTCCTCCACTCGCAGGTTGAGTACCGGCTCTCCACAGGGCTGTGTGCTAAGCCCCCTCTTATACTGTCTCTACACCTACGACTGTAGTCCGGCCCACAACAACAACCGCATCGTCAAATTTGCTGACGACACTACTGTAGTCGGACTTATTTCAAAGGGAAACGAGGCAGCCTACAGAGAGGAAGTCCTGAAGTTGACAACCTGGTGCTCAGAAAACAATCTGGCTCTGAACACCAGGAAAACAAAAGAGCTCATTGTCGACTTCAGGAGGCACAGCACCGACTTAGTCCCCCTACATATCAACGGCGAGTGTGTGGAGAGGGTCAACACCTTCCGGTTTCTCGGCGTCCATATCGCTGCTGACATCTCCTGGACAGACAACACAACAGCGGTCATCAAGAAGGCTCAGCAGCGGCTGCACTTCCTGAGGGTCCTCAGGAAGCACAACCTGGACTCTAACCTGCTGCTGACCTTCTACCGCTCGTCCATCGAGAGCCTGCTGACATGCTGCATTGCAGCATGGTATGGCAGCTGCACCAAGGCAGACAGGGAGAGGCTTCAGAGGGTAACTAGGACAGCACAGAAGATCATTGGTTGCCCTCTCCCATCCCTGATGGATATCTACACCTCCCGCTGCCTTAGCAGGGCAAAGAATATCATCAAAGACAGCTCCCATCCTGCGTTTGGACTGTTCGACCTGCTGCCCTCTGGAAGGCGCTATAGGTGCATCAAATCCAGGACAAATAGACTCAGGAATAGTTGTTTTCCGAAAATTATAACTACTCTTAATTCAAATTCACACATGCACTGACTTCACAGCCCAACACCCGGACTTCCATCTGTATATATGTATATAGCGCCGCAGAATTGTGCACCTATCCCCCCCCCCCCCCCCCCCCCCCCCTTCTCCCTTCTGTTTTTTTGCTTTTAATTTCATTGTACACGTATAGTGACAATAAATGGCATATCTATATCTAACTTGGCCTCCACAGGCTTCTACGGCAAAGAATTCCACAGATTCATCACCCTCTGAGGAAAGAAATGTATCCTCATCTCCTTCCTAAAAGTACGCCCTTTAATTCTAAGGCTGTGACCTCGAGTCCTTGACACTCCCACTAGTGGAAACATCCTCTCCACGTCCACTCTATCCAAGCCTTTCACTATTCTGTACGATTCAATGAGGTCCCCCCCTTCATTCTCCTAAACACCAGTGAGTACAGGCCCAGTGCCGTCAAACACTCATCATATGTTAACGTACTCATTCCTGGGATCTTTCTTGTAAACCTCTTCTGGACGCCCTCCAGAGCCAGCACATCCTTCATCGAATATGGTGCCCACAATTGCTCACAACATTCCGAATGCGTCCTGACCAATACTTTGTAGAGCCTCAGCATTAGACAATTGACAATAGGTGCACGAGTAGGCCGTTCAGCCCTTCAATCCAGCACGCCAGTCAATGTGACCATGGCTGATCATCCACAATCAGTACCCCGTTCCTGCCTTCTCCCCATATTCCCTGACTCTGCTATTTTTTAGAGCCCTACCTAGCTCTCTCTTGAAAGCATCCAGCGCCCTCTGAGGCAGAGAATTCCACAGACTCACAACTCTGTGTGAAGAAGTGTTTCCTCATCTCTGTTCTCAATGGCTTACCCTTTAGTCTTAAACAGTGGCCCCTGGTTCAAGAATCCCCCAACATTGGGTACATGTTTTCCTCCTGCGTGTCCAAACCCTTACTAATCTTATATGTTTCGATAAGATCCCCTCTCATTCTTCTATATTCCAGAGTATACAAACCCAGCCGCTCCATTCTCTCAGCATATGACAGTCCCGCCATCCCGGGAATTAACCTGGTGAACCTACGTTGCACTCCCTCAATAGCAAGAATGTCCTTCCTCAAATTTGGAGACCAAAACTGCACACAATACTCCAGGTGTGGTCTGACTGGGGCCCTGTACAACTGCAGAAGGACCTCTTTGCTCCTATACTCAACTCCTCTTGCAATGAAGGTCAACATGCCATTCGCTTTCTTCACTGCCTGCTGTACCTGCACGCTTACTTCACTGACTGATGAACAAGGACCCCCAGATCCCGTTGTACTTCCCCTTTTCCCAACTTGACATCATTTAGAAATTAATCTTCCTTCCTGTTTTTGCTATCAAAGTGGATAACCTCACATTTAGAACATCACATACTAGTTCAAAGGACCAATTGGGGGGGAGAGTTCCATTCACAGCGTGTGGGGAATCTGGCCCGGGTCAGCATGGGCAGGAGCGTTATGAAGGAGGAGGTTGGGGATCATGCCAGCAACTCACTCATCGCTGCCGCGGCGCTCCGGGCGCGGAGCCACCGCATTGTGGCCGGGGAGGGAAGTAGCTTGGGTGGCTGCGAGCGGCCGCTGTTCCTTAAATTCCGACTGCCGCCGGGAGCAGGACATGGCCTTGCTTGCTACTCTGGGTGACACTGCATGGCATTCACTGCCTGGTCATGTCTTTCAATGTAGACCGGACAGTGAGGGGACCAGCTCAAGAGCAAAGATCATAGAGCGGAGCGGGTCAGCGGGCGATGGATAACAGGACAGCGGGCAGTGGAGCTTACTCCTGTGTCAGCACGAGTAACCTCAATTGGTCCCTTGATCGCGCTGACACATAAATGGAAGTAGAATTTGGCTATTCGGCCCATCAAGTCTACTCTGCCATTCAATCATTACTGATCTATCTCTCCCTCCTAACCCCATTCTCCTATCCCATTTGCCTATCCTATTAATGATATTTTATTTATTTATCAAAATCTCCCTTCAGGATTCCTGCAGAATCAATTTTTCACCATGGTTTCTACATTTCCTTCATTCTTCCTTGGTCTTTACATTTCCAACTCCTCCTTCCCCATCACTTTGTCCGCTCCTGTCTTGCTTTGCTCTCTGTCGCACTACTCTTCTCTTCCAACATAGAAACTGGCCATTCGGCACATCATCTTCACGCTAACTTGTTAGTATTTACTACTAATGATCTTTCAGTGCTTGATCAACAGCCTTCCATAACTAGATGATTCAAGTGCTCATCCAGACACATCTTAAATGCCGCCTCCAACTCTGCTTCCACCACTCCCTCTGGCAGTGTATTCCAGGATATCCAATACTCTCTGTATGAATGCTTCTCTTCAGATCCCTTCCAAATATCTTGCTCCTCTCTTTTCCTTGCGGGATTTTTTTTGTTTCGGTCAAACCAATCCCCTCTGCTCATTCCTCTTGCATTACAACACAAGAACCAGGAGCAGTTACATACCATTAGGCGCATCAGTCCAATGGTAACTTTCAACAACTTCATGGCTGCTAGTTGACCACAACGTCACTTTCTGACCCTATCCCCTTGATTCTTGATGCCTATTTTGAATGTAGACAATGACCTGCACCTCTGACCTCTAGAGTGGACAATTATAAAGATTCATCACCATTTTGAGTCAAACATTTCAGTCATGTCAGTCTTAAATGGCTGCCCACTTCTTTGAGACTAAGACCCAAGTCCAGTATTCGTCAGCCAGGGGATATTTAACCATATAACAATTACAGCACGGAAACAGGCCATCTCGGCCCTACAAGTCCATGCTGAACAACATTTTCCCCTTAGTCCCACCTGCCAGCACTCATACCATAACCCTCCATTCCCTTCTCATCCATATGCCTATCCAATTTATTTTTAAATAATACTAACGAACCTGCCTCCACCACTTCTACTGGAAGCTCATTCCACACCGCCACCACTCTCTGAGTAAAGAAGTTCCCCTTCATGTTACCCCTAAACTTCTGTCCCTTAATTCTGAACTCATGTCCTCTTGTTTGAATCTTCCCTATTCTCAAAGGGAAAAGCTGATCCACATCAACTGTGTCTATCCCTCTCATCATTTTAAAGACCTCTATCAAGTCCCCCCTTAACCTTCTGTGCTCCAAAGAATAAAGACCTAACTTATTCAACCTTTCTCTGTAACTTAGTTGTTGAAACCCAGGCAACATTCTAGTAAATCTCCTCTGTACTCTCTCTATTTTGTTGACATCCTTCCTATAATTGGGCGACCAAAATTGTACACCATACTCCAGATTTAGTTGCACCAATGCCTTGTACAATTTTAACATTACATCCCAGCTTCTATACTCAATGCTCTGATTTATAAAGGCTAGCATACCAAAAGCTTTCTTTACCACCTTATCTATATGAGATTCCACCTTCAAGGAACTATGCACGGTTATTCCCAGATCCCTCTGTTCAACTGTATACTTCAATTCCCTACCATTTACCATGTATGTCCTATTTTGATTTGTCCTGCCAAGGTGTAGCACCTCACATTTATCAGCATTAAACTCCATCTGCCATCTTTCAGCCCATTCTTCCAAATGGCCTAAATCACTCTGTAGACTTTGGAAATCCTCTTCATTATCCACTATCTTGGTATCAACTGGATACTTACTAATCCAATTTACCACATCTTCATCCAGATCATTGATGTACATGACAAACAACAAAGGACCCAACACCGATCCCTGAGGCACCCCACTAGTCACCTGCCTCCAACCCGATAAACAGCCATCTACCATTACCCTCTGGCTTCTTCCATTCAGCCACTGTTGAATCCATCTTGCTACTCCTGCATTTATACCCAGCAGTTGAACCTTCTTAACCAACCTTCCATGAGGAACTTTGTCAAAGGCCTTACTAAAGTCCATATAGACAACATCCACTGCTTTACCCTCGTCAATTTCCCCAGGAACCTCTTCAATAATTGAGGTGATTGAAGGGGGCGCTGTTCTGGCGGCAGCCATGGCAGCAGCGCGTCAGCCTTTCAATTTTATTTTTTATTTTTAGTATGTTTTAAAGTGTGTATTTAGTGGGGGTTTTTGTGTTTTGTGTGGGGGGTGGTGTGGGTGGTGTAAGGGGGAAACCGCTTCGGTCGCCTCCTCCATGGAGAGGCGACTTTTTCCAGGTCGCCTCCCCCGTGGCCTACCATCAAGGATCGGTGAGGTCTTTCCCGGAGACGTGCCCGGGGCTTCAGCGGCAGGCGCAGCGTGGACTCGACGTGGAGCGGGTGAGCCCACGCTGGGGCTCGCCGGAGGGGAGTGCTCCGTTTCACTGGCCCAGGGCAGCCGGCAGCCTGAAGTCGTAGCCTGAAGCCGCGGTCTGCAGAGTTCCAGCTGCTGCGGCGTCTACAGCCCGGGATCCCTCGTGGGGGACCCGGGGGAAGAAGAAGCCGCCATTGCCGGCCCGCGGATAACTTCTACCGCGGGCCCGGCATGGACTTACCATCACCCCTGGAGGGGAGCTTCGACCGCCGGCCCTGCAGTCTACGGTGCTTCTGGCTGTGGCGGGGACTTTAAATCTCAACCGCCGGCCTGCAGCCTACACAATCTTGAAGCCGCGGTCTCCGTTGAGGAAAGACCGACCCTGGACTGGACTCTGGACTCTGGTCTTGTCCACGGGGGGGGGGGGGGGGGGAATGGAGGAGGACGGCCAAAATGTTTGTGCCTTCCACCACAGTGATGAATGCTGTGGTGGATGTTTATATTACAGTTGTGTCCTGTTTATGCATTTTATTATTTTGTTAACCCATCTTTATGCTTTGTATGGAACTGATTTTTAAATTATGTAAAGCACTTTGGGGTCAATGAAAATTGACTATAAATGTGCTATATAAATAAACTTATTATTATTATTATTATAAATTCAAGAAGTCAAACATGACCTTCCAGGCACAAATCCATGCTGACTGTTCCTAATCAGACCCTGTTTATCCAGATGCTTATATATATTATCTCTAAGTATCTTTTCCATTAATTTGCCCACCACTGAAGTCAAACTAACAGGCCTATAATTGCTAGGTTTACTATTAGAACCCTTTTTAAACAATGGAACAACATGCGCAGTACGCCAATCCTCGGGGACTATTCCCGTTTCTAATGACATTTGAAATATTTCTGTCATAGCCCCGGCTATTTCTACACTAACTTCCCTCAATGTCCTAGGGAATATCCTGTCAGGACCTGGAGACTTATCCACTTTTATATTTTTCAAAAGTGTCAGTACTTCTTTTACTTTGAAACTCATAGTATCCATAGCTACTCTACTAGTTTCCCTTACCTCACATAATTCAATATCCTTCTCCTTGGTGAATACCGAAGAAAATAAGTTGTTCAATATCTCCCCCATCTCTTATGGCTCTGCAGATAGCTGTCCACTCTTTCTCTCCAGCGGACCAATTTTATCCCTCGCTATCCTTTTGCTATTAATATAGCTGTAGAAACCCTTTGGATTTACTTTCACCTTACTTGCCAAAGCAACCTCATGTCTTTTAGCTTTTCTAATTTATTTCTTAAGATTCTTTTTACATTCCTTATACTCCTCAAGCACCGCATTTACTTCATGCTGCCTATAATTATTGTAGATCTCCCTCTTTTTCCGAACAAGATGTCCAATTTCCCTTGAAAACCAGGGCTCTTTCCACTTTTTACTGTTTCCTTTCAAACGAACAGGAACATAAAGATTCTGTACTCTTAAAATGTCCTCCATTTCTCTTCTACATCCTTCCCATAAAACAAAATGTCCCAGTTCACTCCTTTTAAATCATTTCGCATCTCATCAAAGTTAGCCTTTCTCCAATCAAAAATCTCAACCCTAGGTCCAGTTCTGACCCTCTCCATAATTATATTGAAACTAATGGTATTGTGATCACTGGACCCAAAGTGCTCCCCAACGCATACCTCCGCCACCTGTCCCGTCTCATTTCCTAACAGGAGGTCCAACACTGCCCCATCTCTAGTAGGTACCTCTATGTATTGCTGCAAAAAACTATCCTGCACACATTTTACAAACTCCAAACCATCCAGCCCATTTATCGAATGTGTTTCCCAGTCTATGTTTGGAAAGTTGAAATCTCCCACAATCACTACTTTGTGCTTAATACTAATATCTGCTATCTCCTTACATATATGCTCTTCCAATTCTCGATCCCCATTTGGCGGTCTATAATACACCCCTATAAGTGTTGCTACACCTTTCCCACTTCTCAATTCCACCCAAATAGCCTCCCTAGATGAGCCCTCCAATCTATCCTGCCAAAGCACTGCTGTAATATCTTCCCTGACTAGCAATGCAACACCTCCACCTCTTGCCCCTCCAATTCTATCACACCTGAAGCAACGAAATCCTGGAATATTTAGTTTCCAATCACAGCCCTCCTGCAACCATGTTTCACTGATCGCCACAACATCATACTTCCAGGTGTCTATCCAGACTCTAAGCTCATCCACCTTTCTTACAATGCTCCTAGCATTAAAATATGCACATTTAAGAACCCCCCGCCTCTTATTCTCTGTTTATTTCCTTTTTTTTCTTTCTCCTCTTGTGTCCGAGTGCTTCCCATTTCTGCTTCCTGCCTCCCATTCTGTCTACTAGCTTTCTCTATTTGAGTCCTTCGCCCCAACCATTCTAGTTTAAAGTCTCCCATTTCTCTCTACTTTTACCCTGTGGGCTCTGCAACTTTTGTATTTTTCAATGAAATCGCCTCTCATTCTTCAGAACTATAATGAGTTGAGATCTACCTTATTCAATCTCAGTAGACACAAGGGCCTCTAGATGCTAATTTACAAAAAAAAGACCCAAAGTGCTGGAGTAACTCAGCAGGTCAGGAAGCATCTTTGGCGGACATGGATTGGCAACTTTTCGGGTCGGGACCCTTCTTCAGTAACCTTAGTAGGGGGAACGCTGGGAGAGGTGGGGTTGGGACAAAATCTGATAGTGATATAGGCAAGAGGGGGTTTGATTGGCAAATGGTTGAATAAAGGGCAGAGATAAAAAAGCAAATGGCTGTAAGATAAGAAGAGAAGGGGCGTGAAAGGTGAAGCCGGAAGAAGGCATTTAGGTGGCAGAGATGGGTAATGAGGGGGAGTGGGAGAAATGGGTGCGCACCCAGATGTATAACTGGGGGGGTTGGGGTGGGGGTTAGGAGAGTTAGGGTTCTGCTTGGGTTGCAACCCAACAGAATTCTCCAATTTTTGGTAACTGACACCTTTTCCATCCCTCTCCTCCCTGGATAATTTCTCCTACTATCTCTCTTCCACCTATACACCTTCCTCAGACTTCATATTTCACGTATCATCTCTCCTTACCTCGCAACCTTTTGTCGTTTCATTTCCAGCCTTTGGTCAACAACTTTGTTCAAAGCTCCCCTTGCCTGTATCCACCTATCACTTGCCAGACCTTGTCCTGCCCTCCCGCCTCCACCTCTCTCCCAGCTTTCTCCCTTATTGTACAGTCTGAAGAGGGGTCTCGACACCACTATCTATTCCCTCTGCTGATGCTGCCTAACCCACTGATGAGTTCCTTCGGCACTTTGCAACGTTTTTCCAATCTCTTCTCAAAAGACAGGCCAATCACCCCAGGAATCGGCCAGGTGACATCAGCGCACTTCCTCAGTGCAAATGTCTCTTTTTTTTAATGTTAGAAGACCAGATGTAATATTGCCATTACCCAATTTAATCTATAATGTGCTTTTAATGCTGTACTCAAAATGTTTTTGCAATAATGCCCATTATGCCATTTACTTCTCTAGTTGCTGCTGAACTTATAGGTGATGAGAAATGTTCATGTTCAGTAGGATAGACATCACATGCAGGTTTAGGTGACAATAGCAAACCTAAACCCAGAAGTGATGTGAATAAGGATACCCTGGTCCCATTGTGTATGAGCATTTCTCGCCACCTATTAGAGGCAACTACGGTGACGCAGCAGTAGAGTTGCTGCCTTACAGTGAATGCAGCGCAGGAGACCCGGGTTTGATCCCGACTACGGATGCTGTCTGTACGGAGTTTGTACGTTCTCCCCGTGACCTGCGTGGGTTTTCTCCGATATCTTCAGTTTCCTCCCACACTCCAAAGACGTACAGGTTTGTAGGTTGGTACTGTGTACTGTGCCACTTAGCTTTGCTGGGACAGCTGCAGTGTGTTAGGTGCTGGTACGATATGTTTATTTCATTGTGGGACAGGGCTGAGAGAAGCAGGTGGAGTAATCTACCTCTGTTGGCACAGAATTCTGATGCTGTTGTATGCTCTTTTTTAGATTGAGGAGAAAGTGCTTGACTGGCAGATCTCTGCCCATAGTGCGTTAAACTGTTGGTTCCCAGATGCCTCAAACTGGTCAGAACTTGTTCAGTCCGCTCTGCGCTTCCTTTCAGGAGAAGGTGCACGTAAGTCTGATTTCTCCGTTTTTCCTGCCTCGGAAGTTATGTGTCTGGATCAGTTGAATTCAGATTGTAAAGATGGTTGTGAAAGATTGCAGCAGGATCTTGATCGATTGGCCAGGTGGGCTGAGGAATGGTTGATGGAATTTAATACAGAGAAATGTGAGTTGTTGAATTTTGGGAAGTCTAACATGGGCAGGACCTACACAGTAAATGCTAGGCCTCTGGCTAGTGTTGTTGAGCAGAAGAATCTAGCAGTGCAGGTGCATGGTTCCTTGAAGATGGCGTCACAGGTAGATAAGGTGGTTAAAATGGCTTTTGGTACATTGGCCTTCATTGGTCAGAGTATTGAGTATAGAAGTTGGGAGATCACATTGCAGTTGTATAAGACGTTGGTGAGGCCGCTTTTAAAGTATTGTGTTTAGTTCTGGGCACCATGCTCTTGAAAATATGAGGAAGAAGATTGGACATTTTGCCTTCCATCACAGTGAGGATTGTGGGGAATCTGCCGTGGTGGATGTTTATGTTAACTTTTATGTAGTTGTGTGTCTGGTTGCTTTTTTTTTTTGTATATCACATATCCCATATCCCTTTAAGGTGAAGGGGAAAAGATTTGAAAGGAATTTGAGGGGTAACTTTTTCAAACAAATGGTGGTAGGTGAATAGATCAAATTACAAGTGGACGTGGTTGACGCTGGGACTATCCCAACATTTAAGAAACAGTCAGACAGGTACATGGACAAGTTTGGAGGGATATGGACCAAATGTGGGCAGGTGGGACTAGTGTAGCTAGGACATGTTAGCTGATGTTGGCCAAAGGCCTGTTTCATGCTGCAGCACTCTATGAATGTCTGATCATTAGTGACACGAATTGGTGAAGGACTCGGTAAGGATTATCACAAAGTGGCAAGGGAAGGGAAGATGGTCACATATTTGTCATTTACAGCCTTTCCCTCGCTCTTGTGGTTTGCAAGCATGGACTACCTCATTTACAAATGGAATAACACACATTGCAACATCAGCACACATCCACGTTTCCATATTAATGATGGAAGGAAAATCATTTAGCAGATGAAGGAAAAGAAGATGTTTGTGCCAAACTTATTGCACAGAGCAGATGTTGCCAGGATATGAGCTACAATGAGAGGTTGGATAGACTAGGACTTTATTCCTTGGAGCACTGGATGCTAATGAGAGATCTTATGGTGGTGTATAAAAGCTTGAGGGGAATAGATGGGGTGAATGCACAATCTTTTACTCAAGGTCGGTGAATTAAAAACCAGAGGATACAGGTTTAGGGAGAGAGGAGGGGAAGATTTAATAGGAACCTGAGGGGCAACTTTTCACACAGGAGGGTGGTGGGTATATGGAAGGAGTTGCCAGAGCAAGTAGTTGAGGCAAGTACTATCACAGCATTTAAAAGACACTTGCACAGTTACATGGATAGGATAGATTTAAAGGGATAGGAGGGACCAAGCTCTGGGAAATGGGACTAGCTTGGCTGGGGCATCTTGGTCGGCTGGACAAGTTGGGCTGAAGGACCTGTTTCCGTGCTCTATATATCTAGAGTTCTGTGTATTGACTGGAGATGTTTGATTTGTATTAACCAGCCTTGATGCTTTTTAACCTCAGTTCTTCCCGGGCTGTTTGAAGCTGCATCGCTGAGGCACAACTAATAAGTGTGTCCAGTATATTTATCCTTGTTCTACTTTAACCAAGCAGTTATGGACTGTCTATAGGACAGGTTATTAAAGTCCACAAAGCAAAACCTGAAATTAAACTGTAAAATGCTGGAAACACTCAGCAGGTCAGGCAGCATCTGAGATAGAAACACTGTTAATTTTTCAGTCAAAGGCTCCTTGTTGCCACAGCAAAAGACAGACAGCAGGTTAGTTTTTAGTACAGGTGCACAACCTTTTATCCGAAAGCCTTGGGACCAGACACTTTTCGTAATTCAGAATTTGTCGGTCTTCGGAATGGAAATTTTTTAGCGTAGATTTTAATGGCTGGCTCAGTGGTAGAGTGCTCGGCTCATATCCGCAAGGTCGCGAGTTTGCGCCTCGATCCCGGCAGTTACTCGGTCGCGAGTTTGAGTCTTCAATGTCGTTTTTTCTTGCAGAATAAATGTCTGTATGAAATGCAGTGTGTTGAATGAATTCCTGAATTTGTAAATGTGACCGCAGCATTGAATCACCTCTCGCACTCATGTCACCCTAGCGGGGCTACATGCCCTTAGGTGGCCTAGCTCGGGGATTCTTGAATCACCGAGCTAGGTCGCGAGTTTGCGCCTCGATCCTGGCAGTTACTCTGTCGCGAGTTTGAGTCTTCAATGTAGTTTTTTCTTGCATAATAAATGTTTGTATGAAATGCAGTGTAGGAGAGGTGTACTGACTGTGTGGGCAGAACTTTGGAAGTGATTGCCCACCAGTCTAAAAAGCCGCTGTGTCTCCCTGTCCCTGGGGGCAGCAGGGGGCGATCCAGAGGAATCCTCTCCCGATGGGCCGCTACGGCGACAAGTGGCAGTTTGCCCACAGCCCGAGCTGCGCCCCCTCATCCGCCACCCCAAGAACAAGACGTACCTTGCACACCATCCGCTTCTGCCCCTACGTTTTCCTCTGGAGTTGAAGCGGGGCTGGGCTGGAGTTGCTGCTGGCTGTGGGTCTCTGGGATCTCCGTGCTTGCAGTGGGCCTGGAGGTCGGTGTCCCGTTGGTCCTGACGTCTCCGGCCAACCCCCTGGACTGGAGCTGAGACTGGGAACTGTACCGCCCTTGCCCCCTCCCTCTGCAACTACAAACAACCCCACTCTCCTGCAAGGGCGGTACAGTTCCCGGAGGATAGCAGGTGGCCGGAGACGTCAGGACCAACAGGAACCCGCTCCCCGATGGGCCCCTACGACGCCCCGAGCTGCGCCCCGTCATCCGCAACCCAGGTTCCTCTGTAGTTGGAGCGGGGCTGGGCTGGGCTGCTGTTGGCTATGGGTCTCTGGGTTCTCTGTGCTTGCGGTGGGCCTGGTGGTCGACGTCCAATTGGTCCTGAAGTCTCCGGTGACTGCACTGGCCTGCTGCCATCGCCGACGTGAAGACAGTACAAAGCCCCCGCGCCGGTGCAATGAGCGGGGAGCTCGAGAGGGGATGGAAGGGGGTCACACACATGGCCGGGGTGTAGGTGGGGTGAAACTGAAGGGAGCAACAATCTGCTGCTGCCTGCACGCTGAGTTAAAAAGTTCCCACGCAACACTCACGATAAACTGTGTATCGTCAGTCTACCGTGGGAACTTTTTAACTCAGCGGGCAGGTAGCAGCATATTGTCAATTATCAACCCTCCCGCGCAATATACCCTCACCATCTCTTTTATGAATGGGGATTTAGTTCCCCTTTCTTCGAGGACCGACCGGAGGTTCCGCTGTCACCTCTGCGGGCCGCCCTCGGTGAACGTTTTCAAGGACCTTTCTTCAAGGACCGAAAAAATGTTCGCTATTCGGAGGTTTTCGTTATTTGGATCTTCGGATAAAAGGTTGTGCACCTGTAGCAGGTTGCATGAAATTGAGATGGATGGGTCAAAGGGAATGTTTCTGATCAGGTGAGGCAGTTTGATGTTGTGGTGTGGAACATGGAACAGTTCAGCACAAGAACAGGCCCTTCGGCCCATGCCTGTGTGGACCGTGAACCAAGTTAATCTCCTCCTATCTTCATGTGATCCATATTCTTCCATTCACTGCCAATGCATCTGCCTATCTGAAAGCCTGTTAACTACCATTGCTATTTGCTTCTACCATCACCCTTGCAACGTTTTCAATACCTACCACTCTCTAGGTGAAAATAACTTGCCCTCCCTTGAACTACCCCACTGACTTTAAAGCTGTGCCCTCTCGTCTCTGACATTTCCACCTTGGGATAAAGGTTTTAACTGTCTACCCTATCGATGCCTCTCATAATTTTTCATATTTATATCAGGTCTCCCCTCAATCACGGATGCTCCAGAGAAAACAATCCAAGTTTCTTCAACCTCTCCTTATAGCTAATGTGCTCTAACCCAGTCATGGTAAACTTCTGCACTCTCTTCAAGGCCTCCACATCCTTCCTGTATTGGGGTGTCTAGAACTGAGCACAATACTCTAAATGTGGCCTAACCAATGTTTTAATGCTGCGATATGGCTTCTTGATTCTTACACTAAGTGCCCTGACCCAAACATACCATACACCTTTTACCAACTCTATTTACACATATGCTGCTTTCTGTGAGCAATGGACTTAGAAACATAGAAAATAGGTGCAGCAGTAGGCCATTCGGCCCTTCGAGCCTGCACCGCCATTCAATATGATCATGGCTGATCATCCAACTCAGTATCCTGTTCCTGCCTTCTTTCCATACCCCCTGATCAATTTAGCCACAAGGGCCACATCTAACTCCCTCTTAAATATAGCCAATGAACTGGCCTCAACTACCTTCTGCGGCAGAGAATTCCAGAGATTCACCACTCTCTGTGTGAAAAAAGTTTTCCTCATCTCGGTCCTAAAAGATTTCCCCCTTATCCTTAAACTGTGACCCCTTGTTCTGGACTTCCCCAACATCTGGAACAATCTTCCTGCATCTAGCCTGTCCAACCCCTTAAGAATTTTGTAAGTTTCTATAAGATCCCCCCTCAATCTTCTAAATTCTAGCGAGTACAAACCGAGTCTATCCAGTCTTTCTTCATATGAAAGTCCTGACATCCCAGGAATCAGTCTAGTGAACCTTCTCTGTACTCCCTCTATGGCAAGAATGTCTTTCCTCAGATTAGGAGACGAAAACTGTACGCAATACTCCAGGTGTGGTCTCACCAAGACCCTGTACAACTGCAGTAGAACCTCCCTGCTCCTATACTCAAATCCTTTTGCTATGAATGCTAACATACCATTCGCCTTCTTCACTGCCTGCTGCACCTGCATGCCTACTTTTAATGACAGACTTCAAGAGTACTCAGTACATCAATGCTGTTAAGGATCTTTCCATTAATTGTACCCTTTCCCCATACATCGACCTTTAGACTTTTGAGATACAACGTGGTAACAGGCCCTTCAGCCCACGGGCTCACCCCATACACTAGCACTATCCTTCACACTAAGGAAAATGTACTGAAACCATTTAACGTACAACCATGTACGTTTTTGGATACCGTTTATCAACGAGGCAACAGTTTATCACCGCAGCAAACTAGTAAGATTAAACGAGAACTTACCAGTTCGAAGTTTGATCTGTATTTTATGAGGAGTTACGATGAGGGATTACGTGAAGAACCCGCTCAGTGCGCAGGCGCGGCATACTTCCAAGCAGCGGTGTGGAATCACAGATAGACACAGTTATTTGAAGTAAACATAGTAAAGATTAAGGAGACATCAGTTTACTAGTTTGATCTATATAATGAGGGTGGGAGCGGAGGGCACGTAATCCCTCATCGTAACTCCTCATAAAATACAGATCAAACTTTGAACTGGTAAGTTCTCGTTTAATCTTACTATTTTACTTCGGAGTCACGTGAGTAATTCCGTGAAGACTTCAAAGGTCTGTGATTTCAAACCGTGTAACAGTTTTATTTCACTCACTGCCGAAGTTCTTGAGGGAGGAAGTGTTATCGTAATCAACCAATGGATCTGTTTTTTCAAGAAACAGAAAGGTATTTATTAACAATAACAAAAATAAATAGCTCCCCTGAGCTTAAATTAAATATTTGCAGTTTGTAATATTCTGTCTGCAAATAAGTCAGGCTTTATCAACGGTTTATTATAAAAAACATTCTGAACGTCGTTTCCCTCGACCATCCTGCCGTATTGAGAATGTGGTTAACCGGGACGTCCATTCGTTCAGCCGCTGATGTCGATGCTGCCCTAGTGGAATGGGATTTAAATGTATTAGTGTCTATTCCGGCAGCTTTCAGTACCTGTTTGAGCCACCGTGAAGTGGTTTGGCTCGTTACCCCGCCATGAGGTTTCTTGTGGCTGACCCATAGGGCTTTTTCTCTCCCTCTGAGATTGTGGGTTGTGTCTATATATTGTTGTAGATGGGTCACCACACACAACCTTGGCTCTGGTGGGTAGGCCCGGAATACCACCAGTGAATTGGGCGTTCCTGGCCTGCTTTGTTTCACCAGACCTAGAATGATAAACGTAATCTGGTCTGGGGCGACCTCCATGTTGTCCAGTCTTAATTTGTGCAGCAACTGGATCCTCTGAGCGGCTGCGAGTGCCATTAACATGAGCGTCTTTAATGTAGATATCTCGAGGCTGAGGGATCTAGCTCGTGGCCATTCCCTGAGGTATGTCAATACCACACTGATATCCCAAATATGGGTATACCTGGGTTTAGGGGCTTAATATTAAAATTGCCCTTCATGAGTTTTACCACCAGAGGATGGGATCCCATGGCCTGCTGTCCTGCTGGTTTTAGGTAAGCAGACAGGCCGCTTTGTGCTGTATTGATGGCACTGTAACTGATCCCTTCGTCATGGTGTAGATGGGCCAGGAACTCCAGCACGTCGGTGGTTGTGGCAGTTGCATATGTTGTCCCTGTTTCCTGGCAGTACTTCTCCCATTTTTGATACAGGTTAAATACTGCCTCCTGGTGGATGTTCGCAGGGATGCCGACATGGTGGTGATAGTTCATTCGGATAATCCCAGTCCCTGGTAAGGTCTATTCAAAACCTACAACCCAGGAGTTTGATGTTTTCATGGCATGGGTGGCTTATGCCTGATACTGGGTGAGTCAACAACCGTGGTCCACTAGGGAAATCCATAGGTGACTCGACCACCATGTCGTGATGAACTGGGAACCATGGCTGTGTAGGCCAGTCGGGCACCATCAATATCCCAGAAGCAGAGTCCATCTGTATTGCGAAGTACCCGACTGATGAGGCAGAAGGGAGGGAAAGCAAAAACCCAGAAATTCCCCCCCAATCCAGCGTGTAGGCATCTACCGCTGCTGCCTCTGGTCTGGTTCCCAAGTCACATACATAGGTAACTGGTGATTCCGTCTTGTTGCAAACAAATCGATATCTGGCGTTCCATATTGCTTAATAACTTTAGCAAATATTTTGGGTTTAACATCAATTCGATGTTATCATTAAATTTTTCCGTGACCTGGTGTCTGCCACTGTATTTAGCTTACCTAGTAGATAGGCAGCCGATAGTAAAATATGTCTTTCGACACACCATTGCCAGATCTGATTGACCAATTTGTCGCACGATAATGATTTTATGCTCCCCATATGGTTAATATAAGCCACCACCGTAGTATTATCAATCCGTAACCGCACATGCAAGTGCTGCATTTTAGATGCATATGCTTTTAAAATCATAATACTCAACATTTCTAAATTGATGCCCAGTGTGTGTGGTAATGATGACTCTGGTTAGTCCATCTGGCACCTGTGCTGGATATGGAGTTAGTTGCCCCCCCCCCCCCCCCCCCCCCCAGGCTTGAGCACTGGCATCTGATTAATAACTAAAGTAGGGTTAGTGGTGATGATAGGGCTGAAACTGTGCCACACATTCTCTCCCCTCCCCCCCCCCCACCACTGTAGCTCTGATATAGCTCCAGTGGGTAATTTCATGATTCGATCATAGTGACCCGAATATCGTTTTAGTGCATGTACCTTTGTTCTTTGTAGATTTTGATAGTGCAAAGGTCCGATTTGTCCATGGTAGTACATGGCTTCAACCTAGATTTATCTGGAGTAGGACGAACCCCAGTGTTTCAAGGAGCTGTTTTGTAGCTAATACTGCTGCCACAGCCAATTCCTTCGTTTCCCTACTATGAGAATATCATCCAGATATGCTATGACAATATGCTTTTGTTTCCTTAGTATTCCCATGGCTACTTTTAATATTTTGGTGAATTGTCTAGGGGCTGGAGTTAGACCATTGGGCAATCTCTATACTACCACAGCTGCCCCAACCAGCTAAATTTTAGGTATCTGCAATGATCCTTGTGTATGGGTATTAGATAGTAAGCATCTTTAATATCAATGCTTGCTATAAATTATCCTTTGGAGATCAGTTGTCTGACAGTAACAAACGTCTCCATCTTGAAATGTATATACTCAACAAACTTATTTAGTGATGTTAAGTCAATGATGATGCGACTTCCACCATCTTTTTTGGCCCAAAAAAGATGGTGGAAGTCGCATCAACAAACTTATTTAGTGATGTTAAGTCAATGATGATGCGACTTCACCATCTTTTTTGGGCCAATGTTGAACTGGCGATAATATCTCTGATATAACTGAATTTTGTATCCACTAATGTTGTTGAGTATATACTAGTTACTCGTGACATTACCCCATGCTTCTTTAAACAAGTGTATTCGCCCCCTGTTAGTAGAGCACCCTTGTTCTCTATATGCTGGCAGAAACCAGACCCACCTACCTCCATGGTTATGGGTATTCTTCTGTTTCCTCCTGGTCCAACGAGTCTTACACGTCGTATGACGTGGTGGGGGTGGCGCGTTTTCCCTGGGGCCTGCTCTGGGCCCTGGCCTGAAAGGCTTACAGGATTGGCATGCAGGCCCCGAGCTTTCACCAGTACCATAAGGTATACCCAGCTGGTGGATGCATTAGAGGTACTGCTGACTGGTTTACGTGTGGTGCTCATTCCAGACACTGCCGCCTTACCCCGATATTTTTGACACGTCGTCCAGTTTTTTGAAAAACTTTGTTTGAAGAAGGGTTTTCGGCCCGAAACGTTGCCTATATCCTTCGCTCCATAGATGCTGCTGCACCCGCTGAGTTTCTCCAGCTTTTTTGTGTACCTTTTTAAAAACTTGGCTTGATCACGGATCCTTCTGTCTGGCTAAGTTGTTGTGTCGGCGTTCTCACAGTCTTGTGAATTTTGGTTGAAGGCAGGTTTTATAACTTCCTGAGAAGTTGCGGGGCACTGCGAACAGTAGGGTCAGGTGTTTTGCCATACTACCCTGACCTCTGGAAGAGCATGTGAATGATAGCCGACATCAGGCATATCAAATTCATTTTTTAAATATTGGGTTTTTTGAGAGCGATGCTCAATGTATCCCCCAATAATGGTGGGCACTTTGAGTAATGCAATTTAGGGGAGGCGTGATGAATCCAACACCTCATGACTACCTGTCTTGGAGAGGTTCTTTGAAAAGAACAGGTAGTAAGCTGGTCTGTCAGTCGAGACTGAAATTTATCTCGCTAGTGGTGAAGCCACATAGCGGCCACACCCAGCAGCTGTTCCTGATCCTGTACCTCAAGCATACTCCCGATGTTGTTCAGCCAGTGACCCCTCTTCTTTGACCAGCCCAGCTCTGGTCCCATCAATCCCTCGACAAGGGAGATGGCCAGTGCAATAGCACTGGAGTGGGAGTGTTACCTCCCTTGGCAGTTTTTCTGGAGTTTTTAGCTCCATGACCTCCTCTGGCTTGGGGAAACAGACATACTTGTTTTTTGTTTGATCTCCAGCCTGAGGTTTGGTCTTACCTTGTTGTTAGAGGCTGTCTTCCGTTTTCGGGCGGCATTTCAGCGGTTCTCGGGCGGCGAGTCTCCTTGTCGGGAATCTGCAGGGGTGCCGGCCGGTTTTTTAAATTTCCCTCCGGTCCGCTGCTGTTAGTCAAACAGCTGTTTAGCGGACCGGGCATCAGCGCAGCACCCGTGTCTGTGGACCGCAGCGTGTGCGGTCCCGTTGCCGCCTCTCCCCCCTCCACTGTCGGCTCCTTCACTGGAGTCGAACGGGGGCCACTTCCCTCTGCTGCTTTGCTCCCCCTGGAGCAAAAAACACAAGGAAAAGACCGATTAAGGTAAGTACTTACCTAACGTTCCTTTCTTTCAGGCTAGTTGCGGGAGCGCCCGACTCCCGTCTGGCCGTTGTTGCACTGCTGGCGTTAATGCCGCGCCTGCGCACTGAGCGGGTTCTTCACGGAATCACTGACGTGACTCCGAAGTAAAACTAACCTCACCCATCAGACCCACCTGATCTGCATGTTTTTGGCATTTTGCATCTTTATTTGAGGTGTGTGTAACTTTGTAGTCACTATAACTTAGGCCAGCTGTTCTTCCATTTCCTTATCTCTCATCCATTGACCAAATTCTCCACATCACCTGACTTCTTAATCCCCCTTTTTGTCAACCTTTATCCTCCTCCTCCCTCATTACTAACAGGGCGTGATTGTGAACTCCAAGCTGCTCCTCACCCTCATCTCTCTTGTGTGTGGCCTTTTGATGCCCTGTGCAATTGGAGCTGTTGCCTGGTACGGGGTGGGGTGGGGGGGGGGGGGGGGGGTGGGTAGTAGTTGAGTAATGCTTGGCTCAGTATGTAGTTGGCAGATGGTGGTGGATGCTGGTTGTATGCAGATGATGGCGTTGGAGAACACTTACTCAAAGGACAGTTTCCTTACCATGGACATACACTGGTTACAAGGCATTTGCTTGGTACTTTGACTTCCAGGACATGTTTAGAGAGAGAACACTGCGACGTGCACTTCAGCGGGTGATGCCTGACCTGTCTCTTTGTTTCGCACAGTTGGTGTCGCAGCTCTTCCGTCCAACTTCACTCCGTACGTGAACTGCAGAGAGCGGGGCCAGCACTGGAAGTGGATCGGTGAGTCTGGTGTGTGCTATTGCTCAACATGCCATCTAGTTTCTGTTGTGAATGAGAAGTTGCATGGCCTCCTGTATCACTGCTCCATTATCAAACTCTGTCCCAGTTTGATTGCCCAGACCGTTAGCAGCATTGTGTGAGGTGATAGAATATACGTCAGAGGCATGAACTGGGCCGTTCACAGGAACGATACCGAGAACGCGTGGAGTTACACAGTGTGGAAACAGGCCCTTCAGCTCAATTCATCCACACTGACCAAGTTGCTCATCTAGTCCCATTTACCTGCATTTGATCCATATCCCTCCAAACCTTTCCTATGCATGTGCCTGGATAAATAATATCACATTATTATTGTATCCATATCTACACGTTTCTGTGGAAACCTGCTCCCTGTATTCACCACTCTATAAAAAAAAGTTGACTCCAAGGTTCTTTTGAAATATTTCTCCTCTCACCTTATAATCTATGCCCCTCATAATTTTATAAACCTCTATATATCACACTCAGCCTCCAGTCCCTCAGTCATACTCGGCCTCCAGTCCCTCATAACGCAAGCCCTTCATTCCCAGTAACATCTTTGTGAGCCTTTTCCACTGACAAGAATTTCTGCCTCTTGACATTCAGACAGTGTATTCCAGACACCCACCCACTAGGTGGAAGTTATTTTTCATCTCTTCAGTTACTTTAAATCCATAGCCCCTGATTTTTTGCTAAGCTGTAAGGTTCTCAGAGACCTCAGATGGATTAATGGAGTGGAGGGCTGTATGTTTGTGTCAGAGTGAAGAACAAGTCAAGTAAGACTTAAGGAACCCTGGATGACTAGAGGATTTGAGGCTCAGATCAGGAAAAGGAGGGAGGGATTGGTCAGGCATCGGCAACTGCAATTAAGCAAATGTATCCCTGGGAGAGTAGGATTGAGGAACATTAGTATGAAATCAGAAGGGTAAATAGGAGGCATGAGATAGCTTTGGCAGATAATATTACAATCCAAAGAAATTCAGTGGAAAAAAGGGTAACGAGAAAGAGTTGGGTCCCTCAGAAACCAAAGCTCAGATTCAGATTCAATTTTAATTGTCATTGTCAGTGTACAGTACAGAGACAACGAAATGCTGTTATCTAGCATGGAGTCACAGAAGATGCACACGGTCCTCATTGAATATTTCTTCTCTGTTTTTACCACTGAGAAAAACATAAAGTTGGGAGGTCAAGTTACAGTTGTATAAGACGTTGGTGAGACTGCATTTAGAATATTGTGTTCAGTTCTGGGCACCATGTTATAGGAAAGATATTGTCCAGCTTGAAAGGGTTCAGAAAAGATTTGCGAGGATGTTGCCAGGACTAGAAGGTGTGAGCTATAGGGAGAGGTGGAGTAGGCTGGGTCTCTATTCCATGGAGCGCAGGAGGATGAGGAGTGACCTTATAGAGGTGTACAAAATCATGAGAGGAATAGATCTGGTAGAAGCACAGAGTAGGGGAATCGGCCCAGAGTAGGTGAATCGGGGACCAGAGGACATAGGTTTAAGGTGAAGGGGAGAAGATTTAACAGGAATCCGAGGGGTAATGTTTTCACACATAGGGTGGTGGGTGTATGGAACAAGCTGCCAGAGGAGGTAGTTGACGCTGGGACTATCCCATAATTTAAGAAACTGTTAAACAGGTACTTGATAGGACAGGCTTGGAGGGATATGGACCAAGCATGGGCAAGTGGTACTAGTGTAGCTGGGACATTGTTGGCCATTGTGGGCAAGGTGGGTGCAAGGGCCTGTTTCCACACTGTATCACTCTATGAAGGTGACAAAGTGCTGAATCACGTGAAAGTAGATATAATTTCCAGGCCTGATAAGATATATCCAAGGATATTGTTGGAAGCTAGAGAAGAAATTGCAGGAGTCCTGGCTGAAATGTAAGAATCATCATTAGACAGGGATAAGGTGCCAAAATACTGGAAGGTGGCTATTGTGGTTTTATGAAAGAAGGCCTGAAAAGAAAAGTCGAGGAACTATAGACCAGTAAGCCTAACATCTATAGTAGGCAAGTTGCTGGTGAGGATTCTGAGAGTTATGATATACATGCATTTGGAAACACAGATGCTGTTTGGGGATGTGTTCAAGAAGGAACTGCAGATGCTGGAAGATCGAAGGTACACAAAAATGCTGGAGAAACTCAGCGGGTGCAGCAGCATCTATGGAGCGAAGGAAATAGGCAACGTTTCGGGCCGAAACCCTTCTTCAGACTGATGGGGGGTGGGGGGGAGAAGGAAGGAAAAAGGGAGGAGGAGGAGCCCGAGGGCGGGGGGGATGGGAGGAGACAGCTCGAGTGTTAAGGTATGGGAGGAGACAGCAAGGGCTAGCAAAATTGGGAGAATTCAATGTTCATGCCATCCGGACTCCTTTGTCAATTCTTCCCTTCCCTCCCGTACTACCCCCTCCCCGGGCACTTTCTGTTGCAACCGCAAGAAATGCAACACCTGTCCCTTTACCTCCCCCCTCGACTCCATTCAAGGACCCAAGCAGTCGTTCCAGGTGCGACAAAGGTTCACCTGTATCTCCTCCAACCTCATCTACTGTATTCGCTGCTCTAGATGTCAGCTGATTTACATCGGGGAGACTAAGCGGAGGTTGGGCGATTGTTTCGCCGAACACCTCCGCTCAGTCCGCAATAACCTACCTGAACTCCCGGTGGCTCAGCACTTGAATTCCCCCTTCCATTCCCAATCCGACCTCTCTGTCCTGGGTCTCCTCCATTGCCAGAGTGAGCAACACCGGAAATTGGAGGAACAGCACCTCATATTCCGCCTGGGTTGCTTGCGTCCGGATGGCATGAACCTTGAATTCTCCCAATTTTGCTAGCCCTTACTGTCTCCTCCCCTTCCTTAACACTCGAGCTGTCTCCTCCCATCCCCTCGCCCTCGGGCTCCTACTCCTCCCTTTTTCCTTCCTTCTCCCCCCCCACCCCCCATCAGTCTGAAGAAGGGTTTCGGCCCGAAACGTTGCCTATTTCCTTCGCTCCATAGATGCTGCTGCACCCGCTGATTTTCTCCAGCATTTTTGTGTACCTGCTGTTTAGGGATGTTCAGCGTGGTTTTGTCTGTGGGAGATCGTCTCATGAATTTGATTTTTTTTTGTCAAAATGACCAAGAGGTTGATGAGGGCAGGATATAGACATAGTCTATACAGACTTCAGCAAGGCCTATATGAGAAACTGCATGGTAGGCTATTTTCAGTTAGATCACATGGGATCCAGGAAGAGAAAGGGACTGGATGGAGAATTTACAGAGGCCAGGTAGACACAAAATGCTGCAGAAACTCAGCGGGAGAGGCAGCATCTATGGAAAGAAGGAATTGGCGAAGTTTTGGGTCAAGATCCGAAACGTCGCCAATTCCTTCTGTGTCTACCTACGATTTTACCAGCATCTGCAGTTCTTTCTTAAACATTTACAGAGGCCAATTACCCAACAAACCCACAAGTCTTTGGGATAACCATATAACCATATAACCATATAACAATTACAGCACGGAAACAGGCCATCTCGGCCCTACAAGTCCATGCCGAACAATTTTTTTTCCCTTAGTCCCACCTGCCTGCATTCGTACCATAACCCTCCATTCCCTTCTCATCCATATGCCTATCCAATTTATTTTTAAATGATACTAATGAACCTGCCTCCACCACTTCCACTGGGAGCTCATTCCACACCGCCACCACTCTCTGCGTAAAAAAGTTCCCCCTCATATTACCCCTAAACTTCTGTCCCTTAATTCTGAAGTCATGTCCTCTTGTTTGAATCTTCCCTATTCTCAAAGGGAAAAGCTTGTCCACATCAACTCTGTCTATCCCTCTCATCATTTTAAAGACCTCTATCAGGTCCCCCCTTAACCTTCTGCGCTCCAGAGAATAAAGACCTAACTTATTCAACCTATCTCTGTAACTTAGTTGTTGAAACCCAGGCAACATTCTAGTAAATCTCCTCTGTACTCTCTCTATTTTGTTGACAGCCTTCCTATAATTGGGCGACCAAAATTGTACACCATACTCCAGATTTGGTCTCACCAATGCCTTGTACAATTTTAACATTACATCCCAGCTTCTATACTCAATGCTCTGATTTATAAAGGCTAGCATACCAAAAGCTTTCTTTACCACCCTATCTATATGAGATTCCACCTTCAAGGAACTATGCACGGTTATACCCAGATCCCTCTGTTCAACTGTATTCTTCAATTCCCTACCATTTACCATGTAAATGGTAGGGAATTGAAGAATACAGTTGAAGGTAGGGATGTGGGAGGAAACCGGAGAAGCCGGAGGTAACCCACGCAGTCACAGGGAGAGCGTGCAAACTCCACATAGGCAGCCCCTGAGGTCAGGATCTATGGTGCTCTGAGGCAGAAGCTCTGCCAGATGTACCACTGTGCTGCCCCTGAAGGTTATTCAAGCAGATGTTTTCCGTCTACACTTGCTATATTGCTGAATTACTTGTCCTTCTCATAAATTTGACCTTGCTGTAATTTAGAACATCAAGTCCCATTTTATCTTTGTCCTTTTCCCTAACTGTAAATCTTTATGCCTTACAATCACAAAAATCCCCCCGCTCCTATTGACCCGCCCAGCTCGTGTCAGAGCCCAACACTCTTTGGCCTTTCCACTGACTCAAATAATTCTGTGCCTATACATTTTACACTGACTGCCCCAATTAATATCAGTATAATTCCCTGGCGAGGGGAATCAAAAACCAGAGGACATATGATTAAGATGAGAGGGGAAAAATGTAATAAGAACCTTAGGGGCAGCTTTTTCCACACGGATTGTGGTGGGTATATGGAACCAGCTGCCAGAGGAGCTGGTTGAGGCAGGAAATATAACAACATTTGAAAGATACTGGGGCACCTACATGGATAGAATAGAGGGACATGGGCCAAACATGGGCAAATGGAGCAACTTGGTCAGCATGGATCGGCATGTTTCTGTGTTATATGATTCTGTGAAAGAAAGATTTGAAATCAAATAATTCTTGTTATAGTTTTGGAATATTGCCTACAAATTTCCTCTTTCTTTCGTGGACCATAATGTCCTGAAGACCAGGGACTGTGGCTTGGATCGGGAACTGAGGCTGGGTCTAGGGGCAGGGCTCAACCAGGGAAGGGGGGGGGAGGGGGATGGGGGGGGTGCTCGGACAACGGGAGAGGGGGGTTTGGACCAGGGGAGAAGGGGGCTCGGACCAGGGGAAGGTGGCTTTGACCAGACAATTCAATTCAATTCAACTTTAATGTCATCGCACAAATACAAGTATGAGTACAACGAAATGCAGTTTTGCGTCAGTCCGTAGTAGTTGTACATAAGGAAAAAAAAATAGAAAGAGAGAAGATACAGAATAATCAAGAAATACAGAATAATTAAACAATGGGGACGGAGGGACCAGAGAAATCTATCGGCGGGACTCCGAGTTCAGCAATGTGATTGTGTGGTTGTTGAAGCTGTTCCTCATCCTACTAGTACGTGACCTGAGGCTCCTGTACCGCCTCCCTGGTGGGAGGAGGGCAAACAGTCCATGGTTGGGGTGTGAGGGGTCTTGGGAGGGTGTTGGGACCAGGAAGAAGCTCAGCTCTGTCGCCTGAATGTTAGAGGATATTGGTGAGTATTTAAGGTCTGTGTAGGCAGGGACTGCAGATGCTGGTTTACATCAAAGATACACACAAATTGTTGTAGCATCTCTGGATAGAAGGAATGGGTGATATTTCGAGTCTGAGTCTGAAGAAGGGTCTAGAAGTCAGCCATTGCTTCTTTTCCAGCAATGCTGCCTGTCCTGCTGAGTAATTGAGGTCAACGATCGTGATTGATGACAGTTCAATTATTTCAGCAGCTTCCTCTTCCCGATTCTGCAGGTTCTGGACGTGAGTCGGAGAAGGAGATTACATTGTTGTGTCAGCTGTGGTTCGAAGTCAAGGATCAGACCTTGCCCAAGGTACAGTAGTGGCATCCCACTTTTTATAAAAACAGGTCGAATGCAAGTGTGTGGTTTATGCCTACCAGTGTGGTTAATATGGACCGTGACAATCTGCAACTCAACGTTTGTTCATCTCATTCATTTATCTTCACTCTGCAGTGAATTTAGATCGGTTTCTTTGTGTGGGCAATCACAATCCTCTTCTCTGCTAACCCACTTTATTTCTAATCTTTCTTTGGGGTGATGTGACATTTCAAAATATTAACCTAGTCAGCAAAATCAGTGTTGTAAATAATATAGATCTATTTGCTTTGGAGGTAAAGTAGAGTTGTTGAGTTTTTAAGGTTGGGACGGAAGCAGATTCTGGGAAATCCTCTCGGCATCGGATTCCCGGGTTTAATCTTGACCTCCAGTGCTTGCCCTTTCTCCCTGAAACTGGGTCTGCTTCCACAGGTTGCTCTGGCTTTCTTCACGTCCCAAAGATATAACCATATAACCATATAACAATTACAGCACGAAAAACAGGCCATCTCGACCCTTCTAGTCCGTGCCAAACACGTATTCTCCCCTAGTCCCATATACCTGCGCTCAGACCATAACCCTCCATTCCTTTCTCGTCCATATAACTATCCAATTTTTTTAAATTTATTTTAGAAATATTTTAGAACCTATTAAATGCTTTTAAATAGATTTTATTAAAAACGAATGCTTCATCATGGGTAATAGCTAGCAGCCATGAATATAAGAATGTCAATAAGAATTCCATTCAGCAATTTGGAGGGAGGATGGTGTGGAACTCACTGATACAGGGAATGATTAAAGTGAATAGTACAGATCCATTGAAGGCAAGGCTGAACAACTTTGAGGGTGGAGAGAATAAATAGTTAGGCTGATGCATAAGGAATGTCTAGAGAGTCTTCAAGTGGAACAGAAATATCACTGTGGACTGGTTGTGATGAATGGCCCGAGTCTGCTGTTTATTCTATGGATTGGGAAAAAAAATGCTGGGAACTTAACATTCCCAGCTTCAGGTATTCTGGAAGGTAGACACAAAATGCTGGAGTAACTCAGCGGGACAGGCAACATCAGGCAACTGGGATGTCAGGACTTTCATATGAAGAAAGACTGGACAGACTCAGCTTGTACTCGCTAGAATTTAGGAGATTGAGGGGGGATCTTATAGAAACGTACAAAATTCTTAAGAAGGGGTTGGACAGGCTAGATGCAGGAAGATTGTTCCCGATGTTGGGGAAGTCCAGGACAAGGGGTCGCAGCTTAAGGATAGAGGGGAAATCCTTTAGGACCGAGATGAGAAAAACATTTTTCACACAGAGAGTGGTGAATCTCTGGAACTCTCTGCCACAGAAGGTGGTTGAGGCCAGTTCATTGGCTATATTTAAGAGGGAGTTAGATGTGGCCCTTGTGGTTAAAGGGGGTATGGAGAGAAGGCAGGTACGGGATACTGAGTTGGATGATCAGCCATGATCATATTGAATAGCGGTGCATGCTCGAAGGGCCGAATGGCCTACTCCTGCACCTATTTTCTATGTTTCTATCTCCGGAGAGAAGGAACGGGTGACGTTTCGGATCGAGACCCTTCTTCACACTAATGTCAGGGGACAGAGAGAATGTAGTCGGAGACAGTAAGGCCGGTGGGAGAACTGAGAAGGGGGAAAGGATAGAGAGAGAGGGAAAGCAAGGGCTATTTGATGTTAGAAAAGTCAATGTTCATACCGCTGGGGTGTAAGCTGCCCAAGTAAAATAAGAGGTGCTGTTCCTCCAATTTGCGCTGGGCCTCACTCTGACAATGGAGGAGGCACGGGACAAAAAAGTCAGATTGGTAATGGGGAGTGAAAGTGCCGAGGAACAGGGAGATCAGGCAGGTTAAAGCGGACTGAGCGGAGGTGTTCAGCGAAACGATCGCCGAGCCTGCGCTTGGTCTCTCTCGCCGATGTTGACAACTGAAACAGTGGATACAGTAGATGAGGTTGGTGGAGGTGCAAGTGAACCTCTGCCTTACCTGAAAAGACTGTCGGGGTCCTTAGATAGAGTCGAGGTGGGAGGTAAAGGGTCAGGTGTTGCATCTCCTGTGGTTGCAGGGGAAAGTACCTGGGGAGGGTTTGAGTAGGAACTGACGAGTTGACCAGGGAGTTGCGGAGGGAACGGTCTCTGCAGAAAGCAGAAAGGGGTGGAGATGGGAATATGTGGCCAGTAGTGGGATCCCGTTGGAGGTGGTGAAAGTGTTGAAGGATTATTTGCTGTATGCGATGGCTGATGGGGTGGAAGATGAGGACAAGGGGGACTTGGACCATCTCCGACATCTCCCTACCGTTTCTGGATCTCATGTCTCCATCACAGGAGATGGACTATCGACTTACATCTACTACAAACCTATTGATTCCCATAGCTATCTAGACTACACTTCTTCCCACCCTGCTGCCTGTAAAGACTCTACCCCCTACTCCCAATTCCTCCGTCTACGCCGCATCTGCACCCAGGATGAGGTTTCCCATACTGGATCATCGGAGATGTCCTCATTCTTTAGGAAACGGGAGTTTCCCTCTTCCATTATAGATGAGGCTCTCACTAGGGTTTCCTGAATATCCCGGAGCTCGGCACTTGCTCCCCCTCCCAATATTTGCAACAAGGACAGAGTCCCCCTTGTTCTCACCTTCCACCCCATCAGCCGTCACATACAGCAAATAATCCTACAACACTTTTGCCACCTCCAACGGGATCCCACAACTGGCCACATCTTCCACTCTCCACCCCTTTCTGTTTTCTGCAGAGACCGTTCCCTCCGCAACTCCTTGGTCAACCTGTCCCTTCCCACCCAAACCACCCTCCCCCCCCCCTGTCCCTTTACCTTCCCCCTCGACTCCATCCAAGGACCCCAACAGATGAGGCAGAGGTTCACTTGCACCTCCTCCAACCTCATCTACTATATCCGCTGTTCCAGGTGTCAACTTCTGCACATTGGCGAGACCAAGAGCAGGCTCGGCCATCATTTCGCTGAACACCTCCACTGAGTCCTGATCGCTCGGTTGTTCAGCACTTTAACTCCCCCTCCCATTCCCAATCTGATCTTTCTGTCCTGGGCCTCCTCCATTGTCAGAATGAGGCCCAGTGCAATTTTGAGGAACAGCACCTCATATTTTGCTTCGGCAGCTTACACCCCAGCAGTGACTTCTCTAACTTCAAAGAGCACTTGCTTTCCCTCTCTCTCCACCCCCTCCCCAGTTCTCCCACCAGTCTTACTGTCTCCGACTACATTCTATCTCTGTCCCGCCCACTCCCCTGACATCAGTCTGAAGAAGGGTCTCGACTCGAAACGTCACTCATTCCTTCTCTCCAGAGATGCTGCCTGTCCCGCTGAGTTACTCCAGCATTTTGTGTCTACCTTTGATTTGAACCAGCATCTGCAGTTCTTTCCTACAGACTAGGTATTCTAGAAGGATTTGATTATGAGAAAGAGGGGCATGGCGGCAATATCAGCCAAAGAAACGATAATGTGCTGCACCAGATGGTGTATTGGAGGAGCCAAAGCCAGGACAATTTGATTGGATTTAATAAATAACACAGAGCGTAATTTGGTGAGAACAGACTGGGGAAACAACTTTGCCGGCAAGTTACAGCTGCAACTGGTGCACAGGTTTGAGAATTGAAAATGTCAATGATGTAGACATAGGCTGGGTTACATAGAACAATGCAGCACAGGAACATCATTCATCCCCCTTACTCACTGTACCAACCCTAAGCATTGTCAGAACATTCCCTCCACAGATGCTGCCTGACCTGCTGAGTTCTTCCAGCACTTTATTAAACACTCCTCTGAAATGCTCTCAATCAATTCCAGGCGTTTATGCAAAATAAACCCTATCCGTCTGTTGCCACGTTCCCTTTGAATCTGCTCCATTTAATCTTTATTGTCACCCCATGTTCTTCCTGGCAAGATGTCTCACTGCACACAGCCTGGTTTTAAATTTAATCTTCACTAACCTTACATTCTGCCAACCTGTCAGTTTGTCACCATTGTCCTTGCTGTTTATCAGACTCGCAGACTTTGCACAATCTACAGATTTGGCAATTTTATCCTGTGCACCGTGCCTAAACCATGGACATCTTCAAACGACTCAGTGCTGGTGTAACTCAGTGGGTCAGGTACCATCCCTGGAGAACATGGACAGGTGACGTTTCACAGAGTGCTGGTGTAACTCAGTGGGTCAGGTACCATCCCTGGAGAACATGGACAGGTGACGTTTCACAGAGTGCTGGAGTAACTCAGCGGGTCAGGTAGCATCTCTGGAGAACATGGACAAGTGACGTTTTAGGTTGGCACCCTTCCCCAGTCTGTATCAACCTTTTCAAAGAGCTCTGTTGATCCCAGCATTGCTTCCTGTGGAATGGCTTATTCATCATTGCACAGTCTGAAAAATACAGCTCCAGATACTACTCTCTGCCATCTGTTGACCTGGTTATCAAATTCGACCTGGATTACTGATCAGAATAAAATGCAGAGCCTCAATCAATTAAAACGTTAGCTTTTTTTTTGCTGTTTCTATCCTTAACTATATTACTCCCGATCTGTGTCAGTTTGCTTTTCTCTTTTGATTAAATATATAGTGTTCTCTTGAATTTTTGTTTGTTGTCTTGAGGTTCTAGCCCTCATCGCATGCAAGCCAGTGCTTTGATTGCCGTCAAATGGGTTTTGTAAAGCAACAGTGACTGATTCATTGCTTCTCTCTCTCTTTCACATGCGCTTGCAGGAATCTGATGAGCTTCAAGACATCGCACCTCCAACACCAAGGGTGTAAGTACTTGTACATCGATCATGGGTTTAGGAGTCTGAAGGGATTCTGCAATGGGTCGACGTTTGTAATGTTATCAATGTTGTGGAACAATAAACAATAGGTGCAGGAGTCGGCCATTCGGCCCTTCGAGCTGGCACCGCCATTTAATGTGATCAATATTCCCCTATCCCCTGACTCCGCTATCTTTAAGTGCCCTATCAAGTCAAGTCAAGTTTATTTGTCACATACACATACGAGATGTGCAGTGAAATGAAAGTGGCAATGCTCGCGGACTTTTGTGCAAAAGACAAACAACAAAACAACCAAACAAATTATAAACACAATCATAACACACATATTCTTTTACATAATAAATAATAGAAGGAAAAACGTTCTGTAGAGTTAGTCCCTGGTGAGAAAGGCGTTTACAGTCCAAATTGCCTCTGGGAAGAAACTCCTTCTCAACCTCTCCGTTCTCACTGCATGGCAACGGAGGCGTTTGCCTGACCGTAGCGGCTGGAACAGTCCGTTGCAGGGGTGGAAGAGGTCTCTCATGATTTTGTTTGCTCTGGAGTTGCACCTCCTGTTGTATATCTATCTGGCCTCCACCGCCCTCTGAGGCAGAGAATTCTACAGACTCACAACTCTCTGTGTGAAAAAGTGTTTCCTCATGTCCGTTCTAAATGGCTTACCCCTTATTCTTAAACTGGCTCCTGGTTCTGGACTCCCCCAACATCGGGAACATGTTTCCTGCTTCTAGCGTGTCCAAACGCTTAATAATCTTATATGTTTCAATAAGATATCCTCTCCTCCTTCTAAATTCCAGAGTATACATGCCCAGCCGCTCTATTCTCTCAGCATATGACAGTCCCACCATCCCGGGAATTAACCTTGTAAACCAGAAGAATGCACTGTCACATCCAAGCAATATTTGTCCTTTGTTTATCCTTGTACGATTTACAGTTTGAATTGCTGAGATACAGGAGATGAGTTTAATAGTCTTACTGTTCTCTTGATATGAAACCAGTTGGGCAAGATGATTTGATGTAATGACTGAAATATTGAGCCATGGTTAGCTGGTGGGCTGTGGACTGCAGTCAACCTCCATTAGTCCAGCACACTTAGACGTTGTTGCTGGGCTGACAGAATCTTCTCGCCTGTGGAATGTCATAGCAATTATTAGTAAAACGCTCTTTTAATTCAATTGTTTTGAGAGGTTAAATTGAGAGAGTCCGGTAGGTTTCAACATAGTGGCGCAGCTGGTAGATCTGCTACCTCAGTGGCAGAGACCTCGGTTCGATTTTGACATCGGGTGCTGTCTGTGTGGAATTTGTGCATTCTCCCTTTGACCATGTGGGTTTCCTCCAACATCCCAAAGACATGCCAGTCTGTAGGTTAATGGGCCTCTAAATTGCTCCTAGTGGAGTGGATGATAATGTGGAATACCATAGAACTAGTGTGAATGGGTGATCAGTAGTCGGTGTGTACTGAATGGGCTATAAATGACACTAGATTGTGCAATAGTAGTAAGCACAAAGTAGTGATTGTGGGAGATTTCAACTTTCCACACATAGACTGGGAAACACATTCGGTAAATGGGCTGAAAGGTTTGGAGTTTGTAAAATGTGTGCAGGATAGTTTTTTGCAGCAATACATAGAGGTACCTACTAGAGGAGGGGCAGTGTTGGACCTCCTGTTAGGAAATGAGACGGGACAGGTGGCGGAGTCCAGCGATCACAATACCATTAGTTTCAATATAATTATGGAGAGGGTCAGAACTGGACCTAGGGTTGAGATTTTTGATTGGAGAAAGACTAACTTTGATGAGATGCAAAATGATTTAAAAGGAGTGAACTGGGACATTTTGTTTTATGGGAAGGATGTAGAAGAGAAATGGAGGACATTTAAAGGGGACATTTTAAGAGTACCGAATCTTTATGTTCTTGTTCGGTTGAAAGGAAACAGTAAAAAGTGGAAAGAGCCCTAGTTTTCAAGGGAAATTGGACATCTTGTTCGGAAAAAGAGGGAGATCTACAATAATTATAGGCAGCATGAAGTAAATGAGGTGCTTGTGGAGTATAAGGAATGTAAAAAGAATCTTAAGAAAGAAATTAGAAAAGCTAAAAGAAGACATGAGGTTGCTTTGGCAAGTAAGGTGAAAGTAAATCCAAAGGGTTTCTACAGCTATATTAATAGCAAAAGGATAGCGAGGGATAAAATTGGTCCATTGGAGAGACAGAGTGGACAGCTATCTGCAGAGCCATAAGAGATGGGGGAGATATTGAACAATTTCTTTTCGTCGGTATTCACCAAGGAGAAGGATATTGAATTATGTGAGGTAATGGAAACTAGTAGAGTAGCTATGGATACTATGAGTTTCAAAGTAAAAGAAGTACTGACACTTTTGAAAAATATAGAAGTGGATAAGTCTCCAGGTCCTGACAGGATATTCCCTAGGACATTGAGGGAAGTTAGTGTAGAAATAGCTGGGGCTATGACAGAAATATATCAAATGTCATTAGAAACGGGAATAGTCCCCGAGGATTGGCGTACTGCGCATGTTGTTCCATTGTTTAAAACGGGTTCTAAGAGTAAACCTAGCAATTATAGACCTGTTAGTTTGACTTCAGTGGTGGGCAAATTAATGGAAACGATACTTAGAGATAATATATATAAGCATCTGGATAAACAGGGTCTGATTAGGAACAGTCAGCATGGATTTGTGCCTGGAAGGTCATGTTTGACTAATCTCCTTGAATTTTTTGAAGAGGTTACTAGGGAAATTGACGAGGGTAAAGCAGTGGATGTTGTCTATATGGACTTTAGTAAGGCCTTTGACAAGGTTCCTCATGGAAGGTTGGTTAAGAAGGTTCAACTGTTGGGTATAAATGCAGGAGTAGCAAGATGGATTCAACAGTGGCTGAATGGGAGAAGCCAGAGGGTAATGGTGGATGGTTGTTTGTCGGGTTGGTGGTTGTCAGGTGACTAGTGGGGTGCCTCAGGGATCGGTGTTGGGTCCTTTGTTGTTTGTCATGTACATCAATGATTTGGATGAAGATGTGGTAAATTGGATTAGTAAGTATGCAGATGATACCAAGATGGGGGGTGTTGTGGATAATGAAGAGGATTTCCAAAGTCTACAGAGTGATTTAGGCCATTTGGAAGAATGGGCTGAAAGATGGCAGATGGAGTTTAATGCTGATAAATGTGAGGTGCTACACCTTGGCAGGACAAATCAAAATAGGACGTACATGGTAAATGGTAGGGAATTGAAGAATACAGTTGAACAGAGGGATCTGGGAATACCGTGCATAGTTCCTTGAAGGTGGAATCTCATATAGATAGGGTGGTAAAGAAAGCTTTTGGTATGCTAGCCTTTATAAATCAGAGCATTGAGTATAGAAGCTGGGATGTAATGTTAAAATTGTACAAGGCATTGGTGAGACCAAATCTGGAGTATGGTGTACAGGTTTGGTCGCCGAATGATAGGAAGGATGTCAACAAAATAGAGAGAGTACAGAGGAGATTTACTGGAATGTTGCCTGGGTTTCAACAACTAAGTTACAGAGAAAGGTTGAATAAGTTAGGTCTTTATTCTCTGGAGCGCAGAAGGTTAAGGGGGGACTTGATAGAGGTCTTTAAAATGATGTGAGGGATAGACAGAGTTGATGTGGATCAGCTTTTCCCTTTGAGAATAGGGAAGATTCAAACAAGAGGACATGACTTCAGAATTAAGGGACAGAAGTTTAGGGGTAACATGAGGGGGAACTTCTTTACTCAGAGAGTGGTAGCGGTGTGGAATGAGCTTCCAGTGGAAATGGTGGAGGCAGGTTCGTTGGTATCATTTAAAAATAAATTGGATAGGCATATGGATGAGAAGGGAATGGAGGGTTATGGTATGAGTGCAGGCAGGTGGGATTAAGGGAAAAAAAGTAGTTTGGCACGGACTTGTAGGGCCGAGATGGCCTGTTTCCGTGCTGTAATTGTTATATGGTTATAAAAGGGGACAAGTAATGGGAATTTGGGAAACAGCACATGGTGAAGCAGTGGCCATGGTTGGTATTGTCCAGCACTGTGGATGACCACAGTTTTACTGCAGTAGACCCATTTCCTCACACCATTGGATGAATATACTGGGCAGATTGTATCACCTGCATAATTGTCCAAACCAGCAGGCCAGGCCTTCCTTCAGCTGGGTTGCCATTCATCAGAGGTGGATTTTCAAAGCACCAGTGAGTCGAAAGTAGAGTGTTTTATTGTCTGATGTCCCAAACAGAACAATGAAATTCTTACTTGCTGCAGCACAACAGATATGTAAACTTAGTACTCTGTAAACAACACAATGTTCAATATCCATACACATAAAACAAGCAAGCATTAATAGTGTAAAAAGACAAAACCAATGCTGCCAAGTCTATGTAGTTCAGATTTTATTTGGAGGTGGTAGTGTTTAATAACCTGATGGCTGTAGGGAAGAAACTGTTCCTCAACCTGGATGTTCCCGTGTTCAGGCTCCAGCATTTTTTACCCGATGAGTGTGTGGTCAGGGTGGTGTAGGTCTCCGATGATGCTGTCTGCCTTTGAGGCAGCCACTCCTATAAATCCCTTCGATGGAGGGGTGGTCGGTACCCGTGAGGGACCAGGCAGTGTCCACAACTTTCACCTGTGTTTTGCCGTAATTGTGGGAGCAGAGGAGGGATGGTGTAGAGGCTCGTTATGTCTTGGGGCTCTGATCTGGTGAGCAAGGCAGTTTGGGTTAGTGACTGGTGCTGTTTGTTTAACCATAGGCGGACAGACTACGTTGTGAGACCCAGCACTGGAGATGAAAAGCGGGTCTTTCAGGAACAGGTGAGGAAACCTCTGTGCCATGGCCTGAGTGATGCCTCGTTATTCTACATTCCCATCTTTCCATAGTCTCAGAAACAAGATCGACAAAATGAATGTATGTCCCTATATGCTGTACTACTTACTCTGGTAACGTGCTACTTCCAGGGATTTATGTGCATGTACACAGGCCCTCGGCCTGGCTGCAAACCCTTCAGAACTGCCATTTTACTGACATTGTCACTCGTTCTCTGCCAAAGTGTTGCTCTTCTCACTTGTGTATGCTGCACATTCTCCCGTCTGCCCATTCTGACAGCCTCAACTTTACTTTTCCACCTATTCTCACTGTTTATCACACTGCCAAGCTTTGTGGAAATCTCTACATTTTACCCTGCAACTTTTGGAAATAATCCCAGCATTATGTGGCTAGGTTTACAATGCATTTAGACAGAGACAAAAAGGGAAAGCATAGACGGGTACAGTCCTAATGTTGGAAAAGTAAACTTGTAACAAAGGTCAGGATGGATGAGATGGGCCAAAGGCCCAGTTTCTGTGCTGGATGGCTCTGACCCTAGAATCACCACTTTCTGTTATTGACCACAGTACTCTGCTTTCTGTCTTTAAGCTAATTTACCATCAATGCAGTCATTGCCCTTTTAATTCCAATGACCTCCATGTAGCCTCAAGCCATTTTAAAAAAGGTTGTATGTAATATTTGCCATATTTCAGTTCTCTAGAGTCTCCCCTGCATCGTAACATGATTCTGAGCATGACACATCCTCTTGTAACCTCCCTCAGCTGCCTGCATGTTTCCCACCAGGATCAACCATTCTGCCACTTCCTCCCTCCCAGTGTGTGTTACAGCTCTACTGAGATTAACATGGAACAGTACAGCATAAGATCAGGCCCTTCAGCCCACAATGCCCATGCCGAACATGATGCCATGCTAGACTAATCTCTTCTGTTTACCCATGATCCATATCCCTCTGTTCCCTGCATGTCCATGTGCTTTTATAAAATCCTCTTAAATGCCTTATTGTTTCTGCCTCTTCTGCTTCTGCTTGCTTCTGCACAACTGCCAACAGCTGGACTATCTCGTGCAGGCTACGCTCGCATGGGCATTGGTTGCAAAAAGGTTATTTAGATGTTTATGTGAGCAAGTTTGGTGAGATGATACATGTCCAAGTTGTCGAGCTGTGACTTGAAGAGTGACAAGGCTGGTGCACATCTGGTGGTGTCAGGAAGGATGTTCCACTCTGGGATAGTCCATGGATATAGTGACTGTAGATAGTTATTTTTGTTTGCCCTAATTCTAGTATAAATAAAGTGACCTGACGACTGTCTTGTAGATTTCTGGGCATTGGGTATTGCCTCAACCACCACCCCACGCAGTATGTTCCAGGCACCCACCAAACTCCATTGCATCTACTTTAAACTGCCCCTTTTACCTTAAAGATATTCCCAAGCTATGATTGAATTCTATTTGCTCATTTAGGAGTAATGTGAACTGTCTGCATTGTCAATAACGTCTGCACCCATAAACAAAACGTGTCCTTTCAAAAGTAGTTTGGACAGATATATGGATAGGAAGGGTTGAGAGGGACATGGGCCAATGAGACTCACCCAGAATGCCAACTTGCTCAGCATGGATGAGTTGGGCAGCAGAGCCCATTTCAATACTACAGCTCCATGACTCCGATACGTCTGGTCATTGCAGCAGCGTTGGTCAGCCTTCAGAGAACCAACATCCCTTTGTTTCCTCTGTCTTGTGAACGCAGCGTGGGGATCTCGAGCTTCGTTCAGCCTGTGTCACTGACACCCTGTCTTTTCTCCACAGGAGCGCCAGCGATACAGCCAGCCCCACAAAGCCTTCACCTTCCGCATGCACGGTTTTGACTCTGTTGTAGGCCCGGTGAAAGGAGTGTTTGACAAGGATCCTTCGCTCAACAAGGCACGGGAGCACTCTCTGCTGCGGTCTGACCGGCCAGCCTATGTCACCATTCTGTCCTTGGGTGAGACTCTGACACTAGATTTCAAAACTGGAGACAAGGGAGGTCAGTTAGATTCATGTAAAATTGTGTGAGAAATCATCTTGCAATAACTATTCAAAATGATAGCTCCCAGGAGGAAATCAGGTGACTGCTGAGGAGATTGAAGAGGTGGCCAGAGCAGAAGCAAGACTGACGTTTTGATGAAAGGTTAACGTTGAATTTTTGTTGCTGGACTCTGCCACAGAAAGCAGTGGAGGCCAATTCACTGGATGAAAAGAGAGTTAGATAGTGCTCTAGGGGCTAGCGGAATTAAGGGGTATGGGGAGAAGGCAGGCACGGGTTGCTGATTGTGGATGATCAGCCATGATAACAATGAATGGCGGTGCTGGCTCGAAGGGCCAAATAGCCTCCCCCCTGCACCTATTTTCTATGTCTATGAATTTTGTCCAAGTAGAAACAAAAGTGTATGGAGGGAAACTTTAAAACAATTGCCAGAGTGAAAGGTCTAAGGTGAGGATAGTTAGCGTGGGAATAAGCCATTTTGACCACAGTCTGACTGGGCATGTATTTGATTCAGAGATTCCTATGTGGCAGTAGGATGTAGCAGGGAGTGGATGAAGGGACAGGAAAATGTCCTTGGAGGAAGCTGTAGCATACATAGCTGATAATGTTTGGAGATGAGGGGATTTCAGCATATCTGAATGAAAATTGATTGCTGCATGGTGGCCTTGATCACGTTATAGGAGTAGAATTAGGCCATGCGGCTCGTCGAGTCTACTCCGCCATTCAATCATGGCTAATCTCTGCCTCCTAGTCCCATATTCCTGCCTTCTCCCCATAACCCTTGACACCGTGATCAAGCAGTTGTCTATCTCTGCTTTTAAAATATCCACTGACTTGGCCTCCACAGCCCTCTGTGGCAATGAGTTCCACAGATTAACTACCCTCTGACTATAGAAGTTCCTCCTCACCTCCTTTCTAAAAGAGCGCCCTTTAATTCTGAACCTATGACCCCCCTAGCCCACCAGTGAAAACATCCTTTCCACATCCACTCAATGCCTTTCATTATTCTGTAATTTTACTTGAGGTCCCCCCTCAACGTTTTAAACTCCAGCGAGTAGAGGCCCAGTTCTGTCAAGTGCTCATCATATGTCTACCCATTAATTCCTGAAATCATTCTTCTAAACCTCCTCTGAAAGCAGAAGCTTTTGCAAACCAATTTCAACACGTTTTCACCCGGGAAGATGTGGAGCCTTCATCATTTCCAGTCCTACCGCCCAGCCCATATGCTGATATGTGCTAGTAAAATTGAGGTTGAAGGTGTCAAGAAGTTATTGCTCAACGTCAATACCACAAAAGCAATTGGACCAGATCAGATACAAAATCAAGCTCTCAAGATCGCAGCCGAAGAACTGGCGCCAGTTTTGCAGTTCATCTTCCAACAATCGCTTGACTCAGGTGATGTTCCGCTGGATTGGAGGAAGGCTAACATCACTCCTCTCTTTAAGAAAGGTTCAACCACCAACCCAGCGAATTATCGTCCTGTTTCATTTTACAAGTACTTGCTGCAAAATGCTGGAGCATTTAATTGATAGTAATCTGATGTGACACGTGAACAAACATGACATTCTTGCTGACAACCAACATGCATTTAGGAGGCATAGATCATGCGAGTCTCAGCTTATCCTGACGACAAATGACCTGGCCAAGCACCTTGATAGTAACGTCATCACGGATTTAGTTGTGCTGGACTTTTCTAAAGCATTTGATGTCATCCCACACCAGAGACTGCTTGGGAAGCTTGACTTCTATGGTATTCGTTCCAACACGAAACAATGGATTTCCAGTTTCCTGACAAAATGTCTTCAGCGTGTGTGAGAACGGAGGGCACCACAGAGCACAGTACTTCGCCCACACCTATTTTTGCTTTACATAAATGACATCCATGAAAAAGTCGCAAGTACGACCAGACTATTCGCTGATGATTGTTTGCTGTACCGTCCAATTAAATCAGCTGATGATGAAGATGCTCTCCAAAAGGATCTCAATACTATGGTTGAGTGGTCACAACAATGGGGCATGCAGTTCAACCCTTCCAAATGTGAAACCATGCGTGTCACCAGAAAGAGGAATCCAGGCAAAACATCTTACAATATACTTGGTGCCACCCTTGAAGAATCCAAACAAACTAAGTATCTTGGCATCAAATTGCAGAATGATCTGCGTTGGAATGGTCAGACTCATCATGCAACGGTGAAAGCAACAGATGTCCTAAACTTTCTGAGGCGCAACTTTCATCATTGTTCAACTTCTGTCAAGGAGAAGCTATACTTCACCCTCGTTAGACCTCATTTGGACTACGCAGTTGCAGCATGGGACACATACACAAATAAAAACATTTCTTCCATCAAACCTATGAGAGAGAAGCGAGTGTCGCCAAACTTCTGAATTCTTTGGGGTGGAACCCTCTCCAAGACAGACGTGAAGCTCACCGTTTGACCTGTTTTTACAAAATGTTAAATGGTCAGCTCGACATAGATTACAAGACCTACACCAAACCCAAACCAATTAGGAGCAGACGAGGGCATTCGATCCAATTTGTGATCCCAGCTACAAAGACAGATGTATACAGCAATTCGTTCTTCCCCCGCACAATTAAAGCATGGAATAATCTCCACCAAACTATAGTTACCCAACCTGATGCAACTAAATTTAAAGTAGCACTTTCTTCCCAATAACCCTTTCTGGCTTAAGCCCTCCCTTCACCACCTCCAGTTTAAATTCCATTTGGAATATTTTGGAGGACCAAGAAACCAAGAAACCAAGAACCAAGAACCCTCTTCAGAGCCAGCACATCCTTCCTCAGATATGAGGCCCAAATTTGCTCACAATCCTCCCAGGTGCGGCCTGACCAGCGCCTTATAGAGCCTCAGCATTACATCTCTGTTTTGGTATTCCAGTCTTGATATAAATGCTAGCATGGAATTTGCCTTCCTTACTACCGATTCGACTTGCAAATTAACTTTTTTGGAGTTCTCCTTTGTGCCTCCGATTTATGGATTCTCTCCATTTAGAAAATAATCTACGCCTTTATTCTTATTACCAAAATGCATGACTCCGCACTTTGCTACACTGAATTTCATCTGCCACTTCTCTGCCCACTCTCCTAACCTGCCCAAGTTCTTCTGCAGTCCTTGCTTCCTCTACGCTGAATGCGCCTCCACCTATCTTAGCATCATCTGCAAACTTGGCCACAAAGCCCTCAATCCCCTTATCCAAATCATAAATCAACAACGTGAAGGTAAAGCAGCCTCAGCACCGACACTTGTGGAACTCCACTAGTCACTGGCAGCCAACCTGAAAAAGTGCCTTTTATTGCATCTCTTTGCCTTCTGTCTTCCAGCCAACCCCCACTATCTATGCTAGTATCTTCCCTTTAATACCATGGACTCTCATCTCCCCTTTGACGTGTGGTACCTTATCGAAGGCCTTCTGAAAATCTAGGTAAACAACATCTATAGCCTCCCCTCTGTCTGTCCTGCTATTAACTTCATCAGAGAACTCCCATCAGCAAGTTAAAATTACCTACCATCCAGGATGGGATAGCAAATTAGGTACAAAATTGGCTTGGTGGTTGGAGGCAAAAGATGACAGTGGACTGGAGGTGTGTGATGGGCAGTGTGCGGCAGGGATCTCTGCAGGGTCCCCTGCTGTCTGTCATATTAATGACTAGGAAGAGAATGTAATGGGGATGCAATTAAACTAGGGATGGTGTAGATGGAAGAAGTTACAAAGAAATGTTGCCAGGACTGGAGAGTTTTTGTTAGGAGAGACGGGGTTAGCTGGGACTGAGCAAAGGAAGTTTAGTGGTGACTTTGGAGAGGCTCAAAATTATGAGGAGCTTGGCTGAAATAGATTTCTTTGCTGGGGTAGGGTAGTCAAAACCAAGAGAGCGCAGGCTTAACGTAAAAGGGAATCCGAGGCAAACTTTTCACACAGCTTGGGGAGATGGAATGGACTGCCAGAGGAAGTGGTAACGTTGGATACATATATAACAATTAACAAAAATATTTGGACGTACATGGATAGGAAAGGTTGAGAGCGATAGACCAGATGCAAGTAAATTGGATTAGTATAGATGGGCTTCTAGGTCCGTGTCAATGCTAAGGGCATCTCTCCGTGCCGTGATGCTCTGATTCTGTAAACCTACACAGACCCTGTCAGTGAAGACAAGATGTGTCTAACCTACACCCTCTGCATCACATCTGTGTACATTGCTGTCCCACAGTGCGAGATGCTGCCGCCCGTCTGCCAAACGGGGAAGGGACTCGCGCAGAGATTTGTGAACTGCTGAAGGACTCCCAGTTCCTGGCTCCTGAGGTCACCAATGCCCAGGTAAGGAGAAGCTGAAAGGCAGACTGTGCATGCTGTTTGAGGTCAGAAATGAGAGTATCACAGAGGCCAGGAGGAGAATTGTGGTGATGTGGAGTTAAACACGGTGAATGGAGGAGCTGTGAATCCACAGGGGGAGCGGGGAGGATGTGTAGCTTGCTGCACGTCCTTTAACTTGCGCGCTCGCTCTCGCTCTTGTTCTCGCTCTCTCTCTCTCTCCCTTTCTCCTCCCCCCCCCCCCCCTCACCCCCCTCCTGATCCGGCCCAACCATCCCCCGACCCCACCTCGGCAGGTCACCACTGACCACCAAACACTCAATTTTACTCTAATCCATTTTATTCTCACTACATTCCCATCAATCCCCCCCTTGATTGTACCACTCAGCTACACAGTGGGGCAATTTATGGCGGTCTAACTCGCTTGGTCAGTGGCCATGCAAAGTGCACACAGTGCAGGAGGTCGCGATTGAACCTGGGTCTCTGGAGCTGTGAGGCAGCGACTGCAGCAGTTGGTGCACCGTGTACCCTGTCCCAGCTTTCTCCCTTTACCCCAATGCTTCTGGCCTTCATATTAATATCCAATTGCTTCTGGATTATCCATTTATTTGGATGCAGGTACTTTCTGTGGTAGAGAATTCAGTTGAAGCTGATCATAGAACATTACAGCACAAGAACAGGCCCTTCGGCCCACAATGTCTGTGCCAAATATGATGCCAAGATAAATTACCTGCCTGCACATAATGCATTCCCCTCCATTCCCTGCATATCTACAGTGCATTGAGAAAGTATTCAGACCCCTTCACTTTTTCCACATTTTGTTACATTACATCCTTATTCTAAAATTGGTTACAGTCATTTTTTTAATCATCAATCTACACACAATACCTCATAATATACAAGCGAAAACAGGTGTTTAGTAATTATTGCAAAATAATTAAACATAAATCACTGAAATATCACATTTACGTAAGTATTCAGACCCTTTGCTGTGACTCTTAAAATTGAGCTTTGGTGCATCATGTTTCCATTGATTATCCTTGAGATGTTTCTGCAACTTGATAGTAGTCTACAAGTGGTAAATTAAATTGATTGTACATGATTTGGAAAAGCACACACCTGTCTATATAAGGTGCCACCGTTGACAGTGCATGTCAGAGCAAAAAACAAGCCATGAAGACGAAGGAATTATCTGTAGACCTCCGAGACAGGATTGTGTTGAGACACAGATCTGGGGAAAACATTTTTTGGAGCATTGCAGGTCCCGAAGAGCACAGTGGCCTCCGTCATTCTTAAATAGAACTTTGAAACCACCAGGACTCTTCATAGAGCCTGGCCAAACTGAGCAATCGGGGGAGAAGGGCCTTAGGATAGAGACTTACTAACATGTTCAGGGAGGTGACCAAGAACCCGATGGTCACTCTGACAGAGCTCCAGAGTTCCTCTGTGGAGATGGGAGAAACTTCCAGAAGGACAACTATATCTGCAGCACTCCACCAATCAGGCCTTTATTGTAGAGTGGCCAGACAGTAGCCACTCCTCAGTTAAAGGCACATGACAGTCTACTTGGAGTTTGCCAAAAGGCACCTAAACAAGATTCCCTGGCCTGATGAAACCAAGATTGAACTCTTTGGCCTGAATGCCAAGTGTCACGTCTGGAGGAAATCGCTCATCACCCAGCCAATACCATATCTACGGTGAAGCATTGTGGTGGCAGCATCATGCTGTAGGGATGTTTTTCAGCGGTAGGAACTGGGAGACCAGTCAGGATCGAGGTAAAGATGAACGGACCAAAGTATAGAGAGATCCTTGATGAAAACCTGCTCCAGAGCCTTCAGGACCTCGGACTGGGGCAGACGTTCACCTTCCAACAGGACAACGACCTAAAGCTCACGTCCAAGACAACGCAAGAGTGGCTTTGTGACAAGTCTGTGAATGTCCGTAAGTGGCCCGGCCAGAGCCCGGACTTGAACCCGATCGAACATCTCTGGAGGGATCTGAAAATAGCTGTGCATCGACACTCCCCATCCAACCTGACAGAACTTGAGAGGATCTGCAGAGAAGAGGATAAATTACCCAAATACAGGTGTGCCAAGCTTGTAGCGTGATACCCAAGAAGACTTGAGGTTGTAATCACTGCCAAAGGTGCCTCAATAAAGTACTGAGTAAAGGGTCTGACTACTTATGTAAATGTGATATTTCAGTTATTTATTTTTAATTATTTTGCAAAAATTTCTAAACACCTGTTTTCACTTTTTATTGTGGGCTATTGTGTGTAGATCGCTGATTTAAAAAAATGAATTTAATCCATTTTAGAATAAGGCTGTAACGTAACAAAATGTGGAAAAAGTGAAGGGGTCTGAATACTTTCTGAATGCACTGTATGTATTTATCCAAAAGCCTCTTATAAATCTCTATCATAACTACCTCCACCATCAGTGGCAGTGCTATCTCGGACCCACTAACCACTGTGTAAAAAAAACTTCCCCCTTTAAATGTTGCCCCTCTCCCCTTAAACCTCAGCGCTCAAGTATTTGATATTTCTATCCTGGAAGAAAGATTCTGATTATAAAATTTTACATCACTTTCCTGTTGATGAAGATTTAACTAATTTACTTTATTAAGAGAAGACTAATTGGATAGAAGTTGGTCAGATTATTTAGGCAAGTGAGTCCTGGGCCGTTTTCCATGTGGTTGGATGCCTGTGCTGTAGCTGTTCTGGAACAGATTGGCTCGAGGCCTGGCTTGTTGCGGAGAGGACATAGGCGATGTTTTGGGTCGAGACCCTTCTTCAGTCTGAAGAATTATCTCGACCCGAAACGTCGCCTATTTCTTCTCTCCATAGATGCTGCCTCACACACTTGAGTTCCTCCAGTATTTTTGTCTAACTTCCATCAATGCTATCAATGGCCAATACCTCTGTTGCAGGTAGATTGGCGATGGTAAGAGAGGCAGGTTTAACCTTTACGCTGGTTCTGTCTGCTTGTCACAGAGCCGGTCCGGGCAGCTGTGTCTTTCACACCTAGGTCAGTATACAAACCACCCCTGGTCATGGATATTGAATTCCCCACCCTGAGCACATTCTGTTCAACATGGAGGAGCACTCATTCATCAGCAGAATGATGAGAGTGAACGGAAATCAGAAGTGCTTTCCCTGCCCATGTTTGACCAGGGGTCTTGTATCAATGTTGACGAGTGCTGCCTGTTCACAGCTTGCGAGCTCCTCTACTGGCTCTGTTCTTCCAGAGAAACCGGGCATATGGAGGTATTGTGAGGTTGTAAGCTGGCATGTGGTGTGTTGTTTGTGAATACCACAGTGCCAAGCTGGAAAATCTGTGGACCGCTAGCTCTCCCAATTTACACACCAAACTCAGATATTTGCAAGGAGGACTTTGCTATGTGTGAGGCAGGTGCCATTGAGTGACACTGGGTGGTGGGTCAGTTGTATTCCCTTGTTGCTGAGTGACGTGCTACATAGAAACATAGAAACATAGAAAGTAGGTGCGAGAGCAGACCACCAGGTCCATCGAGCCCGCACCGCCATTCGCTCATGGCTGAACACTAAACAGACACACTTACCCACAAACAGTAGACACAAGACACAGAACACAAGACACTACCCTCCCCTTTATACCGCTATCACCCCTCTCCACCCCAAGAACCTCGTGATCTCCTGGGGGAGGCAAAAAAAACGGATAAAAACCCAGGTCCAATTCGGGAAAAAAATCTGGGAAATTCCTCTCCGACCCCAATCTAGGCGATCGACACTTGTCCAGGAGATCACTCAGGTCTTACTATACTAACCATACCTAGGTCCATATCCCTGCCCTCTCCCCGTAGCCCCTTATCCCCTTGGCAGCTAAAAAAACATCTATTTTAGTCTTAAATATATTTAAAGTTTCTGCTTCCACTGCTCCCTGGGGCAGTGAATTCCATAAATTAACCACCCTCTGGGTGAAGAAGTTCTTCCTCATCTCAGTTTTAAAAGAGCCCCCCCTTATTCTGCAACTATGTCCCCTAGTTCTAGTTTCCCCGATCATTGGGAACATCCTCGGTGCATCCACCCGATCAAGGCCCCTCACGATCTTATATGTTTCAATGAGATCGCCTCTCATTCTTCTAAACTCCAAAGAGTAGAGTTCCAGCCTACTTAACCTTTCCTCATATGTCAATCCCCTCATTGCAGGAATTAATCTTGTAAACCTTCGCTGCACTGCCTCCAGGGCTAGTACATCCTTTCTTAAGTATGGACCCCAGAACTGTACACAGTATTCCAAATGTGGTCTCACTAATACTGTGTACAGCTGCAGCAAGACCTCCGTGTTTTTATACTCAATCCCCCTTGCAATAAAGGCCAAAACTCCATTGGCCTTCCTGATTGCTTGCTGCACCTGCATACTAACTTTCAGTGATTCATGTACTAATACCCATAGATCCCTTTGCGTTGCATTACAACGCAGCTCCTCCTCATTTAGAAAATAACTAGCCCTATCATTTTTTTCCCAAAGTGAATGACTTCACATTTACTAGTATTAAATTTCATCTGCCAAGTTGTTGCCCACTCACCTAGCTTATCTATATCCTTTTGCAGACTCTTCCTATCCTCCTCATCCCCTACTTTTCCTCCCATTTTTGTATCGTCCGCAAATTTTGATATATTACACTTGGTTCCCTCCTCCAAATCATTTATATAAATTGTGAACAACTGGGGTCCCAGCACCGACCCTTGCGGAACCCCGCTAGTTACCGGTTGCCATCCCGAGTATGAACCATTTATCCCCACTCTCTGCTTCCTATTTGTTAGCCAATCCTCTACCCATGCTAATATATTACCCACAATCCCATAATTTTTTATTTTTAGCAATAGTCTCTTATGTGGCACCTTGTCAAAAGCCTTTTGGAAGTCCAAGTATACCACATCCACCGGTTCCCCTTTATCCACCCGGGTTGTTACTTCCTCAAAGAATTCGAGCAGATTCGTTAAACAGGACTTCCCCTTCACAAAACCATGCTGGTTCTGTCCGATGAAGTCATGTTTATCCAAGTGCCCCGTTAGTGTTTCTTTAATAATTGTCTCTAACATTTTACCCACCACCGATGTTAGACTAACCGGTCTATAGTTTCCCGCCTTCTGTTTACTTCCTTTTTTAAATATAGGTGTTACATTGGCCATTTTCCAATCCACTGGGACCGTTCCTGCCTCCAGGGAGTTTTGGAAAATTATCACCAATGCATCCACAATCCCCACCGCTATCTCCCTCAAGACCCTTGGATGTAATCCATCAGGCCCAGGGGATTTATCCTCCTTCAGTCTCATTAATTTCCCTAATACCACCTCCTTGGTAATCTTAATAGTATTTAGCTCCTCCATTCCTACCGCCCCCTGTTTATCCAGCGTTGGAATATTTTTTGTGTCTTCTATGGTGAAGACTGATACAAAATACTCGTTTAATGCCTTTGCCATTTCCATGTTCCCCACCAACAACTCTCCAGTCTCACCCTCCAATGGACCAACGTTCACCTTAGCCACCCTTTTTCTTTTTATATAGCTATAAAAACTCTTACTATTAGTTTTTTATGTTGTTCGCTAAATTCCTTTCATAGTCTATTTTCCCCGTCTTAATTAATCTCTTAGTTATTTTTTGCTGACCTTTAAATGCTTCCCAATCCTCTACCCTCCCACTATCTCTGGCTACCTTATATGCCCTTGCCTTCAGCCGAATACTATCCTTTATAGTTTTACTGAGCCATGGCTGACTGTTCTTACCCTTACCCCTTTTTTTCTTCATAGGAATAAATTTTTCTTGAAGGTTATACAGTATACCCTTAAACGTACACCACTGCTCATGTACCGTCTTATTCTTGAGTCTGCTATCCCAGTCAACTTTGATCAGCTCAGTCCTCATACCTTCATAATCCCCCTTATTTAGACTAAGCACCCTAGCCTGAGTTTCAACCTGCTCCCCTTTTATTTGAATATGGAATTCGACCATATTGTGGTCACTTGTTCCCAACGAGTCCCTAACTATGACATTTTTAATTAATCCTGCTTCATTACACAGGACCAGATCCAAGATTGCCTCCCCCCTTGTCGGTTCTGTGACATACTGTTCTAGGAACCCGTCTCTAATACATTCTATAAACTCTTCCTCTAGTCTACCCTGCCCAGTTTGGTTTGCCCAATTAATATGAAAATTGAAGTCCCCCATGATTACAGCAGTTCCCTTTTTACATGCGTCAACTATTTGCAGATTTATGTTCTGACTAACAGCGTCACAGCTATTTGGAGGTCTATAAATTACACCCACTAGTGTTTTTTTCCCCTTATTATTCTCTATCTGTACCCAAGCTGTTTCACTATCCTGATCCTTCAACGCAATATCCTTCCTCTCTATTGCCGTTATTCCCTCCCTTATTAAAAGGGCCACCCCTCCTCCCTTTCTTTCCTGTCTATCTTTCCTAATTGTCGAGTACCCCTCTATATTTAACTCCCAGTCCTGATCCCCTTGCAGCCATGTCTCCGTAATGGCCACGATATCATAACTATATATACTTAATTGCACCGTTAATTCATTTATCTTATTACGAATACTCCGTGCATTTAGATAAAGCACTTTCAGATGATTTTTACTACCCTTCCTTTCCGTTTTTGCCCCTTTTACATCTAAAGCTTTATCTTCACACATTCTGTCTCCTGTCACATTTTGACTTTCCGCTTCCCCACTGATACCCTGCTCTATTTCCTCTACCCCTGCCGTTATTACCCCCTTGATACCTCCCCCCCGCTACTTAGTTTAAAGACCTCTCTACTGCCCTAGTTATATGATTTGCCAGGACCCCAGTCCCAGCACCGTTCAGGTGAAGTCCGTCCTTACAGAACAGATCCCCCCTGTCCCAGTACTGGTGCCAGTGGCCCAAGAAACCAAACCCATTATTCCCACACCAGTCTTTGAGCCACGCATTTAGCTTTTTAATTTTACGTACCCTCGCCGATTTGGCCCGTGGCTCAGGTAGCAATCCGGAGATCAGTACCCTCGAGGTTCTGCTTTTTAATTTATTCCCTAACTGCTCAAACTCCTTCAGCAGATCCTCCTTCCTCGTCCTTCCTATGTCATTGGTCCCCACATGGACCACGACCACTGGATCCTCCCCCTCCCTCTGCAAATTTCTCTCCAGTATCGCAGAGATATCCTTAACCCTAGCACCGGGTAGGCAACACAGCCTTCGGGACATGTTCTGCTGGCCGCAGAGAACCTTATCTACCCCCCGAATAATACTATCGCCTATCACTACGGCATTTCTTCTAACTCCCCCCTCTTGAATGGCCTCCTGATCCACGGTGCTGCAGCCAGGTTGCTCATCCCTCCCACAGCCCCTGATCCCGTCCTTACATTGAGTAAGAGCCTCGGTCATGCTCGTCAGGGGCAAGGGCTGTGGCTCCTGCCGCATCTCCTCCTGGTTCCCCCTACCTGCCTCGCTTATGGCCACACCTTCCTTTCCTTGCTCACTGCCTACTGAATTAGTTAAACTGGTCGGTGTGACCATCCCCTGGCACAAAACATCCAGGTAATACTCCCCCTCCCTGATGTACCGCAGCGTATGAAGTTGGGTCTCCAGCTCATCAATGCGGAGCTGGAGTTCCTCTAGCCTCAAACACTTACTGCAGCTGTAGGGATCTTCTACATCAATGGTGTCGACAAATTCCCACATCTCGCAGTATTGGCACATCTCCTGACCGCCCATCTTATATAAGTAATTAACTGGTCCTATTTAAGAATCCCCTACTGTATTGATACACCCCTTATTTATATAATCCTACCTCCTATAAATGGGAAAGTACTCACCCCAGCCGTAAATTACCTACTGGTTTGGCTGTCTAGTGGTAATTCCGTCCGCTCTTCCTGTCTGGTCCACTGCTCCCTTGCAGTGCGTGGCAAACCTCTTTGCCTCTCCCAGAATCCTTAGCCTCTCAAGCGTATTGCGTGGTCTCCTCTCCGAAGACTCTCGAGCCAAAGACTCACACTTTCCTCACAGGGCACTTCCCTCACTAGGCCGCTCACTCACTGCCGCTCGCGAAGAGCTGTCCTGCTTAAATTGACTGATAAATTGCCTATTTACCAATTTACACAGCCAATTCCTCAGTTTTCAACTGGTTTCACCCCTCTCCTCACACTTGGGCTAGAGCCAATCAGTGGTATCTCTAGCTAATCTCTAGCTAATCTAGTTCAGCCACATCACTGAGTATCAACAGTTGCAAACAAACCAGCTTCGTTCCAGGAAAAGCACAAATGAATCAGAAATTTGCACAATCTTTACTGAAGACATTTTTGATTAACTGAAACTAAATTCCATATCTGCCATTGAACTTGGGTCTGTAGGTTGTAAATCCATTCCTCTAGATCATAGTAAACCAATGTGCCAGCCGAAAATGGGGGAATCATGGCAGTGAGGAGGTGGGGGAGTTTGTGCCTCTGTAGATGAGGATAGAGGGAGTTCTGGGGAATGAAACAAACTACAGCTGGCTTTGAAAGGGCCAGATAGGTTGCATCCCAGAGTACTTAAGGAAGTAGCTCCAGAAATAGTGGATGCATTAGTAATAATCTTTCAAAACTCTTTAGATTCTGGAGTAGTTCCTGAAGATTGGCGGGTACCAAACGTAACCCCACTTTTTAAGAAGGGAGGGAGAGAGAAAATGGGGAATTACAGACCAGTTAGTCTAACATCGGTAGTGGGGAAACTGCTAGAGTCAGTTATTAAAGATGGGATAGCAGCACATTTGGAAAGTGGTGAAATCATTGGACAAAGTCAGCATGGATTTACGAAAGGTAAATCATGTCTGACGAATCTTATAGAATTTTTCGAGGATGTAACTAGTAGCGTGGATAGGGGAGAACCAGTGGATGTGGTGTATCTGGACTTCCAGAAGGCTTTCGACAAGGTCCCACATAAGAAATTAGTATACAAACTTAAAGCACAAGGCATTGGGGGTTCAGTATTGATGTGGATAGAGAACTGGCAGGCAAACAGGAAGCAAAGAGTAGGAGTAAACGGGTCCTTTTCACAATGGCAGGCAGTGACTAGTGGGGTACCGCAAGGCTCAGTACTGGGACCCCAGCTATTTACAATATATATTAATGATCTGGATGAGGGAATTGAAGGCAATATCTCCAAGTTTGCGGATGACACTAAGCTGGGGGGCAGTGTTAGCTGTGAGGAGGATGCTAGGAGACTGCAGGGTGACTTGGATAAGCTGGGTGAGTGGGCAAATGTTTGGCAGATGCAGTATAATGTGGATAAATGTGAGGTTATCCATTTTGGTGGCAAAAACAGGAAAGCAGACTATTATCTAAATGGTGGCCGATTGGGAAAGGGGGAGATGCAGCGAGACCTGGGTGTCATGGTACACCAGTCATTGAAGGTAGGCATGCAGGTGCAGCAGGCAGTAAAGAAAGCGAATGGTATGTTAGCTTTCATTGCAAAAGGATTTGAGTATAGGAGCAGAGAGGTTCTACTGCAGTTGTACAGGGTCTTGGTGAGACCACACCTGGAGTATTGCGTACAGTTTTGGTCTCCAAATCTGAGGAAGGACATTATTGCCATAGAGGGAGTGCAGAGACGGTTCACCAGACTAATTCCCGGGATGTCAAGACTGTCTTATGAAGAAAGACTGGATAGACTTGGTTTATACTCTCTAGAATTTAGAAGATTGAGAGGGGATCTTATAGAAACTTACAAAATTCTTAAGGGGTTGGACAGGCTAGATGCAGGAAGATTGTTCCCGATGTTAGGGAAGTCCAGGACAAGGGGTCACAGCTTAAGGATGAAGGGGAAATCCTTTAAAACCGAGATGAGAAGAACTTTTTTCATGCAGAGAGTGGTGAATCTCTGGAACTCTCTGCCACAGAGGGTAGTTGAGGCCAGTTCATTGGCTATATTTAAGAGGGAGTTAGATGTGGCCCTTGTGGCTAAGGGGATCAGGGGGTATGGAGAGAAGGCAGGTACGGGATACTGAGTTGGATGATCAGCCATGATCATATTGAATGGCGGTGCAGGCTCGAAGGGCCGAATGGCCTACTCCTGCACCTAATTTCTATGTTTCTATGTTTCTATGAAATGCTTGGGTCTTTAGGCAGGTCCACTTGGCTTCTGACATACATAATACGCACAGTTGGGAACTCATCCTTGAAACTCTAACTCCCTCCACCTAACAGATGATAAGCGTTTGATGGCACTGGACCTGCACTCGCTGGATTTTGGAAAGATGAGGGAGGACCTCATTGAAACTTACTGAATAGTGACAGGCCTGGATAGAGTGGATGTGGAGGGGATGCCTCCACTAGTGGGAGAGCCTAGGACCAGAAGCCACAGCCTCGGAATAAAAGGAGATGATGAGGAATTTATTTAGTCAGAGCATAGGTGGAGGCAGGTTCTCTGGATGCTTTCAAGAGAGAGCTAGATAGGGCTCATAAAATTTGCGGAGTCAGGGGATATGGGGAGAAGGCAGGAACGGGGTACTGAGTGGGGATGATCAGCCATGATCACATTGAATGGTGGTGCTGGCTCGAAGGGCCGAATGGCCTACTTCTGCACCTATTGTTTATTGTCCATAGTGAATCCGCGGTGAATTAATTGCCACAGAAGTCTGTGAAGGCCTTCAATGGATATTTTTAAGGTGGAGATTGATAGATTCTTGATTAGCACGGGTGTTGGAGATTATGGGGAGAAAGCAGGAGAATGGAGTTGAGAGGAAAAGATCGATCAGCCATGATTGAATGGCGAAGTAGACTTGATGGGCCGACTGGTCTAATTCTGCTCCTATCACATGAACTGGCATTTGTTTTGCAGATTAACACGGTTGTGAGTGGAGCTCTGGACAGACTGCATTATGAGAAAGATCCATGTGTGAAGTACGACATTGGGCGCAAGTTGTGGATTTATCTGCACCGGAACCGGAGTGAGGAGGAGTTTGGTGAGACTACTGAGACTATACTGATGATGATGGCTTTACCTCTGCAGAACAGATTTCACTTTGCCATGTTCAAACTTAGTTTCCCAGGAATACTGAATGATGCAAAGGATCTGATGTGCTTCACCTTCTGGAGAAAGAGGCTTATACCTGGCACAGCACTGGTGAACCTGTAGTCAAATACTGAATCTTTAGCAAACATTTCTTCTAGCCTCTGGTAAAAGGTGTGTTCCGTGGATGAGTGCCTCTGGAGAAAACTCTGAACGGAAAGATGTCCCTTTTCAAAATAAGCTTTCAAGTTGTCAGCCTTCTCTGTGGTTATTGTGGACCTGGGCATCAGAAGCAGAAGCATGCGTAGATCCTTGGGCTCTGGAGCCTGTTCCATCAATCAATTTCAGGCTGACCATCTTATGTCCAATTGCCGTGGGGTCTAAACATTTGTTGCCCCAGCTAGTGATCCAGTAACCTATTTTTAGACATTTCTTCTCATCTCAGTCCCAAATAACTCCCTTCACCCTGGAACAGTGAGGGGACAGTTTAAGACTATACAATTGAAATAAGGTCTATCTACAATGTAATTCCCTCTCTGAACCTTGTCATTGTCATGTATATCCTCTCTCATTCTTCAAAACTCCAGACGAGAAGCCTCTTCATTCTTTCCTCAGTCCACTATCAATCTATTTAACCTGCCTTGTACTCCATCAAGTGTATCCTTACACAGATAAAGAGATTACAACTGGAGAGGTGCTACAGATGCAGACTCACTAAACCTTCTCTGTGGTCTCTATTGGTGTGCTGCAATGGCAACTCAAATTTCACTACACCAATTGGTGTATGTGACAATAAATGTCCTTTGTCCTTTGTCCTTCTACAAAATATTAGCAAGACTTTGTCATTCTTCTCCTCAATCCCTTTGTGATAGAGACCTTTCTACCCGTTATTATCCTAAATGTTTCTTATCTCTGCAAATGTTTTTCCCACCCACCCTCTGAGCTCTGTCTACCAGTGTTTACATACCTCACCATTGTTTTCCATTCATGCCAAAACTAGTAACTTTACATTTCCCAACAATGTGCTCCATCTGCTGCTGCAATGTATTTCCCAGCAATGTCCTGAGAGCTGCCATGAGGCTGACTGCTCTGCAGTGTCTGTTCCAGCAACTTGGACACATACATGGATAGGGCAGTTTTAGAGGGATATAATATTGGCCACACGGGCAAATGGGACAAGCTTAGATGGAGCATCTTGGTCGGTGGGGGCGAGTTAGATCATTGGGCCTGTTTCAATACTGTATGACGCGATGACTAATTCCCGAGAGCTGCCGTTGGGGTGTCTGGTCTGCAAGTCCCATTTTCTTTTCCATTCTCACTTAAATAGTGGTGTTGCATGTTCCACCGTTCAATCCGCTGGGTCATTTACGGAATCAAGAAACGTTGTCAGATCGTTCATGAAGGTATCTGTTGGCTCTTCAGCCACCTCTTCCAGATCAGATACAAAAAAACATCAGGTCCAAGGCATGTGTCCGTTTTAGGTCCCAGTCATTTCTTGTGTACTTTTTCTTGACGAGTACTAATCACTTCATGTTTTTACGCTCTCAGTATTTTATATTTTATTTATATTCACAGCAGAAGAGGAGCTCAGAGTGAGAGATTGGGCAGGGTAGGAGTTGATTCCTTGGAGCACAGGAGGCTGAGTGGTGATCTTATGGAGGTGTATACGATCGTGATGGGGATAGATGGGGTGAATGCACAGAGTCCTTTTCCCAGGGTCGGGAAAAGAGGTGGTCGTTGAGGCAGGTACCATAACAACATTTGGACAGGTACACGGACAGGAATATTTAGAGGCCTATCATGCAAAAGGGACGAGTTTAGGTGGGGCATTGTGGTCAGCGTGGACTTGGACTGAAGGGCCTGTTTCTGTGCCATGTGACTATGACTCTAGAAGACTGGTGGATGCTGTGACTGTAAATGGTGGTATATATATATTTTTATATATATATATATATATTTTTTTTTCCTTTTAAGTCAGCACCCAGTATGTTCTCCAAACACTATCATGGAGGTGACTACGTTTACACTCTGTACACGCCGTGTCTCTTTGTGTTTCCGCTGCACTTCCTGTGCTCACTCACCTGCACTGGTTCTGGGCTGGGAGATTTCAAACCACCCTGCCCGCCCCAGCCTATCTTCGTCAAGTTCCCCATTCCCACGACTCTCAGACATCTCTCACAACTCCGGCCTGTGTTTCAATCACTCTGTTATTGGGTGGTTCTAGTGAAAAGAAAAATACATTCAAAACGGAAGGTTATAGCAAAGAGCACAGTGGTGATTGGAGCGCTGAGAGGCCAGATATGGGAGCGCTACCAAAGGAGCACCTGAGACAGGGTGGAGCAAGGCCACGGAGCGAGGACTAGGGTTATATTCAATGTAGTCGCCACCAGAGAGATGAGCTGCTTTCCCCTCGCTGCAAAAACCAATCACTGTTACAAGACCAGGTTGCCTCATAAAACAATCATTGTCAAACAGATGTGATCAGTGCAAATGCAAGGCCTTTTCAAAAACAGTCTGAATAAGCCTTCGCCCAAAAATATTGGAATAAATAATCATTTGAGAGAGCTTGGCTCCAGTGATTGTTGATGTGTTATTTGCTACACTTACAAGTGCCTTCATTAACCAGCATTTGTATGGTTATACTGGAGGGGGGCAGGCTGTACTGGTGGGGTGGGGGGGGGGGGGGGGGGGGGGGGGGGGGGGGGGGGGGGGGGGGGCAGGCTGTACTGGGGGAGGGGAGATACTGTACTACTGGGGGGGGGGGCAGGCTGTACTGTGGGAGGCCGGCTGTACTGGGGGGGGGGGGGGGGGGGGGGGCAAAGGCTGTACTGGGGGGGGGGGGGGGGGGGGGGGCTGTACTGGGGGCTGGGGGGGGGGGGGGGGGGGGGGGGGGGGGGTACTGGGGGGGGGGGGGGGGGGGGGGGGAAGGCTGGCTGTACTGGGGGGGGGGGGGGCTGTACTGGGCTGGGGGGGGGGGGGGGGTGGGGGGGGGGGGCTGTACTGGGGGGGGGGGGGGGGGGGGGGGGGTGGGGGGGGGGCAGGCTGGGGGGGGGGGGCTGGGGGGGGGGGGGGGGGGGCAGGCTGTACTGGGGGGGGGGGGGGGGGGGGGGGGGGATACTGTACTGGGGGGGGGGGGGCAGGCTGTACTGGGGAGGCTGGGCTGTACTGGGGGGGGGGGGGGGGGGGGGAAAGGCAGGCTGTACTGGGGGGGGCAGGCTGTACGGGAGGGGGGGACTGCTGCTGATTTGTCCCTGAGCTATAACCCCCTCTCGGTTTGGATATTTCAGAGCGCATTCACCAGGCCCAGGCTGCAGCAGCGAAAGCCAAGAAAGCTTTGCAACAGAAACCCAAGCTGACCACCAAGATTGTGAGTATTATGAGCTGTTTCAGGCTGGGAGTATGTTGTTTGGAGTGTATGAGGCTGAGGGTGACATTATTAAAGTGTACAGGATGATGAGGGGGCTTGGATAAAGTGCCCTCTCAGTCTTTTGCCCATAGTAGGGAAAGGACTGTAAGCATTCACTTTATCCATGCCCCCTATGATCCTATGCGTTTAAATAATGTCACCCTCAGCCTCTTATCGCTTGGCAGATCATTCTAAAAACGGAGGACATCGACTGAAACGACTGAGAGACCTATGAGGAGCCTCGGGGGCAACATTTTCACTCAGAGGATGATATTTGTATCTAAAATGAGCTGCCAGAAGAAGTTACAGAAGTGGATATAATTCCGATTGTTAACAGATATTTGTATAGATATATGGACAGCATGTGTTTAGATGTCTTTGGGCCAAATGCAGGCAACCTGGAATTGCCCAGATCCCAGTTATGCCAGTATGGATGTTTGGCCAAAGGGTCTGCTGTATAACACTAGCTGAGTGCCTTCATGATCCTGCCGGATCAGGAGACCTGAACCATTTGTTGTGGATTGGTATGTCAGGTGACTTTACCTCTCTCCTCATCGGATGAGAATTAAACTCGGCACCAACCCGGTTCATTTAATCAGCATACAGACAAGCAAAAATAACTCAATGTGCTTCTGCAACTCTGACCTATGTCTTGAGCTGGATTAGAAGTAGGAGAGGTAATGTTTAGCTTAGGGATATAGCGCGCAAAAACAGGCCCTTCGGCCCACCAAGTCCACGCTGACCAACAATCCCCTTACATAATCATAATCATACTTTATAAGCCAAGTATTTTTTGCAACATACGGGGAATTTGATTTGCCATAGTCATACCAATAAAAAGCAACAAAACACACAAAATACATTTTAATATAAACGTCCACCACAGCGACTCCTCCACATTCCTCACTGTGATGGAGGGCGGAAAAAAAAAAGTTCAATCTCTTCACTACTTTGTCCTCCCACAGTCGGGGGCCTTGAGCCTTCCGTTGACGGGACGATCTTGGCTCCTGTAGCCAGCGGTCGGGCCCTCCACATTGGGGCGATCAAGCTCCCGCTTCGGGGTGGGGATCTCAGCTCCTCCGTGCCGGGCAATTGGACCCCGGGTAGTGCTGCTTGGAGCTTACCGACAGCAGTCTCTACTCGAGACTGCGAGCTCGTCGATGTTGAAATCCGCAGGCCACGGTTGGAGCGTCGATCCCAGGCAAGGGATCACAGGCATCAATGGTAAATCCATGGCCCCGCGGTGGGGCTGAAAGTCAATCTTGAGCAGGGCCTCCAGCTCCATGATCTTAAGCCGCAGAGCGATCGGAGATACGATCTGGAAAACAATCGTATCACCGGCAAGCTAAGAGATTGAAAAATAGTTTCCCCCAACCCCCACATGAAACAAACCAGAGAACATTGACACATATTTTTAAAACACATTAACAATATTCTACACACACTAGGGACAATTTACAATTTTACCAAGCTAATTAGCCTACAAATCTATACATCTTTGGAGTGTGGGAGAAAACTTGAACTCCCGGGAAAACCCAGGAGAACGTTCAAATTCCGTACAGACAGCACCCTTAGTCAGGATCGAACCCGGGTCTCTGGTGCTGTAAGGCAGCAACTCTACCACTGCACCACCATGCCGCCCCTAGTGCCCAAGTTTTATAGGTCTTGGTTAAATCCCTTTCCGAGAACTGCATTTAGGTTTAGGCACTTATCAATTCAGGATTAATTAATAGTCGCCAGAGTGCTATCACGAATCGAGAGGATTAAGTTATGAAGACAGGCTGCATAGCTTTAGCTTTTATTTCCTTCAGTATACGAATGAAAGGTGATCTAATTGAGAATTCATAATCTTGACTGAAAGATTTCTACTGTAGAAACTCCTTTGAGGAGAAATTAAGTGTAAGGGGTAATCAGAATAGATTGTTGAGGAGTTCAATCAGGAAAGTGCCGTTCAGAAATCTGGAACTGGCCACAGTGAACTGGCGAGGGGTGGGCTGCGGGCCAGACATTTCAAGGCTGAAATCTCCACATTTTCGTCAGAGGAAGCTCATCCAATGACAGGCCCATCTGGAAATCATATCTGTCTGGATCTTTTACTGTTCTTGCCTTTGCACATTGCAATGACAGCCATTAATAAATGATCAGAGCAATCAATCAGTTGGATTTGGACCTATTCTTCCTCATTAGCTTTGAGGTTCTTTCCAACTTTGCACAAGCCAGTTCTGATGGAAATTAGCAATATTTTTCTGAGCAGAGTTTTGGAGCTTCAAACAGAATTTGTTTCGAGAGACAGTGCAGAACCAGGCCCTTCGGCCCACTGAGTCCTCGCCGACCAGCGATCACCCACACACTCACCTGCACACACAAGGGACAATTTATAATTTTACCAAGCCAATTATTGTACAAACCTGCACGTCTTTGTACTCTGGGAGGAAACTGGAGCTCCCAGGGAAAACCCACGCAGGTCATGGTCAGAACATACTAACTCCTCACAGACAGCTCTCATAGAACCTTGCCTGTTAACGGGTAAATAAATCAGTGAAGATGAGCAGACTGAGTGAGGAACACTACATGTGAGCAGGCAGCAACACACGCCAGGCTTGAATGGATTTTAACGTTGTGTTTGATTTTTCTAGAAGTCCTCGTGTAAGGAGAGTACAACAAAGCTTCCTCTGTGTGAGCAGTCTCTGGGGACCCAGGTATTGGCAGACTCCAGCTTGCCCCACACACCTGTGACTCCAGTCACCCCGACATTGCCAGCTACACCCACCTCACCGCCGGCACCCATAGATGGCAGCAAAATCGTTACCACCAGTGCACCAGAGCTGGTCAAACCTGGTCAAAGGTCAGTTACTCTAAACAACTAGTTTCACAAAACAATCAAATCCTGGTGCTGAATACTTGCAGAAAACGTTGACTGTACAATGGAGCGGGTGGACAAGTATTACATGATACGGTAGCTCTTCATATTACAGCAAGCAGTGACTATCTAATACTGTTGTCTCTCATGAATGCTGTGGTGAATGTTTATGTTAAATTTTGATTGTGTTTTTGCGTGTGTTCTTTATAATTTTACCGCTGCTGACATATTCATTTCACTTGCACTTTATGTGTAATTTGACAAATAAACCGTATTGTATTGTATTGTATTGTATTGAAGATGACCAAGGATGGATATTTCATACTGTTAATGTCTCATATTCCCTCTCATCTGCATCTGTGCAAAATTCTTCCCTCCCTGTCCCTGGTTTCCTGCTCTCCCCTGAAGCTGAACTCAAGCTGGCATTTTCAGATACATTTTCTGCTTTTAAGTTAAGGCAGAATCAAGAATTAGTTTGGAAATAATGTGAATACTGGCAGAAGACAGTGTTGCGATGGAAGGAGGTTATTCTGGCTGTAGATGACCAATGGAGGGATCTGTACTCGGACTTTTGTTTGTGATATATATAAATGACTTTGGCATAAATCTAAATGGGGCAGTTAGTAAGTTTGCAGACAACACCACAATTGCTGGAGTTGCAGACAGTGCTGGAGGCTGTCAAAGTATATAATGGGATATAGATCAGCTGCAGAAAAATGGCTAATGGCATTGAATGTCATAAGGTCATATGTGATAGGAGCAGAATTAGACCATTTGGCCCATCAAGTCTACTCCGCCATTCAATTATGGCTGATCTATCTCTCCCTCCTCACCCCATTCTCCTGCCTTCTCCCCATAACCCCTGATGCCCTGAGAACCTGACATGTGAGCAAGTGGGAGATGTTGCTCTTTGGGACATCAAATGTAAGGAAAATGTATACTGTTAATGACAAGACCTTAATAGCATTGATATGCAGAGAGGTCGGCGTCCAGGTCAATAACTTCCCGCTAGTGGCAACACAAAGAGAGAGTGAGAGGTAAAGAAGGCGTATGATATACCTGCTTTCTTCCATTAGAGCAAGAAGTATAAGAGTCAAGAAGTCATGTTGCAGCTCTTTAGCACGTTGGTTCGGCTTTCAGAAGAGGGGATGGAGGGGATCATTGTTAGGTGTTGTTTTCTTGAGGCATTGCCTTACATGGATGCTTCTGATGGTGGGGAGGGCTGTACATGTGATGGACCAGGCTGAGCCCACCACACTCTGCCACCTCTTGTGTTCCTGTGCATTGGAATTGCTGTACCAGCCCGTGATAAAACCAGTCAGATAATGTCCACAGTATGTGTGGAAATGTTTGTTGGAGTGTTCGGAGACATGCAACTTCTTTGTGATGAATCTGTACTGGGCCAAGGGCAAATAAGATGTTAACACCCAGGAATATGAAGTTGCCAACCTTCTCCACTACTGACCCACCAATGAAAACTGTAATGTGTGGGTCCCGACTTCCCCTTTGGAAAGTCAACGATCAGTTCGTAGTATTGTTGATGTTGAGCGAGAGGTTGTTGTAATGGTGCCGCTCAACCTGGAGTTCTATCTCTTCTGATTCATCACCAATGGTGATTAGGTGAACCACAGTGGAGCACACGTCCAATTTCTAGGTGACATTGGAGCTGTGGACTAAGCACGCAGCCCCGCAGTGCACCTGTGTTGATGGTCAGGGAGGAGGAGATTACCAATCCGCACGGATTGAGGTCTGCCGATGAAGTCAAGGATCCAAAGAGAGTTACTGAGAAAGGTCAGAGCGAGGGTAAAACGGGGAACGAAAGAGGCAGACAACAGGAAGTTCAGGAGCACTCCTGTAGGCTGAAAGCAGGTGCTCTGCAAAGTGGTCACCAAGTCTGCGTTGGGTTTTTCCAATGTAAAGAAGACTGCATTGTGAACACAGAATACAGAACAGGGGATGGGGAGAATTGGACAGGAACCATTGCCTCTGCAGGAAGAGATGAAAAGGCAGGTGTCATACCTTCTAGATGATGTGCAACACCTATCCTCTGTCCTTTCATCTCTTCCCTTCCAATAAACCAAAGAATCTTTCCAGACGTATAGAAAGAGTAAATATCAAGGTGTCCTTGTTATGGTACCTGACTTCCTCCAGCAGGAGTGAAACGCTCTGACGTTATGTATAAAGCTTCCCACAACTATCAAAAATTCTGGTGGTATTTTCTCATTTCTAGTGCACTCTTCCTTTGGACGGTGTTTCTCAAAAGTAACCATGTGAAACCAACCCAAGTTCTATTCAGAGCTGGGGAATGGCTGATGAAGTACTATCTTCAACAGGGACCTCCATGAGTACATAGAAACATAGAGATTAGGTGCAGGATTAGGCCATTCGGCCCTTCGAGCCTGCACCGCCATTCAATATGATCATGGCTGATCATCCAACTCAGTATCCCGTACCTGCCTTCTCTCCATACCCCCTGATCCCCTTAGCCACAAGGGCCACATCTAACTCCCTCTTAAATATAGCCAATGAACTGGCCTCAACTACCCTCTGTGGCAGAGAGTTCCAGAGATTCACCACTCTCTGTGTGAAAAAAGTTCTTCTCATCTCAGTACGGATGCCTCTGATCCCCATGTGTCAATCTTGTATTGCTAATCCATTGTTTTCTGGTTTGTGGTCTTGGTGAAGTTGGTCCAAGTGCCTTTCCACAAACTTTAAAGGTCCATTTAAAATAATATTGGTATTTTCCTGACGAGGTTTGTTTTTTTGCAATGCTTTGTGGCCCATTTTCTAATTGCCTTCTGTACTGCAGTCTTAACCTTACTTTAGTTTAGCTTAGAGATACAGCACGTAAACAGGACCAGCGATCCCCGCACATTAACACTATCCCACACCCACTATGGACAACTTTTACATTTACCAAGCCAATTAACCTACAAACCTGTACGTCTTTGGAGTGTGGGAGGAAACCGTAGATCTCGGAGTAAACCCACGCAGACCACGGGGAGAACGTACAAACTCTGTACAAACAACACCCATAGTCAGGATCGAACCCAGGTCTCCGGCACTGCATTTGCTGTAAAGCAGCAACTCTACCACTGTGCCGCCCCAGAGTGTGGTGGTTGATGTAACTCTCCCATTATACTTCCCCTGAAATATTGTATATAAAGTAGAACTTTATGTACCTCAGTTTGTCTCCTCTGAAATAATGTATATACAGCTTAATGTCATGTTCATATGAGATAGGAGCACAATTAGGCCATTTGGTCCATCAAGTCTACTCCACCATTCAATCATGGCTGAGCAATCTTTCTCTCTCAACCCCTTTCTCCTGCCTTCTTCCCTTAACCTCTGACGCCCGTACTAGAATGTAATAATGGAATCAAGAATGTAAGAATTGTAATCCTGTGTATACTAGAATGAAAGCTTGCACTGAAATACTGGGTTTAAAGCCGGGTATAGCCATTGCCAAATTAATTTTGTACAGTCGGAAATAGTCCTCAGAAATTCTGTGTAATAGGATATTTCCTCCTATAAGAATAAATTAACAGTACACTTTGGTGAGTCGAGACAGTGGGGTATAACAAAGTTCTTTATTTTTAAACGAAAATAAAGTGATTACCCAAGTCGATATTGACAGCCAAAATAAACGATGCTCACTGTAACCGCGTGGAGCTCGAATGAATGGTTTTACAGAAAACCCGCGAAAACGCTCCCCCGCTCACGTGCCCCTGCCAGCCAATAGCGAGGGTTCGATATTGCCAGGGCCACCACTAGGTGCCGCTACAGAACCCCCCCCCCAGAACCCGAGGTACGGAACCGAGCGGGAGGCTGGACACGGCGACTGCAACGCGTGGTAACAATGACGGGGCGGGCGATACAGGTGGAGCTGGCAGAACAGAGCCAGGGGACAGTAACGGTGCAGGAGGAACCGAAACAACAGGTGAGAAGGGAACAGGCACAACAGGTGCGACCGGACTGGCCGAGGCTGCGCCACCCCCATCAGGCTGTCGACATCCAGGTAGGCCACTTAAGTCGAATGACGGAGACGATCTCCTCTCTGCCCCTGACGTCCAACAGGAAAGTCGCGACACCTGGAACGGACCCTTGTAGATTCGCTGCAGTGCGAACCGATGCGAATCCTTGCAGATAAACATGAATAGGCAGTTCTTGAGATCTGGCAGCACATGCACTGGGGCTGTCCCATGCCGCGAGGTAGGGACAGGAGCCAGGCCGCCCACTCTCTCCCGGAGACTCACTAAAACCGCCGGGGCAGACTCCGGCTGCCCTCAAGCGCAGGGAGGAAATCCCTGGGCACCCGCAAAGCCGATGTATCCAAGTCTGCTTTAGGGGCCGTGCGGATGCCTAACAGCACTCAAGGCAACTGGTCGACCCAGTCCAGGACCAATGAGCCGTGCCTTCAGTGCCGATTTCAGGTGGAATCGTTCCACTATCCCGTTGGCCTGGGGGTGATAGGCGGTGATGGGGTGCAGCTGTGCCCCGTATAGTTTCACCAGCGAAACCCACAATGAGGACGTAAATTGAGCCCCCCCGATCGGTGGAAATGTCTGCCGGAACCCCGAACCGAGCAATCCAATCCACGAGCCCGGGAACAAGACGCGGCGGAGGTGTCTGACAGCGGAATAGCCTCAGGCCGTCTCGTAAACCGATCAACAACCGTGAGGAGATGCGTGGCAGTGTGAGACGGCAGCAGTGGACCCACTAAATCCACGTGGATGTGTTGGAAACGGCCCGAGAGAACCGCAAAGTCTTGCACTAGGGCCCGTACATGACGCTGAACCTTGAATGTCTGGCAGGGGATGCAGGCTCTAGCCCGAGCCACAACCTGCTTGCGGAGGCCCTGCCAGACAAAGTTGCCCGCCACCAGCGCAGAAGTCGCCCGGATTGAAGGGTGGGCCAGGCCATGGATGGCGTAGAAAATCCAGCGGCGCCAACCCATGGGAACAATGGGGCGTGGGCGACCGGTGGAAACATCGTACAGTACCAACGTTCCCCAACCAACCGCAACCCTGCAGCGGCCGTCCTGTAGCCATCCATCCCATTGTCCGAGTGCTGTGATGCAGCAAATTCCATGTAATACACACCGTGGTCCACGGCCACCACAGTCCAGGAGGGCCGGGCGGGACAGGGCGTTAGCGACCGTGTTGAACTTCCCGGCCACGTGCTGGACGTCCGTCGTGAACTCTGACTCGAATGCCAGGTGTCGTTGCTTTCGAGCGGACCAGGGGTCTGACACCTTGGCCAAGGCGAATGTTAAGGGCTTGTGGTCTGTAAAGGCCGTGAACAACCTGCCCTCCAGGAAGTATCTAAGCAGATGGGCAGGTACAGGGTGTGGAGCTCCCGGTCGAAACGCGTTGTAGTTACGCTTGGAAGACCTCAGCTGATGGCTGGAAAAGGCTAGCAGCTAACAGTGGCCGTCAATGAGCTGCTCCAACACCCCACCCACTGCTCCAACACCCCACCCACGGCCGTATCGGAGGCATCTACCGTGAGGGCAGTCGAGGCTGTGGCCCACGGGTGTACCAGCATGGTGACTTTGGCGAGTGCCTCTTTCTCGCCGTCGAATGCGGCCTCTGCCTCAGTGGACCACACAAGGTCCCGTGGCTTACCAGCGAGGCACTGAAACGGGGGCCGCATGATCCTGGCAGCTGCCGGCACGAAACGATGGTGGAAGTTAACCATGCCGACAAACTCCTGCAGCCCTTAGGCAGTGAGCGTCCGGGGGAACTGCCGGGTGGCCTCTACCTTAGAGGGTAATGGGGTGGCGCCCTGCGAGGTAACATTATGCCCCAGGAATGAACTTGTGCGGAGGCTGAACTGGCATTTGACGGGATTGACTACGAGTCCAAGGTCCTGGAGCCGCTAGAACAGCGCCCGCACGTGCGTGAAGTGTTCCTGTCGCAACCAGGATGTCATCTAAGTAGATGAAAATAAAGTCCAATCCCCTACCCACCATGTCCACAATCTCTGGAACGCCTGCGTGGCGTTTTTTAACCCGAAAGGCAGATGGAGCCACTTGAACAGCCCAAACTGGTGGCTGTCTTTGGCACATCGTCCGGGTGAACAGGGATCTGATGATAACCGCGGACCACGTCCACCTTCATAAAAAAGATGAGCGGAGAAGTCTTGGATACGTGGGACAGGGTAGCGGTCCGCGGTCGTAACGGCGTTCAGGCGCCTATAATCCCCGCATGGTCTCCACCTCCAAGATGCTTTAGGGACCATGTGTAATGGGGATGCCCACGAGCTATCCGAGTGCCGCACGATCCCCATGTCCTCCATCAGTTTGAACTCTTCCTTGGCGACGCGCAGCTTGTCGGCGGGAGCCGGTGGGCCCGAGCGTGTAATGGCGGTCCCGTGGTGGGGATATGGTGCACCACCCCGTGCTTGAGGGTCGCCGCGCCGAAACGAGTAGCTGGGGTGAGTAGCTCTGGGAGCTCTGCAAGCAGGGAGGCATATGAGCCCTCGACCTGAGCCACCACTTTCAGCTGTGGGCTGGGGGTTCCACGGGGTCGCGGGGCTGGGGCCCGCCGGTGGAAGGAGGCACCCACCCCGTACGTCCACCAGGAGTGAAAAAGCCCGAAGGAAGTCGGCGCCCAGCAGCGGCTGGGTCATGTCCGCAATGGTACAGGTCCAGTCGTATGGGCGGGTGTCGAAGTTGAGGGATAGGGTCCGCGTGCCATAGGTGCGGATAGTACTTCTGTTGGCGGCAGTCAGGACAGGATGCCAGCACGGGTGTCCAACCCAGTCGGGGGGGAGGATGGCCCCTGTCAACCAGGAAACAAAGTCATGAATGACGGTCTCGTGCGTAGAGGCGGTTGTTTTGGCCGATCGCCGTTACTGACAATCGGTCGATGCGTTTCCCGCAAACGTGCAGGGGGGGCGGGCACCACTGGCGCTTACCCCGGTCCTCAGTGGGCGGTTGCGGCGTGGCGACAATTTGTCGGCCCGCTTGGCGATCTGCATAGGGTCTGAAGTCCAACCCGGCGAGCAGCAGGCGGATGTCGTGGGGCATTCGCTCGTAAAACGCCTGCTCGAAAAGCAGGCAGGGTCGATGGCCGTCCATCAACGCGACCATCTCGCTCATCAAGGTGGACGGTTTCCGATCACCTAGGCCGTCCATGTGGAGCAGGTGGGCGGCGCGATCTCGGCGGCTTAACCCGAATGTACGGAGCAGTAGGTCAAGGCCCTCGTACATGCCGATGGCCGGCGGGTCTTGTAGGTAGAGCAGCAACCGCGTGGCCGTCTCTTGGCTGAGCGCCCCGGCCACGTAAATATATCGGGTGTCGTCGGCAACGATATTTCGAAGGTGGAATTGGGCCTCTATGTGGGCGAACCACACTTAGGCTGCTCTGCCCAGAAAACGGTGTTTTGCTGGAGGAGCTGGGAATCGAGGATCGGTGCGGCTTGCATGTTGAGAGTCTTGAGTACCAATCGGACTAACGGGGTCACCAGTTTGGCGAGTCGAGACAGTCGGGTATAACAAAGTTCTTTATTTTTAAATGAAAGTAAAGTGTTTACCCGAGTCGATATAGAAAACCAAAACAAACGATGCTCGCTCCAACCGCATGCAGCTCGAATGAATGGTTTTACAGAAAACCCGCAAAAAAGCTCCCCCGCTCAACAACCACGCTAGCCAATAGCGAGGGTTTGACATTGCCAGGGCAACCACTAGGTGCCGCTACGACACCATGGAACCTGAAATTGAAAAACGTGCTGAAAATGTGAAGGAAGAAATGCAGGGAATGCTCAGCTGGTCAGGCAGCTGGCAACTGGTCAATGACCTGATGTGAGAAGCGACATGTACACAATATTTACTACAAAGTATTCAGTTCTGCAATAATGTTGTGAAAGAAGATTATATCTGCAGAAATAGTTTCCACTGCAGAATATCCCATTCTGGAATGGCAGCATTCAGTAGTCTATACACGAAAAACTAAAATGTAGTCAGCAGGATATTCTAATCTTCACATACTTTTCCATTAATATGTATTTTCCTAGTTTTATGTCTGTTAACATTCTGTAAACAGCAAACTAACGTCCCAGCTAAAGCCTGGTGAAGTATAGGAGGCTCTCTCCCGAACATTCCTGGAGTTTGAGGGATGTTGAGCTGAGACCTGGTCTGCTTTCCCCAAAGGGGATGAGATTCCTCTCCACCTCTTTTGATCGAGTTAAGGGTTCTCTTTGGTTGTTTGATCTTCAACCAGAATCACTGACACTGATGATTGTGTTGTAAATGGTGCTGTTGGTGGCATCTTGTTAAGTGGTGATGGGGGCTCTCATTGAAAGTGTTACATAAAGGCAAGGATAAATATTGAAAGAGGATCAGTGGTGCTGGCGTGAATATTGATCGGACGGTTGTGAGCTGCGAATGTTTACAGATGTTGTATGTGACGGCTTTGCTTCTTGTTTGCAGTGTTTTGCTGATGTCCTCGCCCTCAATGCCACAGCTTGGGAACCTTGTATCTGGATCACAGCCAGGACTTCACACAGGGCCCCAGACCCAGGCTCAGATGCTGTCTCACTCAGTGACTGCCAACGTTCCCCAGGTGCGGGTAGTCACCGCCCAGCATGGCATAGCCACGGCTGCACACCCACCCTCTGTGGTGCAGCAAGTGCAGCAGCACCAGCACCAGATCCGGCTGCCCACCGTCACCGCCTCTGCTCACACTAAAGTGCTACCTCAGGTAAGAAGCAGCAAGCCCAGGAGCCCCAGCACATTGGACCCAGCCACATTCATAGTCTCACAGCATGGAAACAGGCCCTTCACCCCAACTCGTCCACTCCATCTAAGTTGTCCCAAGTTGTCCCTCTAAACCTTTCCTTCACTTGTACCTGTCCAAGTGTCTTGTCAACATTGTTATAGTACCTGTGTTCAAGAAGGAACTGCAGATGCTGGAAAATCGAAGGTACACAAAAATGCTGGAGAAACTCAGCGGGTGCAGCTGCATCTATGGAGGGCATTCCACACCAGGGCATCGGAAATGTCCTCGCTCTTCAGGGAACGGGGATTCCCCTCCTCCACCATAGATGAGGCTCGCACCAGGGTCTCTTCCATACACCGCAACACTGCTCTCTCTCCCCATCCCCGCACTCGCAACAAGGGCAGAGTCCCCCTAGTCCTCACCTTTCACCCCACCAGCCGGCAAATACAACAAATCATCCTCCGCCATTTTCGCCACCTCCAACGTGACCCCACCACGCGTCACATCTTCCCATCTCCCCCCATGTCTGCCTTCCGCAAAGACCGCTCCCTCCGCAACTCCCTTGTCAATTCTTCCCTTCCTTCCAGTACCACCCCCTCCCCGGGCACTTTCCGTTGCAACCGTAAGAAATGCAACACCTGTCCCTTTACCTCCCCCCTCGACTCCATTCAAGCAGTCGTTCCAGGTGCGACAAAGGTTCACCTGTATCTCCTCCAACCTCATCTACTGCATCCGCTGCTCTAGATGCCAGCTGATTTACATCGGTGAGACTAAGCGGAGGTTGGGCGATCGTTTCGCCGAACACCTCCGCTCAGTCCGCAAGAACCTACCTGAACTCCCGGTGGCTCAGCACTTCAACTCCCCCTCCCATTCCCAATCCGACCTCTCTGTCCTGGGTCTCCTCCATTGCCAGAGTGAGCAACACTGGAAATTGGAGGAACAACACCTCATATTCCGCCTGGGTAGCCTGCGTCCGGCGGGCAAGAACATTGAATTCTCCCAATTTTGCTAGCCCTTGCTGTCTCCTCCCCTTTCTTGACCCTCAAGCTGTCTCCTCTCATCCCCCCGCCGTCGGGCTCCTCCTCCTCCCTTTTTCCTTCCTTCTCCCCCCCCCACCCCGCATCAGTCTGAAGAAGGGTTTTGGCCCGAAACGTTACCTATTTCCTTCGCTCCATAGATGCTGCTACACCCGCTGAGTTTCTCCAGCATTTTTGTGTACCTTTGTTATAGTACCTGCCTCACCAACCTCCTCTGGCAGTATGTTGCATTTACCCACCACCCTTTGTGTGGAAAAAACTGCTCCTCAGGTTCCTATTAAATTTTTCCCCTTTCACCTTTAACCTATGCCCTCTAGTTCCTGATTTCCCCTACCCTGGGGGAAAAGACCTGTACATTCACACTATCTATTTTCCTTATGGTTTTATACAGCTTTTCAGACAACCACTCTGCCTCCTGTCTCCAAGGAATAAAGTTTGAGTGTCCTATCTGTCCCTTTGGCTTGGGTTCTCGAGGCTTGGCAACATTCTCGTACATCACTGCACTCTACAGCTTAATGGCATCCTTTCTGTGGCAGGGTGACCAGAACCTAACTCCAGGTGTGGTCTCACCCATGTATTGTACAACTGTAACCAAACTCCATACTCGGAATACCTGACTAATGAAGGCTAGTGTGCCAAAAGCCCCCATCACCACCCTGTGTACGTGTGATGTCACTTACAGGGACCATGTATTATACTCGCAGATCCCTCTGCACCACTGCACTCCCCAAGGCCCTGCCAATTCACTGTGAAGGTCCTGTATTGGTTTGACCTCCAAAATGCCACACCTCACACTTATCTGAAATGCCATTCCTCGGCCCACTTACCCAGCTGATTCAGATCCACTAATTCTTGATAATAATCTTCATTGTCTATGGTACCACCCACATTAGTATTATCTGCTAACTTAGTGATTATCCCTTGTACATTCTCATTGAAATTGTTGATCCAAACCACAAACATAATGGACTCAGCACCGATCCCTGGGGTACACCCCAAGTCACAGGCTTCTGGTCCGAAAAACAGCCTTCCTCATCTTCCTAACATAAAGCCAATTCATTATCCATTTCAGTCTGAAGAAGGATCTTGACCTGAAACTTCATCCATTCGTTCTCTCCAGAGATGCTGCCTGTCCCGCTGAGTTGCTCCAACATTTTGTGTATATCTTCGATTTAAACCAGCATGTGCCGTTCCTTCCTACACACTCGGTACCTTGCTACCTGGATCCCATGAGTCATGGTTCCCAGTTGCAACATTCAGGCATCATGTCCACAGATCCTACCTGCCTGCACTTTCCTTGTCCAGGTGGAGAGAGCCATCCTTACTGTCTGCACCTGGCATCAGCCAGTAAGGTGCAGCCGAGCTTCAGGCAGGGAGACCTGCCCCAAAACGCCAGGCAGTTCACACAGGAGGGAAAGACGAGGGTGGAGCCTTGCCTCCTGGCATGACATGAAACAAGCATAAACTGGCCATTCAGCCCTTCACTGCTGTAAGATTACAGCTTGGTGCAGCAGTAGAGCTGTTGTCTGGACAATTTATTTGTTCTTCCGGTGACTGTGAAGGTTATCTCGAGGTGCTGGTTTCCTCCCACTTTGTGTTTTTGTTCCACTTCCCTGCACTTCCCTTTATCAACATATCACTTTCCTAATATTTATGTTTAGTTTAGTTTTTGGTTTAGAAATGGAGCATGAAAGCAGGCCCTTCGGCCCACGAAGTCCACACCGACCAGCAATCCCCATACATTAACTAACACCATCCTACATAGACATAGAAACATTGAAATTAGGTGCAGGAGTAGGCCATTCGGCCCTTCGAGCCTGCACCGCCATTCAATATGATCATGGCTGATCATCCAACTCAGTATCCCGTACCTGCCTTCTCTCCATACCCCCTGATCCCCTTAGCCACAAGGGCCACATCTAACTCCCTCTTAAATATAGCCAATGAACTGGCCTCAACTACCCTCTGTGGCAGAGAGTTCCAGAGATTCACCACTTTCTGTGTGAAAAAAGTTCTTCTCATCTCGGTTTTAAAGGATTTCCCCCTTATCCTTATGCTGTGACCCCTTGTCCTGGACTTCCCTAACATCGGGAACAATCTTCCTGCATCTAGCCTGTCCAACCCCTTAAGAATTTTGTAAGTTTCTATAAGATCCCCTCTCAATCTCCTAAATTCTAGAGAGTATAAACCAAATCTATCCAGTCTTTCTTCATAAGACAGTCCTGACATCCCAGGAATCAGTCTGGTGAACCGTCTCTGCACTCCCTCTATGGCAATAATGTCCTTCCTCAGATTTGGAGACCAAAACTGTACGCAATACTCCAGGTGTGGTCTCACCAAGACCCTGTACAACTGCAATAGAACCTCCCTGCTCCTATACTCAAATCCTTTTGCAATGAAAGCTAACATACCATTCGCTTTCTTTACTGCCTGCTGCACCTGCATGCCTACCTTCAATGATTGGTGTACCATGACACCCAGGTCTCGCTGCATCTCCCCCTTTCCCAATCGGCCACCATTTAGATAATAGTCTGCTTTCCCATTTTTGCCACCAAAATGGATAACCTCACATTTACCCACATTATACTGCATCTGCCAAACATTTGCCCACTCACCCAGCCTATCCAAGTCACCTTGCAGTCTCCTAGCATCCTCCTCACAGCTAACACTGCCCCCCAGCTTAGTGTCATACATGAGGGACAAATTTAATTTTACCAAGCCAATTAGTCTACAAACCTGTAGGCCTTTGGGATGTGGGAGGAAACCGGAGGTCACGGTGAGAACGTACATACTTCGTACAGACAACACCCGTAGTCAGGATGGAAACACGGGTCTCTTGTGCTGGTTTCCTAAGTTGTAGTTTGTGCCTCAGTTATGCTCTGATCTCTTTCCTTGTGGCCCTCAGTAACTAAATATGTTTTTTTGAAGATGGGTCTACCCCTACCCCTCTTACCCCAGGTTACCCCGACCACACCCCACCCATACAAGTCCTCACAACCCCCTCCTCGCTGAACATCCACCATCAGTCCACCAGTCCCTGCCTCGGCCTCTGTCCACTCCCCGGCCCTCCTCTGACCCCCAACCTCCACACTTGTCGTGTCTTCACCATCCCCCCCTAACCTCCCCCTTTCTGATACGGAACAGTCTGTCCTCAGCAGAGGCCTTGCCTTCGTTCCTCTCCGCCCCCACCTCAGCGGGGCCGCCATGACGTAGAGCTTTTCTTCCGTCGCCTCCCAGCCTTTTTCTATGGGAAGAGTCCTCATCAGCCAGTGATGACCCATTCTCCCATCTCCACCGGTCAGTCCCCCTCATCTTGGGGTCAACTCCCCAGAACGGCTTTCTACCCTCTCTTGACCTTTTTATTTCCAACTGCCGGCGTGACATCAGCCGTTCCAACTTTCCACTCCCCTCACCTACTTAACCTCACCCCCTCTAAACGTACAGCCCTCCACTCACTCTGCAGCAACCCCAACCTTATAATCAAACCCGCCAACATGGGAGGTGCCGTGTTAGTCTGGCGAGCTGACGTCTACCAGGCGACAGCTATCAGACACCTCATCCTACATATCCTTGGACCGTGATCCCACAGACGTGCCCCACTTGCACAGCCTCCAACCTTATCGTTTCCCAGTCCCACACAGCCCGGTTTTACCTTCTTCCCAAAATCGATAAACACAACTGCCCTGGCAGACCCATTGTTTCTGCCTGCTCCTGTCCCACGGAAATGATTTCCACGTACCTCAACTCCATCCTTTCCCCCCCCGGTCCAATCTCTCCCGACCTATGCCCGAGATACCTCACATGCCCGACTTCTGCTTTGCTTGTTGAAGTGGATTCACTGTTGATGGTCTGGAGGTGGATTTCATTCATGTTCTTGTTCTAGCTGAGTTTCTCAATAGAGATGAGTTGACTGACTCCTTACTACTTTCTTCTTGCAGTCTATTCTGACCGTGCCAGTGAAGGCACAGTCTGGGGTCAGCACTGTTCACATTCAGCAAAGTTCCACCAAAGCAAATCTAACAATGGCTGGAATCGGCACGGCTTCCAAGACGGTGTCCAGCACACTCAGCAGTGCTGCGTCGAGCTCGGCCACCACCATCCTCCAGAACGTGGCTGGCCAGAGCATCATGAGGCAGGTGAGCAAAGTGAACATGCCCTGGCCTGGCTGCTGGGGGGGAGCGGGGACTCTGTTTGACATTGTTGCTCAATGGATCCTGAGAATCATGGGTGTTTCTGACACGAGGAATCCTATTGTGTCCGTGCCAACCGAGAAAGTGATGGCCAGCTCATCCCACTGAGCACCTCTCATGTGTTGTTTAAATGTGATGAAGGTTCCTGTCTCCACACCTTTCAAGCAAATGTTTTACACCCCACCATCATCTAAATCCAAATACTTCCATTATGATGGTGACACCTTTGCACACAGATTACCATTTAGTTTCTAATCTGTTTTACTTTGTTCTTAACTATCCCTTTTTCATTTGATATACTCTTTCAAATTTATTTTCCTGTCGCCTTCAGACTTTCTGAAGGATGTGCTCTTGAAATTTCATCTTCTCCAATCCTGCATGTTCTTTGACGTTAACTAGTTCACTAGATTCTCACCGGAAGAATCTCCCTTTTTACTTTGTGGCAACCTATTTATGTGATCCATTAGCTTTTGTTTATTCAATTAACATACAGGATCTCCAAAGTTGTCATCTCTGAATGACTTCTGTTACGATGTGGTAGCATGGAATAGAGTAATGGGAGGATAGGTCAGACAAATATGTGGCTGCAGAGATGGTGCTGCAAGGAGGGCTTTAAATTCCTGGATTATGGAATGCCACGTGCCCTCTTCCCACGTGCCTGTGGTGTGACTTTCAGGAAATTGGATGAATCCCAAAGTCCCTCTGTTCATCAACATTTCTTACTGTCTTACCATTCACTGTATGTGCCCTTCCCCTTTGTGATTTCCCAAAATGCCTCTCCCCACATTTGTCAGGATTAAATTCCATCTGCCGACGTTCCGCCCAACTTTCCATTTGATCTTGGTCTTGCTGTAGCCTTCGACATCCTTTCTTGCCATCCACAACATGGCTAACCTTTCATCTTGTCAACAAGCTTACCAAGTTGCTAATGGATCCAAGTTGCTAATGTATGTCATAGCACTGACCCCTACGATAAACCAGGCCTCCGCAGAAAACCATCCTTCCAGTATCACCTCTGCCTCCTATCATACCATGTGGGATCCTATCAAATACCTTCCTGATGTCAGTGTGGCTGACTCCCTCCCCTCTGCCCTCACCAATCTCCTCAAACAACTTAGTTAAATTACGAATGACAGAATTTCCCCTACACAAAGCCACACTCTCCTTTCCTAATCAGTTCCTGCCTTTTCAAATGTATGTAAAGGATTTTCTCCAATAATCTCCCAAGCATTGGCGTAAGATGCCACATCCAACATCACCTCCATACTGCCCTGCTCCAGATTATCCACATACTCCCCCTGTACTCCCCATCTTCCACCTTCTTCTCAGTTGACATCTCCTGGCTCCATGCATAGAATACGACCCACTGTTTCCTTGGCTTCCATCTTGCTCCTGATATACGTATAGAATATCTTGGGAAATGTAGTCAATTCACAGGGAGGTGTAAGATTAATAGTTATAGTAGAGGAGGGGTTTCAACTTCCCCCAACACTACCAAGAGTTGCTTAGTGTAAGGAAGGGAGGAGATTGTTGGGGGCAGACAGGAAGTTGCTGGCCACTGGTGAGGTGCCAGATGACTGAAGGGCAGCAATGTGGTATCTTTATTCAAGGAGGGCACTTGAGATAAGCCAGGTAATTATAGGCTTGCAAATCTAACTGGTGTAAGGGAGGTTATTGGAATATATTCTGAAGGACAGGATTAATCAAAGATGGTCAGTGTGGCTTTGTTGAGGGGAGGTCCCGTTTGATCAGTTTAATTGCATTTTTTAAGTGCTGTGAAGGCTGTTATTCAGAGTGGATCCGAGACACTGTTGACTGGAATGTAATGAGACCCAACTCTCTTAAGCTGGATTTTACATCAACAGCAGCATAGAAATGGAGGAACGTTGAACATTCCATTACTCAGATGATTATTGGTGTTGACCTTTCCTTGAGAGGTGATGGAGTGTTGTGCTCTAGATTGTTCCTGGTGATACATTGCTACCCGAGACCTAACATCTTGTCTTTGCCCCAAAGATGATGTGAATGCTGAGATCCATTGATCATCTCATTGGTAAGATGTGTCAGGGGTTATGGGGAGAAGGCAGGAAAACGGGGTTGAGAGGGAAACATAGATCAGTCATGAGTGAATGGTGGAGTAGAATTGATGGGCCGAATGGCCTATTTCTGCCTAGAACTAACCACAGGGAAATTAATTATAGTGATGCTTATCCGATTGTCTCATTTCAATTGGGTAGGATTGGATAGAGTTGATTGGAGTTTTTGTTTCTGGTCTTGGCCCCTGTATTTCCAGATCACTCAGTGAATTGTATTGTATTGTATTGTATTCAAATTTATTGTCATTGTCTCAATTTGAGACAACGAAATGAATTTCCCTTACAGGCAGATCAAAAAAAAACAAAAAAATGCTGTGTACTGCTGTGGTAATTCAGATTCTGAAAATAAAATTGAAATTGCGTGCAAAATTAAAAAATCAAAAAAGCTCACAGTTTCCACGCAGTTCTGAGCTTGGGCTTGTAATGTGCGATTGCATTGAAGTTTTTTTTAAACTTCTGAATGTTGCCAGTAATTGATCAATCGCTGTGTACTTCTTGGTCTAGATTTGACATTGCGGGCACAGAATCAAGAGCTCTGTTTGCAGTTCTGAGCTTGGGCTTGTAGTGTGAAAACTGAAGTTTGTTTCTTGAATGTTGCCAGTAATTGACAATCGCTGCTTCTTGTCTAGGTTGCCATTGCGGGCCAGCTTGGCATGAAGACCCAGTCGGGCGCAGGAATTCCATTAACGGCGACCAACATCCGTATCCAGGGGAAGGACGTGCTACGCCTGGCACCGTCCTCCATCACCACCGACTCCAAGGGCCAGACGGTGCTGCGCATCACACAGGATATGATGGCCACGTTGACCAAAGCCCCGGTCACCACCGTCAAACTCACCCCTGACATGCTCGGGACCAAGGGCATTTCAGCCACTCTGCACGTCACCCCAGCCGTGCAGCCCACGGACTCCCTGGTGAAGACCTCCAGCTGCACGAGTGCCTCCGCCACCTCCGCCATGGTCAAGGTCACGCCAGACTTGAAAGTGACGGACGCTACCAGCGCCACCATCCGCTTAATGCCCGCCCTGGCTGTAACCGTTGCTGACCAGATGAGCAAAGCTTGTGCTCCCCTCTCCTCGACGGACACCAAGCCGACAGCCACCATCCGCATCATGCCCGGACTCGGGGTCATTCCCAAACACGGACAGGCCATTGCCGTGGCAACTTCCAGCAAGCCCTTCACAGCTGCAGGTGCAATATCCTCAGCTGCAGTCACACTAACAACAGTCAGCACTGCTGCATCAAAGGCCGTCACCAAGGTGACACCAACAGCTGGACTGCCAATCTCTTTAGGAACGGGTACAGCCACAGTCAGGCAGGTTCCTGTCAGTGCAACCATGGTGACCACTACACAGGCGGTAAGTTGAAGCGTGGCCTTGTCTCGTGGTGTCTAGAGGCACTGACTCACCCAATGTTAGCGAGGTCCCAGTAGTGGCCTTGGCCCTAACATGGCACCATCTTGGGACCAAAGTGTCTGCTCCCATTCATCCACCATGTGCCTCCAATAACACTACGCTCTCCGTGCCAAATTGAATATTGCAAGGAGCGGAGCAGAGGAGATGGTTGGAATGTAACATTTCAGATCAAAAAACTTTTGAAGGACCTTGGACGAACCATTAAGTCTTGTTTCCCTTTTTACAGATGCACCTGACCTATTAAGTGTCGCCAAAATGTTCTGTTTTTATCTCAGATTTCCAGCAGCTGCAGTTCTGATTTCCATGATATCCCTGATAATTGAGTACTTTATGTAATCGGGCTGATTGGGGATAGTGAGCATGGAGAGAGAGACCGTGTCCACAAATCTGAATAGGATATCTAAGTAACAGATTCTAGATCAGTTGGGGATGTGGGCTAGGGAATTGCAAATGGAATTTACCTCTAACAAGCGAGATATATTGTACTTTGGATGTCAAACCAGAGGCGGACTTGCACAGTGAATGTTCGAGCCCTGAAGGGTGTTGCAGAGATGTGGGAGAACAGTACACAGTGGTGTTTGGAACGTTTGCCTTCATTTGTTGTGTGTTATCCAGTTAGTGGAAAGACGGCACAATCGAGCTGTCCAGAATATAGGGAATAACCTTAGGTGCAAGATAAAGTCTGAGGGTTTCCAATGAGCTAGATGGTAGGTCAGGACCACTCACCAGCTGGACAGAAACTGTCCCTGAATCTGGAGGTGAGCGTTTTTACACTGCTGTTCCTTATCCCTAACGGGAGAATGGAGTGACCGGGGACAAGATGTGTCCAAGATTATGAATAACGAGAATGCTTATAATATTTTTCCCATGGTGCTGTAAAACTAGAGGGCATAGGCTTATAGTGAGAGGGGAGAGATTTCAGAGGGGCCTTAGGCAACGTTTTGACTCAAGTCCATATTTGGAACAAACAGGGGGTTATAAATGAAACGTATTAAATAGCAGAGAAGTTAGGAGTAAAGAGGTTCTTCTGCAGTTGTACAGGGCTCTGGTGAGACCACATCTGGAGTATTGCGTACAGTTTTGGTCTCCTAATTTGAGGAAGGACATACTTGTGATTGAAGCAGTGCAGCGTAGGTTCACGAGATTGATCCCTGGGATGGCGGGACTGTTCTATGAGGAAAGATTGAAAAGACTAGGCTTGTATTCACTGGAGTTTAGAAGGATGAGGGGGAATCTTATAGAAACATATAAAATTATAACAGGACTGGACAAGCTAGATGCAGGAAAAATGTTCCCAATGTTGGGTGAGTCCAGAACCAAGGGCCACAGTCTTAGAATAAAGGGGAGGTCATTTAAGACTGAGGTGAGAAAAAATTTCTTCACCCAGAGAGTTGTGAATTTATGGAATTCCCTGCCACAGAGGGCAGTGGAGGCCAAGTCACTGGATGGATTTAAGAGAGAGTTAGATAGAGCTCTAGGGGCTAGTAGAGTCAAGGGATATGGAGAGAAGGCAGGCACGGGTTATTGATAGGGGACGATCAGCCATGATCGCAATGAATGGCAGTGCTGGCTCGAAGGGCCGAATGGCCTCCTCCTGCACCTATTTTCTATGATTAGAATAGAGAAAGAATAGAGAGGCATGTGATAAGTTAGAGATCAGGAGCAATTGAATCTGGCAAGTTGTGGTGAAGGTATGTGAAAGGGTGGGGACAAACGAGCCACCAGCGGACAGTTTGAGAAACAATAACTGCGGTGGACTTGTTGAGACTTGACTGCTCGTTTCTGAGATGGAGGGTGGCTCTCTGTCCCTTGGGCTTGCATTGGCCATCATTGGAGCAGTGTGGAAGGCCAAGGACAGAGGGGTCAGCGTGAGAGTGTGAGGCAATTAAAGCGGTAGTCGGTAGTAAATGGAGGAGAATCTGCACACTTATGGAAGTGTGCATGTAGCTGATCCAACATGGGACGTGGTGAGCTCTAAACATAATCAACTATCCTGCAAATGATATATATATATATATATATATAGATATAGATATATAGATATAGATATAGATATATATATATATTCTGACCCTTGGGGAAGTTCCAGGAAAGATGAATGAGAATGGTCCCGGGCAGGGTGCTTACAGTTAAGTACAGGATAGTGTGGAGAACTGAGATTGTTCTTCCTAGATTTTCTTGGAGGTATTTAAATTCACAAAGGTTTAGAAAGATGAAGAGCATCTTCAGTGACTGAGGGTTTTGTCCCACAAAGGGAGGCGGATAGATAGCCACAATAGGTACAATCAGCCGTGTGTGTGTGTCTCTCTCTCTCCCCCCCCCCCCCTCTCCCTCCCCCCCCCCCCCCTCCCTCTCCCTCTCCCTCTCCCTCTCTGAATCATGAGGGCATGGAAGGCTAATGATTGTAAATAGGATTAGTGTAGATGGATAGTAGACATAAATGCTGGAGAAACTCAGCGGGTGCAGCAGCTTCTATGGAGCGAAGGAAATAGGCAATGTTTCGGGCCGAGTTTCCACAGAGTTTCTCCAGCATTTATGTCTACCTTCGATTTTCCAGCATCTGCAGTTCCTTCTTAAACACTTAAACAGAGGAGATGGATACTTGGTTGTATAGACATAGTAGGCTGATGGGCCTGTTTCTGCCCCGTATGAACTACTAACATGTCCCTGTTTCCCTTTTACAGACCAAGCTGCCTGCTACCATCACCGTGCCTTTGTCAGTGCTGAACCAACCTCTCAAAGGAAAGGGCGTGATGGCGGGACCAATAATCAAGGGCAACCTCGGGGCAAAGTAAGTGATGCGGAGAATGGATTGGGCAGGGTGAAGCGTACTGGCCCAGGGTTAGTGCTGAATGAGTGAAGCTGATAAATGTACCCTGGCCATTCCCTGCTACCAACCAGGGACAGCAGAGGTGGGAGAGTAAGGTGCTCGGGTTTGTCTGATTTCACTGCAGAGAAATGTAAGGAGAGATTGTTAATGGATAGAACAATGGGATATTAAATGTACGATAAGCGAGGTGAAGTTGTGAGATGAACTGTCCCGTCAGTGCCTGTAGGGGAAGGGGCTGTGGCAGTAACTGCAGTCAGGACTGCTCGATGCCATTGCACCCTGCAGAACTGGGTGAATCTGAGCAAGCAGGTTATTGTAGAGGTCAGGCGTATGTTTCCTTCAATGGGGATGCGAGGTTATGCAAGGAGTTGATGGGGTTGGTGGAGCCGCTGTAGACTGCTGCCTGAACCATTGTGCCGGGAGTTGAGGTGTGTCATTGTCCTGCACTCCTTCCCACAAGCCCAAAGAGTCCACTCGAACATGTTCCAGACAAGATTCATGTAGCACAGAAACAGGCCCTTCAGCCCAACTTCATGCCAATCACAATGCCTATCTAAACTCATCTCATCTGCCTGGTTTTGGCCCATATCATTCTAAACCTTTCCCATCCATGTACCTGCGTCAACTACCTTCTCCAGCACCTTGTTATATATACTCACCAGATTCATATTCAATCTTTATTGTCATTGTGCAGTGTATAGTACAGAGACAACGGAATACAGTTAGCATCTCACCCAGAAGAGCGAACATAGAATAATGAGCAGTAAAATATATATATGTACAAACAGTAGCAGTAGTGCAATTTTTCTGGGGGAAGGAGTGTCCGGGGGGGGGGTGACTGGCAATCACCAAGGTGCAGAGTTAAGTAGTGTATCAGCCGCAGGAAAGAAGCTGTTCCTGAACCTGCTGGTCCGGTAACGGAGAGACCTGTAGCGCCTCCCAAATGGGAGGCGGGTAAACAGTCTGTGGCTGGGGAGAGAGCAGTCCTTGACGATGCTGCATGCAGACAACGCTTGCTTTGGACAGGCTCAATGGAGGGGAGTGAGGAACCGGTGATGCGTTGGGCAATTTTCACCACACTCTGCAGTGCTTTCCGGTCGGAGACAGAGCAGTTGCCATACCATACTGTGATACAGTTGGTAAGGATGCTCTCGATGGTGCAGCGGTAGAAGTTCACCAGAATCTGAGGAGACAGATGGACCTTCTTTAGTCTCCTTAGGAAGAAGAGACGCTGGTGAGCCTTCTTGACCAATGTTGAGGTATTGTGGGTCCAAGAGAGGTCATCGGAGATGTTGACCCCCAGAAACCTGAAGCTGGAAACATGTTCCACCTCCATTCCGTTAATATGGATGGGGGTTTGCGTGTCGCCCCTAGACCTTCTGACGTCCACAATGACCCCCCTTGTCTTCCTGGAGTTAAGGGCCAGGTTGTTGTCAGCGCACAATGCTGCTAGAAGCTGGACCTCCTCCCTATAGGCTGACTCATCGTTGTCGCTGATGAGGCCAATCACCGTTGTATTATCTGCATACTTGATGATGGTGTTAGTACCATGTACAGGTGTGCAGTCGTAGGTGAAGAGGGAGTAGAGGAGGGGGCTCAGCACACAGCCCTGTGGTGCGCCGGTGTTCAGGGTGAGGGTTGAAGAGGTGTGGTTGTCTGACCTAACAGACTGGGGTCTGTTGGTTAGAAAGTCCAGTATCCAGTTGTAGAGGGAGTGGTCGATACCTAGGTCGCTGAGTTTGGTGATCAGTTTTGAGGGGATAACGGTGTAAAATGCTGAGTATAGTCGATGAACCCTCTGTGTGTAAAGCCTACCCTCCAGGTCCTTTTTAAAGCTTTCCCCTCTCACCATAACCCTCAGGTTTTGAACTCCCTTACCTTGGGAAAAATAAATTAAAAATATTGTAATTTTCTAAACAGTTTTATAGTCTGTTTGCAGGTGAGGGGAGAGCTGGCCACTGGGAGGCTTTCCTAAGTGAGATAGCAGAGTAGAGGGGCATCATGTCCTGTTAGAGTGAAGGGCAAGGCTGGTAAGTGTGGGGTGGCCTGGTTGGATGATAGATGTGATTCTGGTCAGAAGAAATGAGGCAAATGTCAGACCAAGGCATTTGGGATCAGGCGAGCCTCTCTGCAAGTGAAGAGATAATAAGATGCCCTTAAAGATCAACATGGCCATCTCTGGGTACAACCACAAGAGATGATGGGGGAGATAGCAAATATCTATCATGGCCACTAAGGAATTGAGGCACAGGAGTTGTGTTGCCTCTGACCAAAGAGGTGGCATTATGGCTTTAAAACACATTAAGGCGGACAAATCCCCAGAGCCTGACCAAGTACATTCTCAGATCTTATGGGAGGTCTGGTGAAAACAATCGAAGTCTGTTCAACCTCTCCCTGCTGCTAATACACCCCATCAGATGCAACATCCTGGTAAACATTCCTTTTGCACCCTTTCCAAAGCTCCATGCCCTTCCCGTAATGAGGTGACCAGACCTATGATACAATACAATATCACTTTATTTATCCCAGAGAGAAATTGGCCTGCCACCAGTCAAAAGATGTAGTTATAAGGCATTGAAAATGTTGTGTGCATTATAATAACAATGACTTTTAAGTGACCAGTTATTGCACAGCACATAAGTAACATTACACAAACATGAAGTTAAACTATTGAGTCAAAAGGACCAGGATGAGGGATGTGCAAAGATGTTGGGGGTGGAGTCAGTCTCAGTTACCCCACGACACAAGAGAAAGAAGTTGTACAGTTTGATAACCACAGGGACGAAGGATCTCCTGTGGCATTCTGTGCTGCATTTTGGAACCAGTCAGTTGCTGAAGGTGCTCTTCACGTAGACCAGTGTGTTATGGAGAGGGTGAGCTGTATTGTCCAAGATGCTCTGCAGTTTGAGGAGCATCCTCCCTTCTGAGACCACCTCCCATGAATCCAACTCAGCCCCCAGGACAGAGCCAGCCTTCCTGGTGAGCTTGTTGATTCTGTTGGTGTCCGCTGACTTCGCCCATGGCAGCATAGAATATGGCGCTGGCCAATTGATAAAACATCTGCAGCATCTCACTGTAGACGTTGGAAGAGCGGAACCTCCTCAAAAAGTACAGACGGCTCTGCCCCAGCTTGTACCGTGCCTTGGCATTCCTGGACCGGACCAGTTTACTGTCAATATACTCCTGGGTAAACTGCACATCCACACCCTTGATGGAGACAGGGAACAGGCATGGTCCTCTCCTCCTAAAGTCCACCACTAATTCCTTAGTCTGTTCAGTGTTGAGCTGCAAGTGGTTCAGCCCACACCACTGTATACAATGCACCAAATGCTGCCTAATGAATGAATGAATACGTTTATTGGCCAAGTATTCACATACAATGAATTTGCCTTGGTGCTCTGCCCGCAAGTGACAACATAACATACAGTGATAGTTAGGAATGACACATGAAACATTAAACAACAATCTAAGATCTGAAAAGACTAGGCTTGTATTCACTAGAGTTTAGAAGGATGAGGGGGAATCTTATAGAAACATATAAAATTATAAAAGGACTGGACAAGGTAGAGGCAGGAAAAGTGCTGTTAGGGGTCTTGCCATTAATTGAATATTTTCCCTTAGCATTCAACCTCCTATAGTGCCACACCTCACACCTGCTCAGATTAAACCATCTGCCATTTCTCTTCCCACTTCTGTAGCTCATCTATATTGCACTATATACTTTGACAGCACATTCCGTGTGGTTCTCGGAGGTTGCAGGTAGGGAGACTGACAAAAACCTCCGGGAACCGCACGGAAACCTTGGGTGGGGCGCAAAGTCTCCAGAGGTTTCCGTTCAAGTTTCCTAAGTGGGACAGGGGCATTACTAACCAACTCACCTACGTTTATAACCAAGTCAGTTATATATTTCACAAACAGCAGCACAAATCCGGGTGGAACTCCACTGGTCACTAATGTCCAACTTGAATATTGTCCTTCTACCACAACCCTCCGTATTCTTTCAGTAAACCACTTCTGAAACCATATGACCATGTCACTGTTAATCGTTAGGGCCCCCTCATAGATCCCTGCAGAACTCCACTGGTCACAACCACCAGCCTGAATATTATCTGTCCACCACAACCCTACAGTACGATTGTTACACCTAAGGTACTGGAAGAGAGAAGGTGGGTGACAGTGAGAAAGGGAGGGAAGCATGGAATGCCAACGTCCCCGGGTGTTGTACCTCTTGTGAACAGGTTCACCCACTTATAAGCTGTTGGGACAGAAGACGTGTTTACACTGAGCGGCGGACTGGCTTGCGATGCGAAATGGGCTGTCGAGCCAAAACCAAAAAGGCCTAAGGCAGGCAACGCCATTGTAGTGGGAGACTCCATTGTGAGAGGTACGGACAGGGGTTTCTGTGGCAACAGACAGGATGCGAAGATGGTGTGCTGCCTTCCTGGTGCCAGGATCCAGCATGTCACGGAAAGAGTGCAGAAAATCCTCAAGGGCGAAGGTGAAAATCCGGAAGAGGTAGTGCATGTCGGCACAAACGATGTCGGAAAGAAGGGGATGAATATTCTGCAGCGTGACTTTAGAGAGCTCGGAAAAATGCTGAAAAGCAGGACCTCCAGGGTTGTTATCTCCGGTTTGCTTCCAGTTCCTCGTGCTGGCGAGAGCAGGAACAGGGAGATACGGGGCCTGAACGTGTGGCTGAGGAACTGGTGCACGAGGCAGGGATTTAGATTCTTAGATCACTGGGATCTGTTTTGGGGTAAGGGGGAACTGTACAAAAGGGACGGATTGTATCTTAACAGGTGTGGGACCAGCATTCTGGCAGACAGGTTTGCCACTGTTACACGGGTGGTTTTAAACTGAATAAGGGGGGTGGGGTGTCGAATGGGATAGTGGAGGATGGAGTTAAAGGGAAAGGGTTTCTTAAATGTGTAAGCGTAGAGACAGAGGGGTGTAAAATGAGAGTAGAAGCAATAGGTAGCAAGGTGAAAAGTAAAAGTGTCATGCCAGCAAATCTATGGCAAAAATCAAAAAGGGACACTTTTCAGCATAATAGTATAAGGGGTAAGAGTGTTGTAAAAACAAGTCTAAAGGCTTTGTGTCTCAATGCAAGGAGCATTTGTAATAAGGTGGATGAGTTGAATGTGCAGATAGCTATTAATGACTATGATATAGTTGGGATCACGGAGACATGGCTCCAGGGTGACCAAGGCTGGGAGCTGAACATCCAGGGATAGACAGAAAGGGAAAGGAGGTGGGGTAGCGTTGCTGGTTAGAGAGCAGATTAACGCAATAGAAAGGAAGGACATTAGCTTTGAGGATGTGGAATCGATATGGGTAGAGCTGCGAAACACTAAGGGGCAGAAAATGCTAGTGGGAGTTGTGTACAGGCCACCTAACAGTAGTAGTGGAGTTGGGAATGGCATCAAACAGGAAATTAGAAATGCGTGCAACAAAGGTAAAACAGTTATAATGGGTGACTTCAATCTACATATAGATTGGGTGAATCAAATTGGCAAGGGTGCTGAGGAAGAGGATTTCTTGGAATGTATGTGGGATAGTTTTCTAAACCAACATGTAGAGGAACCAATGAGAGAGCAGGCTATTCTAGACTGGGTATTGAGTAATGAGGAAGGGTTAGTTAGCAGTCTTGTTGTGCACGGCCCCTTGGGCAAGAGTGACCATAATATGGTTGAGTTCTTCATTAGGATGGAGAGTGACATCGTTAATTCAGAAACAAGAGTCCTGAAATTAAAGAAAGGTAACTTTGAGGATATGAGACGTGAATTGGCCAAGATAGACTGGCGATTGATTCTTAATGGGTTGACGGTGGATATGCAATGGAAGGCATTTAAAGACTGCATGGATGAACTACAACAATTGTTCATCCCAGTTTGGCAAAAAAATAAATCAGGGATGGTAGTGCATCCGTGGATAACAAGGGAAATCAGGGATAGTATCAAAACAAAAGATGAAGCGTACAAATTAGCCAGAAAAAGCAGCCTACCAGAGGTCTGGGAGAAATTCAGAGACCAGCAGAGGAGGATAAAGGGCTTAATTAGGAAAGGAAAAATAGATCATGAAAGAAAACTGGCAGGGAACATAAAAACTGGCTGCAAAAGTTTTTATAGATATGTGAAAAGAAAGAGATTAGTTAAAACAAATGTAGTTCCCTTGCAGTCAGAAACGGGTGAATTGATCATGGGGAACAAGGACATGGCAGACCAATTGAATAACTCCTTTGGTTGTGTCTTCACTAAGGAAGACATAAATAATCTGCCGGAAATAGCAGGGGACCAGGGGTCAAATGAAATGGAGGAACTGAGTGAAATCCAGGTTAGCCGGGAAGTGGTGTTAGGTAAATTGAATGGATTAAAGGCCGATAAATCCCCAGGGCCAGATAGTCTGCATCCCAGAGTACTTATGGAAGTAGCCCCAGAAATAGTGGATGCATTAGTGATAATTTTTCAAAACTCTTTAGATTCTGGAGTAGTTCCTGAGGATGGAAGGGTAGCTAATGTAACACCACTTTTTAAAAAGGGAGGGAGAGAAAACGGGGAATTACAGACCAGTTAGTCTAACGTCGGTAGTGGGGAAACTGCTAGAATCAGTTATTAAAGATGGGATAGCAGCACATTTGGAAAGTGGTGAAATCATTGGACAAAGTCAGCATGGATTTATGAAGGGTAAATCATGTCTGACGAATTTTTCGAGGATGTAATCAAGGTCCCACATAAGAGATTAGTATACAAACTTAAAGCACACGGTATTGGGGGTTCAGTATTAATGTGGATAGAGAACTGGCTGGCAGACAGGAAGCAAAGAGTAGGAGTAAACGGGTCCTTTTCACAATGCCAAGCAGTGACTAGTGGGGTACCGCAAGGCTCAGTTCTGGGACCCCAGCTATTTACGATATATATTAATGATATGGACGAGGGAATTGAATGCAACATCTCCAAGTTTGCAGATGACATGAAGCTGGGGGGCAGTGTTAGCTGTGAGGAGGATGCTAGGAGGCTGCAAGGTAACTTGGATAGGCTGGGTGAGTGGGCAAATGCATGGCAGATGCAGTATAATGTGGATAAATGTGAGGTTATCCACTTTGGTGGCAAAAACAGGAAAGTAGATTATTATCTGAATGGTGGCCGATTAGGAAAGGGGGAGATGCAACGAGACCTGGGTGTCATGGTACACCAGTCATTAGAAGTAGGCATGCAGGTGCAGCAGGCAGTGAAGAAGGCGAATGGTATGTTAGCATTCATAGCAAGAGGATTTGAGTATAGGAGCAGGGAGGTTCTACTGCAGTTGTACAGGGTCTTGGTGAGACCACACCTGGAGTATTGCGTACAGTTTTGGTCTCCTAATCTGAGGAAAGACATACTTGCCATAGAGGGAGTACAGAGAAGGTTCATCAGACTGATTCCTGGGATGTCAGGACTTTCATATAACCATATAACATATAACAATTACAGCACGGAAACAGGCCATTTCGGCCCTACAAGTCCGTGCCGAACAACATTTTTCCCTTAGTCCCACCTGCCTGCACTCATACCATAACCCTCCATTCCGTTCTCATCCATATGCCTATCCAATTTATTTTTAAATGATACCAATGAACCTTCCGACACCACTTCCACTGGAAGCTCATTCCACACCACTACCACTCTCTGAGTAAAGAAGTTCCCCCTCATGTTACCCCTAAACTTCTGTCCCTTAATTCTGAAGTCATGTCCTCTTGTTTGAATCTTCCCTATTCTCAAAGAGAAAAGCTTGTCCACATCAACTCTGTCTATCCCTCTCATCATTTTAAAGACCTCTATCAGGTCCCCCCTTAACCTTCTGCGCTCCAGAGAATAAAGACCTAACTTATTCAACCTATCTCTGTAACTTAGTTGTTGAAACCCAGGCAACATTCCAGTAAATCTCCTCTGTACTCTCTATTTTGTTGACATCGTTCCTATAATTGGGCGACCAAAATTGTACACCATACTCCAGATTTGGTCTCATCAATGCCTTGTACAATTTTAACATTACATCCCAGCTTCTATACTCAATGCTCTGATTTATAAAGGCTAGCATACCAAAAGCTTTCTTTACCACCCTATATATATGAGATTCCACCTTCAAGGAACTATGCACGGTTATTCCCAGATCCCTCTGTTCAACTGTATTCTTCAATTCCCTACCATTTACCATGTACGTCCTATTTTGATTTGTCCTGCCAAGGTGTAGCACCTCACATTTATCAGCATTAAACTCCATCTGCCATCTTTCAGCCCATTTTTTCCAAATGGCCTAAATCACTCTGTAGACTTTGGAAATCCTCTTCATTATCCACAATCTTGGTATCATCTGCATACTTACTAATCCAATTTACCACCCCTTCATCCAGATCATTGATGTACATGACAAACAACAAAGGACCCAACACAGATCCCTGAGGCACCCACTAGTCACCTGCCTCCAACCCGACAAACAGCCATCCACCATTACCCTCTGGCTTCTCCCATTCAGCCACTGTTGAATCCATCTTGCTATTCCGGCATTTATACCCAACAGTTTAACCTTCTTAACCAACCTTCCATGAGGAACCTTGTCAAAGGCCTTACTAAAGTCCATATAGACAACATCCACTGCTTTACCCTCGTCAATTTCCCTAGTAACCTCTTCAAAAAATTCAAGAAGATTAGTCAAACATGACCTTCCAGGCACAAATCCATGTTGACTGTTCCTAATCAGACCCTGTTTATCCAGATGCTTATATATATTATCTCTAAGTATCTTTTCCATTAATTTGCCCACCACTGAAGTCAAACTAACAGGTCTATAATTGCTAGGTTTACTCTTAGAACCCTTTTTAAACAATGGAACAACATGCGCAGTACGCCAATCCTCGGGGACTATTCCCGTTTCTAATGACATTTGAAATATTTCTGTCATAGCCCCGGCTATTTCTACACTAACTTCCCTCAATGTCCTAGGGAATATCCTGTCAGGACCTGGAGAGTTATTCACTTTTATATTTGTCAAAAGTGTCAGTACTTCTTTTACTTTGAACCTCATAGTATCCATAGCTACTCTACTAGTTTCCCTTACCTCACATAATTCAATATCCTTCCCCTTGGTGAATACCGAAGAAAATAAATTGTTCAATATCTCCCCCATCTCTTTTGGCTCTGCAGATAGCTGTCCACTCTGTCTCTCCAATGGACCAATTTTATCCCTCGTTATCCTTTTGCTATTAATATAGCTGTAGAAACCCTTTGGATTTACTTTCACCTTACTTGCCAAAGCAACCTCATATCTTCTTTTAGCTTTTCTAATTTCATTCTTAAGATTCTTTTTACATTCCTTATACTCCTCAAGCACCTCATTTACTTCATGCTGCCTATAATTATTGTAGATCTCCCTCTTTTTCCGAACAAGATGTCCAATTTCCCTTGAAAACCAGGGCTCTTTCCAATTTTTACTGTTTCCTTTCAACCGAACAGGAACATAAAGATACTGTACTCTTATAATTTCCCCTTTAAATGTCCTCCATTTCTCTTCTACATCCTTCCCATAAAACAAAATGTCCCAGTTCATTCCTTTTAAATCATTTCGCATCTCATCAAAGTTAGCCTTTCTCCAATCAAAAATCTCAACCCTAGGTCCAGTTCTGACCCTCTCCATAATTATATTGAAACTAATGGTATTGCGATCACTGGACCCGAAGTGCTCCCCAACGCAACTTGTATACAGGTTTGTAGGTTAATTGGTGTGGTGTATGTGTAAATTGTCCCTAGTGTATGTAGGATAGTGTTAATGTGCGGGGATCACTGGTCGGTGGGGACGCGGTGGGCCGAAGGGCCTGTTTCCGCGCTGTATCTCTGAACTAAACTAAACCACTGCTGGTGGTCACCTCATTGGCATCATTAGTTACGTCAGACCTGCAAAACTGGAGTGGAAGCAAACACCAAGAGGAGGTGAATGTTGCAGTTTGTGAGTCCACTATGTTAGTCCAGTCATTATGAGAGGGTATCTTTCAACCAGTGTAGTGTGCTCATTCTGACATAGTTGCCCACTAATTACATCGATTAGAGTCATTTAATTTTCTCTGCTCCTCTGGCCTTTCACTAGCGGTGGCGCATTTGCATCATGAGCCCCAGAGATGTCCATGGTCTATAACACTGGTATTTGGAGTTGCTGTTATATGTTGAAACTCCCACCTACAGGCAATGCCCATCATCTGACTGTGTGAGAAAGCTGGTCCAAAGATCTGCATGTAGTTAGAATCCCATTAAATTTGAATCAAATTGAATGACCCAGCCCTTCGGCCCATCGATTCCATGCTGACCATCGATCACCCATTCACACTAGTTATCCCACTTCCTACACAATCATGACAATTTTGAAAGACCAATTAACCCTCAAACTCAATCAGCAACTGGGTAAAACCCTGCTGAGAACACAGGGAGATTGTGCAACATTCACACAGACAGCAACCGGCCCGAGGTCAGGATTGAACCTGTGTCTCTGGTGCTGCACACTGCAGCACCACTGCTGACGGTTGGCTGGGCTTCTGTAGTTACTGTCCGTGGGACAATTTCCTGCTAGTTCTGAAGATTAATTCCACTCCTGCGGTCGGTTATTTGGAGGTGAAGTGTGACGTTGCAGCCAGAGCCATTGACTTCTGCCAATAGTCTGAGTTCTGCTCTGTAGGAGACCTCCTGGCTAAGATCCTGGCTAACCACAGTCGCCACGCTACCACAGAGCACATCCACATGGCCAAGCAGATGGCACAGTACACTGGGCCCTGAGGGGCTGCCATCTATCTCCCAGCTCTCAGTCACTGGGGACAAAGCAGGAGAGGTTTCCCACAGTTCCACACATTAATGTTGCTGGAAATGTGTACCAAGCAGTGGACGTGGGTAACCGTGTCTTTGTCCTTTCTACCTGTGTTGTCTCTACCGAAGAAAATAAATTGTTCAATATCTCCCCCATCTCTTTTGGCTCTGCAAATAGCTGTCCACTCTGTCTCTCGAATGGACCAATTTTATCTCTCGTTATCCTTTTGCTATTTATGTAGCTGTAGAAACCCTTTGGATTTACTTTCACCTTACTTGCCAAAGCAACCTCATATCTTCTTTTAGCTTTTCTAATTTCTTTCTTAAAATTCTTTTTACATTCCTTATACTCCTCAAGCACCTCATTTACTCCATGCTGCCTATAATTATTGTAGTTCTCCCTCTTTTTCCGAACAAGATGACCAATTTCCCTTGAAAACCAGGGCTCTATCCAATTTTTACTGTTTCCTGTCAACCGAACAGGAATATAAAGATTCTGTACTCTTAAAATTTTCCTTTTAAATGTCCTCCATTTCTCTTCTACATCTTTACCATAAAACAAAATGTCCCAGTTCACTTCTTTTAAATCATCTCGCATCTCATCAAAGTTAGCCTTTCTCCAATCAAAAATCTCAACCCTAGGTCCAGTACTGACCTTCTCCATAATTATATTGAAACTAATGGTATTGTGATCACTGGACCCGAAGTGCTCCCCAACGCATACCTCGCCACCTGTCCCTTCTCATTTCCTAACAGGAGGTCCAGCACTGCCCCTCATATGAAGAAAGACTGGATAGACTCGGTTTGTACTCGCTAGAATTTAGAAGATTGAGGGGGGATCTTATAGAAACTTACAAAATTCTTAAGGGGTTGGACAGGCTAGATGCAGGACGATTGTTCCCGATGTTTGATAAGTCCAGAACAAGGGGTCACAGTTTAAGGATAAAGGGGAAATCTTTTAGGACCGAGATGAGGAAAACGTTTTTCACACAGAGAGTGGTGAATCTCTGGAATTCTCTCCCGCAGAAGGTAGTTGAGGCCAGTTCATTGGCTATATTTAAGAGGGAGTTAGATGTGGCCCTTGTGGCTAAAGGGATCAGGGGGTATGGAGAGAAGGCAGGTACAGGATACTGAGTTGGATGATCAGCCATGATCATATTGAATGGCGTGGCAGGCTCGAAGGGCCGAATGGCCTACTCCTGCACCTATTTTCTATGTTTCTAACCCATTGTCTTCTATCAGTAAGCCAGTTCTGAATCCATACAGAATTCCATGCATCTTCATCTTTAGGATCAGTTTACCATGAGGGATTTCATCAAAAGCCTCACTTAAATCCACATAGACAACATGCATCACCCTCCCCGCTTTGATCACCTTCGTCACATCCTCAAAAAAACGTGATCAGGTTTGTGGGACGCGATTCGCCATGAACAGTCATTAACCCGTTCTCTTCCAAATGGGAGTAAATCATATCCTGAAGAAGTCACTCCAATAGCTCCCCTATTGAGGGGACATGAGGCTCAACAGTCCATCATTCCCTGGACTCTCACTACCCTTGTGAATGAAAAGAACAACATTAGCTACTCTCCAGTCCTCTGGGATCTTACCTGTGACCAGAGAAGACACAGATTTCTTTGTTAAGGTTCTTATAATCTCCTCTCTTGCCTTCCTCAGTAACCTGGGATGTAAATAAAGCTACATTAGCCACGCACCAATATTCCAGATAACTCGTCCATGCATAACTAGGATTGATGTACTTTGTGTAGGAAAGTGCTGCAGATGCTGGTTTAAATCGAAGGTAGACACAAAATGCTGGAGTAACTCAGCGGGACAGGCAGCATTTCTGGAGGAATGGGTGACGTTTCGGTCGAGAACCTTCTTCAGATTTGTACTGATGCACTTTGTTAAATCAGGGTTATGTCACTGAGACAAATGCATGATCCAATACAGGCCAGCTACAGTGCAATTTAAGTGAGAGGACTGATTTATTGGGCTGAATGGAATACATTTCTGGGAATGGCGATAGATTTTTACTTTGTTCTCTGAACTCTTGGGTGAAGGGGGTGTGGATATTGTCTATCCCAGTTGCAGTTGAGTAGATGGAACCAAAAATTGCAGATGCTGGAAATCTGAAACAAAATAGAGCCCGGACTCTCCAACAGAAGTGGAGCAGTGAGGCGATGAGCAGGTGTCAGGGTGTAGAGACATGGAGGGGCGAGAAGATAGTTCTAACCAACCTTGTCATAATAGCCTTTGCTTTAAACACTAGACAAGATCAAACTGTTGGGACACAGCAGCAAAGGGAGAGGTTTAGCTTATTGTCACGTGTATCGAGGTACAGTGAAAAACTTTTGTTGCGTTCTAACCAGTCAGCAGAAAGACAATACATGATTACAATCGAGCCATTTACAGTGTATAGATACATGATAAAGGGAATAACATTTAGTGCAAGATAAGTCCAGTAAAGTCTGAATAAAGATAGTCCGATGGTCTTGAATGAAGCAGATAGTAGCTCGGGACTGCTCTCTGGTTGTGGTAGGGTGGTTCAGTTGCCTGATAACACAAAATGCTGCATAACTCGAAAAGAAGGGTCTCGACCCGAAACGTCACCCTTTCCTTCTCTCCAGAGATGCTGCCTATCACGCTAATTTACTCCAACTTTTTGCGTCTGTCTACGGTTTAAGCCAACATCTGCAGTTCCTTCTTACACACAACAGCTGGGATGAAACTGTCCCTGAGGGGGGTTGGCTGATTCAGCAGCCGGGAGCTACCAGTGTTCTCCGTGTCTATTGCTGGGGTTGAGGTGTGTGGACAGGCAGGTAGAGTGGGGCCAGCCTGCACAACCGGTGATCAACGGCTGAACAGTGAGGTGAACAGAGCACTGCATCTGGTCAGTGGCCCAGCTGGACGGGGAACCAGACCGGGGCATTAAGGAGAAAGACAGAGATAGTAAGGTTGATAGACCAGAAGTAATTTGTTTTACAATCAATGTTGTGGACATGAGTTGGTTTAAGGATGAGTTTTGTCTTCCTGCAGCATCAGTGGACTGGGAAGGAACATCATTCTCACCACGATGCCTGCGGGGACCAAGCTGATTGCCGGCAGCAAACCCGTCAGCTTTGTCACAGCCCAGCAGCTGCAGCAGCTCCAGCACCAAGGGCAGGCCACACAGGTACGGGGAGAGGGGGGAGGGGGGGGTCCAGGGGAGAGGGGTCGGCGGAGGGTGAGAGGGGGGCCGGGGGAAGGAAAGAGAGAAAGCAAGGGGGGCTGGGGGAAGGTGGGGGGGGGTGGTCGCTGTGGAGAGAGGGGGGTTGCTGGGATGGTGGATGTCAGGGAGGGCTGGATGTGCAAGTTGAGTAGTGAAACCTGGTGCCCACGGATTCCTCCCTCACCCGCCCGCATGCTCGCCGCTCCTCAGCACTGTGTGCACGCTCCCAGGACAGCACAATGTCGGGCTGCAGCCCCAGGTACTGACCCTGGTGCCCCCTCCCCACCTTCCCCCTCACCCACTCTTTCCCAGCATATTGATAACGTTGGGAAGAGGTGTGAGAATTGCCAGTGTGGCCAGCCAGGAACAACCCCGGGCACTGGACCAGGCTCGTTCAATCTCCGTGACGTTACGACCAACAAAACATCAGTGGGAAACACCTGAGGATCAGTGGTGGTGACAGCAGGGCCCGTGTGTGTGTGTGATACTGTGTGTGTTACTGTGCGTGTGTGTGTGTGTTACTTTGTGTGTGGGCGTATGTGTGTTACTGTGTGTGTGTGTGTTACAGTGCGTGTTAGTCAATAGTCAATAGTCAATTTAATTGTCATTTGGACCCCTGGAGGTCCAAACGAAATGCCGTTTCTGCAGCCATACATTACAAACAAATAGACCCCAGACACAACATAATTTACATTTTGCATAAACATCCATCACATTGCTGTGATGGAAGGCCAAAAAAAAACTTATCTCTCCACTGCACTCTCCCCCCCCCCGATGTCAGAGTCAAAGTCAAAGCCCCCGGCTGGCGATGGCGATTGTCCCACGGCCATTAAAGCCACGCCGGGTGGTGCGAGGTCGCACACCAGGTCTTGGTGTTAGAGCCCCCGGCGTGCGCTCGCAGAGTCCCGCCGCCATTCCAAGCCGCGCGGGGCGGTGATGTTAGGCCCCGCTCCAGGAGCTCTTCGACCCCGCAACTCGGGCGGGAGAAGTCGCCGTTGCAGGAGCCCTGAAAGGCGGTCTCCCTCCAGGGATCCGCGTGCTCCCGATGCCGCCGTCCGCAGACCCGCAATAGCAGCCTCCTAATCTCCGGAGGTCGGGCCGCAGCAGCAGCAGCAGCGCTCCACCACCGCTCCACGCGCTCCGGACTCGGCCAGCTCCACGACGGTGACGGTGAGTCGTCGGCACCAGAGTCCCCGGGCTTCTCCTGTTGGAGGCCGCACCTCATTGCAGCCCCAACGACAACGGAGACCCGACAAGAAAAGGTCGGGTCTCCCGCGCAGGGAGAGATTTAAAAGTTTCCCCCTCCCTCCCACCCCACCCCCACCACACACACACCCCAACAAAAAATAACAAAAACTACATAGAAACATAGACAGAAATTAATAAAAACGCGGACGGGCTGCAGTGGCCGCTGCTGACCAGAGCCGCGCTCCCACTGATGTTGTGTTACTGTGCGTGTGTATGTGTGTTACTCTGTGTTACTGTGCGTGTGTGTGTATGTTACTGTGTGTTATTGTGTTACAGTGTGTGTGACTGTTATTGTGCGTGTGTGTGTCACTGTGTTACCGTGTGTGTGTTACTGTTACTGTGTGTGTGTGTGTGTGTGTGTGTGTGTGTTACTGTGTGTGTGTGTGTGTGTGTGTGTGTGTGTGTGTTACTGTGTATGTGTGTGTGTGTGTGTGTGTGTGTGTGTGTGTGTTACTGTGTGTGTGTGTTACTGTGTGTGTGTGTTACTGTGTGTGTGTGTGTGTGGGGAGGGAGTGTACTGTGTGTGTGTTACTGTGTGTGTGTGTGTGTATTACTGTGTGTGTGTGTTACTGTGTGTGTGTGTGTGTGTGTGTGTGTGTGTGTTACTGTGTGTGTGTGTGTGTGTGTGTTACTGTGTGTGTGTGTGTGTTACTGTGTGTGTGTTACTGTGTGTGTGTGTTACTGTGTGTGTGTGTGTGTGTTACTGTGTGTGTGTGTGTGTGTGTGCTGTGTGTGTGTGTGTGTGTTACTGTGTGTGTGTGTGTGTTACTGTGTGTGTGTGTGTGTTACTGTGTGTGTGTTACTGTGTATGTGTGTGTGTTACTGTGTATGTGTGTGTGTACTCTGTGTGTGTGTGTGTGTGTGTTTGTTTGTGTGTTTACTGTGTGTGTTATTGTGTGTTACAGTGTGTGTGACTGTGTTATTGTGCGTGTGTGTGTGTCACTGTGTGTTACCGTGTGTGTGTTACTGTTACTGTGTATGTGTGAGTGTGTGTTACTGTGTGTGTGTGTTACTGTGTGTGAGCTCTGGGTGCCGGGGTGTGGTGAACAAAGGGTTACACCAAAAAGCTGGAGAAACTCAGTGGGTGCAGCAGCATCTTCGATTCTCCAGCATCTGCAGTTCCTTCCTAAACACTGTGGTGAACAGAGGTTGTGCTGTAAATAGGATGATGGGAAGTAACTGCAGCAATGGTCTCTTGTGGCAGGGAATGAGGAGGAGGCATCTGCACTTGCCTCATTGAATAGCAACAGGCTAGTGTGGGTTGTTCCCAGTTCCGGAGCGGGTGGATGTGATCCGCGGTGTCGCAGAGGTGTGCAGCTCACTCGTGTGTTCACAGAACTGGATCGATCTTGCTGCCTCCTCAACCGCTGTGGTTCCCCCCCCCCTCCCCTATCCCTCTCCCCTTCCTTTCCCTCCCTCCCCCCTCCCCCTCCCCCCTACCCTCCCTCCCCCCCCTCCCCTCCCCTCTCCCCCTCTCCCCTCTCCCCCTCTCCCCATCTCCCTCTCTCTCCTCACCCTCCTACTCTCCCCCTGCCCCCCCCTCCCCTCCTACCCCTCTCTCCTCTCCCACCCAGCTCTAATGCTCCCTCTGCCACTCACTCCACAGGTGAGGATCCAGCACCTTCACCAGGGAACGTCCATCAGCTCCACCAAGCCGATCTCCACTGTTGTTGTGACCACAGCTTCCTCAGTGAAACAGCCACCAGACTCGTGAACACGGGCAATGTCTCTCACACAGACTCCATGTTATTTATTCTCCATCGTCTGCTTCTCTGTTCACACCTCGTGCTCTGTACCCAGTGCCAGGAGCCCCCTGTACATACACACACTTGTAATCTGCCATCCTCATGAAATATATGTCATAGCAGGAATCCTCCCTGAGTGACGTTCCACAGACCGATGGCTCGTTACGCCAGCCTGTGCCGGTCCCGCTGATTTTTGGTGCACCCGTAATAAGTCTCGCTCTCGACCGAGGGCACAGCCGGCCTTGTGGTGAATCCGTTGAGAAGGGGGAAAGCTCGGAACAATCGTGAGAAGTCTGAAGGCAGCTGGGTCCATGTGAGGGTGCGTCGGGTAGAAGTTGCCCCAGGTCCTCTGCCCACCATACTGTGTACATAGTCATATATATATATATATGTGTGTGTGTATAACGACTGTACATAGTCATGTTAACATTGCCTCGACCCAATACATGGGTGCTGTGTCTCAGACCCATTTCATACAATGCTCTAACCAGTTTCTGGTGTTCTCTGTTATCCTGCACTACATTTGCTGTTATTTCACCACATTGAAGGTATTGTACAATCAAAACTGCCATCAATGCTGTTGACCTTTTGTGGAACCGTGCTGTGTGTTGTTAACTGCACAACAATGAGTGACTGAACTGGCCAGGATATTCCAGCTCCCACTGCTGCCAGAGTAATAAGCAGTGGCAGAAGTCAGGGCCTTTGCCTCTGAGCATACCCTGACATTCAGAAAGATTATGGCTGATCTAAACCGTCCATTCATAAAATATCTCCATGTCTAAATTCCCATTAGATGCGTTGTTCCCCTGCACATTCTCACTGACTGAGCTACGACGGTCAGTTCTTCTGTACCACCGCAGGCCACGTCCGAACCATGCGCTGGGCCTCCTGATTTAGTCAAGTCAACTTTATTTGTCCCACACACACACACACACACATACAAGATGTGCAGTGAAATGAAAGTGGCAATGCCTGCGGATTGTGCAAAAACTACAGAACAGAATAGAACAAAATCAGTATTTACATGTTAGAAAAAAAAGACACAACACAACAGTAAATGAGTCCCTGGTGAGATAAGAGTTTACAGTCCTGATGGCCTGTGGGAAGAAACTCCGTCTCATCCTCTCTGTTTTCACAGCATGACAGCGGAGGCGTTTGCCTGACCGTAGCAGCTGGAACAGTCCGTTGCTGGGGTGAAAGGGGTCCCCCATAATGTTGCTGGCTCTGGACCTGCACCTTCTGATGTATAGTTTCTGCAGGGGGGCGAGTGTAGTTCCCATAGTGCTTTTGGCCGAACGCGCTACTCTCTGCAGAGCCTTCATGTCCTGGGCAGAGCAGTTCCCAAACCAGATTGTGATGTTGCCAGACAAGATGCTTTCTACAGCCCCTGAGTAGAAGCACTGAAGGATCCTCAGAGAGACTGAATTTCCTCAGCTGCCTGAGGTGGTAACTGCCTTACCTTACTCACCAGTGCGGCAGCGTGTGATGTGGACTCCCAGCACACTAAAGCAGCTCACCCTATCCACAGTAGTCCCATTTATCTCCTGTGGCGTGTACGTCCTCGGTTGTTGTGCCCTTCTAAAGTCCACAATCAGCTCCTTAGTTTTTGTGACATTCAAGAGGAGGCTGTTGTTCTGACACCAGAGTGCCAGGTCAGCCACCTCCTCCCGGTAGGTCTTCTCATTGTTATCGGAGATCAGGCCCACCACCACAGTGTCATCAGCAAACTTGATGATGGTGTTGGAACTGAACCTGGCCACACAGTCATGTGTATACAGGGAGTACAGTAGGGGGCTGAGGACGCAACCCTGGGGGGATCATGTGTTCAGGGTGAGGGGGTTGGAGGTATGTCTCCCCATCTTGACCACCAGGGGCCTGAGGTTGAGAAAGTCCAGGACTCAGGCACACAGGGGAGTGTTCAGCCCCAGTTCCAGCAGCTTCTCAGCAAGTCTGGTGGGGACTATGGTATTGAAGTCTGAACTGTAGTCAATGAACAAGATCCTCACATAGCCCCCCTTCTGGCTGTCAAGGTGAGAGAGAGTGGTGTTCAGAACCTGGGAGCCCACATCATCCATGGATCTGTTCGGACGGTATGCAAACTAGCGGATCCATGTTGCGAGGGAGGAAGGCGCAGATGTGGTTCTTGATCAGCCTCTCGAGGCATTTCATGACTACCAAGATGACGGTCACAAACTTACTGACGTCACTGGAACTTGATTGGAACATATTCCAGTCGACATCTGTCAGTGCATCTTGCAGCATGGCCTCTGACTGGTCGGGTCACCGCTTTACGTGCCTCGTCACTGCTGCTTCCCGTACTATCCGTTGTTTATACTCTGGCAGCAGGAAAATGGCAGCGTGGTCAGATTTTCCAAAAGGAGGGAGAGAAACAGCCTAATCAATCCCCAAGGTGCTGAAGGACCTCCAGTGGCCCATTCCACCCACACCTCCATCCAGACACATTGATCCATTTTCTCACAAGTCCACCACTCCCCATCCGTGCCCTAGCACGTCCCACAGCCGACCTCGAGATCCAGAGCACCACCCAGATCCAGAGCACCACCGAGATCCAGAGCACCACCGAGATCCAGAACTCCACCGAGATCCAGAGCACCACAGAGATCCAGAGCACCACCCAGATCCAGAGATCAAGAGCACCACCCAGATCCAGAACTCCACCCAGATCCAGAACTCCACCCAGATCCAGAGCACCACCCAGATCCAGAACTCCACCCAGATCCAGAGCACCACCCAGATCCAGAGCCAGAGCCACCCAGATCCAGAGCACCACCCAGATCCAGAGATCAAGAGCACCACCCAGATCCAGAGCACCACTGAAGGCCCAGTGGGACCCTGCCTGCTCACTGGCACAGCTGTGTTCCTGTGTCCACCGGTGCTATCTGGAATCCCGGGAAATTCCTTCCCAGTCCATTCTCCATTTTGTGCCTCCACAAGCAAAATATAGTGAGAAGACACTTGTTTAGTTTGTCAGAACACCATCAGAAGAGTTTCAGTCTGCGGTTCAATAGTCCACTACAAGACAGTCCCGCACTAGTTTGCGATGGTCGTGTTACACCCAACACATACAGAGATGGACAATAATATATCCGATATAGGTCCAGGGCAATGAAATACAGCACTTGGTGAATACCTTCATGTGTTAAGGTTGTTAAGATTTTTTTATCAAAAACATTGTTGATGTGAGATTCTAGAAACTGATTGTTAAATATCCACAGCCTCTTTACTAAAACAAATGTGTATTCCCTAAATCAGTGTCACACAGTGTTTTACATGATGCGCAGGGAGGAACTGCAGATGCTGGTTTAAACCGAAGATAGACACAAAATATTGGTGTCACTCAGCAGGACAGGCAGCGTCTTTGGAGAGAAGAATGTCGCCTGTCCCGCTGAGTTACTCTAGCTTTTTGCGTTTTAAATGATGACAACTCAACCATTTGAAAAGGCCAATCGTGAGAAGCTGGTTTAGTGCAGCCAGATCAACTGCTGAGGAGTTTAGTCATGGTTAAGGACACACTCCATTCCCTCTTCCACCCCTCACCATCCCCTCTTCCACCCCTCACCATCCCCTCTTCCACCCCTCACCACCCCCTCTTCCACCCTGCCTCTGCACCCTGCCACTGTTCCCTCACTGTCACCATCAACCTTCATTGTTCCACCCACTGCTGATTGACTCCGTCACTGGTCCTGCTGCCCATCGCTGTCCTGCTTGCCCTCTCTCCTCCCTGCCAATGAGTTTAAAAATTCAGCATGGTGGCGCAGTGGCAGAGTTTACACTAGAGACTATACAGACAGCACCTATAGTCAGTATTGAACCAGAGTTTGTACATTCTAGTGACCCCATGGGTTTCCCTCAGGTGCTCCAGTTTCCTCCCACACCCCAAAGACGCACAGATTTGTAGGTTAAATGGCTTCTGTAAAAATTGTAAATTGTCCATAGTGTGTGGTAGTGTGCGGGGATTGTTGGTCAGTGCGGACTCAGTGGGTTGGAGAGCCTGTTTCCGTGCTGAATCTCTAAACAAACCTAAACTACATGTGGGCTCTTAGTTGATGGAATCAGAGTGATGGGCAGAAATGCCTGTGTCTGCTGTGACAAGGAAAGGGTTATCGTATCTTCAGCCCTTCTACCCAGAACTCAGTTGTAGTTTCCATATCAGCCTTTAGCCCACAAGAGGTCATAGCTTCACAATTAAAGGACGTTCCTTTAGGTGGAAGAGTTTTTTTTAGTCACAGGGTGATGAATCTTGAATTAATTGCAACAGTAGGCAGAGGAGGCCAAGTCTATGGATATTTTTAGGGCAGAGATGGATCGATATTTGATTAGTACAGGTGTCGGGGGTTGTGGGGAGAAAGCAGGAAAATGGGGTTAGGAGGGAAAGATCAATTAGCTACGATTGAATGGCGGAGTGGGTTTAGTTTAGAGATACAGTGCTGAAACAGGCCCTTCGGCTCACCGGGTCTGCACTGACCAGTGATCCCCGCACATTAACACTATCCTACACTCACTAGGGACAATTTATTTTTAACATTTACCAAGACTATTAACCTACAAACCTTGTACGTCTTTCAAGTGTGGAAGGATCTCGGAGAAAACCCTCGCAGGTCATGGGGAGAACATACAAACTCCGTACAGACAGCACCCACACACGATCTAGTCGGGATCGAACCTGGGTCTCTGGCGCTGCATTCACTGTAAGGCAGCAACTCTACCGCTGTGCCACCATGACTTGATGGGTTGAATGGCCTAATTCTGCTCCTATCATTTATGAACTATAACTGTTTCCAATTCTCTGCACTTTAATTCTCCATACCCCCATACTACCATTATGATCTACCCTAATGCTACATAGTAGCAGGAGGAGGCCATTCGACCCTTCGAGCCAGCACCGCCATTCATTGTGATCATGGCTGATCGTCCCTATCAATAACCCGTGCCTGCCTTCTCCCCATATCATATAACCATATAACAATTACAGCACGGAAACAGGCCATCTCGACCCTAGTCCGTGCCGAACACATCATCTCCCCTAGTCCCATATACCTGCGCTCAGACCATAACCCTCCATTCCCTTCCCATCCATATAACTATCCAATTTATTTTTAAATGATAAAAAAAACGAACCTGCATCCACCACCTTCACTGGAAGCTCATTCCACACAGCTACCACTCTCTGAGTATCCCTTGACTCCACTACCCCCTAGAGCTCTATCTAACTCTCTCTTAAATCCATCCAGTGATTTGGCCTCCACTGCCCTCTGTGGCAGGGAATTCCACAAATTCACAACTCTCTGGGTGAAAACGTTTTTTCTCACCTCAGTCTTAAATGACCTCCCCTTTATTGTAAGACTGCGGCCCCTGGTTCTGGTCTCGCCCAACATTGGGAACATTTTTCCTGCAATTAGCTGGTCCAGTCCTTTTATAATTTTATATGTTTCTATACTGCCCAACAGGAGCTGAAGGAGCAGCACCTCATTTTCAATCTGGACACGTTGCATCTCTTGCAGTTTAATGTTGCCTCTAGCAGTTCTGGTTGGTGCAGGACCTGCCCAGTTATATCCCTGCACTGCCACCTGCTGGTCAAATCAATAATGCAGACAGACGGCTGGAGCAAGAGGAGCACTAGTGGGCCTGTCCAACTTAGGCGACTGCAGAAGACTCATGTTCACAGGTGGTTGCCGGAGAGTCGCCTTCATGGTCGTGAGGAGTTCCAGCATTCTGAGAACTTGTCGCGGCCTCATTATGGTCACTGCAAATTTTTCAATATGTTGAAAAATTAACGGCGACCAGAATGAAGCTGCCATGGAGAGTAGCGAGAATTCTCGTGTCGTAGTTGGGTCGCCAGGAGGTCTAAGGTTCTCGTAGGTTGTAGCCGGTGCTGATCTGTGAATTTCATTGGCTCATTGGGGGAAAAAAACGTAAGCAGTAGTAAGTAGGATAACCGACTGTTAATGTCTGCCGAGCTTCACAACTGTGTATCTCTGGCTTCTTAAAAGCTGGCTTCACTTCTCCCCTCCCCCTCTTTTAAAGGACTTGCGTAACCCTTCCGTATACTGTGCTTTCACCGTCTTAATTACAGCGCCAACCTTCCTGTTCATGGCGGTGTGTGTCTGTATCACCTTGGCTTTGCACCGTGTCAATTTAACTCAGACAGCGCTCCCCCCGCCTGCCTAACTGGTTAGCACTTAACAAATGCTTTTCACTGTACCTCGGTGCACGTGACAATAAACTCAACTGAACCACTGATACTTGCAGCAAATGTGGTTTAGTTCAGGTAATTGGCAATGCACGTATGTGCTCAAAACATTAGTTTTGCTTGTTGTGGTGTTTCAGACTTTGTTTCCTCCCCAGGCAACCGTGCCCCACCCTCACACCTCCCTTCAACGGACCGCTCCTCCCATCCACCCCATCCTCATTCTCGCAGCTTCCTCCTTTACAATTTTATTTCTCACTTTTCCTTGTACTAATGGAACGTCATTGATGTGAAACTTTATTAAGCATATTAACATGAAGAGATATTCTCTTTGTGTCCGGACTGGCAGCCTGACCTCGAGGAGTTGCCGCACTCCCCCCCCCACCCCATCCCCCCCCACACACACAGACCTCCTTGATGGTCTCTCTGCTCCCCGGCCTGTCATTTCATACAGTTTGATGTGTCTGCACACATGGGAGGTAGAACTGTTGCCTTGGATTGTTGTTGAGTAAACCTGGCAATCATTCACTGTTTATCCAGCATGGACAGACCAGAACCGGTTCGACTGCTCCAACCAGTCACAATCACCTCAGGCTCACATTGTTTCACAGCGAAGGAATGCCAGGCTAAAGTCAAGACTTCCCCTCCCTTACACAGAGCACTCACAATGGACAGGCAAGTGATCTTGAGTCATGGTGACACAAGGCGCCGTGTACAGGCCACCCTCTCCAACTGAGCAATGCTCATGTTTCTACTCTGTACAACACTCCTCCCTCATAACTGATCTCTCCCACTCTACCCCACCCCAGAAGAGACATGGGTGGGGTACAGTGGAACAGCTCACAGTTGCTGCCTCGCAGCTCCAAATAGCCAGGGTCAATCCTGACCCCAGGCGCTATCTGTATGGAGTTTGCACGTCCTCCCTGTGATTATGCAGGTTTCCCTGACAACCCAATGACGTGCGGTTTAGTCCTGTCTATGTTGTCACCTTCAGGGAACAATGTACCTGTAACCCTAGATCTTTCAGTTAAATAACCATCCTCAGAGTCCTGCATTTCATAGTGTATGTCCTGCCCACTATATTAATCCCACATGCCTGCATTCATTCCACATAGTGCCCCAGAGACAGAGCACAGAAACAAGCCCGTCGGCCCAACTCATCCATGTAACCACGATCTCTACCTGCGCTGGTCCCATAACCATATAACAATTACAGCACGGAAACAGGCCATCTCGACCCTACAAGTCCGTGCCAAACACTTATTTTGCCCTAGTCCCATCTATCTGCACTCAGACCATAACCCTCCATTCCTTTCCCATCCATATGCCTATCCAATTTATTTTTAAATGATAAAATCGAACCTGCCTCCACCACTTCCACTGGAAGGTCATTCCACACATCTACCACTCTCTGAGTAAAGAAGTTCCCCCTCATGTTACCCCTAAACTTCTGTCCCCTAAGTCATGTCCTCTTGTTTCAATCTTCCCTATTCTCAAAGGGAAAAGCTTGTCCACATCAACTCTGTCTATCCCTCTCATCATTTTAAAGACCTCTATCAAGTCCCCCCTTAACCTTCTGCGCTCCAAAGAATAAAGACCTAACTTATTCAACCTTTCTCTGTAACTTAGTTGTTGAAACCCAGGCAACATTCTAGTAAATCTCCTCTGTACTCTCTCTATTTTGTTGACATCCTTCCTATGATTGGGCGAACAAAATTGTACACCATACTCCAGAACTGGTCTCACCAATGCCTTGTACAATTTTAACATTACATCCCAGCTTCTATATCGGGCTGTTGAACAGCTGCGGCTCGCCTGCAGTCCGTCTGTTTTTACTTTTTGTTGTTTTTTTTTGTCTTGTTTTAGCTAAATTTTAGTTTATTAGGTTGTGTTATGGGGGGGAGGGGTGAAACATGTTTTTTTGCCTCTTCGTTCGGGGGAATGCGACTTTCTTGTCGTATCCCCCTTCTCTGCCACTGTCTGCGCTGAGGCCTAATGGTGGAGCTGGTGGTCTCCAACCTGTGACTGACCTCGAGGCTCCGGACGCAGAGCCAGCCAGGATTTACCAATGTGAGGCTGGCCGTCTTCGGGGCTGAGGCAGCGGTGGCCCGACTCGCTGATGCGGCGTTCCAGCTTTCGGCAGCGGCCTGGAGCTGAGGCTGCGGAACTCGGAGCTGAGGCTGCGGGACTTGGAGCTGATGCAGCGGTAGCCCGACTCGCTGAGGCTGTGGCGGGCCGACTCGGAGCAGAGACGGCATTCCGGCTTTCGGCAGTGGCGACATCACCACGGAGGTCAGCTGGACTGGAGGGCGGCATCTTCGTCCTGGGTTGCCTCAGCGCAGAGGGAGCACAAGGAGGGAAGAGACAGAGACTAAGACTTTTGCCTCCATCACAGTGAAGAGGTGCTTGATGAACTCACTGTGGTGGATGTTAATTTGTGTTTATTGTATGTTTTGTTATTTATTATTATTGTGTATGACTGCAGGCAACGAAATTTTGTTCAGACCGAAAGGTCTGAATGACAATAAAGGAATCAAATCAAATCAAATCAATACTCAATGCTCTGATTTATAAAGGCTAGCACACCAAAAGCTTTCTTTACCACCCTATCTACATGAGATTCCACCTTCAGGGAACTGTGCACAGTTATTCCTAGATCCCTCTGTTCAACTGCATTCCTCAATTCGCTACTATTTACCATGTACGTCGTATTTTGATTTGTCCTGCCAAGATGTAGCACCTCATTCTTATCAGCATTAAACTCCATCTGCCATCTTTCAGCTCATTCTTCCTAAATCTCTCTCTAGACTTTGGAAATCGACTTCATTATCCACAACACCTCCTATCTTAGTATCATCTGCATACTTACTAATCCAATTTACCACACAATCATCCAGATCATTGATGTATATAACAAACAACAGTGGACCCAACACAGATCCCTGAGGCACCCCATTAGTCACCGGCCTCCAACCTGACAAAGCCATCCACCATTACTCTCTGGCATTTCCCATTCAGCCACTGTTGAATCCATCTTGCTACTCCTGCATTAATACCCAACAATTAAACCTTCTTAACCAACCTTCCATGAGGAACATTGTCAAAGGCCTTACTAAAGTCCATATAGACAACATCCACTGCTTTACCCTCATCAATTTCCCTAGTAACCTCTTCAAAAAATTCAAGATTAGTCAAACATGACCTTCCAGGCACAAATCCATGTTGACTGTTCCTAATCAGACCCTGTTTATCCAGATGCTTATATATATTATCTCTAAGTACCCTTTCCATTAATTTGCCCACCACTGAAGTCAAACTAACAGGTCTATAATTGCTAGGTTTACTCTTCGAACCCTTTTTAAACAATCGAACAACATGCGCAGTACGCCAATCCTCTGGCACTATTCCCGTTTCTAATGACATTTGAAATATTTCTGTCATAACCCCTGCTATTTCTACACTAACGTCCCTCAATGTCCTAGGGAATATCCTGTCCGGACCTGGAGACTTATCCACTTTTATATTTTTCAAAAGTGTCAGCACTTCTTTTTCTTTGAATCTCATAGTTTCTATAGCTACTCTACTTGTTTCCCTTACCTCACATAATTCAATATCCTTCTCCTTGGTGAACACCGAAGAAAATAAATTGTTCAATATCTCCCCCATCTCTTTTAGCTCTGCAGATAGCTGTCCACTCTGTCTCTCTAATGGACCAATTTTATCCCTCGTTATCCTTTTGCTATTAATATAGCTGTAGAAACCCTTTGGATTTACTTTCACCTTACTTTTACTCCATGCTGCCTATAATCATTGTAGATCTCTCTCTTTTTGCGAATCAAGTGTCCAATTTCCCTTGAAAACCATGGCTCTTTCCAATTTTTACTATTTCCTTTCAACCGAACAGGGACATAAAGATTCTGTACTCTTAAAATTTCCCCTTTAAATGTCCTCCATTTCTCTTCTGCATCCTTCCCATAAAACAAAATGCCTCAATTCACTCCTTTTAAATCCTTTCGCATCTCATCAAAGTTAGCCTTTCTCTAATCAAAAATCTCAACCCTAGGTCCATTTCTGACCCCCTCCACAATTACATTGAAACTGATGGTATTGTGATCACTGGACCCGAAGTGCTCCCCAACGCATACCTCCGCCACCTGACCTGTCTCATTCCCTAACAGGAGGTCCAGCAGTGCCCCATCTACCTGAATTGGGCCCACATCACTGTAAACCTTGATATACCAGTCTGGAGAAGGGTCTCGACCCAAAACGTCACCCATTCCTTCTCTCTAGAGATGGTGCCCGTCCTGCTGAGTTACTCAATCATTTTGTGTCTATCTTCACTTGAAACCTTGTAGTTTTAGTTTAGAGATGCAGCATGGAAACTGAGTCCACGCCAACTATCGATCACCCATACACTAGTTCCATGTTATCCCACTTTCATATCTACTCCCTACACACTGAAGGCAATTTACAATTAACCTGCAAATATCCATGTCTTTGGGATTATGGGTGGAAACTGTAGCACCCAAAGGAAACCCACGCAATTACAAGGAGAACATGCAAACTCCACACAGACAGCACCTGGGTCTGTAGTGCTACATGCAGCAACTCTACCAGCTGGTACACTGTGCTGCCTTTTCTATCCATGTACCCGTCTGAATTCCTTTTACATGTTAGAATTTTATTTCCCAGTCACTATTTTTAGCTCAAACCCTCCAATGCCAGTAACATCCTCATGAACTGGGTGATCAGAACAGCACACAATACTCTGTGTGGTCTCACCAACCACTTGTAGAGTTGTAACATGACATCCCAACCCCTGTACTCATTAAACTGATCAATAAAGGCAGTCTTCAGTACCCTATCTGTGTTATTGCTTTCAGAGACCTCGCTATTGAGGATAACCAGAATGTCGCCGAATACTCTCCTGAATGGTAGAGAGCATATTGACTGCTTGCATCACGGCCTGGATTGGCAACTCGAACACGCTGGAATGAAGACTGCAAAAAGTGGTGAACACTACCCAGTCCATCACGTTCTGACCTCCCCACCATTGAAGGGATTTACAGGACTCGTTGCCTCTAAAAGGCAGCCAGCATCATCAGAGGCCCACACCACACTCCTTGCATTTTCTTGACTCACATGAAATGATTCTCACAGTATCTTTGTCCTGACCAGAGATGTGGGCTCAGGGATTCACTGAATGAAAGACAGAGCACAGTTGAGTGTTCTTTGTTTTTTAAATCCTTCAAAACTAGGTTTAAATGTCAGTGAACCTAAAGCAGTGCTTTGTGTGACTGGACTATGTAGCATTAAATGATAGAAGCATAGAAAATAGATGCATTCGGCCCTTCGAGCCAGCACCACCATTCATTGCGATCATGGCTGACTGTCCCCAATCAATAACCCGTGCCTGCCTTCTCCCCATATCCCTTGATTCTACTAGCCCCTAGAGCACTATCTAACTTGCTCTAAAATCCATCCAGTGATTTGGCCTCCACTGCCCTCTGTGGCAGGGAATTCCACAAATTCACAACTCTCTGGGTGAAAACGTTTTTTCTCACCTCAGTCTTAAATGGCCTCCCCTTTATTCTAAGACTGTGGCCCCTGGTTCTGGACTCACCCAACATTGGGAACATTTTTGCTGCATCTAGCTTGTCCAGTCCTTTTATAATTTTATATGTTTCTATAAGATCCCCCATCATCCTTCTAAACTCCAGTGAATACAAGCCTAGTCTTTTCAATCTTTCATCATATGAGAGTCCTGCCATCCCAGGGATCAATCTCGTGAACCTACGTTGCACTGCCTCAATCACAAGGATGTCCTTCCTCAAATTAGGAGACCAAAACTGTACACAATACTCCAGATGTGGTCTTACCAGAGCCTTATACAACTGCAGAAGAGCCTCTTTACTCCTATACTGAAATCCTCTTATTATTAAGGCCAACATTCCATCAGCTTTCTTCACTGCCTGCTGTACCTGCACGCCAACTTTCAGTGCCTGGTGTACAAGGACACCCAGGTCTCGCTGTACCTCCCCCTTACCTAACCTCATTGAGATAATAATCTGCCCTCTTGTTTTTGCTGCCAAAGTGGTGTCCATCTTATTACGTACGTTAAACCTCATGCTCTGTACCCCTGTAACTGGGAAAGATCAAAGTACGTCAAGGACATCAACTACAAGTGGCAAATCTGCTAAACTATTTTATACATTTTTATCTTGCTTCACCAGAGAAGATAGTTTGAGAGAAGATAGACATCAAAATCTGGAGTAACTCAGCGGGTCAGACAGCATCTCTGGGGAAAAGGAATAGGTGACATTTAGGATTGAGACCCTTCTTCAGACTGAGAGTCAGGGGAAAGGGAAACAAGAGATATAGACGGTGATGTAACGACATAGAGAACAAATGAATGAAAGATGTGCAAAAAGGAAACAGTGCATTGTTGGCTGTGGGCTAGAGGAGGACACATTATACAATGAAACTCAACAGGGTGACAGTGAAACTAGTACGATGACTGGGGTGGGGGAGGGATGGAGAGAGAGAGAGAGAGAGATAGAAGATGCAAAGGTTACCTGAAGTTAGAGAAATTAATATTCATACTGCTGGGTTGGAAGCTGCAAAAGCAAACTATGAGATGCTGTTCCTCCTATTTGCATTTGGCCTCACTCTGACGGTGGAGGAGGCCTAGGACAGAAAGGTCAGTGTGGGAATGGGGAAGGGAGTTAAAGTGTTTAGCAACCAGGAGATCACACAGGTGGACTGATCGAGGGTTCAGTGAAATGATCGCCTACTCTACCCGTGGTCTCTTGAGAAAAGTGAATAGTACTCAACAAACACTCCGCATAGTTCAATGATATAGCACCATAAAGTCCACCATGTCACGGGCCAGCTGGGAGCAACCTGAAGTCAGCAACACATCTCGTGACACAAGTCAAAGGGCAGGAGTTGACAGCCCAACCCTCATCAACACAATCACCACAGTCGGTGGGGAATGGTATAGAGACGTTCGCAGCTGCAACCCCACTCTACAATGAGCACACCAGGAGCTGCAGATGCTAGAATCTTCAACAAAACACAAAGTGCTGGAGGAACTCAGCAGATCAGTCAGCATATCTGGAGGGAATGGATATGTGATGTTTCGGGTTAGGGACTTTCACTGGAGTTTGGGCTGAGGGGGGGAATCTTATAGAAACCTATAAAATTGTAAAAGGACTGGACAGGCTAGATGCAGGAAAAAAGTTCCCAATGTTGGGCGAGTCCAGAACCAGAGGCCACAGTCTTAAAGTCCCACGATGCGCGTTAACCCAAGAGCTCTCCCGAGTTTTTTCAACAGTGTGAAACATTTCCAAGAGTGAAAAAATACTCGTGATGAAGTAACACGAGTTTGATTTTTTTAAACTCTGGAGAGCTCTTGGGTGAACTCGCATCGTGGGACAGGGGCTTTTGAATAAACTGGAGGCCATTTAGGATTGAGGTGAGAAAAAACATTTTCACCCAGAGAGTTGTGAGTTTGTGGAATTCCCTGACACAGAGGGCAGTGGAGGCCAAATCACTGGATGGATTTAAGAGAGAGTTAGATAGAGCTCTAGGGGCTAGTGGAATCAAGGAATATAGGGAGAAGGCAGGCACGGGCTATTGATTGGGGATGATCAGCCATGACCACAATGAATGGTGGTGCTGGCTCGAAGGGCCGAATGGCCTCCTCCAGCACCTATTTTCTATGTAATATTCACCTTCAAAATGATGACACAAAATGAATGAGATGAGAGAGTGTGATTCACAACAAAGATACATTCTTTTAGTTGTTGTTTTAGAGATACAGCACGGAAACAGGTCCTTCGGCCCACCGAGTACATGCCGACCAGCGATCCCCACACATTAGCATTAACACTGGAAACAATTTACAATATTCACCAAAGACAATTAACCTACAAACCTGTACGTCATTGGAGTGTGGGAGGAATCCGGAGCACCCTAACTACCAGGTAAACCCATGTAGTCACAGGGAGAATGTACAAACTCTGTACAGACCTGTAGTCAGGATTGGACCTGGGTCTCATGCGCTGTGAGGCAGCAACTCTAATGCTGCACCACCCTCATAGTCACCTGAATCGTATCACTTGCTCTTTTGGCTTTGACCTGTTCCCTATCACTCCCTGAACACAACGTTGTATATCGACACTGATCCAGTCCCATATCGGCACCGATCCTAACCCATGATGTACTCTCAAGAGTTGTAAAATTTAAGTTAAAAATACAAATTGTTTATTGCAGAATAAGGGGATATTTCATTGGAGATGAGAGGTGGAGAATAGGTATTTAAATTTAGTCCAAAACTGCAGCTCAATCAACTTTAATTCAAATTCCTCTCCTGGGTGGTATTCAAAGCAGTTACAAGCTGCTACAGTTTGTACAGTACCAAGCATTCACAGTGAGAAGAAGGGTCTCGACCCGAAACATCACCCATTCCTTCTCTCTAGAGATGCTGCCTGTCCCGCTGAGTTACTCCAGCATTTTGTGTCTACCTTTGATTAAAACAGCATCTGCAGTTCTTTCGTACACAGTTGGAAGCTGTTTATATTTCATCCAGAAAGAGTAAGTAGATTGTCAGATGCAAGAAAAAGATTTCTGCACTCTACATTCTGATACCAGTTTCAGTGGTGAAATCATTCCGTAGTTTCCATCATGAAGAAAAGAGCCGCTCTTATTCAGAACCTGCCAGTTTGCTGCTATGAGGAATGACTGCTCTAATCTGGTCGAGACTCACTGCCTACCAACGATCCCATGATGGATCCCCATCACCAGAGCTATTTCACAACAGGTACCCCAGCCCCTCATTCCCACTCCCAGTACAATCAGTGAATCAATGTCGTTCAAGGAACAAACTACATTTTAAAAGTTCACAATTCAGAAAACTGAAACAAAAATCATCGACTTGTGAACATGACGGGTGGGTGTGCAGGAGCCGCTGGTCGATCAAGGTCTTCACCTCACTCGATGTCAGAACTGCTCAGCAGGGAGTTCTTCTCCGAGCCCCTCAGCTGTTCCAGCTCCAGAGTCACAGTTCTCCTGGACCTGACCTGCATCAAACTGTGAGGGAAAGACCTGTTACAGCGGGTCAAGCAGAGTGGGAGGAACATGGGCCACTCACACCACACAGCACTATTACACACCACTACTGTACACACCACTATTACACACCACTATTACACACCACTACTGTACACACCACTATTACACACCACTACTGTACACACCACTATTACACACCACTACTGTACACACCACTATTACACACCACTACTGTACACACCACACACCACTATTACACACCACTACTGTACACACCACTATTACACACCACTACTGTACACACCACTATTACACACCACTACTGTACACACCACTATTACACACCACTACTGTACACACCACACACCACTATTACACACCACTACTGTACACACCACTATTACACACCACTACTGTACACACCACTATTACACACCACTACTGTACACACCACTATTACACACCACTACTGTACACACCACCATTACACACCACTACTGTACACACCACACTGTACACACCACTATTACACACCACTACTGTACACACCACTACTGTACACACTACTGTACACACCACCATTACACACCACTACTGTACACACCACTATTACACACCACTACTGTACACACCACCATTGTACACACCACCATTACACACCACTACTGTACACACCACTACTGTTACACACTGTACACACCACCATTACACACCACTACTGTACACACCACCATTACACACCACTACTGTACACACCACCATTACACACCACTATTACACACCGCTGCTGTACACACCACATCAAGGTTGATGTAGGAAGCTGGAGGCCTCCAACAAGCCTGTACCACAGGGATCACTGCTGGGTTAGTTTTATTAACAATTTGGACACAAATGTAGGTAAGTTAGTGAGTGAAACTAAAATTGCTGGTAAATAAGATATTGGTCAAGTGAGCCAATGGCTAAAGTATTGCATATAATTCATATAAAAGTGAGTTGTTGCATTCTATTGAGACCGACCAAGCAGGACTGACACAGTAAATGGTTCAGCTCTGAGCAGTGATGTAGAACAGATACATGGTTCCATGAGAGAGGTGACACAGGGAGATGGGGTGGTGAAGGCAATTGGCATGTTTGCCTACATTGGTCAGTGTATTGAGTACAGGAGTCGGGACATCATGTGACACGTGTACAAGACACTGGTATGTACAAGGCCATGATATGTACACGTCTAATTATTCCGTTAATGGAAGGATGTCATTAAACGAGAAAGAATACAAAAAAGATGAATGAAGATTCACGGGTATGAAAGGTTTGAGTTCTCAGGGTCAGGTGGATAGGCTGAGTATTTTTATACTGGTGTAGGAGGCTGAGGTGTGACCTTATAGAGGTTTATAAACTCATGAGAGGCATAGATAAGGCGAATAGCTGGCCACAGTCCTTTCACCAGGGCACAGCAGTTTAAACATAGAAAAATAGGTGCAGGAATAGACCATTTCGCCTTTCGGGCCAGCATCACCATTCAATCACAAATAAGTACCCCGCTCCTGTTTTTTCCCCATATCCTTTGATTTCCTTAGCCCTAAGAGCTGTATCTCTCTCTTGAAAACATCAAGCGAATGGGCCTCCACTGCTTTCTGTGGCAGAGAATTCCACAGATTCACAACTCTCTAGGTGAAAAAGATTTTCCTCATCTCAGTCCTGGTTCTGGACTCCCCCAACATCAGGAACATTTTTCCTGCATCTTTTCCTGTCCAATCCTTCAAGAATGTATATGTTTCTATAAGATCCCCTCTCATCCATCTAAATTCCAGTGAATACAAGCCCAGTCAACCCATTCCTTCATCATATGTCAGTCCTGCCATCCCAGGAATTAACCTGGTGAACCTACGCTGCACTCCCTCAATAGCAAGAATGTCCTTCCTCAAATTAGGAGACCAAAATTGCATACAATTCTCCAGGTGCGGTCTCACCAGGGTCCTGTGCAACTGCAGTAGGACCTCCTTACTCCTAAACTTAAATCCTCTCGCAATGAAGGCCAACATGCCATTAGCTTTCTTCACTGTCTGCTGTACCTGCATTCTTGCATGCTTACAAGCTTACAAGCACACCCAGGAGGTTTCATTGCACAACAAGGAGGTCTCGTTGCCGCTCCCCTTTTCCTAATCCGACACCATTCCGATAATAATCTGCCTTCCTGTTCTTGCTACCAAAATGGATAACCTCACATTTATACACATTATATTGCATCTGCCCACTCACCCAACCTATCCAAGTCACCCTGCAGCGTCATAGCATCCTACTCGCAGCTCACACTGCCACCCAACTTTGTGTAATCCGCAAACTTGGAGATGTTACATTTAATTCCCTCATTTAAATCATTTATATATATCGTAAACAACTGGGGTTCCAGCACAGAGCCTTGCGGCACCCCACTAGTCACTGCCTGCCATTCTGAAAAGGACTCTTTGATCCTTGTCTACCAGCCAGTCCGCTATCCATGTCAGAGAGTTACAGAGTTACAGAGAAAGGTTGAACAAGTTAGGGCTTTATTCTTTGGAGCGCAGAAGGTTAAGGGGGGACTTGATAGAGGTTTTTAAAATGATGAGAGGGATAGACAGAGTTGACGTGGAAAAGCTGAGAGTAGGGAAGATTCAAACAAGGGGACATGACATGAGAATTAAGGGACTGAAGTTTAGGGGTAACATGAGGGGGAACTTCTTTACTCAGAGAGTGGTAGCTGTGTGGAATGAGCTTTCAGTGAAGGTGGTGGAGGCAGGTTCGTTTTTATCATTTAAAAATAAATTGGATAGTTATATGGATGGGAAGGGAATGGAGGGTTATGGTCTGAGCGCAGGTATATGGGACTAGGGGAGATTATGTGTTCGGCACGGACTAGAAGGGTCGAGATGGCCTGTTTCCATGCTGTAATTGTTATATGGTTATATGGTTATATGTCAATATCTTACCCCCAATACCATGTGCTCTAATTTTGCACACTTATCTCTTGTCAGGGACCTTGTCAAAGGTTCAAAGGCTGTTTGAAAGTCCAGTCCACTGGCTCTCCCTTATCCATTCTACTTGTTATATCCGCAAAAAAGTCCAGAAAATTAGTCAAGCAGTAATCTAAAGGGCATAAAACTAGTAAAACTTAGTAAAATTATTAGTAAAACTAGAGGGCATAGATTTAAGGTTAGGGGGGAAATATTTAATTGGAACTTAAGTGGCAACCTTCGCTTTCAGAGGGTGGTGGGTGCATGGAATGAGCTGGCAGAGGATGCAGTAGAGGTGGCTACAGTTAAAGTACATCTACACGGGTACATAGATGGGAAAGGTTGGGGGGGATGTGGGCCATATGCAGCCAAAAGTGAGTACACAGCTTGATTGGCACTGACAGGTTGGGCCGAAGGGCCTGTTTGGGTGCTGTACGACTGTGACTCCTGCACTACACTCTGTGCATGAAATTTATGGCCATAGCTGGCCCTCTCATGGTGCCTTGAAGCAGCAAGCAATGGCCATCTCTTTAACCTGCACACGAACGGTGTTAGTGAGAGATCTCAACACAATGATGAGGGACAGCTCCTGAGGGGAGAACACTGTCAAGGAATTCTGTTTTCAATGGCGTGACGTATTGAACAGCTACTGTGATACCAGTCAGTGACAATAGTCACAAGCACATTGCCTGCTTGTTGTTACACACAGTGTTATATATACTCACCAGTAGATCAGTGTGCAATTCATCGCCACGATACACATGGCAACTACAAAGTGCCAGCAGAAACACAGTGTGATGAACATCACATTGCCGTGGTCAGTTTCGCTCCACTCAGGCCCACCGCTGGGAGGGTAAAGGACAAAGCCAATCTGAAAGAGACAAGAATCACTCTCATGTGGACCAGCCTGACCCAGGGGACCCGCCTGACCCAGGGAACCAGACACGCCTGACCCAGGGGACCAGACACGCCTGACCCAGGGGACCAGCCTGACCCAGGGGGTCAGCCTGACCCAGGGGATCTGCCTGACCCAGGGGACCAGCCTGACCCAGGGGACCAGCCTGACCCAGGGGATCTGCCTGACCCAGGGGACCAGCCTGACCCAGGGGATCTGCCTGACCCAGGGAACCAGACACGCCTGACCCAGGGGAGCTGCCTGACCCAGGGGACCCGCCTGACCCAGGGGACCAGCCTGACCCAGGGGACCAGCCTGACCCAGGGGATCTGCCTGACCCAGGGGACCAGACACGCCTGACCCAGGGGACCAGCCTGACCCAGGGGACCAGCCTGACCCAGGGGACCAGCCTGACCCAGGGGACCCGCCGCCTGACCCAGGGGACCAGCCTGACCCAGGGACCAGCCTGACCCAGGGGACCCGCCTGACCCAGGGGATCTGCCTGACCCAGGGAACCAGACACGCCTGACCCAGGGGACCAGACACGCCTGACCCAGGGGACCAGCCTGACCCAGGGGATCAGCCTGACCCAGGGGATCTGCCTGACCCAGGGGACCAGCCTGACCCAGGGGACCCGCCTGACCCAGGGGACCAGCCTGACCCAGGGGACCAGCCTGACCCAGGGACCAGCCTGACCCAGGGGACCAGCCTGACCCAGGGGATCTGACCCAGGGGACCAGCCTGACCCAGGGGACCAGCCTGACCCAGGGGGACCGGCTCTATCAAACTGTGAAATAACCTCTGTACGAATCAGAGACACTTCCGAAACTCCACTCGCATCCACTGGCTGTCCATTGAATTCCACAGTGACCGCCCGCTAAACTAAACGCACTCACTGTGACCGCGTCAACTTTGTGACTGTGTAGACTAAACCTACTCACTGACCACTGCTACCCCTACACCCGAAACATAGAAAATAGGTGCAGGAGGAGGCCATTCGGCCCTTCGAGCCAGCACCACCATTCATTGTGATCATGGCTGACCGTCCCCTATCAATAACCCGTGCCTGCCTTCTCCCATATCCCTTGACTCCACTAGCCCCTGGAGCTCTATCTAACTCTGTCTTAAATCCATCCAGTGACTTGGCCTCCACTGCCCTCTGTGGCAGTGAGTTCCATAAAATCACAACTCTCTGGGTGAAAACGTTTTTTCTCACCTCAGTCCTAAATTACCTCCTCTTTATTCTAAGACTGTGGCCCCTGGTTCTGGATTCGCCCAACATTGGGAACATTTTTCCTGCTGGACATTGATGGACACAAAGTGCTGGAGTAACTCAGCAGGTCAGGCAGCATCTCTGGAGAACATGGAAACTGTCACCAATCAATGTTCTCCAGAGATGCTGCCTGACCTTGTGAGTTGCATCTGCACTGTGTATGGCTTTGTGCATCAGCCAGCACCTGCAGTGCCTGCCTTGTCTCTGGGGTTCACCACTGGTGGCCACTGACATTGGGGATGTCACACACAGCTCACCTGCCAGAACCAGGTGCCCTGCAGGATGGCCAGGCTGGTCCTGAACAGCTCCAAGACGATGTGGTCTCGCAGGAACACTTCCAGCATGATGATGAGCGAGCCCCCAAACACAGCGGTGAGCAGCAGTGAGTGGATGTGCAGGTCCAGGGCAGGCCGGTTGTGAACATGAAAGTAAAACAGGAAACCTGCAGGATAGAGATATGTTGAGTGAATGCCGTGTTGTGTCCCTCTCATCCAATGCCCAAACCCTCACTCACATTGAATCCTTTATATTTCACACCTCTTCTCTCCTTATCTGACTTCCCTTTTGCAATTGCTCCAACCATCTGCCAATCATCACCCTCTGTCGTATCCATCTATCCCTTGCCAAAAAGCTGGAGTAACTCAGCGGGACAGACAGCATCTCTGGAAAGCAGGAATGGGTGATGTTTCGGGATGAGACCCTTCGTCAGACTGAAGAAAATGCAACCTGTCCCACTGAATTACTCCAGCTTTTTGTGTCCATCTTCAGTTTAAACCAGCATCTGCAGTTCCTTCCTACACGTATCACTTGCCAGTCTTTGTTCCACCCTAAACTCCCTTTTCCAGCTTCCTCCCCATCCCCCATCAGTCTGAAGACGGGTTCCAACCCAAAAATATAGTCTGTCAACTCATCCACAGATGCTGCCTGAGCCGCTGAGTTACTCCAGCACTTTGTATTTTCCTCCCGATTCCAGCATCTGCAGTTCCCTGCGTCTCCATGGGTTTCAGGAGAATCCACTCTACCCAGAAACTGATGTGAATGTGGAACTACGAGCAAAGATACATTTAAGAAAATAAATTAGCATATGGTGAGAGTTGACAAAGATCAAAGAGGAAGGTTGGATCATTAATACTCGCCTCAACCAGTTGCACCAAATGGTCTGTTTCAGCTTCAACGTTACAGTATAATAGGGATGGAAGGAACTATAGATGCTGGTTGAAACCAAAGATAGACACGAAATGCTGGAGTAACTCACCGGGTCAGGCAGCATCTCTGGAGAAAAAGAATAGGTCACATTTCGGGTTGGAACCCTTCTTCAGTCTGAAAGTAGAGGTGGGGGTCGGGGCAAAAGTAAACTAGAGGCAAGTAAACGCCAGGAGAAACATTGGTCGGCAACTGATGACCTCAGGAAGGGTGGAGCCCACAATGGCCCATTGTTGGCTGGGGAAGGCGTGATAAGAGGGATACAAGGATACAACATTAATTTACAATAATGGGCCTACAATTCTATAATGCAACTGTAATTTACGATTAATGTAAAATGATGCTGGAGCTAACTGTAAACCATCAGTTGGGTTGTATTGGCTTGTCCAATTATTTCCCGAGGAAAGAAGATTAAGGGGTGGCTTAATTGAAGTGTTTAAAGGGTTAATGTAGCATATCTCAGACCCCGACTCGAATTGATTTGGAAAACCTCAGGGCCACAGAATGAGGAGCTCTGGACACTTTTGCTGACTTCACACACTACCTCCAGATTCAGGGACAGCTGCTTCCCAGCTGTTATCAGGCAACTGAACCATCCTACCAACAACGAGAGCTGTCCTGAGCTACATCCACCTCATTGGAGGCCCTCAGACTATATTTAATCAGATTTTACTGGCATCTCCTTGCACTAAACATTAGGCATTATGGAAGAAAATATTAAAATCCTTTCTTACTGAATTTTGATCTGAATTAAACAAGGTAACAAAAGGGTGTGCGGATGTGGCAACTGGCATCTCTTGTGGACCAGGTGCAGAAGAGGGTCGTGAGAATCGGCAAAAGAAGAAATCGGACGCATTCCCTCTTGTCCGGGAATGCGGTGAATGGTGAATGTAAACATGACAAAATTAGGACAGAGATAAGGAAGCCTGTTTCTCAGTGGAAAGTTACAGGTTGCTGGATTACAATAGTAGATGGAATGTCAAGCAGGGTAGACCACCCGCACCCCCTACCACTAGTAGCGTGGAAACATTGCAGTAAATGGGGGCTTATGATTGGCCCGGAGAGCCAATCTTTCTGCTTGAAAGATTTGTTACTTTATTATTGTTAAAATGTGCATTTGTATTTGTGATATGTATGTATTGTGAACACATTAGCTGCCAAGGGGTGGGTGGGTAAGGGTTATTTTGTTATTATATATAAAAAACAAAATGGAGGGAAATGTAATGCAATATGTCAGATGTACTGTAGTTTTTTTTCCTCCAATAAAAATAAATTTGAAAGATGAGATGGAATAATGTCACAATGCCCCTGTATTATGTTTGACTTGTATTAACCATCTGTTCTTGAATAAGATTAATATAAATACAAAGTATATAAAAGCATGACAAGATAAATAATGAATACCCATGTAGTAGATGGTAGTTATAGGAAAACATACAGCCAAGGACTAAGTATATTTTCATATAGTTGCATCTAACAAACAATAAAGTTGTTTACTGCACAGTATAACTGCCGACTAATTCTGCTGTGAAGTCAGGGAACTAGTGAGCAGTTTACTGCTGCCATCTCTGTGTGATATCATTCAATAAAGTCTCTGAAGCAAACGTCAAAGTCTCCGTTTTTCCTTTTCCTTTCATTTGCCTCTGCTAATTTCTTCCACAATCATGTATCTGGTCACGGTGGCTCAGTTGTACTCATGTATAATCGTTGCGATAGCACGCAACAAAAGCTTTTCACTGTACCTCGTTACACGTGACAATAAGCTAAACTAGACTCGTTCACCCACACAAGTGATCAGATGTGGCAAGGGCAGGTAGATAGCACCTTGAACTATATAATCCTCATCAGCCAAACTTCAGTAGTCCTCTGCAAATGAAATGGAAGGAGAGTCAGAAGTGGCGGGAGAAGCAGTCTGTGTCACTGGGAAACAGAATCAGCCAAAGAGTAAAACTAAAAGTTGTGAGATCCAGTGAAAGCATGGTCTACAGACTGAATCAACAAGTCTATGTGCCTCCATAGACCAGTATACCAGCAGGAAGCTCAGCCATGAAAACTCAGTCTGCCTCCATGAGGGGGGATATTATTAAATGTGTTTCTAGTATGGTGTGAGTGTGTAGACTGCATTGAGTATGAGTGTACAAGATGCAGCTGAATCAGTATTGGCTTGTTACACAGTGGGTGAAAAGCAGAGTCACAAAGAGTGCTGATTTGAGTAGTTCACTGTGTGGAACCTTGAACACACTCACCTTCCATGAACACGGCCAGTGAGAGCACCAGGCGATCCAAGCCCACAGGAATCTTGAGTGAGGAGTATGTGAGGATGTCCACGATGCCGGAGATGCCAAAGAACAGGTACATGGTGCTGTGCTGCCAGTTCATCAGTTTGACCCAGGATTGCCTGTCCTGGCTCAGTAAGTGTAGGTGGGGTCCATCCGGGACAAACTGCTCAGCTAGAATTCCTAGAGACAACACAGGTAGAAAGGACAAAGACACGGTTACCCACACCCACTGCTTGGTACACATTTCCAGCAACATTAATGTGTGGAACTGTGGGAAACCTCTCCTGCTTTGTCCCCAGTGACTGAGAGCTGGGAGATAGATGGCAGCCCCTCAGGGCCCAGTGTACTGTGCCATCTGCTTGGCCGTGTGGATGTGCTCTGTGGTAGCGTGGCGACTGTGGTTAGCCAGGATCTTAGCCAGGAGGTCTCCTACAGAGCAGAACTCAGACTATTGGCAGAAGTCAATGGCTCTGGCTGCAACGTCACACTTCACCTCCAAATAACCGACCGCAGGAGTGGAATTAACCTTCAGAACTAGCAGGAAATTGTCCCACGGACAGTAACTACAGAAGCCCAGCCAACCGTCAGCAGTGGTGCTGCAGTGTGCAGCACCAGAGACACAGGTTCAATCCTGACCTCGGGCCGGTTGCTGTCTGTGTGAATGTTGCACAATCTCCCTGTGTTCTCAGCAGGGTTTTACCCAGTTGCTGATTGAGTTTGAGGGTTAATTGGTCTTTCGAAATTGTCATGATTGTGTAGGAAGTGGGATAACTAGTGTGAATGGGTGATCGATGGTCAGCATGGAATCGATGGGCCGAAGGGCTGGGTCATTCAATTTGATTCAAATTTAATGGGATTCTAACTACATGCAGATCTTTGGACCAGCTTTCTCACACAGTCAGATGATGGGCATTGCCTGTAGGTGGGAGTTTCAACATATAACAGCAACTCCAAATACCAGTGTTATAGACCATGGACATCTCTGGGGCTCATGATGCAAATGCGCCACCGCTAGTGAAAGGCCAGAGGAGCAGAGAAAATTAAATGACTCTAATCGATGTAATTAGTGGGCAACTATGTCAGAATGAGCACACTACACTGGTTGAAAGATACCCTCTCATGATGACTGGACTAACATAGTGGACTCACAAACTGCAACATTCACCTCCTCTTGGTGTTTGCTTCCACTCCAGTTTTGCGGGTCTGACGTAACTAATGATGCCAATGAGGTGACCACCAGCAGTGGTTTAGTTTAGTTCAGAGATACAGCGCGGAAACAGGCCCTTCGGCCCACCGCGTCCCCACTGACCAGTGATCCCCGCACATTAACACTATCCTACATACACTAGGGACAATTTACACATACACCACACCAATTAACCTACAAACCTGTATACAAGTTGCGTTGGGGAGCACTTCGGGTCCAGTGATCACAATATCATTAGTTTCAATATAATTATGGAGAGGGTCAGAACTGGACCTAGGGTTGAGATTTTTGATTGGAGAAAGGCTAACTTTGATGAGATGCGAAATGATTTAAAAGGAATGAACTGGGACATTTTATTTTATGGGAAGGATGTAGAAGAGAAATGGAGGACATTTAAAGGGGAAATTTTAAGAGTACAGTATCTTTATGTTCCTGTTCGGTTGAAAGGAAACAGTAAAAATTGGAAAGAGCCCTGGTTTTCAAGGGAAATTGGACATCTTGTTCGGAAAAAGAGGGAGATCTACAATAATTATAGGCAGCATGAAGTAAATGAGGTGCTTGAGGAGTATAAGGAATGAAAAAAGAATCTTAAGAATGAAATAAGAAAAGCTAAAAGAAGATATGAGGTTGCTTTGGCAAGTAAGGTGAAAGTAAATCCAAAGGGTTTCTACAGCTATATTAATAGCAAAAGGATAACGAGGGATAAAATTGGTCCATTGGAGAGACAGAGTGGACAGCTATCTGTAGAGCCAAAAGAGATGGGGGAGATATTGAACAATTTATTTTCTTCGGTATTCACCAAGGAGAAGGATATTGAATTATGTGAGGTAAGGGAAACTAGTAGAGTAGCTATGGATACTATGAGGTTCAAAGTAAAAGAAGTACTGACACTTTTGAAAAATATAAAAGTGAATAACTCTCCAGGTCCTGACAGGATATTCCCTAGGACATTGAGGGAAGTTAGTGTAGAAATAGCCGGGGCTATGAGAGAAATATTTCAAATGTCATTAGAAACGGGAATAGTCCCCGAGGATTGGCGTACTGCGCATGTTGTTCCATTGTTTAAAAAGGGTTCTAAGAGTAAACCTAGCAATTATAGACCTGTTAGTTTGACTTCAGTGGTGGGCAAATTAATGGAAAAGATACTTAGCGATAATATATATAAGCATCTGGATAAACAGGGTCTGATTAGGAACAGTTAACATGAATTTGTGCCTGGAAGGTCATGTTTGACTAATCTTCTTGAATTTTTTGAAGAGGTTACTAGGGAAATTGACGAGGGTAAAGCAGTGGATGTTGTCTATATGGACTTTATTAAGGCCTTTGACAGCGTTCCTCATGGAAGGTTGGTTAAGAAGGTTCAACTGTTTGGTATAAATGCATGAGTAGCAAGATGGATTCAACAGTGGCTGAATGGGAGAAGCCAGAGGGTAATGGTGGATGGCTGTTTGTCGGGTTGGAGGCAGGTGACTAGTGGGGATCTGTGTTGGGTCCTTTGTTGTTTGTCATGTACATCAATGATCTGGATGAAGGTGTGGTAAATTGGATTAATAAGTGTGCAGATGATACCAAGATAGGGGGTGTTGTGGATAATGAAGAGTATTTTCCAAAGTCTACAGAGTGATTTAAGCCATTTGGAAGAATGGGCTGAAAGATGGCAGATGGAGTTTAATGCTGATAAATGTGAGGTGCTACACCGTGGCAGGACAAGCCAAAATAGGACTTACATGGTAAATGGTAGGGAATTGAAGAATGCAGTTGAACAGAGGGATCTGGGAATAACCGTGCATAGTTCCTGAAGGTGGAATCTCATATAGACAGGGTGGTAAAGAAAGCTTTTGGAATGCTAGCCTTTATAAATCAGAGCATTGAATATAGAAGCTGGGATGTAATGTTAAAATTGTACAAGGCATTGGCGAGACCAAATCTGGAGTATGGTGTACAATTTTGGTCGCCCAATTATAGGAAGGATGTCAACAAAATAGAGAGAGTACAGAGGAGATTTACTAGAATGTTGCCTGGGTTTCAACAACTAAGTTACAGAGAAAGGTTGAATAAGTTAGGTCTTTATTCTCTGGAGCGCAGAAGGTTAAGGGGGGACTTGATAGAGGTCTTTAAAATGATGAGAGGGATAGACAGAGTTGATGTGGACAAGATTTTCTCTTTGAGAATAGGGGAGATTCAAACAAGAGGACATGACTTCGGAATTAAGGGACAGAAGTTTAGGGGTAACATGAGGGGGAACTTCTTTACTCAGAGAGTGGTAGCGGTGTGGAATGAGCTTCCAGTGGAGGTGGTGGAGGCAGGTTCATTGGTATAATTTAAAAATAAATTGGATAGGCATATGGATGAGAAGGGAATGGAGGGTTATGGTATGAATGCAGGCAGGTGGGACTAAGGGAAAATAATTGCTCGGCACGGACTTGTAGGGCCGAGATGGCCTGTTTCCGTGCTGTAATTGTTATATGGTTATAAGTGGAAACAGGTCCTTCAGCCCAACCTACCCACACTGGTCAACATGTCCCAGCTACACTGGTCCCACCTGCCAGCATTTGGTCCATATCCCTCCAATCCTGTCCTATCCATGTACCTGACTAACTGTTTCTTACTGCCCATTCTCTCATTTTCTCATCAATTATTCCTTCTGACAGAAGATAACCATTCCAAGGGCTAAACAGTACTCACCCACAACTGAGAAAATGACCTTCAGCACCCCTTCCACCAGCTCCGCTCGATTCAAGCACAACCTGGAGCTCTTGGTTTTTCTTGTTAAGAACTTGAGTGGATATTTCACGGACCACCACAGGCCAAAGAGCAGGAAGAAGCTGCCGGGAAGAGCGTGTCCTTTGAAGTTCGCCATTGATGTCCACGCTGGAGAGCTGTACAGAAGCAGGATGACCTGGTTAACCCATGGCAGCAATGTTTACCTGGTTAGACCCATGGCAGCAACGTGTTCTTGCACTCAGGCACCGACTCATTCCCATCGCTGGTCAATCTGTTTTCTCTCATCCATCTACAGCTGCGAATGGCAGATGGGGTTCAATTCCACCAAGTTTAAGGTGTTTGAGGTGTTGCACTTTGGGAAGTGAGATGTAAAGATAAACTATACAGTTAAAGGCAAGGCTGTTAACAGCACTGAAGTACAAAGGGATCTTGGGGTGCAAGTCCAGAGTTCAGACGGTGTATGGTATGCTTGCCTTTCTCAGTCAGAGCAACGAGCATAAGCATCAGGAAGACATATTGTAGCTTTATAGAGCTTTGGTCAGGCCTCATTTGGAGTATTATATGCAATGTGAGGGTGCAGAAGAGGTTTAGCGTTGCATTGTCTACATTAGAAACATAGAAACATAGAAAATAGGTGCAGGAGTAGGCCATTCGGCACTTCGAGCCTGCATCGCCATTCATGGCTGATCATGCCTGATCATCCAACTCGGTATCCTGTACCTGCCTTCTCTCCATACCCTCTGATCCCTTTAGCCACAAGGACCACATCTAACTCCCTCTTAAATATAGCCAATGAACTGGCCTCAACTACCTTCTGTGGCAGAGAATTCCAGAGATTCACCACTGTATGAAAAATGTTTTCCTCATCTCGGTCCTAAAAGATTTCCCCCTTATCCTTAAATTAGCTATAAGGAGAGGTTGTTTTGTCTGGAGCATCATCCCCTGCATGACAAACTGACAGCTAATTTTGTCCAAAGTGCCAGAAAAATTGCAGACTCTCTTGTGTTTCTGACGGAGGATCAACGCGAGGCATTTGGGCTCTTGAGACGTAATCAAAGTATGGACATAATAGAACTGCAAGAAATTATGAGTCATAGACAGAGTAGATGATCAGAACTTTATTCCCCAGGGTGAAAATGTCAAACACCTGTAACATAGCTTTAAGGACAATGGGGTGGAAGATTGCCCTGTTTTGACGAATGCAATCAACCCGGCATGGACAATCAAATAGAACAAGTTGTCCTACAACTTTAGGCTGTGCACGCCATACGCAAGAAGAAGAAAGACAATGCAGGAAAGTTCAAATGAGTTGTGCACGACGCGTTTATTTACACAGAGATTGGTGGGTGCCTGGAACGCTAGTGGAAAGAGATGTGATAGTGGGCTTTTACAGGCGTTTAGTTAGGCACACGGATATGCAGGGAATGGAGGGATATGGATCACGTGCAGGGAGAGGAGATTAGTTGAACTTGGCATCATGTTCGGCATAGACATTGTGGGTAGAAGGATCTGTTCCTGTGCTGTAATGTTCTATGATGTATGCCATGTGCCTTTATCCACATACTCCCAATAACATTTGTTATAATTGAACCAATTTGGTCTCAACTACAACAAGAACAGAAAATACTTGATTAAGTACAAATACAGATCAAATGCCATTTGCGGAGAGAGAAAATCATGGTCAATGTTTTAAGTCAATGATTCTGCTGCTCAACCTGCTGAGTATGTTCAAACAAAGGCACAGAGTACTGGACAATCTCCAACACTTCCTGCTTTCATTGCAGTTGTTTTTGCTTCTTACCCTGGTCCTGACTATTTCTGGTCCTGACTATTTCTGCCACTGACTGGAAGATCTGCAATATCTATTGATCCGGTCCCTTGCTGGTCACTACACTCACTTTTTCAGGTATGTCGCTGCCTTTGCAAGCCTGAACGAGATACTTCTTTGTGAGGACCAGAGGATATCTATCCTTGTTCTGTCTGGGGAGGGGGAGCAAGAGCAGAACTGCACGCCAGAGGAGACACAGGTGAGGGACCCATCTACACTAGTGAGGGGCATGAAGAAAGAGGACATCTCAGATGTCCCCGAGTGGAAAGCTACATCTTGGGAGCAGAATTAGATTTTACTTTAGTGATAGACCACGGAAACAGGCCCACCGAGTCCATAGGGACCAGCAATTACCCTACAAACAAACCCTATCCTTCACTCTAGTGACAATTTACAATTTATCATTTTTCCAAGGCCAATTAACTTATAAAGCTGTACATCTTTGTAGTATGGGAGGAACCCGGAGCTCCCGAAGAAAACCCACGTGGGCACGGGGAGAACGTACAATCTGCGTACAGACAGCGCCCGTAGTTAGGATGAATCCCGAGTCTCTGGTGCTATAAGGCAGCAACTCTACCGCTGAGCCACCGTGCCGCCCATAATTATGCTAGCTATGCCTTGCAATCTAATCATTTCCCCAATCATTGTCTCTCCTAACATGACCTTCACTATATTGGGCTCTTTTCCCATCATGCTTGAATGCGATGGTACATTGAAATGGAAAGAGATGGCATCATTGGAAGGGGCAGGATGGCGGTCACTGGGCTTGTAGTGGACTTCAGTACATGTTGTGTTCCCTGTGATGGAGAGACAGAAATCGAGGAAGGGGAGAAAGGTGACAGATAGTCTAAGTGAATTTGAGGCAGGGTCGAAGTTGGCAATAAAGTTGTTGAAATCAACAAGTTCTGCACGGGTGGAGGAGACAGTCATCAATGTAGTGGAGAAAGAGTTGGAGAATCTTGCCAGCTATGTGGAGAATGTTAAAACTCCACATAGACAGCTGCAGATTAAGCCGGAGTGACTGAAGATGTGATGCAGCAGCACTACCCGCTGCGTCACTGTGTACGCTTCGATGAGACTACCGAGAGCCTTAAAGTTATACATCATAGAAAAAGGCTCTTTGGGTCAACTGGTTCATGCCACCAAGGTGCTTACCCGAGTTAGATCCATGCCCATAACCCTCTCAACCCCTTCTATCCATGTACTGTCCAAATGTCCTTTAAATGTTGTTATTGTACCTGCCTCTGCCTCTTTCTGTGGCAACTCGCTGCAGATGCTGATCACCCTCTGTGTGAAAACGTCGCTCCCCAGGTCCCCTTTAAATCTTTCCCCAAGAATTAACTATAAAAATCTCAAAAGAGACCTGGGATAATCATTTACTACAGGTGCATAAATGTTCGATCAACGTACGACATACGCTCATCCAATTTAAAACATTATATAGATTATATTATTCAAAAACTAAATTAAATAAAATCTTCCCTAATGTTTCACCAATCTGTGATAAATGCCTATGTCAAGAAGCTACCATAGCGCACTCTTTTTTTTTTTGTACAAAAATCCAAAAATTCTGGTATGAAATATTTGATATTTTTTCAAAATCGATCAATATAAAACTGGTACCAAAACCAGAATGGATTATCTTCGGAATATCGGAAGGTAACCCTGAATTAAACGTGTTTCAGAAGAATTTAATTAATTACGGGCTAATAATGGGAAAAAAGCTTATACTTAAATTCTGGAAAAATGCGCCGACACCAACAATAAAAATGTGGATATCAAATATGTTTGAAACATTACATCTGGAAGAGATGAGATTCCTCCTAGCAGGTAAAGCAGACCAATTCCAAAAGACGTGGTCTATGTTTCTGGACCTATTACAAGTATGAGGTGCAATAGTAATCTAAAAAAAACAAATATATAAATAAGCGGAATCAGGACCTGGTAACGGGAGGTAAAATAACAAAAACAGACTTGGTTGGTAGTCCCCTTTCTGCGGAGTTTAATGTTATAATAGAGCGATTGTTTCTATTTTCTCTTTCTCTCTTTTCTAGGGTCTATTTTCTCACTTTACTTCCTTCTCTAACTTCTTTCCTAAGGGGCTTTCTTTTCCCAACACTCTTGCACTGCACGACTCTCTTGCACTTTCTTTACTTTCCTTACTTCTACCTTTTTCTTAAAGCTCAAAAAAAAAAAAAAAATGAAGCGGTACTAAAAATGTATTAAGATATATGTGTTGTGTAGAATTGTAATTTACCGTACTTCTAATAAAAATAAAATTTAAAAAAAAAAAAAAAAAATCTTTCCCATCTCTCCTTAAAACCTTGACCCCTACCCTGGGAAAAAGACAGTGACCATTCACTTTGCCTTTTCTCCTCTAAGCAGCCCTCTGTCAACCTTACACACTCCAAAGGAAACAAGCCTTTGCTTATCTAGTTATAACAACTTGCCCCCAGTCCCAGTTTCACCTTGTGAATCTTTTCTGCACCCATTCCAGCCTTCTTAGAGCTAAATGACGAGAACTGCACACAATGGATGTGGATGATATGGATGAGAAGGGAATGGAGGGTTATGGTATGAGTGCAGGCAGGTGGGACTAAGGGGAAAAAAAGTTGTTCGGCACGGACTTGTAGGGCCGAGATGGCCTGTTTCCGTGCTGTAATTGTTATATGGTTATATGGTTATATGGTTAATATTTCATGTGTGGTATCACAAACAATCTGTTCAATTTTAACATTAGTCCCCATCTCTTGTGCTCAGTACATTAACTGTTAAAGGCAAGCATGATAAACACCTTCTTCACCATTGTCTAAATATGTCACCACTTTCAGGGATCTATGTATTTGTACTGTGTATGTATCTATGTATTTGTCTGAAGTAGAGTCTCAACCCGAAACGTTGCCCATTTCCTTCGCTCCATAGATGTTGCATCACCCGTTGAGTGTCTCAACGGGTGATGCAACATCACCCGTTGCATTGTATTGTACCGCTAGGTCTCACTGTTCTACTCTCCATTGCCTTGCCATTTACTGTGGTCCTTGGGTTACTTTTCCAGATGATCTAGATCCTGTTGTAAACTTATAAATCCTTGTTCACTGTCCACTATCCCACCAGTTTAGGTGGCATCCGCAAACATATTGAATGAATGAATGAATCTCTTTATTGTCATTGCACATGGTACAACGAAATTTAAAAGTCAATCCCACGGTGCGATTCACAAGAGCAATTTTAAATATATAAGAAAAGGTAAAAATATATACATATTAAAAAAAAATTACAGATAAATAACAATAGCAGCTGAGGTAGAACCATTCAGTTGAATGTGAGTGTTATTTCTTATTTTGCATTGTTAAGTTCACGTATGGCTATGGGGTAGAAGCTGTCTCTGAGTCTGTTTGTGCGAGTTTTGAAAGACCTGTACCGTCTGCCAGAGGGCAGCAGGTGGAACAGGTTGTGTCCAGGGTGGGAAGGGTCCTTTAGGATGTTGGCTATCCTGCCAAGGCAGCGAGAGCTGAAGATGTCCTTCAGGGAGGGCAGTGGGCAGCCAGTGATTTTTTGTGCAGTGTTGATGACCCTTTGAAGGGCTCTCCTGTCCGCTGCAGAGCAGCTGGCATACCATGTGGTTATACAGTACGCCAGCACACTCGCGATGGAGCAGCGGTAGATGGACACCAGCAGCTTCTCCTCCAGGTTGTTTTTCCTGAGGATCCTCAGAAAGTAGAGTCGCTGCTGGGCCTTCTTGACTGCTGTGGTGGTGTTTGTAGTCCAGGAGAGATCCTCCGTAATTTGTGCCCAGGAATCTGAAGTCTGAGACCCTCGCCACACAGTCCCCATTGATGAATAGGGGTTTGGGGGCTGCACTGTTCTTACGGAAGTCTATGATAATTTCCTTTGTTTTTGTGGTGTTTAGGATGAGGTTGTTGTCTGAACACCACGCTGCTAGTCTTTGGACTTCCTCCCTGTAGGCTGTCTCATCTCCTCCTGAACCACAGTCGTGTCGTCCGCAAACTTGACGATGGTGTTGGTGGAGTGGGCGGGGGCACAATCGTGGGTATAGAGGGCGTAGAGGAGGGGGCTCAACACACAGCCCTGTGGGGAGCCGGTGCTGAGTGTGATGGGGGTGGAGAGATGATGGCCCAGTCTGACGGTCTGGGGGCGGTTAGACAGAAAGTCCTTGATCCAGAGGCAGATGGGTTGGGAGAGTCCTAAATCCATGAGTTTGGTGACCAGTCTGCTGGGGATGATGGTATTGAAGGCGGAGCTAAAGTCAATGAAAAGCATCCTCACATAGCTCCCCTAGTGTTCAAGATGGGTCAGTGCAGTGTGAAGAGCAGTGGCGATGGCATCCTCAGTGGACCTATTTGCTCTGTAGGCAAACTGGTGTGGATCGAAGGTGGGCGGGAGGCTGGCTTTGATGTGCTGCTGGACCAGCCTCTCGAAACACTTCATGATGACTGGTGTGAGAGCGACCGGTCGGTAGTCGTTAAGGCCGCTGATAACAGGCGTTTTTGGTAGTGGGATGATTGTGGCAGACTTCAGGCATGGTGGGATGATGGATTTGGACAGGGACAGGTTGAAGATTTTCGTGAAGACCTCAGAGAGCTGGTCTGCACATTCCTTCAGAACCCTTCCTGTCACGCCATCCGGGCCGACAGCCTTCCTCGGGTTCACCGCCCTGAGCACCCGCCTCACTTCATGCTCCTGCACAGTGAGGGTGTAGTTGTTGTTGTTAGGGGCTGGTGGGAGAATGGTGACGAACTCTTCTGGTTCTGCCTCGAAGCGAGCAAAGAAGCAGTTCAGCTCCTCTGCCAGTGAGGCGTCGCCGTCGGCCATCGTGCTGTTGCTGGGCTTGTAGTTGGTGATGTGCTGGATGCCCTGCCACACCTGCCGTGGATCGTTGTTGTTAAAGTGGTCCTCTATCTTCCTCCTGTGGGCCGCTTTGGCATCCCTGATGCCTTTCTTCAGGTTGGCTCTAGCAGCGCTGTACAGGGCTCTGTCGCCAGACCTGAAGGCGGTGTTTCTGTCCTTGAGGAGAGTTTGGACCTCTTTTGTCATCCACAGCTTCTGGTTGGGGTACACCCGGATGAGTTTGTCGACGGTGCCGTTGTCAACACAGTTCTGGATGTAAAAGAGTACCGTGGATGTGTACTCCTCCAAGTCCTGATTTCCAAAGATTTCCCAGTTTGTCCTTTCAAAGCAGTCCTGTAGCTGTGAGGAAGTTCCTTCAGGCCAAGTTTTAACAGTCCTGGTGGTGGGCTGAGCTTTTCTCCTGAGGGGGGTGTATGCTGGTGCTAAGTGAATGGATAGGTGATCCGACTGGCCTAAGTGTGGTAGAGGTGTGGCTCTAAACCCCTTCTTGATGTTTGAGTAGGCCTTATCTAATGTATTTTCTCCCCTGGTTGCACATTTGATGTGTTGTTCAAACTTGGGGAGAAGTGATTTTAATCATGCCAACTACATTTTCATCCAAATCGTGAATATAGTTGACGAACAACAGTGGACCCATCACTGATTTGTGCAGTAGACCATTGGTCCAGGCCTCTAATCTGAAAAACAACTCACCAATTCTTCCCACAATCTAACCTTCCAGACAATCCCAATCAGGTGGGACCTGTCAAAGAACTTGCTCAAGTCCACCTGGACAATGCCCACCATCTTGCCTTCATCAATCTTCTTGCTCGTCTTTTCAAAAAACTCAATCAAATTTGTGAGACAGACTGACTATTCCTAATCAGTCCTTTTCCACATAAGATACAGAAGAGAACTATTCATGGCCTGGCTCCACTCACTGATAACCACATAGATCCTTAATGGGTCTTATTCTCCGTTGTTGCCCTTTTGCTCATTAATAGAATCTCCATGATCTGCCACAAGCTATCTCATGGTGTCTTTTTGCCCTTGTGATTCCCCTCTTCAGTTAATTCCGACAACCCTTTTTACTCTTCAGGGTTTTTTTTTACTTCAGCTGCATCAACCCCTCAACCCCATTCAAACTCTCACTAAGAAAAGCTCTGCCCTTGTATGTTTTCCCTGCATTATATTCTATCAGCCATAGTCTTGCCCTCATTTCTTTTGTTGCTACTTAAAACTTGTTTTGTCTCCAGATTTTCCCAGTTGTAACCTGATGAACTTGAAGTATTAACTGTTTCTTTCCCCACATGCTGCGCGACCTGTCATGTTTTACCAGCGTTTTTGATGGTGGCTTCCCTAAAGAGTCGACATTGCTCTTTGATTCAGTGTGCTCTCTAATCCAATCTGTTGCCACCAATTGTGTTGTAACTATTGCAGAAAATACATCAACATACAAGACATAAATAAATCTTTTATATCTAGGAATTATACAAGTAACGCCCTCCCGTTATAGAGTTTGCGTATCTGGAAAATGGCTTATATTGTGATTTTCTGTAACATGAATGCACCGCCTACGCATACAAGAAAACAAGTTATTTACCTTCTTTTCACACAAACCCTGTGGAGTAAATTTACATAATCCAAATGGGCGTGACCCAACGGTTGCCTGCAAAAGTGGATGATGTAGTAATTCTTCAGCAGTCTAGATACTAACTGTCTCTCATATCACGGTTAATTTGCTTTTTCCAATCCATTAGCAAACATAGCCTCCCATTACTTTCCTTTAGCTAGTTAATTGTTGCAATGACTTTACAAAAGACCAGTACATCAACAGATCTGTAACCAATCTACAATGCATTCTCTGTTCTGCCAAACTCCGACTTCATTTGCTTTTGCTTCTAGCACATCCACACCATGATATCTCCTCACACCACCTGTGATATCACTCTGAATATCCTTTCAATTCCCAGTCTATCTTCAGGTCTGTTAACTGGGAATATTTAATTGTAAATGAAGCCAGTTTGTACCTTGGTCTCCACAATGGCCACTGCACTGTACACTGGAGCCCAACCTGTGTTTCTAATTTTGTTTGGTTTAGTTTAGAGATACAGCATGGAAACAAACTCTTCAGCCCACACCGACCATCAATCCCTCGTTCACATTAGTTCTATGTTATCCCACTTTCTTATCCACTTCCGACACACTAGAGGCAATTTACAGAGGTCAATTAATCAACAAACCCACACGTCTTTGGGATGTGGGAGGAAACCGGGGAACCTGGTAGAATCCCACACAGTCACAAGGAGAAGTTACAAACTCCACACCGACAGCACCCGAGGCTGCTTCGCCCCCTCCCCCACCCGGTCTAGTGTAAACATAATTTTCTTACATTAACATTTGTGTTTTACTTTTAGAAGCTGTGATATTATTAATTTGCATAAAATGATGTGCATGCCACGCCTGCAGAATTTCAATAAATAAACACTTTGTTCACCACTTTCTGAATACAAATAATCCTTAAAGTTTTGAGTTGTGCACTATTCTATCTACCTACATTTTGTTCTCAACCTGGAAAGTTTCTATGTTTGTATCTTTACATGCGTATCTTTAGTTAGTTTATATTGCATAGTTCCCTCTCAGCCTCTCCCTGACTTTATTGATTTATTGACATATTTCTCAATGTTGGATGAACTTTGTCCCCAGCCTGGGTCTGCCCATCCTGTTGCCACAGGTTGTTTATCATTGTTCTGTTTTAAATGAACAGGTGAGGGTACAGCGTTCCAATCTCATGGAAGGCATAATTTACGATTGCTAACGATGGTGGTGCAGCCATTAGTGCCGCTGTCTCACAGCGAATAGAGGCTTGGTTTATTCAGCATGCAAAGGCTGTTCGGCCCATCGAGTCCATTCCGGCAATGATGCTTATCTATGCTAATTCCATTAGTCAACGTTAGAGCTGTAACCTTCTGTTCTTTTCTATCTAAGTAACTGCCCAACTCCTTTCAACTGCTGTAATTATATCTGCCTTTACCACTTCCCCAGGCAGCTTGTTTCATATCGTCCCATTCAATATTGTTCCATCTCAGGATTGATCTGAGCACGAGAATTGTCTGTGTGAATTTGCATATTCTCTCTCTTTACATATTCTCTCTGTCGCTGCACAGGCTTCTTCCAGGTAACAACCATATAACCATATAACAATTACAGCACGGCCCTACAAGTCCATGCCGAACGACTTTTTTTCCCTTAGTCCCACCTGCCTGCACTCATACCATAACCCTCCATTCCCTTCTCATCCATATGCCTATCCAATTTATTTTTAAATGATACCAACGAACCTGCCTCCACCACTTCCACTGGAAGCTCATTCCACACCGCTACCACTCTCTGAGTAAAGAAGTTCCCCCTCATATTACCCCTAAACTTCTGTCCCTTAATTCTGAATTCTCCAGTATTCCCCCACATCCCAAACATATACTGGTAAATTAAATGGTTATCTTAAATTAGCTCAGTGTACCTTAATGGGAAATAAATATGAAAGGGACGTTGATGGGAATGTTTGAGAGAATAAATTGCTTGGATACAGGGAAGTAAGGGTAGTGGGGTTGAGATAGTCAATAGACACAATGGCCTCATTCTGCAACATTATACATGTTTTTCATTATCTATAGTGGTGACATTACCTTGAAAGGTCTCTGCACCCTCCTTCAATGTTATTTATTCCCTGCTACAATTAACAATCAATGCGACACGATCACACATAATCCAGTCTATTGGATCAACAGGAGTAAAGCTATTCCTACTATTATATGCTGCCTGGGTTAGAGGGCATTAGCTCCAAGGAGACCTTTGACAAACTTGGATTGTTTCTTCCTGAACCCTGAAGGTTGAGGTGCAACCTGATAGAGGTATATACAATTATGAGAGGTTGACAGTCAGAATCTTTTTCCCTGGGTGGAAATGTCAAAGATTAAAGGAAATAGCTTTAAAGTGAGAGGCGCGAGGGTTAAAGGAGTTGTGTGGCGTAATTGTTTTCCACACAGGAATGCGCTGCTCGGGATGGTGTTAGAGGCCATAGTGGTGTTTTAGAGGTTTTTAGATAAGCACCTGGATATGAAGGGAATGCAGGGGTTTGGATCATGTGTAGGCAGCGAAGAATAGTTTATCTTCGCATTTAACGTTCAGCACGGACAATGTGGGTGAACGAGCCTGTTCCGTGATGTGTTATATCCAGTCCATATTATAACAGTGTGTACAGTCCATATCACCACACGTAATCCAGTCCCCACACCTGTGTCCAGGCGGAGATCACCTTTTGGGCTTTGAACCCTGCCCCACCTCACAAACATTCCTCAATATCAACAACCTGAATCTTTAGAAAAGCTTCTCAAGTTAGAAAAGAGATTGTTTTTTTTATAAAATAATTAATTGCCCTGGTATATTTTATTTACCCTCAAACAAAAATCATTCTAAACACACAAGTCGTTGTTATGTTTAAACTCAGGCACCCTTCCTTGTCCTTATCTCAGCTATATCATTGTACTGCAGCTTATGGTGAATTGTTTCCTTGAATGTAATTTTCATGAGTTCTTGTTTTCGGATACAAACCAAAATAAGGTGTAGTTATGAAACTTACTGTGGAGTTTGGAAGCGTTCCTTGCTGTGTGTGGGTCACTGTCCTGAGGTTCACATTCCTGGGTCAGAAGCCGCGCAGATAATGCAGACTCACACCGGGTCAACTTCCACTCTGCAAAGTCAGGAGTTTACTGAACTTCCGTGCAATGCCTGCTCCTTCTGGTTTGCTAATTTCCTCAAAAGCCTTGAGATCTCCCCGAGTTTCACAACAGGTGCAAATATTCCAGCGTACATTTGCCTCCCTGAGGAAAGGCAACCTGCCACTTCTGCCACTCCCTGGTGTTGGCTACTAGAACACTGCCACCCATGGGCCTGAGCTGGTATAGCAACACCCAAAGGAAACACTCACACCCACGCTGCATTTACATTTCAATCATTACATTTATTTCCTTCACTTCTCATCACATTTGTCTGCCACGCTGTGTGATGAAATTCTTCCTTGTGTTTTTTAAAATGTTACATTCATAATATGGTCCACAGTAAGTTTATTGCCATAAGCACAGGTACCCTCATCCCAACTATAGGATCCATCTGTAAGTAGTTTGTGCGTTCTCCTCGTGACCGTGTGGGTTTTCTCCGAGCTCATTGGTTAGCTCCCACCAAAGATGTACAAGTTTGTAGGTTAATTGGCTTGGGTTTGTATACTTGGTGTAAGTGTAACTTGTCCCTAGTGTGTGTAGGCTTGTGTTTATTCATGGGGGTCGCTGATCAGTGCGGACTCGGTGGACCGAAAGGCCTGTTTCCACGCTGGATCTCTAAACGAAACCAAACACCTCTTTGACTGCTCTCAAGACATTTCCATTGACTGCCCCATGTTTGTCCGTTTTGTCTTTCTCCTAGGTAAATACAGAAGAGAAATAGTCTATTGAGGACCTTGCCCATCTCCTGTGGCTCGACACAGAGGTGACCGCTTTGATTTCTGAGGGGTCCCACTCTCTCACTAAATATCCTTTTCCCCCTTATATATTTATAAAATCTCTTGGGATTGGTCTTAATGCTTTCTGCCAGAGCTATCTCCTGGCCCCTTTTTGCTCTTCTGATTTCCTTTTTCAGTTTACTCCTTAGTTCACAAAACTCCTACTGGGATGCACTTGATCCAAGCTGCCTGCACCTGTCCCATGTGTCCTTCATATTCTTGTCCAATATCTCAATTTTCCTCATCAGCCAAACTTCCTTACGTTTGCGTGCCTTGCTTATCACTCTAACGAGGATATGCATATCCTGAACTTTTGTCAGCACACTTTTAAAAACATCCCACTTGGCTGGTGTTAGTTTCCCCTCAAATAATCTACTCTAATCAACTTTTGAGATAGAGTGGTAGGTGCCTGGAAAGCGCTGGAGGCAGATACGATAGTGGCAATTACAAGTTCTTCGATCGGCACATGGATATTCGGGCAACGAGGGATATGGATCACATGTGGGCAGAGGAGATTAGTTTAACTCGGCATCATGCTTGGTACAGACATTGTGAGCTGAAGGGCCTGTTTATCTGTGGTACTGCTCTATGATGGGGGTTTTGTTATATTCATTGCTGTTATATTGGGGCTCAATGTTGTAAACAGTCACATACATTTGCATTTTTTATATGGGTGTTCAATAATATTCAGGTTCAGTTTTACTGGGGTTCAGTTATGCTAGAGCCCGGTTATATTTGCATTTTTATTATATATTGGAGTTCTGGATTTCAATTTATGTTGGTCTCAGTCATCTTAGTTGTCTTTGTTAGTTTTAATTATGTTAGATCTTAATTATATTGGTGGTCTTTATGCTCGACCTGCTTTGATGGGCAGCTCAATTATATTAACATTTAAAAAAAATTGTGTTTCACTTCTGTTGAGCGTGAACATGATACGTTTTCAAATTGTGGTTGAATAATGTTGTGGTTCATGTATATATATATGTATACATGTGTGTGTGTGTGTGTGTGTGTGTATTTTAGTCATGGCAAAGCTTAATTGTATTTATATTGGGGTTCATTATGTCAGGGCTCAGTGACATAAGCGGTTTTATGGTGTGTTCAGTTACAATGCAGGCCTCCATTACATTGGTGATTTTACTTCGGAGTCACGTGAGTGACTTCGTGAAGAACCCCGCTTCCACGCATGCGTGTCATATCGCTACACGCATTGCAACGAGTCACACAGCGGGGAACGACGTTCCCCAAGCGGGAGAATTTGAAAGTCGGGAACAGCAGGTAAGAGACTCTGCGTTCCTTTTTTCTACTTACCATTTAGGAGGCTGCGGAAAGCTGGCGGGGAGACCCGTGGAGTGCGAGCAGCCGGCAGCAGCAACAGCACGACTTTCCCTGGAGGGGAAAAACCTGTGCCCGACTTCGCTCCCGCACCGGCAAAATTCACTTCTCCGCCGGGCGGGAAGCAAAGCAAAGAGGTCCCGTATGCCAGTCTCAAGCGAGACTGGCTTGGGAGCAGTCGCTAGCGGCCAGCGCGGAGGCAGCAGGACAGAGAGCACGGACCAGCGCTGTAAGTACCCGGGGTACACAGCAGGGCTGGAAATGCTCAGCGAGTGCAGCGGCACTAATGGAGCTAAGGAACTCGGGACGTTCGGGCCGAAAACCTTCTTCAAAAGGTAAGCACCGGGGTTGGTCCAAGGGGTCCCTAGGAACAGCCGGATTTTTACCGGCTGCGGATCTGCCACGAAGGACCAGGCCCGTGAACACCGGGGTCGGTCCGAGCGGCTCGAAACCGACACGCAGGGAACGACGTTCACCAGCGGGAGAATGAAAAGTCGGGAACAGCAGGTAAGAGACTCTGCGTTTCCTTCCACTTGCCCGTTAGGTGCAGACATGGACCGGGTCCATGTAAGCTGCAGAAAGCCGGCGGGAGAACCGCGGAGTGCAGGCAACCGGCAGGAGAGCAGTAACGGCAGCCGGCAGCGGCAGCGGCAGCAGCAGCGGCAGCCGGCAGCGGCAGGAGCAGCGGCAGCGGGCAGCGGCAGGAGCAGCAGCGGCAGCCGGCAGCGGCAGGAGCAGCATCGGCACATCGATTCCCGGAGAGGAAAAACACCTGTGCCCAACTTCGCTCCAGCACGATGGGAAAATTCATTTCTCGGCAGCAGCACTAACGGCCAGCGCCGAGGCCAAGCACTTTGCAGTGCAGTTGACTGGCTGCAACCGACCGCGAGGGACCAGTAATGTGAGTACCGGGGTCGGTCCCAGCGGGTTTTTTAGTTACAGATATCGCTTCTTGGGCCTTTTGACTAAGATCAACTATAGTAGCTGTTATTATCAGTTTTAATATCTTATATGTCCCTTATCTAAGGACCATATAAGTAGGAGTGCCCGGAATTGAGGGCATTAGAGTGGAGTTGACCGGCTGCAACGACCGCAAGGGACCAGTACCGTCAGTACGGGGGTCGGTCCCAGGGGTCTGAGATAAAGGAGCAGCCAGGAGCGCTGAGAGCGTTGGAGCCGGGTTAAAGAAATGGAATAGATGGAATCAGCTGTGCCAGATGTCCTCCACACCGGCCATATCCACTCCACGGAAGGAAGGACAAAGCTGGAGAAGGAGGACCGTGGAACAGCGGGCAGCCAGCAGCAGCCAGCGGCACTTGGATCAACCGTAGTGGGATCAGCTGTGCCCGATGTCGGCCCCGCACGGGCCAGATCCATGCGGCCGAGCGGTAAGGCTAGACACAAATCAAACAAGGTAGTGGACTCAGAAGGGTCCGACTTTGCATAACCGCCGGCAACCAGCGCCCGAGAGCGCTGGAGCAGGGAGAAGCGGTGTATGGAGCCTTGCTCCAACGTGATAAACCCACAGCAGTACCTCTTTGAGGGCTGCACAATGCTTCTACCCCATCAGAGGGGAGCACTGTGGGTCAGTTCTGGGCTGACCTGCAAGAGGGGTCCGCAGAACAAAAGACAAGTGGGCAGCAGTTAAGCCCCACATGGGTACCCCGTGCGGGACCCTAGAGATCTCTAACTCTAAAAAAGAGTAGGCAGGACCCTGATGGGCCAGAGCCTGGTAATACAGCATCCCATGATCCTAACACAGCAGGGACTCTGCTGGACATGGTGGCTGATTACTTTAACCAAGTCAAACAGGGGTAGACTTGGATCCAGGATGGCAATAGTATTACTATATGTCTGGCCACAAACGCCAACAAGAAAAATTTACAGACACTGGCCAGACATCTGCCACCTGGCAACGGTGAGGCATTACAGGTGCCCAGTGTAAACCAATGCATTTGGCAGCATATGGGGACAAACATCAGGAACCAGGACCTCAAGATCCAGAGAACCTTAAAGGGATTGACGGAAGGCATCATAGCATACACCCGCACCCTGGACTAAACGTAGGTAACCAAAGACCATCAAGACGCACTAGCTCTGTTTAGTAATATGCAATATGAGCTGAACTACATGTGGAAGGCTGCCATTCAGCCAGCACTGGGACCCCAAAAATGCTACCATTTGCAAACAAAGAACCATGTGTGGACGAAGCCAAGACACTGGGGCTCATCAAGGCCAGCGCAAGGGCCTATTTTGGAGCACGATACCAGCCACAGGCAAGGCCATAAAAAATGTGGCTCATACCAGTGGCAGTGCCAGAAATCAATATAACCCGCAGGATCCTTTTTTAGGGTATGGCCAGGGCGGCCACCCGGGAAGATGCGGAAGCCTCAACCTCCCACACAACCCCGAACAAGAGATATCAAACCAGAACCTCCTTTTCAAAAAACCAAGGAAATAACACAACCACCGGTAACCATGGAGATAGGTGGGTGTGGTTTCTTCTGTTAAAAAGGGACCTACGATGGTGGGGGAGGGGAGGTTGCAACACTACAGTTATGTATGGTATATAATCACTACAGATTCATATAATCTCAGCAGTATTCAGGGTTATCTGATAGGATTTACTCATCCCAATAACCACAGTACAACATACACCAGAATGGCATTTTGTACTTACATAAACCAAACAATCTAAAAACCCACATGGTGCTACAAAAATTGTACACAAAAGGTGTGATTGAGCATACTTTTCATGGAACATTAGAATTTGTATCAAACATATTTATTAAAAATAAAATAGAGTGGGGTTGCAGGATTATCATTGATTTTCAACCCTAAACACATTCGTTCAAGATATTCATTTTAAGATGGATACTCTTATTACTGATAAAGACTTGGTGTCAGCTGGGTTTTTCTATATGGCAGGCATTGACTCAAAAGAGGAACTTTGGCAATATAGAGCTTACAAAAGGGGCAATCATCAGCCCCAATATTATTTACTAAAATTCTAAAACCAGCTTGGCATTGTTATGTAAACAAAGCCATAGGGTGATGTATTTCCCCCGTTCGGCCCCATCAATGGGGTACTAGGGAAAATTCAACTACACTCGGCATCTGGAATTCTCAGAGTACCCGACTGGCCTACTAAATCATGGTATTCGGTCATACAGGGGATGGTGTTAGAACCATGTTCCCTAATGAACATAGCCAAAAATTATTAATTTATCCAGTGACTGGAGGCAGTCATCCATGCCATAAGACTATGGATTTATTGATTTGTAGAGTCTAAAAGACCCACTACACGGCATTGGGCTGTCAGACAGGACGATGAATCTCATCTCATCTGCACTAAGACTGTCAACACGGAAGCAGTACCTTGGACACATCAAAAAATGGGGCATATACTGCTTGGACAACAACCTCGACCAAAAGGCCAAGAACATTCTGGCCGTATTGGAATTTTAACAAGCCTCCATTATGATAATCGATGGAGCTACAGTGCCATCAATAGTGCCACAAGTGCACTCTCCAATTACCTATCACAAGGAACGGAGCGGCACGCGGTGGGAACGCACCCCTGGTAAGAAAACCAGGTACTCCGAAATCAGGGACGTGGGTGTCGTTTCTCAACATGCTGAGGAGCTTGTAGCTCATAACAGCATTGTCACTTCAGCAACGGACCAGGAAGATGGTTATGCTCATGGTGTTATTTACCGCACAACGAGTCCAGCCATTAAGCAAACTGAGCCTGGACTCCCTGATCATCTCACCCGAGAAACTGGTGTTTGTCATACAGGATTTAATAAAAGAAAACAGACCAGGTTCATCGGGTCAAGTGTTTGAATTTATGGTATACCCATATGACAAACGACTGTGTATAGCAAGACACATCTAACAATACATAGAATATACTAAGAGCATTCGAGGTCAGAGAATGTCGTTGTTTATCTCTTACAAGAAACCGCATGAAAGGGTCACGACTCAAACTATATCAAGGTGGCTCAAATATGTCCTAAAGATGGCAGGAATAGACACTAATGTTTTTAACTCTCATTCCACCAGGGCTGCAGCAACATCCGCAGCAAAAATTGTACAGGTACCCACAGACCAAATCCTCAGAATCGCAGGATGGTCATCCAAAAATGGTTTTTCCACAGGTTTTATAATAAACCAGTTAATTTTGGAGCCATCATTGTATTCAGAAAACATTTTACGTTCAACAAAATAATTTGCCCGAAAGGTTACAGGGCTATGATTCTCAAATTTTAAAAAATTCTATATATTTTTTCGTTATACCACACAACTCTTTGTATAATTGTGTTTTAAAATTACTAATGATGATCTCTCCCAATACCCAAGGCAGTTGTGAAGCATGGACTCGTTCCACGGCATGAGGTCACAGAGCTTTGAAATCTTCACGAAGTCACTCACGTGACTCCGAAGTAAAATAGTAAGATTAAACGAGAACTTACCAGTTTGAAGTTTGATCTGTATTTTATGAGGAGTTACGATGAGGGATTTCGTGCCCTCCGCTCCCACCCTCTTATGATCATATCAAAAACTGGTATCTCTTTGATAATCTTACTATGTTAGATCATTATAGGTTCCTGTGACCTCACACCGCTGCTTTGAAGAATGACACGCATGCGTGGAAGCGGGGTTCTTCACGAAATCCCTCATCGTAACTCCTCATAAAATACAGATCAAACTTCAAACTGGTAAATTCTCGTTTAATCTTACTATTTTAGGGGGTTCAGTGATGTTGGGGCTCAGATTTATTTGCATTCATATAATTGGTTTGATTTCCGAAGGGGCTGAATTATATTACTTGATTTATATTGGGGGCGGTGCCAGTATTTAGACTTCATATGGGGTTCATTTATTTTGCAGTTTTAGATTTATTCATCTTTAATCCAAAGGGTATCTACAGCTATATTAATAGCAAAAGGATAACGAGGGATAAAGTTGGTCCATTGGAGAGACAGAGTGGACAGCTATCTGCAGAGCCAAAAGAGATGGGGGAGATATTGAACAATTTATTTTCTTCGGTATTCACCAAGGAGAAGGATATTGAATTATGTGAGGTAAGGGAAACTAGTAGAGTAGCTATGGATACTATGAGTTTCAAAGTAAAAGAAGTACTAACACTTTTGAAAAATATAAAAGTGGATAAGTCTCTAGGTCCTGACAGGATATTCCTTAAGACATTGACGGAAGTTAATGTAGAAATAGCAGGGGCTATGAGAAATATTTCAAATGTCATTAGAAACGGGAATAATCCCCGAGGATTGGCGTACTGCGCATGTTGTTCCATTGTTTAAAAAGGTTCTAAGGGTAAACCTAGTAATTATAGGCCTGTTAGTTTGACTTCAGTGGTGGGCAAATTAATGGAAAAGATACTTAGAGATAATATATATAAGCATCTGGATAAACAGGGTCTTATTAGGAACAGTCAGCATGGATTTGTGCCTGGAAGGTCATGTTTGACTAATCTTCTTGAATTTTTTGAAGAGGTTACTAGGGAAATTGACGAGGGTAAAGCAGTGGATGTTGTCTATATGGACTTTAGTAAGGAAACACTGAATGGTATAATCTGATATTATTACAGTTGCCCCCCCAAACATATCTGTCACATCAGTGTATAAACCCCCCCAAAGTCCGTTCCTCCACTCTGAACTGCCAGACAGTTGCAAGAGGAAATACCACATTAGCATTGGGGACTTCAATGCCCATAGCTCATTGTGGAGCTATGAAGTGAACAATCAAGATGGAGATGAAGTCGAAACCTGGCTCGAGTCGAAACACCTGACCCTGATCCATGTCGCCAAACTGCCAAAATCTTTCCACAGTGCCAGATGGAAACGAGGATATAACCCAGACCTTGTTTGTGTGAGCAGCGAACTATCATCCAGAGCTGTGAAAGAGGTCCTGGACCCTATCCCCCATACGCAACACTGGCCAATCACCATAGCTCTTCAAGCAGCAACCGTCCCCTTCCGCAGAAGGTTCAATCTGCGGAAGGCCGACTGGCTGTCATTCCAACAGGAGATTGAAGACTCCATCCCCAGTATTCCATCACACCCCGACAACTATACCATGTTCACAGAACTGCTGAAAAGGTCAGCCAGGCGACATATACCAAGAGGATGCCAGACCGAGTACATCCCCGGGCTGTCGGAAACATCCAGCGATCTACTGAAAGCCTACCACAGGGCATATCACGAGGTCCCTTTCTCCTCCACCACCATGGAACTCGGAGATATCCTGTTGAACACAGTCGGGGAGGACCGAAGGCAAGTCTGGAAGGAGTTGATAGAAAACACCAACATGACCAATAACAGCAGGAAGGCATGGGCCACAATCCGCCGCCTCGGTGAAGACCATACCACACCGCCCACGCTCACAACAGTCACAGCAAACTCAGTTGCAGCACAGCTGGTGGCAAACGGTCGTAGTCAAAATCGGCGCAGACCCACAGGAGAATACCGCCGGACAGCGGTAACAGACCGCCTACAACCAGCCAGCGCCCTCACCAAGCCCTTCGACCTAGAAGAACTCGAAGCTGCAATTTGCATGCTGAAACCTGGGAAAGCAGCAGGAATCGATGATGTACTGACGGAAATGATACAGCACCTTGGACCTAAAGCAAAGACCTGGTTCCTAGCAATGCTGAACTCATGCATGGCACAGAAAACAACCCCACCTGTATGGAGAAAGGCCAAGACTGTCACAATTCCCAAACCTGGAAAGGACCCATCATCCCCAAACAGCTACAGACCCATTTCCCTCCTCTGCATCACCTACAAGCTCTACGAGAGGCTACTACTCCAACGCCTTATGCCACTTATAGACTCCAAGCTTACTAAAGATCAAGCTGGCTTCCGCCATGGCCGCTCCTGTGCCGGGCAGCTACTGAACCTCACCCAACACATTGAGGACGGTTTTGAGTGCTAAACTCATCACTGGAGCAGCTTTCATAGATCTCACCGCTGCCTACGACACTGTCCAGCACCGCACTATGATCAGGAAACATTTTGACATGACTGGTGACCTCGACCTGTGCCAAGTCATCAAAAGCCTTCTCAACAACAGGTGCTTCTTCGTTCAACTAAACGACAAGAAGAGCAAATGGAAAACCCAAAAGAATGGCCTACCACAAGGCAGCATACTGGCCCCCCTCCTCTTCAACATCTACACCAACGACCAACCACTTCCCCCACAATGCCGCCGCTTCATCTATGCTGATGACCTCTGCATCACCACCCAACAGGAGAACTTCCAGAAGATCGAGTCTGTCCTGGAAAGCGCCCTCCAAGAGATGACAACCTACTACAATAACAACCACCTGAAACCCAACCCATCAAAAACCCAACTATGCAGCTTCCATCTTAAAAATCGAGATGCAGGAAAACAACTGAGCATCTCATGGGATGGCCACAAACTCTCCAACCACTTCCACCCCGTGTACCTCGGAGTCACACTCGACAGGACACTCCCTTTCAAAACGCACCTCCAGAACACCAAAGCCAAGGTCAACACTCGCAACAACATCCTGCGCAAACTGGTAAACTCAAAGTGGGGCGCTGATCCACCAACCATCCGTGCAACAGCCCTAGCCCTGTGCTTCTCCACAGCTGAATATGTGTGCTCAAGCTGGAGACGCTCCCACCACACCAAACTGGATGACACAGCTCTCAACGACACCTGCCGCATTATCACGGGATGCATAAAGACAACGCCAGTCCCGTGCCTCTACGCCCTAGCTGGTATTGCCCCCCCCCCCCATATCAGACAATCCATCGTCGCCCAAGACGAGCGGAGAGCACAGGAGATCGATACCAGGCACCCCCTGCACGGACACACAGCACCTCCACCCCGACTGACATCTAGAGCCAGTTTCTTGCAGACAGTCCCACCTCTCCAGACAACCAAAGAAACAGCAAGGACCAACATCTGGAAAGATGAATGGAACCAGCTCAACACACAAGCCCACGACTGGATGGAGAGAGGAATCACTCCGACTGAATGCCTCGCCAGCGGGCACGACCTCCCATGGCCAACCTGGAAGACCCTCAACAGATTACGAGTGGAGCAGGGGAGGTGCAAAGCACTTATGAAAGCATGGAACTACCAGGCAGAAGACACATGCAGCTGTGGAGCAGTACAGACAATGTCCCACCTACTGGAGTGTGACGACGCCCCCCAGTGCAGCCCCCAGGACCTGGCTGAACCGACCCGACCAGCTATGACCTGCGCCAGATACTGACAGAACGACATCTGAGATTGCAACGGACTCGAAGAAGAAGAAGCAAGGCCTTTGACAAGGTTCCTCATGGAAGGTTGGTTAAGAAGGTTCAACTGTTGGGTATAAATGCAGGAGTAGCAAGATGGATTCAACAGTGGCTGAATGGGAGAAGCCAGAGGGTAATGGTGGATGGTTGTTTATCGGGTTGGAGGCAGGTGACTAGTGGGGTGCCTCAGGGATCGGTGTTGGGTCCTTTGTTGTTTGTCATGTACATCAATGATCTGGATGAAGGTGTGGTAAATTGGATTAGTAAGTATGCAGATGATACCAAGATAGGGGGTGTTGTGGATTATGAAGAGGATTTCCAAAGTCTACAGAGTGATTTAGGCCATTTGGAAGAATGGGCTGAAAGATGGCAGATGGAGTTTAATGCTGATAAATGTGAATGCTACACCTTGGCAGGACAAATCAAAATAGGACGTACATGGTAAATGGTAGGGAATTGAAGAATACAGTTGAACAGAGGGATCTGGGAATAACCGTGCATAGTTCCTTGAAGGTGGAATCTCATATAGATAGGGTGGTAAAGAAAGCTTTTGGTATGCTAGCCTTTATAAATCAGAGCATTGAGTATAGAAGCTGGGATGTAATGTTAAAATTGTACAAGGCATTGGTGAGACCAAATCTGGAGTATGGTGTACAATATTGGTCGCCCAATTATAGGAAAGATGTCAACAAATATGGAAACAAAGAAACATAGAAACATAGAAATTAGGTGCAGGAGTAGGCCATTCGGCCCTTCGAGCCTGCATCGCCATTCACTATGATCATGGCTGATCATCCAACTCAGTATCCCGTACCTGCCTTCTCTCCATACCCTCTGATCCCCTTAGCCACAAGGGCCACATCTAAATCCCTCTTAAATATAGCCAATGAACTGGCCTCGACTACCCTCTGTGGCAGAGAGTTCCAGAGATTCACCACTCTCTGTGTGAAAAATGTTCTTATCATCTCGGTTTTAAAGGATTTCCCCCTTATCCTTAAGCTGTGACCCCTTGTCCTGGACTTCCCCAACATCGGGAGCAATCTTCCTGCATCTAGCCTGTCCAACCCCTTAAGAATTTTGTAAGTTTCTATAAGATCCCCTCTCAATCTCCTAAATCTAGAGAGTATAAACCAAGTCTATCCAGTCTTTCTTTATAAGACAGTCCTGACATCCCAGGAATCAGTCTGGTGAACCTTATCTGCACTCCCTCTATGGCAATAATGTCCTTCCTCAGATTTGGAGACCAAAACTGTACGCAATACTCCAGGTGTGGTCTCACCAAGACACTGTACAACTGTAGTAGAACCTCCCTGCTCCTATAATCAAATCCTTTTGCTATGAAAGCTAACATACCATTCGCTTTCTTCACTGCCTGCTGCACCTGCATGCCTACTTTCAATGACTGGTGTACCATGACACCCAGGTCTCGCTGCAACTCCCCTTTTCCTAGTCGGCCACCATTTAGATAATGGTCTGCTTTCCTGTTTTTGCCACCAAAATGGATAACCTCACATTTATCCACAAAATAGGGAGAGTACAGAGGAGATTTACTAGAATGTTGCCTGGGTTTCAACAACTAAGTTACAGAGAAAGGTTGAATAAGTTAGGTCTTTATTCTCTGGAGCGCAGAAGGTTAAGGGGGGACTTGATAGAGGTCTTTAAAATGATGAGAGGGATAGACAGAGTTGATGTGGATCAGCTTTTCCCTTTGAGAATAGGGAAGATTCAAACAAGAGGACATGACTTCAGAATTAAGGGACAGAAGTTTAGGGGTAACATGAGGGGGAGCTTCTTTACTCAGGGAGTGGTAACAGTGTGGAATGAGCTTACAGTGGAAGTGGTGGAGGCAGGTTCGTTGGTATCATTTAAAAATAAATTGGATAGGCATATGGATGAGAAGGGAATGGAGGGTTATGGTATGAATGCAGGCAGGTGGGACTAAGGGAAAAAAGTTGTTCGGCACGGACTTGTAGGGCCGAGATGGCCTGTTTCCGTGCTGTAATTGTTATATGGTTGTTATATGGTTTATACAGTCATGGTGAGAATCAGTTATTGTTGTGGTTTGTGAGGCAGCAGCTCTACTAGTTACTAATGTGCCACATTTAAAATTAGAAAACATTGAGAGGACTTAATTATAGGTACTTAGTTTGGAAATGGGATAAATGAGAAAATTAGAGGTACATGTGACAGGCTAATACAATAATCATGAGATACTTTGGTACACAGTAGGTTGATGAGTCACATAGACCGCAACAAAATGCAAGATGGCTTGATGTACTGGTTACAAGAATCTTTTCTAGATCAATATATCGAAGAATCATCAGGGAAAAGGTTCTTTTGGATTGCATTCAGTGTAATGAGAAAAAGTTGGCGTTGATGCTAAGGGGTCTGTTTGGGGAAAAGTGACCATAATGTGAAAGAGTTTGACTGTGATTCTAAAAGTGATGTATTTTAACGTGAAACTAGGAACTTAAAACTAAACACTGTAATCTAAAAAAGGTATTAGAGAAGAGTTCAAGAGTTCAAGTTCAAGAGAGTTTATTGTCATGTGTCCCAGATAGGACAATGAAATTCTTGCTTTGCTTCAACACAACAGAATATTGTAGGCATAAATAAATACAGAACAGATCAGTGTGTCAATATACCATTGAATATATATATACACACATAAATTAGCATATAAAGTGCAAAAGGCTATTAAAGTTCAGAGTTTTGTTTGAGTTGAGTTTAATAGTCTGATGGCTGTGGGGAAGAAGCTGTTCCTGAACCTGGACGTTGCAGATTTCAGGCTCCTGTACCTTCTACCTGAAGGTAGTGGGGATGAGTGTGTGGCCAGGATGGTGTGGGTCCTTCATGATGCTGCCAGCCTTTTTGAGGCAGCGACTGTGGAAGATCCGCTCGATGGTAGGGAGGTCAGAGCTCATGATGGACTGGGCTTATAACCATATAACCATATAACAATTACAGCACGGAAACAGGCCATCTCGGCCCTACAAGTCCGTGCCGAACAACTTTTTTTCCCCTTAGTCCCACCTGCCTGCACTCATACCATAACCCTCCATTCCCTTCTCATCCATATGCCTATCCAATTTATTTTTAAATGATACCAATGAACCTGCCTCCACCACTTCCACTGGAAGCTCATTCCACACCGCTACCACTCTCTGAGTAAAGAAGTTCCCCCTCATATTACCCCTAAACTTCTGTCCCTTAATTCTGAAGTCATGTCCTCTTGTTTGAATCTTCCCTATTCTCAAAGGGAAAAGCTTGTCCACATCAACTCTGTCTATCCCTCTCATCATTTTAAAGACCTCTATCAAGTTTTTAACCCCCTTTAACCATATAACCATATAACCATATAACAATTACAGCACGGAAACAGGCCATCTCGACCCTTCTAGTCCGTGCCGAACACATAATCTCCCCTAGTCCCATATACCTGCGCTCAGACCATAACCCTCCATTCCCTTCCCATCCATATAACTATCCAATTTATTTTAAAATGATAAAAACGAACCTGCCTCCACCACCTTCACTGGAAGCTCATTCCACACAGCTACCACTCTCTGAGTAAAGAAGTTCCCCCTCGTGTTACCCCTAAACTTCAGTTCCTTAATTCTCATGTCATGTCCCCTTGTTTGAATCTTCCCTACTCTCAGTGGGAAAAGCTTTTCCACGTCAACTCTGTCTATCCCTCTCATCATTTTAAAAACCTCTATCAAGTCCCCCCTTAACCTTCTGCGCTCCAAAGAATAAGAAGAATTAGGCGACCAAAACTGCGCAATTAGGCGACCAAAACAACCTTCTGTGCTCCAGAGAATAAAGACCTAACTTATTCAATCTTTCTCTGTAACTTAGTTGTTGAAACCCAGGCAACATTCTAGTAAATCTCCTCTGTATTCTCTCTATTTTGTTGACATCCTTCCTATAATTGGGCGACCAAAATTGTACACCATACTCCAGATTTGGTCTCACCAATGCCTTGTACAATTTTAACATTACATCCCAGCTTCTATACTCAATGCTCTGATTTATAAAGGCTAGCATACCAAAAGCTTTCTTTACCACCCTATCTATATGAGATTCCACCTTCAAGGAACTATGCACGGTTATACCCAGATTCCTCTGTTCAACTGTATTCTTCAATTCCCTACCATTTACCATGTACGTCCTATTTTGATTTGTCCTGCCAAGGTGTAGCACCTCACATTTATCAGCATTAAACTCCATCTGCCATCTTTCAGCCCATTTTTCCAAATGGCCTAAATCATTCTGTAGACTTTGGAAATCCTCTTCATTATCCACAACACCCCCTATCTTGGTATCATCTGCATACTTACTAATCCAATTTACCACACCTTCATCCAGATCATTGATTTACATGACAAACAACAAAGGACCCAACACCGATCCCCGAGGCACCCCACTAGTCACCTGCCTCCAACCCGATAAACAGCCATCCACCATTACCCTCTGGCTTCTCCCATTCAGCCACTGTTGAATCCATCTTGCTACTCCTGCATTTATACCCAACAGTTGAACCTTCTTAACCAACCTTCCATGAGGAACCTTGTCAAAGGCCTTGCTTCTTCTTCTTCGAGTCCGTTGCAATCTCAGATGTCGTTCTGCCAGTATCTGGCGCAGGTCATAGCTGGTCGGGTCGGTTCAGCCAGGTCCTGGGGGCTGCACTGGGGGGCGTCGTCACACTCCAGTAGGTGGGACATTGTCTGTACTGCTCCACAGCTGCATGTGTCTTCTGCCTGGTAGTTCCATGCTTTCATAAGTGCTTTGCACCTCCCCTGCTCCACTCGTAATCTGTTGAGGGTCTTCCAGGTTGGCCATGGGAGGTCGTGCCCGCTGGCGAGGCATTCAGTCGGAGTGATTCCTCTCTCCATCCAGTCGTGGGCTTGTGTGTTGAGCTGGTTCCATTCATCTTTCCAGATGTTGGTCCTTGCTGTTTCTTTGGTTATCTGGAAAGGTGGGACTGTCTGCAAGAAACTGGCTCTAGATGTCAGTCGGGGTGGAGGTGCCCTTTGGCTTCTCCCATTCAGCCACTGTTGAATCCATCTTGCTATTCCTGCATTTATACCCAACAGTTGAACCTTCTTAACCAACCTTCCATGAGGAACCTTGTCAAAGGCCTTACTAAAGTCCATATAGACAACATCCACTGCTTTACCCTTGTCAATTTCCCTAGTAACCTCTTCAAAAAATTCAAGAAGATTAGTCAAACATGACCTTCCAGGCACAAATCCATGTTGACTGTTATATCTCTGATATCCGCTCTGATCCAGGAAGCATTCTGGTAAACCTATTCTGCACCCTCTCCAAAGCCTCCACTTCCTTCCTGTAATGGGGTGATCTGAACGTCACACTTTATTCCAAATGTGGCCTTTCAAAGTCCAATATAGCTGCAACATGACCTCCTGAATCTTGACCTCCTAAACACAACCCTCTCTCTGTCCCTTCCCCACCCTAGTTCTCCAACTAGTTTCACTGTCCTGATTAATTTTACTGTTTGTATGCCTCGTTGTCACCTTCCCCTCAGCCACCAATGAACCATTCTACATTTCCTTGATTATTGTCTGCTTTGATCTGAGGTTTTCACACCTTGCCCTTCCATATCTCTCACTTCCCTCACCCTTGACTCTTGGTCTGAAGAAGGGTCTCCACCTGAAACTTCAGCCATTCCTTCTCTGCAGAGATGCTGCCTGTCCCGCTGAGTTACTCCAGCATTTTGCATCTATCTCCTGACTCTTAAGTTGGGCAACAACAGGTTTCTCCCCTGATGTACACAATGCATTCTATGCTCACTTTGAACAGAAGGTCGATGCAGAAACATCATGCACCCCACCAGTCTTGGGTGTGCCTGTACCAACAGTTACTGTGACAGATGTAAGATCCTGAAAGTGAAGAAAGCAACTGGTCCATATGTAGTCTCTGGCCGTGTCCTCAGGACTTGTGTGGACCAGCTGGCAGAGGTCTATAACCCTTCACTACTTCATTCTGAGGTCCTCACCTGCTTTGAAAAGACCACTAGCATCCTGCTGCCAAAGAAACGCAATGTAGTGTTATTTAATAACGACTGTCCAGTGGCTCTGACATCCACCATCATGAAGTGCTTCAAGAGACTGGTGATGATGCACATTAACTCTAACCTCCCACACAGCCTTGATCCACAGCAGTTTGCTTATCGATGCAGCAGGTCCGCAACAGATACTATCTCCCTGGCCCGAAATTCATTTCTAGAATGCCTGGGCAACAAGGATACCTACTTCAAACTCCTATTTATGGACCATAGCTCTGCCTTCAACACCACAATCCCAACCAAACTCATCACCAAACTCCTCACCTCCTCTGTCCTTGGATACTTTCTGATCCATAGTGAGGAGTGGTGACAACACACCGTTTATAATCATTCTCAACACTGGTGGCCACAAGGATGCATTCTCCGTCCTCCACTGCACTCCCTATAATCTCACGACTGTGCGGCCAAATTCAGCTCGAACTCTACAGATTGTGGCCGGATCATGATGCATAATGAGAAGGAATGTAGGAAGAAAATGGAAAACTTAGTAACATGGAGTGAGGACAATAACCTCTCCCTCAATGTTAGCAAGACGAGGGACCTAGTTATCGACTTCAGGAAGCGTGGTGGAGTACATGCCCCAATCAGCATCAATCAAAGTGGAAATGATTGAGAGCTTCAAATTCCCTGGCATAAATATTACCTGTGATCTGTAGTGGACCAACCACGTTGAAGCAACGGCCAAGAAGGCACATCAATGCCTCAACTTCCTCAGGAGTTGACTCCAACTCTTACAAATCTCTACAAATGCATCATAAAGAGCATACTGTTGGTTTGCATCACAGCTTGGTTTGGGAACAGCTCTGACCAAGAGAGCTAGAAATTTTAAAGATAGACACAAATTGTCAGTGTAACTCAGCGGGACATACAGTAGCAATGTTACAAAATTTTGAGATTTTAAAAATCAAGTCTGCAATTTATCCCATCAGATAAAGCATAACAATAAGTTTAATTTGACACCAAATTCACTTTCATATCTCAAGTATTAAAAAAGTTATGGCCATTTTCATACTCGGAAATGAGCATCTTGTTCCCTATTGATTTTCAATGGACATTACAAAAAAGCTGTGATCTTGGATAGTCAAAACCCATTTCTTAAGGAAAGATTAACATTTTTAAATAGCCTAAGTGTCCAAAGATTATTCACAAATAATTCACAATATAACATGATTTTTATATCTAATTTACATTAATTTATAGGCCAAATGGAAGGAATTTAGTGTTCAATTGCTGTAAATAAATGCCCATTTAAATCGGCTTTCTAGTGGGTCATGTGAACGCGCTGGCTTAGAACGTTCACATCGCGCTGGATTAGTGCCCTCAAATGCCGAGAAAAATACTGCGGGATATAAAAAGCCCAAAATGAACTACTCGCTATAGATAACTTGATATATAGGGTTATATATATGCCCCATTTAATGTAAAAATAAGGTACATACCTTTAATTGTTTGCTTTATAAAACCCTGGGGCTGCGAGAGGTTGCGGAATGAGACAGTAATTTTAATATTATTATAACTATTATTCGAGGCCTATAAAACTAATAATACCTTTTGCGACCGGGTCTTGCAGCGATTTTTCGTTAATGATTTACTAGGCTGAACATCTGCGATTAGTACAGCCTAGTAAAAATCGCGTTTTAATCCCGCCCCCTCCAAACAGCGCCAAAATCGCGGACCTGGCTGTGGGCAGATTCCCAATGACGATTCAGGTAGGTTTTGTAACATACCTACATACAGCATCTCTGGAGAGAAGGAATGGGTGACGTTTCAGGTCGAGACCCTTCTTTAGACTGATGTCAGGGGAGAGGGAGATACATAGATAGAAATGTAAGGTGTGAAAACATGACAAAGGGAATGGAGATCAGGGAAAATGTAGAATAGATCATTGTTAGCGAGGAGAAGGTAATAACAAACAGAGATAGAATGTAGTCAGAGACAGTAATACTGGTTGGAGAACAGGGAAGGGGGATGGATGGAGAGAGTGGGAAAGCAAGGGTTACTTGAAGTTAGAGGTCAACGGTCATACCGCTGGGGTGTAATCTGCCCAAGCGAAATATGACGTGCTGTTCCTCCATATAACCATATAACAATTACAGCACGGAAACAGGCCATCTCGGCCCTACAAGTCCGTGCCGAACAACTTTTTTTCCCTTAGTCCCACCTGCCTGCACTCATACCATAACCCTTCATTCCCTTCTCATCCATATGACTATCCAATTTATTTTTAAATGATACCAACGAACCTGCCGACACCACTTCCACTGGAAGCTCATTCCACACCGCTACCACTCTCTGAGTAAAGAAGTTCCCCCTCATATTACCCCTAAACTTCTGTCCCTTAATTCTGAAGTCATGTCCTCTTGTTTCAATCTTCCCTATTCTCAAAGGGAAAAGCTTGTCCACATCAACTCTGTCTATCCCTCTCATCATTTTAAAGTCTCTATCAAGTCCCCCCTTAACCTTCTGCGCTCCAGAGAATAAAGACCTAACTTATTCAACCTTTCTCTGTAACTTAGTTGTTGAAACCCAGGCAACATTCTAGTAAATCTCCTCTGTACTCTCTCTACTGCAATGTTTGCACTGGGCCTCACTCTGACAATGGAGGAGGCCCAGGATAGAAAGGTCAGTGTGGAAATAGAGGGGGAGTTAAAGAGTTTAGCAACCAAGAGATCAGGTAGGTTTAGGTGGAATGCGCGGAGGTGTTCAGCAACATGATCGCGGACACTGCGCTTGATCTCGGCAAATTATAAGAGCCACAACTGGAACAGTATGAAGGTTACAGTAGATGAGGTTGGAGGAGGTGCAAGTAAACCTCAGCCTGATCTGAAAAGATTGTTGAGGTCCTTGAGTGTAGTCGAGGGGGGGGGGGGGGGGGGGGGGGTGTAAGGACAGGTGATGCACCTCCTGCATTTGGAGGGGAATATACCTGGGGAGGGGGTGGTTTGGGTGGGAAGGGATGAGTTGACCAGCGATTTGTGGAGGAAACCATCACTGCAGAAAAGGGTGGAGATGGGAAAATGTGGGTGGGAGGGTGGGAGGGTGGGATCCCGTCGGAGGTGGCGATAATGTCGGAGGATTATATGTTGTATGTGACGGCTGATGGGATGGAAGGTGAGGACTAGGGGGACTCTGTCCCTGTTATGACTGGGGGGAGGGGGAGCAAGAGCACAGTTACGGGATGTCGAGGAGACACTCGTGAGGGCCTCATCTATGATCTTACTCACAGTCCTCCTCTGCTGAGGCAGTCCCAAGGACTTTTCTTGAGATCAGCTGATTGGTCCTCTCAGTCACTCTGGATGATCGCGAGGGAGAGTCCTCAACTGTGATTCTACGCTGTGAATCAACTGAACTGTGAGTCTGCAATGTACTTGCAATAAATGATTTGTTAGCCCTTAATGACAATCCAATGAGTTGTTTGGCAATTTGGTGGCCTGCACTCTGCTTGGAATGATATGAAATTGAGTTTGGTGGCCTGCACTCTGCTTGGAATGCTACCAAATTGAGTTTGGCGGCCTCCACACTGCCTGAAATGCTACGAGATTGTATTTGGTGGCCTGCACTCTGCCTGAAATGCTTCCAAATTGAGTTTGGTGGCCTGCACTCTGCCTAAAATGTTATGAAATTGAGTTTGGTGGCCTGCACTCTGGCTGAAATGTCATGGAATTGTGTTTGGTGGCCTGCACTCTGCCTAAAATGTTATGAAATTTAGTTTGGTAGCCTGCACTCTGCCTAAAATGCTATGAAAATATGTTTGGTGGCCTGCGCTCTACCTGAAATGCTACAAAATTGAGTTTGGTGTTTAACGGAATAGCCATGAGTGAACTGCTTGCCCACCAGCCCTGAGTTACTGATCTGCCAGCCCACCAACCTTGGGTGACTGAGCTGCCAGCCCACGAGTCCTGAGTGACTGAGCTGCCAGCCCACCAGGCCTGAGTGACTGAGCTGCCAGCCCAAGAATCCATTCGGCCCACAATGTGCATACTAACCTTCTAAAAACAGTCCCTTTGTCCCACAACACCCATACTAGCGCTCCAAAAAGCTCCCTCCCACTGGCCACCAATATTGGGGGGGGGGGGAGAGTTGGGGGACCAGCCTTCCTGTGTGAACATGGGACCCAACAGATCCCACTTAGTCTAGTATACAATTATTGTTATTATTGCACTATTGTTTATATTTGTGTGTGCGTATGTGCCTGTGCATGTGTGTGTATATATACAGTATACAGTGTATATATATATACACACATGCACGCACACATATGTACACATAAAATATAAAAAAGTGTAATAACAACAATAATAGTCTATGTAGTTCAGAGCTTATTTGAGGTTGTTGTGTTTAATAGTCAAATGGCTGTAGGGAAGAACCTGTTCCTGAACCTGGACGTTATAGGTTTCAGGCTCCTGAACCTTCTTCTCGATGGCAGAGGTGAAGTGAGTGAGTGGCCAGGATGGTGTGGGTCTCTGAAGATGCTGGCCGCCTTTTTGAGGCAGTGACTCCGGTAAATCACTTCAATGGTGGGGAGGTCAGAGCCGATGATGGACTGGGCAGTGTTTACTGCTTTTTGTAGTCTTTTCCTCTCCAGGGCGCTCAAGTTGCTGAACCAAGCCACGATGCAACCCGGTCAGCATGCTCTCTACTGTGCCCTGTAGAAGTTAGAGAGAGTCCTCCTTGACAAACCAACTCTCCGCAATCTTCTCAGGAAGTAGAGGCGCTGATATGCTTTCTTAATAATTGCATCAATGTTCTCGGACCAGGAAAGATCTTCAGAGATGTGCACGCCCAGGAATTTGAAGCTCTTGACTCTTTCAACCATTGACCCGTTGATATAAACGGGACTGTGGGTCCCCATCCTTCTCCTTCCAAAATCCACAATCAATTCCTTGGTTTTGCTGGTGTTGAGGGCCAGGTTATTGTGCTGGCACCATATGGACAGTCGCTCGATCTCTCTTCTATACTCTGACTCATCCCCATCAGTGATACGTCCCACAACGGTGGTGTCATCAGCAAACTTGATGATGGAGTTCACACTATGACCGGCTACACAGTCATGAGTATAGAGTGAGTACAGCAGGGGGTTGAGCATGCAGCCTTGAGGTGCTCCCGTGCTGATTGTTATTGAATCTGACACATTTCCACCAATACGAACAGACTGTGGTCTGTGAATGAGGAAGTTGAGGATCCAATTGCAGAGGGATGCGCAGAGACCCAGTTCTGCGAGTTTGGTAACCAGCTTGGAGGGGATGATTGTGTTAAATGCCGAGCTGTAATCGATGAATAACAGCCTGACATAAGAGTTTTTGTTGTCCATGTGGTCCAGAGCGGAGTGGAGGGCCAGCAAGATCGCATCCACCGTTGATCTGTTGTGGCGGTAAGCGAACTGCAGTGGGTCCAGGTTTTTGTCGAGGTAGGAGTTGATTTGCTCCATAATCAACCTCTCAAAGCACTTCATCACCACTGGCGTTAGTGCCACTGGTTGATAGTCATTGAGGCACATCACCTTGCTCTTCTTGAGAGCAGAGAGCCGGATGTAATAAAATCAGAAATGGTGTGTGATATTAAGGTCTGGTGCTCATCCATGGGATCATGGTCCATATAGGTAGGAGGAGGTGTCTGAGAGTTGTCACCTGGCTTCAGCCCGGTAGAGGTCAGCCTGCCAGACTACCATGATACCTCCCTTGTCAGCGGGTTTGATTATAATGTTGGGGTTGCTGCAGAGTGAGCGGAGGGCTGTACGTTCAGAAGGGGAGAGGTTTGAGTAGGTACGGGGAGTGGAAAGTTGAGACGGTTGATGTTACGCCAGGAGTTAGGAATAAAAAGGTCTAAAGAGGGTAGAGGGTAATCTGGGGGAGTCTACGAGGAGGGGGACCGGTGTGGGAGGAGGAGAGTTGTGGATATAGCCAATCAATCACACAGATCAGGCTTCCTACCATTGACTCCATCTACACTTCATGCTGCCTCAGGAAAACAGCAAACATAATCAAAGACTTTTCCCAACCTGGTCATTCCTTCTTCTCCCTGCCCCCTTTGGGAAAAAGATACAGAATCTTGAAAGAATGCACCACCAGACTCTTCCCCTCTCTTATTGGGCATCTGAGCATTCCTTCCATAATTAATATTCCTCTGCCATATTGCAGACATTGGGATTTATGGAATTATGACGCTACAAAGCTGAGAACTATATTCTGCATCCTGCATCTTTTCCTTTGCTCTACCTATTGTACTTGAGTTTAGCTTTGATTGTATTTATGTGTTGCATTTTCTGATGATTGGACAGCAAGCAATACATAATATTTTGACGTTTCTCTGTACGCATTACTGTAATAAACCTAAATCTGATCAATTTCCCAACCAATTTCCCACCCAAGCATGTATAAAATATGCTTCTTTACCACTGTCATAGTGCTATGGACTTAGATCCCTCTGTACATCCATATTCTTGCTATGAATGACCCTGTCCCATGGTACGAGTTCATTCCTAGAGCTCTCCTGAGTTTGCCCTGATTTGAACTTGGAGATTTACGGTAATGGCTGTTTGTCGGTATTCGGGGCTCTCGTGGACATTTTTCAACGTTGAAAAATCTTCACGAGTCTTCCCGAGCTTACCTGCCATTAGCGAGTCTTCCTGAGTACCTGCCGTTAGCGTTCCGAACCGCTAAGAGACATCCCCGAGCTCCAACGTACCCGCTACGTTCATTCTCCGTGCTTACCATGAGTTTGATTTTTTTTAAACTCAGGGAAGCTCTTAGAATGAACTCGTACCGTGGGACAGGGCCAGAACTGTATACTTTCCTCCTACATTCGACCCTCCAAAGTGTAACACTTGTTCAGTTTAAACTCCTTCTGCCATTTCTGCAGCTCATCCTTATCCCGTTGAATACTTTGACATCCTTCCTTGCTGTCTGCAATTCCACCAATTTTGGTGTCGTCTGCAATCCATTTACATTTATAACTTAGTCATCGGTATATATCGCATACGGCAGAGGTCCCAGTATAGACCCCTGCGGAACTCTGCTGATCAGAGACCTCCAACTAGTGTAACATTCTTCCACCAAAAGGCTCTCTCTTCGATTGGTAAACCCGTTCTAATTCCAAACACAACGTCACTGTGGATCCCATACATTTTAATCTTCTGGATCAGCCTATCATAAAGGACTTCATCAAATGACTTACTAAATCCATGTAAATAACACTGACTGCCCTAAAATCAGTGATCACCATCAACTACTCTTAAAAAACAATCACCTTTGAGAGACATGACCTGCTGAGTACAAAGCCATGCTGATTAATCTCTAATTACCCATTTTCTTCCAAATGAGAGTAAATCCTATCCAATTTACAGCCCCTTTGGTTCCAAGGTTCACTTACCTTGTCATCCTTATCGTTCCCCCACACTGGAACATGCCAGTCCTCATCTCTGATCAGCTAGCCTTCATACAACTTAACATGAAAGCTTACATTCTGCTTGGGAAGTTTACAACTCGATTGTTTAAACATAGAATTCTCCAATTTCAGGTAATGTTCCCCATTCCTGCTCTCTTTTCTCTGTACGACCCCCCTCCCCCTTGCCCCCGCCATTTCCCCACCTCCATGTGCACCCTTTTCTCCCATCATCTTCAACCTCCTAGTCACCATGCTCCTTACCCTGCCTTCCTACACTTATGGATGCCAGTCCACCATTTCCCTTTTATCCGCCTTTTTTTCCCTTCCACCAATAGAACTCCAGCTTTCACTCCTCCTCCTCTCTCCTTATCCAACACCCTTTGTCTACTTTTCATCTCTAACCTTTCTCACCTACTCCACCCATCTGCCAGTCAATACCTCCCCTCACCTGTATCCACCTTTCAATTGCCAAGCTTTGCCTCACCTCCACCATTCTTTTCTAGCTTTCTATCCCTCATTACAACCAGTCTGAAGAAGGGTCTTGGCATAAGACTTTGTGCTTCACCGATGCTGGCTGACCCACCGAGTTCCTCCAGCACGTTGTGTTTTACCTAAGACCAGAGCAAATTCAAACACCTGCAGTTCCATGTGTCTTCAACAATATAAAGTATATCATATCAAACAATTATCCCTCATTAATCAATCACATTATATCTAATTTGCATTATGAAAACACACATTAAAGCAAAACTACCTGTATAAGTTTTTTATTTATTTTTATTTATTAGAAGCAGTGTACAAAAATATAAGCAGCGGCATATGATATAATACAGTTATTCTAGAGCAATTTTAATTTTTAGCCAAAGTTAAGAGAAAAGAAGAGAGAAAAAGTGGTTGCGCAAGAATAGAACCCCTAGACTACCAAATTGGTGTAAGTAAAATAAATAAGAAACTTAGAGATAATATATATAAGCATCTGGATAAACAGGGTCTGATTAGGAACAGTCAACATGGATTTGTGCCTGGAAGGTCATGTTTGACTAATCTTCTTGAATTTTTTGAAGAGGTTACTAGGGAAATTGTGGAAGTGTTCGGCACGGACTAGTGGGGTGCCTCAGGGATCTGTGTTGGGTCCACTGTTGTTTGTCATGTACATCAATGATCTGGATGATGGTGTGGTAAATTGGATTAGTAAGTATGCAGATGATACTAAGATAGGTGGAGTTGTGGATAACGAAGTAGATTTCCAAAGTCTACAGAGAGATTTAGGCCATTTGGAAGAATGGGCTGAAAGATGGCAGATGGAGTTTAATGCTGATAAGTGTGAGGTGCTACATCTTGGCAGGACAAATCAAAATAGGACGTACATGGTAAATGGTAGCGAATTGAGGAATGCAGTTGAACAGAGGGATCTAGGAATAACTGTGCATAGTTCCCTGAAGGTAGAATCTCATGTAGAAAGCTTTTGGTGTGCTGGCCTTTATAAATCAGAGCATTGAGTATAGAAGTTGGGGTGTAATGTTAAAATTACAATTGTTAAAATTAAAAGTTAAAATTGTACAAGGCATTGGTGAGACCAATTCTGGAGTATGGTGTACAATATTGGTCGCCCAATTGTAGGAAAGATGTCAACAAAATAGAGAGAGTACAGAGGAGATTTACTAGAATGTTGCCTGGGTTTAAGCAACTAAGTTACAGAGCAAGGTTGAATAAGTTAGGTCTTTATTCTTTGGAGCGCAGAAGGTTAAGGGGGAACTTGACAGAGGTCTTTAAAATGATGAGAGGGATAGACAGAGTTTACGTGGATAAGCCTTTCCCATTGAGAGTAGGGAAGATCAAACACGAGGACATGACTTCAGAATTAAGGGACAGAAGTTTAGGGGTAACATGAGGGGGAACTTCTTTACTCAGAGAGTGGTAGCTGTGTGGAATGAGCTTCCAGTGGAAGTGGTGGAGGCAGGTTCGATTTTATCATTTAAAAATAAATTGGATAGGTATATGGATGGGAAAGGAATGGAGGGTTATGGTCTGAGTGCAGGTAGATGGGACTAGGGGAAAATAAGTGTTCGGCACGGACTTGTAGGGCCGAGATGGCCTGTTTCTGTGCTGTAATTGTTATATGGTTATATGGTTAAAGACGTAGAGAAATAAAAAGACAAAAACAGAAAGAAAAACAAAATGTGATGATATACCTGCCTCGTATCCCTCCCCACCCATCGTCCAACCCGTAATTCGATTTAACTCCAAAATTGTGTTGCACCATACTATCCTTGTAATAAATCAATGAATGGTGTCCATGTCTTCGAAAATTGCTCTGGTTTTTCTGCTAAGACAAGTCTAATATTTTCAAGATGTAGCGTCTCAGACATGTTTGTATTCCACATTTTGAGAGTAGCAGCAAATGTCTGTTTCCAAAATTTGAATATTAGTTTTTTCGCCGTTATCAGACCATAATTGAGGAAACGTCTTTGAAATATTGATAGCTCAGAGCAGGCTTCTGACGTTCCTAGAATAATCAATTCCGTGTCTGGGGCCAATTTTGTTTTTAATGTTTTTGAGAGAATTTCAAAGATTTCTCTCCAAAAGTTACGTAATTTTATGCCAGAGGCGAAGGAATGTGTTATACAGGTAGTTGCTTCTTGAAGGAGACGTTTGTCACAAATAGGAGATACATTTGGAAAGATCTTATTCAGTTTAGACTTTGAATAGTAGAGTCTATGCAGTATTTTAAATTGAATTAATGTATGTTTAACTTTTTTATTTTTTATTTTAATTTTTAATTTTTTTTTACAAACAGAACAAAATAAAAAAGAGAAAGAAAAGAAAGAAAAAAAAGACAACAGAAAAAGCCGCCAGACATTACATTATTGGTGCAATCCACATGGTGCTACACAGTCAGGCATTGCAAGAGCACAAGTAAAGAGCACAGGACTACATTGCTGCAGAAAAAATGAAATATGAAATGATGATTGATAAATGGTCCCCAAAAACTTAAAAAGATGTTGGGTACCTTGGAGTTGTGGAAGCGTATCCTTGCCATCTGTAGGATTATTATCATTTAATTGAGCCATTTTTCGAAGCAGTGGGGTGTGGATGATTTCCAGTCTGTTTGGATCATTTTCTTGGCTGCCGCCATCAGTGCTTGTTGTTCTTCAGATGTGAACTACAAAGCAGTTTCTGAGCATCCAAAAAGTGCCAGTTCTGGATCAGGGGGAATATCTTTTCCACAGACCCCAGAGAACCACTTAAATATTTCAGACCAGTATCTTTGTATATGAGGACAGAGCCAGAAAATGTGTGTTAAAGAACAATCTAACCTTTGCATCTGTCACATAATGGAGAAATAGATGGATAGATTTGATGTAATTTGGTCTTTGAGTAATGGAGTCTATGGATGACTTTAGACTGAATTTGTTTATACCTGTCATTGATCGAACAAGTTTGGATTCTGGTCAAACCTTCATTCCAAATGTCGTCAGACACCTCGAAATTCAGCTCAGTAGACTAGGCTTCTTTCAGATGGTTAGTGGATACAGAGGTGGTGAATAGACGCACAAAGCAAAATATTAGATGTTTGGAGCGGAGGAAGCTGCAGGAGCTCGTAGAGTGGGCAACTGTCAGGCAGGGTTTGAAAATTTGGAATTTGGTCTTTAACGTAGTGCCTAATTTGGAGATAGCAAAAAAAATGAGAGTTGGAAAGGTTACATTTTGATTTCAGCTGATTAAACGGAGCAAACTTTTTGTCTATATATAAATCTCTAAGGGTCGCAAGGCCTTTGTCCCTCCATACAGCAAACACTCCATCCGTCTGTGATGGCAAAAAGGAGTGGTTGTGACATATGGGGGTGTAAATAGAGACATTTGACAATGTACTGAAACTTCTGATTTAAAATTCGAATAAAATTTCTTAAAATAAAATTCTCACCAACCAACTTATGTGGGGATTCCGTTTTGGAAAAAAGCAAAGTACAAAGGGAGGAATTTTTCACTGCTGTGCTTTCAATGTTTAGCCACAAAGGGGGCATTATTAATATTATTCAAAGGTTCATCTGGGAATCCCCATTGCCAGTAAATCAGAGCTCTAGCATTGGCTGCCCAATAGTAATGCTTAAATATAGGAAGGCCCATGCCTCCCTCATTTTTTGGTTTTTGAAGATGTGCCTTTGATATACGGTGGGCTTTGTAACCCCAAATAAATGGAAGGATAATGGAGTCCAGTTTTTTTTAAAGAATGACGAAGTAAGAAAAATTGGGCAATTTTGGGATAAATATAAAAATCTAGGAAGAGACACCATCTTGATAGCGTTATTACGCCCCACTATAGACAAGGGTAAAATCCTCCACTTCTCTATGTTCAGTTTTAACTTTGTAATCATATCAGTGTAGTTGAGTTTGAGTATAAGTATGGAGTTTAGGGGTATTTTGAGTCCTAGATATGTAAAATGGTCATATACTATCTTAAATGGTAGAGCCTCAAGGAAATCTGAATCTATACTGTCTGATAAAGGCATAAACTCGTTCTTACTCCAGTTGACTGTGTTTACAGAAAGCTTGACAAATGATTTAATAAAATCTACCAAGGGAGGAACAGAGGCTTCTGGATAGGAGAGATATAATAATGTGTCATCGGCATAAAGCCCCACACGACTTTCCACATTCCCCACCTTAATACCCCTGATGTTTTGGTGACTCCTGAGACCTATTGCTAGGGGCTCCAGAGCAATATCAAAGAGTAAGGGGGACAGAGGTCTGACCCCACGTTGTAAGTCAAAAGGTCCAGATTTATCATTATTAGTGAGGATGTATGATGTTGGACAAAACCATTTTGACCCACGCAATAAAGGAATCCCCAAACACAAATCTTTTAAGTGCCTCTAATATATAGGGCCACTCTATCTGGTCAAACGCTTTTTCGGCGTCTAAGGATAAGATGGCCGCTCTGGAATCCCCCCTCTTGGTGGACCTATATAGATTATTCAGGAGTCGACGCACATTACAAAACGAAAATCTACCTGGAATAAACCCTGTTTGGTCAGGGTGTATAATTGATGAAATATGCTTCCCCAGTCTATTAGCTAGTATTTTTGTGATAGCCTTTTGATCTAAGTTGAGGAGAGCAATAGGCCTATAGCTGCAGGTTCAGTTTTATCCTTATCTTTTTTTAACAGGATACATATATTTGCCTCATACAGGGACTTTGGAAATAATGTTATTCTTAATCGAATTATTGATCATCCTAATTAGGAGTGGGGCAAGTGACTTGTGAAATGCCTTGTAGAATTCACAACCAAATCCATCGGGTCAACCGCTTTACCAGGGGGAAAAGATTTAATAGCTTCAACTAGCTCGCTCTGCATTAGCGGCCCGAGTTATAGCAGTATATAATTCTGAATAAAATACTTTGAAGCAATTGTTTATTTCTTTAGGATTGGAAAGCAAATCACCTGTTTTGGATTTAATTTTATAGATTGCACGGCTTGCCTGTTCCCCTTTTAATTGACTGGCCAGCAGCCTCTCTGGTTTATCGCCCAACTCAAAGTCTCTGTCTGAGCTTGAGTAGAAGCTTACCAACATTTCCACTAAGAATACGGTTATATTCATATTTTAAATTCAAGATTTTGATGTAATCCTCTTGTAAGAGAGAGTTCCTGTAAATCTGTTCAAGAGTTAGAAGTGCATTTTCAATTTCTACCAATTGATGGTGCTGTTCCCTTTTTTTGAAGGCTTCATAGGATATTATATGACCTTTCATTACTACCTTAAGGGTCTCCCAGAGCGTAGAATTCGGAGTTGCGTCTCAGGTGCCCTTCCGCAAATTATTTTTGGGAGAAAGTGAAGACCTTCGGTTGCCCGTTGTGTTGAAGCTGGAGTTTGGCTGGGAAGCGCAGGCTGTACTTGACCTCCATCTCCCGCAAGGTCTGCATGACCTCATGGAACCCACGTCGCAGCTCCATTACCTCAGCTGTGTAATCCGGGAAAATAAAGACTCGCTGTCCAATGTACTCCAGAGTCCGTTGTTGACCAAGTCGTATTAGCATATCTTTCTCATGCAAGAAATGGACCCTGGTGATGAGTGTGCAAGGCCTGGCTCCCTCCGCGGGCTTCGGCTGTTGGGTGCGGTGTGTATGGTCAATGATAAGTGGTTTTTGGAAGTGTGTCTTACCCAGCAGTTTTAGGATGAGGGCGCTGATAAACTCTGTCTGTTTCCCCTTCTCTTCTATTTCTGGAACACCCACGATTTTAATGTTATTTCGACGTGAGCGGCCCTCTTGGTCATTGATTTTTGCTCGCGTGAGGGTGTTTTCCCATTGTATTTCGCTTATGTTTTTCTCCATCAGTGTCAGGCGGGTGTCATGCTCTCCAGCTATCTCATCCATGGAATCCATTCGGACCGTCAAGGCATTTTGTGACATCTGAAGAGATGCAAACTTGGTTTCAAATTGGTCAAAACAGTCGTTGATGGTCTTTAAAATCGCATCTGACATCTCTCTCAGCATTGCACCTGTTGGTGCGGAATGATCGCCTGCTTCTCCATTAGAGTCACTATCTTCACCTTTGTTAGCCATGGTTGCTAGCGACCTTTGCATAGATCTTCCCTTACGTGTGTCTGGCATTTGTAGAGCTTTTTATGCAGGTCTGGTCCACACTGAGGTGGATAAACAAGCTGTGAAAAGTTCTGAGAGCAACCTTGACTGAAAGATGGTAATTTTAAACAATTTTAAACCGAACGGAGGGGAGCTCTTGAAAGCACGTCTTACTCCATCCGCTGTACACTTGCGCCCCCCCCCCCACAACCTAAGTCTAACGTTAATCGAACAATTGTGTAAATATAACAGGTTTTCTTCCCATCTGTCTTTTAGAATGTTTAGGCCTAGTTCCTCTTCCCAGTCTTTTCTAATTGCTTCTGACGATGGGATTTCTATATTTAGAACGGTGTTATACAAATATGATGTTAAGTTGTTTGACTCTGAATTTCTATTCATACATCCGTCTACTATATCTGGCAGCAAAGTTTGGTAGTCTTGGGTATATGTTTTCAGATAGTCTTGAATTTGAAGATATCTGAAATATTGATTACCTTTCAGGTGATATTTCAACTGCAATTCCTGAAATGAGAGAAGATCTCGTAGAGATCTCCAAGTTTTTTGATTCCTAGTCTTTCCCAATATGTAAATGTTTTATCTATAGTAGTTCCTTGAACAAAGGGTTATTGGCTATTGGTGGAAGAAGAGATAAATTGCTTAGTTTAAAAGATGATTTTACTTGTCTCCAGATACGTAGAGTGCTGTGAATAATCGGATCTTTATCATATAGTATGTTCTTCAAATTTGTTGGGGAGAGAAGAATCGCGCCTATATTAAAAGGCGAGCAATCATCTCTCTCCATTATTAACCAGTCTACCTGTTGGCATGAGTTGTCCAGCCAGTAAATTACATTTTTAATATTCGTTGCCCAGTAATAGAAACATAGAAACATAGAAAATAGGTGCAGGAGTAGGCCATTCGGCCCTTTGAGCCTGCACCGCCATTCAATATGATCATGGCTGATCATCCAATTCAGTATCCTGTACCTGCCTTCTCTCCATACCCCCTGATCCCTTTAGCCACTAGGGCCACAACTAACTCCCTCTTAAATATAGCCAATGAACTAGCCTCAACTACCTTCTGTGGCAGAGAATTCCAGAGATTCACCACTCTCTGTGTGAAAAATGTTTTTCTCATCTCGGTCCTAAAAGATTTCCCCCTTATCCTTATACTGTGACCCCTTTTTCTGGATTTCCCCAACATTGGGAACATTCTTCCTGCATCTAGCCTGCCCAACCCCTTAAGAATTTTGTAAGTTTCTATAAGATCCCCCCTCAATCTTCTAAATTCTAGCGAGTACAAATCAAGTCTATCCAGTCTTTCTTCATATGAAAGTCCTGACATCCCAGGAATCTGTCTGGTGAACCTTCTCTGTGCTCCCTGGCAAGAATGTCTTTCCTCAGATCTGGAGACCAAAACTGTATGCAATACTCCAGGTGTGGTCTCACCAAGACCCTGTACAACTGCAGTAGAACCTCCCTGCTCCTATACTCAAATCCTTTTGCTATGAATGCTAACATACCATTCACTTTCTTCACTGCCTGCTGCACCTGCATGCCTACTTTCAATGACTGGTGTACCATGTTACCCAGGTCTTGTTGGCTCTCCCCTTTTCCTAATCGGCCACCATTCAGATAATAGTCTACTTTCCTGTTTTTTCCACCAAAGTGGATAACCTCACATTTATCCACATTATACTGCATCTGCCATGCATTTGCCCACTCACCCAGCCTTTCCAAGTCACCTTGCAGCCTCCTTGCACCCTCCTCACAGCTAACACTGCCCCACAGCTTCTGCCCCTGTCCCACTTAGGAAACCTGTACGGAAGCCTCTGGAGACTTTGTGCCCCACCCAAAGTTTCCGTGCGGTTCCCAGAGGTTGCAGGTGGTTGCCGGAGGTTACAGGTAGTGGAAGCAGGTAGGGAGACTGACAAAAACCTCTGGGAACCGCATGGAAACCTTGGGTGTGGTGCAAAGTCTCCAGAGGTTTCCGTTCAGGTTTCCTAAGTGGGAGAGGGGCATAATAGTGCAAGAAGTTGGGGAGAGCCAATCCGCCCGTTTACATGCTGTTAATGAATTCTATGTGTTTTATAATCCCAGATAATGTTTGTAATTTTAGGAAGATATATCGGTATTGATTTAAATAAATACAGAATTTGTGGGAGAAAGATCATCCTTATAGCATTTATTCTGCCTATTAGAGACAACGGGAGTGTTTTCCAAAATTGAATAAGAGCGTTTAATTTAGTAACTAAAGGCAGGAAGTTTGCATTGAATAGAGAGGTATATTTTCTGGTTACCTGAACACCCAGATATTTGAATTTTTCCGTAGCAATTCTGAAAGGGAATTTTAGAAGGTGTGTTGACTCTTCAGGTTTTATTGACATAATTTCACTTTTGTTCCAGTTTATTCTATATCCTGAAAAGGAACCAAATTCCTCTGTAAGATTTAATATATTTGGAATACTAACTTGAGAATTGGTGAAATATAATAATACATCATCTGCATATAATGATATTTTATTATTCGAGTATTTAGAATTATAGCCGTGAATGTTCGGATGTACATTTTCCGCTAGAGGTTCAATCGCAAGGGCAAATAACAGGAGTGTAATGCACATCCCTGTCTATTGCCCCTGGATAACTGGAAATTAGGAGAGAGTATATGGTTAGTCAGTATTCTGGCAGTCGGCTTATCACATAACAGTTTTATCCATGAAATCAAATTTACTCCCATCTGAAGATTTTGCAGTACTGTAAAAAGGTATTTCCATTCTACTTGATCAAATGCTTTTTCTGCATCTAATGAAATAATTGATAAGTCTTCTTCTTTAGTTCTGTGTGAGTACATTATGTTAAAAAGGCATCTCAAATTATTAAACAAATGTCTCTTGCGTATAAACCCTGTTTGATCCGAGTGTATTAATTTATTAACGTATTTACTTAATCTTCTTGCCAAAGTTTTCGCTAATATTTTCTGATTTGTATTTAACAGGGCGATTGCTCTGTATGATCCCGGGTCTTCTAGATCTTTATCTTTTTTGGGTATAAGTGTGGTAGTTGATTCAGCTAGTGTTTGTGGTATTATCTGTTCTTTAAATGCGTATGTATAAAGGTTGTATAAACGCGGGGAAATTACCTCATAAAATCTTTTATAAAATTCATTACTGAACCCGTCTGGTCCTGGTGTTTTTCGATTCTTCAGTGAGTTTATTGTCTCTTCTATTTCTTTAATTGAAATCTGTGCTCCTAATTCCTCTTGTTCCAGCAGGTTAAGTGTTGGAAGTTTACAGTTATCAAGAAAGTTTGTAATTTTTCCCTTTTCTGTTGATGTTTTGGATGTATATAAATTTTGATAAAATTGGGCAAATCTTTCATTAATGTCTTTTGGAAGCGTTAACAATTCACCTTTATCTGGTTTGATTTTTAGAATGATATGATCCTTTTCAACTTTTCTCAACTGGCGTGCTAAAAGTTTATGTGGTTTGTCGCCGAATTCGAAATTTTCCAGTTTTGTAATTTGAAATAATCTGATAACTCTTGCAGATAGAATTTGACTTAGCTTAAATTTTAATATTGCTATCTTGTTGTGTTTATCTATCGCGTTTTCTAAGTCAAGTTGTCTGATCTGTTCTTCTAGTTGCAATTGTTCCGTCATATTCTTTTTATTTTGATATGCTTGATATGAAATGATAGAACCTCTAATAAAAGCCTTGAAAGATTCCCATAATAACGTGGGCAAAATACCTGGGGTATCATTGTTGTCAAAAAAGAGTTCCATCTGTTGTTTTCAATATTTACAACAATCCGGATTATTTAGTATTTGAGGGTTAAACCTCCAGAATTATTTTTTATTATACATTCCTTTTAGGTTTAAGGAGAAGGTTAGCGGAGAATGATCGGAAATAGTATTACAGGTGCACACAACCTTTTATCCGACGATCCAAATAACGAAAACCTCCGAATAGCGACATTTTTTCGGTCCTTGAAGAAAGGTCCTTGAAAACGTTCACCGAGGGCAGCCCGCAGAGGTGACAGCGGAACCTCCGGTCGGTCCTCGAAGAAAGGGGAACTAAATCCCCATTCATAAAAGAGAAGATGAGGGTATATTGCGCGGGAGGGTTAATAATTGACAATATGCTGCTACCTGCCAGCTGCGTTAAAAAGTTCCCACGGTAGACTCACGATACACAGTGTATCGTGAGTCTTGCGTGGTAACTTTTTAACTCAGCGTGCAGGCAGCAGTAGATTGTCGCTCCCTTCAGTTTCACCCCACCTACACCCCTCTGCTTCCCGGCCATGTGTGTGACCCCTTCCCTCCCCTCTCCAGCTCCCCGCTCATTGCACCGGCGCGGGGGCTTTGTACTGTCTTCACGTCGCGATGCTAGCAGCACAGTGCCAGTCACCGGAGACGTCAGGACCAACGGAACACCGACCCCCAGGCCCACTGCAAGCACGGAGATCCCAGATCAGCAACTCCAGCCCAGCCCCGTTCCAACTCCAGAAGAACACGCTCCCCGTATGGGCAGAAGCTGATGGTGTGCAAGGGATACGTCTTGTTCTTGGGTCGCGCAGCTCGGGCTGTGGGTGAGCTGCCACTTGTCGCCATAGCGGCCCATCGGGGAGCGGATTCCTCTGGAGTTGGAGGGGGGTATTGTGCTGTTTGATCGCCCCCTACTATTCCAGGGACAGGGAGACAGGACGTTCACCGAGGGCGGCCCGCAGAGGTGACAGCGGAACCTCCGGTCGGTCCTCGAAGAAAGGGGAACTAAATCCCCATCCATAAAAGAGGTGAGGGTATATTGCGCGGGAGGGTTAATAATTGACAATATGCTGCTGTCTGCCCGCTGAGTTAAAAGTTCCCACGGTAGACACGATACACAGTGTAGGCAGCAGCAGATTGTCGCTCCCTTCAGTTTCACCCCACCTACACCCCTCTGCTCCCCGGCCATGTGTGTGACCCCTTCCCTCCCCTCTCCAGCTCCCCGCTCATTGCACCGGCGCGGGGGCTTTGCACTGTCTTCAAGTCGGCGATGGCTGCAGGTCAGTGCAGTCACCGGAGACGTCAGGACCAACGGGACGTCGACCACCCGGCCCACCGCAAGCACGGAGATCCCAGAGACCCACAGCTAACAGCAGCAGCCCAGCCCACCCCGCTCCAACTACAGAGGAACCTGGGTTGCGGATGACGGGGCGTAGCTCGGGGCGTCGTAGGGAGCGGGTTCCTGTTGGTCCTGACGTCTCCGGCCACCTGCTATCCTCCGGGAACTGTACCGCCCTTGCAGGAGAGTGGGGTTGTTTGCAGTTGCAGAGGGAGGGGGCAAGGGCGGTACAGTTCCCAGTCTCAGCTCCAGTCCAGGGGGGTGGCCGGAGACGTCAGGACCAACGGGACAGCGACCCCCAGGCCCACTGCAAGCACGGAGATCTCAGAGACCCACAACCAGCAGCAACTCCAGCCCAGCCCCGCTCCAACTCCAGAGGAACACGTAGGGGCAGAAGCTGATGGTGTGCAAGGTGTTCTTGGGGTGGCGCAGCTCGGGCTGTGGGCAAACTGCCACTTGTCGCCGTAGCGGCCCATCGGGGAGCGAATTCCTCTGGAGTTGGAGGGGGAGGGGAGTATTGTGCTGTTTGATCGCCCCCTGCTATCCCAGGGACAGGGAGACACAGCGGCTTTTTAGACTGGTGGGCAATCACTTCCAAAGTTCTGCCCACACAGTCAGTACACCTCTCCTACACTGCATTTCATACAAACATTTATTCTGCAAAAAAAAACCACATTGAAGACTCAAGCTCGCGATCAAGTAACTGCCGGGATCAAGGCGCAAACTCGCGACCTTGCGGCTATGAGCCGAGCACTCTACCACTGAGCCAGCCATTAAAATCTACGCAAAAAAATTTCCATTCCGAAGACCGACAAATTCTGAATTACGAAAAGTGTCTGGTCCCAAGGCTTTCGGATAAAAGGTTGTGCACCTGTATTATGCGGTTGGACGTATCTCAGGAGATGAGCCAGCCTACAGGGAGGAAGTCCAAAGACTGGCAGCGTGGTGTTCAGACAACAACCTCATCCTAAACACCACAAAAACAAATGAAATTATCATAGACTTCCGTAAGAACAGTGCAGCCCCCAAACCCCTATTCATCAATGGGGACTGTGTGGAGAGGGTCTCAGACTTCAGATTCCTGGGCACACAAATTACGGAGGATCTCTCCTGGACTACAAACACCACCACAGCAGTCAAGAAGTCCCAGCAGCGACTCTACTTTCTGAGGATCCTCAGGAAAAACAACCTGGAGGAGAAGCTGCTGGTGTCCTTCTACTACTGCTCCATCGAGAGTGTGCTGGCGTACTGTGTAACCACATGGTATGCCAGCTGCTCTGCAGCGGACAGGAGAGCCCTTCAAAGGGTCATCAACACCGCACAAAAAATCACTGGCTGCCCACTGCCCTCACTGAAGGACATCTTCAGCTCTCACTGCCCTGGCAGGGCAGCCAACATCCTGAAGGACCCTTCCCACCCTGGACACAACCTGTTCCACCTGCTGCCCTCTGGCAGACGGTACAGGTCTTTCAAAACTCGCACAAACAGACTCAGAGACAGCTTCTACCCCATAGCCATACGTGAACTTAACAATGCAAAATAAGAAATAACACTCACATTCAACTGAATAGTTCTTATTCACAAGCACCTTAAAAACATCCTGAATGTACTTACCCATTTGCACTACAATATAACTGTATATAACTGTACAACACCGAATACCTCAGCTGCTATTGTTATTTATCTGTAATTTTTTTATATGTACAGGTGCACAACCTTTTATCCGGAGTTCCGGAAACCGAAAAACTCCGAAAACCGGCCATTTTTCCAGGATGTCATCTGCACACCAAATCTCGCGTTTGGCGCCAAACTTGACCCGAAACGACCCACGGTCAACCCAGGTCTGCACTACTGTAACGGCTGCCTCCTCCCCGGAGACCAGGGAGACACTTAAACATCTGTAAATCATTGCTTAAATGTTAGTCAGTTAGTTTGGAGGGCTTTTATGTGAAAGGGGGGGGGGGGGGGGTGAAGGGGTAAACTTTAATTCTTAGTCCCCTACCTGGTCGGAGAGGCGGGGAGCGGTCAATGCCTTACCAGGTCGCCGTGCAGTAAGCTCCGCAACGCTGTGGCCGCCAACTCCCAGCTGGGGCTGCGGGCGTCCGGCCGCGGGCGGCGCCGGTTGTAGCTCCGACCTCGGCAACTCTACCCCTGGCTGCGAGGTGCTCCAAATCCACCGCCGCCCGCGGCCGGACGCCCGCAGCCCCAGCTCCGCGAATGTTGGGAGTCGGCGGCGTCGCAGCGCTGGGATACCAGCGGGGAGCGGGCAATGCCTTACCGGGTCGCCGTGCGGTAAGCTCCGGAGCGCTATGGCCGCCAACTCCCAACATTCGCGGAGCTGGGGCTGCGGGCGTCCGCCCGCGGGCGGCGCTGGATTTGGAGCGCCTTGCAGCCAGGGGTAGAGTTGCCGGGGTCGGAGCTCCAACCGGCGCCGCCCGCGGCCGGACGGAGCCCCCAGCTCCGCGATGTTGGGAGTCGCCGACCAGGTAGGGGACTAAGAATTAAAGTTTCCCCCTTCACACCCCACCACCACCACATAAAATCCCTCCAAACTAACTGACTAACATTTATGCAATGATTTACAATGATTCCCCGGTCTCCGGGGAGGAGGCAGCCGCTCCAGACTTTTCAAGCCGCCCGCGCTACCTACCTAATCTACGCTAAAAATCTTCCATTCGGAAATCCGAAAATGTCCGAAATCCGACAAGTGTCTGGTCCCAAGGCTTTCGGATAAAAAGTTGTGCACCTGTATATATTTTTGAATCGCACCATTGGATTGACTTTTACATTTCGTTGTACCATGTGCAATGACAATAAAGAGATTCGTTCCTTCATTCATTATTATGGTATTTGGGATTAATTGTGAAAGGTATTAATTTAGTGTCCACTAGAAAATAGTAAATACGTGTATAGGTTTTATGTACTGATGAATAAAAGGAGTATTCTCTTCCGGATGGGTTTGCAATCCTCCATACGTCTGTTATATTGTATTTCTTATATACACATTTAAGAGTTCACTGGATTTTGATTTTGTATTATATCCCTTTTGTTGAGCGGATTTATCGAGGTATTGATCCAAAACGCAATTGAAATCTCCCCCAATTATCAGGTTTTGCTGGGTGGAATCTGAAATTATATTCAAGATTTTATTAAAATATTGTGGTTGTCAAAGTTAGGTGCATAAATATTTACCATAGTAAGTGGGGTAGAATATATCTTCCCATAGACTATGACATACCTCCCATCTTTGTCTGCAATGGTATTTTTATGTTTAAATGGTATGCCCTTACAGATTATAATTGCAGTGCCTCTGGATTTGGAGAGATAGGAGGAGTGATATGTTTGACCAATCCAATTGGCCTTCAGCCTGGTCTGAGCTTGAGCTTTAAGATGCGTTTCCTTTAAAAATATTATGTCAGCATTAAGTGATTTTAATTGGGCAAGAATCTTACCCCTTTTAATTGGCTCGTTAGCGCCCCTAATATTCCAGCTACAAAAAGTAATTCCTCAAGTTTTCTTTGGAGGGTCGTCTTGCATTATAGCTTATATGGGTTCCCTTGTTTCAACACAATAGAATCAGAATCAGAATCAGAATCAGAATCAATTTATTTGTCATTTGGACCCCTGGAGGTCCAAACGAAATGCCGTTTCTGCAGCCATACAATACACACAAATAGACCCCAGACACAACATAATTACATTTAACATAAACATCCATCACATAACTGTGATGGAAGGCCAAATAAACGTATCTCTCCACTGCACTCTCCCCCCCCCCGATGTCAGAGTCAAAGTCATAGCCCCCGGCTGGCGATGGCGATTGTCCCGCGGCCATTGAAGCCACGCCGGGTGGTGCGAGGTCGCACACCGGGTCTTGATGTTGGAGCCCCCGGTGTGCGCTCGCAAAGTCCGCGGCCATTCCAGCCGCGCGGGGCAGTGATGTAGGCCCCGCTCCAGGAGCTCTTCGACCCCGCAACTCGGGCGGGAGAAGTCGCCACCGCAGAAGCCCCGAAAAGCGGTCTCCCCCCCAGGGAGCCGTGGGCTCGGCGCCGTCGTCCACAGACCTGTAGAGAGCCTCCGACTCTCCGGCAGCAGCAGCAGCAGCAGCAGCAACAGCACCAGCAGCAGCAGCAACAGCACCAGCAGCAGCAGCAACAGCACCAGCAGCAGCAGCGCTCCTCCACCGCTCCGGACCCGGCCAGCTCCGCTACGGTGAGGTGAGTCGACACCTGAGTCCCCGGTCTCTTCCTGTTGGAGGCCGCTCCTCATTGCGGCCTCAACGACGACTGAGGCCCGACGAGAAAAGGTCGGGTCTCAGTGCAGGGAGAGATTCAAAAAGTTTCCCCCCCCCCCTCCCACCCCACCCCACCCCCCCCCCACACACACCCCAACATAAAATAACAAACACATACATAAAAACACAGACAAAAATAATAAAAACGCGGACAGGCTGCAGAGGCCGCTGCTGGCCAGAGCCGCGCCGCCTACTTTGGGTACTCAACCTTCTGGGTGTTGGGTGGGTGCTCCCAATTTCAGAACTCTGATGGTATATCCCAAAGAAAGGTGCCCTATAGAGAAAAAGCAAAAAAGGTGCTAAATAACATAAATGATACAAAAAAGCAGTATTTAAGTATATTGTGTGAACACCAACTGGTGGGAACATTTGTGTGATCTTCCGTAGGTGTAAATCTCATCTAGCTCCTCCCCTTACAAACTAATATTATAAAAAAGAACAAACAGGCCAGAACCGGATATTATATGCACAGAAAAAACAACAGAACATGTATTGTAAGTAGTTCATCTAATAGGTATTTACTATTTAAATGCTGTATTTAAATTATAAGAAAATGTTTTTTGCTTATTAATAATCCTGTTTTAAACAGTCAAAGACTGAGATTGTGAGTAATTTCCTCTAAGAGGATTACATTTCTTAACTAGGTCTAAGTGGGTATTTACTATGTAAATACCCAATTTTAATGAACAAAATATCGTACTTATTGGTATTCGTATCTTAACCTCATACTCGAATGAAAACTATCTGGCTTGAAGGGGTTAACTGAAAACTGAAATCTCTGGCTTGCCTGCCCGCTCAGCGAGTCTCACTCTCTCCCTCACTGGCTCGTCCCATCTCCAAGCTCCGACGCCTCTGTCTCGCTTTGGCCTGGCAGTTTCTGGAAGCTCCAGCTTACTCCCACGAATGGATATTAAACATATTTTTGATATATACCGATACAATGAACATTGACTAGAGGCCATAAATCTAGAAGCTATTCAGTATTAGCTTTAAAGAGGAACGGATTGTTATTATGTTATAACATTAGGTTTTAGGTTAAAATAAACGGTTTAGTACGATTGTTAGTTTTTTATGTGTTAATGATATAATTAATTATATAATTTGTTAGTAGATTATTACGTTCCGATCGGTTTAATTTGTTTTCTATGCCGCATAATTCAAGAGTCTTGAACCTTTTCTTAGTAAACACGAGGGCCTTGAACATTCTACCCGCGAGTTTGTTGGCCATCTTATCTGCAACTATTATATATCTCTTTATGTAAAAAAACATTCTCTCAAACTACCCCTTATAAATATATTTAAAAGGTTTAGCCCACGGGTTCAGTAAGCATTCAATAGCCCTTGCTAATCAAACAGAGCCGTAGCATTCTACTTATCCTTTAGAGTGCTTTTTTTTTTAAAAGTCCTGGGCGTATTTGAATGTGGCTTCTGGGTCAATAAAGAAACGCTCTGAGCCTTCATATGTGACCCTCAGTTTGGCGGGATACATTATTCAATATCTCAGATTTGGAATGTCTCTAAGAATCAGATGAATCTTTGTAAAAAGGGCACGTTTCTTCACCACCTCTGCTGGATAATCTCTGAAGAATCTTATGCTTTCTCCTTCAAACAGGATTTTCCAATTGTCACTTTCTTCATGATGTCTTCAAGAACTATGTCGTTAAATTTCAGGATAATCTGTCTTGGTGGAGCTCCAATTTAGCGTTTTTTAGCGCATTTCAGGAGCGGAGCTAAAGCGGGCACCTGCTTCCTACTCCATGGCTCCACCGGAAGTCCCTACCTGTATAAGTTAAAGTAACTAAGGTTCACATCACTGAAAAGTGTTCTGGAGGACGTGGGTAGGTGGCATTTTGGATCAGGACCTTTCTTCAGACTATTTGAGTCAATGGGGAGGGTTGAGGGGGTAGAAAGCTGGATGAGAGTTGGAAGAGGCTGGAAAGTTATCTGAAGAAGAATCCCTACCCGAAACGTCACCCATCATTTTTCTCCAGAGATGCTGCCTATCCAGCTGAGTTACTCCAGCTCTTTGTTTCTATCCAAGAATCTGATAGGAGTAGATATAGGTGAGGGGGATTAATTGGCAGATAGCACGGAGGTTTGGAGGTGTAAGGTGACGGAGGAAGGAATGTCTTCCTTTGGCCTTACATATCATGTCTCTTATCCCTTTACCTCAAAGCCTTTTGTCTCCTTGTCACCTCTGGCTTTTGTCCACCCATCTGCCATTCAAACTCCCCATCATCTGTATCTACCTCTCAGTTACCTGGCTTTGTCCAGGCCCCACCTTTCCAACTTTCTCCCTCCCACTACAATCATTTTGTAGAAGGGTCCCAACCTGAAACAAGTCCTATCCATGTCCTTCTGAGGTGTTGCCTGGCCTGCTGAGTTACTCCAGCACTTTGCATTTTTTGTTCACTTCACTGAACCCCAAAACAAAACCTGCAAATATATAAAGGAAGTTAGGAAAGAATGTAGAGAATTTGGTGAGATATTATAGAGCAGGAGGATGGTAACCAGTGATCGTAGTTCTTTATGGCGATTGGACTGGTTCACAGGTTAAGGTTGCTAAATTGGCGAAGGCCGATTTGGAGGCATTAGATGAAAACTTGGATGAGTCTGTTTGCAGATAAATGCATAGCTGACAAATACCGTCAAGGTCCCAGAGTGAGGATGAGTTATCTTTAGATGGCAGTGATCAGTGGGAGCGAGCAGTTCTGGAATCATGCAGCAGTCCTGAGACAGAGTTTGAGAAACTGGTTGAGACCAATAGACGGAATAAGAAAGCATCCTACAGGCGCCAATATCCTGTCAGAACAGTCCCTAACCCCAGAGCCCTAATACCTCCTCCACTCAATCATCAAGACAACGGCGAAACAACCATGATAAATGTGCGGCTGCCATGGAAACCAAATGAGATGATGGCAATTTTGTTGGGAGTGCCTAATAAGAATCAGAATCCACAAGCTTTCATTGAAATTTTTAAGAACAACGATATCTGTATATCACGCCGATTCCCGAGATTTATGGGCACTAGTTCAGCAAGTATTAACAGTGATTGAGTATACCAGATTCATGGTTCACTGAACCTATGACAACCACACAGCCCTAGAGGCGACGCACCCAGGGAGGATCGATCACATCTTATGTTGGCAGCTGTGGGCCTCATTCTCCAGCAGCCAATCGATATATCAAAGGTTTTGGATATGAAACCAGAGGAAGGAGAGGCTGCAGAAGATTTTCTGGAAAGGTTTAAAACCATCTACGGCAACCAGTCAGGTAACACTCAGTATCAGCAAGGAAATGACTGGCCACAGTTTTGTGCTATGGTTATGAACTGCTTGCCTTCCAGCGTCGCAATGGCTGTTAAAACCAATAATATGGACTGGTCAGAGTCTTCACCGGCCCGCATGCCAAGGGGCTGTGAGAGCCTTTTGAAAAAAGCTGTCCTATTGGAGACCGGGAAGCCCAGGTAAAGGTAAAAAATGAATATGTGATGAGAGAAACAAGAGAAGTTCCACCATTGGCTGTCCCTGACTGAATGGACTAACAAATTCGGATGTTACCCTGTTTACAGATGGCAGCTCATCCATTAGTGAAAAGGGAGAATGGTTGTCAGGCTATGTGATTGTCAATCAGGAGAGAACCATCATTGAAGCAGCGTCTTTTGAGGCTCCCTTCTAGACCCAGCTAGCCAAACTATTTACGCTAACTAGAGCCTGCACCCTGGCCGAAGGACTATCTGCAAATATGGAGTGGTTCATGATTACGGACAATTATAGAAGAATCGGGGGTTTCTAATCTCTTCAGGGACAGTGATATCTCACAATAATCCAGGTAAAGGCTTGCCCTGTGAACCAGGTAAGACTCCTTTACCTACAGGTCCCTTTGAGACCTTGCAAATGGACTACATTGATGTTCTTGTAATTGTCGATGTTTTCAGTACATGGATTGAAACAGACCCGATCTTTGCATATTCCAGATAAATTACAATGGAGCAAGGCTGTAAAAATATTGTTACGCAAAATCATACCGCGATTCGGTGTTCCTGCGCATTTAAATTCAGATAATAATCCTCATTTTATTGCTGCTGTAAACAAAGAAATGTGCCAACAATTACAGATACATCAACAGTTCCATTGTGCGTATAGACCTCAGGCCACCAGAGTGGTGGAACCAGCAAATCAGACTTTGAAAACCAAATTAGCAAAAATAGTGGCATAAACTGGCTTAACATGGTTAAAACTGCTTCCTGTTGCTCTTTTTCAGAATACGGACCATTCCTTCTGGTATGGCACGACTAACACTTGCAGACATCATATATGGTCGACCTTTACGCACGCCATGGAATGACCATGCCCCGGCAGCGGTCCATTTCCACCAGATGACTGAGGAAATGACATCCTATGTATTAACTTTAACCCGTACCTTGCGAACGTCTCATTCACAGGTCAGGGTTGCATATGGTGAGGGCCAGTGCTCAAAGTTCCATCTAATATTGAGCCAGGTTACTGTGTGCTGGTCAGGAACTGGAAGTATAAGCACTTGGACCCACGTTGGGATGGTCCCTTCCAGGTCTTCCTCACCACTCCGACCTCTGCCAAGGTCGAGGGTCGTGCTGCATGGGTTCATCTGCACCACTGCAAATTGATTGGGGGGTGAAGAGTAATTTTATTTTCAACTTAAAGTTTTTAGAGTTTTTTAGTTTTACATTTCTGCTTTGCTTGGGAGTTGTATCCTTATAAGTTTAGTTTTGAATCCTTATTTTGCTATATGGTTAAGAATATGCGACTGATTACTGGACTGACTGATTGAGTAAGTAGTTGATTAAGTCAATTAAGTAAGAAATGAGCTTTTTGTGAGCTTTTGCATGTTCCAGATAATTAAAATGAGGCAAGTCATCCTGCTATGCATCCTGTGCTACTGCAGAAAGAGAGAAATGAAGGGAAAATTTGACGATGTGTCCTGGAGCAATCACGCAGAATCTTTCACCTCTGCAAAGGAGATGTGGTACAGTGCAATGGCCCGGATGCCTTTGGATCCTGGAACGTCACCAAGATTGACTACTGTAATGGGATACTGCATCAGCCTGATCGGCAGGTAGACTTAGATAGCTGACACCTGTGGGAATTACCCTGTTGGTTTCAGGGGTGCAAATTTAACTTTTTCTGTGGATGGAATCCCTTGGAAGACAACTCGGCAAAGGAACATTTGTATGCTGGACTATGCTATTGAGAAGCATTAGAGGTCTACCCTTGTTTACAGGAGAAATAACATGACCAAAAGACATGGGAAAAATGGGCATTGGAGGAAGAAGACTCTAACATGTTTATACAAACCCATAATAAACTGTTTGGTAAGGACAAATTGTGTGTTACCCTACTATGAAATCAGTTAGTAGCCCATTTGCAGTGTCTCCAGTGGGGGAGGACTGAACGGTTAGTAAGGTGTCAAGGTGAAAAGCCAGTTCGGGATGAAACTGTCACCATCTATTATGAAGAGATCTTAGCCCCACCAGCTAATTCTTTGCCCCTACCTCGTAACGATGAGCATTCTTCCCGGGTTGTAATTGCAAGACTTATGCGGTGTACTATCAGAAATGCATCTGTTCTCTTTACAGAATAGATATGCCTTAGACTATCTGTTGGCCCATGAGAGAGGGACTTGTGCTATTGTAAAATAAAGATGTATGATGGGAATTCAGGACAGAACTAATAACATCACCAAACATCAAAATGACATTATTACCCTGCTTGATGGGATGAAGGAGGGTGTTGGATGGGTAGACAAAAGTGCAGGAGAATCTCAGCGGGTGCAACAGCATCTATGGAGCAAAGGAACTAGGCAATGTTTTGGGCCAAAACCCTTCTTCAGACTGATGGGGGGGGGGAGAAGAAAATAAAAAGGAAGTGGAGGAGCCCGAGGGCTGAGGGAGAGCTGAGAAGGGGAGGAGATAGCAAGGGCTACTGAAAATTGGAGAATTCTATGTTTATGCCGTTTGGGTGCAGACTGCCCAAGAGGAATATCAGGTGCTGCTCCTCCAATTTCCGGTGGTGCTCACTCTGGCCATGGAGGAGGCCCAGAACAGAGAGGTCGGATTCGGAATAGGAGGGGGAGTTGAAGTCCTGAGCCACCGGGAGGTCAGGTTGGTTAATGCTGACCTAGCGGAGGTGTTCGGCGAAACGATCGGCAAGCCTACGCTTGGTCTCACCGATGTAGATCAGCTGACATCTAGAGCAGCAGATGCAATAGATGAGGTTGGAGGAGATGCAGGTGAACCTCTGTCGCACCTGGAACGACTGCTTGGGTCCTTGAATGGAGTTGAGGGGGGAGGTAAAGCGACAAATGTAGCATCTCTTGCGGTTGCAAGGGAAAGTGCCCGGGGAGGGGGTGGTGCGGGAGGGAAGGGAAGAATTGACAAGGGAGTTATGGAGGGAGCAGTCTTTGCGGAAAGCAGACGGGTGGAGATGGGAAGATGTGGCGAGTGGTGGGGTCATGTTGGAGGTGGTGAAAATGACGGAGGACTATGTGTTGTATGTGACGGCTAGTGGGGTGAAAGGTGAGGACGAGGGGGACTCTGCCCTTGTTATGAGTGGGGGGGATGGGTAGAGAGAGCAGTGTTACGGGGTATGGAAGAGACCCCGGTGTGAGCCTCATCATTAGTAGGGGAGGGGAACCCCCGTTTCCTGAAGAATGAGGACATTTCTGATGCCCTGGATGGGGATCAGAATGTTGGATGGGGAGACTGGAGATTTGGGGAATTATATAATTGGATCATCAGCATGGCCATATATGCAGAATAGTGGTCATGTGTTTGTTCGTGGGAATTGCTATTGTTAAATGTATTATAGCCAGACTAATGACAGCCTTGGGTAATGTGGAAACTGGTGAGAAGATATTATTGCAGCAACTAAAAGAAGACATTCCGATGTTGGAGTCTGATGAAAGTAGAGAACCTGTGATCCAACAGGTAGAGAAGGAAATATTGGAGGAGGAGTGCAATAGACTTAATAATGTGGAGAAGGAGGGATGGTATTAAGTCCAGAATAGTTGAGCACCATAAGGGCTAGTGTTCGAAGCACAGCAGAGGAGTAGGGAGCAGCAGAGGTGTCAACAAGCCAGCCTGTCAGCCTACGTGGTCCGGGTTTTGGGGGCTATAAAACATCTCAAGGTTAGGAATAAACTTGGATGACTAATAGGCCAATGCTGATGAGTTCCTGCTGTGTTATTATCCTTTTTGTGGTCATGAAATGACCAGAGTGAGGAATGAGGAAATATTATATAATAGAACCACTCGGATAGTGACTTTTATATAAGCTAGGTAATTTGCCAGAGAAAAGCTTAAGGTTTTCAGAAACACATGTCTCCTATAGAAATAAAGTACAAAGAAACACATACAGGGAACAGACGAATCAAAACTGGAGGAGCAAGGAGAAGGATATTAAATTATGTTAGGTAAGGGAAACTAGTAGAGTAGCTTTGGATACTATGATTTTCAAAGTAAAAGAAGTACTGACACTTTTGAAAAATATAAAAGTGGATAAGTCTCCAGGTCCTGACAGGATATTCCCTAGGACATTGAGGGAAGTTAGTGTAGAAATAGCCGGGGCTATGACGGAAATATTTCAAATGTAATTAGAAACAGGAATAGTCCCCAAGGATTGGCGTACTGCGCATGTTGTTCCATTGTTTAAAAAGGGTTCTAAGAGTAAACCTAGCAATTATAGACCTGTTAGTTTGGCTTCAGTGGTGGGCAAATTAATGGAAAAGATACTTAGAGATAATATATATAAGCATCTGGATAAACAGGGTCTGATTAGGAACAGTCAACATAGATTTGTGCCTGGAAGGTCATGTTTGACTAATCTTCTTGAATTTTTTGAAGAGGTTACTAGGGAAATTGACGAGGGTAAAGCAGTGGATGTTGTATATATGGACTTTAGTAAGGCCTTTGACAAGGTTCCTCATGGAAGGTTGGTTAAGAAGGTTAAACTGTTGGGTATAAATGCAGGAGTAGCAAGATGGATTCAACAGTGGCTGAATGGGAGAAGCTAGAGGGTAATGGTGGATGGCTGTTTGTCGGGTTGGAGGCAGGTGACTAGTGGGGTGCCTCAGGGATCTGTGTTGTGTCCTTTGTTGTTTGTCATGTACATCAATGATCTGGATGAAGGTGTGGTAAATTGGATTAGTAAGTATGCAGTTGATACCAAGATAGGGGATGTTGTGGATAATGAAGAGGATTTCCAAAGTCTACAGAGTGATTTAGGCCATTTGGAAGAATGGGCTGAAAGATGGCAGATGGAGTTTAATGCTGATAAATGTGAGGTGCTACACCTTGGCAGGACAAATCAAAATAGGACGTACATGGTAAATGGTAGGGAATTGAAGAATGCAGTTGAACAGAGGGATCTGGGAATAACCGTGCATAGTTCCTTGAAGGTGGAATCTCATATAGATAGGGTGGTAAAGAAAGCTTTTGGTCTGCTAGCCTTTATAAATCAGAGCATTGAGTATAGAAGCTGGGATGTAATGTTAAAATTGTACAAGGCATTGGTGAGGCCAATTCTGGAGTATGGTGTACAATTTTGGTCGCCCAATTATAGGAAGGATGTCAACAAAATAGAGAGAGTACAGAGGAGATTTACTAGAATGTTGCCTGGGTTTCAACAACTAAGTTACAGAGAAAGGTTGAATAAGTTAGGTCTTTATTCTCCGGAGCGCAGAAGGTTAAGGGGGGATTTGATAGAGGTCTTTAAAATGATGAGAGGGATAGACAGAGTTCATGTGGACAAGCTTTTCACTTTGAGAATAGGGAAGATTCAAACAAGAGGACATGACTTCAGAATTAAGGGACAGAAGTTTAAGGATAACATGAGGGGGAACTTCTTTACTCAGAGAGTGGTAGCGGTGCGGAATGAGCTTCCAGTGGAAGTGGTGGAGGCTGGTTCATTGGTATCATTTAAAAATAAATTGGATAGGCATATGGATGAGAAGGTATAATAGACTCTGCAGTTAGCTTTGGCTATGTTACATTATAATGAGATTGAGATAAGGGATATGATGTGTGTGAAGGGGGGTAGTTGCTTGGAAAGGAAAGAATCAGTTTGATGGATTTGTGACCTTCCTATGTTTCGAAGAAGCGGCTGTACTTTTGAGGCAATGGTCTGAAGTTGTAAATTTACCCTTTGTTCTGTAATATTTGTAAAAGGCCCTGCAGATGAGATTGAAATTCCATCTCCCAGAGATTGCAAGAAAAGAGGAGGCTGCAAGTTAGAATGAAGCTGTATCCTGGCACAAAACACCATCAATTGAGTTAACAGATTTACGACCCATGTATGCTTGGAGTTACGAGGTGTGTGTGGGTTTGGAATTTAACTTAGAAGCTGTGTAACATATAATTAATGTTTGTAATTCATAGGTAATGGTATATTAAATTTGTAGTAAAATTGTAGAGAAACCATTTATGAAATGTATTGTGTCTAAGTAAGATTGTAAACATTAGACCTTGTTTAGATTTATAGAAATATACTTCTTGGTATGGAAAATGGGTTTTGTTTGTATGAATTGTGTGATCATTGCATTATATGTGTATCTTATATTTTGAGGAATGGTCTCTGAAATTGAGGGGTTTGCTTTGTTGAAATAAAATAATTCTTAACAAAGTTAAACCACAGGCAAATGAAGGTTGTAAAATGAGGCCAGAGAAGGGGGGTTCATGTGACTGCTGTTGTAAATCACCAGAATAACTCAGATGATTGGTTACTAATTTGTCATACCCTCTGTATCAGAAATGTCCAATACCTATATAATGCCTTGAGTTTGTACCAGTCACTAATTCTTTGGACCTGCCCCAAAGCTTTCAGCTCTGTGTTGGAAGGTTCAGAGAATTATCCAGTGCTGAATAAAGAATCGATTTCAACAGCAATCAACAGCTTGAATCAAGTTTTCTTGAATTTAGATTGACAAAATAATTCAGTTTAACATAATATCTGAAAATGTCATTCAGTTCTTTTAATTTTTAAGAAAGTTATGGGCTTTTGACTGTCGATCACAGCTTTTGTGTTAAGTCAATGGAAAAGCAATAGGGAACAAGATGCTAATTTACGAGTATGAAAATGGCCATAGCTTTTTAAATACTGAAGATATGAACGTGAATTAGGTGTCAAATTAAACTTCTTTTTATGCTTTATCTGATGGAATAAATACATGCTGGGATGTAATGTTAAAATTATACAAGGCATTGGTGAGACCAAATCTGGAGTATGGTGTACAATTTTGGTCGCCCAATTATAGGAAGGATATCAACAAAATAGAGAGAGTACAGAGGAGATTTACTAGAATGTTGCCTGGGTTTCAACAACTAAGTTACAGAGATAGGTTGAATAAGTTAGGTCTTTATTCTCTGGAGCGCAGAAGGTTAAGGGGGGACTTGCTAGAGGTCTTTAAAATGATGAGACTCAGAGAGTGGTAACGGTGTGGAATGAGCTTCCAGTGGAAGTGGTGGAGGCAGGTTCATTGGTATCATTTAAAAATAAATTGGATAGGCATATGGATGAGAAGGGAATGGAGGGTTATGGTATGAGTGCAGGCAGATGGGACTAAGGGGAAAAAAAAATTGTTCAGCACGGACTTGTAGGGCCGAGATGGCCTGTTTCCGTGCTGTAATTGTTATATTGTTATATTGTTATATTGTTAAATTGCAGACTTGATTTTTTAAATCTCAAAATATTGTAACATTTCTATACTCAGGGCTATTTTTTTACTTGTGGACATTTTTTATCAGGCTGGAAAATATGTCCCGACTTACCTGATGCCCCGAGTACCTACGGCTGGCATAACGAGCCAGTACGATATATCCACAAACTCCTACGGCCTCGTTACAAACATTCTGTAAGTTTGAAAACTCGGGAAATTCGTGAATAACTCGGGAGAATTTGTGAATAACTCGGGAAAGTGGGACAGGCCCTTTATAATCCCTGCCATCAGTGGCGCTCCAGATCTGCTGACTGGTGTGCGTGGGACTCGAGAGGCTGTAGGGGGTGGGGGGAGGGGTGGGGGGGGGGGGGGGGGGGGGGGGTGGGGTGAGTAAACTGCAGGTTTTTCATTGTCGTCGCTAAGGGAGACACAAACAATCTCCCAGATGTACTGGAGGACAGAGGATCTAAGGGGGTAGAGGAACTGAAAGAAATTTTCATTAGGCGAGAAATAGTATTGGGTAGGCTAATGGGACTGAAGGATGATAAATCCCCTGGGCCTGATGGTCTGCATCACAGGGTCCTCGGGGTGGTGGATCTAGAAATAGTGGACGCATTGGTGATCATTTTCTAATGTTCAATAGATTCAGGATCAGTTCCTGTGGACTGGAGGATAGCTAATAGCTACTTTTCAAGAAAGGAACGACAGAGAAAACGGGGACTTACAGACCAGTTAGCCTGTCTGCGGTGGTGGGAAAAATGCTGGAGTCAATTATTAATAATGGAGCATTTGGATAGCAGGAAAAGGATTAGTCCAAGTCAACATGGATTTATGAAAGAGAATTCATGCTTGACCAATCTTCTGGAATTTTTTGAAGATGTGACAAGTAAAATAGATGAAAGGGTGCCAGTGGATGTAGTGTGTCTAGACTTTCAGAAAGCCTTTGATAAGGGAGACTGGTGACTAAAATTAGAGCACATGGTATTGGGGGTAGGGTGTTGACATGGATAGAAAATTGGTTGGCAGACCGGAAGTAAAGAGTAGGAGTGAACGGGTACTTTTCAGAATGGCAGGCAGTGGCGAGTGGATGCCGCAAGGCTCGGTGTTGGGGCCGCAACTGTTTACCATATATATTAATGATTTGAAAGAGGGAATTAGGAGCAACACTAGCAAGTTTGCGGATGACACAAAGCTGGGTGGCATTGTGAACTGTGAAGAGGATGTTAGGAGGTTGCAGGGTGACCTGGACAGGTTGAGTGAGTGGGCAGATGTGTGGCAGATGCAGTATAATATAGATAAATGTGAGGTTATCCACTTTGGCGGCAAAAACAAGGGGGCAGATTATTATCTCAATGGGGTTTAGTTAGGTAAGGGGGAGGTACAGTGAGACCTGGGTGTCCTTGTACACTGGTCACTGAAAGTTGGCGTGCAGGTACAGCAGGCAGTGAAGAAAGCTAATGGAATGTTGGCCTTCATAACAAGACGATTTCAGTATAGGAGTAAAGAGGTTCTTCTGCAGTTGTATAGGGCTCTGGTGAGACCACATCTGGAATATTGTGTACAGTTTTGGTCTCCTAATTTGAGGAAGGACATCCTTGTGATTGAGGCTGTGCAGCGTAGGATGGCGGGACTGTCATATGAGGAAAGATTGAAAAGACTAGGCTTGTACTCACTGGAGTTTAGAAAGATGAGGGGGATCTTATAGAAACATATAAAATCATAAAAGGACTGGAGAAGCTAGATGCAGGATAAATGTTTCCAATGATGGGCGAGTCCAGAACCAGGGGCCACAGCCTTAGAATAAAAGGGAGGTCATTTAAGACAGGTGAGAAAAAAATGTTTTCACCCAGAGAGTTGTGAATTTATGGAATTCCCTGCCACAGAGGGCAGTGGAGGCCAAATCACTGGATGGATTTAAGAGAAAGTTAGATAGAACACTAGGGGCTAGTGGAGTCAAGGGATATGGGGAGAAGGCAGGCACGGGTTATTGATAGGGGACGATCAACCATGATCACAATGAATGGCAGTGCTGGCTCGAAGGGCCGAATGGCCACGTCCTGCACCTATTTTCTATGTTTCTATGTTTCTAACAAGCTTATGATGTAGAGGAAATCCCGTTCTGTCATCCGTTCATTTTGTTTTGCAAAAAGTTGCTGGTCTGTTGAATCGCTGAGATTAAAAGTCAGGGCTCAAATTCAAGGCCTTCAAAATACGGATCACAAGTTCACGCTAAAACTAAAAGGTATGTAGAACGTTTACTTAACATCTTATCTAGTTTTTGGTGTTATTTAATTTTTATCTGATGATGCAAAATAAGTTAATTAGGCCCCGATATCGGCAACATGATCATTATCTGTATTGTGTAATTGTTAAACATGCTAAATATCTGACTAAAAACTTCCACAGTACATACGGATCTGATTGTGGCCACCGCCATGTTGGCAGCCATGTGTATGTGTAAAACGGCCCTTGTCCTTTATCACAGCTTTTGAGTTAAATCAATACAAAGCAATAGGGAACAAGGTGCTAATTTCCTAGTATGAAAATGACCATAACTTTTTTAATACTGAAGATATGAAAGTGAGTTAGGTAAATATTAAAAGTTTTTTTATGCTTTATCTGCTGGAACAAATTACAGGTTTGATTTTTTAAATCTCAAAATTTTGTAACATTCCTACACCTACGACAAATGACATCCACACGCGATAAGCTACCACAAGGTGGTAGTCGCCGGTACCTGTTGCCGGTTGACGTAGGTACTCGCCAATGGAATTCACTGAAGTCAGCACCCTACATCATCCTGGTGACAACCTACGTCAGGAGAAGTCAAGCTGCGCTCATTGGTGTCAAGCCGACTGTCGCCAACTGCCGCCGAAAGGTTTTAAACATTTCAAAATCCATCGGCGACCAGAAAAATGCTACGATTCTTCGTGCGACTGAGGACACTACTCATGACGACCATGTGACGACAGCCTAGTCGCCTGTAGTTGCCTAAGTGGGACAGGGGCATTTGTTTCCCCTGTCCCAGATGACTCCCCTGGCTGCCTCATCTATTTCCCGCACCTCTATTCTCACCGTCTCTCCTCCTGATCAGAGCAAGGAGAGAGTTCCCCTGTTCCTCCCCTTCCCCCACCAGCCAGCACATTCAAGAGATCTTCCATAAATTCTGGCACCTTCACCAAGATTCCACTGCATCTTTCCACCCCCTTTCAGCATCTTTGGCCCCTGGTCAGTATTTGTGTTACCACCAATCTCTCCCCAACTCATGGCACTTTATCATGTAACCTCGGAGAAAACCTATGCAGTCACTGGGCGAAGATACACACTCCGGACAGACAGCACCCGTAGTCGGGATCGAGCCTAGGTCTTTTGCCCTGTAATTGCTATAAGGCAGCAACTCTACTACTGTGCCACTATGCCAGCTGCTGCCTTGCAGAGCCAGAGACCCGGGTTCGATCCTGACTTCGGGTGTTGTCTGTACAGAGTTTCCACATTCTCCCTGTGACTGCATGGGTGCTCCTGCTTCCTCCCACACTCCAAAGACGTGCAGGGCTGTAAGTTAATTGGCTTTTGTAAATTTGTAAATTGTTGCTAGTGCTTAGGACAGTGCCAGTGTACGGGATGACCGCTGGTCAGTGCAGACTCGATGGGCGGAAGGGCTTCTGCACTGTATCTCTAAAGTGTAAAGGTTAAGCCATGATTCACTTGCTCATCTGCCAATATGGTGAACTGTATTCAGTGTTCACAGTGTTGTCAGCCCTAAGATACACTCCACAGAACATAGAACAGTACAGCTCAGGAACTGGCCCTTCAGCCCACAATATCTGTGCTGAACATGAAGCCGAGACCAACCCTTAGCTGCCCGCACATGATTTATATCCCTCCATTCCCTGGATATCGTCTGCCTATTGAAAGGTCACTTAAATGCCACTGTCGTATCTGGCTCCATCACCAACCTGGCACAGTGTTCTAGGCACTGATCACAGGCCTCCAATCAGAAAAGCAACCCTCCACTACACTTTGACCCTTCCTCCAGGCCAATTTTGAACCCCATTGGCCAATGTATAATGTTACTTTTGTTCAGTGTTATGCCAGATAACATTGGCATGGAATGAAGCACAATAACAGTAATTGTCATCATCACTTGGGAAATTAGATTTGTTGTAGTTGTTAGACGTTTCCATGTGGATCACTGGCAACAACTTGAGCCGTGTTATCCTGGGTGTAGGCGGGCAGGCCTGGGACAAGGTGGCTGTAAAGCTGGTCCAAGCCTGGGCACCCTGCAGGATGAGTAACATACCAGCTTCATGTTTGGGTCTTCTCCCCATCCTCACACTTCACACGGATCTCTCCCCCATAACCCCCAATCTCCACCTTGGCACATGATTGGAATTTGCCCCTGCCCACACCATGCCCTGAGTGCCCACTTTCCAATGTGCTGCCAGTCCCACTCCCACTTCTGCCCAAGATAAACCTTCTAGATTTTCCTCTCTCCATTTCCCATGAAGAATGATTCCAGGTTCCTCTGAATACCAAGGCTTTTTAGTTTCTCGCCATTTAAAAAAGTACATTGTCAAAGTAGATGACCTCATTCAAGTCTGCATTACATTTCATCTGCCACTGAGTTGGTGGCCTTAGTAAGGATTTGAAGGATGATAGTTGCTTTATCAGAATCAAAATAAAGGTCAGCAAGCACGGGGGAGATGAGTGAATGGGGCTCGATGTGGTTTAAGGCACGGAGGATGAAGATTATGGTTGGTGCTTGTGGAACTGAAGACTGGTGAAAGGTGTAATTGATGGAACATGAGCTGATTCTAAACACAGATCAATGGGCGATGAAGATAATATTGCACCAAATCAGTTAGAGTCATAGAGCATGGAAACGGGGTCACTGCTGACCAAGATACCCAATCTAAACTAGTCCTATTTGCCAGCATTTGGCTCGTATCCCTCTGAACATTTCCTATTCATGTACCTGTTCAAGTGTCTTTTAAATGGTGTTATAGTACCTGGCTCAACTAGCTCCTCTGGCAGCTCATTCCATATACCAACTACCCTCTGAGTATCAAAGGTACCCCTGAGAGGTAGAGCTGTTGCCTTACAGTGCCAGAGACCCGGGTTCGATTCTGACTATGGGTGCTGTTTGTAATGTGTTTGTACGTTCTCTCCATGATCTGCGTGGCCTTTCTCCAGGAGCTCCAGTTTCCTCCCACACTCCAAAGATGTACAGGTTTGTAGATTAATTGGCTTGTAAAATTGTAAATTATCCTTACTGTATGTAGGATAATGCTAATGTGCGGGGATCGCTATTCAGCGTGGACTCGGTGGGTCGAACGGCCTGTTTCCACGCTGTATCTCTGAACTAAACTAAACAAAATTCCTAAAATCTTTCCCCTCGAACCTTAAACCTATGTCCTCTGGTGCTTGATTCCCCTTCCCTGGGTAAAAGGTTTTGTTGCAGCTCGACACTGATAATGTGTTTACTGACCCTCAAAAAATCTACGTCTTTAACAGCTGTGCATTAATTGTCAGGGCCATAAGAATTATTCTTGAAAGAATATTTCGAACCCCATCAGCAGTGGAAGGGATTTGCTGCTGAATGTTAATTAGACTGGCGCCCGTGGACTGTTCATCATGCCGGGCTGTCGGCGAGGTTGAGCACAGCTGTGGGCAGTGCCCCTGTGATATCAACATTTCTCTAAGTGAGAGTTTTAAATATACTTGAAACAAAAGAGGCAACTGCAGCAACACATCAGAGAGTGCCCTTTACAGGGGCTGTAACTCGAGAGATGATTAGCTGGACAATGGTATTGGAAAAAATACTCAACTCACTAACACTAATTAAACCTCAGAGGGCCTAATGGGCACAGGCCGAGCCAAATTGCAAATACAATCCCTTCGCTAAAAATAATCTGCGTAAACAATCAGCTTCACATAATTGAGTATCAGGAATCCAGTCTCACCGCTGTGCTGACTCCACTGTGGCTTTGAAATGGATGCCATTCCCCTCACACCCCGGCTGCACCATGAGCAATCACTGTCCGCGGAGGATTGCAAATATTTAAACTGCTCAATTATACCAAGCAATGTGCATTACTATCCTGTAGATTGCTCTGGTCATTTTAAAGTGAAGGTGTACCTGCTGGCTGTTTAGTTTTTCTTGAATTATTCACACATTCGGACAGTGACTTGACTTCAGAGCGGCCTACTCTGCAGCAGCCTATTCCCTGCATATTCTGTTTTTCTTTCATATTTCTACCATCTGCATTAAAAAAAAAATCACTTTAGAATGACTGGAGGGTGGATGAAATGGCCAGACAACGTTTCAGGTCAGGACCTTTCTTAAGACACCATGTACACTCACCCCATTTTGCATTAAAGTCATAGTCATACAGCAAGGAAACAGACCCTTTGGCCCAACTTTCCCATGTCGACCAAGATGCCCCATCTACACTAGTCTCACCTGCCTGCATTTAGTTCCTATCCTTCCAAACCTTTCCTACCCATGTACCTGTCCAAATGTTGTTTAAATATTAGTGTACCTGCTTCAACTCCCTCCTCTGGCAGCTCCTTCCATGTACCCACCTGTATAAAAAAGTTGCTTCTCACATTCCTATTAAATATTTCCTCTCTCACCTTCAACCTATGTCCTCTGGTTCTTGATTCCCCGACTCTGGGTAAAAAACCCTATGCATTTACCCTATCTGTTCCTCTTGTGATCTCATACACCTCTATAAGATCACTCCTCATCATCTTGCACCCCAAGGAATAAAGTCCTCACCTGCCCAACTCTCCCTTTAACTCGTGCCTTCAAATCCTGGCAAATTCCTTCTAAATCATCTCTATATTTTCTCCAGGTTACCAACATCCTTCTTGAGGAAGGGTGACCAAAACTGAACACAATACAGTACTCCAAATGCAGCCTCACTAACATCTCGTACAATTGTAACGTAACGCTCCTCAGTGCCCTGCCATTCACTGTGAAGGCCTGCATACTTCCCAAATTGCAACACCTCATACTTATTTGCATTAATTTCCATCAACCATTCCTCAGCTCACTTACCCAACTGATGAAGATCCTGTTGTCATTTTTGATAACCATTTTCTCTACCTACAATACTATTTACTTTAGTGTCCAAACTTACTAATCATGTCTTCTACATTCTCATCCAAATTTTTGACAAAGACCAGTGCCCAGCACTGATCCCTGAGGCACACCACTAGTCACAGATGTCGTCTATAAAACTACCTTCCACCATCACCCTCTGCTTCCTTCCATAAAGCCATTTCTCTTTCAAGTCGGCTAACTCTCCCTGGATCCCATGCGCAGCCTTATCAAATGCCCTCCTGAAGTCATATTGACAACTTCTATGGCTTTGCTCTTATCCTTTTTGATTACTTCATCAAAAAGCTCAATTACATTCGTAAGACACGATCTCCCACGTACAAAACCATGTTGATTCCCTAATCAACCCTGTCAATCCAAACACATATATATCTTATCTCTCAGAATACCCTCCAGTAACTTGCCTACTACAGATATTAGGTTCACTGGTCTTTATATTTCCCAGGCTTTTCCTTGCAGCCCTTCTCAAACAAAGGTACAACATTGCCCATCCTCCAGCCTTCTGGCACCTCACCCGTGACTAATGATGAATCATACATCTCAGCCAGGGCTCCTGTAATTTTTTCCCCTTGCTCCTTGCATACGCCTGATCAAGTCCAGGAGATTTATCTATTTTCATACAGCCTAGGATAGTTAACGCCTCCTCGACAATAATACGGACTGTCCTAAAGGCACTTCCACTAACTGTCCAAAGTTCCCTAGTTTTCATATCTTTCTCCATGATACAAACAGGAGAGAAATACTAATTGTGGACATTGCTTATCTCCTGCGGCTCGACACAGAGGCGACCACTTTGGTTTCAGAAGGACTAGTTTTCCTCAACGTACATAAATTCACTTTGGATTTTCCTTGGTATTATCTGCCAGAGATATCTCCTGCTGACTTTTGCCCTCTTGATTTCTTTCAAGTACTCTCTTCAGTCCCCTGAAATTCCTCCAAGGATACACTCAATCCCAGCTGCCTATATTCTTCCCATACCTCCTTTTTCTTCATCAGAACCTTAATTTCCCTCATCATTATGCTTCCATACGCCCACCTGCCTTGCCCTTCACTCTAACAGGAACATGCATATCCTGAGCTCTTGTCATCACACTTTTAAAAGTATCCCACTTTCTGAACATTCCTTTGCCTACTAATAACCTACTCCAGAAACATAGAAACATAGGCGCAGAAGTAGGCCATTCGGCCCTTCGAGCCAGCACCGCCAATCAATTTGATGATGGCTGATCATCTAAATTCAGTACCCCTTTCCTGCTTTTCCCCCATATCCATTGTTTCATTTAGCCTTAAGAGCTAAATCTAACTCTCTCTTGAAAACATACAGTGAATTGACCTCCACTGCCTTCTGTGGACGAGAATTCCACAGATTCACAACTCTCTGGGTGAAAAGGGTTTTCCTCATCTCAGTCCTAAATGGCCTACCCCTTTTTCTTCAACAGTGACCCCAAGTTCTGGACTCCCCCAACATTGGCAACATTTATCTTGCATCTAGCCTGTCCAATCCTTTTATTTGTCTCTATAAGATGCCCTCTCATCCTTCTCAATTCCAGTAAATACAATCCCAGTTGACCCATTCTTTCATCATACGTCAGTCCCGCCATATCCTGGAATTAGCCTGGTGAACCTACGCTACACTACCTCAAATCAATTTTAACAAGTTTCTGTCTAACACCATCGAAGTTGTCCTTGCCCCAATTCAGAATTTTAACGTGAGCCCAGCCAGTCTTTATCCATAACTATTTTAAAGTTGAAGATAGACACAAATTGCTGGAGTAACTCAGCGGGACAGGCAGCATCTCTGGAGAGAAGGAATGGGTGACGTTTCGGGTCGAGACCCTTCTTCAGACATCAATCTGAAGAATGGTCTCGACCCGAAACATCACCCATTCCTTCTCTTCAGAGATGTTGCCTGTCCTGCTGAGTTATTCCAGCATTTTGTGCCTATCTTCGATTTAAACCAGCATCTGCAGGTCTTTACTACACTATTTTAAAGTTAATAGATCAGTGGTCACTGGTTCTAATAGACTCATCTACTAATGCTTCAGTCACTTGCCCATCCCAATTTCCTAAGAGTAGATCAAGGTTTGCACTTTCCCTTGAAGGGTCCTGCCTGATGAAACTTACCTGAACACATTTAACAAATTCCACCCCGTCGAAGGCCTTGGCACTATGACAGCCCATCTTTATTGGGGAAAGTTAAAATCCCCTACTATGACAACCTTATTGGTCTTGCAGCTGCTTGGCAAATTTGATTTTCTAATTGCCATTGCCTATTTGGAGGCCTGTGGTACACTCCCAACAAAATGATCACCCCCTATTTACCTGCCAGTCTTGCCATTCTCTTAGCCAGATTTCCGTAATGGCTACCAGTTGCAAGTACCTGAGTTCATCTGCCTTACCCATCAGGCATCTCACATTAAAGTAAATGGAATTCAGTCCAACTGTGCTTCCTCGCCCCGTGCCGTGTTCCTGCCTATTCTGTCCACTGAATTTTCTTTCCTCAACCTCCCAGCCTCTCACCTGCTTCATCCCTCCACAGGATCCCACTCCCTGCCAATCTAGTTCAAACCCATCTTTGCAGCAGCAGCAAACCTGCCTGCCAGGATATTGCTTCCCCTCCAGTTGGTCTGTAGTCTTTCAGGCCTTGGTCATTCTCATCTTGATACTTCTCACATGTTGTGAGAGTCTCTGCCTCCAGGCAATGTGTTGCACACTTCATTCACTCACTGAGTACTATCGAGATAGAGAGATACAGCATGGAACAGGCGCATTGGCCCGCACTGACCCATCAAAACTATTCCTACATTAATCCCACTTTTTATTCTCTCCATATGCTCTTCACCTTCCTTTGCCCTCCCCACCCCAGATTCTACTGCTCACCTCACACTGGGGGACCAATTAACCCATCAATCTAGACACAAGATGCTGGAGTAACACAACTGGACAGGCAGCATCTCTGGAGAGAAGGAATGGGTAATGTTTCAGCTTGTGACCCTTCTTCAAACTGCCGCAGTCTGAAGAAGGGTCTCGACCCGAAACGTCACCCATTCCTTCTCTCCAGAGATGCTGCCTGTCCCGCTGAGTTACATCAGTTTTTTGTGTCTATCTTCGGTGTAAACTAGCACCTGCAGTTCCTGCCCACACAACTCACTGATTTGCATGTTTTTGGGATGTGGATGAAAGCGGAGTTTAGGCTTTAGAGATACAGTGTGGAACTCTGTATCCTTCTGCCCACCAAGTCTGCACCGATCAGTGATCACCCCTTACACTAGCACTATCCTACACACTAGGGAAAAAGTTTACAATTTACCAAAGACAATCTACAAATCTGTACGTCTTTGGAGTGTTACATACAAACTCCATACAGGCAGCATCCGTGGTCAGGATCGAACCCGGGTCTCTGGCGTTGTAAGGCAGCAACTCTACCACTGCGCTACTGTGATATTCCCAGGCCACAGGGAGAACACACAAACTCCATAAAGTATTGTATCTGATTCCATCACCTCGCCCGCCAGCACATTCCAGATATCAACCACTATTTGTGTAATACACCTGCCCCTCAGATCCACGTTAAAACTCTCACCTTAATATGTACCCTCTTGTGTTTGATATCCCTACCATGGAAAGAAATTCTGACAATCCACCCGATCTATGCCTCTTATAATTTTTTTTAGTTATAGTTTAAGATACAGCGCGGAAACAGGCCTTTCGGCCCACCGGGTCCGTGCTGACCAGCGATCCCTGCATATTAACACTAACCTACACCCACTACAGACGATCTTTACATTTACCAAGCCTATTAACCAACATACCTGTGAGGTCATTTGAGGTCACCTCTCAGCTTCCTTCACTCTGGGGATGCCAAGCCTATCTATCTCTCCACATAACTAACCTCCTCCATTTCCGACACCATGCTGGTGAATCTGCTGCGCACTCTCTCTAGCACATCCACATTCTTCCCTCAGGGGGGCGACACAACAACACACCATGCTCCAGTGTTTTCAAACATAACGTCCCAACTTTTATATTCTATGTAATAAAAATAAACTGCAGATGATGGTTTATACCAAAGATCGATGCAACATTGTGGAAATACTTAACAGGTTAGGCAGCATCTTTGGGGGAAATGGATAGGTGGCGTTTTGTGTCAGGAGCATTCTTCTGTCTGAAGAAGGGTCCCGACTTGAAACATCACCTATCCATTTTCTCCAGAGATGCAGCCTGACCCACTGAGCTCACTTCAGCATTTTATGTCTATCTTTTATATTCTCTGATCTGACCCATACCATGTGCCTTCTCCATCACCCTATCTATCTGTGTTGCAGGCAACTGTGGGCAGGACCCTAAGGTCCCTCTGTTCATCAGTGCACCTGAACACACTACCATTTACTGTATGTTTCCTAACCTGATTCATTGTTACACTGCACAGACACATGCCCTTTGACCCAGCATCTCCATGCTAGTCATCAAGTGCCCATTGACACTGATCCCATTTACCATCACTTTATCTTTGCTTCTGTCCCTTGCTGATTCAAGTGCTTATTCAGATGCTTTGGCACTGTGGTGAGCCTGTTTAAAACAAATCTTCAGGTAATGTGTTCCAGATTGCAATCACACTCTGCATGAAACCATTCTTCCCCTGAACATCTGAAACATATGCCTTTTGGTCTTAGACACCTCCGCATGGAGCCACGTTTCATATCAACTACCTTGTCAATGTCCCATGACATTGATCATCCCTATCAGGTCCTCACTCAGCCTTCTTTCCAGTCTCTCCTCATAACTAGAATGAACCCTGGGCCATCTCCAAACTCCAGCAGCAGAGTGAATACCAGAGACAGGGTGAGTCAATTGTAATGTGACTTTAAATGAGGGCCATGAACATTGAACTTTACTTTCCCTGTAACAGGAACTAACTTTAACTGGGAAATGTAACCAGATTAACCCTAAATTATACTTAAGAACCTTGGCAGGAAGATAAAATAAGCAGTGCTAATGCCATTGCAAGTCCCGCACTAAATGTGACTAATCGGCCTGTCCCACTTGGGCAACTTTTTAGGCGACTGCAGGAGACTGTGCGGTCGCCATATGGTCGCGGGTGGTTGCCGGGGAGTCGCCTTCATGGTCGTGAGGAGTTCCCGCATTCTGTGAACCAGTCAAAGCCTCATTATGGTCGCCGCAAATATTTCAACATGTTGAAAAATTAGTGGCGACCAGAATGAAGCCGCCATGGAGAGTAGCGAGAATTCTCGTGTCGTAGGTGGGTCGCCAGGAGGTCCTAGTGCGTTGCCAGGAGGTCGAAGGTTCTCGTAGGTTGTAGCTGGTGCTGACCGGTGAATTTCATTGGCTCATTGGGAAGTAGTTTTCAGAACCAAGGATAACCAACCGGTAATGTTAAATGTCCACCGAGCTTCACAGCCGTGTATCTCTGGCTTCTTAAAAGTTGTCTCCACTCCTTCTCCCTCCTTCTCCCCCCCACTCCCCCCTCCCCCACCCCCCCCCCCCCCCCCCCCTTTTAAGGGGCTTACTGTACACTGTGCTTTAGCCGTCTTAATTATAGCGGCAACCTTCCTGTTCATCGCGGTGTGTGTCTGTATCACCGTTGCACCGTGTGAATTTCACTCAGACAGCGCTCCCCCTGCTCCCCCACGCCTGCAACTTGACAGTTGCCAGCAGTCGCCTGAAATATCGCCTACGTGGGGCAGGCCCATTAGGCTCTAAAACCAGAATGAATCCATATTACCATGAAAGTTAAGACAAAGAGAAATGATGGAGCTGGCTTAAGTCAGGTGGATTTTGACAAGGGGTAATGATGAGTGGGTCAGATCAAGGCAGCAGTCTTATTAGACTGACTGTCCATCAGGGTGGCACGGTGGCGTAGTGGTAGAGTTACAGCCTTACAGCGTTAGAGACTCGGGCTCGATCCAGACTACAGGTTCTGTCTGTAAGGAGTTTGTACGTTCTCCCCATGACATGCGTGGGTTTTCCCTGGGTGTTCCGGTTTCCTCCCGCACTTCAAAGGCGTGCAAGTAGGTTAATTGGCATTGTATAATTGTAAATTGTTGCTAGTGTGTGTAGGATAGTGTTAGTGTGCGGGGATCGCTGGTCGGCGTGGAGTCGGTGGGTTGAAGGGCCTGTTTCAGTGCTGTATCACCATAGTAAACTAAACTAAACTAAAATCAGTAAGAACGGTGAGCACAAGAGGGATGAACATCCCACTGTCCACACATTAACAACCTCACCCTATTTACTGGGACTAATGCTGCACCATCAGCAGTCAGAAACACCATTCAGGACACAGCAACACTCCACCACCCGCACCTTCCCTCACAGTGACAACACAATACCCCACACACAGACCGCATCTCTGCAAGGTTTCAGCAGCAACTGCCGACCTTTCTCACTCCCACCAATGGAGGGAGCTAGTAACCAATGTAAAGCATCACTGAACGAGCCCAGGAATATTCCAAATAAGGCACAAGGAACTGCAGGTGGTGGAATCTTGTGTAGAACACAAAGTGCTGGAGTAACTCAGCGAGTCAGATAGAATCTGAAGAAGGGCCCCAATCCAAAACATCATCTATCCATTACCTCCAGAAATGCTGCCTGACCCGCTTAGTTACACCAGCGCTTTATGTTTTATGCAATATTATAGGTTTAGTTTGCCGTTTATCTGAATTTGATATTGCTGATAAATCTGTTTCCAAATGATCACCCCAGATCATTACACACAGATTCATAGAGTCATACAGGGCAGAAACATGTCCTTCAGCTCAACTCATCCATGCTGACCAAGATGCCTCATCTAAGCATACACTGGCCCTATCCCCAAACTCTATCTCTGTTACATTGATGATTGCTTCAGTGCTACCTCCTGCACCCATGCAGAACTCATGGACTTCATCAACTTCACCGCCAATTTTCATCCTGCACTCAAAGCATCTCTGACAGATCCCTGCCCTTTCTTGATCTGACCACCTCCATCACAAATAGACTATTGACTGACGTCTATTACAAATCCACTGACTCCCACAACTATTACCATTTAAAGTCTGCATGGATGAACTACAACAATTGTTCATCCCAGTTTGGCAGAAAAAATAAATCAGGGAAGGTAGTGCATCCGTGGATAACAAGGGAAATCAGGGAGAGTATCAAAACAAAAGATGAAGCATACAAATTAGCCAGAAAAAGCAGCCTACCAGAGGACTGGGAGAAATTCAGTCCAGCAGGGGAGGACAAAGGGCTTAATTAGGAAAGGGAAAATAGATTATGAAAGAAAACTGGCAGGGAACATAAAAACTGACTGCAAAAACTTTTATAGATATGTGAAGAGAAAAAGATTAGTTAAAACAAATGTAGGTCCCTTGCAGTCAGAAACAGGTGAATTGATCATGGGGAACAAGGACATGGCAGACCAATTGAATAACTACTTTGGTTCAGTCTTCACCAAGGAAGACATAAATAATCTGCCTGAAATAGCCGGGGGACCGGGGGTCAAATGAAATGGAGGAACTGAGTGAAATCCAGGTTAGCCGGGAAGTGGTGTTAGGTAAATTGAATGGATTAAAGGCCGATAAATCCCCAGGGCCAGATAGGCTGCATCCCAGAGTACTTAAGGAAGTAGCCCCAGAAATAGTGAATGCATTAGTGATAATTTTTCAAAACTCTAGATTCTGGAATAGTTCCTGTGGATTGGAGGGTAGCTAATGTAACCCCACTTTTTAAAAAGGGAGGGAGCGAGGAAACGGGGAATTACAGACCAGTTAGTCTAATGTCGGTAGTGGGGAAACTGCTAGAATCAGTTATTAAAGATGGGATAGCAGCACATTTGGAAAGTGGTGAAATCATTGGACAAAGTCAGCATGGATTTACGAAAGGTAAATCAAGTCTGACGAATCTTATAGAATTTTTCGAGGATGTAATTAGTAGAGTGGATAAGGGAGAACCAGTGGATGTGTTATATCTGCACTTTCAGAAGGCTTTCGACAAGGTCCCACATAAGAGATTAGTGTACAAACTTAAAGTACATGGTATTGGGGGTTCAGTATTGATGTGGATAGAGAACTGGCTGGCAGACAGGAAGCAAAGAGTAGGAGTAAACGGGTCCTTTTCACAATTGAAGGCAGTGACTAGTGGGGTACCGCAAGGCTCAGTGCTGGGACCCCAGCTATTTACAATATATATTAATGATTTGGACGAGGGAATTGAATGCAACATCTCCAAGTTTGCGGATTACACGAAGCTGGGGGGCAGTGTTAGCTTTGAGGAGGATGCTAGGAGGCTGCTAGGTGACTTGGATAGGCTGGGTGAGTGGGCAAATGCATGGCAGATGCAGTATAATGTGGATAAATGTGAGGTTATCCACTTTGGTGGCAAAAACAGGAAAGTAGATTGTTATCTGAATGAAGGCCGATTAGGAAAGGGGGAGATGCAACGAGACCTGGGTGTCATGGTACACCAGTCATTAAAAGTAGGCATGCAGGTGCAGCAGGCAGTGAAGAAGGCGAATGGTATGTTAGCATTCATAGCAAAAGGATTTGAGTATAGGAGCAGGGAGGTTCTACTGCAGTTGTACAGGGTCTTGGTGAAACCACACCTGGAGTATTGCGTACAGTTTTGGTCTCCTAATCTGAGGAAAGACATTCTTGACATAGAGGGAGTACAGAGAAGGTTCACCAGGCTGATTCCTGGGATGTCAGGACTTTCATATGAAGAAAGACTGGATAGACTCGGTTTGTACTCGCTAGAATTTAGAAGATTGAGGGGGGATCTTCTAGAAACTTACAAAATTCTTAAGGGGTTGTACAGGCTAGATGCAGGAAGATTGTTTCCGATGTTGGGGAAGTCCAGAACAAGTGGTCACAGTTTAAGGATAAGGGGGAAATCTCTTAGGACCGAGATGAGGAAAACATTTTTCACACAGAGAGTGGTGAATCTCTGGAATTCTCTGCCACAGAAGGTAGTTGAGGCCAGTTCGTTGGCTATATTTAAGAGGGAGTTAGATGTGGCCCTTGTGGCTAAAGGGATCAGGGGGTATGGAGAGAAGGCAGGTACAGGATACTGAGTTGGATGATCAGCCATGATCATATTGAATGGCGGTGCAGGCTCGAAGGGCCGAATGGCCTACTCCTGCACCTATTTTCTATGTTTCTTTGTTTCTATGTAACTATCTCGACTACACTTCTTCCCACCCTGCTTCCTACAAAGATTCTATCTCCTACTCCCAAATTCCTAAGTCTATGCCGCATCTGCGCCCAAGATGAGGTGTTCCATACTAGAACATCCGAGATGTCCTCATTCTTAAGGGAACGAGGGTTTCCCTCTCCCATCAGAAATGAAGGCCTCACTCATATCTCCTCGCAGCTCCGCCCTTGCTCCCCCGCCCTCTAGTCGCAACAGAGACAGGGTCCCCCTAGTCCTTACCTTCTACCCTATCAGCTGTCGCATACAACACATAATCCTCTGAAATTTCCGCCACCTCCAACGGGATCCCACCACTCGAAACATTTTCCCATTTCCCTTTCTGCCTTCTGCAGAGACCATTCCTTCCACAAGTCTCACCCAAACCACCCCCTCCCCAGGTACCTTCACCTGCAACTGCAGAAGATGCAATACCTGTCCCTGTACCTCCTCCCTCGACTGTGTCCAGGGACCCCAAAAGTCCTTTCAGGTTAGGCAGAAGTTCACTTGCACCTCGTCCAACCTCATCTATTGTAACCGTTGTTCAAGATGTGGACTCTTATGCATTGGCGAGACCAAATGCAGACTGGGTGATCGTTTCGCTGGACACTTTCACTCAGTCCTCGTGAACCAAACGAATCTCCCGGTTGTTAAACACTTTAATTCCCCATTCCATTCCTACACAGACCTTTCTGGTCTTGGAGGAACAGCATCTCATATTTTACCTGTGCAGCTTACAGCCCAATGGTATGAGTTTTGATTTCTCTCACTTCAGGTAGCCCCGGCATTCCCTCTCTCTATCCCTTCCCCACCCAAATTGCACCAGCTCCTCATGTTCACCCAACAAACAGCTTACAATGGCTTTATCATTGTTACTTTTTTGCATATCTTTCATTCATTGTTCTTTATCTCTCCACATCACCATCTATATCTCGTGTCTCCCTTATCCCTAACCTGTCTGAAGAAGGGTCTCGACCCGAAACGTCACCCATTTCTTCTCTCCAGAGATGCTGCCTGTCCCACTGAGTTACTCCAGCTTTTTGTAGCTATCTTCGGTTTAAACCAGCATCTGCAGTTCTTTCTTACACATGCCTCATCTAAACTTGTCCCTTTTGCCTGCCTTTGGCCCATATTTCTTTTAACCCTATAATAACCATATAACAATTACAGCACGGAAACAGGCCATCTCGGCCCTGCAAGTCCGTGCCGAACAACTTTTTTTTCCGCTTAGTACCACCTGCCTGCACTCATACCATAACCCTCCATTCCCTTCTCATCCATATGCCTATCCAATTTATTTTTAAATGATACCAATGAACCTGCCTCCACCACTTCCACTGGAAGCTCATTCCACACCGCTACCACTCTCTGAGTAAAGAAGTTCCCCCTCATATTACCCCTAAACTTCTGTCCCTTAATTCTGAAGTCATGTCCTCTTGTTTGAATCTTCCCTATTCTCAAAGGGAAAAGCTTGTCCACATCAACTCTGTCTATCCCTCTCATCATTTTAAAGACCTCTATCAAGTCCCCCCTTCACCTTCTGCGCTCCAGAGAATAAAGACCTAACTTATTCAACCTATCTCTGTAACTTAGTTGTTGAAACCCAGGCAACATTCTAGTAAATCTCCTCTGTACTCTCTCTATTTTGTTGACATCCTTCCTATAATTGGGCGACCAAAATTGTACACCATACTCCAGATTTGGTCTCACCAATGCCTTGTACAATTTTAACATTACATCCCAGCTTCTATACTCAATGCTCTAATTTATAAAGGCTAGCATACCAAAAGCTTTCTTTACCACCCTATCTATATGAGATTCCACCTTCAAGGAACTATGCACGGTTATTCCCAGATCCCTCTGTTCAACTGTATTCTTCAATTCCCTACCATTTACCATGTACGTCCTATTTTGATTTGTTCTGCCAAGGTGTAGCACCTCACATTTATCAGCATTAAACTCCATCTGCCATCTTTCAGCCCATTTTTCCAAATGGCCTAAATCACTCTGTAGACTTTGGAAATCCTCTTCATTATCCACAACACCCCCTATCTTGGTATCATCTGCATACTTACTAATCCAATTTACCACACCTTCATCCAGATCATTGATGTACATGACAAACAACAAAGGACCCAACACAGATCCCTGAGGCACCCCACTAGTCACCTGCCTCCAACCCGATAAACAGCCATCCACCATTACCCTCTGGCTTCTCCCATTCAGCCACTGTTGAATCCATCTTGCTATTCCTGCATTTATACCCAACAGTTGAACCTTCTTAACCAACCTTCCATGAGGATCCTTGTCAAAGGCCTTACTAAAGTCCATATAGACAACATCCACTGCTTTACCCTCGTCAATTTCCCTAGTAACCTCTTCAAAAAATTCAAGAAGATTAGTCAAACATGACCTTCCAGGCACAAATCCATGTTTACTGTTCCTAATCAGACCCTGTTTATCTAGATGCTTATATATATTATCTCTAAGTATCTTTTCCATTAATTTGCCCACCACTGAAGTCAAACTAACAGGTCTATAATTGCTAGGTTTACTCTTAGAACCCTTTTTAAACAATGGAACAACATGTGCAGTACGCCAATCCTCGGGGACTATTCCCGTTTCTAATGACATTTGAAATATTTCTGTCATAGACCCGGCTATTTCTACACTAACTTCCCTCAATGTCCTAGGGAATATCCTGTCAGGACCTGGAGACTTATCCACTTTTATATTTTTCAAAAGTGTCAGTACTTCTTTTACTTTGAACCTCATAGTATCCATAGCTACTCTACTAGTTTCCCTTACCTCACATAATTCAATATCCTTCTCCTTGGTGAATACCGAAGAAAAAAAATGTTCAATATCTCCCCCATCTCTTTTGGCTCTGCAGATAACTGTCCACTCTGTCTCTCCAATGGACCAATTTTATCCCTCGTTATCCTTTTGCTATTAATATAGCTGTAGAAACCCTTTGGATTTACTTTCACCTTACTTGCCAAAGCAACCTCATATCTTCTTTTAGCTTTTCTAATTTCTTTCTTAAGATTCTTTTTACATTCCTTATACTCCTCAAGCTCCTCATTTACTTCATGCTGCCTATAATTATTGTAGATCTCCCTCTTTTTCCGAACAAGATGTCCAATTTCCCTTGAAAACCAGGGCTCTTTCCAATTTTTACTGTTTCCTTTCAACCGAACAGGAACATAAAGATTCTGTACTCTTAAAATTTCCCCTTTAAATGTCCTCCATTTCTCTTCTACATCTTTCCCATAAAACAAAATGGCCCAATTCACTCCTTTTAAATCATCTCGCATCTCATCAAAGTTAGCCTTTCTCCAATCAAAAATCTCAACCCTAGGTCCAGTTCTGACCCTCTCCATAATTATATTGAAACTAATGGTATTGTGATCGCTGGACCCGAAGTGCTTCCCAACGCATACCTCCGCCACCTGTCCCGTCTCATTTCCTAACAGGAGGTCCAGCACTGCCCCTCCTCTAGTAGGTACCTCTATGTATTGCTGCAAAAAACTATCCTGCACACATTTTACAAACTCCAACCCATCCAGCCCATTTACAGAATGTGTTTCCCAGTCTATGTGTGGAAAGTTGAAATCTCCCACTATCACTACCTTGTGTTTACGACTAATATCTGCTATCTCCTTACAGATTTGCTCTTCCAATTCTCGATCCCCATTTGGCGGTCTATAATACACCCCTATAGGTGTTGCTACACCTTTCCCACTTCTCAGTTCCACCCAAATAGCCTCCCTAGATGAGCCCTCCAATCTATCCTGCCAAAGCACTGCTGTAATATCTTCCCTGACTAGCAATGCAACACCTCCACCTCTTGCCCCTCCAATTCTATCACACCTGAAGCAACGAAATCCTGGAATATTTAGTTTCCAATCACAGCCCTCCTGCAACCACGTTTCACTGATCGCCACAACATCATACTTCCAGGTGTCTATCCAGACTCTAAGCTCATCCACCTTTCTTACAATGCTCCTAGCATTAAAATATGCACATTTAAGAAAACCCCCGTCTCTTATTCGCTGTTTATTTACTTTTTTTCCTTTCTCCTCTTGTGTCCGAGTGCTTCCCATTTCTGCTTCCTGCCTCCCATTCTGTCTACTAGCTTTCGCTATTTGAGTCCCTCGCCCCAACCATTCTAGTTTAAAGTCTCCCCAGCAGCCTTTGCAAATTTCTCCGCTAGGATATTGGTCCCCCTCGAGTTCAAGTGCAATCCATCCTTTCTGTACAGGTCCCACCTTCCCCAAAAGAAGTCCCAATGATCCAGGAACTTGAATCCCTGCCCTCTGCACCAGTCTTTCAGCCATGCATTTATCCTCCACCTCGCTCCATTCCTACTCTCACTGTCGCGTGGCACAGGCAGTAATCCTGAGATTGTTACCTTTTTGGTCCTTTTTCTTAACTCTCCTCCCAACTCCCTAAATCCTCCCTTCAGGACCTCTTCCCTTATTTTACCTATGTCATTGGTACCTATATGTACCACGACCTCAGGCTCCTCTCCCTCTGATTTAAGGATATCTTGGATGCGTTGAGACACGTCTGAGACCTTGGCACCAGGGAGGCAGACCACCATCCTGGTCTCCCGACTGCGTCCACAGAATCGCCTATCCGACCCCCTAACAATAGAGTCCCCAATTACTATTGCCCTCTTTTTTTCCCTACCTTTTGGAGCAACAGGGCCGGTCTCTGTGCTGGAGGCCCGTCCGCTATCACTACCCCCGGGTAGGCTGTCACCCCCATCCATACTCAAACAGGAGTACTTATTTGCGAGGTGTACCGACATTGGAGTACTCACTCGTTCCTGCCTCTGCCCCTTGCCCTTCCTTAACGTGACCCACATGTCTCTCTCCCGTAGTTTTGGAGAGACCACCTCCCTATAACTCCCCTCTATGACCTCCTCACTCTCCCTGATCAGACAGAGGTCATCGAGCTGCTGCTCCAGGATCCTAATACGGTCCCTTAGGAGCCCCATCTCGCTGCACCTGGTGCAGATGTGGACGTCTGGAGGGCCATCCGACACCATGACCTCCCACATCTGACATCCAGAACAGTACACTGCTCTGACTGTCATTCTCCCGCCTTACCCTGGATCCGATACAAGTATAATACAATAGAAACTGCTGGGAGAAATCAGCAGGTATCTGACTCACAACAGCTGCTCCCTCGTGACCTTTAAACTGCACCTTTATTATATAAACAAAAAGCACTGTACCTTTAGTCCCACTGTACCCTTTAACCCACTGTACATTTACTAAAGCACTGTACCTTTAACCAGAAAGCACAAATGCTAACCTGAGGTTGTACCCAATCAGCTGCTTCCTCTATTCTGCTTCCACCAATCAGTGGCTTCCACCAGAACCCTCCCTATGGAGTGCGGAACGTTACGGATTTTGGTAAAAAAGCCCTGACCCTCCTCCACTCTCTCCAACGGTCCCGGGCCTCTGTGAAAACAAGCCCCACGCCCGATTTAAGTACTCACCGCCCTGACCCTCCTCCACTCTCTCCAACGGTCCCGGGCCTCTGTGAAAACAAGCCCCGCGCCTGATTTAAGTACTCACCGCCCTGACCCTCCTCCACTCTCTCCAACGGTCCCGGGCCTCTGTGAAAACAAGCCCCGCGCCTGATTTAAGTACTCACCACCATGGGCCCCGCGCCTGATTTAAGTACTCACCACCCTGGGAATAAGCTGCAAACAAGGTTATCTGGACGCTTAGAGAGAGAACGACATGAGTGGGACTTGAGAGACTGTAGATGCTGGAATCATGAGCAAAAACGACAGTGCTGGAGGAACTCAGCGGGTCAGGCAGCATATGTGGTTAAACGATGTTTCGCAATCTAAAACACCACCTGTACATTCCATCCACAGATGTTCCCTGATCCGCTGAGTTCCTTCAACGCTTTGTGCTATGAACTGGAAAAAAGAACCGGGACCAAAGAATGTGGAGTTGCAAAATAAAGAACGGAGGATTGGCCCAGAAGTTTAGTTTGGTTTATTGTCACATGTATTGGTACAGTGAAAAGTTATCTAGTTCAGAAGGTCAGGATGAGCAAGTCCACCACTCCCAGAGAGAGCAAGGGAACAAGCTGAGCCAATGTTATAGATGGGAGACTGATGCATATCCAGATATCCACTTACCTGAAGCTGTAGAATTCACCATTGTGTCCAGAAGGCTCCACCGTGCCCAGGCAGAAGGGCCTGGCTCGGACAGTGCAGGAGGGTACAGATCGATGGGTCAGAGTGGGGCTGGGATGTGGCAGCAATAACAAGCTCAGCCTCACTGCTCTGGGCTGATCATGGGTACGCCATGCACCTGCTCACAATATTCAGCATTTTGCGCTTTTGTTTTAGATTTTCAGCATCTGCATTTTTTGAATTTTCTGCGGAAAATGTACCCCAGAGAGTGACACTGCCTGTATGTGTGGGATTGGTGTCTGTGGACTCAACAGTGGGGATGCTGCATTTTCCCAGTGAGATTGTTTAGCAGCTGGTTGACGGTACACGGTCTGTTTTGTGAGTCTGGTGTCAGCATTGTGAATGACATACCCAACCCAGAGTGGCCTGGCAGTGTTTAGTGTCCCAGTGCTGGCAATGATGGCCTGCGGGAGGAAACAGACGTGCAATGATGACTGCAAAACCTGTCTTCTGGTGTTAAATATTGGCAAAGATACCAGCCTGAAGCTGTGTCATGGGACCAATCCAGGGGCGGCAGTTCGGAGTTTGTACGTTCTGCCCGTGGGTTTTCTCTCGGTGCTTGGGTTTCCCCCCGCATTCCAAAAATGTAAAGGTTTGTGGGTTAGACACAAAATGCTGGAGTCACTCAATGGGACAGGCAGTATCTCTGGATAGAAGGAATGGGTGACATTTCAGGTCGAGTCCCTTTTTCAGACTGAGAGTCAGGGGAGAGGGAGTGTGTGAAAAGAAGACAAAAAAGAGATGAAGTTCAAGGTAAATGTAGAATAGATCCTCGTTAGACAGGGGAAGGTGACAATGAAGCAAACAGAGATAAAATGTAATTGGAGACAGTCGGATTGATTGAAGAACTGGGAAAGGGAGAGGAGGAGAGAGAGGGAAAGCAAGGGTTACTTGAAGTTAGAGAAGTCAATATTCATGTAAGTGGGTGTAAGCTGCCCAAGCGAAATATGAAGTGCTGGGCCTCACTCTAACAATGGGGGAGGCCCAGGACAAAACTGGTCCCTTCCTTCCCAAACCACCCCCTCCCCAGGTACTTTCCTCTGCAACCGCAGGTGATGCAACGCTTGTCCCTATACATCCTTTGTCGACTCCGTCTCTAAACAGTCTTTTCAGGTGAAGCAGAGGTTCATTTGCACCTACTCCAACCACATCTACTGTATCCGCTGTTCCAGGTGTGAACTCCTATATGTCAGCAAGGCCAAGCACAGGCTCGGTGATCATTTCGCTGAACACCTCCGCTCGGTCCAAATACACCTACCTGATCTGTCAGTTGTGCAACACTTTAATCCCCCTCCCATTCCCACACTGCCCTTTCTGTCCCTGCACACTAACACTATCCTTCACACCATGGACAATTTAGAATATTTACCAAAGACAATTAACCTACAAACATGTACGTCATTGGAGTGTGGGAGGAATCCGGGACACCTGGAGAAAACCCACGCAGTCACAGGAGGAACGTACAAACTCCATACAGACAGGGCCCATACTCAGGATCGAACCCGGGTCCCTGGCGCTGTAAGGCAGCAACTCTACCGCTGCGCACTGTGCTGCCTGTAGACCAGTCACTTAGTAGATGACGTGCCAGCCATGGTATGTTGGTAAATTGGTTTAGGGCGAGGGAAGTGTTGGCAGAAAAACAAACTGCTTTGTACTGGGTGGGGTTGACTATCTGGGGTTGTTGGAATGCCATGAAGACAGAGCTTATTCTATTGTACATATGGCTTGTGTATGGCAGAAAGGGCAAGTGTTATGGGGTGGCAGTAAGTGACTCACTGACTATAAGGGAGCCAGCCTCTGACACGCTCTTGTAGCTGTGGAATTTAAGTGGGTGGTCCAGCAGAATACTGGTCCTTAGTGACATTTAAAGTATTGATGGGCTATGGGAGAATGTATGTGTGTGTGTGGGTGGGTAGATTCAGTGATGGCAATGCCATTGGATGACAAGGATGGGTGGTTAGAGTTTGTAATTGGTTCTGAGATTTAACCTGAATGTTGTCACATTGTTTGGATCAGTTGCATTTCAGACAAGTTGCCAATGGGGGCGCCATTGAGACTAACTGGGAAACATTCCCACTTCTAACTGTACGGTGGGAAGAAGGCCACTGATGAGATACCTGATTTGCAACATTGAAGAGGTACATGAACAGGCAGAGGGGAGGGGGGGGAGGGGGGTGGGGGTGTTATGGATCCCGTGCAGGCAGGAGGGATTAGTTTAACTTGTAACCTTGGTCGATACAGGCATCGTGGTCCCCAGTGAGGGTCAGTGTATGTGGGACTGATCCCCCAGTGAGGGTCAGTGTGGGTTGGACTTGTCCCACAGTGAGGGTCAGTTTGTGTGTGGGACCTATTCCCCAGTGAGGGTCAGTGTGTGTGGGACCAATCCTCCAGTGAGGGTCAGTGTGTGTGGGACTTGTCCCCCAGTGAGGGTCAGTGTGTGTTGGACTTGTCCCACAGTGAGGATCAGTGTGTGTGTGTAGGACCCATCCCACAGTGAGGGTCAGTGTGTGTGGGACCAATCCTCCAGTGAGGGTCAGTGTGTGTGGGACTTGTCCCCCAGTGAGCATCTGATACTTTACTATTTTGCCTTGTTCAGTCCTGTGGGAAATGTGAACTTCTAGGACATTCGTGCAATAAACCAGAAAATGCTGGGAGTTTCCAAGCACAGATTGCTGCATCTTTGTCTTGTGTGATCTGTGCCCAAGATCTGGTGTTCACCAGTCCCACAATCAGCTCAAGAACAGTGCAGCCCTCAAACCCCTATTCATCAATGGGGACTGTGTGGAAAGGGTCTCAGACTTCAGATTCCTGGCCACACAAATTACGGAGGATCTCTCCTGGACTACAAACACCACCACAGCAGTCAAGAAGGCCCAGCAGAGACTCTACTTTCTGAGGATCCTCAGGAAAAACAACCTGGAGGAGAAGCTGCTGGTGTCCTTCTACCGCTGCTCCGAGAGTGTGCTGGCGTACTGTGTAACCACATGGTATGCCAGCTGCTCTGCAGCGGACAGGAGAGCCCTTCAAAGGGTCATCAACACTGCACAAAAAATCACTGGCTGCCCACTGCCCTCCCTGAAGGACATCTTCAGCTCTCGCTGCCTTGGCAGGGCAGCCAACATCCTGAAGGACCCTTCCCACCCTGGACACAACCTGTTCCACCTGCTGCCCTCTGGCAGACGGTACAGATCTTTCAAAACTCGCACAAACAGACTCAGAGACAGCTTCTACCCCATAGCCATACGTGAACTTAACAATGCAAAACAAGAAATAACACTCACATTCAACTGAATGGCTCTACCTCAGCTGCTATTGTTATTTATCTGTAATTTTTAAATTTTTTTTAATATGTATGTATTTTTATCTTTTCTTATGTATTTAAAATTGCTCTTGTGAATCGCACCGTGGGATTGACTTTTAAATTTTGTTGTACCATGTGCAATGACAATAAAGAGATTCATTCATTCATTCATTCAAGCTGTAACACAACGTGTTACTGAATGAGGTGATTGTGCAGTTGCTAACTTCACTGACTGATTGCACAAGACTGGGAAGCTGCTGAAGTTCTTGACGTGTTCGACATCAAGTGTCAGCGGTTCCCGCATACCCACAGGCAGTGAGTGTGGAAAGATCGTTCTGTTTTTATCATTGAGATTTAACATCTTGCGGTATTTTCTCCCTTTAAAAACAAGTACTGACAACCTCCACTTCCCATCCAGGAGATGTTTCTCTGAGCCATGAGCTCAATGTTGAGCGCAGCCGCTCCCTCATTGCTCTGATTCTGGTTAGATTAGTTTGGAGATACAGCATGGAAACAAGCACTTCGGCCCACCGGGTCCCTGCTGACCATCGATCGCCCATTCACACTAGTTATCCCACTTTCTCATCCACTCCCCACACACTAGAGGGACAATTAACCTGCAAACTCGCAAGTCATTAAGATGCCTCGCTAGAATTTAGAAGATTGAGGGGGGATCTTATAGAAACTTACCAAATTCTTAAGGGGTTGGACAGGCTAGATGCAGGAAGATTGTTCCCGATGTTGGGGAAGTCCAGAACAAGTAGTCGCAGTTTAAGGATAAGGGTGAAATCTTTTAGGACTGAGATGAGAAAAACATTTTTTACACAGAGAGTGGTGAATCGCTGGAATTCTCTGCCACAGAATGGAGTTGAGGCCAGTTCATTGGCTATATTTAAGAAGGAGTTAGACATGTCCCTTGTGGCTAAAGGGATCAGGGGGTTTGGAGAGAAGGCAGGTACAGGATACTGAGTTGGATGATCAACCATGATCATATTGAATGGCGGTGCTGGCTCGAAGGGCCGAATGGCCTACTCCTGCACCTATTTTCTACGTTTCTATGTGGGTGGAAACTGGAGCACCCGAGGAAACCCATGCGGTCACAGGGAAAACGTGCAAACCGATAGCACACGAGATTAGTTTTGAACCAGGTTGACTGAAGCTGTGAGTCAACAACTCTACCAGCTATGTCACTTTGCTCCCCTTACACAACACATCAAACATTGAAATGTTGGTGTTTTTGACGTGGAAATCTGGGCTCCAGATTCGTTAGATGCAGATTACACCAGTCATTTGGTTCTAGGTTATTCAAAGCCTCACGGTGACTTGAGAGCTTGGAATCGGAACCGACTTACTCCTGGAAAACAAAATGTTGTGGTGGAAGAGTTATTCTGCCTGGAGGTATGTGAGCAGTGGAGTTCCACAGATATCTGTGCTCAGTTTCTGCAGCTTGTGATAAATATATAAATATAACCATATAACCATATAACAATTACAGCACGGAAACAGGCCATCTCGACCCTTCTAGTCCATGCCGAACACATAATCTCCCCTAGTTCCATATACCTGCGCTCAGACCATAACCCTCCATTCCCTTCCCATCCATATAACTATCCAATTTATTTTTAAATTATAAAAACGAGCTACCATTCCACACAGCTACCACTCTCTGAGTAAAGAAGTTCCCCCTCATGTTACCCCTAAACTTCAGTCCCTTAATTCTCATGTCATGTCCCCTTGTTTGAATCTTCCCTACTCTCAGTGGGAAAAGCTTTTCCACATCAACTCTGTCTATCCCTCTCATCATTTTAAAAACCTCTATCAAGTTCCCCCTTAGCCTTCTGCGCTCCAAAGAATAAAGCCCTAACTTGTTCAACCTTTCTCTGTAACTTAGTTGCTGAAACCCAGGCAACATTCTAGTAAATCTCCTCTGTACTCTCTCTATTTTGTTGACATCCTTCCTATGATTAGGCGACCAAAATTGTACACCATACTCCAGAATTGGCCTCACCAATGCCTTGTACAATTTTAACATTACATCCCAACTTCTATACTCAATGCTCTGATTTATAAAGGCCAGCACACCAAAAGCTTTCTTTACCACACTATCTACATGAGATTCCACTTTCAGGGAACTGTGCACAGTTATTCCCAGATCCCTCTGTTCACCTACATTCTTCAATTCCCTACCATTTACCATGTACCTATTTTGATTTGTCCTGCCAAGATGTAGCACCTCACACTTATCAGCATTAAACTCCATCTGCCATCTTTCAGCCCACTCTTCCAACTGGCATAAATCTCTCTGTAGACTTTGAAACTCTACTTCATTACCCGCAACCCCACCTATCTTAGTATCATCTGCATACTTACTAATCCAATTTACCACACCATCATCCAGATCATTGATGTACATGACAAACAACAGTGGACCCAACACAGATCCCTGTGGCACCCCACTCGTCACTGGCCTCCAACTTGACAAACAACCATCCACCATTACTCTCTGGCATCTCCCATTCAGCCACTGTTGAATCCATCTTGCTACTCCACCATTAATACCCAACCATTGAACCTTCTTAACCAACCTTCCATGAGGAACCTTGTCAAAGGCCTTACTGAAGTCCATATACACAACATCCACTGCTTTACCCTCATCAATTTCCCGAGTAACATCTTCAAAAAAAATTCAAGAAGATTAGTCAAACATGACCCTCCAGGCACAAATCCATGTTGACTGTTCGCTTGCACTCATTGCAGATGGGTTGGTTAGTAAGTTTGCAGAAAACATCAAAATTGGTAGAGTTGTGAACCATGAGAGAGACTGTCGTAGTATACAGCGGGATATTGTTCACTTACACAAATAGGTGAAATAATAGATAGTTTAATCTGAGCAAGTGCGAGGTATTGCACTTTAGGAAATTGAATGTAAGGGAAGAGTATACAGTTATAAAGCTGTGTGGAGTCGGGGGGTGCCGGGGCTGGTGACCGCTGAGTGTGGTCCCTCCATCCCCACACCCCCCCTTCCCCCTCACCCTTCCCCCTCTTCCCCCTCCCCCCTACCCCCTCTTCCCTCCCCCCCCCCTTCCCCTCCTCCCACACAACCGCCCTCCCCCACACACCCCCACACCCCTCCTTTATCCCTCCCCCGTTCCACCCCCCTTCCCCCACACCACCCCACCCCCCACGATGTGAGATCACCCCGTACACTGGCACCATCCGACACACTAAGGACAATTTACAATTGCACCAAATCCAATTGATCCACAAACCTGTATGTCTATAGAATGTGGGACATACCCGGAGCAGCTGGAGAAAACCAATGCGGTCACAGGGAAAATGTACAAACTCCACAAAGACAGCACCTGTAGCCAGGATCGAACCCGGGTCTCTGGCGCTGTGAGATTACAACTCTACAGCAACACCACTGTGTCCATTGGTGAATGTGTATGAATGGGTTGATATGTTACCTGTCTCCACACCCTGATGTTCAGCTGTGTGTTTGGAATGGGATACTTTATAGTCACTTGTGACTAGACACAGTGAAATTATTTGCTTGCATTCCCAATGTGTACAAATAGCAGCCACCTACATCGCTGACTGCTCCTGCACACTCTGCACTTCCTCGCCCTTATCCTCCATCCGGACACGTCCTGGCGGTCTGTGTTACCACCTGACGGCGGGATTGGTCCTCAGTGGAGATCTCTCTATAAGGGAGTCCTCCCCCTTTACATCGGGGACCTGGGGTGGAGAGTGTTGCACGTGGCTGTGGCCTGTAACAGGTACTTGAGCCGGTTCATGGACTCGCCAGCCGCCTGTCACTTCTGCAGCGAGGAAAGGACCGTGTCCATGTCCACATGCAGTGTGTGAGGTTGCAGCCCCTGTTCGACTATCTGAAGGGGCTTTTCCTGAAGTTTTGGCTACATTTTAACCCCACACTCCTAATATTTGGGCACCCAGTATAGAGGGAGAAGGTTGGGAGGGAGGGGGGGGTTCCCTGTCTGTCTGTGTAGATGTCATGTGCATGTACCTTTAATATAGTTACCTCATCACTACTAACCACTCCCCATATCACAAGTATAATTACAACCTCCCCACCCACTGTCGGCTCTCTGGTCTCCGTGACAGACCACGTACAGCCAGTGCTTTCTGTAATGTCACAGTATGAATAAAAGAAGCAAAGCTACAGTGTGTTGAATACACTTCTTTACATGGTGTCAGAAGTGGGATACAAACCCACGCCTCCAATTGGAGACCAGCGGGGAAGAACCACCAGCCGCTTGTCACCATCCTTAACAAGCCGATCCATGTTGCCTCATCTCGACTGCAGCGCATGATGCTGCAACTCCATCGTTTCACTTTCAAAATCATCTATCGTAAGGGCAAAGACATGTTCGTGTCCGACACGCTTTCCCACTCCCCGCTAACGTCCACCGATCACCACCCCTATGAAATGTCTGACCTGATGGTGCTCAATGTGAATATTGTCCCTTCGCAGCAGATGAAGTCCCTGGTCCAGCACACTGCCGCCGATCCTGCCCTGCAACAGCTTGCTGCAGTCATCCGGCAGGGCTGGCCCGACCGTCCTTCCGCTTTGCCGGCTGGTGCCGTGCCCTACTTCCTGGTCCGTGATGAGCTCGTGCTGCACGACGGCGTGGTTGTGAAAGGACACAAGGTTGTTGTGCCTGCTGCGCTGCACGACCACTATTTTCAGGCCGCTCACCGCGGTCATCCTGGGGCCGAGGCCTCATTGTCTCACGCCCAGAGCCAGTTCTACTGGCCTGGTATGGCTCAATACATCCGGGAGAGGGACTCCTCGTGTTCCACCTGCAACAGTCTCACCCCCCACCAACAGCGACAGCTGCTTCTGCAGCAGCCTGCCCCCGAACTGCCCTGGATGGCGGTCGCCACTGACATTTTCGAGTGGCGAGGCAAACACTTCCTGGTCCTTGTCGACTCTTACTCCAACTGGTTCGAGGTTGACCAGCTGCACTCCCTCACCTCTTCGGCCGTTATTGATAAGCTGCGCCGCCACTTCTCTACCTTCGGCTCCCCGGCAAGCCTGCAGTCGTTTCTAAGGGGAAGGGGAAGGATGTAGATGTCATGTGCATGTACCTTTAATACAGTTACCTCATCACTACTAATCACTCCCCATATCACAAGTATAATTACAATCTCCCCACCCACTGTCGGCTCTCTGGTCTCCGTGACAGACCACATACAGCCAGTGCTTTCTGTAATGTCACAGTATGAATAACAGAAGTAAAGCTACAGTGTGTTGAAGACACTTCTTTACAGTCTGCTCCTGGGCCTGGCCAAGATGGCCGTTGGCGGGTACAGGCCAACATATCTCATCTACGCTAGTCCCACCTGCCTGCGTTTGGCCCATATCCCTCTAAACCTGTCCGAACCATGTACCTGCTAAATGTTTCTTAAACGTTGTGATAATAGTTGCTTCAACTACCTCCTCCAGCAGCTCGTTCCATACACCTACTGCCATTTGTGTGAAAAAAACCCTCAGGTTCCCATTACATTTTTTCCCCACTCACCTTAAACCTAAGATAGACACAAAATGCTGGAGTAACTCAGCAGGACAGGCAGCATCTCTTCTCTCCAGTGATGCTGCCAGTCCCGCTAAGTTACTCCAGCATTTTGTGTCGATCTTCCATTTAAACCAGCATCTGCAGTTCTTTCCTGCACCTTAAACCTACGTATGTCCTTTGATTCTCAATGCCCTTACTCTCTTGGCAAGGGACTGTGTGTCTATCAGATCTTACCAAAGCAACTTGCCTAGCTGTGGACAGATGCCAGTGTTGTTAGTTACTGGAGTGATTGGTTGGTGGGCCAGAGGTCTCTGAATTTAAGTCCTCTGCTGTGATAGGGTTTGTTCCCAGAACCTTTGTTGTGTTCCATGCTCTCGGCCATCTCTTGCTATCAGATGGAGTGAATGGTTTGGCTGGGGACCTCGGGAAGGGGGAATGAGAGGGAGCATCAGCTGAACACTTTAGGGGGTAGAGTTTAGAGATACAGCACGGAAACAGGCCCTTCGGCCCAGCGAGTCCCGCACACTAACACTACTCTACACACACTAGGAACAATTTACGATTTTCCCAAACCAATAATCTACAAACCTGTAAGTCTTTGGAAACCGAAGGTCTCGGAGACATGGCAAGAACGTACAAACTCCGGACAGACAGCACCCATAGTCAGGATTGAACCCGGGTCTCTGGTGCTGAAAGGCAGCAACACTACCGCTGCGCCATCGTGCCGCACCACCATGTGGCTGGATGTGATGGCAGATATGTCATCCCTCCCACCCTGAGGACTGCCAGCAGTGCTGGGACCTGTGCGGTGCAGGGAGCCTCCTCCTTCTCCCATTTGCTGTTTGATTGTCCACCGCCACTCATGACGAGATGGGGTGGGGCCAGCAGAGATCATTGATTGTTTACCATCAGTGTCCGCTGTATCAAGAACCTGTATTGCAGCTCGATGTGTTGGCTCCTCATCTCAACCTGATGCTCCCACTCCGTCCCCTCATAAAGCAGGGTGATGGCCTGGAAGGGGCGGTAATAGCAGAGTGAGGGGTCTAGTCTACAGATGGTGGTGGTCAACATTCCTGCAGCTGCTGATGGGACACATGGCTGGCCAGCTTTGAGCAGCCAGCATGGTCTACTCATTTACTGTGGGTCTCACACACGGTGGAGGATAGTCTTGCTGATAGCAAGATAAGCTCCCATGGTGCTCCAAATAATATTACGATGCAGTGGTGCAGCGGGTAGATCCGCTGCCTGACAACATCGCAGTCTCAATTTTGATCCTGATCCCGGGTGCTGTCTGTGGAGTTTGCATGTAACATAGAAACATAGAAAATAGGTGCAGGAGGAGGCCATTCGGCCCTTTGAGCCAGCACCGCCATTCATTGTGATCATGGCTGATCATCCCCAATCAGTACCCCGTGCCTGCCTTCTCCCCATATCCCTTGATTCCACTAGCCCCTAGAGCTCTATCTAACTCTCTCTTAAATTTGTGCAGGGAATTCCACAAATTCACAACTCACTGGGTGAATAAGTTTTTTCTCACCTCAGTCTTAAATGACCTCTCCTTTATTCTAAGACTGTGGCCCCTGGTTCTGGAGTTGCCCAACATTTGGAACATCTTTCCTGCATCTAGCTTGTCCAGTTCTTTTATAATTTTATATGTTTCTATAAGATTCCCCCTCATCCTTCTAAACTCTAGTGAATACAAGCCTAGTCTTTTCAATCTTTCCTCATATGACAGTCCCACCTTCCCAGGGATTAATCTCAAGAGTCAAGAGTCAAGAGTCAATTTAATTGTCATTTGGACCCCTGGAGGTCCAAACGAAATGCCGTTTCTGCAGCCATACATTACACACAAATAGACCCCAGACACAACATAATTACATTTAACATAAACATCCATCACATAGCTGTGATGGAAGGCCAAATTAACTTATCTCTCCACTGCACTCTCCCCCCCCGATGTCAGAGTCAAAGTCATAGCCCCCGGCTGGCGATGGCGATTGTCCCACGGCCATTAAAGCCACGCCGGGTGGTGCGAGGTCGCACACCGGGTCTTGGTGTTGGAGCCCCCGGTGTGCGCTCGCAGAGTCCGCGGCCATTCCAGCCGCGCGGGGCAGTGATGTAGGCCCCGCTCCAGGAGCTCTTCAACCCCGCAACTCGGGCGGGAGAAGTCGCCGTTGCAGAGCCCCCAAAAAGCGGTCTCCCTCCAGGGAGCCGCGGGCTCCCGGCGCCGTCGTCCACAGACCTGCCGTTGGCGCCTCCGACTCTCCGGGAGCAGCAGCAGCAGCAGCAGCAGCAGCAGCAGCAACAGCATCAGCTACAGCAGTGCAGCATCGTGAACCTACGCTGCACTGCCTCAATCACAAGGATGTCCTTCCTCAAATTAGGAGACCAAAACTGTACACAATACTCCAGATGTGGTCTTACCAGAGCCCTATACAACTGCAGAATAACCTCTCTACTCCTATACTGAAATCCTCTTGTTATAAAGGCTAACATTCCATTAGCTTTCTTCACTGCCTGCTGTACCTGCATGCCAACTTTCAGTGACCGGTGTACAAGGACACCCAGGTCTCACTGCACCTCCCCCTTGCCTAACCTAACCCCATTGAGATAATAATCTGCCCCCCTGTTTTTGCCACCAAAGTGGATAACCTCACATTTATCTATATTATACTGCATCTGCCACGCATCTGCCCACTCACTCAACCTGTCCAGGTCACCCTGCAACCTCCTAACATTCTCTTCACAGTTCACACTGCCACCCAGCTTTGTGTCATCCGCAAACTTGCTAGTGTTGCTCCTAATTCCCTCTTCCAAATCATAAATATATATGGTAAACAGTTGCGGCCCCAACACTGACCCTTGTGGCACTTCACACGCCACTGCCTGCCATTCTGAAAAGGATCCGTTCACTCCTACTCTTTGCTTCCTGTCTGCCAACCAATTTTTTGTCCACGCTACCCCCAATACCATGTGCTCTAATTTTAGTCACCAGTCTCCTGTGCGGGACCTTATCAAAGGCTTTCTGAAAGTCTAGATACACTACATCCACTGTCTCCCCTTCATCCATTTTACTTGTCACATCCTCAAAAATTCCAGATTAGTCAAGCATGATTTTCCTTTCATAAATCCATGCTGACTTGGACTAATCCTTTTACTGCTATCCAGATGCCCCAGTATTACCTCTTTAATAATTGACTACAGCATCTTTCCCACCACCGAAGTCAGGCTAACTGGTCTGTAATTCCCCAGTTTCTTTACTCGCTCCTTGCTTGAAAAATGGGATAACATTAGCTATCCTCCACTCCACAGGAACTGATCCTGAAGCTATTGAACATTGGAAAATGATCACCAATGCATCCATTATTTCTAGAGCCACCTCCCTGAGGACCCTGGGATATAGACCATCAGGTCCAGGGGATTTATCATCCTTCAGTCCCATTAGCCTTCCCAATACTATTTCTCGCCTAATGAACATTTCTTTCAGTTCCTCAACCCCCATAGATCCTCTGTCCTCCAGTACTTCTGGGAGATTGTTTGTTAGTGAAGACAGATCCGAAGTACCTGTTCAACTCTTCTGCCATTTCCTTATTCCCCATAATAATTTCACCCGTGTCTGCCTTCAAGGGACCCACATTTGACTTTGCTACTCTTTTTCCCTCAACATATCTAAAGAAGCTTTTACTGTCCTTCTTTATATTCCTGGCGAGCTACCCTTCGTACTTCATCTTTTCAGCCCGTTATGCCAATTTTGTTTCCTTCTGTTGTCCTATGAAAGTTTCCCAAACCTCTGGATTCCCGGCTACTCTTTGCTGTTTTATACATCCTTTCTTTTAGTTTTATTCTATCCCTAACTTCTCTTGTCAGCCACGGTTGCTTCCTACTCCCCTTAGAATCTTTCTTCCTTTTTGGAATGAAATGATCCTGTGTCTGCCGGATTATGCCCAGAAATTCCTGCCATTGCTGTTCCACCGTCATTCCTGCTGGGATCCCTTTCCACTCTACCTTGGCCAGCTCCCCTCTCATGCCTTCATAGTCCTCTTTAATCAGCTGCATCACTGCCACTTCCGATTTAATGTTCTCCTTCTCAAATAGCAGATTAAAACTAATCATATTATGATCACTACCTCCAAGCGGTTCCTTTACCTCCAGTTCTCTTATCAAATCTGGTTCATTGGACAACACTAAATCCAGAATTGCCTTTTCTCTGGTCGGCTCCATTACAAGCTGCTCTAAGAATCCATCTCGGAGGCACTCTGCAAACTCTCTTTCTTGGGGCAACCTGATTTTCCCAGTCTACCTGCATATTGAAATCCCCCATCACCACAGTGGCATTACCTTTGTCACATGCCAGTTTTAACTCCTGCTGCAACTTACACCCTACATACGGGCTACTATTCGGGGGTCTGTAGATAACACCAATTAGTGTCTTTTTGCCTTTGCAATTCCTCAACTCAATCCACAGTGACTCTACCTTGTCGGTCCCTATGTCTTCCCTCGCAAAGGACTAAATTCCATTCCTCACCAGCAGAGCTACCCCCCCCCCCCCCCCCCCCCCCCCCCCCCCCCCCCCCCCCCCCCCCCCCCCCCCCCCCCCCCCCCACCTCCTCTGCCCACCTGCCTGTTCTTGGTTCTTGGTTTCTTGGTCCTCCAAATGGAATTTAAATTGGAGGTGGTGAAGGGAGGGCTTAAGCCAGAAAGGGTTATTGGGAAGAAAGAGCTACTTTAGTTGCATCTGGTTGGGTAACTATAGTTGGGTGGAGATTATTCCATGCTTTAATTGTGCGGGGGAAGAACGAATTGCTGTACACATCTGTCTTTGTAGCTGGGATCACAAATTGGATCAAATGCCCTCGTCTGCTCCTAATTGGTTTGGGTTTGGTGTAGGTCTTGTAGTCTATGTCGAGCTGACCATTTAACATTTTGTAAAAACAGGTCAAACGGTGAGCTTCACGTCTGTCTTGGAGAGGGTTCCACCCCAGAGAATTCAGAAGTTTGGTGACACTTGTTCTCTCTCATAGGTGTTAGTAACAAATCGAGCTGCCTGTCTGTGGACACGTTCGATGGAAGAAATGTTTTTATTTGTGTATGTGTCCCATGCTGCAACTGCGTAGTCCAAATGAGGTCTAACGAGGGTGAAGTATAGCTTCTCCTTGACAGAAGTTGAACAATGATGAAAGTTGCGCCTCAGAAAGTTTAGGACACCTGTTGCTTTCACCGTGATCATGATGAGTCTGACCATTCCAACGCAGATCATTCTGCAATTTGATGCCAAGATACTTAGTTTGTTTGGATTCTTCAAGGGTGGCACCAAGTATATTGTAAGATGTTTCGCCTGGATTACTCTTTCTGGTGACATGCATAGTTTCACATTTGGAAGGGTTGAACTGCATGCCCCATTGTTGTGACCACTCAACCATAGTATCGAGATCCTTTTGGAGAGCATCTTCATCATCAGCTGACTTAATTGGACGGTACAGCAAACAATCATCAGCAAATAGTCTGGTCGTACTTGCGACTTTTTCATGTCTTTCATGCCTGTCCTTTCTATAGGATGTATAACCCTGAATATTAAGTTCCCAGGCCCGATCCTCCTGCAGCCACGTCCCAGTAATCCCCACAATGTCATATCTACCAACCTCTAACTGAGCCTCAAGCTCATCTACTTTACTTCTTATATTTCGCGCATTCAAATACAATACTTTTAATTCCTTACGCATCTCACCATTCACATCGATCCCTATTACACTTGGCCATACTCCTATCCCTTTGTGAGCTTTCTTTCCCGTTAATTCTGGGGTCATTATCTATCCCTTTACTCCATTTCCCTTTAACTCCGTCCTCGACTATCCCATTTGACCCCCCCCCACCCCCCCCCCCCCCCCCCCCCCCCCTATTCAGTTTAGAATCACTTGTGTCACAGTGACAAACCTGCCTGCCAGAATGCGGGTCCCCCACCTGTTAAGGTGCAATCTGTCCCTTTTGTACAGTTCCCCCTTACTCCAAAACAGATCCCAGTGGTCTAAGAATCTAAATCCCTGCCCCTTGCCACAGGTCCCCAACCACACATTCAGGTCCAGTTCCCCCTGTGACCACGTGGGTTTCCACCCACATTCCAAAGTTGTAGGTTAATTGGCTCTTGTACATTGTCCCTAATGTGTATGGAGTAGTAGAATCTTTGGGAAATTCATGGGAGATAAAGAAAACGATGAATGTATGATTAATGTCAATGAATGGTTGCTGGTTGGCGAGGCCTTAACTGGGCTGAATGGCCTGTTTCTGTGCTGTATCACTCAATGACTCCAACATGTTGCGTGGTTAGACTAGTAGCAACTAAGGATAAAGAGGGTTATTGTCAGCCAACCTCCACACTCACTCACACTTCATGCTCACACTCACACACTCGCCTACACTCCCCACACTCACACTGGTGCACACGCTCACTCACACCTTCCACACTCATACTCCGTCTCCCACCCTCCACACTCACACTCACACTCACACCTTCCACACTCATACTCCGTATCCCACCCTCCACACTCACACTCACACTCACACGCATTCTACACACACGCACTCAATCACAATCAGTGCTCACCACACTCGCATTTCTCACACACAGTGCACACTCACTCACTCACTCACTCACTCACTCACTCACTCACTCACTCACTCACTCACTCACTCACTCACCCACTCACTCACTCACTCACCACCCACTCACTCACTCACTCACTCACTCACTCACTCACCACTCACCCACTCACACTCACTCACTCACTCACTCACTCACTCACTCACTCACTCACTCACTCACTCACTCACTCACTCACTCACCACTCACTCACTCACTCACTCACTCACTCACTCACTCACTCACTCACTCACTCACTCACTCACTCACTCACTCACTCACTCACTCACTCACTCACTCACTCACTCACTCACCCACCCACTCACACTCACTCACCCACTCACTCACTCACTCACTCACTCACTCACTCACTCACTCACTCACCCACTCACTCACTCACTCACTCACTCACTCACTCACTCACTCACTCACTCACTCACTCCCATACTCGTACTCAGTCACACTCGCACACTCTGGTGGGTTCCAGGGATGTGTACGTAGGGGTACAGAGTACAGCAGCCCTCACCGCATTGTCACTGTGTGTGAGGCCGTCGCTGCTACAACTTGTGCAGCTTTCTTGGACACCCTGTTCCGGTGGTCCTGTGCATGAACTCTGTGAAGGAGCCGGCGTGGTATACGGGAACTGTCGGTAGGGATTATGTGGCCTGTCCAGCATAGCAAAGCCCCCCAGGGTCATGGCCTCAATGCCGACCAGACCAGCTCTGCCCTGACCAGTTTGTCACCTGGCCTGTCCTGCCATTCAATGTCCAGCAGTGGCCACGGTGGTCTCCTGTGGTCTGTGGAAACACCCATGCTGCTTATGTGTTTCCGGTAAAGTGCCCAAGCCTCACGGACCCACTAGAGGTGAGTACAACTGCTTTGTCCACTTGGATATTGGTCGTTCCTGTGGTGATTGACAGGGGAGTGACCAGCAACTGACCAGCCTCGCCGGTTCGAGTCACTCCCTCCAATGTTGTGAGAACCATCAGAAGAGGTGAGGTAGTCAAAGGTACCTTCCCTGCAAGCTGCAGCGACCCTGCGTGCCACTCGGTGCCAAGGGTGCTGGAGTTATACAGATAAGCCGCGGGCCCTGGACCAGGGTGGAGCAGGATCTCAAGCTGTGAAGGCACCGTGAGGAGAGCACACACATCTCTGAGATCAGCCGCTCAAGCGACTTGGCCCTTGGCCTCAGTGTCTTGAGGTCGGGGACTGAGTGTCCAGCCTGTATGTCCAGCGCACTCCTCTGTCCAGGTCACACAGACAGGACACGTGTGAAAACAGGTTTGAGCAAGTCACCTCCTGCTGCCTACACACCAGTGGAACGGTCATATGATGCTGGAGTGACCGTGTTGTAGAGGACGCGGACAGCTGAACTTAGCGCTGCCTCCTGTTGACCGTGTGTGTCGCAGGCCGGCACTAGAGAGATGGAAGCAGCGTGGAGGTTCCTCTACTGCTCGATACATCTCTACTGGACCCGTCTCACGGAGAGACCACTGCGACAGTGTGTGGCCTAGTTTGAAGGGGGCGGGGGGGCTCAGGGATTGAAACACAGAGGCACTCAGCACTAAAGCAAGGGCGTGATTCACGTCTTAGTTTGCAACGAAACATTGTGTGCGCACAAAGTGGTGATACTGGCGCAGTGAGTAGACAACCCCAGAGACCCAGGTTCCATCCTGACCTCGGGTGCTGTCTGTACGGAGTTTGCATGCTCCCCCTGTGACCGCGTGGGTTTTCTCCCACATGCCAAACAAGTGCAGGATTGTAAATTATTTGGCTCTCCGTAAATCGCTCCTAGTTTGTAGGGAGTGGATGAGAAAGTAGGATACATAGAATTAGTGTGAATGGGCGATGGATGGATGGATGGCGTGGACTCGGTGGCAGAACTTCCCATTGCTCTGTCTCTTTATAAAAATCTCAATGGGTGTGCTGTTGAAAATGTCTAGAACATGTGGAGTGTGCAGCTAGTTCTGCTCACCATGCTGTGGGAATGTGTGCAGCCCTGGAGAAGAGTTTACTGGATTTGTCCCAGAGACCGGAATCCCAGGAGTTACAGCACCAGAGACCCGCATTGAATCCTGACTACAGTTGCTGTTTGTACGGAGTCTGTTCTCCCTGTGACCTGTATGGGCTTTCTCCGGGTGCTCCGGTTTCCTCCCGCACTCCAAAAGACATACAGGTTTATAGGTTAATTAGCTTTGGTAAAATTGTAAATTGTCCTTAATGCATTTCGTTGTCTCCAATGCATTTCGTTGTCTCTAATGCATTTCGTTGTCTCTGTACTGTACACTGACAATGACAATTAAATTGAATCTTAATGTGTGTAGGATAGTGTTGTGTACGCGGGGATCATTGATCGGTGGGGACACGGTGGGCCAAAGGGCCTGTTTCCGTGCCGTATCTAACCTTCCTCCCATGCTGTAACGATGCCAAGGGAATGTCAGGTGCAGATGGACATAGGGAAGGATAAATAATCTGCAGGGCGGTGGAGCTGCAGTGACGGGGACAGCCCACAAGGTGCCAGTACAGACTCGGTTGCCCAAATGGCCTTCTGGCTGGTGGAGCGGCTCACAGTTAAATTGATTTATTAAAATATAATGACAGCTTTTAAAGATGACTGTGAGTGAAGAGATTCCCTGCGAAGGTTTCCGTGAATAAAAACCAGGAACAGACAAAAAATGAAGTCCTCAAGAGGAGAATCAAAAGCAGCCAAGGCAAGATGTCTGAAGCGCTAACACTGGAAGGAACGAACACCTGTCCAGAGTGAAACTTTTTCAGCTGAGAAATATTCATAGTGTGTGCCAGAATCGCCGCAGGTGCTGGCCACAGAGACAGAACTGATGATGTTCCAAGTAGAAACAATGACAAAGAGTTGCTGCCGCGATCACACAGCCCTGCACACAGGCACTTGGAGGTTTACGGACTGAATGATTCATTGAGCAATTCCAATGAAAAGACTATCAAAACAGTGCTGCAACAAAGGCACGATTGTGCCTCGACGTTACGCCTCTCACATTAAGGAAAATAGTTAACCAATATAATTATAGGTAACGTTAGCTAATGTAGAATTGATCTTCTTACCCAGACATTTCTGGTTTGTAACCACTTGAGGTTAACCAACTCCACATCACAAATTGATGGTTATTGCACATCAAACCCCATGTAGAGGCACCTGTCCACACCCCGTCCCTCCCCGCACCGCATTAAGCACAAACATAACCCTTGGTCCCACACACCCCATCCTCCACAACATTCCCGCACTCCCTCCATATCCTCACACTCTCCTGGAGTGTCCAAGCACACTCACACTTGCTCACACTTACACCTCGTCACATTCACACCCCGTCCCACTCCCCATTCACACTCACACCCTGTCGCACACACCCCTTCACACTTACGGCCACCCACACTGTCACACTCACACCCTCTCACACTCACACCCATCTCTCGCACACCCGGTCACACCGACACCCTGCCACAATATCCCCACACTCACCCAGCCACAGTTTAACTGAGTGCCGGCCTGACATGATCTGGCCACACTCATGCAGTGGGAGGCTGGGAGGGACCAACATCCAGCAAAGCTGTGGCTGAAGTGGAAGCGCTGGGTGATCAGCCCGACCCTCCACGCCACTCATAGGCATGGCCTACAGCGGGGATCTCTGCCTCTACCCCTCTCCAGTTCAGTTCCCGACCCACCACTTGCCGGGTGAAACACTCTCTCTTCATCTCTCTAACCTGTCAACCACTTACTTCAAATCTACGCTTCCTGATTTTAGAAATGTCAAAACAAGGAACCGCTGATGCTGGTTTACAAAAAACAACACCAGGTGCAGGCGTAACTCAGCGGGTCAGGCAGCATCGCAGGAGAACATGGGTGGGTGACGTTTTGGGTCAAGATCCTTCAGACCTGAAAAAGATCAGTACCCTGGTTTTAGATTTCTTTGCCTAGGGAAGTAACCTATTGACTCCATCTTACATAAATGCATAGAAAATAGGGGCAGCAGTAGGCCATTCAGCCCTTAGAACCAGCGCCACTGTTCAATGTGATCATGGCTGATCATCCACAATCAGTACCCCATTCCTGCCTTCTCCCCACATCCCTTGATTCCACTGGCCCTAAGAGCTCCACCTAACTCTCTTCTGAATGCATCCATTGAACTGGCCTCCACTGCCTTCTGAGGCAGAGAATTCCACAGATTCACAACTCTCTGTGTGAAAAAGATGTTCCTCATCTCAGTTCTAAATTGCCTACCCCTATTCATAAACTATGGCCCCTGGTTCTGGACTCCCCCAACATCAGGAACATGTTTCCTGCATCTAGCATGCCCAATCCCTTAATAATTTTATGTTTCTATAAGAAACACATCCTTCTAAATTCCAGTGAATACAAGCCAAATCTGATACTACTTACATAAGTGTCCTCATTCAAGTCGTCAAGTCAAGTCACTTTTATTTCTATAGCACATTTAAAAAAAAACTCTCGTTGACCAAAGTGCTTTACAATTGGTGGAGGTACTAACGTTATACAACATTGGTTCATAGATTTAATACATACATAAATACATATATACAGCCCTCCCTCAGAGGACGTCAAGAAAGGCTTGAGAGTAAAGATGAGTTTTAAGTCTTGACTTAAAAGAGTCGATGGAGGGGGCAGTTCTGATGGGATGAGGGATGCTGTTCCATAGTCTAGGAGCTACAACCGCAAAGGCGCGGTCGCCCCTGAGCTTATGCCTAGACCGGTTGGTCAGTAACCCCAAGTCGGCCGATCTAAGGGACCTGGAGGTGGTGTGGTGTGGTGGGTAAGCAGACTTTTGATGTAGGTGGGGGCAAGCCCGTTTAGGCCTTTGTAAACATTGTCGGATGTTCACCTGCTTTAATAACCATATAACCATATACCAATTACAGCACGGAAAAAGGCCATCTCGACCCTTCTAGTCCGTGCCGAACACATAATCTCCCCTAGTCCCATATACCTGCGCTCAGACCATAACCCTCCATTCCCTTCCCATCCATATAACTATCCAATTTATTTTTAAATGATAAAAACAAACCTGCCTCCACCACCTTCACTGGAAGCTCATTCCACACAGCTACCACTCTCTGAGTAAAGAAGTTCCCCCTCATGTTACCCCTAAACTTCAGTCCCTTAATTCTCATGTCATGTCCCCTTGTTTGAATCTTCCCTACTCTCAATGGGAAAAGCTTTTCCACGTCAACTCTGTCTATCCCTCTCATCATTTAAAAAACCTCTATCAAGTCCCCCCTTAACCTTCTGCGCTCCAAAGAATAAAGCCCTAACTTGTTCAACCTTTCTCTGTAACTTAGTTGCTGAAACCCAGGCTTTCTCTCTTTTAATCTTTGAATCTTGGCCCCAGAGGTGTTAGTGGCTGTTGGAAGGAGCCTCGACCAAGTGCGTGTGATGCCAAATGGTGGGAACCATTACCCTCAAATGCCACCTCAAACCTGTGTTATAGCAACCCCAGGTGATCATTACAACAGGTAACACTGACTCGCTGAAACCCCATGAAAACCAGTGTTACGTTGTGGAAGTCCTGATAAAAAATGATTTGTTTGGCAGGGAAGCTAAATACAAAGCACCCTTGAAAACTGAGTCACTGAAGCTTGATGGGAGAACAGGCATCTGTTAATGTGTAGAAAAGCGAGCAATAAGACTCCATAGGCTCCAGTCAACACAGCGGGAGCTCAGTGCCCCAGTCTCACATCTCTCCCACCCTGCTCAGCACTGTAGTTAGTCCAGGTGAAATGTATACTGCACCATACCCCCAGGCCAGTATTAGTACTAATACTCTTCTTTGTCATCAACCACCTGGAATAATGTCAAAGCCTGCAGATGATGCAGATCTGGAGTGAACAGTGAGGAAGAAAATCAAGGGTTCAGGAGAGTATATCCCCTTAAATCCACAATCATTAATTCTGGAAGCAACAGGATGCAGAAAATCCACAGAAATCTATGGTTTATTTAATTTAGTTTAGAGGTACAGCGGGGAAAAAGGTTATTTGGCCCACCGAGTCCGCGCCGACCAGCGATCCCCAAGCACTAACACTATCCTACAAACAAAAGGGACAATTTATATTTATACCAAGCCAATTAACGTACAAACCCGTACATCTTTAGAGTGTGGGAGGAAACCAGAGACCCCGGAGAAAACCCACACGATCACAGGAGAACGGAGAAACTCCGTACAGACAGCACCCATAGTCAGGATCAAACACGGGTCTCAGTTTCAGTTTAGTTTATTGTCACATGTACCTAGGTGCAGTGAAAAGCTTTTGTTGCATGCTACCCATTCAGCAGAAAGGCAAGACATGATTATAATTGAGCCATTACAGTGCATAGATACATGGGAAAGGAATAACATTTAGTGCAAGGTAAAGCCAGTAAAGTCCAATCAAGGATAGGCCCAGGGTCACAGTTGCCTGATACCAGCTGGGAAGAATCTGTCCCTGAATCTGGAGGCGTGCGGATCTCTGGCATTGTAAGGCAGGAACTCCACCACTGTGCCACTATGCAAAACTTTGAGAATATAAGTAAAAAATATGTTTCTTCATGTTATCTTCGGGGTTGATGCAGTTTTAAGGCTGCTGTAAGGATAATTTCAGTCAATTGCACTATTGCTGCTGCCATTTCATTCTGTGCAGCAGCACAGGGCAGCCCAGTGGTGATGCTGAGCCAGGTTACATCTACACTGTCCACATCCTCACCAAGAGTCAGGTGCAACTTGGTTTACATTCAACCATGCAGGATCAGCATTATTTCTAATGCTGTGAGTTATGAATTGTTGTACATTGTAAACTGAGTTGTGAGTGTTCACAGAGTGTTCATGGACTGTACATGTTGCGACACACCTGCTGCCTCACAACGCTAGGGACTCGGGTTCGATCCTGACCTCTGGTGCTCTTTGCATGGAGTTAGCATGTCCTGCCTGTGACCACTTGTGTTTCCTCCGGGTGCTTCCATTTTCTCCCACATCCCATGGACGTGTGGGTTTATAGATTACATGGCCCTCTGTAAATTGCCCCTAGAGTGTAGAGAGTGGATGGGGAAGTGCGATGGTTGGCATGGGTTCGGTGGGCTGAAGGGCCTGTTTCTCTGCTGTATTTTGCAATCAATTCAATCAACTGAATACTATGAGTTACATGTGTATAAAGGAACTGCAGATGCTGGTTTAAACCAAAGAAAGACACAAAATGCTGCAGTAACTCAACGATCAGGCAGCATCTCTGGAGAGAAGAAATGGGTGATGTTTCTGGAAGGGTCTCGACCCAAAACATCACCCATTCTATCTCTCCATGTCTGTCCTGCTGAGTTACTTCAGCTTTTAGTGTCTCTGTGAGTTACATACTGTAAATGTGAGATGGGCAGTTACATGTTAACTACTTTGAGCTGTGTGTTATTAGGGTTTGTATTTTCAGTTTATATTTTTGTTCAGTGATAGTGTTTTTTCAGTTATTTAGACTTTAGAGATACAGTACGGAAACAGGCCATTCGGCCCACTGAGTCCGGGCCAACCAGCGGTCCCTGAACACTTGCAGTATCCTACACACTAGGCACAATTTACAGGCTTGGCAGCTTAGTCACTCAGGCCAAGCAGCTCAGTCATTCAGGCCTGGCAGCTCAGTCACTCAGGCCTGGCAGCTCAGTCACTCAGGTCAAGCAGCTCAGTCACTCAGGCCTGGCAGCTTAGTCACTCAGGCCAAGCAGCTCAGTCATTCAGGCCTGGCAGCTCAGTCACTCAGGCCTGGCAGCTCAGTCACTCAGGCCAAGCAGCTCAGTCACTCAGGCCTGGCAGCTCAGTGACTGGGGGGGGGGGGGGGGGGGGGGAGTTTCCGGAGCACTAGCATGGGTGTTGTGGGCTAAAGTGGCTGGTTTCCAGAGAGCTAGTATGGACATTCTGGGCCAAATAGATTCATGGGCTGGCAGCTGTCACTCAGGCCTGGCAGCTCAGTCACACGGGCCTGGCAGCTCAGCTGGCAGCTCAGTCACTGAGGCCTGGCAGCTCAGTCACTCAGGCATGGCAGGCTGGCTGCTGAGAAACTGCCAGAAATGTTGCCGAAAATAGGTGACAGACTCTGTGAGCGAGAAGGGGGGAGAGGGTGGACAATCAATTTTAGACATTTTCATCTTTTCTTACAGATCACAGCAATGAAGAAGGAAAGTCTATCCTTTCATGGATCTCTGGGGCGCTGGTATGTGTGTTGTGTGCTGAAGGGACTGGTTTCCAGAGGGCTAGTATGGACATTGTGGACTGAATCGATTCTTGGACTTGCAGTTCACTAAGTCATGGCTGGTGGGCTGGCTCTTCAGTCTCTTACAGCTGGTGGGCTGGCAGTTCACTTACTCATGGCTGGTGGGCTGGCAGTCCAGTCACTCATGGCTGGTGTGATGGCAGTTCACTCAGTCACCCCTCCTCCCTTCATCCCCCACTCTGCTCCTTGCCAATCCCCTCCCCCCCACGCATTTAGTCCATCTCCCCTCAACCTCCCCCCATGCACTCTTAGTGAATCTCCGACAGCTCCCAATAGCTCACACCCTCTAGTCCTGGCAACATCCTCGTAAATCTTTTCTGAACCCTTTCAAGCTTGACAATATCTTTCCTATAACATGTTGCCCAGAACTGAACACAATATTCTAAATGAGGTCTCAGCAACGTTTTATACAACTGCAACATGACCTCCCAACTTCTATACTCAACCTTATTCATGGTAATTTGTTTTTTTTGGAAACTACATGAAACATGATGACTTGTATGTTTGTGTATCATCCACAGCGTACTTATTGTCTACGCGATGTTCCCCACATATAGTCTGGGACTACAGGCGACATTGTCACAGATGACTGCGGAGGCCAAGTCAATGGATATTTTTAAGGTGGAGATTGACAGATTCTTAATTAGTGAGGGTATCAGGGGTTACGGGGCGAAGGCAGGAGAATAGGGTTGAGTGGGAAAGATTGGTCAGCCATAATTGAATGACGGAGTAGACTTGATGGGCCGAATGGCTTAATTCTGCTCCTATCAGTTATAACCTTATGACCTGTCAACATACATGTTCCAGTTCCTGAACTTTAGTGGATTTACAGCAGTTGCTGGAACAGTTGGAGTTGCACTAAATATCCACAGGATCTAACTAAAGCTAAGCACCGAAGCTCAGGTAAACACAGATCCAAATGAGCTGTTGGAAACCAATGGAACAAATCCTCCCTGGGGTACACAGTGTAAGGACCTGGTGTGGATAGCGGGGAGGCTGAGTGAACAAACCCAACCTGAGCTCCTTTACCTTGTCCCATACAAAGACCCAGGATGACTGCTCCAATGAAGATATCAGACAGGGTCATCTCAAGCTAGTCATGGAATTGAAGGAACTATCCACGTCTAGATACATGACAAGAGAGACATAGAGGACACACAAGGGACTGCAACTGCTGGAATCTTGAGTAAAACACACATATTGCTGGAATAATTCAGCGGGTCAGGCAGCATCTGTGGAAAGGATGGATAAGCAATGTTTCGAGTTGGGACTCTTCTGGTAAAGAGAATGGGCTGGAGTTGTCTTACAGCTTCCAGCCAACAATAACAACTAAACGGTGGCTGGTTCAGTTAATGAGAAGATGTGGTCTGTGTCTTTGTTACAAGGGATTGTAAAATCTTATAAAAGAACTATTATATTGAGATATTTAGCTTTGTGCATGAAAACCAGCCTCCTCATTGACTGCAGCCGAGCTGACTAAGGATTCTCCTTCCTCCCCCGTCCTTCATGTCCCGTCACGGACTCTGGCACCTGGAACAGATCTCCTGGTTTGACAATGTGCACATCAGGGGCACCTCTGCCACTGTGGAGAGTTGATAGAGAAAGATTTAAAAAACTTATAAACCAGACCCAATGTAACAGATCTATTCTCATGCATAAATCTTATTTGCATGTTTCCAAGTGCTCTAATGTTCCTGACATTGATACATAATAGGTACTTTGTTTGGATGGAAGCAATTAATTGCCCATTTAAAGAGTCAAAGACCCTGGCCTCAGGGGCAGGCAAATGGATTTAAGAGTGTCAGTCACCATGAACTGAGAGGAGGGAGGGCACTTGGTCTGACACCAGGGATCATGAGCTGACTGAAGCAATGAATGCTGTCTGGCATGGCCACTCTACACCAAAGATCCTATAGCAGAGCAAGATAGGCTACTCCTGCTAAATGCAATGGACTGATGTGTAGTATGCTATGGAGGGGATCATGGGCATTTTTCCACGCCCATTTTAGCAACCTGAGCCTACCTAACCCGACCCGACTCGCACTGTAATCAATGTTGCGGGGCAACAGTTTGTGTGGGTCAGATTCATAAATCTGTCAGTTCGAACTTCTTGTCAAGAATAAAATTTGATTCTGGTAATTGTCTTTTTTAATGTTTTTTAAATCATTTCTTTTTAAATGGCTCACAAGCAGTGTTTGAGTTGATTTTGTAGTAACCGGAACCGACCCGACTCGCAGGGTGATTGACAGGGGGGGGGGGGGGGGGCTTTTTGTGCGTGATTATAGGGTTAGATTCATAATTCTGTTAGTTCATAATTCTGTTGATTCTTGTTAAAGAATAAAATGTTTATAAACACACATACATGAAATTTATATAAATGTATATAACACACACAATTATATTTCTTCTAATCCAATAATGAACTTTATTTCAGACTAGACAAGGGACATTAAATAAGAAACATTGTAAATAAGAAACATTGTAAACCTCCCTGCAACTTCAGACACACTAGGCCTTATCCCCCCCGGCTCTCTCTCGCATGCCCCCTTACTACAATGTCCCCCCTCCTATGCCCCTCCCCTCGCCGCCCCGGGCCCCGCACTCCTGCTCCCCGCTGCGGATCCAATCTTTGGCCGGAAGCAAGAAGGCGGGAGCAAGAAAGTGGAGCAAGATGGCGGAGTCAGGTTGCTAAAATGTGTCCTATAATAGTAAGATTAAACGAGAACTTACCAGTTTGAAGTTTGATCTGTATTTTATGAGGAGGAACGTTGAGGGAATACATGAAAGAAACCCGCTACGACGCATGCGTGTCATCCTTCAAAGCAGCGGTGTGAGGTCACAGATACCCTATATTGACCTAAAATAGCAAGATTATCAAAGAGATACCAGCTTAAGATTTGACCCTATGAGGGTGGGAGCGGAGGGCATGTATTCCCTCAACGTTCCTCCTCATAAAATACAGATCAAACTTCAAACTGGTAAGTTCTCGTTTAATCTTACTATTTTACTTCGGAGTCACGTGAGGGACTCCATGAAAGATTTCAAAGCTCTGTGACCTCATGCCGTGGAAACGAGTCCATGCTTCACAACTGCCTTGGTAGTTAGAGAGAAATTGTTAATTATATTCAAAGCATTCATACCAATTATTTAATGGAAATGATAAATAATATCAAATTAATTCAAATCATAACCCTGTATTCTTCAGGGATAAATTATCATACAGAACTTAAAATTGTTCCCCGAAAAAACGTTCCCATACTGCTAACTGGTTTGTTAACATTTCTGAAACGTATTCTCCAACAACCATCCTGCATCCTGAGGATTTGGTCCATGGATACATCAAGGCGTTTTGCTGCAGATGTAGCTGCAGCCCTGGTGGGGTGAGAATTAAATATGTTATTGTCCACTCCCGCCTATCATATCCCATATTTCAGCCACCGCGAAATGGTCTGAGTTACACTCTATGGTACAGTATCTTATAGCTGATTAAACGCCAATTCCTTGCCTCTGATAGCCTTTTTTCTTACTGTATAACAAAACCGTACTTTACTATACAGAGGCATTGTCTATACAGAGGTAGGCCATCAATTCTATGACCTGCCCCGCTAATCCTGGCCTATTTTGTTTAATAATACGGTCCTGGATCACAAACCTCAATCTTCGTGCCGCAATAGTGAGGCCATCCAGTCTTACTTTTAGCAATAACTGGAGCTTATGCACTGTGACTAGCGCTATCAGCATTACCATTTCTAGTTAGTTATCCAGATTTAATGCTGTAGCCGGCGACCAATTCCTTAGCAAGATCAAAGCAACACTTACATTCCAAATATAGTTATCTTACTGTTTCTTGCCATTAATAACTTGACAATGCACTTTCGGCATTATTCACAGTGCTGAAACACAGTCCTCCATATTGCAGGCTGGTAAGCAACTGTAGCACCCCCGGAACATCCTTATTTCTGTGGTCCAGAAAGTTATCATGGCAGTAATTAGTCCATTTTAATATGACCTAAATACTGTTATAGAGTAGACCTTCTTCGTGCTGCCGTGATCATGTCCACAGTTCTATCGATAGCCCCATGTCCCATAGCGGTGTTTTAGAGTCTACAACCTACTAAATCAATATTTTCTATGACATGGATAGCTATCCTCAGTTACTGGATGCACCAGCAACTTAGGACTACGTCTACCGTTATACATAGTTCCAGCACCATGTCCTGTACCCCGGAAAAACCATAGTTGGGTAAGCCAATCAGGTACTAAGACATCCCCAATGCCGATTCCTGTTGAATGTCCCTTCGTACCCCAAATTTATAACTAGACAAGGAGGTAATACATAAATGAAAAAAACCCTCCCCTAGTGCAGTGAAACAGCATCTGTAGCTTCTGCCTCAGGATCTGGTATCAATGATACATACCTCGGTAACTGGTGATTTAACCCCGGATGCAATTCTAATATCCGGCCTTACCTACTTTACTGATTTTAGCAAATACCATCTATCCAACATCCATTTAGTACTTCCAATAATTTTTCGTGGCCTGGTGTCTGCCACTGATTTAGTATCCCTGGTAGATACGTAGCCAATAACCAAATATTCCTTTGGACACACCATTCCCAAGTTTAATTTGCCAATTCATCACAAGCTGGTGATATCTTTCCACCCATATGACTTAAATATGCCATCACCGAGGTATTATCTATCTACCATCTACCATGCTGCAGTTACATTCCTGAGCAATAAGATTTTTGCCCATGAAATGCACTTAACATTTCTAACCCTTAGTGTTATGTAGGTTAGCTTCTTATATATTCCATCTCCCCCATAGCTCGAGATGGTATCAGTTGTACCATAACCAATTGCACTGGCATCTGTTTGTAATAGCACAGCCGAGTTGACCTCTGTGGCTTTCCATATTAGTAAGTCATTAACATATTAAATGTGTTAATGGTGTCAATTTTGACTTAAGTGGATGGACAATGCATCCCAGCTGCACAAACAATTGATTAGTGGCAACCACTGCCTAACATGCCGATTCCTAAGTTATTCCCACAATAAGGATATCATCCAACTATACCATAATTCTATGATTTTGGTGTTGCAGCAGTCCCAACACTGGTTTAAAATTTTTCACCCAGTTTGATATTGAATAGCAAGGATCTTAAATTAATACTTCCCATAGACTAGCCTGCTGCACACTAAATCTTTGCACTGCTAAACATATCCATTTTTAAAATGAATATATTGCACAACATTGTGAAGTATTGATAATCCATAATAATACGGCATCCCCCATCTTTCTTATTTCTAATAAAGATGTTTGAGACAAATCCTGTTGTTCAGGTTTATTTCATACCAGCATGTATATCTATCCGGTTATGTACTGGAGGGTTTTGTTCGTGTAGAACTCTATCAGATATCCCTTAAAACTGCTAAGGATATATCTGTCCATGGATATATTACACCAAGCATCAACATGAAGTTGCAATATCCCCCCAACTTCCGTGCTCCCTATTAATACTGGAGCCCCAAATTCACCTACCTCCATGGTTATTGGTGGTAACCAAGTTATTTTCCTTGGTTTCATATGCGGTTGTGGAGAGCCTAAAGGTTAATGTTAGTTTGCATCTCCACAGTGGTCGTCCCGGCCAAACCCTAAACAGGACGCTGCTGCTGGGTACCTCTGCCCAATTCTTTGTAGTATAATTACAAAAACACACTACCTCTCTTAGGATGCACATGAGGTTAATGTCTTCCCCAGATAACCTTTGGATGCTTTAATCAGCCCCAAAGTCAAGCCTCCTCGCCAATTCTATACCTGTTTAGACAGGTCTCCCCCCCCAAATAACGGGGTCTATAGCCCTTTGCTTACATAGTATAGCGAACTAGGGTCTAGAGCTGGCTTAATGGCCCTTCAAACTGCACATTGCAAAAAAAATAGCGCTAATGGCATCCTTGTGGTCACTAATTTTGTACACCTTATTTAACATGCGGGCCAAAGCTGTTATGCCCGCCATGAGACCTTTCAGAGTATTACGGATTTTCCCAACTCCTAACGGCCTTCCCAACATGTCTGCAAATGCACCTGTAACAATGGCTACATTAAGAGCACCACAATATTCCGGGGTATAGAAGCCTTGCCAACACTTCAGCAAAAATATTAGCTTGAAGTTGATGGGTGGACTCACAGTCCTTCAATACTCACAGCCATCCTCTCGCAATCATTCTCCGTGAGTTCTGCTGGCAGTACTGCTCATCATGTTCGGCAGGTTGTTTTCCCCCCCTTCAATAGGGGACAGTGGCTCCATCACCTGCTCAGGCTTTACCCCGTCAGACCTTCCATACCCTCCTCAGAGGCGTCCGACATTTCATGCAGCCCATATGGGAAACTGCTGTGGGACTTATATTATTATTTGCCCACTGTGGCTACCTCCAATCCCGGAGCCTGCCAATATGGAGAATTTTACTCCAGCAAACCGCTCCAGCCGACTTACATGCTCTCGGGCACTAGTCGTCGCGGGTGCTTAATATATGGGACCGCTCCTGCCGACCTTGGTGCTCTCAGGCACTAGTCGCACGCGGTATATCCCACTGCCCGTCCCCATGCCTACGGGCACTGGACCGTTCCCCATGGTCCTGGTACTCACGGGCACCTCTACCCATTTAGGGTGAAGTTTGGCACTCGCTCCCATCTGGGAGATGCTGGTGCCGACATTTATTGCTGGCTGCTGCTGGTCATTAAACAACAGCCCTTCAGCTCTATACTGACATCAGTCGCTGGCTCCCTGCTGTTCATCATCACACCAGTAACGACCTGTGGCTGTGCCCTGACGTCCTTAGCTGGCTCCCTGCTGTTCAGCAACACACCAGTCTCTTCAGAATACAGCAAGCACTCTGGAAAAAGCACCAAAAAAGGTAAGAGAAATTTGTTCTTACCTGTACTGGTTTTCAGCCTGCCGTTTTCGGAGGAACGTCCTTCCTCCCGCAGCCCCACGGACCCCGTAGCGCAGGTCCATGGGCTGCTGTTCCCGATGTCTGCTCTCTCTCTCTCTCCGGGTGGTGCAGCTGCTTTAATCAGCTGCGGAGCGCCGAACGACTGCATCTAAAAATAGACCCGACTTGGTCTAGAAACTCCCCGGGCCGTGTAGCTTTGTTTCCCGCCCGGCAACAGTCTCTTGCCGGTGCGGGGAGCGACGTCGGGCACAGCTGTTCTGTGCTAAAAATAGCCGTTTGGGAATCCTCTCAGGAGGGTTCGCACTAACGGCTGCTGCTGCTGGTCTGGCTGCAATATTTCTGCAGTCTCCCTCCAGCTCCTGCAGCTTCTTGTATTTCCTACCTGCAAGGTAAGTGGAAAAATTTTTGCAGTCTCTTACCTGCTTCTTTGCCTTTCTCTCTAGGGAGACGTCGTCTCCCACTTCTGACTCGTTCAATGCGTGTATGCGATATGACACGCATGCGTCGTAGCGGGTTTCTTTCATGGAGTCCCTCACGTGACTCCGAAGTAAAATCACCCATGAATCCGCCCATGAGCGCACCTCACGTTTGCGTGAGAGTAACCCATCTTGCTCTGCTATAGGATCTTTGCTCTGCACTAGGAGACCTGTAGCCATGATGCACTGTAGCCAACGGCTCTGGACTTAGATCACAAAACTCTAGGGTGGGGCCTCTTAACTGTAGGTTTAATTGCTCAATAACTATCAACATCATCATGCTTTTCCACCAAAGCTGCTAATGAAACAGGATTAATTATGTCCCATCCATCTGCACTCACATGTTGAGTCAAGTTGCTGCCTGCGGCCATCTTCCTCGACATTGTGTAATGCTGCTGCTTTGTGATGGAAGTTCAAGTTTTTCAATAAAGTCCTTTGGAAGCAGTTACATCAGACCTTGTAATTTTTGCTCCGACAGAGTGTAGAGTGGATGCTCTAGGTGATAGACCCTCATTGAAGACCCTTGACTATCTTTGATCAGACTTTACTGGACTTGTACAAAACATTATTCATGTTATTCGCTTTATGAGGTATAAATGATAGATAGCTCGATGGTACTCACGTATAGCCTTTCCGCTGATTGGTTAGCATGCCACAAAAGCTTTTAACTACCTCGGTACACGTGACAATAAACTAAACTCAAACACAACTGAAGGCCCAGAGTCTGGGCTGTACAACATTGTTGTATGACCTGGGAATGGAGTGAAACATGATATCAAATTTATACAGAAGGGCCCTGTGACTGGAGCTCCCCAGGTACGATTGAGAAGCCGGTCTCTCACTCTCATTAACTGCCGTGGGTGTCAAGCAGGTCCTGGTACCCAGGGGAAGGGTCACTGGGGCCGGTGATAATATGTGTTGAGGAGAGACAAGGGGAACGTTGGACAAGAGATGGACTTTGGTGTCAATTTCACCACCGAAGGAGAGAGTCTATGTTCCAACTGCATCTACCAATGTTCCCCTCATTTCTTATAACGACATTGGTCTACAAAAATTATTTATCTCTGATTTAAAACGAACAGTTAATTCAGCATCAATTACCACCTTACATTGGAACTCCAAGCTTCCACTACTTTCACATTGTGAAAGAGTTTTCTTTCTTCACTCCTGAGATGATGTAGCCCAACCCTTGTTATTCCTACAACTAAAGAAGTATTTTCTAACCCCGTCAAATATCTTGAGAATGACAATACATCGGCAGCATAAATGACCGGGAATCTGGTCTGAGCATTTTCACCTAGACCATGGTGTTATTCCAAGGCCAATCCATCGTTACAATGGTGTGGTGATCACAGTGTGATCTGGCCAAAAGTCAGAGTTTCATACAGTATGGAAACAGGTCCTTCGGCCCAACATGCCCACGTTTGGCCCATATCCCTCGAAACCTTTCTTATCCATGTACCTGTCCAGATGCCTCTTAAATGTTAGAGTCATGGAGTCATACAGTGCAGAATCTGGTCCTTCATTCTCGCACTCCCCTCCCCCCCCTACCCTCTCCCTGCCAGTTCCCCTTTCTTGTTGTCAGCACCAACCCCAGCCTCGCCCCCTCAGCCAAGTCCTCCCTTCATTCTCAGCAGCCCTTAGTGTGGTCAAAGCTTCGGGCCTGGGAGAAAACACCTGTCCCTATACCTCCTTCGTCGACTCCATCCAAGGACCCCGACAGTCTTTTCAGGTGTGGCAGAGGTTCACTTGCACCGCCTCCAACCTCATCTACTGTATCCACTGTTCCAGGTGCGAGACAGAGCGCAGTCTCGACGATCGTTTCACTGAACCCCACCGCTCAGTTCGCCTGAACCTACCTGATCTCCTGGTTGCTCAACACTTCAACTCCCCCTCCCATTCCCACACTGACCTTTCAGTCCTGGGCCTTTTCCATTGTCAGAGTGAGTCCCAGCGTAATTTGGAGGAACAGCACCTCATATTTTGCTTGGGCAGTTTACACCCCAGCGGTATGAACATTGACTTCTCTAACTTCAAGTAGCCTTTCTTTTCCCTCTCTCTACACCCCCCCCCCCCCCCCCCCCCTCCCCCTTCCCAGTTCTCCGACCAGTCTTACGTTCTCCGGCTACATTTTATATCTGCTTTTTTCCTTCTCCCAACTAACAATGATCTATTCTACATTTTCCTGGATCTCAATTCTTTTGTTCCTGTTTTCACACCTTACCCTTCCTTATCTATAACTTCCTTATCTATGTACCGCACACTCCCCTAAGAGCAGTCTGAAGAAGGGACTCGACCAGAAATATCACCCATACCTACTCTCCAGAGATGCTGCCTGTCTCACTGAGTTACTCCAGCATTTTGTCTATCTTCAATTTAAACCAGCATTTGCAGTTCTTTCCTACACAGTCTGAACATTGATTTCTCTAACTTCAAGTACTCTTGCGTCCCCTCTCTCTCCACCCCTCCCCCACCCTAATCGTTGTACTGGTTTAGTTTCACTGTTTCCTATTGGGTTTCACTGTCTGTACAACTCGTTATCACCTAGCCCACAGCCAACAATGAACCATTGTGCGTTCATTTGTGCAAATAAACCATCAGTTGATTCATTGATTTGTTCTATATTTCTCTATATCACTGTCTATAATCTTGTTTCCCTTTCCACTGACTCTCAGTCTAAAGAAGGGTCCCCACCCTTCTGGATAGACTCGGCTTGTACTCGCTAGAATTTAGAAAATTGAATGGGAACTTATAGAAATTTACAAAATTCTTAAGGGGTTGGACAGGCTAGATGCAGGAAGATTGTTCCCGATGTTGGGGAAGTCCAGAACAATTGTCCCAGTTTAAGGAAAAGGGAGGAAATCTTTTAGGACCGAGATGAGAAAACATTTTTCACACAGAGAGTGGTGAATCTGTGGAATTCTCTGCCACAGTTCATTGGCTATATTTAAGAGGGAGTTAGATGTGGCCCTTGTGGCTAAAGGGATCAGGGGGTATGGAGAGAAGGCAGGTACAGGATATTGAGTTGGATGATCAGCCATGATTATATTGAATGGTGGTGCAGGCTCGAAGGGTCGAATGGCCTACTCCTGCACCTATTTTCTATGTTTCTATGTTTCTATGACCCGCAACTTCACCTAATCCTTTTCTCCAGAGATGCTGCCTGACCCACTGGGTTACTCCAGCATTTTGTGTCTATCTTTGGTGTAAACCTTTCTACATATGCTTTTCCTCCTGTTCTAGGTTCCCCACCACTTTACTTGCAACCTGTGACCATCCCCCCCCCCCCCCCCCCCCCCCACCCCACCAATAGAAACGGCTTCCCACTCTCCACACCATCTAGACCCCTCACCGTTTGAAACGTTCCTGTCAGATCTCCCCTGTGTCTTCTCTAAAGAGAGTCCCAGTCTCGCAGTCCTGTAGTTGTCCCAGGAAACATCCTCTTGGACTCTCAACAGACTGCAGATGCTGGAATCTTGATCAAAACACATGGTGCTGAAGTAACTCAGCAGGTCAGGCAGCATCTGGGAATGGATGACAATGATAGCTGGTTGGAGTAAGTATCAGAGTTTACAGGTGAAAAAGAGACAAAGGGTGTTAGACAAGGACAGTGTATTCCCCCTCCTCCAATCAGTATTAAGAAGGGTTCTGATGTGAAACATTGGTCATTCCTTTCACAGATGCTGCCTGACTCACTGAATTTCTCACAAATCTTTCCTTGACCCCCTCCAACGGTATCATATTTTTCCTCTAAGGAGGTGACCAGAATTGGGACAGTGTGTAATAACCTCCCTGACTTTACACTGTGAGCCTTTAATAATAAACCACAGAATGAACCGCTTTCCAAACCTAGCTTGCCTCTCCCAAAGGGGAATATCACCAGCCTACATGAGGTGAGAGTCTGTACATCCTTCGACCACTGCAACACAAGGCCACGTCCTCTGCCTGCAGCAGCCACCCCGTGGATGAACCCCGAGGAGAGACATGACTTCAGAATTAAGGGACAGAAGTTAGGGGTAATATGAGGGGGAACTTCTTTACTCAGAGAGTGGTAGCGGTGTCGAATGAGCTTCCAGTGGAGTGGTGGAGGCAGGTTCATTGGTATCATTTAAAAATAAATTGGATAGGCATATGGATGAGAAGGGAATGGAGGGTTATGGTATGAGTGCAGGCAGGTGGGACTAAGGGAAAAAAAAAGTTGTTCGGCATGGACTTGTAGGGCCGAGATGGCCTGTTTCCGTGCTGTAATTGTTATATGGTTATATGGTTATATGGAGAGGCTGAGGAGGGGTTGACTGAGAGGGGTGGGGGGTGTCTGGGCATGTAGGAGGGGGCATCACGGGGTGAGTGTCCATGGCAAGGGAGCCGCTCGGCACAGGGGGAGGCCGAGTCAGGCCGCTGTCATGGGGATGTTAGCGGTGTTGATGGAAACAGAGCCTGGTCGTTGGTTATCTCCTCCAGTACCTGCCATGCCCACACCACATGCCCATGCATGAGAGGTCGCCCCTCACATGCTGCCATAGGGTGGCACATAGAAACATAGAAAATACGTGCAGGAGTAGGCCATTCGGCCCTTCAACCCAGCACCACCATTCAATATGATCATGGCTGACCATCCAAAATCAGTACCCCGTTCTGGCTTTTTTGCTACCTAACAGCGCCAGAGACCCGGGTTCAATCCTAGTGCTCCCCCCCTGGTGAATGCTATGTACTTACCTCTCTCTGTTTCTCTCCCGAGTGCAGGCCTTGTGGCTGTGAGTCTGGAATCAAGGGGACGGGTGACTCATCTGAAGCTTAAATACCAGAGGCCCCCCAGGATTCTCTCTCTTCTTCGTCGACCCTGACTTGTGAACAGACTGCTGGTGTGAGCTGCAGAAGGCCTGGCCACATGGAATAGAACTTTGTATACTTTCACCATTACTTGTTAGCAAGTATTGAATTGGGACGGATAACGGCTGACCTTAGTGTTTTCGTGTATTTTGTTTCAGGGTTATATCTCTTTAAGCAGGTTTTAGAGTCTCCGGTACGACGATCCATCACGTGGCTGGCTGGAGCATTGTTAAATTGTTTGTCAGTCCATCCATATCCCTGACTGGGTTGTTTGAATCAGGTTTGGATTTTGTGTTCCATTGAATAATTAAAACTATTTTTGAACTTGAACCGGGTTTTTGAATTATATTACGCGGCTCTGAAGTACCTGCATTCGGGAGTCGTAACAAAATGGGGGCTCGTCATTAATAGGAGCCTGTGGAGGTTGATGGGGAGAAGCTGTGCCCTTCGGTTTCGTCGAAGCCTGTTTTGGCTGCAGTGGTGCTGCCCCCTGACACGGGTGGTGAAGTGGGTGAGGCACGGTTGTCTATGGCAGTGACACAGGGAAAGCTGTGTAACTCTGAGGCTTTGGAGTCATAGAGACATAGAAACATAGAAAATAGGTGCAGGAGTAGGCCATTCGGCCCTTCGAGCCTGCACCGCCATTCAATATGATCATGGCTGATCATCCAACTCAGTATCCCGTACCTGCCTTCTCTCCATACCCCCTGATCCCTTTAGCCACAAGGGCCACATCTAACTCCCTCTTAAATATAGCCAATGAACTGCCCTCAACTACCTTCTGCGGCAGAGAATTCCAGAGATTCACCACTCTCTGTGTGAAAAAAGTTTTCCTCATCTCGGTCCTAAAAGATTTCTTCCTTATCCTTAAACTGTGACCCCTTGTTCTGGACTTCCCCAACATTGGGAACAAGCTTCCTGCATCTAGCCTGTCCAACCCCTTACGAATTTTGTAAGTTTCTATAAGATCCCCCCTCAATCTTCTAAATTCTAGCGAGTACAAACCGAGTCTATCCAGTCTTTCTTCATATGAAAGTCCTGACATCCCAGGAATCAGTCTGGTGAACCTTCTCTGTACTCCCTCTATGGCAAGAATGTCATTCCTCAGATTAGGAGACCGAAACTACGCGATACTCCAGGTGTGGTCTCACCAAGACCCTGTACCCTGCTCCTATACTCAAATCCTTTTGCTATGAATGCTAACATACCATTCGCCTTCCTCACTGCCTGCTGCACCTGCATGCCTACTTTTAATGACTGGTGTACCATGACACCCAGGTCTTATTGCATCTCTCCCTTTCCTAATCGGCCACCATTCAGATAATAATCTACTTTCCTGTTTTTGCCACCAAAGTGGATAACCGAGTCGCTTCCCTTGCGGTTGTCTCATTTGACTGAAAGTCAGCGGGGTGATCTGCTTGCTTTGGTAGAGTCAAATAGGTCACTGTTCTTGGATGTGCCTTCTCAGACGTCTGTGCTGCAGCATGACATTGACGTGGTTGGTGCTGCGCCAATTAAACAGCATCCGTATCGGGTCAACCCTGACAGACGTCATCGTCTAAGGAGTCAGGTTGACTATATGCTGCGGCATGGCATTGCTGAACCTAGTTGTAGTCCGTGGAGTTCTCCGTGTCTACTGGCTCCGAAGGCTAATGGGGAGGACAGGTTTTGCATGGACTTTCGGAAAGTGAATGGTGTAACTAAGCCGGATTGCTATCGTCTCCCACGGATGGAGGATTGCGTGGATCGTGTGGGAAGTGCATCTTTTGTGTCTAAATTGGACTTGTTAAAAGGGTATTGGCAAGTTCCTTTGACTAGGCGGGCGAGGGAGATCTCTGCATTCGTTACGCCTGATGACTTTCTTCAGTACACGGTAATGGCATTTGGGATGCGCAATGCGCCGGCAACCTTCCAACGGTTGGTGAACATTGTATTGTCTGGTTTGTCCTTCTGTGAGGCATACCTTGATGATTTGGTTGTGTGCTCCAGGTCGTGGATCGACCACATCGGTCATCTGAAGGAGGTATTTCATCGTCTAGCGGAGGCAAACCTAACGATCAATCTGGGGAAGTGTGAGTTTGGCCAGGCCACAGTAACATATCTGGGTAAGGTGGTGGGCCGGGGTCAGGTTCACACTCTGAAGGAAAAGGTGGGGCATATTGTCGCATTTCCTGCTCCCACCTCTAGGACTGAACTCCGTAGGTATCTGGCTATGGTTGGGTACTATAGAGGATTCTGTCCAAACTGCTCTGCGGTGGACGCCCCTTTGACGGATTTGCTGAGTCCGAAGGTAGCTTTTGTGTGGTCCGCAGAGTGTCAACAAGCCTTTGATCATACTAAAAGTCTTCTGGTGCGCGCACCTGTGCTTGCGGCACCTGATTTTGAGCGTCCATTTAAGCTGGCAGTGGATGCTAGTGATCGTGGGGTTGGTGGAGTTCTTCTACAGGATGATTCAGATGGGGTGGAGCATCCAGTTTCGTACTTCTCTAAGAAGTTTAATCATCTTCATAAGTGGTACTCCACCATTGAGAAAGAAGCCCTTGCTGTTTTAATGTCTGTGAATCATTTCGAGGTTTATGTTGGCTCCTCGAATGTCCCTGTCATCGTACTCATGGATCATAATCCTTTGGTATTTTTGCAGAGTATGAAGAATAAGAACCGGCGGTTGATGAGCTGGAGTTTGCAGCTGCAAGACTACAACCTGGAGGTCAGGCATATCCGTGGATAATGTCTTGGCTGACGCCTTGTCGCGCCAATAGTGTTTTAGCTACTGAATAGTTTCTGGGATTTGGTGGTGTTGTTTCTCTCTTCTTCTGAAAATTATTCAGTATCTTTGGGTGAGGGTGTTAGGCGCTCCCCCTCCTGGTGAATGCTATGTACTTACCTTTCTCTGTTTCTCTCCCGAGTGCAGGCCTCGTGGTTGTGAGTCTGGAATCGAGGGGTTAAAGGCTCCTGTACCCGATTGGCCAAGCTGCGTCAGGCGACGGGTGACTCATCTGAAGCTTAAATACCAGAGTCTCCCAGGATTCTCTCTCTTCTTCGTCGACCCTGATGTGAGCAGACTGCTGGTGTGAGCTGCGGAAGGCCTGGCCACATGGCATAGAACTTTGTGTACTTTCACCATTACTTGTTAACAAGTATTGAATTGGGACGGATAAGGGCTGACCTTAGTGTTTTCGTGTATTTTGTTTCAGGGTTATATCTCTTTAGGCAGGTTTAGAGTCTCCGGTTCGACAGTCCATCACGTGGCTGGCTGGAGCACTGTTAAATTGTTTGTCAGTCCATCCATATCCCTGACTGGGTTGTTTGAATCAGGTTTGGGTTTTGTGTTCCATTGAATAATTAAAACTATTTTTGAACTTGAACCTGTTTTTTGAATTATGTTACGCGGCTCTGAAGTACCTGCATTCGGGAGTCGTAACACCAGCCTACATGAGGTGAGAGTCTGTACATCCTTCGACTACTGCAACACAAGGCCACGTTCTCTGCCTGCAGCAGCCACCCTGTGGATGAACCCCGAGGAGAGGCTGAGGAGGGGTTGACTGAGAGGGGTGGGGGGTGTCTGGGCATGTAGGAGGGGGCATCACGGGGTGAGTGTCCATGGCAAGAGAGACGCTCGGCACAGGGGGAGGCCGAGTCCGGCCGCTGTCATGGGGATGTTAGCGGTGTTGATGGAAACAGAGCCTGGTCGTTGGTTATCTCCTCCAGTACCTGCCATGCCCACACCACATGCCCATGCATGAGAGGTCGCCCCTCACATGCTGCCATAGGGTGGCACATAGAAACATAGAAAATACGTGCAGGAGTAGGCCATTCGGCCCTTCAACCCAGCACCACCATTCAATATGATCATGGCTGACCATCCAAAATCAGTACCCCGTTCTGGCTTTTTGCCCATATCCCTTGATTCCCTTAGCCCTAAGAACTAAATCTAGCTAAATCTTGCAGCGGTAGAATTTCTACCTAACAGCGCCAGAGACCCGGGTTCGATCCTAAGGACAAGTGTTGACTGTACGGAGTTTATACGTTCTCCCTGTGACCGCGCGGGTTTTCTTCGGGTGCTCCAGTTTCTTCCCACACTCCAAAGACGTACAGGTTTGTAGGTTAATTGGCTTTGGTAAGATTGTATATTATCCCAAATAATTGTAAATCGCCCATACACTAGCACCATCCTATCCACTGGAAAATGTCCAGAAGCCAATTAACCTACAAACCTGTACATCTTTGCAGTATGGGAGGAAACCGGAGCACTCGGAGAAAACACCCAATTAAGGAGTGGACGTACAAACTCCATACATACAGCACCTGTAGTCAGGATCGAACCCAGGTCTTTGGTGCAGTAAGGCAGCAACTCTACCGCTGCGCCACCATGCTGCCCATGTTGCTGTGTCGGTTGCAGTGTGACTCTGATTGCAGAGAGTTTGTGCAGTGATTTGGACAGAGCAAGCATGAGCAGTGAACACATCTGCCAACCAGTATCCACTCTCATGACCGACCACTGCCCTGTATCCTGGTCACCCACCATGTCCACATGAGCTCTGGGTAACTCTCGACACAGTGCCACCTCGTAAACCACACATTGCTCCTGTCCCAAGACTTTCAATACTTGTCCTGTATAAAATGCATCCCTTTGACCCAACATAGATCATTAAGAGTACAGCACAGGAACGGGTTCTTCGGCCACCATATCTATTTGTGCTATCATCTACAGTGAGCTATGAACTTGAGCACCAAGATCCCTTCTATCTTTATCCCTTAACCTCATCTATTGCATCCGCTGCTCTAGATGTCAGCTGATCTACATCGGTGAGACCAAGTATAGGCTTGGCGATCGTTTCGCCGAACACCTCTGCTTAGTCCGCATTAACCAACCTGATCTCCCTGTAGCTCAGCACTTCAACTCCCCCTCCCATTCCGAATCCGACTTTTCTGTCCTGGGCCTCCTCCATGGCCAGAGTGAGCACCACCGGAAATTGGAGGAGCAGCACCTCATATTCTGCTTGGGCAGTTTGCACCCCCGCGGAATAAACATTGACTTCTCCAATTTCCGATAGCCCTTGCTGTCTCCTCCCCTTCTCAGCTCTCCCTCAGCCCTCGGGCTCCTCCTCTTCCTTTCACCTTTCTTCTCCCCCCCCCCCCCCCCCCCCCCCCCCCCCCCCCCCCCCCCCCCCCCCCCCACCCCCCACCCACATCAGTCTGAAGAAGGGTTTTCGGCCCGAAACAGTGCCCATTTCCTTTGCTCCATAAATGCTGCTGCACACGCAGAGTTTCTCAAGCACTTTTGTCTACCTTCGATTTTCCAACATCTGCATTTCCTTCTTAAACCCCAAGATCCCTTTGCTCATTAATGCTGTTAAGGGTCTTGCCATTAACATTACATTCAACTTCCCAAAGTGCAGCACCTCACTATGCTCTTAAAGAGATTGTGTTCAGGTACACAAGCCTGAATTCATCTGTATTCCTATGTTTTATTGATGCGTCCAAGGCATTTGATAGAATTAATCATGAACAATTGTTTGTAAAATTGCTAGATAGAGGTGCCCCTAAATTTTTAGTGAGAATTTTAGTGTTTTGGTATGCCCATCAAACGTTTCAGGTTAAATGGGACAACGTTGTATCTGCTCCATTCAGTGTTAGTAACGGAGTGCAGCAATGAGGAATTTTGTCTCCAATTTTATTTAATGTTTATGTGGATGAATTATCAAATCAGTTAAATAGATTAAAAACTGGCTGTCTTGTGGGCAACACTATTGTTAATCATCCGATGTATGCAGACGACCTGGTCCTGCTCTGTCCATATAGTGCTGGGCTGCAGCAGATGCTGAAGGTGTGCTCTCAGTATGGCCTTGATTATGACATAAAGTATAACGCTAAGAAAAGCCGCATAATGGTTGTTAGAAGCGCTGAGGACAGGAAATCAACTTTTACGACCTTTTATTTGTCAGACAGTCCTCTAACTGTGTGTGAGGAAATTCAATACCTAGGTCATGTCATATCCGATGACTGGACGGATGACAAAGACCTCTACCGACAGCGTTGTAAAATTTATTTTCAAGCTAACATACTTATAAGGAAGTTTTCTATGTGCTCTGACTCTGTGAAGTGTTCCTTGTTCAAAACCTATATCACACCGTTATATACTGCTCAATTGTGGTCTAACTATAAGAAAAAGAGTATGCAGAGGCTCAAGGTAGCATACAATGATGCAATGAGGTTGCTACTTCGTGTCCCTAGGTGGCATAGTGCCAGTCAATTGTTTGTGTCCACTAGAGTGCCAACCTGTGAGGCACTCTTAAGACAGCTGATGTTTAGTTTTATGTGTCGCCTGGACAAGTCAGAGAACCACATAATTGAAGCCCTAGTCAGCCCTCTGAAAAGCTGCTATAGATTCACTTCTAGGCTAAGATGGCATTGGTGCAATAGCTTGTATATCTTATAGGCTAATATGCAATTTTTAATGTATTTTTTGTATCTCCTTATACTGTATGATGTGTTATATGGACCTGCGTCTGAAATAAAGCTTTATTATTATTATTAAACTCCATCTGCCATTTCTCAGATCATTTCTGCAGCTGGTCTATATCCTGATGCCTTCCTCACTGCCTGCAACTCCTCCGATGTTGGTGTTGTTGGCAATCTTACTCACCAACCCATCTACATTTACGAACAGGTCATTTATATATATCACAAATAGCAGAGGTCCCAGCACAGATCCCTGCGGAACTCCACTGATCACAAAATAACTACCTTCCACCACAACCCTCTATCTTGTATGAATAACTCTGAATGTATACGACCAAGTCATCATAAATCCCATGCATCTTAATCTTCTGGATCAGTCTACCATGGGGGACCTTATCAAAAGCCTTACAAAAATCCATCTATGATGAGATATCGCCCTCTCTCATCAATCTCTGTGAACTCAAAAAACCCAATCAAGTGACACAACCTGCCACATACAAACCCATGCTGGCTATCCCTAATTAGCCCATTCTCTTCCAAATGGGACTAAATCCTATCTCAAAGAATTCTCTCCAATAATTTCCCGACCATTGACGTGAGGCTCACCAGCCTCTAATTCCTTGGATTCTCTCTACTTCCTTTCTTAAACAAAGGAACAACATTGGCCAGTCTTCGGTCCTCCGGTACCATGCCTGTGGTTAGAGAAGAAGCAAAGATCCTCATCTAAGCTCCTGCAATCTCCTCTCTTGCCCCCCTCAATATCCTGGGATTGATCCCATCAAGCCCTGGTGACTTATCCACCTCAATGTTCTTCAAGAGCCTCAGCACCACCTCCTTCTCAATCCCAAACTTCCCCAGCATAGTTGTATTCTCCACACTGATCTTGCTGTCCTCCAAGATCTCAGTGAATACAAATGCAAAGTATTTGGTTAATACCTGACCTACATTCTCCAATTCTAGGCATAGATTCCCTTCTTTATCTTTGTTTGGCCTTACCTTCTCCCTAGTCACTTATTTTTCATATACTTATAACAAGCCTTTGGATTTTCCTTAATATCACTCACCAAAGACATTGCATGGCCCCTTTTGACCCTTCTAATCATCCATGAGTTATTTCCTACATGCTTTATATTCCTCATAAGCCCCAACTGAGGCCTCCTTTTTAAACCTGACATATGCTTCCCTTACGACCAGGTATGATCCTTCTCTGAGTGATGCAGAAACTCTCGATATTTGTAACACCTCACTGGATCTTTGATTGGTCACTGACATAGAGTCACAGCCATACATCAAAGTTCCTTCAGCCCACCGATCCATGCCAGTATCAAGCATCCATTAGAATTGCTCCAGGAAAGACACAAAATGCTGTAGTCACTCAGTGGGTCAGGCAGCATCTCTGGCGAACATGGGTATGTATGTGATGTTTCGGGTCAGGACCATTCTTCAGACTGAGTGCAGGAGTGTGGGGAAAGTAAGTTGAAGAGTGGAGGGGCAGGACAACGCATGGCAGCTCATAGGTGAACATAGGTGATAGACAGATGGACAAAGGCCAGAGATGAACACACACAAGCTGTAAAATACAAGGATTGGAGAGTAGCGAATGTGAAGCTAGAGGATTGACAAGGTGTGAATTGTTTAGGAATGAGGGCAAAGGGAGAGATTTGGTGCAAAGTCAGCCAGGGCTCAGAGGAGGGGGGGCGGAGAAAGGGGTGTTTTGTAGAGGTGTAGAGGATCCGGTAGGCGGCGCGACTCTCGTCAGCAGCGGCCTCTGCAGCCCGTCCGCGTTTTTATTATTTTTTGTCTATGTTTATATGTAGTTTTTGTTATTTTTTGTTGGGGTGTGTGTGTGGGGGGGTGGGGGTGAGGTGGGAGGGAGGGGGCAACTTTTAAATCTCTCCCTGCACGGGAGACCCGACCTTTTCTTGTCGGGTCTCCGTTGTCGTTGGGGCTGCAATGAGGAGCGGCCTCCAACAGAAGAAGCCGGGGACTCTGGTGCCGACTCACCTCACCGTCGCGGAGCTGGCCGAGTCCAGAGCGGGTGGAGCGGTGGTGGAGCGCTGCTGCTGCTGCTGCTGCTGATTCGGAGGCTGCAACTGCGGGTCTGCGGACGGCGGCACCGGGAGCCCGCGGGTCCCTGGAGGGAGACCGCTTCTCAGGGCTCCTGCAACGGCGACTTCCCCCGCCCGAGTTGCGGGGTCGAAGAGCTCCTGGAGCAGGGCCTAACATCACCGCCCCGCGCAGCTTGGAATGGCCGCGGGACTCTGCGAGTGCACGCCGGGGGCTCTAACACCAAGACCCGGTGTGCGACCTCGCACCACCCGGCGTGGCTTTAATGGCCGCGGGACAATCGCCATCGCCAGCCGGGGGCTTTGACTTTGACTCTGACATCGGGGGGGGGGGGGGGGGGGGGGGGGGGGGGAGTGCAGTGGAGAGATAAGTTTTTTTGGCCTTCCATCACAGCAATGTGATGGATGTTTATGTAAAATGTAAATTGTGTTGTGTCTGGGGTCTATTTGTTTGTAATGTATGGCTGCAGAAACGGCATTTCGTTTGGACCTCAAGGGGTCCAAATGACAATTAAATTGAATCTTGACTCTTGACTCTCTTGAGTCTTGACTCTTGAGGTGACAAAGTTGGAGAATTCAATGTTCATACCACTGGGTTGTAAGCTACCCAAGCAGAATATGAGGTGCTGTTTCTCCAGTTTGTGTGATGTTTCACTCTGGCAATGGATGAAGCCCAAGACAGAAAGGCCAGCATAGGAATGGGAAAATGCTTAGCAACCGGGAGACCAAGTAGGCCTTGGTGGACCGAGCACAAGTGTTTGGTGAAACGGTTGCCAAGTCTACGCTACGTTTGCCGATGTACAGGAGGCCACTTCAGGAACACCGGATGCAGTAGATGAGGTTGGAGGAGGTGCACCTGAACCTCTGCCTCATTTGGAAGGACCGTGGGGTCCCTGCGGGAGGTGAGGGAGGAGGTATTGGGACAGGTGTTACATCTGCTGTGGTTGCAGGGGAAAATACATGGGAAGGGGGTGATTTGTGTGGGAAGTGATGAGTGTACCAAGGAGTTGCAGAGAGAATGGTCTCTGTGGAAGGTGGAAAGGGGTGCAAATGGGAAGATGTAACTGGTGCTGGGATCACAATTTCAATTTCTTACGGCCTTCAATTGCTGAATTTGTAATGCCCCTGTTCCACTTAGGAAACCTGAACGGAAACCTCTGGAGACTTTGTGCCCCACCCAAGGTTTCCGTGCGGTTCCCGGTGGTTGCAGGTGGTTGCCGGAGGTTGCAGGTAGTGGAAGCAGGTAGGAAGACCGACAAAAACCTCCGGGAACCTCCGCGAACTGCACGGAAACCTTGGGTGGGGCGCAGTCTCCAGAGGTTTCCGTTCAGGTTTCATAAGTGGGGCAGGGGCATAATTCTCTGCAGCTACAAACCCTTGTGACTTGAAGCGTTCTTCCAAACTTTGCGCCAACTCTGAACATGAGCTATCTGCAGCTCTCTGCTGAGTGAATCATTGTGGCCTGAACAGCATAGTGATGTTGTTTCCTCATGCTACCTCACTGCAGCTTTCAACCTCACAACATCCTCAGCTCTGTCTTCCACCTCCTCGGTGCAGATGGTAGAATCTCTGACAATGTTGACTTCAGAAAGGGGAAGTCAGGAAATCAGCTTGCATTGGTGGGTTTGTGGTGGAGAGGGTTAGTAGCTTCGAATCCGTGAGCACTAACATCAGTCAGCACAGAGGTGTAATCATGAAGAAGGCACACCATGCCTTTGATTTACTGGGTGTTTAAGGAAACATCACCAAACGTCTGCCAAAGTACTGTCAGATGTTACATCATGGTCTGGTACGGCAATTCCAACACACAGGAACACAAAGGGTTGCAGAGAGTCTGTCACCAGCACAGCCGTCCCCACCATCAAAATCATCTACATGAGGCGCTGCCTCAAGACGCGGCATCTATCTTCAAAGAACCCCATGGTCGGGGTAAAGCCCTCTTCTCATTGCCACCGTTGGGCAGGAGTTACAGAAGCCTGAAGTCCCACACCACCAGGTTCAGGAATAGCTACTTTCCTACAATTATCAATTACTTGAACAACCTGCATAATCCTAATCCAACCTTGACAACAGAACACTACCTGTACTGACCATCTCTTGCCTAATATGGACTTGTTCTGTTTGCTATTTTTCTAATTGTGTTTTGTGCAAATACAATATATTTTGCAGTCTCCGTTTTTACTGCCGCAGAATTTTATGTATACATTTTAAGGTGAGGGGGAAAAGATTTAATAGGAAGCCGAGGGAAATCTTTTTCACGCAAAGGGTGGTGGGTGTAAGGAACAAGCTGTCAGAGCAGGTAGTTGAGACTTAAGAAAAATTTAGATCGATAAATGGATAAGGTCATAAGGTCATGTGATAGGAGTAGCGTGGCAGATGCAGTATAATATAGATAAATGTGAGGTTATCCATTTTTATGGCAAAAACAAGGGGGCAGATTATTATCTCAATGGGATTAGGTTAGGTAAGGGGGAGGTACAGCGAAACCTGGGTGTCCTTGTACATCAGTCACTGAAAGTTGGCGTGCAGGTACAGCAGGCAGTGAAGAAAGCTAATGGAATGTTGGCCTTCATAACAAGAGGATTTCAGTATAGGAGTAGAGAGGTTCTTCTGCAGTTGTATTGGGCTCTGGTGAGACCACATCTGGAGTATTGTTTGCAGTTTTGGTCTCCTAATTTGAGGAAGGACATCCTTGTGATTGAAGCAGTGCAGCGTAGGTTCACGAGATTGATCCCTGGGATGGCGGGACTGTCATATGAGGAAAGATTGAAAAGACTAGGCTTGTATTCACTGGAGTTTAGAAGAATGAGGGGGGATCTTATAGAAACATATAAAATTATAAAAGGACTGGACAGGCTAGATGCAGGAAAAATGTTCCAAATGTTGGGCGAGTCCAGAACCAGGGGCCATTTAACACTGAGGTGAGAAAAAACCTTTATACCCAGAGAGTTGTGAATTTGTGGAATTCCCTGTGGAATGCCCACAGAGGGCAGTGGAGGCCAAATCACTGGATGGATTTAAGAGAGAGTTAGATATAGCTCTAGGGGCTGGAGGAATCATGGGATATGGGGAGAAGGCAGGCACAGGTTATTGATTGGGGACGATCAGCCATGATCACAATGAATGACGGTACAGACTCGAATAGCCGAATGGCCTCCTCCTGCACCTATTTTCTATGTTTCTATAAATCGTTAATATATATTGGAAATAATTGGGATCCCAGCACCGAGCCTTGCGGCACCCCACTAGTCACTGCCTGTCATTCTGAAAAGGACCCGTTAATTCCTACTCTTTGTTTCCTGTCTGCCAACCAGTTCTCTATCCATGTCAATACCCTACCCCCAATACCATGTGCTCTAATTTTGCACACTAATCTCTTGTGTGGGACCTTGTCAAAGGCTTTTTGAAAGTCCAGATACATCATTACAGGCTTTGATCTGACTTTTTGCATATCTTTCATTAATTTGTTCTTTTACATTTTTTCATATTTCTCAGTTCACTCTCCCATGACTCTCAGTCTGAAGATGGGTCTCGACCCAAAACGTCGCCTATTTATTTTCCCCAGAGATGCTGCATGACCCGTTGAGTTACTCCAGCTTTGTATACAGCTTCGGTGTGAACATCTTTGTAAATCCTTTTTGCATTTTTTCCAATTGAATGACCTCCTTCCTGTAGCAGGTTGACCAGAATCGTACACAGCATTCCAAATGTGGCCTCTATCAACATCTTGTACAGTTGTAACTTGACATCCCCATTTATGGACATTTTTGCTTCTATGATGGAACTATCATGTACTAGACCTGTAGGTCTTTCTGTTCTACAATGGTCACAAGGGCATTACGATTTAGTGCGTAAGTCTTAGCTTAATGGAACAGCTGACTTTGATCTGAATCTGCTAATCATTGGCTCATTGAGTCAATTGAAGGGCCGAAAGGCCACCTCCTGCACCTATTTTCTATGAGTAGAATTAGGCCATTTGGCCCATCAAGTGTTTCAACGCGAGTTGATTAAATGTGCTATATAAATAAAAATCAGTTACTTACTTACTTACTAAGTCTACTCCGCCATTCAATCATGGCTGATCAATCTCTCCCTCCTAATCCCATTCTCCTGCCTTCTCCCCATAACCCCTGACAACCATACTAATCAAGATAGGACAGGTTTAGAGGGTTATGGGCCAAATGCAGGCAAGGTGAACCAGTGTAGATGGGACATGTTGGCTGATGCGGGCTAGTTGGGCTGAAGGGCCTGTTTCCACACTGTAACTATGACTCTATTTATGTATAATTCATGGATAACTTGTTTTTGTGCATTGTCTAAGTCTATGTGTTTGTAATGCTGCTGTAAGCAAGATTCTCACTATACTGGTACCTGTGACTAGATTCCAGCCTCTCGTGCTGGATGTACACGTTTCACGGACATGATATACTGTCCCAGGCTCCTCGAGAGGTATAACATAATAAGTAGAGGAACTGAATGGGTCAAGTTGCACCAGGGAAGACAAAGGAATGTTTAGTTTTAGTGCAGTCTAGAGATACAGTGTGAAAACAGGCCCTTCAGCCCTCCGAGTCCATGCCAACCAACGATCATCCTTACACGTGTCAACATATCAATGTAACATCTATGTTATCCCAGTATCACATCAAGGGCAATTTACAGAAGCCAATTAATCAACAAACCTGCAAGTCTTTGGAATGTGGGAGGAAACTGGAGCACCTGGAGGAAACCCACACAGGTCCCTACAGACAGCACCCATAGTCAGGATCGAACCCGGGTCTGCGGCACTGTAAGGTAGCAACTCTACCACTGCACCCGTGCAGCCTCAAATGGCCAATGTTTCAGGTCAGGACCCTGCATCTGGATAGGGGAAGATACCGGTACATAGAAGTGAGGGGTTGGGGGGGGGGGGGGGGGGGGGGGGGGGGGGGGGGGGATGATGGGGGGAAGCAGATGAGGTGGGGGTGGTGGAATAATGAGTACACTCAGTGACACACACAATGGTTACTTGCAGACCGTACATTTCTGAAATAATTCCGCAATGATAAACGTTTCCTTGTAATCTTTGATCCTTGTTTTATTTCTGAAGACACCTTTAACTTCCTGTAACCTTTAGAAAACCGTTCTCTCATTTGACTGATAAATGTGTGCAATAATGTGATTTCTCCTATCTCAGGTACAGTTTGATTAGCATTAGCCTGGTTTACAACCTTTACTCCAGCTAGCTGTACCTTGCAATCTAACCATTCCCACCAGCCCTGCCTGTCACCAGATTCTCTCGCTAGTCCCATCTCTACACTGGTTTTGCCAACACTGTGTTTGTGGGAGTTGACAAGGATTTTGCTGGGTTGGAGAGTTATAGTTATGCTCCGCTATAAGATCTTTGGTTATGAGGAGAGACTGCCTCAGCTCTGATTATTTTCTCTGCAATAAAGAGGAGATTATGGGAGATTTAACTGAGGCGTACAAAATATTAATGGCCACTCATAGGGACCAGGAAAGAACAAATTTGTGGGCAGATAGATTAACCGTGAGATGGTGAGATGATGAGATATCATTTAATTGGTGGAAGGGTGAGAGGAGATGGAGAGAACTACAGTATTTTTGTCCCAGAGCTGTGGGATGTGGAGCTACCATCAGGTTTAGGAGGCAGATTTATGGAGCTGAGATCAGCGAGGAATTGGGCCAAGAAATGGGAGGTAGCAGCATGGAGAGGTCCACGTTTGGCTGCCGTGGATGTGATGGGGAATGGGCTCCTTCATAGCCTGAGGTCTCACACTGTAGGTCATGTGTACCCGCGGGAAGGGAGACATTCCAAGTTTCAGGTCAGTGACTCTTTATCAGATTTGGAAAATGGATGAAACAAGTTATTTCAGGGCAGGAGCTGGTGCTCGTGATCTGGGCCTGGTTTCTGGGAAAGATCTCGTCAGGTTCTGGCACACTTACAGACCATGGCCCAACAAAGTGCTCTTTGTTTCTTGGCCTCCCCAGGGCTGGGTGTTCCATTTAGCTTCCCATTCTGTATTCACCATCATAATCCTCCAGCCACATTAACATCGTTGTTATCTACAAACCAGTTAGTCACAGTTTAGCGATTGTTACAGCATGCCCCGTCTTTAATTGACGGGCTGCCTTTAAGGAAGAACCTGAACATAACCAGCCACATTCCTGTTGAATACATGCAGATTTGATGGAATGTAATGAATCTTGTTTGGCCTGCACCCTAGAACTCGCCAGCTGATAGTTTTGCTGCGTTTGAGAGGCACTCGAGAAGGCGCAATATGCACTGCCCTGGGGTGGAGGCCTGACCTCCCAATGTGCCCTGCAAACTACACCCCTGCTGGGTACAACAGGTGAGGACTAGCGGACATTAGCTACACAGAGAGCTTGGACACACTTGGACTGTTTCCTCACAAACGGCAGAGGTTGGGGGGGGGGGGGGGGGGGACCTGATAGAAGTATATAACATTTTTGGGAGGCATAGACATGGTAGACAGTCAGGACCTTTTTCCCAGGATGGAAAAATAAAAGACTAGCGGGTATAGCTTTAAGGTGTAAGTGGGCGCATGTGCGGAGCTCTTCTAGAGTGTGCGCATGCGCAGGACATTTCCAGAGTGTGCGCATGTGCAAAGTATTTTGGGCGGGAAAAGCCTGCGGAATCAGCCATGTTTGCCAGATGTTTCTGAGTTTGTGTATTGCAGAAATAAGTTGCTTAAAGCTTAAATAAAGTTAAGTTAATTACGAGCAGTGAAAGTTTCATTTATCTCACAACAGGTGCAAGTTAAAAGGAGATGTGCAGAGAAAATGTTTTACATAGAGAGTGGTGAGTGCTTGGAATTAGCTGGGAGGTGGAGGCAGATTCAATAGGGGCATTTAAAAAACATTGAGATAGGCACATGGATATGCAGGGAATGGAGGGATGTGGATCATATGCAGGCTGAGTAGATTAGTTTGTCTTGGCATCATGTTTGGCACAGCCATTATGGATGGAAGGGCTTGTTGCTGTGTTGAGATGTTCTGTGGTCTGTGGTCTATGTTCCAAGTTCTAAGAGAAAAGTCCCATCACCATAGCTAGACAGAAGTGATATCAAAGAGTGTTAAAGTCAGGCGGACCTGCCCTCTGGACCTAGATCACCCTCCTCCATGCAGCCTCCGCCCACCCGCGCCCCCAAGATACATGTGGAAAGGGGGAGATCCTCAGCAGGTGGGTGGTACCTGTGTCACCCACTGGAGCAGGTCTCTCTGGTGAAGGGCCGAGCCGGCTGCAGCTGGAGGAAGCCAGTCGGCTGCCCAGGTGAGCTCTGCGATAGACACAAAATGCTGGATAACTCAGCAGGACAGCCTGCATCTCTGGAGAGAAGGAATGGGTGACGTTTCGGGTCAGACAGGTGAGCTCGGCGCTGAGTCCGGAAGGCTGCACCGTGCCCAGCAGAGGGTAAGGTGCTGTTCCTCACACCTGTGCTGAGCTTTGCACTGACGGTGCTGGGGGCATGGGGTGATGGGTCAGAGTGGGGATGGGATGGGATGGGAAATTATAGCGGCAGCAACAGCATGCTCAGGGGCACTCCTGTGGGCTGACCACAGACACTCCACAGTCAGCGGGCTGCGTTTGTTGAGGTGTCCACACAGGGTGCAGGACACAAGACCAGAGCACATGCACGTGGATCGTGCTTCACCTGGGTGGACAGTTTGTGCCCCTGGATCGTGGGTGGGCTGGCGGAAGAGGTGAAAGGGCAAGTGTCACAGTGCCCGTGGAATAAGTTAGGTCTTTATTCTCTGGAGCGCATAAGGTTAAGGGGGGACTTGATAGAGGTCTTTAAAATGATGAGAGGGATAGACAGAGTTGATGTGGACAAACTTTTCCCTTTGAGAATAGGGAAGATTCAAACAAGAGGACATGACTTCAGAATTAAGGGACAGAGGTTTAGGGGTAATATGAGGGGGAACTTCTTTACTCAGAGAGTGGTAGCGGTGTGGAATGAGCTTCCAGTGGAAGTGGTGGAGGCAGGTTCGTTGGTATCATTTAAAAATAAATTGGATATGCATATGGATGAGAAGGGAATGGAAGGTTATGGTACGAGTGCAGGCAGGTGGGACTAAGGGAAAAAAAGTTGTGCCGGCACGGACTTGTAGGGCCGAGATGGCCTGTTTCCGTGCTGTAATTGTTATATGGTTATATGGTTGTTATATGGATGTGGGGGAAAGTGTTCTGTCCACACAGGCTTGTGATTGTGTCAATGGATTTCTAATATATTTTTATATTTTCCCGTCAAAATCCACCTGTTTCGAACAATAACGCTGCTTCTGATAACTGCTACCTGCTTTAACCTAAAGCACAATAATCATTAAAACACATACCTCTCATTCCTCTATAACATGTCATTCTTCTTGTAGCTCAACTCTAATCCTAAACATATCTACAGTCATCTGTACATTCAACCTGTTCTCCTTGCACTTGTTATCAAATCTCCACTCCCTGATGTAGTTGTGTCCCTCTGTTGATCGATCTCAATCAATGCTAGTCCCTACAATACTCCAATACCATAGGGTCATCCTGCCACAGGTCATCCTTCCCCTTCCTAAATGCCCTTTGAAGTCAAGGCGCTGAGCACACGAACTGTATAAAAGCCAATCCCTGATGATGCTCCCATCAATGTTGATCTTTTGTTTTTTTAGTTTAGTTTAGAGATGTAGCATGGAAACTGTCCCCTCGCTGCACCCAGTTTGTGTCACCGACGCGATGGTCCCCGCACACTGACACTAACTTCCCACCTCCCGAGAGGCCGAGGCCAAAGCATCCTGAGTCGGAGAGCCTGCGGCCTGCCCCTGGATTGATGGAGCTCGTAGCTGGGGCCTGGGTCAGTGCCATGGAGAGGACCCGGCCACAATAGTGGAGAGGTCGGTGTGGCAGTTGATGATGGCACCGAATGACAGATGAGGACAGACCATGTGGGAGTGAGGACGCCGTGGCTGGCGGAAAGAACAAAGGAGGACACGGCGTGGAGGGACCGCCGTGAGGGAGGGGGAAGAACAATGGGGACCCAACGTGGGGGAGAACAAAAGGAGACCTGGCATGGATACTTTGTGACTTTTCGTTGTCTCTGCATTTCGTTGTCTCTGTACTGTACACTGACAATGACAATTAAAATTGAATCTGAATCTGAATCGGACTTTGTCAGTGCCCTTTATGTAGCGACTATTTGCATACCCTGGGTACGCAAGCAAAGAATTTCACTGTGACTTGTCACATGTGACAACAAAGTATTCATTCATACATTCCTACACACACTAGGAGCAACTTATAATTATACCATGCCAATTAGCCTAGAAACCTGTACATCTGTGGAGTGTGGGATGAAACCAGAGCACCCGGAAAAAAACTCACAGAGAGACCGTACAAACTCCCTACAGACAGCACCCATAGTCCAGATTGAACCCGTGTCTCTGGAACTATAAGGCAGCAACTCTACCCCTGCAGCACCATGTCGATCTATCTAGAACCAGAACTCACCGTGAAGGCCTTTGCATAAATCATCCTCAATTGCCATCAGAATCCAATCCTCTCTCATTTTGATGCTGAATCAAATCCAATCCTAGAAATCCCTAACTCTCTTTCAAATATCATCCAATTCCCCCACACCCTACCAAAATACCCCCCCCCCCCCTTCACTAACTACACTCACTAACTACAAATTTTTAACTTTCTCTCATTCCTTTGCAATTCTAAATCTCCCCACCTCTGCACCAAAGCTCACTGTCCAAGGACACTAAGACTTTCTCAGTCTCATGGAAACCCTGGCCCCACTACCCCAGCTCAGCTCGGACGAAGTCTGGAAGATGTCTTTGTACATTTCTCTGTGTGACAACATATACATTTATGTAAATGAAGGAGGGGAGGATCTCACCATGATGACTCCAGAGTGTGGCTCAGCGAATCTTTACATGCAGGACCTGGAAGAGGATCTACCATCATCCAATACAACCGCCGTACTGTTCCCCTGTGTGCGGCTTGCTCATACTCATGTACTATGATACGAAGATAGACACAAAAGGCTGGAATAACACAGTGGGACAGGCAGCATCTCTGGCGAGAAGGGTGAAGAAGAGTCTCGACTCGAAACGTCACCCGTTCCTTCTCTCCAGAGATGCTGCCTGTCCCGCTGAGTTACTTCAGCTTTTTGTGTCTATCTTCGGTTTAAACCAGCAGTTCCTTCCTACACATGTTATCTAATTTAATTGGATAGCTTGTAAACAAAAGCTTATCGCCGTATCTCTGTCCAGATGACAATAAGAAACAAATACTAATGTCATCTCACCCATTCAACTTGTACTCTCCAGTTTAAATTTGATATGATTAGTGAAAAATATTTTGGCATTGCTTACTATTTTGCAATCTCCTCAGCTTGCATTCCGAATGTTTCTCTCTTCTCTGTGGCACTCCCTCAAGTTCCAGGATGCCTTGCTTGTAGTTCAGTTCTATGATGTGCCGATGCCATTGTGAGATACTTCAACGCGACGTGTTTGTTGACCTGACCCATGTTGTCCTGTAGGTGAGGGACATTGATACGGTGACCGGTGGGGTCCAGTCTCCTCTATACAGACGGAGCACACACAGAGGCAGTCTGACCTCAAACCATGATCAGGCTCACAGCATTCCTGTGCCATCATGGGGCAGAGAGCCACCTGGTCACCAGCAGACACCAGCAGACACCAGCAGACACCAGCAGACACCAGCAGACACCAGCAGACACCAGCAGTGCTGGGTGTGCAACAGAGGGTTCTCCGGAGAGTTTGCTGAACGCTCTGGGCCAGATGGGGGGGCTTCAGACGGGTGCTGTTAGTGGGGACAACCGGACGGGGGTGGATGTGCAGAGACCCTGAGGAGGTCGGGCATGTGGAGGGCAGGAGCAGCTCACAGTTGGGGAAGAGCCAACTCAGTGGCTGGTGCTCAGGGGAGTCAGGAGGGGCTTAGGGCAGGGACTGAGAGGGGTGGAGCTGAGTGAAGGGTAGAGAGGGACACAATGAGGAAGACTAAAGGAGGGAGGGGATCACAGTGGGGGCGGGGGCTGGGGGTTTGGGTTGGAGCAAGGGGAGGGAGAGCCCAGGGATCGCTCATGTACAATTCAGTGTCTCCATTTAGGACGTCCTCACCACTGCCGTATCCAACACTTCCATATCACAGATAGTTCACAAAAAGCTGGAGTAACTCAATAGGTCAGGCAGCGTCTTTGGAAAAAAGAAATAGGTAACGTTTCATATCACAATGTGGATGAACAAACCGAATCTCAACCTGAATTCCTTGCCACAGAGGGCAATGGAGGCCAAGTCACTTGATGGATTTAAGAGAGAGTTAGATAGAGCTCTAGGGTCTAGTGGAATCAAGGGATATGGGGAGAAGGCAGGCACGGGTTATTGATTGGGGACGATCAGCCATGATCACAATGAATGACGGTGTTGGCTCGAAGGGCCGAATGGCCTCCTCCTGCACTTATTTTCGATGTTTCTATTGAAGCAGCACACATGCACCATGCAGGAAATCATTCAAAAAACCCACAAGGCAAATGTAAACTACAAACTCAAATTATTAGAAGATACATAGAAATGAAGTATTTTGCAGGCATAAAAGTAACAATGAGAACATCAAGGAAGGTAGTAAACCATTAAAAATTGACTCAGATAATGACAGGTAGGTGATGGATATGTAGTATAATTACTTTGCAGCTATGTTTACCAGCACGCCTGACAAGGGGAACCCGACACGAAAATAAAGCATCCAATAAAGCATCCAGTTACCAAAACTGGGAGGCACCACGGATCTTGTCTGACCAAACCCTCTGTGGAGATAACAAAGATTATTTGCTGAGATGTCATGGACATGAAACCTTTCTCACCACAGATGCTTCCTAACTGTTGCAGCTTCTCCGCTTTTAGTTCAGAACTTCAACGTTCTCAGTATTTTAATTTGTGAACAGAAAAGGTAAACAATGACAATGGAACACAAAGATCTACACCGGTGTTGCTCTACATTGATGGTGGCAAAGTAGATGCTTCAAGTTCCTGGGAATAAATATCACTGGCAATATAGAAACATAGAAATTAGGTGCAGGAGTAGGCCATTCGGCCCTTCGAGCCTGCACCGCCATTCAATATGATCATGGCTGATCATCCAACTCAGTATCCCGTACCTGCCTTCTCTCCATACCCCCTGATCCCCTTAGCCACAAGGGCCACATCTAACTCCCTCTTAAATATAGCCAATGAACTGGCCTCAACTACCCTCTGTGGCAGAGAGTTCCAGAGATTCACCACTCTCTGTGTGAAAAAAGTTCTTCTCATCTCGGTTTTAAAGGATTTCCCCCTTATCCTTAAGATATATTCTGCTTGGACAAAGTTGGGCCGAAGGGCTTGTTTCTACACTGTATCACTCTATCTTGAATTTATCCATTGATAAATGATTGCACAGCAGGCTCGTGACTGGGGTTAGACAAGTAGAGTCACGGAATCAACAGCATCAAACAGTGATGAGTCAAGATACAAGATACAGTTTATTTATCATTTGGACCCCTTGAGGTCCAAACGAAATGCCGTTTCTGCAGCCATACATTACAAACAAATAGACCCAAGACACAACATAATTTACATAAACATCCATCACATTGCTGTGATGGAAGGCCAAAAAAACTTATCTCTCCACTGCACTCCCCCCCCCCCCCCCGATGTCAGAGTCAAAGTCAAAGCTCCCGGCTGGCGATGGCGATTGTCCCGCGGCCATTAAAGCCACGCCGGGTGGTGCAAGGTCGCACACCGGGTCTTGATGTTAGAGCCCCCAGCGTGCGCTCACAGAGTCCCGCGGCCATTCCAAGCCGCGTGGGGCGGTGCTGTAAGGCCCCGCTCCAGGAGCTCTTCAATCCCGCAACTCGGGCGGGAGAAGTCGCCGTTGCGGAGGCCCTGAAAAGCGGTCTCCCTCCAGGGACCCGCGGGCTCCCGGTGCCGCCGTTCACCAGACCCGCAGTTGCAGCCTCCGAATCTCCAGAGGTCGGGCCGCAGCAGCGCTCCACCACCGCTCCACCCGCTCCGGACTCGGCCAGCTCCACGACGGTGAGGTGAGTCGTCGGCACCAGAGCCCCCGGTCTTCCTGTTGGAGGCCGCTCCTCGTTGCAGCCCCAACGACAACGGAGATCCGACAAAGAAAAGGTCGGGTCTCCCGTGCAGGGAGAGATTTAAAAGTTACCCCATCACTCCCACCCCACCCCACCCTCCCACACACACACCCCAACAAAAAATAACAAAAACTACATAAAAACATAGACAAAAAAATAATAAACAAGCAGACGGGCTGCAGAGGCTGCTGCTGACGAGAGTCGCGCCGCCTACCTGTTAATTGTCTTTTGAAAGGTCTCTCTTCTCCAAAGTTAACTGGTTCCTCTGTCCGCAGATGTTGCTTGACTGGCTGAGGTTTTGATTCAGAATCGACACCATGTGGGATACAAACTGGAAATATGGATAAGCTGGTTACAGGTGGTTTCTGTGTCTTCATTAAGGACAGGCAGTGAAGTTACGCTGCTCGCCATAGATTCATACAGTAAGAAATGCCCTTCCTTCCTAAAACATCCATGCCAACCAAGATGTCCCATCTAAGCTAGTCCCAGTTGCCCACATAAGTACCATATCATCTCAGGTACCATACCATATCAGCCATGATCATATTGAATGGCGGTGCAGGCTCCAAGGGCCGAATGGCCTACTCCTGCACCTATTTTCTAGGTTTCTATTCCTCTAAACTTTCCTATCTGTGTACTTGTCAAAATGTCTTTTAATTGTTATTATAGTATCTGTCTCAACTGCCTCCTCTGGCAGCTCATTCCATATACCCTTCACCCTCTGATACCAAAAGTTGCCCCTCAGGTTCCTATTAAATCTTGGCCCCCTCACTCTAATCCTATGTCTCCTACCCTGGGTAAATCTCCCTGTCGATTCCCCTCATGATTTTTTACACTGGAACTCAATAATTGGAAAAACATTTGCACAATTTGTTTGCAGCACTCAATCAATCAATCAATCAATCAATCAATCAACCAATCAATCAATCAATCAATCAATCAATCAATCAATCAATCAATCAATCAATCAATCAATCAATCAATCAATCAATCAATCAATCAATCAATCAATCAATCAATCAATCAATCAATCAACAATCAATCAATCAATCAATCAATCAATCAATCATCAATCAATCAACCTTTATTGTCATCTTGCAAAGCAACAGTTGTACAGTGCAAAATGAGAAGACGTTTCCCAGGGAATACCGGAGCATCGCACATAAAACTTAAACATTTCACACATAATAACAGTAAAAACAATCCAGACCCTGATGAAACAGTATAAATAGTTAAACGCAGGTAAAACAGCAACATTAAAATACAGTAAAAAACAATCATTAAAATGTCCAGAGCAGCTGATTTGAGTGGCCAGTGCCAGAGTTATTAAAATGTCAGTGCAAAGCCGCAGAATCAGGTGACTGTGAGTACAGAGTGACTGTTTAGCAGCCTCACAGCCTGTGGTAGGAAGCCGTTTAGCAATCTGGTAGTCCGGGCTTTGATGCTACGGTATCTCTTGCCTGATGGCAGGAGATCCAGGTGTGTGTGAAGAGGGTGCAGTTTGTCCTTAGCTATTCTCAGAGCTTGTGAGCCGTGCATAGTTCCTTGAAGGTGGAATCTCATATAGATAGGGTGGTAAAGAAAGCTTTTGGTATGCTAGCCTTTATAAATCAGAGCATTGAGTATAGAAGCTGGGATGTAATGTTAAAATTGTACAAGGCATTGGTGAGACCAAATCTGGAGTATGGTGTACAATTTTGGTCACCCAATTATAGGAAGGATGTCAACAAAATAGAGAGAGTACAGAGGAGATTTACTAGAATGTTGCCTGGGTTTCAACAACTAAGTTACAGAGATAGGTTGAATAAGTTAGGTCTTTATTATCTGGAGCGCAGAAGGTTAAGGGGGGACTTGATAGAGGTCTTTAAAATGATGAGAGGGATAGACCAAGTTGATGTGGACAGGCTTTTCCCTTTGAGAATAGGGAAGATTCAAACAAGAGGACATGACTTCAGAATTAAGGGACAGAAGTTTAGGGGTAACATGAGGGGGAACTTCTTTACTCAGAGAGTGGTAGCGGTGTGGAATGAGCTTCCAGTGGAAGTGGTGGAGGCAGGTTGGTATAATTTAAAAATAAATTGGATAGGCATATGGATGAGAAGGGAATGGAGGGTTATGGTATGAGTGCAGGCAGGTGGGACTAAGGGAAAAAAAGTTTTTCGGCACGGACTTGTAGGGCCGAGATGGCCTGTTTCCGTGCTGTAATTGTTATATGGTTATATGGTTATACCCTCTGCTGAGCCTTCCTGTCTGAGCAGTTGCAGTTGTGAGTACAGACTCCACCGTGCCCCTGTAAAAGGTCCTGAGGATGTTGGTGGGGAGTGAGGCCTGTTTGAGTTTCCTCAGGAAGTGCAGTCGCTGATGGGCCCGTTTGACAATCCCAGTGTTGTTCCTGGACCAGGTGAGACTGTCTGTAATTTGCACTCTGAGACAATTTAGGGGTACAGGTGATACAAGAGTCAAGAATGTTTAATTGCCATATGTAGTGAAAGAAGACCATTGGAGATTGATTGATCCTTCTCTCCAGAGATGCTGCCTGAGTTATTCCAGCTTTTTGTGTCTATCTTTGATTGAAAGATACTACAGGGGAACAATTATTTTGGCCCACTGAGTCCACACCGCCATCACTCATTCATGCAAATTCAATGTTACCCCAGGAGGGGCAATTTACAGAAGCCAATTAACATACCAACACGCTCATCTTCGGGATGTGGGAAGAATTCGGAGCATCCAGAGGAAACCCATGCAGTTGTTCCACACAGACAGCACCTGAGGTCAGGATCGAACCTGGGCCTCTGGCACTGTGACACAGTGGTTCTACCACTTCTTAAATGATTCTTAAAGAATCCCAACTCTTAAAGGAGAAATGTGAAAAGGTCAGGAGACTGCAGTTGCAAATGTTTTATTTTCAGTACAGAAAAGTGTGTGATGGTGCCATTTGGAGAGAGAATAAGGAGATAGCATTATCTTAAATAATTCAGTTCACGAGGGATAAAGTGATCTAAAAGTAATGATCCAAGTTAGCAAGGGCAAAAGATTGCAAACATAGCTTTGATTCGATTTGGAAATAATTGACTAACAGGACGAGTTTACTAAAGTTACATAAATCCTGGTAAGAGCGACTGAGTACTCCACCTACATCTTGCAAAATAGATATTGACGTATTGACGAAACAAAAAACTCATTCACCAGATGATCCCAAAATCTGGTAGCAAGACTATCAGAAAGGATTAAATATGCAAAGAGTGAAGGGTGACTTGTCCCTACCCAAAACATCCCCTATCCATGTTCTCCAGAGATGCTGCCTGATCCACTGAGTTACCCCAGCAACTGTGTTCTGCACTAAGTTTCTCACGCCTGCAGCTCCTTGTGTCTTCAATGTTCTTACTGTTGGGTTGTGGGCTGTAGATACAATGAATAACCTTGGTAAACACACAATCTCTGGAGAGAAAGAATGGATGACGTTTTGGGTCGAGACTGAAAAATGGTCCCAACCCAAAACATCACCCATTCCTTCTCTCCAGAGATGCAGTCTGTCCCGCTGAGTTATTGCAGCTTTTTGTGTCTATCTTCGGTGTAAACCAACATCAGCAGTTGCTTCCTACACAATGGCCTATTGGATCCGGTTAATGGGCAGGTGTGTTGGATTAATACATTATTTCAAATGGACCAGGAGCTGGAGCACCTGCACTCCCCTCAGGCAGCTAGGGCCAGCGGTGGACTGGTGTATGCGTTACCGCTTGTCAAAAGAAGTGGTGTTTGCTTTTCACCAGCAACATCCTCAGGGATGAGCTGCTGACCTCTCCCCTCGCTCTAAACCCTCTGATAGTTCAGGGTTTACTGCATCTTCTGCTCCACAAACTTTCACACAAGGTGGGGTTCTTCAGCAACTATCCTCTTTGTTACTGGGAGTTCAGCATCAGATTAGGGTTGATGAATTGATCGGGTGAGAAAATGAATGAGGAAAGTAAATAGAGATGATTGAAGAAGCTGGGGTGAAATATGTGTCAATTCACCAACTCGACTGTGGAACAGTTTCACGGAGTCATATAGTGCAGAACAAGCCATTCGGCCCATCTCATCCATATCTACCAAGATGCTCCATATATGCTAGTCCCATTTGTCCTCGTTAGATGCAGATGCTTTGGGAGGTTTAGAGCGATGTGGGCCAAACAGGCAAATAGGACTAGTTTAGATAGGGAACCTTTGTCAGCATGGATGAGTTGGGCCGAAAGGCCTGTTCCGTGCAGTATGACAGAAATATTTCCAATTGATGTATATGGCCAAATGGTGTTTAAATGTGGTTATTGTGCCAGTCTCAACGACCTCCTCTGGCAGCTAATTCCATATACTCACCAACACCTGTACAAAAAAGGTTGCCTCTCAGATTTCTATTAAATATTTTCCATCTCACCTTAAATGTATGTTCTCTAGTTCCTGATTCCCCAACCCTGGGATAAAGACTATGCATTCACCATATCTATTTCCTGAATCATTTTATACACCTCTATATGATCACTCCTCAGCCTAGTACGGGCCAAGCAATAAAATCCTAGCCTATCCAGCCTATCGGGTCCTATAACTGTGGACCCTGTGTCCTCGATAATTTTTTCTGCACTCTTTCCAGCTTAATGTCACACAGAAGTTTCAAAACTGAATACAGATTACAAGTCTGAAGAAGGGTCCTGACATGTTCTCCAGAGATACTGCCTTGCTGCTGAGCACTTTGTATCTTTTTTTGGAAACCAGCATCTGCAGTTCCTTGTGACAACATAACATTCCACGTGTAACCTCTCCAGCATCTTGGACAACTGCAACATAACATCCCAACCTATATACTCAATACCCTGACTGATGAATATACTCAATACCCTGACTGATGAAGGCCAAAGTACCAAAACCCTTCTTGACCACTCTATCAACAGTGCCTGTGACACCACTTTCAGGGAACTATGCCATGTACTGCTAGATCCTTCTGCCGTACAACACTACCCAGTGCCCCACTGTCCATTGTGAAAGTCCTGCCCTAGTCCTGTACTAAAATGCAACTCCTCATACTTGTCTGAATTAGCCATTCCTCAGCCAACTGATCAAGATCCTGCTGTAATTCATGATAACCATCTTCACTGTCTACGACACCACCTAGTATAGTGTCATCTGTAAATGTATTAATTACGCCTTGTACAATCTCATCTAGATTGTTGATATGGATAGACACAAAATACTGGAGCAAGTCAGTGGGATGGGCAGCATCTCTGGAGAGAAGGCATTGGTGACGTTTTGGGTTGAGACCCTTCTTCAGACTGGTGTCAGATATTTTGTGTCTATCTTTGGTTTAAACCAGCATCTGCCGTTCCTTCCTACACTTTGTTGATATGGATGCCAAACGGCAGTGGGCCCAGCACCGAGCCTAGAGGCACACTACTAGTCTCAAGCATCCAGTCCGAAATACCACCACCACTCTGTAACTTTAATCTGATCATTAACCCATTAACTCGTTACGTAAACAGTACACAAAGCAATTCCAATTTGCAAAGTGTTTAAGAGGGAAGTGTCTGAAGAAGGGTTTCGGCCCGAAACGTTGCCTATTTCCTTCGCTCCATAGATGCTGCTGCACCCGCTGAGTTTCTCCAGCTTTTCTGTGTAACCTCCAATTTGCAAAGCATCAGTGTGGTGTGGATAACCAACCAATTGTTTTGGAGACGTTTTATGTTGGTTCTGGAAGTTTCCGCCCATTGGCAGCTGCCTGGGTGGATCTCACTGTCAGAAACACTGAGCTGGTTGGGCTGTGATGTTTAAGGGCTGTGGGCTGCCTTTCTCTAAATGCATGGCTGAGAATGTACACCATTGAATCGCCCCCCCCCCACCCCCCTCCCATCCCATCCCATCCCCCGATGCAACTCCTAAATTGACCAAGAATGTTAAGTGGAGTCTGACCTACTTGCGAGCAGAGTCAGTGGGTGCGGGAGGCAGAGAGAACTGGAGACCGTTTGCTCGCCACCCTGTAATTAGTTGTAAAGAGCATTGTCACAATTGGCTCCATTGTTCTCTCTGCCCTGTCCTGAGACACAGATGGGAATTTCCAACAGCTGTTAACAGATCGCTTTACATAAAAAATAAACTTGGTTTAACATCACAATCCGATTTTAGACAGCGTTGCTTGGTTTAATTTGGAAGCTGAGTGCAAGTCCCTAATGTGTTTTCCTAGAATATTTTGAAAATGCGAACTGTGCCTTTGGAATGGTGCCTGCTTTAACCCGGATTTTTAAAATCTGTTTGCTGAATAGCTTAAAGGGAAGATGATTAGTTGTTTAATTTTCCACTGATATATCGCTCATTACCTGTAATTGAAAACTGTCATGTTTGAAATTGCACCTCAGGCAAGAGGAACACAAAGAAGTGTTTGTCTGTCTTCCTATGATTTGTTTTTAGATCTCAGCATTCATGGGTAGATGCACAGTCAATGTTTGCTGAAGGCCTTGGGTGAGTACTCTGCTATAAAGAGCTCACAGCCTGATGCCTGCAACCACAACAGGACATGTTAACCCCTGTCCCCACAACACGATCCCACACCTTCAAGCATGGTCTTTTCCAAAGATTGATCTTTCCACACCAGGGGTTGTTGTGTTCGATAAATCACTGGATTCAGACAACAGTTTTGATTCACTCAGTAAATTATTACATTACTAATTAAGCCACAAACACTCGTGTTTCCCCGAATATCCCCGAACGCACTTGCAAACCCTGAGTACACAGCAGAGCATGCCACAGGATGTTTCTACACACACTCACGTGAACCTGTACGCATTTGCAAACTCATCACAGCACGCCACAGAATGTTTCATTCAAGATCACCTGGCACCGTTCGCGACACGGTCCAAGGCTGAGGTTCTCTCCCTGAAAGGCCATCCTTTATGGCATTTCTATCAGAGCAGACCACGCCACTGCCCCTTCCCCGAGCCCCCCTTGTCTGCAACGTTTCTGCTACTAGCGGCAGGTCTACCCAAATATTGCTGTTGTGTTGTGTTTGCCAACATTACACTTTCTCATAGAATGGTCTTGAAGACTGCGCTCCCAGGCAATGATCACAGGTAACGCATCTGGAAACTTGTTTTTGTAGACCATGGAATGTAGGGCTGATAACTCCATTTCACATTTTAGCTGAAATTGTCCGTTTAACCCTTACACTACGCTCCACCCCTTGGAGTCATCAGTCTACATTAGCACCCGTTTAACAACATGTTACTGAGTATACAAACAATAATAATCAAAAGTACAGTATAATAATTCTATCTCTATGAATGCGAGGTGATTATGTGTCAAACCCATGACATAATGGTGTGAGTTATGTGTTCTACCAGACACCGAGCTAGTCTCCGATGCCTCTGTGATAGCGAAGCTTATCTCAATGGCCTTGCAAGCACCCCCATGATTTACTGGCCATTTTTAATCAGCCCAACCATGCAAAGTGGTGTTTTGAACACAATTTCACCTCACATTAACCCATACACCACAATCCAATTACATTTGACCCACAGGCTCAATACCACCCCTCCATCCTCTTGGCACTCCTCACACAGCTGTAGGGAAGTACACAATTGCAGAATATTATGTCATCTACAACCAAAACAAGCCCAGTCACCAGCCATCGCATAATAATATGCCTCCAACCTCCGAACCCCCAAACCACCAATTCCACCTTGCTCTCTCCGTGGCCTCATCGTGCAACTGTTTACCAACTTTATTCAAGGCCTCAACCTGTTGTCGTATGTGGGCCACCAGGTTTGTAATGCTTTCATTGTAAGTATGTAAGTGTAGCCTTCTCTCTCAATGATGATACAGCTCCTCATTTTCTAGGCTAGTGGGCAATTCTGCAAGGCGATAGTTTGTATTGCCACCATTTTTGCACTAAGGGCTTGGATAGTTTGCCTGCCTCTACTAACCCCAGAGTGGTCCTGCTGTCTGCGATGTGGGACCTGTGCACAAACTCAGTTTAAATAGGTACGTGTACAGGAGCGAGAGATAGATGTTTGATTCAGTGCAGACAAGCGGTGCAGCAGCCAGCACTGAGCCCACGCCATCATCCGGTAGACATGATGCGCCTCGCGGTTCTTCTGTAAAGAGAGGGCGGGGCAGGGTCACTCTCGCCTGGTCAAGTGCTGTAAAGGTACTGTAGGTTTATCCTTCCCAGTCACCATCTGCCACCGCATATTGCCCTGCGCTGCGGCAATAACGTCCCCCTTGCCAGGGGCCCCCGTCAGGGACCAAAACCCACACCTTCCGGGCATCTTCCTGATGTTCTTTTGTTAGTGTGGCTTCATCTGGCTCGACTTTAACAGCCAGATGTCGGCTCTTGGGTTTCCCCCCTTCCACTGGCCATTGGTTCAAGTTGTTTACTGCTTGCTGTAACACAAGGGCCCACCCCTTGAGCGTGTGGGAGGAGGTTAATGTAGGTATCTGCTCTTTTAGTAGACTATTCATACGCTCCACCAGCCCTGCTGCTTGTGGGTAATACGGGATGTGGCCGGTCCACTGCACCCCATTATCAGCTGCACACTGTTGCACTTTGTTACTGGTAAAGTGGGACCCGTTGTCTAACTGAATCTCCATGGGGGACCATACACAGCCATTAGCTGGTGCAGTCCATGTATCTCCCACCCCTGGGACTGCCATTGTGTCATCCATACAGCTATACCATCTGCAACTGCCCAGGAGATGGTGTACATACAGCCGGACAGGAGTGTTGTCGTTGGACAAAGGGAGGGCCATGACCTCCTCGTGCAGACAGCTAACACTGTCCGGGCCTCTCTCAACCCTATCCGAGATGTACCATTTCCATTTTACAATAGAGGAGCGCTGTGCGTGTTCCTGATTATGGGAGATGTTGGCAGACTTAACTCAGGTCATAATTGGTAAGTGAGGGCACATAACCACTATCCCACCCGCCGTAAGGTGCTCGGTAGCAAGGAGTGCCAAGTAACATGCAAACAACTGTCGCTCAAAGGCCGGTATCAGGCAATCCAGAAACCCAAACATGCCCGCCGTCCATCATGTTGTTGCCACAGACTCCACTACTCGTTACGAGCAGTAGCCGACACCTGCAATTCAAACGAGACATTCACCCGCTGTAAAGCAAGCGGGAGCGCCTGTTCCACCATGGAGTGGGGCACAGCGACCCCATCGGGGAGGGTGACAGTGGCATAAAGCCTAGGGTCACCTTGTCTAGTGAGGGCTGCTGAGAAAATCCGCCGGGGAGCCTGGCCACACCCCTAGTCCAGGGGAACCGGCACGATCCATCCCCGGGGGGCTCTCCTCTCGGGCCGGGTTTTTTACTTCTTGTTCCTTTTGTTTAAGATTCTCATGTGAGATCTAACTATTGACAGCAAGAGCCAGAATGCTCCTTTGTGACCCCTTTTCCTTGGGGAACTCACTCTCTTTTAACTGTGTCAATATATTATGTCCGATTGTAACATTAGGATTGTTGTTTAGTGTATTAGACCTGTCGATTGGCATCTCAGACTTATCAATTAAGTTGGTCAAACACATCCCTATTATCCACCCACCCTAGGATCCAATAAGTTTCAGGCTCCACTGCTTTCTTTGACTTGCGCGTTATTTATTACGTTATCTGATCCTGCCGACTACGCCAACTGTTGTGTTTGATGAATCACTGGTTTCAGACAACAGTTTTGATTCACTCAGTAATTTATTGCACTACTAAATAAGATACATACACTCACGTATCCCCGAATATCCCCGAATGCACTCGCAAACCCCGAGTACACGCAGAGCACGCCGCAGGGTGTTTCTGCACAAACTCACATAAACCTGTACACATTCGCAAACTAATCACAGCACGCCACAGGATCACTTTCAGCCATGCAACATGGTCCAAGGCTGAAGTTCTCGCCCAGAAAGGGCGCCCGACACCATCTTTTATGGCATTGCTTATCAGAGCAGACTGCGGCACTACTTCTTCCCTGAGCCAATCATGGCCCCCTTGTCTGCAACTTTTCTGCGCTACTAGCAGCAGGGGGCGCAGTTGGCTACCCAACTATTGCTGTTGTGTTGTGTTTGTCAATGTTATGCTTTCCCATAGAATGGCCTTGAAGACTGCTCCCAGAAAATGATCACAGGTAACGCATCTAGAAACTTTTCGTGGAATGTAGGGCTGCTAACATAGCTGATAACTCCATTTCACATTTTAGCTGAAATTATAAGTTTAACCCTTACACTACAGGAGTACGGACTGAAGATACCCTTTTAAACCCTACTGCAGCCCCCTGAGACTGTGTGCACATTTGACTGGCAAACTGAGAGGGTAACCATGGCACTAATTCACGGAGGGAGGTGTGGTTGGATGAGTTCAGTGGATATCACTGCTTCAACAAGTCTGGCTTCACACCGGGCCTGTGGTCGGGCTCTGTTGTGTAGGAAGGAACTGCAGATGCTGGTAGAAACCAAAGATAGACACAAAATGCTGGAGTAACTCAGCGGGATAGGCAGCATCTCTGGAGAGAAGGAATAGGTGAGTTACTCCAGCATTTTGTGTCTATCGCTGGTCGGGCTACTGGTCACTGGCCAGAGGTCGCTGCTCAGGGCGGGGCTTAGACACATCCAGAGTCACAGCCTGAGACCACAGCAAAGCCCTGACCAGGCGGAGAAGCTGGGGTGAGGCCAGGGCCGGCCTTAGGAGGTGCGGGGCCCAATTGGGACCAATTCTGGTGAGCCCCAGGTTCCCAGCCAAGGTCTGTAGATTCATAGAAATATAAATAGTCTATTATAGACTTTATATCTCTATGGTAGAATGGAAAGTCATCAAAATGTGCGCTTAAAAAGTGCCTGCGACTTAATGGACCAAACAGGTCCAAGCTACATTTTAATATAAAATTGCATACATGTAAGCCTACACGTTACACACCAAATGTGTAGATCACCTCTGAAAAGGTATATTTACAATACCATTTGTTTTAGTAACTGAAATGAAAAAAATAATAATTTAATTAAATAGATCCTGGTAAACCAATAACCATTGGTGAAAAACCAGTCCAGGCATTGCATTTTGGGCTTTAGCCCCATCCTACCCTTTGGGCTTCTACCCCATCCTAACTTAATTGGGTGTGTTAGTTGTCTGTGCGTGATGTGTGTGTGTTAGTTGTCTGTGCGTTATGTGTTTGTGGGAGGGAAGGAGAGAAGGGAGGGAGAGAAAGAAGGGATGGAGCGACTGAGAGAAGGGAAAAGATAGGAAGGGGGGAGAGAAGGAGAGAAGGGAGGGAGAGGGCTGGCGGCCGGATGCGGATGCCGGGGTCCGGGCGGACGGGTGTGAGCTGAGGCCGATGTTTGTAAATGTTGCTCCAGCCCCTGGCCCGGCCCTCCCTGTATTGTTCACTGCGTCTCCCCGGGGAGAGAAAGGGGTGGAGCCGGGGCTGTGTGCGTGAAGCACGGCGACTGGAGGGGCGGGAGCGCTGCCGTGAGCGAACGACCCACCTCCCCCTCTCCCCCTTCTCCATTCCCCCTCACACCACCCTCTCCGTCTACCCCTTTCTACCCCCTCCACCCCTCTACTCTCTCTCCGCCCCTCTCTCCTCCCTCCACCCGGGGTAGATCTACCCGAGCCGGGAGTAGATTACTTTGACGCAGGCGGGGCCCCCTCACTCGCGGGGCCCAATCGGTCCAATCGGCTTAAGGCCGGCCCTGGGTGAGGCCTTACTAAAGGGCCAGAGCCTGTGCCGTAGTTGGATGAAGCAGGCTGAGAGGCAGGTCCAAGCCACACTGTGACCTCAGCGCTGGGCCACAGTTAGTGAATAGATGATTAATGAGAAGAACAACCGTCCAAAACTTACACCAGCCAGTTTTGTAACGCAAAGCTTTTTTGTAATTAGTGACAGGAATGCGGTACAATTAACTGGGACTAGCTCTTAATTTAGCTCAACAATGCTCCCCGGCTTGGTCTCCCTTGTGCCACCGTGAGTGAATTCTTCATGCCAGCTTTAAATACAGAAGGCACCTGTGCTGTCTATGCAGCTGCCAGGAAAATATGTCTTTCACCAACTTCACTGCAACCGTACACCAACGCTCAGCTCACCTTCCCTTAAGTACAAGAATACATTACAGTGAGTCTAACAATACACCCAGTGGCTTGCACTGTGAAGGCCTTTGTCTTGCTGCAACTTCTGCACGGAATCCTTGCCACACAGTGAAACAACTATACCTTCCAACACCAAGCAAGTTGTGAGACACATGGCCATTGTACCTCAGGCAGCAGGTTCTGGAGGGATCTTGGCTCAGGCGGAGTTGATGGTCTGCTCATGATGCTCCCCGTAGATAGAGATCATGCATGACATTGGCAGGTAGCGCTCAAACATGTATTCACATTGCCCACGGAAGTACCATATCCCTCTAAACCTTCCTATCCATGTACCTGTCCAAATGTCTTTTAAATGTTGTTATAGTACCTGCCTCAACTACCTCCTCTGGCAGCTCGTTCCATGAACCCATCATATTGTGTGAAAAAGCTGCCCCTCAGTTTCCCAATAAATCTTACCCCTCTCACCTTAAACCGATGTCATCTTGTTTTTGAAAATGCAGAGAGTTGTGGATGTAGCCCAGACCATCACACAAACAAACCTCCCTTCAATTTCACTTCATCCACACTTCACGTTGCCTAGGCAAGGCCGCAAGCATTATCAAGGACGAGTCTCACCCCGATCACTCCGTCTACTCTCCTCTCCCATCAGGCAAGAAGTACAGGTGTGAAAACGCACACCTCCAGATTCAATAAAAAAAAATTCCTAGCAGTCCTGTCTATGCCGCATCTGCGCACAGGATGAGGTGTTCCATACTGGGATATCGGAGATGTCCTCATTCTTTAGGGAAAGGGGGTTCCGTTCTTCCATCATAGACGAGGCCCTCACTGGGATCTCCTCGATATCCCACAGTTCCACTCTTGCTCACCCTCCCTCCATTCATAGCAATGACAGAATCCTTCACCTTCCACCCCATCAGCCGTCGCATACAGCACACAATTCTCCGACATTTTCGCCATCTCCAACAGGATCCCACCACCAGCCACATCTTCCCATATCCACTCCTTTCCACTTTCTGCAGAGACCGTTCCCTCTGCAACTCTCTGGCCAACTCGTACCTTCACACCCAAACCACCCCCTCCCCAGGTACTTTCCCCTGCATCCGCAGGAGATTTAACTCCTGCCTCCATACCTGCCCCTTCAACTCCGTCCAAGGACCCTGACAGTCTTTTCAGGTGAGGCAGACGTTCACACACCTCCTCCAACCTCATCTACTGTATCTGCTGTTCCAGGTGTGGACTCCGATATATCGGCGAGATCAAGCGCAGGCTCGGCGATCGTTTCGCTGAACACCTCTGCTCAGTCTGCCAAAACCTACCTGATCTCCCAGTTGTTAAACACTTTAACTCCCCCTCCCATTCCCACACTGACCTTTCTGTCCTGGACCTCCTCCACTGTCAGAGTGAGGCCCAGCGCAAATTGGAGGAACAGCACCTCATATTTCGCTTAGGCAGCTTAGACCCCAGCGGTATGAACATTGACTTCTCTAACTTCAAGTAGCCCTTGCTTTTCCTCTCTCTCCATCCCTTCCCCTTTCCAATTCTCCGACCAGTCTTACTGTCTCTGACTACATTTTATCTCTGTTTGCTTTGTTGTTACCTTCTCCCAACTAACAATGATCTATTCTACATTTTCCTTGATCTCCATTCCCTTTGTCCTATTTTCACACCTTACACTTCCTTATTTATGTATCTCCCTCTCCCTTGACATCAGTCTGAAAAAGGATCTCAACCCGAAACGTCACCCATTCCTTCTCTCCAGAGATGCTGCCTGTCCCGCTGAGTTACTCCCGCATTTTGTATCTATTTTCCGAGCTGTCATCAGGCAACTGAACCATCCTATCACCAACTAGAGAGTGGCCCTGATCTCCCATCTACTTGATTGAAGACTCTCAGACGATCTTTAATTGGACTTCAATGCGATCTTTATCCTTATCTGTGCACAGTGGATACTTGACTGTTCATGCACAGTCTTCTCTCAGGCAACCGATGACAATGACATTGACAGGAGAAGGAGGTCAAACATGCATTCACATTATTACTCATAAAGTGTGTACTTCCACAGCACAGGCAGGTAAAGTGTGTCCATGATAGGCATTGCTGATGTTAATTCTGGTCAAATTGAAGTTGCCAGGACACTAAAATTGAGTAAAGGCTTCTGTGCTGCTAGGCCATTTGGTCAATTTAAATGTGCCTTCTGCAGAAATGGGACAAGCTGCAGGATGGTGCCAGCTTGTCCAGAGCCCAGATAAGAGTTGCAGGGAAAGAATGGGACATCTGCAGTTTCTTACATTTAGGTGAAAATTGCATGAAACGGATTGAATGCAAACCAGACATACACATTATAAATATTGTTGCAAAACTTTACTTTGATTGGGTTAAGTGTAGAGCCTTGTCTGGATTTCTTGAATATCTGGGCAAATGTTGCTATGTTTGCTTCTTTCCAGAAGCTCCATTTGAATACAATGTATTGGTTACTGTATTATTGGGTTAGGGAAATGTCTATCATGTATTGTGTTAATCAATATCTGTTATTGGACTGTAAAGAGACCACCCCCATATGGTTCGGGCCCTCAGGGTTTAGGGACATATAAAAGGCCGCTCCCACGAGGTCCTGTGTCGATCTTCTGGAACAACGCTTGTGACTGCGTGACCCTTTGGAGTGTTTCTGCTTGGACGAGGCTAGAAGGGCTTGGCCAAGCAGATACAAGGATCGAACCCACGGTGATTAGGTATAGTGGTGGGGAACTGTTATTGTGTTTTTCCAAAATAAAGTTTAGATGCGCAAGTGCTTGACTCAGTATCTTATTGACTGAAATTGGACTGGGGAAGCTTAGAACAAGCTATTTACATTGGGGGCTCGTCAGGGATCTCAACGGACCCCCAAACACAAGTTTGTGATTAAGGGCGTTGAGCTGTTTCGATCGTGAGGGTGTCATTCCATTGACCGAGTACGCCGCAAGGAGGATTTATTAGAGTGTGATTCATCGTCATAATATGTGGATGCTTGTAGTGGGTTTACTTGTAATTGAGGGACTAATTTCTTGTTTGATTATAGTTTTACTTGTGTGGTTCGGGTTTATTTGTCTGTGTGAACTTAAAGTGTTCTGATGGGAGATTGCTGCTTGGGAGAGGTTGCTGCTGAAATGTGAATATTAAGAGCTGGAGCCTTAGTTTGGGAAACTGGAGATTCTTTGTTTGAAGTCTGAGAGTTGAATGAAGTGATTGTGATCGAGCTGATAAGAAAGTTGAGAGCGCGATTGAATGAGAGCGATTGAATTGAACAATTGAATAGAGCGATTGAGTGGAATGATTGAATAATAGGCCTTTTTCACGGGGCGACTTGACGCAAGATGTAGCCAGAGTGAAGTGGTCGTGGTCTAGCACGATATCACACGATATGACGGGGGGGGGTAGACAAAGAGTTCCCACAGTACTCGGCATTTCTGTTATTTGTGCGAGTGACTTGTCCGTCTCCCGAGCTTTCCCGTTAAATCTTGAATGACATTGTATACTGTCAAGTGTAATTAAATCATCACGTGGCACAAATGATGTCACTTTTTTTTTCACACACTATAAATATCCTCCCTTGGTTGAATTGGTATATACACACACAAAGCAGAGTTTTACTGTGTATGTGGGAGACACAGATGGAGTGAGCACAGTTACTCGGTCTTTACTGTGTGTGGGAGAGGGGGAGAAATAGACGTACACTCACAGAGGCAGAGTCTCTCAGCCTGTGTGAGAGGGAGAGAGGGAGAGAGAGAGAGGCACACACAAGGTGGATGTGAAATCTCACCTGCCTGTTTCAGTGACAGACACCTGCCGCCAGTAAATGAAGACACCCCCATCTGTCTCCCCCTCCTCTCCCTCGACTCCCCCACCTTTCCCTCCCAACTCCAGTCCCGTCCCGACCCCCTGGGTAACTGAAGGGAGCAACAATTAACTGCTGCCTTCCCGCTGACTTAAAGAGTTCCCACGGTAGTAAGACGATGTTAGTTGCGCCCAAGTTTAAATTTCCAACGTGTGTTTCAGAGTAAATCAAAAACTGTCTGAATCAGCAAGTTAGACAAAAAATGCTGGAGTAACTCAGCGGGCCAAGCAGCATCTCTGGAGAAAAGGAATAGATTCCATTTTTGGTCGGGACCCTTCTTCGGGATGATTGTAGGGGGGAACTGGAAGCAAGAAAAGACCGGGTCAAATCAGGGCCAACAACAGATGACCTCAGCAGGGTATTTTGAAGAGGGGTCCCGACCCGAAATGTCGCCTAACCCTTTCCTCCAGAGATGCTGCCTGACCCACTGAGTCATTCCAGCACTTTGTGTCTATATTTGGTTCCCTGATATGCCAATTGTTGGCTAGGGATAGTGTGATCCCAAGAGGGAACCAGCGTTGCAAACCTTGGACTGGTTAACCAACATTTACTGCATGGGGGGGGGGGGGGGGGGGGGGGGGGGGGGGGGGGGGGGGGGGGGGGGGGGGGGGGGGAGGGGGGGGGGGGGGGGAGAGAGAGAGAGTGTAGTGTAAGTTACCTAAAATTAAATGATTCAATGTTCATAGTGAACATGGACACAAAATGTTGGTGTAACTCAGCAGGTAAGTCAGATCTGGGAAGAAAAACATACAAAGCTGGAGTAAGTCAGCGTGTCAGGCAGCATCTCTGGAGAAAAAGAATAGGTGGCGATTCGAATCGGAACCCTTCTTCAGACATCCTAATCGGAATTGAGTCTGAAGATGTGTCTCGTCCCGAAACATCACCTATTTTTCTCCAGAGATGCTGCTTGACTCGCTGAGTTACTCCAGCTTTTTGTGTCTGTCTTCATTTTAAACCAGCATGTGCAGTTCACTCCTTTACACGGGTATCTGGAGAACATTGATTGGTAGCGTTCCGGACCCTGCTTCGGAAAGGCATCGATCGCTGGTCGGCGAGGACTCCGAGCTGTATCTCTCAAAGAAGTACATGTGAAAAATTTCTCACGGACCATAAAAATGCGGGACCTTTCAGTAAAGTCCCTTTTAAGGATTATAGTTATTTTCTTGAATCACATTAACATAACTCATGAATAAGTTGATGTCCATATGCGGATTCAAATCTTTATTTTTTAAATTCAATCCCACAGAAGACAATTTTTACTCACCTTCTGTCCCCTCTGTCCAGCTTCTGGGGTCACCGTTCGCAGGAGTTCCCACGGTACACGCAATAGTCAGTACGGATATCGTACTGGCCACTACGTGCATATAATGTTGCAATATTCAACCACAAGCGTACAAGTCACTCTTGGAGAAATTCAAGCTTGTTTGAATTTTCTCCCGAGTCACCAAGTTACACGAGTACCTGCCGTTAGCGCCATGGTGGTCCACGAATGCCATACGGTTATCGCAAAAGGTTCCCACGATGTTCAACTTTGGTTAACTCTTGCGTCAAGTCGCCCCATGAAAAAGGGGTTTAACGTTTGGGAAGGATTGAAAGAACAATTGTGTGAGAAGGTGTGAATCTGCTAGACATTAGTCATTGTGTGGGAGCAATTTCAGTGGCCTTGGAGTCGGAAAGGAAGGAGCGAGTACTAAATAGGTGTGAGTGCTTTGAATCTTATCTGTAGTGTCTATTGTGCAGGAGGATGGGGAATGTACCGAGAAGGACCTGTCAAATATTCCTGAAAGTCCGATAAGAATAATTTGTCAGAAAATTCCGCATGCAGAGAGATTAAGAAATTATTGGGAAAATTAAATAGAGTTTTGAGGAACGAACTTTGGCCGATAGGTGGGCTACAGTCCATAGTAGGAATAACCTACATAGAGACAATTGTTAGACGATATGGAAACAGTGAAGAAGGGAACAAGCTTATTGAAATATGGAGAATGTTCTTCACTGAAAGGAAAGTAAATAAATAAGTCGTTCTGCTTTCTACTTTAAGAATGGCAGCGTTCAAGTTAGGGATTAGAATGGAAAAGGAGAGAACTGGTCCTTCTCTAGGGATTCCGGAGCAGGGTAAGGAAGATAGTGGAAGCCAGCAGAAGGAGCAGCAGAGAACAACAGCTTTTAAAAGAGAAATGACTGAGATGGTTCTTAAAGGGGAGGTGCCAACTAAAATCAAACTTATTAAATTTAGTAGGAGTACCACGGTTAACATGGATCTCGAAGGGAGAGAAGCCTAATATATTCAAGGGTGGGCAGACTTTTGGATAGGTATATGGATGGGAAATGAATGGTCTGAGTGCAGGTAGATGGGACTAGGGGAGAAGGCCTGTTTCCGTGTTGTAATTGGTATATGGTTATATGGTTAATAGGGTCGAGACCCTTCTTCATTTCGAGAAGAGTGGGTTACTTAGGAACATTCAGCATGGCTTTGTCTGCAGCAGATCTTGTCTTGTAAACCTAATTGAATTTTTTGTGGTGACAATAGACAATCGACAATAGGTGCAGGAGTAGGCCATTCAGCCCTTCAAGCCAGCACCACCATTCAATGTGATCATGGCTGATCATCTACAATCAGTACACCGTTCCTTCCTTCTGCCCAAATACCCTGACTCCACTATCTTTAAGAGCCCTATCTAGCTCTCTCTAGAAAGTATCCAGCGAACTAGCCTCCACCCGAGGCAGACAATTCCACAGACTCACAACTCTCTGTGTGAAAAAGTGTTTCCTCATCTCCGTTCTAAATGGCTTATCGCTTACTCTTAAACCTGGTTCTGGACTCCCCATACATCGGTAACATGTTTCCTGCCTCTAGCTTGTCCAAATCCTTAATGATCCTATATGTTTCAATAAGATTACCTCTAATCCTTCTAAATTCCAGTATACAAGCCCAGCCGCTCCATTCTCTCAGTATATGACAGTCCCGCCATCCTGGGAATTAACCTTGTGAACCTACGCTGCACTCCCTCAATAGCAAGAATGTCCTTCCTCAAATTTGGAGACAAAAACGGCCCCAGTTGTGGTCTCACTAGGACAGAGGAGATTGATGAGGGCAGGGCAGTGGATTTTGTCTACATGGATTTTAGTAAAGCATGTTATAAACTCCATCATGGTAGGCTTTCAGATATGGAGTGATGGAGGGATGTTGATCATATGCAGGTAGAGGAGATTAGTTTAACTAATGTTTGGCAGGGATGTTATGGGCCAAAGGGCCAGTTCCTGTGCATACTGTTTGAAGTTCAGCTGTCATAGTCGGACCTACCTGCATGCAGGTTGATCAGCATGTGTAACGATGGAAGATGATGAACAAACTTCAGTTTATCCCTGGATCGATGAAGTGTTTCAGTCATTTCCTTTACTCTGTACAGCCACAATTTCTACAGTAGCTTTACCCAGGTCCACCTCATTATCCTTCTGTTTGGCAAAGCCTCGATGAAGAAAAGAGAAGGGGGTTCACACAACAGACCTTGGCCACAGGACAAGCAACCTCTTACTGCCACCAAATATCCTGAGGTCAGATTTAGTATGAAGGACAGTGTGGGTAATGAAGGCAGCACCTTTCACACCCTCACTGGGACACACACAAACCCATGTAGGTCTGTTGAACAAGATATTGTTATCTCTGTAACCTCTTCAAAGAGGTTATCTATCGTCCCAGCAACCTCCACTGGCACCGAGTAACAAAAATCATTCTCAGTCTCCCTCTTCATAACCACACCCAACATCATAAAGTGTTGCCACTGATGATGTACTTAAAACTTGCATGGACCAACTGGATGGAGTTCTCATGGACATCTACAACCTCTCACTATTATGGTCCATGGTCCCCACTTGCTTTAAATATATATCCATAATACCAGTGCCCAAGAGAGTAAGGTGACATGCCTCAGTGACTATTGATAGGTGGCACTCATATCTGTTGTGATGAAGTGCTTTGGAAAGTTGACTTTGCCACAAATCAAATCGTGCCAATGCAGTAACCTGCATCCACTATGATTCACCCACCACCACAACAGATCAACAGAAGATGTGATCTCACAGGCTCTCCACTCTGCACAGGACCACTTGGACACCAAGAGCATGTACATCAACACATTGATGCAATCACAAAGACATCTCACAAATGCTTCTACTTCCACAGCATAGTTGTTCATCATCAACAGTGCGGTGTTCAACACCATCATCCCCTCTAAACCTATCATCAAACTCAGGGCACTAGGTCTCTTCACATCTCTTTGGATCATCGACTTCCTCGTCGGTAGACCTCACTCAGTGTGAATTGCTAACAACACTTCCTCCTCGATGACCATCAGCACAGGGCACTTCAGGGTGTGTGTGACAAATCCCACACTCCACTCACTCTATACCCAGACACAGCTCCAACACAATCTTCAAACTCGCAAAGAATCCCACCATTGTTGGGTGAATAATGGGTAATAATGAATCAGAGTAAAGGAGTGAGATCAAGGATGTCAGTAAGACTGAGGAGCTGATTGTTGACTTCAGGACGGGAAAGCCGAGGATCCATGAACCTGTCTTCATTAACGGTATGGTGGTGGAGGTAGTCACAGCTTCCAGTTCCTGGCCGTGCATATTTCTAATCATCAGACCCAGGCCCTGCACATTGATGCAATCACAAAGAAAGCTCACAAATCCGTCCACTTCCACAGCAGATTGAAGAGATTCAGTTTGTCGACAAATTGTCAATTGGACCTCTACAGGTGTACAGTAGAGAGCATATTGACTGGTTGCAACAAGGCCTGGTTCAGTAATTGTAAAGCCCAAGAACAAAGAAGACAGTAGAATGTGGTGAACACTGCCCCATCCATCACAGGTCCTCACCATTGAAGGGATCGACTGGTGAAACTGCCTCAAAACAGCATCATACATCATCAAAGACCCACACCACCCTTGCCATGCTCTCATCACACTGCTACATTGGGAGCCTGAGAACCATAACCTCCCAGTTCAAGAACAGATTCTTCTCATTAACATTTAGGATCTTGAACCACCCTGCACAATCCGAACCCCAGCAATAATCTTCCATGGACTTTGTATTGGTTGGTCTACATACTTCAGATCACACTATTATGGTCTGGTCACCTAGTATTGCTAATAATTTATTATATTACTATTAATCGTGTTTACCTGTTGTGCTGTTGCGTTGATGTGCCTGTAAAGCTGCTGCAAGTAAAAATGTTGTTCTTCTCTTCCTGTGCACTTAAACACTCTGGACGCTTGATCCCTGCCCATGATTACACACCGTCCACCCTTCTCTGGAGGCAGGGGGAGAATGGGTTCAGTTGGAGGTGATGAAGTTGTTGAGTATAATACTCATCTCTGCAATATGATCCTCGACTTCCTGACCAACAGACCCCAATCGGAGAGGGTATGGGACTCATTATCTTCTACGATAATCCTCAACATCGGTGCTCGTACAAGGTTGCGTTCTCACCCCCTTTCTTTACTCCTTGTACACCCACAACTGTGCAGCCATGTTCAAATCTACTTAAATTTAAATCAATTTACAAATTTGCAGATGACACCACCATTGTGGGCCGGATATCAAATAATGATGAGATGAAGTAGAGATGGTTGAAAACTTCAAATTCCGTGGAGTAAATATCACCACCTCTACTTCCTTGAAAGGTTTAGGAAGTTTGGCATGTCCCCTACAACTCTCACCAACTTCTACACATGGGCCGTAGGAAGCATTTTATCGGGATGCATCGCAGCTTGGTTTGGGAACAGCTCCATCCAAGACTGCAAGAAATTGCAGAGAATTGTGGACCATCGCACAAACCAACCTCCCTTCCATTGACTACATTTATACCTCACGCTGCCTTGGCAAAGCCAGCAACATCATCAAGGACGAGTCGCACCCTATGAAGTCATCCCTCTTCTCCCCACTCCCATCGGGCAAAAGGCATAGAAGTGTGAAAACACACACCTCCAGATTCAGGGATAGTTTCTTCACAGCTGTTAACAGGCAATTGAACCATCCTGCCACAACTAGAGGACAGTCCAGAACTATTATCTACCTCTTTGATGAGCATCGGACTATTTTTGATCGGACTTTACTGGCTTTATCTTGCACTAAACGTTATTCCCTTATCATTTATCTGTACACTGTGAATACCTCGATTGTAATCAGGTATTGTCTTTCTGCTGATTGGTTAGCATACAACAAAAACTTTTCACTGAACTAAACTGAACTACAAGGCCTGGTGCTGAAAGGACAAGAGATCAACTTGTGGAAGTAGATTACCACCTTCAGTGAGGGATATGGTGTGGAACATTAGTTAAATTACTAGACTAGTTATCCAGAAACATAGATCAATAATGCATTTCGTTGTCTCTGTACTGTACACTGACAATGACAATTAAAATTGAATCTGAATCTGAATCTGAATCAATACACTGCAGGAACAGGCCCTTCGGCCCACAACAGTTGTACCAACCACAATGCCAATGCAAACTGTACATCTGCCTGCACATGGTCCATGACCCTTCAAACCTCAATTAATAACCTTGAGTCTGAGTTCAAATCCCACCCAGGCCACTGTCGAATTCAGATTCAGCCAATAATCTGAAATATGATAACATAATCTTTGCAATGTTGATGATGAAATGACTGGATTGCCATAAAAAGCCATCTTGTTTATGAATGCTCTTTGGTGGAGAGGAAATTTGCCATCCTAGCCTGACCTATATATGACTCCTGACACAGCAAACTGGTGGTAGTGACATACCAAGCCTCAGTCATATCAGAACATTGAAAAGACTCTTGGACACGGTCATGGATTGGAAAGGTTCAGAGAGATATGGGCCAAGTGCTGGCAAATGGGATGAGGTAGATGGTTGGCATTAATGAGTTGGGCTGAAGAGTTGTATGATCCTGTACGTTACAGTTCTACAAGACATTAGTGAGGCCATACTTGGAGTGCTGTGTTCAGTTTTGGTCACCTTGCTAGAAAGGATGTCATTAAGCTGGAAAATGTGCAGAGAAGAATTACAAGGATGTTGCCAGGAACTGAATTATAGGGAGAGGTTGGACAAGCTTGGACTTTATTAATTGGACAAGTGGATTAATGGAGTGCAAGAGGCTGAGGGGTAATCCTATAGAAGTATAAAAAATCATGAAGTGAATAGATAGGGTGAATACACAGTGTCTTTTACAGAGGTAGAGGTATCAAAAACAAGAGAATATATGTTTAATGTAAGAGGGACAAGATTTAATAGAAACCTGAGGGGCAACTCAGAAGGTGGTGTGCATATGGAAGAACTGCCAGCTGAGGTACTTGAGGTAGATATTATAACAGCATTTAAATGGGATTTGGACAGGCTTACAGATAGGAAAGTTCAGAGGGATATGGGCTCAATGCGGGCAAATGGGACTAGTGTAGATGGGGCATTTTGGTCGGCATGGGCGAGTTGGGCTGAAGGGGGCTGGTTCTGTGCTGTACGACTCTATAACTCAAACTTTATTACATTAAAGCAGGAAAAGAAAAAAACCCAGGAATGATGACAGACATTCTGGACATGGCAGTATTTGTCTCCCCACTCTATCACTATGGCAAACTTCTCTCACAAACGCCCATGGAATGGAGGTAGGGTGGATGGTCTTGTGGTGGTTATTGGCCGTGTCTCGACCTCCTGCTCACTGTCCACCATCATCTGCTTTTCCACCCACCTTGCGGCCAGTGCCTGGAGATGCTTTGTTTTCCCTTGAGCCTTGTTCGACTTTCCAATCTAAAAATGCTTTGTGTTTATGTGTCATTTGTTCTTGGATCTCCTGGTTATTCTCATCAAACCAGTCCTGCTGGATTCCCAGAGAGAAGCCAAGAGTCTCAGCACAGCAGGTAATTATGGTGGAGCCGAGGGCAGACTATACACTGCCAATATTGTGTGGCTCCCTCTGTCTGGGGTTCACTGGTTGTTTGGGAGAATACAGGTTGTCATAAGCTGCTGCCTGAGAAGATCTATCTCTCTGGGCAGTTTAGCAGCCAAATTTCTTATGGGACTGTTTGCATTCCACAATTGTTTGATATGTGATGTGGTCATTCATGTGGCCATGGAATCATGGTGTCATACACCATGGAAACAGAGCTTTTGGTCCATTGTCCACACTGACCAAAATGCTCATTAAGCTAGTCCAACTTACCCATGTTTAAACATAGAAACATAGAAATTAGGTGCAGGAGTAGGCCATTCGGCCCTTCGAGCCTGCACCGCCATTCAATATGATCATGGCCGATCATCCAACTCAGTATCCCGTACCTGCCTTCTCTCCATACCCCCTGATCCCCTTAGCCATAAGGGCCACATCTAACTCCCTCTTAAATATAGCCAATGAACTGGCCTCAACTACCCTCTGTGGCAGAGAGTTCCAGAGATTCACCACTCTCTGTGTGAAAAAGTTCTTCTCATCTCGGTTTTAAAGGATTTCCCCCTATCCTTAAGCTGTAACCCCTTGTCCTGGACTTCCCTCACATCGGGAACAATCTTCCTGCATCTAGCCTGTCCAACCCCTTAAGAATTTTGTAAGTTTCTATAAGATCCCCTCTCAATCTCCTAAATTCTAGAGAGTATAAACCAAGTCTATCCAGTCTTTCTTCATAAGACAGTCCTGACATCCCAGGAATCAGTCTGGTGAACCGTCTCTGCACTCCCTCTATGGCAATAATGTCCTTCCAATAATGTCCTTCCTGTTTAACCCATATCCCTGTATACCTTTTTGATCCATGTTAATTTGTTCCATATACCCACCACACACTGAGTGAAAATGTTGCCCCTCAGGTTCCTATTAAATCTTTCCACTCTCACCTTAATGGGTCTGTCCCACTTAGGCAACATTTTAGGCGACTGCAGGAGACTATGCAGTTGCCACATGGTCGCCACATGTTCGTGGGTGGTTGCCGGGGAGTCGCCTTCATGGTATTGAGGAGTTCCTGCATTCTGGGAACTAGTCGCGGCCTCATTATGGTTGGCACGAATTTTTCAACATGTTGAAAAATTAGCGGCGACCAGAATGAAGTGGCCATGGAGAGTAGCGAGAATTCTTGTGCAGTAGGTGGGTCGCCAGGAGGCCCTAGTAGGTCACCAGGAGGTCAATGGTCGATGAAGCTTTCTTCACCACTTTTTCTCCCTGTGACACCACTCTTAGGGAAACATGTATTTGTATTCCTAGGTCTCTCTTGGATTCCAGACCACTCTCACTCTGGGAGATCCCTAGTCTTTGTTTGGCCGTGGATATAATTTAATAGCCACAAGTGCCAGGTCCATGGGATGTTGTCAGGGTCTCTTGAGCTGGCCTCTCTGGTGAAACAGGGAGCGCTGGTTATGACAAGAGAATGCCCCAGCACATTTTCTCAGGAAGATCCAGTTGCCCGTCACAGGGTTGTCTTCCTTAGGATTGTAGGCCGGAGATTCTGCAAGAAAGCTTCCCCTCCTTGGGCCATTGGATCAATGCAGAGCAATATATCCCTCAGAGGTCCATCAATATGACCCCTCAGCATCAACAGGCAGCGGTCTATGGTTGGATGGGAATTATTCTCAGATGGCATGATGTTGGTTTACAGGTTTACTCCATTGATCTTGTTTTGTTGAATGCGAGATAAATTAATGATCTTTCTATCTTTAGATCCTTTGGGGAAGAGTGATCATAACATGACAGATGGAAAGTGGAATAGTCCAATGTAACACCATGGCCCTAAGTCTAAACCTCTCCCTATAGACCAGGCTCTCGAAGCTTGGCAACATCCTGATAAATCTCGGCACCCTTTCCAACCAGACAACATGTTTCCTGTAACATGGTAACCAGAACTGAACACAATACTCTAAATTTGGCCTCACCAATGTCTTTTGCAACTGTAAAATGGCCTCCCAACTTCTATACTATATCTGAAGAATGGTCTCAACCCGAAACATCACCCATTCCTTCTCTCCAGAGATGCTGCCTGTCCTCCTGAGTTACTCCAGCTTTTTGTGTCTATCTTCTATACTAATATTCTGACAGATGAAGGCCAATGTGCTTTCTTAAGCCTTCTTAACCACCCTCTCTATCTGAGAGGCCACTTTGAAGGAACTATGTAGCTGTACCTCTCGATCCCTCTGCTCTACAACACTTCCAGAGCCCTATGAAGGTCTGTGTATAGAGCTCTATGCTTATGTTAGACTGCTCAAAATGCAACACCTCACATTTCTCTTTATCACAGGGTGGCACAGTGGCGCATAGGTAGAGTTGCTGCTTTACAGCGCTTTAAGCGCCAAGACACGGGTTCAATCTTGACCACGGGTGCTGTCTGTATGAAGTTTGTACATTCTCCCTGTGACCGCGTGGGTCTTCTCCGAGGCCTTCAGTTACCTCCCACACTCCAAAGACGTACAGATTTGTAGGTTAATTGACTCAGCATCAATGTAAATTGTCCTAATGGGGCTGTGGCGGCGTTACGGCGGCGGCAACCCAACTTTGGGGCCTCGCAGGCTCGGCCGCGGGCCCAGTGGATGACATCGTTGGGAGCTCGCAGGTCACAGGTTGGTGACCTGTTTTTCCGGAGCTCCCGCAACAACAGCTTTGTCCGCTGGACTGGAGGACGGCAGCTTCGGCTGCTTCAACCTCCCCGGGCTGCGGAGTTTGAACCGGCCCATTCGCGGAGCTCGAATTCAGCCACGGGACTGACTTACTTATCATCACCCGGCGGGGTCACAACATCGGAAGCCTGGATCGCCTCAGCGCAGAGGGAGAACAAGGAGGGAAGAGACAATGACTTTAAGACTTTTGCCTTCCACCACAGTGAGGAGGTGCCTGGTGAACTCACTGTGGTGGATGTTAAATCTGTGTTTATTGTGTGTTTTGTTATTTTATTCTATGTTATGACTGCAAGGCACAAAATTTCATTCAGACTGAAAGGTCTGAATGACAATAAAGGATACTTGAAACTTGAAACTAAGTGTGTGTAGGATAGTGATAATGTACGGGGATCGCTGGTCGATGCAGACAGGGTGGGCTGAAGGGCCTGTATCTCGAAAACAAAACATTAAAACTAAAACATTCCATATACAACCATTCCTCAGCCCACCTGCCCAATCGATCAAGATCATGCTACACTTTTTCACAACTATCTTCACTATCTACAATACCACTCACTTTGGTGTCATCTGCAAACTTGCTAATCATGCTTTAAATGTTCTTATCTAAATCATTGATATAGATGATAAACAGCAATTGGCCCATATCAAACCTCACACCAGTGAGGTTAGGTACTAACAAACCTCACCGCTAGTCACAGGCCTCCAGGCAGAAAAGTAACTTCCACCATCACTCTCTGCTTCCTACCATGAAGCTAATTTTCTATCCATTCAGCTATCTCCCCTTGGATCCCATGCGATCTAACTTTCTGTGGCAGCCTACCCTGTGGAACCTTGCTTTGCTGAAATCCATGTGTACAATGTTTACAATTCTGCCCTCATCAACCTTTTTCGTCATATCTTCAAAAACTCAACGAGATTCATGAGACACAATCTAATCTATTCCTAATCAGCCTTTGTACAACTAACCGCTTACCTTAAACATGTCCTCTAGTTTTTGATTCCCCTGCTCTGGGTAAAAGATTCTGTGCATTCACCACATCTATTCCACTCGTGATCTTATAGATTTTTGTAAGATTACCCCTCAGCTTACTGCGCTCCAAGGAATAAAGTTCTAGCCTTCTCAACCTCTCCCTTAAGATCAGGCTCTCATGTCATGGTAACATCTTTGTAAATATTTTCTGCACTATTTTGAGCTTAACAATATCCTTCTTGTAGTAGGTTAACAAATATGGAACACAATGTTCAAAGTGCAGCCTCAGCAGTGTCTTGTAGGGTGTGGCAAGGTGGCATAGCGTTACACTTGCTGCCGGACGCTGCCAGAGACCTGGGTTCGATCTTCACCTGTGGTGTGGCAGCGCCTATCGGGAGCAGCTCGACTACAGTCCGTCTGTCTTTTTTAAAATTTTTGTCTTGTTAAATGTATGCCTTGAGTCTAGTTTTTATTATTTTTCTTTAGCTGTGTATATGTGGGGGATGGGGGAAACCGTTAATCTCTTCCCTGTATGGGGACCCAACTTTTTCCCTGTCGGGTCTCCGATGTTGTTGGGCCTAAAATCGTGGAGCGGGCAGCGGCCTCTGGCCGGGACCAACCTAAGGGCTCCAGTCGCGGATCCTGCGGACCTGACATCGCGCAGCTGCCTGTCTTCGGAGCGGTGGTAGCGCGCGGCTGCGACCCGTCTTCGGTGCTTCGGAGGCTCCGGCTGCAGGCCCGGTGGACAGGAACATCAGGAGCTCGCAGGTACCTGGTGGGAGAATGCTTTTCGGAGCTCCTGCAATGGCAACTTCCCCCACTGGAATTGCGGGGTTTAAAGGACTCGGAGCGGGGCCTAACATCGCCTGGCACGGCTTAAATGTCCACAGGACTTATCATCGCCCACCGGGGGCTTTAACATCGTGAGCCCCAGTTCGCCTCGACGCTGCATTTGGACTGCTGGACCGTGGGAGAAGCACAAAGGGAAGAGATAAGACTTTTGCCTTCCATCACAGTGAGGAGGTGTTGGGGATTCACTGTGATGGATGTCTGTGTAAATTGTGTTAAGTGTGTGTCTTGGGGTGTTTTTTGTAATGTAAGACTGTAGAAAATGCAATTTCGCTCAAACCAAGCTCTTTGAATGACAATAAAAGGCATTCTATTCTATTCTATTTGATTCTACCACGGGTGCTTGTCTGTACTGAGTTTGTGCATTCTCCCATGACCTGCATGGGTCAGTGCGCATTCAGTGTGCCAAAGGGCCTGTTTCTGCGATGTATCTCGAAACTAAAATAAACTAAACTAAACTAATCTAAACTAAACTAAGCCACAAACAGCAGTAGGTCCAGCACCGATCCTTGAGGCACACCACTTGTCACAGGCCTCCAGTTCAAAAAACACCCTTCCACCATCACCCTCTACTTCCTCGATTGAAGCCAATTCTCTATCCAGTTGGCTGGATCTCTCTGGATCCCAAGTGATCTAACTTTCCAGAGCAGCCTACCATGCGGAACCTTTTCAAAAGCCTTGCTGGTCCACATAGACAACGTCAATGGCTTTGACGTTATCAGCCATTTTAGTTGCTTCCATGACGCAGACTAGCCCCTCCCCATCGACTCCATCTACGCTTCACACTGCCTCAGGGAAGCAGCCAATGTAATCAAAGACTTGTCCCACCCAGATCACCCCTTCTTCTTGCTGCTTCTGTTAGACAAAAGTTTCAGAAGATTGACAGCGCACTCCACCAGACTCAGGAACAGCTGCTTGCTCTGTAATCAGACCACAGGGTGCAGTCCCAATGCTCCAACTCCCTCAGTGTGGATGTCGGGTTTTATCTCCTGAACTGTTACACTACAATTCTGCATTCTGGTATTTTTCTCTTGATCCACCTATTGTATTTGCATATTGTATATAAACCTAAACCCAAACATCTATCTTTAGGACCTTCAAGTCCTTCTCTATCCTCACCATGAGTGGCATTGATCCTGTAGCTTCCCCTGCATCTCCTTCAGTGGACCCCTCCCCTTCCTAATCCCAGACCGCTGCCCCCCCCCCCCCCCCCTCCGCTTCCCCCGCAGTGCCAGCTGTACCCGTCACACCTGTGACCCCCAGCGTTGCAGGAACAGTGACCATCGAGAGAGGCTTCATTCACCAGAGACGCTGCCAGTAATTCTGGGTGGTTGATGGGCAGTTTTATAGTTCACCCCATCAAATTCATTCAATTAAGTTTGAACGGCTGTTGGATTCATCCCTTGAGCTGAATAGCAAAATAACTTGTGAGTAATGGAAGAGTGCGTGCAAGGGAGTGAGATAGCGATCACAGAGAAACCACATTTCACGCAACCGTTCAACATTAATTACAAACCCAGCTCCACAGCTCCAGTCTTTGCATGGCATATGGTGTTGCTCAAGCTTCTTTACTAATGCACGCCGGTCTAACCAGGCTGCCTCTTGGCTTGGTGATATTACAGCAGAGAGAGTGAGAAACATTCAGGTGGAAGGATTTACTTCAGGCAACACTTGCTGCAGTTCCTTCAAAGGAGTGAGAAAGGCTTATGTGTGAGGAGTGTCAACTCATGTTAACATTCTCTCTGCATGTGTGCCAGAGGTTTTACAAACTGTTAATTCACATTTTTATGATCATTATCTCTGTTAATGGTTTAATAGTTTTCCCACCTGCAGAGAGTGAAGCTCCCTGCATTACAGGCATAGAGAAAGTGAAGCTCCCTGCATTACAGGCATAGAGAAAGTGTGGAAGAGATTTACCAGAATGATTTACCAGTCTGAAGAAGGGTCTCGACCCGAAACATCACCCATTCCTTCTCTCCAGAGATGCTGCCTGACCCGCTGAGTTACTCCAGCGTTTTGTGTCTACCAGATTGATGCCTGCATTAGAGGGATTGAACGAGCAGGAGAGGTTGGGCAGACTTGGATTGTATTCTCTGCAACGTTGGAGATTGCAGGGAGATCTGACAGAAGTGTATACAATTATGGGAGCTATAGATCGGGTAGAATCTTTTACCCAGGATGGAAACTAGGGGGCAGAGCTTTAAGGAGAGATGTGCAGGACAATGGTGATGGGTGCCAGGAATGCTCGGCCAGGGGTGTGGTGCAGACATATACAATCGCAGCGTTTAAGAGACTTTTGGACAGGCACATGGATACGCAGTCAATGGATGGATATGGATCATATGCATTCCGAGGAGATTAGTTTAACTTGGCGTCATGTTCAGCATGGACATTGTGGGCCGAAGGGCCTGTTCCTGTGCTGTGCTGTTGTATGTTCTATATATGTGTCTGAGCACGGTCTTTGTTGGATTTCAGGTCTCTCTGCACCCAGGTGTTCACTGATCTCACACCTTCATTTACACCAGCAGGTCAATGTCTGTGCAAGGCTCTCTCACGCTGACACGATGTTGAACACGTGCAGTGTGATTCTAGAGTTGTGGTCCGGTCTCCAGCCTGGGGGTTATTGCTGATCTGTACTGTAACCACGGGCGCTGCCACAAAGCAGAATCCTCGCTGGGATATCATAGCACACAGGCAAGCTCATTAATACATTGCCTCAGCCCAGTGACGGGGAATGCCACTGATTCATGGTCAGAGGTGAGGAGAGAGACATGGACCAACACACACAGCTCCCACCACCTCCGCCACTGAGCACAGCAACCCGTCCATCTGGCATCACCTCCCTGACCAGAGGAACCAGGGCATATAACTACATAGAAACATAGAAAATAGGTGCAGGAATAGGCCATTCGGCCCTTCGAGCCTGCACCGCCATTCAATATGATCATGGCTGATCATCCAACTCAGTATCCTGTACCTGCCTTCTCTCCATACCGCCTAATCCCTTTAGCCACAAGGGCCACATCTAACTCCCTCTTAAATATAGCCAATGAACTGTCCTCAACTACCTTCTGTGGCAGAGAATTCCATAGATTCACCGCTCTCTGCGTGAAAAATGTCCTCCACATCTCACTCCTAAAAGATTTCCCATTTATCCTTAAACTGTGACCCCTTGTTCTGGACTTCCCCAACATCGGGAACAATCTTCCTGCATCTAGCCTGTCCAACCGCTTAAGAATTTTGTAAGTGTTTTGTAAGTTTCTATAAGGTAAGGGGCCAACCATTTAAAACTGAGCTGCACAGAGATTCCTTCTCACCGAGGGTGGTGAATCTCAGGAACTCTCTGCCCTCAAGGGTGATCAAAACTGGATTGTTATAAGTATTGAAAGTGGAGGTGGATAAATAGTTGATTGATGGAAGAGTAGAGCGGGAGTGGAGAGCAGCTGAGATCAGCTGTAATCAGGTTGAATGGTGGGGTAGGCTTGAAGGGCCGAGTGGCCTACTTCTGCTGCTATATTCTTCATGTTCCTCTCATGCAGTGCGAATGGTCTTCCTCCCATTTCTCCTTCCAGTCAGCATCGTGTCTTCACCCTAAGCCGGCCGTGGAACCAGGAGAGCATGCGTGGAGTGGGCCCAAGGCTCCTGCTCGCTGGTCCAAGATGGGGAACTGCAAGGCGGAGAGAGTCGGCAACACCACTGGACATTGGACAAAGGGCCGGTAGGAGGGGGACTGGAAGGGGGGGTCTAACCTACTGCGCCTTCAATGTCGACTGTAGGAGGCACATCCTGGTCCACAAAATGCTGAAGGATCTGGAGAGGAGAGGACGGCTCGCTGGGGATCCGAATTAGGCGATGGCTTCAACGGGCCTTTATGGCCAACTGCTGCTTGGACTGTGACATGGTGCCACAATCTGGTGACGACTGCATACGGACTCAGTGAGCTGTTCCCATGCATGGGCTACATAATCAGGGATTATCTTTAGATAATAATCGCGCTGATCTACATGCAAAATTGTATTTCACTGTACTTTTGTACAAGTGACAATAAAAGAAGCATTGAACCATTCATCCTTATTCAAATGATCCACATTCTATTTTCGTCATTTCCTAATTTGATCTCTATTTGCATTATTTAAGCATCGAAGGTACTCTGAATTATCAGGGATAAGTAATAGCTTGTTACATTTCAGTGAGCTGTTGCCATGACTAATAATCCAATTCTCATTATAAACCTGTTTATTTTTCAATGGTGAACATTTCTCGAATGTCGTCTCCAACCCATTTCCTGCACTGCCCATTGCGGAATTCATTGGTGAATCTCTGGAACTCTCTCCCCACAAGGCAGGTCAAACCTGTATTATTACAGGTATTAGAAACATAGAACCTAGTTGTAGGAGGAGGCCATTAGGCCCTTCGAGCCAGCACCGCCATTCATCGTGATCAAGGCTGATCATCCCCAATCAATAACCCGTGCCTGCCTTCTCCCCATATCCCTTGCCTTCTCCCCATAGCCCCTAGAGCTCTGTCTAACTCTCTTAAATCTTGAAAATGGAGGTAGATACAAAGTTGATTGATGGAGGAGTGTGCATGTGTGAGGTATTAAACTTTGTTGAAACAGTCCAAAATATTTCTTCGTTTGAAAATGACAAATGTAATAAAAGTATTTTTGCAGTAAACTTTGACAAGAATTAATGCCTCAACAGAATGAAAAACCTGTTTCTCACTTCTCATCGCTTTATCTTCAGGATCTGTTGCTTGCTGCACAGTTCTCAACGTGAGTTATCTTAGATTTGATCAGCCAAACCTTTGAATTCCTTACTACCACAGTTTATACGAGTTATGCATGTGCTACATTTTTAATAGATCTGTCTTCTGAAGTACTTGCCTGGCAACACTTTATGTAATTAAAACTGAAGCTCACGCCAAGTACAACAGATACCAAACCACACGGTGATTTTGCAAGTATGATTGAACTTGTCAGCTTTCGTGGTGAGGTTACCCCCAGAGTAACAATGAGTGGTTTCTGCTCCTGTGGAGATTTAGTTTTTAGTTTAGAGAGACAGAGCAGAAACAGGCCCTTCGGCCCACCGAGTCCACAATGCCAGCAATCCCCGCACACTAACACTATCCTACACACACTAGGGACTATTTAAAAGTTTACCAAAGCCATTTTAACCTACAAACCTGTACGGCTTTGGAGTGTGGTAGGAAACCAAAGCACCCAGAGAAAACCCACGCGGTCACAGGGAGAACGTACAAACTCCTTACAGACCGCATTGGTAGTCAGGATCAAACCCAGGTCTCAGGCACTGTAAAGGGCCTGTCCCACTTGGCGATTTTTTTCATCGACTGTCGGCATTATTGACTGACATATCAGGTCACCGAAAAAGTCACGGCGTGATGCGGCTTGACACGACGTGATGACGTATTGACGCGTGGTGATTCCTCATTCCTTAGGTGCAAGAGTAGGCCATTCGGCCCTTCGAGCCTGCACCGCCATTCAATATGTTCATGGCTGATCATCCAACTCAGTATCCCGTACCTGCCTTCTCTCCATACCCCCTGATCCCCTTAGCCACAAGGGCCACATCTAACTCCCTCTTAAATATAGCCAATGAACTGGCCTCAACTACCCTCTGCGGCAGAGAGTTCCAGAGATTCACCACTCTCTGTGTGAAAAAAGTTCTTCCCCCTTATTCTTAAGCTGTGACCCCTTGTCCTGGACTTCCCCAACATCGGGAACAATCTTCCTGCATCTAGCCTGTCCAACCCCTTATGAATTTTGTAAGTTTCTATAAGATCCCCTCTCAATCTCCTAAATTCTAGAGGGTATAAACCAAGTCTATCCAGTCTTTCTTCATAAGACAGTCCTGACATCCCAGGAATCAGTCTGGTGAACCTTCTCTGCACTCCCTCTATGGCAATAATGTCCTTCCTCAGATTTGGAGACCAAAACTGTACGCAATACTCCAGGTGTTGTCTCACCAAGACCCTGTACAACTGCAGTAGAACCTCCCTGCTCCTATACTCAAATCCTTTTGCAATGAAAGCTAACATACCATTCGCTTTCTTTA